>NC_091799.1:40392500-42792500 GCF_041296235.1 Equus asinus
TATTATGAAAGTTAAATATACTCATTTTAGAAAATGAAACAGTCAAAATCAGAAAACTATATGTAGGGGCCGGCCCGGTGGCACAGCGGTTAAATTCGCACATTCTGCTTCTGCGGCCCGGGCTTCGCCAGATCAGATCCCAGGCACGGATATGGCACTGCTTGGCAAGCCATGCTGTGGTAGGCGTCCCACATATAAAGTAGAGGAAGATGGGCACGGATATTAGCTCAGGGCCGGTCTGCCTCAGAAAAAAGAGGAGGATTGGCAGCAACTGGCTCAGGTCTAATATTCCTCAAAAAAAGGAAAACTATATTTATCAAGAGTTAATTAAGTGTTGACAGTCGCTGTTATGGACTCAAGGGAGTAGAGATGACATTTTCTCAAACATTTTACTGAGTCTTCAAAGATGCCACAGCAAATTTATGTCAATTTTAAAAGAATAACAATGAAAGTTAAACCAATAAAAAATGATTTACAAGATCTAGTTTTTGCCATCCAGCACGTGATAGTGTGTATGTGAAAATAAACATACAAATATATTTCTAAGATCATGTGCGAGAAATAGTATCACGCAGTAGATTAGGGTGAATATGGATATGTGTTTACCATATCTTTATTCAAAGATTAAAAAATAGAATGAAAATAGGTAGATAATTGTTTATTTTGGCAAAATAGCGATTCACTTATATCATTCTCAAGTGCAAAAGTTGACCTTCATTATTCTAAAACTGTCATGAAATTCAGTGAAATGCAAAATAGTTGCATATGATGAATTGTGTTTTTCCGAATATGTAAATTTCTGCAGTTAACTTTTTAAAAAAGAATGTAATGAGAAGACAAACAGTACAACAGATGTCTAATTGTTCCAAAGTTGTGTTTTTTCTAGTTCAGATTTGTGAAATGAATTCGTTCTTACTGAAAATGCTATATTTTTCATTCTGTACTTAAAATTTTTAAATAGTATGTAAAAAATGCATGAAATATTTATATAGCATGAGAATATTTTCTGGAAGTTGTGAACTAATTTTTAACGTTTTCCTACTAACTAGACCATTTTGATGGTATATTTGTAAAATTCAAACAATCCTAATTGTGACATAGTATTTTTTTGTCTGCAGATCTATATATTAACAGAATATTTGAGAAGTCGTACAGAGGGTTAAAATCATTTATAAATGCATTTATTATTTTAAAATTCTATTGTTGACAACACAACCTTGAGAATATGTTTTGAAGATTTTGTTTCTCATTGTTACTTTATCCAATCGTCTTTCTTTTTTTTCATCTAGATTTTATATAGATATGGGTTTACTTGTCTGTAAGATATATAGTTATTTATATTTTGTTTTCTCCAAAGTAATATTTGTGTTGTCTTAGGATTCTATCTTTTTTTCACCTAACTTTCAATCTTGTTGAACAAGAATGAAACTGCATCCTGAGAGGTGATTTTAATGTTATGTTTAAAATAAAAATGGTAATTTGATTGTGTCAAAATTTCTTCATTTTTTTTTTTTAGCTATGTGTTAGGTATCTACAAACAAACTCTACTCCAAATTTTCCTATATTTCTTATTAAAGTTACCAAATTAATGTAAACTTCCTCTGGTTCATAGTACTGGTCTCATGAAATCCATCTTACTGTAGTCTGTATGCCTGCCTTGTCAGCTATAAAACCATCTTCCACACACGTTTCCCCATAGGTAGCATTAGCAATATCCACGAAGGGAAGATTTTTATCTCTTTTTATTCATTGCTGTATCACTAGTTTCTATTATGTTCTTGACATATAATATATGCTTGATGTGTAGGTATCAAATAAATGAAGGTCTTTGGCCTCTCATCAACCTACAATGGCCCTGAGTTTATATCCTCATCTGTACACATCTCCTCGACCCCATGTATTATTCCTTCAACTCAGCTACATCTTCGTCACCTCCCAATCTAAGTCAAGCTAATCCCATTTCAGCTGAAATTCCAGAATTTTTCCTTCTTTATTTTCATTATAATTAAGGTTTTTGTCTGACACCTGTCTCCTACTTAGGCTATTTAATAACTTCAAAAATACCATCATTAGGACAGTTAAAGTTAGAGAAGCAATTAGAACATACATAGTCTATTGTCACTTGATCTGCATTTCTATATTCAATAGGAGTTACTCAATAGAAGACCTTCAGGGAAATCATAATTAATTAGTATGGATATGTTGCATATGCATAAATTTCATCTAATTCTCAAAAGAATTTGTCTTCACAAAAGCCAATGATTTAACATTGTGATTTGGAAAATTTTGATCATGCTCCACAATAACAATACACTTTTTTTCATCTTGATCCAGTACACTCATACGTATATGTATACATACTAATAAAGTTTATTATAATCAATTCTCCTTATTACATAAGGACCTTAGTTCATTTCCTATTCTATTCTACTCTACTTGATTTCAATACAGTTTAGCTTATCACATAAATTGAAATACTGGTCGTAAATTATTAAACAAATTCTGTAACCAAGAGACAGGTCATATACTTCGGTTTTAAAAACACTGATTACTATAACTTTTTTATTTTGTCAATAAGGAGAGACTGACTCCCAGGCAATTGAATTAGATTAATTAATAATGATGACTTATCAAATTCCTAATCTTATCTAAAAATGATCTGAAACTCCTTTGTAAGAGAATGAAACTCAGCCTTAAAGAATGATTGTCATAAGATAGGTATGTGGATATGTATATACTTTGTAATAAATTAATGAAAAAGCATTATATCTTAACAATTCCCATAACAAGGTCAACTACTGTTCAGACTTCTCTTTCAAAATTTCCAAATGATAGAAATAAGCTGTTCAATTTTTTAAAAAATATGTGAAAAATTATTTGCGTGTATTTATTTATTTCCTCTGAGAGGATGGTCATAAAGCCTTTGTCATTAATTTATCACGTAATTGACTACAAAGTGGAAGATTTCCTTCTCCTTTTGTAGCATTTCAATAATACAAAATGAGTAATTTATAAATTAAGTGCAGGCTTTTGGTAGAGTACATATGGATATAGATCTCTACAGTTGCTATTCTGAATGTTCCTTAATTCTTGAGGGAATAAGATTCATACATATGATGTACCCAAGTCCTGATGTTTAGAGTAGAATCTGTATTTTTTCTTATATACATGTGAAAGTATATAAAGGTAGAAATCGGTTTATAACTGGTTTATCTGAGAATTTATCTGTATGAGTCATTTATCCAGAAGTATACAACTTGAAACTTTATTACACCTGTGATCATAAATTTGAATAATTGTTAATTGTACCTTATGCATTGATTGCAGTGCAAATTAAAAACAATTTTAAATAAAAAGTGCCCCTAGCTAGTGCTTGGTATATAATAAATATTCAAGGGTTATTTAATTTTTTCTTTTTTGTTTGGCAGTTTGGAAGTAAAATGTTAAAGATAATTCATAAGAATTACTTTTCAAAGGATATAAAGTGTCTTTTACACAAGATGAATAAATTCTAGAGACCTGCTGTACAACACAGTACCTATAGTTAACAGTAGTACCCTGTTGTGAATTATAAAATATGTTAAGGGATAGATCTGTTGTTGTGTTCTTACAAAACACATTAACACACACATATATATATATATACAAAAGAATACAAGGAAAAAAATAACTTCTCTGCTCGTCCAAGGAAGATCAACTGAGAAAGTGACTAAAAATGGTTAGCTATATTTTAACTTCTTAGGCTTAAACAGAGAGTGAACCATTCCTAGATTGACTGGAAGAATTAATATAAAAGTAACACAAAATGTCAAAATTACAAAGAAAAGTAAAGTAGCATGCTTGACAGAACCTTAAGGTATGCTACAAAAAGGGAAGAAAAGGAAAATAAATACATTAAGCCAATATGGATTTATTCAACCATTATATATTGACCATGGTTTAGACATTAGTGTCTTGCCAATGTCTGCAAATTCAATAGAGAGTAAGACATTATCCATGTACTTTATAGCTTACAGTCTAATGGTGTTGGGAGTGATGTATAAGAGAAGAGACAATGAAAATATATTGTAGTACTAGTGAAGTTAGTTGATTGAATGATCTGAACAGGTAAGGTACAGCTTTGTTTTGCTCATATTATTACCTTCTAACAACCTATTTCATATCTCCTGCTTCCAGGTTATAGAATAGCTCAAGTTCATTCAATCATTTAGAATTGTCCAGTTAGAGAGAGAGATGCTGTACTCCCCTTCTTGCAGGCATTCCATAAATCTAGAACAGTTCTTTTTAAGATAATTATCTCTTGTTTGAAGATGGGGCAATAATGTGCACAATTTAGATATCAGTAGTCAACAGAGTTATCATCAAAAGTGGCAAAATGAATGAAAGATCTTGTCAGAGTTCTTGCATGTTATCCTCAAAATTGCAGAAACAGTTTGGCCCTTTTCAAAGAATGAGTCTCAACTGGCCACCATAACTTACCTCATTCTTTGAGTTTGCTCTAGCAAACAGATGGAAAGAGACAAATATTTGCTATGTTGGATATAACTGAACCTAATAGGTTCATCAGGGGTGTATCAACTGTCAGTGTTGTCTTTTCCACAGGAGGATAGAAAGTTATTAACTGGATAAATAAAGGGGGCACTGAAGAGTTTAAGAATTCTAAAAGGGAATGAGTAATTATTTTGTACCCCAAACAGGTAGAGTGTACAATTTAGATTTTGTTCCTTAAGGGACTAGGAAACCATAAGCATAAATAAAAAGTTTATATATCTAGGAAATATTTCATTTGTTTCTCCCTCACATTGATTAAAAGGGAAAACCCGGCTGCTGTGTTATATGATGGTGTTGGTGACTGGCTTTAGATTTACGAACCATGGTCCAGGATGATTGTTGGATGATGAACTGAGACCGAGAATTTGTGTGTATTTTGAGAAACGGGAAAGCCATGTTTGCTCAAAGTCTGGGTACCATAATCCTATAATGCTTTACTACTTCAGTAATGACTCAACCCCCCAATAACATGTTTATCTCTGCTTGCTTTGTGTCATGCTTAAACTTGTCATAGGTCCATGGATTTGTTGATTAGATTTTCCTCAGCTTGTGGGTAACTAGAAGTTAGCTGTGTGTAAGAATGGTTTATTTCTGAATTTAGATTTGTCCTAAATGCAATCAGTGTCATCAAGACAGGTGAGATCCTGCTACTGCATGAACATGGAACAGAGATTGATAGAAAAACCTGGGGAAATCCTTGCTGCAAGGCCTGAATCACCTGCAAAAGGAGATAATTTAGATATTGTCAGAGTACAGGGTACAGCAAGGCCTATGCTGTACAGTTTTCCCAGAGATCATTTACATCTAACAAAAGAGAAGGATAGAAAGAGTGAGGTGTCTGCCTGATAGTCTTTTAATGTCTTCATTTTTATCCTGGGAAATTATACATTTGTATTATCTTGTAAATACACATATATACATATACATGAACATAGAGTTCATATACACACAATATAAAGACACATGCATGTATGTATAGAAAGAGAAAAGAGAGAGGAATCTCAGCAATTTATTTAGCCTGGGAAGAAAAGCTATAGTTTTCACTGTCGATCTTTTCAACTATAAGAGAGAGAACTGAATCACCTTGATCCTTAGAAGCAGAGAACAGGTTATGATTTCAGAACTTCACAATGGATGAACCTCTCTTTATCAGCTGTAACTAAGGCAGGGGCAAAGTCTCTACTCTTGAGACTTTAAAGCAAAAAAAAAAAAGAAAATTTTAAGGGCTAGTGGTTAAGAAAAAAGTGAAGAGAGTTTCTGAATATAACATAGATGAAAACTTTTTAAAAGATCTTAAAATAACCCCTTTTGATGGAGGACAACTTTTAACGTTCTAAATGTTGTACTCACATAAAAGCTGAAATAGCTAATCAATGTAGGTGTACAAGAAATGGGTATCTCTAGTGAACCTTGGTTAACAGTTTCCTAAAATAGAAACAGGAATAAAATATAACAGTAAATCTGATAGTGCTTTGGAATGAAGCATATCTAAATTTTAAAATAAGAAGAAGGAAAATAGCAAATCTGTCAAAAGTAAAATAAATAGGACTGGAATAGTCAGAAAACATAAAATAGTTGGTCTTACATCCCCTGGTTGCTGGATTATAAAGGGAAAGGAATATCTCCATCCCATGTTATAATGAAAGAGTGGCATTAAGAGTCAGACATATGGAGGCTGGCCTGGTGTCACAGCAGTTAATTTTGCACATTCTTCTTTGGCAGCCCAGGGTTCACCAGTTTGGATCCTGGATGCAGACCTACAGACTACTTGACAAGCCATGCTGTGGTAGGTGTCCCACATATAAAGTAGAGGAAGATGGGCAAGGATGTTAGCTCAGCGTCAGTCTTCCTCAGTAAAAATAAATAAATAAAATTGAGGATTGGCAGAAGAGGTTAGCTCAGGGTTAATCTTCTTCAAAAACAAATAAAGAGATATATGGGCCTACCAATGATCCCAAACCAAAAATTAACTCAAAATGGATTAAATACCTTTTCATAAGAAAGTATAAAACTTTAAAAGTATAAAACTTCTAAGAGAAAACATAGGGGAATATTTTAATGACATTGGATTTGGCAATGATTTCTTGGGTATGACACCAAAAGCACAGGCAACAAAAGCAAAAAGAGACAATAGGACTATATAAAACTTTAAAACTTCTGTATGACAATGGAAAGAATCAACAGAGTAAAAATGAAAGCTATGGAAGAGGAGATGATATTTACAAACCATATCTCTGATAAGGGGTAAATATCCAAATTTAAGGAGTTCCTACAACTCAATAATAAAAAAAGAAATAACTGATTAAAAGAATTATCCAAGGGCTTGTGTAGGCATTTCTCCAATTAAGATATACATATGGCCAACAAACGTGAAGAGATGCTCCACGTCACTAGTTGTTATCAAACCAAAGAGGCCGTTTCTTGGTGAGTTAAAATCAGAACCTTCACCAGAAGTAGTCGTCACACAAAGTAAAATTTATTTGCAGCAAATAAGGAGACAACATGGAGTTATTTCCGAAGCTGTGGCTCCCAGAGCAAGAGAAGGCAGATGTCTTTTATTTCCAGTGAGGAATGAATATTCAAAAGGAAAGTTTCATGATGGTGTGAAGAGGTGGGTATAAGCTCACGCACGCACAGTTTGAAAACATGTTTCATATACATCGCATGTTATGCTAAAAAGGCTTAGATTCCTCTTTGGGTGGAGATTTTAGTATTAAAAAGAAGCAAAGTCTGACTTGGACATCTCGTGGCTCATCTGTACAGGTGCTGCTCTGTCAGTGGGGCTTCTTCTGTTTCAGGCCAGTTAAAAGTGGTATCTCTTCCTAAAATAGCTCTCAAAACAATCTTGAGGAAGTGTTAATTCCTTTTTAAACTTGTCTCAAGCTGCTTAGGGTATACACCAGTGACATAATCATTAGAGAAATGCAAATCAAAACCACAATGAGATATCAACTCTTGCCTGTTAGGATGGTTACTACCAAAACAAAACAAACAAAACCAGAAAATAGCAAGTGTTGAGGAGGATGTTGAGAAGTTGGAACACTTATTCACTGTTGGTGGGAATGTAAAATGATGCAGCCTTTATGGAGAATAATATAGAAGTTCCTTAAAAAATTAAAAATACAATTACCGTATGTTTCAGCCATCCCTCTTCTAAGTACATATCCAAAGGAAATGAAATTACTATCTCAAAGAGATAACTTCTCTTCCGTATTCATTGTAGCATTATTCATAATAGCCAAGAGGTAGAAGTGAACTAAATGCCCATCAATGATGAGTAGGTAAAAAAAAAAATGTGATATATATACATAAAGGGAATATTATTCAGCCTCAAAAAAGAAGGTCATCTTATCATATGCTATGACATAGATGAACCTGAAGGACATTATGCTAAGTGAAATAATACAGTCACAAAAAATATATATTGCATAATTCCACTTATCTGAGGTATCTAAAGTAGTTAAATTCTTAGAAACAAAGTAGGATGGTGGTTGTCAGGGGCTAGAGCAAGGAGGAAAAGGGAAGTTGTTGTCAATGGGTATAGAGTTTCTGTTTTGCAAGATGAAAACATTCTACAGATTTGTTTCACAACAATCTGCATATAGTTAACACAACTGTACTGTACATTTAAAAACGGTTAAGGTGGTAAATTTTAAGTTACATGCTTTTTACCACAATAAAAAATAAGATATATTGCCCTTCCATTTGAAATAAAATCTGCTGAGAATGGTAAATCAAAATATGAAAATTCAAAAGGAGATTAAAAAATATATATCATATATTTGTAGAATATGCCATAATATATTCTGACGGTTTAGGAACAAATGCATTGGTGACAGTATATGGAATATACTATTACTGTAATATAGAAATTGGCCTTTTGATATATAAATAGCCAGGCATTTCCTGATTTCTACTCTTCCAGTAAAATGTACTTTTGTCCTCATAAGCCTTGCCTCCTAGGATGCTTCGTATATCAGTGGCATCTCTCTTTTCCCATATGCAAGTCTGGGTATTCAATAATCAAAACCTACATTCTCAGAAGTATTTTTTTAAATGTATTATCTTTTCAACAGCAATTACCTAGTAGCTATATATCAAGTTGCAAAAGTCATTGCAAGGTGGAATAGAATAATGCATTCTACTTTTGTTGGGTTATAGCTAGAGAGGGTAGCAAAATACCTCATGTCATGTAGAATTTTAAGGTTTTTACTCAATAGCTTCTCTCCCTTTTCTAAGGCTAATATGTGAGTTGCAAGAATTGAGCCAGAAGAAAATTTATACTAATCATTTTTCTCTTCTTCATCTTCCAGATATGATGAATTTAGCTTCATCTCAAGCACCAAATACCTATACCACAACACCAATCCTAAATAAATGGGGTAAAGTTGAATTCAATGAATATTTACTGATTACTTTGTATTAACCTGGCACACTGTGCTATGAACTAGAGTTCGAGAACTGAGAAATCCTTGACCTCAGGGAACTTTGTGTAAATGAGAGATAGTATATATATGTGTGTGTGTGTGTGTGTATGTGTATATATGTATATGTGTGTATATATATATATATGCATATATATATATATATATATAATGGACAATGAGAGAGCAAGAGCGAGACAGGGAGGAAGGATTCAAACAATAAGGAATTACCTTACTCATAACAACATGATATATGAAATTTTATGTAAATATTCTACCAGAGAATTATGTGGTTTGTTGAGTAAAGACAATATCATACTCACACAGTAGAGTCATTCACTTAAATAAATCAAAAATAAATAAATGAAAAGTCAAATTGCTATTGATCCTTTTTTTTTTTGGTGAGGAAGATTGACTCTGAGCTACCATCTGTGCCAATATTCCACTATTTTGTATATGATATGCCACCACAGCATGGCTTGATGAGTGGTGTGTAGGACCGCACCTGGGATCCGAACCTGCTAACCCCAGGCTGCGGATGTGGAGTGCATGAACTTAACCACTACGCAACTGGGCTGGCCCCTGTTAAGCATTTTTAACTGATATATTTGATTAAGTATATGTGCCTATTCTACCACTTCACTTTTATTAAAATATTGAAATTGCTACATCTCAAAGGATCTTTTTAAATACACTGTAAGTCAAAATAACCACAGTTCCAGGAATGCTGGAGTTAAATTGAATTTATTTAAAGACTGAGCTTTTAAAATATTAGTATTAGAACTTCAGAAAGTGTTTCGATTCACAATGCCATGTAGTCATTCATTTCAGAAACCAGCATATAAAATATATGGGCTGAGTCTAAAAGTGAGGCAGATACTGGGTTAGGGAAAAAAAATGAAAAAAATCCATCAATTTCTCACAGTCTCTGGATGCTGCTAAATTTCTAAAAGATGTGTTTGACTGGGCTCTCTGCAAACTGATCCATTGACTTGCCAGTTGACCCAGACCAATCTACACCCAACTGTATGTTTATATATACAGTATACTGTATAGCATATCGTACATATAATCATTTTACAGATATTAAATAAATTCATATTTAAATATAAACTTTTGGCCTGAGAAAGTCTATACTCAGTGCAGGAAAAAGCAATGTTTTCTTGAGGGAGTTGTTTGGAATCAATGGAAAATATGTGAGTTGATACTTTGCAGAGCAGCCATGTATTTTGCACATTGCTACAGCTTGGTGATGAATTGAAGTCAACATTGTACTTTTAAATATTTTTCTAATTAATCATTCATATGTTTTGAATGTTAAAAGTTTGGAAAGGAATATAAAACAATTCTTAAATTGCCAAAAATATCTTCAAGAAGAGTAAACCAGTGTTAATGGTTTAATGTAGTGTTTGAGTTGTTTGCACATACACAAATTAAGTAGAGAAATTTTAAAAAAAACTTTAATATTAGAGTAAACCTTTGTGCCTCCTCTATTTATCTAAAGTTCTTTCAAGTACTTCGTTAAAGATTTGAGATTTCTTCTTAAATGCTCTGCTGGTTTGTTCATTTCATTTTAAAGTTTAAAAGAATTTTTCTCTCTGAACTTTTTCCTTTACATGTCTAACTGTCTGCTATTTGCTTAGAGAACAGCATAAGTTTCTCAATATATAATTTTCAACACACTGCATTTCTAAACTAACTCATTAGCCTTACTGTAGATGGTTCCTTTTTTTCAGGTGAAAATCATGTAACCTGTCAAATATTATTGGTCTTCATTTGTAGAATACATTATATTCATTTTTCTTCTTTTAACATACATTTCAGAACAATGATAATATGATTTTGATTAGCAGCTCTCCTCATGTCGCTCTTAATGCTATTGGTTACTATTAATTAGGATTAGTAAACAACCCATTATTTTCAATTTAGTGATTTAAAAAAAAATACTGAAGATGGCATGTTATCAAATACATTTAAAGTGTCTACAAGGGTGTTAGTCTGCTCGAGCTGCCACAACAAAATACCACTGACTGGGTGGATTAAACCACACACATTGATTTTCTCATGGTTTTGGAGGCTAGAAGTTCAAGATGAACGTGCCAGCAAATTTTAATTTTGCTGAGAGCTATCTTCCCAGTTTGAAGAATGCTGCCTTCTACCTGTGACCTCATATGGCCTTTGTCTAGTTGGTTCGTAAGAATGCAAGAAATATTAAGGGAACTAACATTTTCTCTATCCTACAGTATGAAACTGTTTCCCATATTGTGTTGTTTAAAAAAATTTTGTTAATGATTTCTGGCATAAAGAGGTCTTAAATTTATCGGTCTATCTTTTTTTTAAATATGAAAGTCTGCAGGTGGAATTAGAAAGACATTCTAATTCCAAGATTCAATAACTGTTTATGCTCTTTTGCTTTAAACTAGAGGTCCCTTTTTTTATATGTAGATAATAGATAGACAAACAGATAGTAGATAGGTAGATAGATAGAGAGATAGAGAGAGGAATAGGTAGATAGATAGGTAGATGTTTGTGTGTATATATACACAGAAACCAACCATATAAGTATACTTATTCAAATTAATTATTAATCATATGAGTATACACATTTAGATTAACCCATATGACTACTTTATATAAAATAAGTATTTATGTGTTCTATAGTCCCATGTTTCCTCAATTCTCTAACTTGTAAGACATAGCATCTATTTAGTTATATCTATCATTTGAAAACACAAACTTCGTATATCACATGTTAATTTTAAGAGACATCTTGTATTCAGATATATTGAAATATGAAAAGATTGATTTATGAGAATTAAGGAAAATGCAGTTTAAGTACATTTGAAAATTGATATGCATGTAGGAATCTATATGGAGTATATCGAAATGGAAATATGTATATATGGAAGAGATAGAGATATTCAGATCATGGTATTATATTCTAATACTCAAAAATATTCAAATTTTTCTGGACAAATTTTGCTAATAAAATTTCATTTTATTATTATTGTGTATGTGAGGAAGATTGGCAGTGAGCTAACATCTATGCCAATCTTCCTCTATTTTATGTGAGATGCTGCTATGACATGGTTTGACGAGTGATGCTAGGTCCACGTCTGGGATTCAAACCTGTGAACACCCGGCCTCCAAAGTGGAATGCGCAAAATTAACCACTATGACTCTGGACCAGCCCTACCAATACAATTTTAAAAGTTCTTTGGAAAAAAATGTGTATCCCTTGACATTTCAATTAGAAGTATTTTAATTTAGGTATAAATTTTGAAAAAGTACTAATCAACAATAATGAGACTTCCTATATATATATATACACACACATATATTTATGTATGTACAAGATATATACATTTCTATTTTTAAGTGTTTTTTATCCTGTATATGCACAAAACTTTTACATTTTTTATGTTTTGGGTTTTTTTTGTTGTTGTTGTTACAAGCCAATTCTCCATGGAGACCTTGGGTTGCTGGACATCTTTGGAGAAGAGGCATTGCAGCTTTTTTAACTGGCTAGCTTTTCAAAGATATTTAAGTAGATAATAGTTTTGTATGTTAGAGATAGCGTCTCTAGGGCATAGGCCAGAATTGTTGCTTTGCAGGAAAACAAAGATACTGTCTCCCTCTGGAGCAAAGATTGGGAAGATTTGTCAAGAAACAAGAAAAATCTCAAACAACCTAACTTTACACTTCAGGGAACTAGAAAAAGAAGAACAACTGAAGCCCAAAGTTAGTAGATGGAAGGAAATAACAAGATTAGAGAAGAAATAAATTATATAGAGACTAAAAAGATCACCAAGAAGATCAGTGAAACTAAGATCTGGTTCTTTGAAAAGATAAACAAAATTGACAAGCCTTTAGCTAGACGCACCAAGAGAAAAAGAGAGTAGATTCAAAGAAATAAAATCAGAAATGAAAGAGGAGATGGTACAACTGATACAAAAAAATGCAAAGGATCATAAGAGACTAATATGAAAAATTATATGCCAACAAATTAGTCAACTTAGAAGAAATAGATAAATTCTTAAGAACGTACAATCTGCCAAGACTGAATCATGAGTAAATAGAAAATATAAACAGACCTATTACTAGAAAGGAGATTGAATCGTATGCAAAAACCTCTCAACAAACAAATGTTAGGACCAGACAGCTTCACTGGTGAATTCTACCAAATATGCAAAGATGAATTAACACCAGTCCTTCTCAGTTCTTGCTAACAATAGAAGAGGACGGAACTCTTTTCAACACATTTTCTGAGGCCAGCATTACCCTGATACCAAAACCAGACAAGGGCACCACAAGAAAAGAAAATTACACTCTAGTATCCCTGATGAAATTAGATGCAAAAATTCTCAACAAAATATTAGCAAACCAAATTCAACAATACCTTAATAGGATCATACACCGTAATCAAATTGGATTTATTCGAGGGTTGTAAGGATGGTCCATCATCTGCAAGTCAGTCAATGTGATACACAATATTAACAAAATGAAGGATAAAAATCATATAATCATCTCAATAGATGCAGAAAAAGCACTAAACAAAGTCCAACAATTCAGTTAAAAAATGAGCAGATCTGAATAGAAATTTTCCAAATAAGACACACAGATGGCCAATAGGTACATGAAAAGATGCTCAACATCCTTAATCATCAGGGAAATACAAATCAAAACCACCAAGAGATATCATCTCATACCTGTTAGAATAGCTATTACCAAAATACAACAAATAACAAGTGTTGGTGAGGAAGTGGAGGAAAGGAACCCTTTGTGCACTGCTGATGGAATGTAAATGCACGTAGCCACTATGGAAAACAATATGGAGGTTCCTTGAAAAATTAAAAAGATAGCTACCATATGATCCAGCAATTCCATTTTTGGGTATTCATCAGAAGAAAATGAAAACACTAACTCAAAAAGAGTTATATACCCGCATGTTCATTGCAGCATTGTTTACAATAGCCATAATATTGAAACAACTTGTGTATATCAATAGATGAATGGATAGAAAAATTGTGGCGCATATATATATGCTGCATACATATATATGTATATACATACATATATGTATACATATATATATACACATACAGACATACAGTGGAATATCACTCAGCCATAAAAAAAGAATGAAATCTTGCCATTTGTGGCAACATGGATTGACTTTGAAGGCATTATGCTAAGTGAAATAAGTCAGACAAAGAGTAATACCATATGATTTTGCTTATATGCAGAATCTAAACAGATAAAAAAAAAACTACATGGATAGAGAAAACAGATTGGTGATTGCCAAACGCAGGGGCTGGTGGGTGGAAGAAATGAGTGAAGGGAGTCAAAACATAAAAAGAAAAAAATATATTGAAAGATTTGCTAGAAGTCTTCTTTAAAGGACCGAAGTTTCCTAATCTTTGGCTTCCTCAACTGTAACACAAATGCACTCATGTGCAGCATCTACACACTCCACTTCAAACTTATGGGACTTGGTAGGTAAGAGGAACAGATGCAAATATGCGGCTCATGCTGCATGCTGTTCTATGATAATAAGTCCTTTGTCTCTGACCTAGGAGTAGTCTTTTGCCAGAATCTATAGAACTGGCAAACTCATCGAAATCTTAAAACTTTCACAGTTCTTAACATGAATCTCTAGGATAATAATATCACTTTCATGGAATGACAAATTTTGTGTCTATTTTCTAACAAGTATTTTGTTCAGAATTTGCTTTATTTATACACTTAATGTTGATTATCGATATTAATGACCATCAGTCTCATTTTCCTTACTTTGAAATATATTTTACCTGTTATGTGTGCTCTTACATGTTTAATTTCCTTGTAATCATCTGTGCTTATTCATCATGTTTATCCTCTTATTTTGTGTTTTCACCTCAAACCTTCATGTTTTCAACTGAATCAGTCCTATTCATAAGGCTTTCTGGTCATGTTTAATACAGTCATTTCTCATTGTAATACATTAAAATTTGATAAATTTGCTAAACGTACACTAGTATTTTAATTTTATGCTCAAACATATAATAAGTAATTTCAATAAGTTTGATTCTATTCTTTCAGTGTAGTATTCTGTGGTAACTTTCTCTAGGTTATTTGTGTTGAATATCGTCGCCCTTGAATAAGTTATATATAATTAGAATGCTTTGATATGATGTGTTAACTTCTCCTGTCCCTACATCATATCCGTACTTCTGAGATGACAATTCTCTTTTTCTGATTTACAAAAGTAAACGATGCCTGGTGTGTGGAATTATAGTTTTCTTAGCAGGGCTTCATCTAATGCAGATTTATTTTATAGAACTCAGCTATTCCTGTTACTTCCATTCATTCATTCAACATGTATATATTAAACATTTGCCAATTGCTAAGCAAAATTATTCAGGACAGGTGAACAAAACACCATCTCTGAACCCCTGGAGTATGCATGCAGGAGTGCAGAAAATATAGTAAACAGTCACATAAATATATAATTGAAAATAACATAAGAGATCTAAACATAAGAGGATAGAAAAGGCTGCTGTAGTTTTAGGGGTTAGGGAAGTTTTCCCCAATGAAATGACTGCAAATGAAAGTTGGGAGGAAACATTCCCTAAGGAGGCAATGTTTATACAGAGAATAATCGGAAGAGAAGATGTCCTTTAGAGATCTTTAAGAATACCTGTGTGTATGACTGAGGGGCAAAGACGAATTGGAAATGAGCATGAGATGAGTTTCAATAGGTAGTTGGGGCCATGACCTTAAGGTCCTCATAAGCTAAGTTTGTTATTTCTAAGAACATTGAGAAGCCGTTAAATGCTATTATGGAAAGATTTACCTATTAAGATATGCATTTCAAAAAGTATTTGAGGAAAAGAAAGTTAAAAGAGGAAAGGAGTTGGGAATGTTAGGAAGCTTTTGCAGTAAAGTGTTTGGGGAAAAACAGTGGAGTAGAAAAGATTGTGAAATACTTAGAAGCCAAATTTCACCAACATTTGGTGATGTGCCACCAGATGCATTGAACAGATCTCATTATAGCAGGAAGTGCTACTAGTTTCCTCTCTGTCTCTCCACACACTTATGGTGGGAGAAGTATCTTCCACTTGTCTTCCTTGAAGAAATTACTGTCTCTGAGTTAATATAGAAAAACAGTGGGAAGAACAGAAAGGCACAGGATTCAGATTTCTCCAACTGTATTAACTGTACAATAGAGACAAAGTTCCCTAGTTTTTTAAATTTATGTTTGTTTACTTGTTTGTTTCTTTCCAAACACTGGGACTTAGAGTTAGGAGAAGAAATGGCTAGAGTATGAAACCTTTTCCTATATTTTATAAAACTATTCTGTTTTATGAGGTGATGCTGGTGGATGCCATGAAAGAAAGCTCAGGTCATCATTTTACCAATTCAGTTTTGTCTCTCTATTTGTAAGAGTTCTTCAAAATTCTAACATTAGGCGTTCTGTCATCTTACTTGTGAGTAACAAGGCTTTGTAGATATTTTTCTTTGTGTTTATTTGTTTTTGTTATTTCTCATGTCCTCAGAGATATTATAGATGGTAGAAGAGAGAGTATAGGCTGCTGATAAAAACAACTCTATTTTAAATTAGAACTTCTCCTTGCATTTAATTTAATTGGGATTCGGCTCAACTTTTATTCAAAGAGCAATTAGAGACCTTCATAAATCATTTAATTATCTCCCTTTGCCTTCAGACAACTTAATGTCTAAAACTAATAGGAGAATTTTCAATCTTGTTCTTTCACTACTCAACACTAAGATAAGCCAGGATCAATAGGCAGGTTCACTTAATTACAGCTATTAACTATTTGTAAATTTACTGTGTTATCTCCAGCAACTACAGACTCCATGCATACTTGCGTCACCATTGCATTGGGTCACAAAGTTACTGCGATTGATTTATAGTGATGCAAGTATTATCCATTCCCCACCATCACCACCACCAACCAAAAACACAATAGTTTTAACAGAATTCACAGACGTATGTCATCAGATTCTTATACTGTCTTGTAACTTACGTGTCATTTTGTAGAAAATTCATTCATCAACTAATTTATTTAACAGAATGTACTATATGCCACCCTCTACTATATGCAGGTTTTGTAATGATCAAGTGACTATTCTCTGCTAGGTACTCAGGCTACCTCAGTGAACAAAACAAACACAAGCCCTGCTGTCAAGGATGTTATCTTTGCAGACAACTGCTTGAATCTTTCTGGAGGACATGTGCCTCAGAGTTATTCACCCTAAGAGGCAAGGAGCTGGGGTATAAATACCACAGTTCTCATTATATGTCAATATTATTCCCTGAGACTGTTAAATTTTCTGTGTTTTTGGCTTCTGAGCAAACAGAAATAACAGATTCAGCTGGCACAGAAATACTACAGGAAAACAGATGCATATGCTAATAGTTGGAAATTGAAACACTGTGTCCTCACAATGGTATGTCCTGAGGGAAAATGAGTGGTATGTGACAGCCTATTCTACAATTCACCTCTGCAACAGCTCAAAGCAATACATGCTTATGCTTATGCCATCCTATACCTGAATTTTCAAGATTACGTCTGCTCATAATTTATTTTAATCAAATGACAGTGGCAGAATTAGTGAGATGATATAATCCCTGATAACAGTATTCACTCTTGAGGACAGTTTCTGACTGAATATTTGTGTGTACCCCAAATTCATATGTTGAAATCCTAACCCACACAGTGACAGTATTAGGATATGGGGCCTTTAGGAGGTGATTAAGTCATGGGTGTGGAGCCCTTATGAATGAGATTAATGCCCTTTCAAAAGGGACCCCATAGAGCTCTCTTATGTCTTTTCTGCCAAGTGAGGATGCAAAGAGGCAACCGTCTTCAACCCAGCTGTTTCTATTAAACCAAAAGTATTAAACTAGTCTTATTAGCAAAAGAGTCACCTAAATTAAGTGTACTTAAACAAATTTGGGTTAAGTTCTATATTTCTAGAGGTTTTAGGGATATTTAATTTATATGAGTACTTGTTTATCTCTAAGGCAATTAGAAAACAACTCCTTTATGGAATTCTTTAAGAGATTTCATAAATTAATTTGATAATACCATCCAGAAGTAGGATAATATCACATATGTATAACATACCTATATACAAAAACGTACATAAACATACAGACAGAGAAATAGAGATCATAGATCTTTCATGCCAAAATTTTAGCTAAGGGCCAGACATAAACACAATAATACAAAACTTACTCATTTACATAAAACAGTTGGCTTCAGAAGCCTTAAACCACTGAATGATTGCTCTCTGGTCTAGTGGAGAGCCCACAGTCCCACTTAGTCCCAGGGAGTGGCTCTGGGTCAGACCCAGTGGGGGGCCCTGCCCACAATGCACAACAGCTGGTGTGACCTAAGAGCAGACCTAGGAGCAGACGGTGGCATATCTGCAGCCCAAGCAAATGAGCTTCTGGCTGCCATGAATGTCCATAGTACTGCTGCAGCCCCAAAGGGGAGGAGTATGTCTCTTTGTGATTGTGGGAGTAGCCCAGGCTTGGATAGGCACAACTGACAGGGATGAGCATGGGCTCAGATTGTACAGCCCCAGCGCCTCTCCCCAGTGGTGACAGGTGGAACCTGCAACTAGATACTCTCACTATGCAAAGGCACAAATGCACTCCATCAAATGGTATGAAGAAGTATATTAATATTCCATACCAGAAGGAAAAAGACAAACACCTAGAAATCAATCCAGAAGGCACAGAAATCTGCAATCTAAGTGTCAGAGAATTCAAAACAGCCATCATAAAAAAAACCTCAATAAGTTACAAGTGAATTCAGAAAGATAGTTCAATGAAATCAGGAACAAAACTAGTGAGCAGAGGGAATTCTTCACAAAAGAGATAAAAACTATAAAGAAAATCCAATAAGAAATTTTAGAGATGAAAAATAAAATGGATAAGATAAAAAAAAATCTAGAGTGCTTAAATAACAGAGCTGATATTAAGGATGATAGAATTAGCAATCTAGAGGATAGGAATACAGAAATGCTTCAGATGGAGGAAGAGAGAGAACTAAGACTAAAAATCAGTGAAGAAATTCTCTGAGAAATATCCCAGTCAATTAGGAAATGCAACATAAGAATTATAGGTATTCAAGAGAAAGAAAAGATGGAGAAAGAAACAGAGAGATTGTTCAAAGAAATAACAGCTGAGAATTTCCCAAACCTGTGGAAGGAGCTGGAATTACATGTAAATGAAGGTAACAGAACTCCTAATTACATCAATGTAGAAAGACCTTCTCCAAAGGACATATTAGTAAAACTGGCAAAGTCAGTGACAAAGAAAAAATATTAAGGGCAGCAAGGCAGAAGAAAATAACCTACAAAGGAACCCTTATCAGGCTTTCAGTGGATTTTAATACACTCTCATTTACAATTGCAACAAAAAGAATAAAATATCTAGGGATAAATTTAACCAAGGTGGTGAAAGACCTATACAATGAAAACTATAAGACATTATTGAAAGAAATTGATTATGACATAAAGAAATAGAAAGATATTCCATGCACATGAATTGGAAGAATAAACATAGTTAAAATGCCCATACTCCCTAAAGCAATCTACACATTCAATGCAATACCAATTAGAAGCCCAATAACATTCTTCACATAAATAGAATGAAGAATCCAAAAATTCATATGGGGCAAGTTAAAACCCCAGATAGTTAAAGTAATGCTGAGAAAAAGAACAAAGCTGGAGGCAGCACAATCCCAGACTTCAAAATATACTACAAAGCTATAGTAACCAAAGCAGCATGGTACTAGAACAAAAACAGAAATACAGATCAATGGATCAGAACTGAAATAAAACCACACATCTACCAACAGCTACTCTTTGACAAAGGATCTAGGAACATACAATGGAGAAAGGAAAGTCTCTTCAATAAATGGTGTTGGGAAAACTGGGCAGGCACACACAAAAGAATGAAGGGAGACCATTATCTTTAACCATACACAAAAATTAACTCAAAATGGAATAAAGACTTGAAGGTAAGATGTGAAACCATAGATCTCCTGGAAGAAAATACAATCTTTGACATTGGTCTTAGAAAAATCTTTTTGAAAACCATTTCTACTCAGGCAAGGGAAACAAAAGAAAAAATAAACACATGAGAACTCATCAGACTAAAGAGCTTCTGCAAAGCAAAGGAAACCATGAACAAAATGAAAAGAAAACCCACCAACTGGGAAAAAATATTTGCAAATCATAAATCAGACAAGGGGTTAATCTCTAAAATATATAAAGAACTCATACAATTCAACAACAAAAAAACAAACAACTCAATCAAAAAATAAGCAGAGGATACAAACAGACATTTTTACAATAAGATGTACAGATGGACAACAGGCACATGAAAGATGTTCAACATCACTAATCACCAGGGAAGTGAAAATCAAAACAATGAGGTATCACCTTACACCTGTTAGAATGGGTATCATTACCAAGAAAAAATAACAAATGTTGCAGAGGATGTGGAACCCTCATACCCTGCTGGTGGGAATGGAAACTGGCACAGCCACTATGGAAAACATTATGGATATTTCTCAAAAAATTAAAAATCAAAATACCTTACAATTCAGCTATTCCACTGCAGGGTATTTATCCAAAGAACTTGAGATCAACAATTCAAAGAGACTTATGCACCCCTATGTTCATTGCAGCATTATTCACAATAGCCAAGATGTGGAAGAAAACCAAGAGCCCATCAACTGATGAATGGGTAAAGAAGATGTGGTGTATATATATATATATATATACAATGAAATACTACTCAGCCATTAAAAAAGACTAAATAGTCCCATTTGCAACAGCATGGATGAAACATGAGGGTATTATGTTAAGTGAGATAAGCCAGACAGAGAAAGACAAACACTGTATGATTTCACTCATATGTGGAAGATAAACAAACACATGGGCAAAGAGAACAGGTTAGTAGTTAACAGAGGGGAAGGGGGTTGGGGGTGAGAATAAGGGGTAAAGGATCACTTATATATGGTGACTGACAAATAATAATGTACAACTGAAATTTCACAATGTTAGAAACTATTATGACACCAATAAAAAAAAGGGAAAAAATGTTGGCTCTTGTCTTTGCACCACTTTATGTTTTTGTCTGAATTATGTTTCTGGAAAATGGGATAAATTGTGGTTAGCTGCTTAATATGAGAGTGAAAGCTTCCCATCCATATTTATGAATGAGACATTTAAGATTTTCTTTTGCCTGTGATATGTAATCTTATGGAGGCTGCAGACTAAATTTGGGGTGAGGACCTGGGGAGACACCAAGTGGGCATTTGAGTGTCTCCAAAGCTCTTGGAGTAGATAAGACATACAGCCTGTTTTCAATTAGCCTTTTCAGCCTCAGTGGTTGCTTTTGGGATTCCAGTCTCCCTTTAGAGTTCCTCATGGGATTTAGGTGCCAAAAGTTCAAGAAATGTAGAAAGCTGAGGGGCTTGAGTGGGAAGGAAAAGGTCTGGCAGAGGTGACCAGAAGGATGAAGGAGGTAGAGGTTTTGAATGAGGGCATATCAAAGGATTCAGCAAACCTGAAGGGAATATCAAAGATGGGAAAAGGAGCAGAGGTGAGGAGAAGGGAGAGGTCTTAAATAAGCCAGTTTGGGGAGAACTTAACTTCCCCCAAAGCACCCATTGGAATTCCAAATTATCTTTAGTCCAATCACGCCAACAAGGAAGGAAACAGACAGAGTTAGCACCGTAGTGATGGAGCATATGGTCAGCTGGGGTCTTTTGAGGAGGAGAATCAGAAGAGTGAGAAATTCCAATGGGGAAGGGAGGCACCAAAATAATAGCAGCAAAGAAAGAAAATCTGAAATAGATCTCTACAAAGAAAAAGAATCCAAGCAAAATCTCTTCAAAGAAAATACTGTAAATGCTAAAGAACCAAAGTTCAATCAAATGAGATCGCAGTGAAAATTTCACATGTCCTAAACCAACGGAAACTTTCAAACAAAGAAGGTTGGGGCTCTAACCCAGCCTCAAGGATACACTCAGAGTCCTAAGAATCAAAAGTTGTCTTTATTGTGCTTCACAAGGACTGTTGTCCAGAGCCCTGAGTCAGGAGTACAACTCATATTTAATAAAGGTTTTAATAGTTCCTGATACATCTAATAAGTCACATATTTAGATGGAACTGGCAAACTTAAATGACTATATCCTTGTTTTTAATGTAGATTTATTTTATGTTTTCTTGCATTGTCTTAACATCATTATTGTTCTCCTTTAATAAATTTTGGAGTTATTTACAAGCCAAATATTATGCCTAAAAATAATGATCAATGCACACTTAACTTCACTTTTCTTTAGTTCTGACAGCTCCTCCCTTTTAAGCTTTTAAAGAATTTCCCAGATTTGGGGGCTGGCTGGGTGACGCAGCAGTTAAGTTTGTATGTTCTGCTTTGGTGGCCCAGGATTCACTGGTTTTGATCCCAGGTGTGGACCTACACACAGCTTGTCAAGCCACGCTGTGTCAGGCATACCACATATAAAGTAGAGGAAGATGGGCATGGATGTTAGCTCAGGGCCACTCTTCCTCAGCAAAAAGAGGAGGATTGTCACTGGATGTTAGCTCAGGGCTAATCTTCCTTAAAAAAAAAAGATTTATCTCAATTTAATGCTATACAATTCCCCAATTCTTAGTACCTTTCTTACAGGTAGTATTTCCCTAAAGAACTTAAATGGTGATTATTCTAATCACCAATATATTCTCAAAAGTTTTTCTTCTCAATTGAAGCTGAATCGTTAAAATTATTTCTGGGGATATTTGGTGGGAAGAAATTTTCAAACAATGATGTCCACAGAAAGAAAGAATATATTCACAAAAACATATTTTTTCATTGCTGGTCAATATTGTGAATTTTCTTTAACATATCTTTTTATTTCAGGTGACTCTATATATTAAGTTCTTTTGTAAGCGTTGTAGGAACTTCTCATTTCTGGTGCAGTTTGCACTAAGAGAAGAGAGGAAAATATCTAATTATCTCCTTATGTTCCTGGGATGGAAACTGCTTAGCTATTGTTTTCTGACATGGATAGCATATAAAAGTTAACGCAAACACTAGGAGTTTTTTTTTTAACAATTTGAGGACACTTCTTTAAGTCATATACGGATGCAGACCAATTTCTGCAATTATTAAACAAGTATTTTACATTATGGAATGTCAAATCATTTTTTTATTGATTCAACAAACTATGATTCAAGGATAGCTATGAAAAAACTATTAAATCTTTCTTTTAAAGGAGCTACAGCTATTTTTGAGTTTATGTGGATGTTCTCTGTTCTCTTTTTTTGCTTTCTGATCCAGGGGTTCATCCACATTTCTCTTCTCTTTTATATGGCTCAATGTAATAGATTACATGCATTTCCCCAATTTTAGGTTTGAAAAGTCTTACATAGTCATTACCGTGATCCAGAGACCACCTACACGAACAGCTACACTTAAAGAGTTTAGTTGTTCATCAATACAATAATGAAAATGCCAAAATAGAAAAAGATAAATATCTCCAGAGTGTTAAAGGATTATTTAGAAGTCTTGAAATTTTTAACAATCTGGTCCTGGGTACCTATAAACACTATTAAATTTCTTAGTTTTGATTTATTTGTTATAAGTAAAATTCTTACTTTTAATCTATTTTGTTATTATTTTATTACTTATTATTGCTTTAGTGAAATGATTCTCACCAATCTACCCTCTTCACTGCAAACCTTTGCTGCCTATGCACACACACACACACACACACACACACACACACTAGTCCACCCTTATCCACAGTTTTGCTTCTGCAGTTTCAGTTACCTGCAGTCAACCCTGGTTCAAAAGTATTAAACGGGTAATTTCAGAAATAAACAATTCATAAGTTTCAAATTGCTCAACGTTCTGAGCAACATGATGAAATCACTCACTGTCCCACTCAGTCTCGCCCTGGACATGAATCATCCGTTTATCCATTGTATCCATGCTGTATACACCGCCAGCCTTAGCCCATTAGTTAGGAGGAAACTTAGTATGTATAAGATTCCCTGCTATTCACAATTTCAGGCATCCACTGTGGGTATTGGAACATATCCTTTGTAGATAAGGGGGAACTATTGTGTGTGTGTGTATATATATGCACACACACACACACATATATAATTATATTTATTGTATTTATTTGTTATGTATATAATTATACAATATATAATTACATATATAATTTATGTATATATGTATAAGATATCTAGATCAAATACTAAAAAGGCTATACAAAGAGATATACTAAAAAACAGGACCAAACAAAATAAAATTTTAAAAAATGTAATCAACAAGTATACAGGCTAAAATAAAAAAGAGAAATTTAAAACACACAACAAATAGAAAATAAAAAACATAAAGGCAGACTTCTATGGGCAGCCTGGTGTTGTAGTAGTTAAGTTTGCATGCTCTGCTTTGTCGGCCCAGGTTAGCAGGTTCCTCCTGAATTTTAAATTTTTAAATCACATACATAATTTATTTTAATATTGAAATGCTGATTAAAATAATTAATTTTTCAAAGGAAACTCATTATTGTAGGTAATTGCTTTACACTCTCCCAAAGGAAGACTTGCATTAACAAAGACACTCATTTTTCTCGATAGATTTCATATGTCTTGACACAAATTACTTGATATTTAGTATGTAGAATTCCAGTCCTTTCAACAATCCTTAGGAATGCACACTTGGTGTTCATATATTATGCAAGATAAGTTGAATTACTGGAAGACAGAGGCCTCCCTGAATGATGAGGAATGTTTATAATATCTAGATTGGGAAAATGTATATTCTTAATAATATGAGCTATACTCAGGTATCTGGATAATGAAAACAATCTATACAACCCAACTCCATTATAGAACATCTATTATTGAGGAGTGTTGTGTAATTCTTTCTGAATCTGTTAATTATTTTAGTTTATAATGCTGTAGTTTTATCTGGTAACACTACCAGAGGAAGTATATGTCTATACTATATAAAAAAAAATTCTAATCATCGTAGTCATCATATTTCACACCGGATTAATGGTAAATCTTGGACATAATTGGCACCTTTTGATGAAAATCTCAAAACCATTTCATTTAATATGTAAACTCAGTATAGCATGGAGAACCTTTGTCATTATGGCCAACAGTGTACTTTGAAAATATAATACATGGTTGATTAGTAGCTTTTGAAAATGTTCTTAATCAATCCTGCCTTTTAGTATTCATGTCTATGCATAATCACCTCCTCTTCAGTGTGGGCTCACCTAATGACATGTTTCCATCAAATAGAATATGTCAAAGGTGATGGAATGTTACTTCCAAGGTTACCTTACCAAAAACTATCTTTCATCTTTCTGTCTTTCTCTCACTCTCTTGCTCATGAGACTAGTTGCCCTGTGGAACTAAGAGAATCCTCAAGTCAACAATCACCAAGAAACTGAGGCCTTCAATCCAGCATCCCATGAGAAATTGAACACTGCCACACACTATGTGACTGATTCTTAAGATGACTGCAGCCCTGACTGAGTCCCCTTGATGCAGCCTTGAGAGATATTCAGAACCAGAAGACCCAGTAGGCCATGTCTGTATCCCTGATCCACATAAACTGTGATATAAAAAGCTGATAAATTTTGAGGTAATTTCTATGAAGTAACTGAAAACTGATGCATATGCTATTTTGGAAATTAATTTCAAAGTATTTAATAAGGAAATATCTATACATTGGAGACAAAAACCACTAGTGTTAAAAGCTCAATTGTTGGACACCTGATCAATACGACATCTGGCAGAACCTAAGAGGAGTCACAAATTTCCTATCATTCTCCATAATGATTATGCAGTTTCAAGATTGTTTGGCTTAATTCTGATTAGTATGTTTTCAGAAGAAGCTTGGAGAATCTGAAGTGGTTCCAGAAGGAGTTAAGAATATGACATGTCAGAAAACTACAGCAAGAGGGTAAAGCTTATGAGAATTATGGGAAATGATCTGGAAGCTAAAAGCTACAGTGAGATAAGTCAAACAGAGAAAGACAAATGCTAAGGTGGTAATCATATTGAAATACATAAATGTATCAAATCAACACACTGTACAACTTAAACTTACACAATGCTATATATCTTCTATATCTCAATTAAAAATAAAACATGACATGTAAAAAATAATTTTATTAACTTTGTCATTTTTTTAGAAGAGGTCTTAATTAGAAGGAAAACCTATTATAACTTTATATAAGGAAGATTTTTAAAGATGATAATATTTAATCCATGGAAATAATTGATTATCTTATGCACATGTGAACTTTTTACTACTAGTATTCTTCTGGAAGAGGTCAGATGAATATATGCCTTTGGGATAGTATAGAGATGAGTGCTATATTGAATTGGAAATTTACTAGATATAAAGTTTCACACAACTACTATTTTTGCACGGAGACTTGTCAAATGTCCATGGTAATGAAAAGCTTAGTATCAAACTTTCCTGATTCTCATTCCAGGATTTTAAATACTTAGAATATCATTTTCACAAGGCTAATAGCATAGAACCAGAGAAAATAATATTCCATGTATTTTCCCAAAGAAAGAAATTTTCAATTAATGTCATAAATTTAGACTTTAATTTTCAGTAATAGAATGATTTGTTATCCTAAAAATCCTCCTAATAAAAACTACCTAGTAACGCTATGGAAAAAAAAAAGTGAAATACAATAACCTTAATTGTACAATAGACTTGTAAAACACTAAGAATAATTCTAAGGCCAAATTTTTTTTCAATGTGAGTAATGCTACACTGTGTTTGATATCTTGACAATTTACATATTTTTTTCTGAACTAGATGATTACATTTTAAAAGCTGCAAGGAGGATGGGGGGTAACATCTCAGGCCATACTAAATGACACTTGGAAGCTGAAACATGAAGACAGCAAACTCAAATGGACACATGAGTGTAAGGAAGGTATGGGGGGAAAATGCCTGCTTTAATAGAACAAATATATATATTTCTGCCTCAGATTGTATTCTACCTAGGAAAAAAGTGGTGTTTTCCTTAAGAATTAAAAACTATAGACCTGCATTTATGGGGATTGGGGATTATAATATATACTTTATCTAAACACAATCCAAGCCTATATATTTGATTAATGCAGTCCAAGATTATCAAGATTATTTTCCCACTAGGTTACATAGCAGTAGAAAAGCATAACTTCTCAGGGGACACATTCTCAGACCAGGAAAAAAAAAATCTACAGATAGAGTCCATATACAAACCAAAATTTAAAAACATGCGAATAAGGAAAAAAGAAAGGGAGAATTATCAAAAATATTCAGTATCACAATTAAAACTGCAAGAACTATAGACATAGGCATTTTCTGATATAACATATAAAATAAGGAATAAATAAGAAAGGAATGATAAAGAGAGAAAATATATGCCAAGAATTTGAGATGCATAAACAATTGAATGAGAAGTTAAATATACACTAACTTGAGAGGGAGGAAGGAGAGAGAGAACAGTGAAGAGAGGAAATACTTTAAAAGATTATGATCATTATTTCTCAAGAATTAGTGACATAGGAATCATGAAGAACCACACCCAGAAAAAAACTTTAAAAAGAAATCCACACTTATGTAAACTGTTTTGAAATGACATAACAAATTACCAAACTGTTCAAGACCTTCCAAAGAAAAAGATAGTAGACATTCTCAACAAAAAATGGAAGTCAGGTAATAAAAAAAAAAAAAATGAGTTCAAGTTGTCTTAGTCTGTTCATACTCCAATAACAAATTATCAAAGACTAGGTGGCTTATAAACAACAGAAATTTATTTCTCATAGTTCTCAAGCCTGGCACTACAAGATCAGAGTGTCAGCATGATCAGATTCTGGTGAAAGCTCTTTTCTGGGTTTCAGACTGCTAACTTCTCATGCCCTCACATACCAGAAAGAGAGCTAGAGAGTTCTCTGGGATATCTTTTATTAGGGCACTAATCTCATTTACAAGAGCTTCACCCATGTGACCGAATTACGTCCCTAAGGCCCCACCTCCTAATATCATCACATTAGGGGTTAGGATTTCAACATACGAATTTGGGGAGGGAAATAAACTTTTAGTCCATAACCAATTGTGGAGAAAAACTTATTATCAACTCAAAATATTATATTCAGATAAGCTAAGCTTCATGAAAAAGGATGTACTAGAGAAAACTTGCAAAAAAAATTATAATGGCATAGCTCTAAGATAACCACAACAAAGACCCATGTAAATGATATACTACAGGAAGAAGGATAATGATCTGAGCAGATGCAAAAAGGACTATGGAGTCTAAAAATTAGTAAGAATATTGGTAAATTTGAAACGACTTTTAGTATGTAATACAATAAAAATAATATTTAACTTTTGTGGAGAAAAAATAGAACTAAAAGAGTGGATATAATAATGCAAGATGGGAAGGGTATTACAAGAGTTAAGCTGTGCTAAAGTTTTCAATATTTTTGGAGGTTGGAGGCTAAAAATATAGATAAGTGTATTTTAAGTAGAGTAAGGATGACAAGATTTAAAGGTAACTGCCAAAAGGCTATAATTATAAAATTAGAGGAAATAATGATAAAAAGAAAACTCAAAGAGAGAGAAGGAAGTATGGAAAATGCAAGGAAAATGAAAGTCAGTAAATTAAAATGACAAGATTAAACCCAAATATATCAATTACAAAAAAAATGCAAACTGACTACAGTTGACAATTAACACACAGAGAATTTAAATTTCATAAAAATAACAAAGTTATAAAAGAAGGAAATAAAATTTTAGGATACATGATAGTTTGATAAAAATGTAAACCAGAATTAACCAAAGTGATCATGATGAGGAGGCAGATCCAAGAGGTCATTCCCCAATATGAGCTTCAAATGTTCAAGCTACAATATCAGAATCAACTTTTTGAGAACTCCTAAAAACGGTAAAATGTTTATAGCAACGAAGTAGACACTGATCAAAAAAGGCACCTTAAAAATTTCAGGAAAGCTTGTTGGTAATTTTATAGTCCCTTGCCCTCTTCACTCCCCAGCTTGATGGTGGTCTTGAAGACACTATCCAGTTCTTCCAGTGTGGAACATTTGTCCCTTGCTTTGGAGGGAGTAGAACAAACCTATTGGCAAAATTGTGCTTGCTCTCATCTCTCTGGAAGATACCCAAAGGGCTGACAAATGGCACTTGTCTTTGTTTCACCTAACCTGGAATTCACTCAGACTGGAAAAGTAGTGGGCATTTTTTGAACATATTAGAAGATAAATGAACAACTCTCAAACACCTAGGGAAAAAGATTATCTTTGAGGCATACAATACAGCACCTATAGTTTGGTAGAAAAACTGCAGAGAGTTATTTTTCTTTTAAATTAGGATACTCAAAAGTGGATGTGTATACTGGGGAATTTAGAAAGTTGTGCATATGCCCAGGACAGAATGCACACTTAGAAAAGACCTGAGAAGAAGAAATTTACCCTTCTGGTTGATGTTTAGGTTTAGTGCAAGTAAGAGTGCAAGCTGAGGCAGAGTTGCAAATGGCCTGGCTATGCGTTGAAGTTGTGCTCCAACACAAAGCCAATCAGCACAGATCTCTCCTTTTTTTCTTTTCCTTTTCACTCCTGGAATTCAAGAAAATCATGTCAAAACACTGGCTGAACAAAAGCTAAAAGAACATAGACTTCAGAGACTACACATGACAAAGAACACAGACTACAAAATTAGTTTGTAAAAATAACTAAACCATAAAACAGCAGGAGTCTATAAAAAGCAACAAAAAACAACCTTACTCAGGGGAAAATACATGATTTGCAGACTCAGAACCTTATGATATTCAACATGTTCAGCTTTCTACAAAGTTTATAAAGCAAGCAAAGAAACAGGAAAGGATGATACATTCACAGTAGAAATTACCCCTCATAAATCACAGATATTGAACTTACTAGACAAAAACTTTAAAATAATGTTTTAAAGTTTAAATAAATAGACTCAAAGAACTAAGGGAAATGGTGAACAAAGAGCTAAAGAAAACCAGGAGAACAATGCATTAGCCAACAGAGAATATCAATAAAGAGATAGAAATTATAAAGAAGACGCAAACAAAATCTGGAGCTGAAAAGTAAAATAACTGAAATGAAAAGCTCACTACAGTGTTTCAATAGCAGGTTTGAAGAGAGAGAAGAAAGTATCAATGAACTAGACAATTAGAATAATTCATTTATCCAATCTTATATGCAAAGAGAAAAAAAGAATGAAGAAAAATGAACAGAGCCTAAGAGACCTGTGGGACACCATTAAGCACATCAACTTATACACAATGGGAAATCCAGCAGTAAAGGGAAGAGAAAGGGATAGAAAAAAATCTTTGAAGAAATAATTGTCAAACATTTTCCAAATGATAAAAGACATGAATCTACACATTCAAAAAGTCCAAGAAAAATCACACTGAGATATATTATCAAACTGTTGAAAGACAAAGACAAAGAAAATCTTTAAATCAGTAAGAGAGAAGATACAAATAACTAAAATCACTAATTAAAATAGTGATGTTACCATCAACTTTACAGAAATAAACAGGATTATAAGCAAATAGAATGAACAAGGAAACATCAACAGATTAGGTGACCTAAATGTAATGGAAATATTTCTAAAGACACATAAACTACCAAAATGAAATCAAGAAGAAATAGATCATCTGAGAAAACATATAAAAAGGGATTGAATAAGTAATTTAATCCTCCCAAACATGAAAAGCATAACACCAGATGATTGATTCATTGATGAATTCTACTGGACATTTCAAGATTTCATACCAGTCCTTCTCAAGCTCTTCCAAAAAATATAAGTGAAGGGAAACCTTCCTAACTCATTCTTTTTGGCCAATATTACTCTGATGCCAAAAGCAGGCAAAAACACAAGAAGAAAAGAAAAATACTAATATCTTTTACAAATATAGATGCAAAAATCTCAATAAAACACTAACAAACTGATTCCAATAGCATATTAAAAGCATTATACACCATGACCTGGATGTATCCCAGAAATGTAAAGGTGATTCAACATATGAAAATCAATCAATGTAATACACTATTAATAAAATGATAGGGCAAAAAACCCTACATGGTCACTTAAATTGACACATAAAAAATTTTTACAAATTAGAATGCACCTTCTTGATTAAAAACAACAGCAACAACAAAAAACTGAACAGAAGGGGACTTCCTCAACATATAAAGGACTTTTATGAAAAATTCACAGCTAACATAATGCTCCATGGTGAAAGACTGAAATCTCTCCTCAAAATAAAAGGAAGAAGGCTAGGATGCTCACTTTCACTACTGATTGCAATATTGTACTTGAAGTTTGAGTCAAAACAACTATGAAAGAAAAAAAAATGAGGCATCCAACCCACTCTGCCCCACCTGGTGGGTTACCCTGGCTGGCACCAGAGGCCCTCCAAAATGTCTCCCACCCCAGAGTTCCAGTCCTGCACACCAGTGCACTCACAGCTATTGCAGCCTAGGCACAACAGAAGGGTGCCCACAGTCAAAACATGGGATATACCTCAAACGCTTGGCTCTGGTGACCAAGGGGGATTGTGCAACTAGGCCCCAAAGATGGTATCTACATAAGGCCACACCTTCAACACTGGGAGATGTAGCTTATCTAAGTAATACATAGAAACAAGCACAGAGAATTTGGTCACGATGGCAGCATAGGTGGACTCTGGAGTCAGCTCCTCTCATGGACTTAACAAATTTCCAACTACTCTTGGATAAATTACCCCTGAGAGAGAACTGAAAACTGGATAAAAAGAACCCTTGCAACAAAGGACAGTGCTGACAAAGGAGGAAGAGGCAAAAATTCCTCTCTTCTGCGAGCCGCAGTACTTCATGGCTGGCCAGTAGCAATCTTAAGGTACATATCCTTCCCTGGAGGAGTAGGATATGTGAGCAGAGAAGTGTTACAATTATAAACAGCTTTTGACATCAGCACAAGAGAGACAAGTGTCATAATGTCTGGCTTTGCTGGCTATTGACTACAATTGGCAACGCCCCCAAAAAAGCCATTGGACATAGGAGGAAAAAAAACCCTACTGTTAAAGCGTCCATGCACAAATTCACCCATCTTGGAAAGCAATCTAAAATCATCAGAAAGAAAGGCAAACAGTCCTTTGGTGAAAAAAGACTCTCCTGATAGGCTGTGTGGGCATCTCACTGAGAGATGAGACTTCTCCAGTGACTCAAACTTTGGTGACGGCCATTATTGTGACCTAATACAGGTGCACTGACACAGAAGCACATAGAGGCCATTGTAGATCTTCCCCTGGCCTTTTAGCCCATGGATCTTCCACACCCACTAAAGTACTGATTTAATCTGGCTCAGACAGGGCAGTCATCCTGCCCGAGGGAGGGGTACCACCCAACAGCAAGCCTTCAGGCAACTTGTGGGCCCACATAGGTGGGGTGCCTAGAACCTCTGCAGTCTAGCAAGTGGGTGCATCTCTTCCACGCAGGGCATGTGTGAGGAGTTGGTGGAGTGTGTAGGGCTTCTGCAGTGGGGTGACTGGGTCTGCTTCATTGTGTTGGGGCACAAGCACAGAGCACGAAGGCATTGATGAGATGTGTGGCCCTGTGGGGAGAGGGGCTTATCAGCTGCAGGAGGCTTGTGTTTCTCAGACAGCCACATAGGGTAGCAGCTCCCCCTTCCAAAGCCTGAAACAATTGAGTGCTGCCATGCCTGGGGTTGGCCCAACTCAGCAGCAACACTGAGAGAGCTGACAACAGGCTTGCAAGCCTAAGGCCTACAGCAATTCTCAGCCCCTGAGCCTAGCAACCAGCCATGATGAGGGCCTACACACTTAACAGAAAAACTGCAATAGGAATGTGCTATTAGACCTTGCAGTTAATTGTGCTGAGTTTTCCCACACTGGATAGAGTGACTGAAGTGTCCATAACATCAACATGGACCTTAGAATTACAACTAGCCAGATGGGGGACAGCCTAGCCACCCTGGGAACCTGCAGCAAGAGCAACCTGTCAGAACAGGAGGATGCACATACCTCACACAAGTGACACTCCTGGAACATTTGGGACTGGTGAAGAGAGGGAAGCACACTGCTGAGCTTCATAAGGCATCTCTTACATAGAACCACCTCTCCAGGGTCATGAGATATAGCTTATCTACCTATTACATAGATATAATCACAGAGAAAGAGGCAAAATGAGGACAGAAGGGAATATACTCCAAGTAAGGAAACAGGACAAAACCTCAGAAAAATGACTAAACGAAACAGAGATAAAGAATCTACCTCAAAAAGAGTTCAAACAAAAAAGCAATAATGATGCTCACTGATCTTGAGAGAAGAATGGATGAACGCAGTGAGAACTTCCAAAAAGAACTGGAAAATATAGACAAGAACTAATCAGAAATCAAGAATACAATACTAGAAATGAACAATTCACTAGAGGGAATCAATAGCAGAGTAAATGATTCACAATATGGATCATTGAGGTGGATGAAAGACTAGAGGAAATCACCCAAGCTGAACAGATAAAAGAAAAAAGAATTACAAATAATGAGGACAGTCTAAGGTACATTTGGGACAACATCAAGCACACTAGGATCCATGTTATAGGTGTCGCAGAAGAAGAGAGAGACAAAGGGGAAGAGCATCTCTGTGAAGAAATAACAGCTGAAAACTTTCCTAACCTAAGGAAGGAAACAGACACCCAGATACAGGAAGCACAGAGAACACCAAACAAGGTAAACCCAAAGAGGCCTGCAACAAGGCACATTATAATTAAAATGTCAAGAATTAAACCTAAAGAGAGAATCCTAAAAGCTGCAAGAGGAAGACAACAAATCATATGCAAAGGAAAGACCATAAGGCTATCAGCTGACTTCTCAGCACAAAACATACTGGATAAGAGAGAGTGGCATGACATACTTATAGTGCTGAACGGAAAAAACCTACAGCCAAGAATACTCTACCCAGCAAGGATAACATTCAGAATGGAAGGAAAGGTAAAGAGTTTCCAAAACAAGTGAAAACTAAAAGAGTTTATCACTAGGAAACCAGCCCTACAAGAAATGCAAAAAAGACTTATCTAAGTGAGAAAGAAGACTACAAATAGGAATGAAAAAATTATCAAAAAAAAGCAATAAAATCGCTGCTAAAGGGAAATATACAGTAAAGGTAGTTGACCAACCACCTATGAAGATAATATGAGGGTCAAAAGTACTAAAATTACCTATTTCCAGGATGATAGGGTAATGAACACACACACACACAAAGAGGTTAGATATGATATCAAAAAAATAAAATGTTGCAGAAGGGGAGTAAAAGAGGAGAGCTTTTAGCAAGAGATCAAACTAAAGAGATCATCAACTTAATATAGATTACTATATACATAGGTTATTATGTATGATCCTCATGGTAATTCCAAACCAGAGTGCTATAATAAATAAACAAAAAATTAAGATAAAGAACCCAAACATAAAACTAAAGAAAAGCTTCAAACCACAAGGGAAGAGACCAAGAGAAGAAAAAGGGAACAGAGAAGAACTAATAAAAGACCAGATAAAAAGTAACAAAATGGCAATAAATACTTAATAACAGCCACTTTAAGTGTCAAGGGACTACATGCTCCAATCAAAAGGCATAGGGTGGCCAATTGGATAAAAAACAAAACCCATACATATGCTGTATACAAGAGAGTCGCTTCAGACCTAAAACACTCACAAACTGAAAGTGAAGGGATGGAAAAAGATACTCCTTGTAAATAGCAATGAAAAGAAACCTGGGTAGCAAAACTTATATCAGACAAAATAAACTTTAAAACAAAAACTGTAACAGAGAAAAAGAAGGGCACTACATAATGAAAAAGGAACAATCCAACAAGAGGATATAATACTTGTAAACACCCATGTGTCCAACATAGGAGCAACTAAATATAAAATGCATCTATTAACAGATCTCCATAAAAGGTGAAATAGATAATAACACAATAATGGTAGGGGAGTTTAACATGCTACTTACACAAATGGATAGATCATCCAAACAGAAGATAATAAAACAACATTGGTCTTAAATGACACATTAGACCACATGAACTTACTAGATGTGTACAGAACATTCCATTCAAAAATGGCAGAATATACATTCTTTCTGAATTCACATAGAACATTCTCCAGGGTAGATCACACATTAGCCACAAAGCAGGTCTCAGTAAATTTAAGAAGATTGAAATGATGCCAAACATCTTTTCTGACCACAACAGTATGAAACTGGAAATCAACTATAGGATGAAAATCAGAAAAGCCACAAGTATGTAGAGATTAAACAAAAGGCTACAGAACAATGATTGGGAAACTGAAGAAATTAAAGGAGAAATCAAAAAATACCTGGAGACAAATAAAAATGAAAATATGACATGCCAAAATTAAGGGATACAGCAGAAGTGTTTCTAAGACAGAAGTTTATAGCAATACAAGCTTATCTCAACAAATAAGAAAAATCTGAAATAAAGAATCTAACAGTGTACGTAAGGAACTGAAAAGACAAGAACAAAGCACAAAATTGGTAGAAGAAAGGAAATAATAAAAATCAGGGCAGAAATAAATGAAACAGAGCCTGAAAATACAATAGAAAAAATAAATGAAACCAAGAGATGGTTCTTTGAAAAGACAAACAATATTGAGAAGCCTTTAGCTAGACTCAACAAGAAAAAAAGAGAGAAGCCTCAAATAAATAAAATCAGAAATGAAAGAGGAGAAATTACAATGGACACTTCAGAAATACGAAAGATTATAAGAGACTACTAAGAAATGCTGTAGGCCAAAAACTGGATAATCTAGAAGAAGTGGATAAATTCTTAGTATCATACAAATTTCCAAAACTGCATCAAGAAGAAATATACAATTTGAATAGACCAATCACCAGTAAGGATATCGAAACAGTAATCAAAAAACTCCCCCAAGTTAAAGTCCAGGTCCAGACAGCTTCCCTGGTGAATGCTACCAAACACCCAAAGAAGGCTTAGTCCCCATCCTTCTCAAAATCTTCCAAAAATTTGAAGAGGAAGGGAAGCTTCCTAATGCATTCTACAGAGCCAACATTGCCCTCATACCAAAACCAGACAGGGACAACACATAAAAGAAAATTACAGGCCAATATCACCAATGAACATTGATGCAAAAATCCCCAACAAATACCTGCAAATTGACTAGAACAATACATTAAAAATTTCATACATCATGATCAAGTTGGATTTATTCCAGGAATGCAGGGATGGCTCAATATCTGCATATTAATTCAATGTGATACATCACATTAACAAATGAAGAATAAGAAAACACCTGGTCATCTTAATAGATACAAAAAAAGGATTTGACTAGGTATCGTATCCATTTACTATAAAAACTCTGAATAAAATGGTTACAGAAGGAATGTATCTCAACATAATAAAAGCCATATATGACAAACACAGAGCTAATATCATTCTTAATAGAGAAAAATTTAAAGCTATCTAAGAACAGGAACCAGAAAAGGGTGCCCATTTTCACCACTCTTATTTGACATAGTATTGGAAGTCCTAGCCCAGGCAGTCAGGCAAGAAAAAGAAATAAAAGTGATCCAAATTAGAAATGAAAAAATGAAACTGTCACTATTTGCATATGACATGATATTACGTATAGAAACCCTAAAGAATTGACTGAGAACCTTTTAGATATAATAAATGAGTAGATTAAATTTGCAAGATACAAAATCAACATAAAAATATCAGTTGTGTTTCTATACACTAACAACAAAGTAGCAGCAAGAGAAATTAAGAATACAATCCCATTTACAATTGCTAAAAAATGAATAAAATACCTAGGAATAAACTTAACCAAAGAGGTGAAAGATCTGTACACTGAAAACTATAAAGCATTGTTGAAAGAAATTGAAGAAGACACAATGAAATGGAAAGATATCTGTGCTCTTGGAGTGAAAGGATTAATGTAGTTAAAATGTTCATACTTTCTAAAGCAATTTACAGAATAAACGTATTCCTATTAAAGCTCCAACAACATTTTTCACAGAAACAGAACAAAGAATCCTTAAATTTGTATGGAACAAGAAAAGACCCCAAATAGCCAAAGGAATTCTGAGAAAAAAGAACAAAGCTGGAGGTATCTTGCTCCCTGATTTCAAAATATACTACAAAGATATAATAACCAAAATAGCATGGTCCTAGGACAAAAACAGACACACAGATCAATGGAACAGAATTGAGAACCTAGAAATAAACCCACACATCTGTGGATAGCTAATTTTTGACAAGGGAGCCAAGAACATACAATGGAGAAAGGACAGTCTCTTCAATAAATGCTACTGGGAAAACTGGATGGCCACATTCAAAAGAACGAAAGTAGGCCGTTATCTTTCACTATACACAACAATTAACTCAAAATGGATTAAATATTTGAATGTCAGACCCGAAACCACAGAACTTCTAGAAGAACACATAGGCTGTATACTCTTCAGTACCAGTCTTAGCAACACATTTTCAAGTACCATGTCTGACTGTGCAAGGCAAAAAATAGAAAAATGGGACTACCTCGAACTAAAAAGCTTCTGCATAGCAAAGCAAACCTTCAACAAAATGAAAAGACAACTTAAAAATTGGGAGAAGATATTTACAAACCCTACATCAAATAAGAATTTAATATTCAAAATATACGAAGAACTCTTACATCTCAATGACAAAAAACTAACAACCCAATTGAAAAATGGGCAAAAGATTTGAACAGAGATTTATCCAAAGAAAACATACGGATGACCAACAGGCACATGAAAAGACATTCAACAGTATTAACTATCAGGGAAATGCAAATCAAAACTACAATGAAATGTCACCTCACTCCCTTGAGAATGGCTATAATTAACAAGACAGGAAACAATAAGTGTTGAAGAGGAGGTGGAGAGAAGGGAACCCTCATACATTGCTGGTGGGAGTGCAAACTGTTTCACCCACTATGGAAAACAGTATGGAGTTCTCTCAGAAAATTAAGAATAGATCTACCATATGATCCAGTTATCCCACTGCTGGATATTTAGCCAAAGAAATTGAAAACACAAATGCATAAAGATACCTGCACTCCTATGTTCATTGCAGCATTATTCACAATAGCCAAGACTTGGAAGCAACCTAGGTGCCCATCAAGGGACGAATGGATAAAGAAGATGTGATATATATACACAATGGAATACTACTCAGCCATAAGAAATGTGAAATCTGGCCATTTGTGACAACATGGATGGACCTTGAGGGTATTATGCTGAGTGAAATAAGTCAGAGGGGGAAAGTCAAATACCATATGATCTCACTCATAAGTAGAAGATAAAAAGTGACAAACAGTTAGCAACAGACAGTGGATTAGAGGTTACCAGAGGGGAAGGGGGCAGGCAGGAGGGTGAAAGGGGTGATTAGGCACACATGTGTGAGGATGGATTCTAATTAGTCTTTCGGTGGTGAACATGAAATCTACATAGAACTTGAAATATATTACGATGTACACCTGGAATTTTACATAATGTAAAACCAAGATTACTGCAATAAAAAAAAGAGAAAGGCTATGAGAAGAATAATTTTAACAGTTTGCTAATATACATTAAGGAGGATGTTACATGACATAAATTGGTACAATATTTTCATGAGCAATTTGTCACTATTCAGTAGAAATAAAGATAGACGCACCCTTTGGCCTAGCAATTTACCCCCTAGGCATGCTCCTAGGAAACATTTTCATTCATGTAGATGAAGTTAGGGATGACAGTGTTTATATTATTAGGATTTATAAGGGCAGGGTTGGGTAATAAATGAACTAGAGCTACTTATTTCTACATGGAAGGTTACAATTATTCTTTTATTTACATTTCCCCACTTGGAAAGCAGGAATAGGACTATGGTTTATATCTCTTCATTTCTCATGATTAGTAATTGAATAATACTACCCATTCTTTCACATAAAAAAAAGAAAACACCCTAAAAACTTTATTTTGCACATCAAAAGTGGAAAGTGATACAGTAAATGCTATATTTCCTCTTTGATATATTTACTGTGTTTTATATATTACTCTATTTGATATTTAACATATTGGATATGCCTGTTGTCTTAATTCATGGTCCTTCTACTTTACTTCTGTATTTGCCAGTTCTTTTGAAAAACAATTTATCAGGAGGAATTAGATTTACTTCAATATAGTTTTCAAATTTATAACAATAAATTTTTGCTTTGTTAATGATTATATATTATTACATGATATATTGAAATTTGAAGGTTTCCTTTTGCCGGATAAAATTATACATAATATATTTCCACATTTATAAGTCACACCCTGCCTTCCATTTACCTAGAACAGATTTAGGATAATAGATAAAATTACATGTCTTCCCACGTAGAATATTGAGTGCAGTTAACAAAACAATGTTTCTAACATTTATTAACCTTCTCTGATTTCAACACCATTTTATTAACTTTTTGAGATAAAGTTTTTTTCAGTATGAGGGCTTTATTTTCAATATATCTCAATATGTACTTTAATGATCTCTGCCACTTGGTCATAATGATTCCAACATCTTGTATGTCAATAATAAATCTGCTGTACCTTTTAAAGACAGTCTCTATCTTCAGAATTCCTAGGAAATAAATTATTCTAGTGAATGAAATCTGCTCTTCATTGTTTGGAATTAATAGACAATTTTAATTTGGAAATAGAACATTGATATTTTCTTTGATTTTTCTATTGTTACTGTGTCCTCTCAATCGGCACATCCTACTAAAAGTCATCTTTGTCTAAGTGTCTTTGCCACTAATTTGTATTTCTCTGATTTCTAATGATGCATATTCTCTGGGTTAGAAAGATGCTCCCTCTGGTGTTTCCACGGTCCTGGAGTTTCTCTACCATTAATCTCTGAGTCATTCATAAAGTAGCATTTACTTTCTTAGCCCAGCAATCTTGTGTCATATTTTATTGTATCAATAATGGTGAGAAAACCAGTTTTTATTCTACTATTTTTTGCTTCCTGTTCACTGTTAGGTCCCCTCATGAGATTTTGTTGAATTCCAAGCACAAATATTCCACTTTGTTTTTATCTTTTACATCCAGGAGGAAATAGCCTTTTCCTTTTGTTTTATCTGCACTATGGTTTCTTTTCAAAAGCTCATTTCTTCCAATTTCTATGCCATCTGAAGTAAGCAAAGCATGTGCTGCAAAAAGTAAAATAGATCAGCATGCACAATATCAAGACAGGTCTTTTTTTCCCTCTTCTAAATCTTTGACTTTAATGATTATTACAATTTCAAAAATAATACAAATAAAAATGTCCATGTACTTTATAGCAGCTGTCATTTCTTGGTAGAGAGTAGTGATGAAGAATTGAACTATATCCAACACACACCAGTGCCCTTTGGAGTTTATTTCAAAATGAAATATTCAGTTGTTCAAACCTGGCTTCAACTATGAGCTCTCCAGAAGGAAGAACGCACAGTTATTGGGTTTTAAGCCACAGGACTTTCAAGGAGACTGTACCATAGCATCCATCTATGAGAGAGGCATTGTTATCCACATCATACAGAAGCAGCTTGTCCAAGCTCCCCTTCTGTAAGAGAGCTAGGAATCATACCAAATTTAACTCTAAAGCCTGCACTACTAAGTACTATGCAATATTGCCTCCCATGTGACTTTCTGTCAACAAGGTCTCCTCTGTAGATGCCTTCACTCCTCATCAAACCCAAATTCAGGTAATAAAGCTTGAAAGACAGGGCAGGCATAGTATTGTTCCTATCTAGAATCACCTTAACGTCACCTGGCACACTGTACTAAGGCCCTTGCATTCTACAATACTTGTGATAACAGCTGTCTCTACTTCCTTGATGTGATTTCAGCATATATGAGTTTCTTTCACCATGAGGCACTGGAATTTCAGTCACAGTCTACAATTTATTTATGCATTCAACCAATGCATGCTAAGAAACTACCGTTTCCTGAATCTCTAAGAAAGTAATGATTAAAAGTCAGCCATGAAATTTAAATGTTAGTGGTTGTGTGATGCTGATGAATCTGTTACTCATAGTTCCCTATATGCCTGCCAGAATTCCTTCTTTGTATTCTAGACGAGAGAGATTGTAATAGATGAATGTCACACAGCTTCCACAAGTGCAATACCATCTTTTGGTTATCCAGTCCTTTGCAATAGTAACCAAACCTTGCCATTATTGAGAGTACCTCCAGCCAACTTCACTGTGTTGTAAAGTGTTTAATGGAATTTCTAATATCATTTCTCTTGAAAAGCTTTCTACTCAAAATCTATAACGTTTCTTGTGAGAAAAACATTGAAACTGGTGGAGTTTAGCCTGTTGTAAAAATCTGCGTCACAGCAGAATCCCCTTTCAGGAGATTAAATTACTGACAACCGCTTGGACTCTTTTACTATTCTTTTATGCTATGAGTGTCTGTCTTCAGTCCTTCCTCCTAATACTTTAGTTAACACCAGAACCATGTGTAAAGGTCCTATTTTCTACAGTACTTTTGTAAAATCTCTTCACTCTTTCTAGTTAGCTGGGATTCCTTTTGTGATGATTAATTTTATGTGTCAGATTGACCGAGCTAAGGGATACTCAGATAGCTGATAATACCTTATTTATGGATGTCTCTGTGAGGATGTTTCTGGGAGAGATTAGCATTTGAATCAGTAGACTGAGTAAAGAAGATTCCCCCACCAATGCAGTGGGCATCATCCAGTCCATTAATAAAAAGGCAGAGGAAGGCAAGTTTTCTTTCTGCTTGAGCTGGAACATCCATCTGCAACTGCCCTCAGACATTGGTGCTATCTGTTTTTCAGGCTTCCAGGCTTGTACTGGAAACATTGGCTCCCCTCGTTCTCAGGCCTTTTGTTTTGGACTGGAACTATACGACTGGCTTTCCTGGGTCTCCAGCTTGCAGACAGCAGATCATGGGACTTCTCAGCCTTCATAATCGCATGAGCCAATTCCTCATAATAAATCTCTCTCTATATTATCCGTTTATATCTTATTGGTTCTGTCTCTCTGGCAAACCCTAACTAACTCATCTATGGTCTATTAAATAAAGCAGTATTCTTGTAAACCAGAAATAGAAGACTCTAGCCACCTACCTGCCAGTTGAGCGCAGCCCTTCTATTGAGAGACAGTATAGCAGTGTTTAACGATGTGGAGTGTGATGCCAAAATGTCTGGGTTCACTGCCTTGCTCTATTAATAACTACTTATATATAGTATAATATATAAGGGGATATATCTAGGGTATAAGTCATATATATTATACATATGTAACATGTATGTTAGGTAACCACTCTGCCTTAGTTTTTTCATCTGTAAAATAAGAATATTGTGATATTAGTACCTACATCATAGGGTTGGTATGAGACGTAGTTAATTTAATTCATATAGAACACTTAGAACAGCAGTGTTAAGCCTATAAAAGGCTCTCAATAGTTGTTATTTATTATTATTCTCTGATTATACATTAAACTTCATAGGGATATTTTAACAGAAACTAACGCTTTCCTTTTAAGTATTCACTACAAAAAATTTTTTAACATTTTGTATAAATATCCCTAAATTCTAAAAGCATTATCTATATTTCTATCTTTCTAACTCTCATTCAATACTTGTTTTAGTCAAGATTCTCCAAAGAGACAGAACTAATAGGATGTGTGTGTAGTATATAATCTCTAAAATATAATATCATTATCATTTAAATATGTTGAAATCTATTTATGGATTCCCTTCTTCCATGGAGTCCTGTTCCAAACCCCTATCCTCCTCACCCCTGCATCCACTTTTGATAAAAGACAAATATCTTTAAAGAATTGTCTTACTATTAGACCTCATTTCTATTCCATTTTATCCTCAATATGTTAGTTGACATGTTTCACACTCTCTGCAAGTACTCTCATCTGAGATCTCAAAAGTTCTTTGTTACCTTTTTATTCAGTGTAATTTACACTTTATCTTAACATATTTTGAATTCTCTCAGGCTTTGGTACTTTAAATTAGTCTCCTTTCTCAGATATGAGTGATGAAAAAAATACCTAAAATTTAGAAATGGCTTACTGAAATAACTCATTAGGAAATTTGTAGTAGATTGAATTGTAGTCTCCAAAAATTCATGCCCACCCAGAAACTCAGAATGCGACCTTCCCTGGAAATAGGGTCCTTGAAGATATAATTAATGCAAAGCTTGAGATGAGATCATACTGGATTAGAATGGGTCCTAAATCTAATGAAAGTGTTCTTATAAGAGATATAACAGGGCATACAGAGACACAGGGGAGAAGATGATGTGAAGATGAGGGAAGAGACTGGAGTGATGTGTCTACAAACCAACAATTGCTGAGAAGCCAATAGGGTTTCTTTGCAGCAAAAATCTAGGAGAGAGGTACTGTGGAATGGACTAAGGGATTGGGTGTGGGGATGGATTGTATAGAACCCTCTCAAAAGGAAGGAGGCAAGGATAAACCTACATGGATGTAAAACCACCAATGAATAGGAAATAGAGAAAGCCTTCTTTGTTCTTTTCTTACTTAGTATTGAACCATTAAGGAAGAGCATTTGTTTTGATAAAAGAGACCTCAGGAGAGTCATGGAAGTAACATCAATGAGTTTTGCTAAATGCTTAGGCAGTGAGAAAAAGAAATTCAGTCATCAATGAATTACTCAGGGGCTGATTATGTAGGTGATGGACTTTTTCAGAATTTTGTTTTTCTGTTTTCCATCTGTTGCTCACAAGTGGTCATTTCACTGCTCATTAGTCTCCTTACGAGAGGGATGGGAATTATTTTGAAACTCCAATGTCTTTAAATTCTGCATCTTGTTTACATATTAATGAGATTTTGTTTGTTTTTGTCTCTATGGAATCCAGTAATCCATTTCCTAGCATCAAAGAGTATTTTAGAGCAGGAATAGCTCTTGAAAATCATTTAAGCCAATGCTGCCAGAGAAGGTTAAATGAATTATCCCAAGTCAAATTGCTGGAAGGAAGGAAAAGAACTGGATCAAACCTCAGAACTCCTCAAAATTAATATGTCATTCCTCCCACTGAGGTCACTATCCCTCTTTACTATATTATGATAACATTGAAAATCAGCTTTAAAAAAAGTGCATTGGGAATTCTGTGGGTTTACCTACTTACTGCTCAGGTCTATGTCACCTTCTTGCAAAAGTTGTTCCATGTATCTTTATTTTATAATGCAAGCTTAGGCTGCCTCCCATCAGACTTCATGCCTTTAGGTTCTTTTCCATTTAAGGCTGGCTACAGAGGGGCAAGCAAACTTCCAGGATTCTTTCTCTTCTTTGTGTCCTTCACTTTTTAAATTATTTTTTGATAGTTTATAGATCATTACTGCAGGGAAATAAGAAACAAGAAAAAGAACAGCTTCTTGGGAGATAAATTCCTTCTTAAGATGGTAACTAGAGGCTTCCAAACTGGAGATTTCATTGAACTTTTACTTTATTCTTTTATTCCTATATTTGAGTCTTTCATATGCTCCCCTTCTTTCCAACCACAATCCTCCTCATTATTCCAGGATTCAGTCAGGAAAAATAATAGATGTCCTTTGCTTCTAGCTTGATTGCCACACTGGGTGGCATATCATTATTTGGGAAACTAAAGATTTAAATTTTAAAAAGTAGCATAAAAGGACAATGGGGCTGGCCCCGTGGCCGAGTGCATTTTTAGCTACCTGAGAGGAGGAACCATGAGCAATTTAAACCTATATCTCAAAATGACAAATATTCTGCCATATGTGGGACAATATAAATGTTTATTGAATCAAATTAAACTGAATAGTTTCTCAACCTTTTAAATAAAAGAAGTGAATTGTACTAAAAGATACACTGAAGATCATATTATTATAAGACTAACAATTTTGAACCCTTAAGGGAGGTGAATGTGATTAAACATATAATAGGCATCTTCAGTTGAGGAGGAGGCAGAGGTCCAGTAAAGAGCTAAGCCTCAAACGTAAGTGTTTAAATACTTTGCTGAGAAAAGCTGCATTGCCTGAGATATTTCTTGGGCAACAAAGCTTCACTCTGATTTAAAAGTACTATTGTAATGCCTGGTAGACTCACTTTAGTTAATCAACCTGGAAAGTTTTACAATCAGAACCAGAGCGAGATACATAGAAAACACTATGGAGGTTTCTAATAAAGATAAATAGGATTCCTTCAAATCAAACACTGTCTTAGCTGTATAAGAAGGAGCTGGATCTTTCAACATTTCCACATCTTATTGTTGCAGGATACTTATTTTATTTGAATCATGGATTTTTAGGACCTGAGGTAGATCAGTTCAATTGGGTTTAAATTGATAGATTATGCCTGGTGGCTCTCTAGTACGTGAAGGTTAGTGGATTGCATGCCATAAGGAAAAGAATCTTACATTGCTTGGGAAGGGGCTTACATGTCGGCTAGCTTTTTTAACCCGTAATAGTAATTAATGGATCATGGGTTTCATCTGGTATTGACCAATCTATTATTTTCTACTCTAAGGCTATAGGCTAAAGCTTTAATCCATATCAAACTTCCATAGATGTATGCCATAGGCCTCAAAGGATTAGTCAATAAACACTGCTGGATTAGTAAAATCTCATACCCACAACTCAAAAACCATCCATAAGCATATGCGTAATTGAGGGTTGCTTGGTGATGTAATCACTTTGCAAGGAAGACAACACCTTACTACACGGGTTTCATAAAGAGAAAATACATAATCGAATGATCAGTTTCTGTGTTCTCAATCATAATCTTTTTCTGTAAAGGCCAAAGAATAAATGTTTTAGGCTCTGTGGGCCAAAAGTATCTGTTGCAACTATGAAACTCTGCCATTCTAGCATGAAAGTAGATAAAGACAAAACATAAACAAATGGTGTGGCTGTGCTCCAATAAAATTTTACTTACAGAATTTATGTACAGAAACAGACAGAGGAGAAGATACGCCCTTCAGGCCAGATATGGACTGCAGGCCTTAATTTACTGACTGCTCTTCTAGATACTGCATGTGAATTATCTCATTTAATTCTCACATTTATATGAGGTATATATTATTATTTCTCCTTTAAAAATGAGCATATTGAGGAATTTAATGTTTAAATATATTGTCACTCAACTAAAATGTTGAGCTATTATTTAAGCCATTTTTTTGACCCATTTACCATTATACTTATTCCTATATGTATTCTTCTTTTGGTAAAATGTCTATATTAGCTGAGACTAATTCCAGCTTTGAATGGCCAAAAGTACAAAATATTAACAGCTTAATCAAGATAAAAGTTGATCTTTAATTCAGTCAGACAATTGGCCCAAGGCTGATATGAAAGCAAATCATGTCCAGAAATCCAGTTTCTTTTATCTTGTTATACTGTGATTCTCATCAAAAACATTACAACTTGTGATTCAAGATGCCTGTTCCAGGTCTAGCTAACATATCAACACTCCAAATAGCAGGTAAGAAAAAAAGGCAAGGGTGATACAGGAAAGCTAGGCCGTTTGCTTAACTGAAACTGCCCACTTGTTAAGTATAATGCTTCTATTTTTTTTTTTACGTGACCACATTTAAGAAATTTTGGAAATAGTCTTTATTCTAGGTAACTGCATGATCAGGTAAAATCACGTATTCTATTACTCTAGAAGAAAGAAAGAATTGAAATGGGGCAATTGGCAGACTCTTACAAGAATTATGCTTCCTCTGCTCAATGCAAGGCAAATAGAAATGTGAGGTGGTAGCTGAAACTTACTGAGCTGCTAGAAGGAGAGCACTGTATGTGGGCTTTATATAGGCTCTGCCATCTAGTCTTTATCATAGTCCAATGAAAGGACTCCTAGGTAAATTAAATAACTTTCACAAATCCACATAAACATTAAATAGCAGATTCAGGAAACAAATCCAGCTAAGTGTAATGTCCAAGGCCATACATTTTGACTAGAGTATTAATTTTTTTTAAGATTTTATTTTTTTCCTTTTTCTCCCCAAAGCCCCCCAGTACATAGTTGTATATTCTTCGTTGTGGGTCCTTCTAGTTGTGGCATGTGGGACGCTGCCTCAGCATGGTTTGATGAGCAGTGCCATGTCCGCGCCCAGGATTCGAACCAACGAAACACTGGGCCGCCTGCAGCGGAGAGCATGAACTTAACCACTCAGCCACGGGGCCAGCCCCTAGAGTGTTAATTTTTGAACAAGTTAGGGTTTTTAAGCCAACTTGGGAACGTGACAAAAGCTAAAGTCAATAGAAAAACACTTGCATTAATAAAATTTCTCTTAAATCTTCTGTGGGCAAAGACCGTGTGAAACCAAAAATGGAACATTTGCAGCAATAATTCTCAATTGATGGTATAAAAGAAAAGAGTCACTGTTTCCTAGCACTTGATTGGAATTTGAGTTGAGATGGGGGAGAGGGAATCTTTTAATATATATGTTTCTTAGAAGTGGATATTATTAAGACAAACCCAATAAAAATAGCAGTGAGAAAAACTGTCCCAGGACACTGCATTAAATATCACCTGGGGATGTTGTTAAAGTGAAAATTCTGACTTACTAGGTTTGGGATGGAGTCTGTGATTCTTTGCTCCATAAAAATCCCAGGTGAGTAAGAAAATAAAACTATAGACCTATATTCCTGATGAATATTGATGCAAAATCCTCACCAAAATGCCAGTAAACAGAATTCAACAGCACATTAAGAAAATTATACACCATGTCTAACTGGGGTTTATTCTTGAAATGCAAGAATGGCTCAACATACAAATCAATGTAATAGATCACACTAATAGAGTGATGGGGAAAACAAACACATACATGGTCATCTGATGCGGAAAAATAATTTGAAAAATTCAACACCTATTCATGATAAAAAGATTGAACAAATTAGAAGGAGAAGGAGAACTCAACATAATAAAGACCTTCTGTACAAAGCCCAGAGCTAACATCACACCAAGTGGAGAAAGACTGAAAGTTTTTCCTCTAAAATCAGGAACAAGACAAGGATGTCTGCTTTTGTCACTTCTCTTTAAGATAATACCAGACGTCCTACCCAGAGCAATTAGGCAAGAAAAGGAAATGAAAGACATGCAAATTTGAAAGGAAGGAAGTAAAAGTGTCTCTGTTCTCAGATGATATGATCTCATGTGTGGAAAACTCTAAATATTACACACACACAAAATATTAGAACTAATAACTTAGTTCAAGAAATTTGTGGTATAGAAAGTCAACATGCAAAAATTAATTGTATTTTCATATGCTACAATAAGCAATTTCAAAACTTGAAATTAAGAAAACAACTTCATGTTTTATGCATAACTTCATGCAATAAAATCAAGGAATAAAATACTTATGAATAAAATTAGCCAAGGAGGCAAAAGAGATGTACACCGAAAGCCATAAAACATCACAGAAAAAAGTTAAAGAAGACACAAAAAGATGGAAAAATATCCAACGTTTACCATTTGAAAAACTTCATATTGTTAAGATGGCAATACTACCTAAAGTGATGTATAGATTCAACATAGTCCCTCTAAAAATCTTATTTTTTTGCAGAAATAGAAAAATTCATCCTAAAATTCACATTGGATATCAAGGTGCTTTGTATTAGTCCATTCAGATTGCTATAACAAATACCATAGACTGGGTGGCTTATAAACAAAAACATTTATTTCTCAAGGTTCTGGATGCTGAGAAGTCTAAGATCATGGTGCCAGAAGATTCTCTTTCTCGTGAGGGTTTTCATAGTTCTAGATGGGCATCTTTTCCTTGTGTCCTCGCATTCTGGAAAGAAACTTGTGAGCTCTGTGGGGTCTCTATATAAGAGCACTGATCCTATTCATGAGATCTCCACCCTTATAGAACAAGTACTTCCCAAAGGAAGGAACTGCCCCTTAATACAATTACATTGAGCTAGGTTTCAACATATGAATTTTGAGGGACATAAATATTCAGTCCATCACAGACCTCAAATAGCTAAAACAACCTTGAAAAACAAATTGGAAGTCTCACGCTTTCTGATTCCAAAGTTTACTAGAAAGCTACAATAATCAAAACTATGTATGTGGTACCAGCATAAAGACAGATATATAGACCAATGGAATAAAATAGAAGTCCTGGAAATAAATTCTTGCATACATGGTCAAATAATCAAATAATTTTAAGAAGAGTACCAAGACCATGAAATTGAAAAGGATACTCTTTTTTCAACAAATGGAACAGGGAAAATTGGATATCCACAAGTGAAAGACGAAATTGGATCCTTACTCACACAATATGCAAAAATTAACTCAAAATGGATGGAACATCTAAATGTGAGTTAAAAATACAGCTTTTAGAAGAAAATCTAGGGAGAAATCATGACATTGGATTTGGCAATAATTTTTGGGATATGACATCAAAAGTATCAGCAACAAAAGAGAAAATACATAAATTCAACTACATCAAAATTTAAAACTTCCATGCATCAAAGGACACATCAATAAAGTGAAAATAAAACCCATGGAATGGGAAAAAGTACTTGCAAACCATACAACTGATAAGGAGTTAATACCCAGAATATATAAAGAATTCCTTCAACTCAACTACAAAAAAGCAAACAATTCATAAAGATATTTTCCCAAAGAAGCTATATAAATGGCCAAATAGCACATGAAAAGATGCTCAATGTCACTGATCATTAGAGAATTGCAAATCAAAACTACTAGCTTAGGAGGCCAGCCTGGTGGTATAGTGGTTAAGTTCATCTGCTCCACTTCAGTGGCCTGGGGTTCACTGCTTCAGATCCGGGGTGTGGACCTACCACACTACTCATCAAGCCATGCTGTGGTGGCATCCCACATAGAAGAACTAGAAGGACTTACAATTAGGATATACAACTATGTGCTTGGACTTTGGGGGTAAAAAATAACAAGAGGAAGATTAGCTCAGGGCCTAAAAGGGATGCCTTAAAAAAATGAAAAAGAAAACACTGCTATCTTACACCTATTAGGAGGGACACTATAGAACGAAAAACAACAGACAATAACAAGTGTTGGTAAGGATGTGGAGAAATTGGAACACTTGTGCACTGTTACTGGGAATGTAAAATTGTGCAGCCACTACGGAAAACAGTATGGAGGGTCCTCAAAAAATTAAAAATAGAATTAACAGATGATCTAACAATTCTATTCTCTGTATATACCCAAAAGAATTGAAAGCAAGGTCTTGAAGTGATATTTGTACACCCATGATTATAGCAACATTATTTACAATAGCTAAAAAATGGAAGTAAGCTAAGTGTCTATCACCAGAAAGGGACAAATGGATAAACAAATTGTAGTGTGTGTGTGTGTGTGTGTGTTTGTGTGTGTGTGTATCAGCCTTAAAAATGAAAGAAATTCTGGGGCCAGCATCATGGCCAAGTTAAAGTTCTAAGCACTCCGCTTCAGTGGCCTGGGTGTACAGGTTTGGATCCTGGCTGTGGACCTACTCCACTCATCAGCCATGCTGTGGAGGCATCCCACATACAAAAAATGGAGGAAGATTGGCATGTATGTTAGCTCAGGACTAATCTGCCTCAAGAGAAAAGGAGCAGGATTGGCAACAGATGTTATCTCAGAGTGAATCTTCCTCAACCGAAAAAAGAAAAGGAAGAAATTCTGCCACAGGTACAACATGGATGAACCTTGAGGACATTATGCTGTGTGAAATAAGCCAGTCACATAAGGACAAATACTATTTGAATACACTCACATAAGATATCTAGATTAGTGAAAAATTCAAAGAGAAAGAAGAATGCTGGTTGCCAGGGGCTGAGGGAGGAGAGAATGGGGAGTTACTGTCTAACAGATACAGAGTTTCAGTTTTGCAAGATGAACAGAGTTCTGGAGATGGATGGTGAGTGATTGCACAAAATGTACATAAAGTACTAAATGTACTTAAAGTACTAAATGTATTTAAAGCCACTGAATTGTATGCTTAAAAATGGTGAGGATGGTAAATTCTATCTTATTTTTATTTTACCACGGTTGAGAAAAAATAAGTTCCTAGGCTTTTGGTCTACAGGTGTCTATAGGGGTTGAACCCTAAGGGACACACAGACTTCCTGTTGAGAAATCCTAAACTGCATTGTACTCTCAACAATTCTCTCAAATTCCAGTGATTTAAGAATACTACTGAAGATTTTATTTCATCTTATTCCCTTGATGTTCTCAAGTAATTTCTAAAATTGTTCCAAAACTATCATTTTAGGAGGGTGTGTGTGTGTATGTATTTGTATTTGGAGTGGGGAGCAACAGCTATCTTTCTAAACTTCAAAGCTTTCTGAGGAGCATCAAATTATTATCAATTATTATCCTCTTTTAAAAAGACTGGGAAGTTGAAGAGGATCTGAGTGGGAAGAAATGTTCTCAGATAGCAGAAGCCTCTGAATCAATACTTAAACTTCATTCTCTCTCAGTGTTTTGCTTTTACATTAAAAACAGGTTAAATCCTAAGTTCTTGCATTTTCCTCTATTAACAAATTATTTAGATGACATTCAAGGAGGTGTATAGGTAGTTAATATTAGTCTATCTTTTAAAAAAGAACTAGATATGCAAATAAGATATTTAGATAGAAACTGAGTATAATTACTGTGGTAACGTTCTATTATATCCACTTTAAAACTGGGTCACAATTTTTCACTGACGCATGAAAGCGTTACTTCCTTTTCCTTCCTCTAGGATGCAGATTAATTCAGTCATGATTTTTTGACACTGGACAGAGGAAATTATGGAGATTTAAAGGTAAAAGTCTCCTCGCTCCCACACCAGAGCTCCTCCTGTTCAGAGAAAATCATATAGAATCATGCAATGCTAGGGTTGGAAGGAGCCTTAAAGTATACCTCATTTAACCACCCTTCTGAAGCCTGAATTAGATATTTAATTATAAAGAGTTACAATTGCAGCAATTGTTATTTCAAAAGAAAAATAGTTAAGGTTTTAGGATATGCCCTTAATGCAACATAAAGAATAGAGAAACTTACAGAGAAGCTTTTAATCTGTCAAGGCCAGGACAGGACCACAGGATTCCTCTTGCAATTAAAACAACAGGGAAATATTGGTCCACAGATAAACATGATGCTAAAAAGAGGAAGCCAAAAACCATGGGATACTGCTGCCACCCAAGAGACGGAATGATTTGGAAATCTCAAAGTGAATATGTATTTTACACACATTAGCCCTGTGGTGATATTTAGTGATTACTTATTTATTTTGGGAGTAGTGATTGTGATAGTAGGGGAGGAAGTAAAAAGAAGTGGAAAACCAGGCCAGTTAAAAAATAGAGGACAGAAGGGGCATAAGGGGCCTCTTGTTCTGTTAAGTCAGATGAGGGCAGTTTTCCCCTTCTTATTATGGATTTTAATCTTGAAATGAATCAAGAAATATCATAGCCCGACATTTATGGCCTAGGGATATTGGTAACAGAAATACATATAGTTAGAAACAGTGTGGAAAATATATCTACTCAAAGTCCTGGAGGAGGGAGGTACAAGTCTTACTATGGCTCCTTGTCCTCACATATCTGCCTAGAGTACAGAAGCTCATCTTAAATGAAATAAATATCACATTCACCTGGACGAATTTTCTGACAATCCTTTTAATGTCTAGGATAGAATTAATAATTTTTTTTCCTGTTACTCTACTTGATTCAAATCCCTAGCATAACACCTTTTATTCTGTACGGCAGTTGTTTGTATATAAGCTTGGATCCTTCAATGATCAGTGAGTGTAGAGACCATTGCATGTTGTACGGTGAGGCACCTCCCTCACAGTGCAAGATAAAAAGAAGTGAGCACAGTGGGGGAATGGCAGCGGCTCTGAAAACTTCTAAAGAAATGGCTGAAATTTGATTATAAGGTGCTTTCCAAAACAGTTGTAGATATGGGAGTTAGTGAGTTTTAATTGCACTAATACTCTGCCATCAAACTTTAACCTGAGCCATCCCTCCTATTAGAAGTTCCATCTTAACATGACAAAGAATTCCAAAGTTTAGAAATGTTTGTTTTAGTCGAGTGTATTTATTAAGTAGTTTATTTCATATCAATGACACACTTATGGGAATCACCACAGCCCTCCTTCCAGGCACGTGACACTTTTGCAAATATGCAGTTAAAAAAAAAAAAACCTGTTTCCCTTCACATTCTAACATGTAAGCATCTTGCTTATGTCCTAGAGTCATCACTGAATCATACTATCTTTACTTCTATTACAGTGCCTGTGCTGGAAGGTCATATTGAATAGAATAGCTTTAGTAAAAATGAATGTTTGGGACATTTAAAGATTACATCTTTATATCTCTAAAATTTAGAGTTGAAAGTATAATTTTATCATATTGCTGCCATCAAATATTTGACCCCCGGAGACTTACTCTAATGGAGCAGGACATGGACTTGAGTTCAAGGGCAGAACGCCCATAGTTTTCAAGGAAGATTAGATAATAAAGTTGACCTGAACCTAGGTTGGGGATTTACTTCATAAGTCTATATTATCAAAAACTGAGAATGAAGGCCTAAACAAAGAAAGGCAGTAAGAAACTTCATTTTAAGAACAGTAACCATATGATGGGGATATGGGAAGGTAGAAGAGAGATGCTGAAAATCAGATTACATCACAGGTCCACAATACCAGGGTATTGAACCTGAATCAACTTAACCGTAAAGATAAAACACATCAATTCATTTTTCGAAGGGAATTGAGATGGCTGGGTCTGCTTAGGTATGACCCATTTCATACTTAGCTTGAATTCCAAAAATGGCAGAACTGATGAATGAGGAGCTTAGTCAGCCAAGGTTTAAGTTTGCTGTTAACGTAAAACAAAGGGAAGTGAGGCAGGATTGACAGATGTCTAACTCCTAACTGCTGCTTGCATTCTTTTGAACTGATTATGCAATTCATGCAGTTTCTGCTTTCTGAATGTCTTAATTTTTTTCCCATTTGGTAAAAAAACATATTAAGTCATCAGGAATGGTAAATGATATGGTGATATCTATTTAGCAGGAAGTAAAGATGCATCATTTTGATGCAAAGAATTATATAATCCTGTTATTTAATTGCATTTATAAAAGTGATAGTTATGTATTATAAGAAAAGCATAGGCAGAGTGAGTGCAATGCGTCTTGGAAGCGTCCCAGGTATTATATACCAACAGGGAGGCCAGAAGGAGGAGCTTGTGACAAAGGGAGCAGCCCAAGAGTCAGGCTGCAAGTAAAAGCCAGAAAAAGTCAGTAGTCCAAATGGCTGAGACAGAGGATACTATGTACCCCAAAGTAGGAGAGAGGGTCAGTAGATATAAAAATTGACAGGATGCCCAAATCAAAGGAAAAGCCACCCTGTCTAGGGCAATTAATTACCTAAGACCCTGAAGACAAGATCATGTCAGTCCTGCCATGGAACATGCAGGTTTTTTTCTAAAAGAGAAATGAGAAAAAAATATAAAGAGCTGCTTTCAGTGGCCTAAGCCCCAGAAAACAAACAAAGAAACAAACGAAACACACAAAAACCGAAAAACCAAGGAGCAGGAAGGGTGAATTCAAAGAGCCAAGTCAGTAACAGACCCTGCCTATCCTAGACCCAGATGAAAGCAGAACTGACATCATGGGCTGCAGAAGCTCAAGGGCCCATGCAACTTTGGGGCCAAATCCTGGAAATACTCCTGCAGTTCCCAGAATGAGTAAAGTTCAAGCAGCTTCATATTTTACAAAATTTAAAAATGAGTTTTGGGGGTGATTAGATCCTGCGTTCATAGTGAGGGAGGAAACTGATCCCATTCATAAGGAAAAGCTACCAGAGGCCCCCAGGATCCGCTTCTCATCCTGCTGGAGGCTGCAAACACCTGAATTGTTTCCCACCTCTCAGCATGGCCTTAATAAAATTCTATATGTTTCTTGTAAGTTCCCCTTCCTCTCTCTTCCTTTGTTCTAGAATAGTAGGGAACAAAATGCATCCAGCTCTGTTGTGTGTAGGCACAGAGCAAGCAGAGGGGCTTCTGTAGCTCCACTCCACCCCCTGAGATTAACAGAAGCATATCAAAGATAAAATAATGCTATGAACCAGTGTGAAAATTTGAAGGCCATCTGTAAAATGTGATACAGATGTTATCAGAACAATGGATCCCATGACTAGTGTGTTCCTTCCTTTAATACTTTTTTGTCTCCATTTTATGCTAAAAGCAACACTACACAAGGCAAAACAAAAGGCCTGCCTTCATATCGGAGCTTCCTTTTACAGCAGGTCCATGACTGCTTGTAAATGTGAAGCAGGAGGGTTGGGGGCTGCTAGGAAGTTCAGGCACACTCCTGGAATAGCTTTCTGCCATTGTTCTCCTCCACGCAAACCTGGCAACCAAATTTTGTTATGTGAGGCAGGGACACTAGTAAAGCAAGCTGCTAAGGGACATGGCACTGCTAAGAGAAGGTGATAGGAAAGTTTTGATTCCCTGTAGTAGGGAAAAGAAGTCTACTGGGAATCGAGCAGGCATATGTCTGAGAAATGTAATCAATGTCCCCCTTAATCAATCACTGGGTTACACTAGTAGGCTATCCTAAAAGAGAACATTGTAAGCAAGGACAGATTTAGGCCCCTTCTGTGCCTTCCTATATGATCTCTCTATTCCTGACATTCAGTCACCCAGCCAAGTGTTTGTTTTTTGTGAGGAAGATTAGCCCTGAGCTAACACCTGTGCCAGTCTCCCTCTATTTCATGTGGGATGCCACCACAGCCTGGCTTGATAGCAGTGCTAGGTCTGCACCCAGAATCTAAACCTGTGAACCCCAGGGCCACTGAAGCAGAGTGCATGAAATTAAACACTATGCCACCGGGGTAGCCCCTCAAGCAAGTGTTTTGCCTGAATATTTGGGGCCAGGCAGAAGGTGAGGCATCTGAAAATAATGCTAAGTGAAACATAGTCCTTTTTCATCATGGATTCAAACTATCATGAATATATTTAATTGAGAAAACTCCTGTTTATAAAAGATCAAATGACCCTAGCATTATTAAAGAGACCAAATGTATATATTGCATATTAAGAATGTTCTATCAGATATGTTAATTAACTAGGCAGAGGGAAATTTTTCACAATGTATACCTATATCAAGTCACCATGATGTACACTTTAAATATTTTACGTCAATTATACTTCAATAAACCTGAAATTTTGAAAAGAGAATGTTCTTCCAGAAAAAAAATACCTTTTTTACTGAATCCTTACAACTACTGTGTACAACAATACTGTGTACAACAATTACAACACAGTACAACAATGTACTGCATATGTATACAACAAAGATAATGAGTGTTGTCTCATTTAACACAGGAAGTAACTGAGCTTAAAGAGATTAAATAACATTGATTCTAAAAATGTTTGCACTAATCTTTGTTCTATACCACCAGTGAGTTGATTTCAAAACACCAGAAGTAGGTATAGACTAAGGCAAATGCTGGAAAATGTAGAAATTAGTGAGATTTGGGTTTTCCTGGGGAAATAACAAGCCATTAAAAAGGTCTAGGGGCTGGCCCCGTTCCCTAGCAGTTAAGTTCGCACACTTTGCTTTGGCTGCCCAGGGTTTCACTGGCTCAGATTCTAGGCTTGGACCTAGCACTGCTCATCAAGCCACACTGAGGCAGCATCTCACATAGCACAACGAGAAGGACCTACAACTAAACATACAACTATGTACTGGCGGACTTTGGGGAGAAGAAGAAGAAGAAGAAAATAGATTGGCAACAAATGTTAGCTCAGGTGCCAATCTTAAAACAAAAAAAGCACTTGGAGGAGAACCTGGCACATAGTAAATGCGTTAAATATATTGAAAAGAGATTAGTAGCTCTGAGGAAGAATTTAGGCATTAATTAATAAAAAGTAAATAATAAAATTGTCTAACCACAGAACCTGACTAACATTTTAAAAGGACCCCGTAGAAGCTTTGAGAAGCTCTGAAGAGAATAGATTATAAATTGGTAAGAATAGATTCAAGGAGACTGGTTAGGGGGCTACTTTTGGAAAAGTTGATGTGATTTGAAAATTGAATTCATGGGCTTAGTAGTGAGAAAGAGGTAATAAAATGACACCAGTTCTCTGAATGAGCAAATTGGTGGATACAAGTATGCTTTAAAGAAGTGGAAAAGTCTGGCAAAGAAAGCTCAATAAGTTTTGTGTTTATAGAATATATGTATTTATCTTTAGGGAGAAGTGGATCACCTTTTCTAAGCACACGACCTCCATATAATGGGATTAATGAGGGTTTACTCTGCTTATAATTTCATTTCCACAGTATATGGATTACAAAGGATTCTACGGTTCCAAATAGTTGTCTTCTCAACCCAGCGTTTGCTATCTTCTTTCAAGCAAAATTTTTGTTTATTGTAGGCATTTAAGAAATACTCCTTTCTGTTTGTTCTTCAGTAGCAATACCAATGTGACTTTGTTGAGATATTTCAGTGATGTGATATTAGATTTATGCTCTTAATTTTCCTTTTTCTTCAATAGTAGCATCATTTTCTGATCCATAGAACAAAATAATTTGAACAAGGAAATTCAAGTTATGATGATCAAGGTTATTTTCATCGGCTTATCTCTTTCTAACTAAGACTTTGCCATCTGTTCTTTTTTCTTTACATGTTTAAGATGTATATAATTTACTGAGCAATCATGTCATAAAAGAAAGGATATGAGTGATTTTAGTGCATCCTGATATTCTCTATATAGTACATCTGTTAAGAAAAGATTTTCTTCCAAGCACATATTTCAGGGACAAATCATAGTTATTTTTTTTTTTTGATCAACTCTTCCTAAAATGAACACAAAACAGAAACAAATTTAAGAAGTCTGTTTCCATTGAAAACACACAGTAAGTAATGGACAAAATTAGGGTCACTCACTGCTTATATTGTCCACAGCACAAACAATATAAGATAATGTATTTTATCTCCAGTTTTATCTTTCTGTCATAACTCTGTAAACTCTACTAAACTTATCATTCTCCACCTGGGCATGCTTTCTCTCTCTCTAGCACTTGAAACATGCTGTTTATTCTGCTTGAAACATTATCATAGATTTGGAAACTGTTTCTCTGTATAGGACGACTTTTCACTCATGTTATACTCAACTTATATTTACCAGAGCATGGTATATATACTCTTTCATTGCTATTACTTAATTATCCATTTCCAGCAATAGGATATAACATCTGTTAAGCAACAGATGTTATCTTTCTTGAGTAACTTCATATCCTAAGAATGTAACTAATAGTATATGCTCAAAAATATTTGGTGAACCAATTTAATTATTGCTACCGTTATTATTATTGATCTTGAATAAAAGGATAAGTGACTAAAAATGCAAATAATTTGCTTATCTAGTAATACGTGAAGATGAGTCCAGGAAGGTATATTGCTTTGTAGAGAAGATTTCTATGTCTGTGGGTAAAATTGGAGTTATCCTTTCAAATGTTAACTTCAACGTTGCAATGAAAATAGAAATATATGTGGTACCTTTCAAGTTGAGAACTTTTTTTAAAGTGTAGATGTATGTGTTTACTAAAAAAAAAAAAATCTGAAGTAACATGATAGGAAATTTTTAAGAAAGTTGTAAATAGCTTTGACAGTACCAACACTGTGGGTGAGGAACACTGTATTAATAATAAAAGGAAAATAATACACTGGCGGGTAGAACTATTGCCTTTCTGTAAATTTCAGAGGAAAATAAGACCTGGATAGGTAAAAATAAAATCATTAACTTGACCCTGAAATAGAGTCAGTTGTAGGCAGAAATTTAGGACTGCCATGCAAAAGAAAAAGAAAAAAAAGAATACAAGAATAATAGATTATCTAATGTTATTCCTTTATATCTCTTTAAACATAGTCCCCTCCAATTAACTTTTGTTTACATTATATATATTGTCTCTTCTACTTTTTTTTTCTTTTACTGAGGAAGATTCTCCCTGAGCTAACATCTGTTCCAATCTTCCTCTATTTTTTTGTATGTAGGACACCAGCACAGTGCAGCTGATGAGTGGAGTAGGTCCACACCCAGGATCGGAACCCTTGAACCCAGGCCGCTAAAGCAGAGCACACGGAACGTTCAGCCACTCAGCCACAGGGCCGGGCCTTCTTCAATTTATTTGATAATGACCCAAGGGTCCACAGATTTTCCCAAATCATATCATTACGTATTAATTTTTCCATAATCGTAAGAGGTTCTCTAATGAATGGCTTTATTTTATTCTCCTATATACTGCCATAATTCTTGAAAGAATTATATGCAAAATCACAACTGAATTCAAACAGCACTATAATTTGACTTCCTCTCCCACTTCTCTAGTGAAATGACTATTGCAAACACATATATCTTGATCTAATGTGTGTTTTACATCCACAGCCTACTGAACTTTGCTATAGTATTCAGCTGTGTTATAGATTGCATGATTATTTTATGTCTATTTTAATTTGGTTTGTTTGACAGTTGGTTAGATTATCTCAAGTGGAAATTACAGTGATGATCTTATTTTCACTACCAGAGTGGACTAAATACTTAGAACCAAAATACAAATAGAAATATAAACAAGTAATATGCTGAATGGATATTTAAAAAAAAAAATCTGGCACAAAGCTAAGGAATCCACAAATCCCCAAAGTATTGTGAAAATATAATCTTTGGGAAATAAGTGAACTCCAAAGCTTGATTAAAATCTTAGACTTTCTACCAAATTCTGGAGACCTTGAGATTTTGATTTAAAAGTTTTGAGAGATGTGAAAGGACATACACAGTGGAACTCACCCAAAGTGATAATTTAACAATATACCTCTACATAAAACCTCTTAAGTTTTTACTCTCATTTTGAGAGTGAATGGAAAATAAACTCAATATGCTAAAGTGTATAGGAAGGAATTCCTGCTGAATTTTGAGTGTTTCTTCAGTGGAAATAAAGTCACAAGTGATAATTGATGTCTACAAGTCAGATCTTACATGGTTTTTCAATCATTCACCAAAATTCAAACTGCACGTGTATTCTGGAAGAAACTCAGAATTTAATTTAATGTGATTTTTGTTTAATGTGCCAACAGGAAGAAGTACATGAGTGCAAAATTTACAAGGAAAACAAGGAAAATTATTTTATACTCCGCAATTGCCGTAAAATAAGAGAAGAGACACCATGAACAATATCTAGCAGAAGCAGGCATAAGGAAACTTCAGATACTAAGTTTCTTTATTAAGGGCTCCTTAAACATCTCCTAATAACAAAATAACTTTTGGAATGTGAAATTGGGTCTAGTTTAGCCCATATGTGGTATAAGAGAATCAAGGCTACATAATAGCTTCCATAGGCACTTTTCACTGTGGTATGACAAGCCCTAAAGGGTGACAACATTTGAAACATTGTATCTGATTCAATCTATACAATATGTTTGACCCTAGGCAAGTTCCTTCTCCCATCCAGACTCAATTTACCATCTGGTAAAGAAAGGGTTTGGACTAGAGGCTGTATAAAAGCCTTTCTGGATCTAACTTTCTGTTCTTTACGATTCTTTCACAGTCAATATTTTGCTTATTCACTTCATTCTGTTCACAAATGTGAAAGCTTGGTGCTGGCTAAACAGAGATGAGCAGCAGGAAGATATGACTAACAGAAAAAAAAAATCAATAACCCCAAAATGGATGCTTCAAAGGTTATGTGTGTTCTTTGTCTCTCCGTTGGGGGAAAACACTTGCAAAGATAGAGACAAAAGATATCAGAAAAACAAATGAGAGCTCCTGGGTACCAGCAAGAAGGAAGATAGAGGGGCTGGTTAGGAGATAGTATAGTGGAGAGATGATTAACTTTCTGTGAAAGAGTTTGAAAATAGTGAGGTTTCTTGAGCTTTAAAGTTTAAATTTCATGAGTGCTGCAAAGAGTTCCTTCTGTGTAATGATTTTTTAGTACTTAGACAATGTTCTTCTTTTTTGCCCCATCTCCCTAACTCCCCTCACATATTCCTGGAACCCCAACCATGACCTTCTTATTTCTACATAAAGAGAAATTTCTGTTTGTAAATAAGTAAAAAAAATTTAGGGATAATACTAATATAGCTCAAGGTCACATATTTCTGTTTCTTTGCTTTGCGCATGCTTTTATTCCTGTAAGTCCTGCAATTTTATCTGCATGTCTGCTTCAGTCTACAACCAGAAAAGACCTTATTTTTTCTGATCCTCTCTTCTCCTCTCCCTTTCTGCTTCTCTCTCTCTCTAATAAAACTTAAGATAGAAAAATAGAGCCAAAGTGTTAACAATGAACAGACCTCAGAGATCTTGCCCAAAGTATTAACATTTTGCAGATGAATAATGAGATAGAGGTGTAAAATAATTCATTGAACTTTATGCAACTGGTAGCAACAGAGTGAGAACAAGAGAACTCAATGTTGGCTCAGTAGGACTATCTACTATTAGATAAAAAGGCAAAGAAAAAAATTGTGTACTGTGATTTTATCCTCAATGAATATTTTGCTGAATTCCATTATTTAAATTAAAAATCTTAAAATTTTTGTTACTAACTTATGATATTTTTGCTACTTTGGTGAGTTTCAACGTAAGGTAATAAACTAAAATTGTCTTTATACTAGTGTTCTTAGCCAGAAGTTCCTTGAATGGCAGGTCAGCAATATGATTAGTTTCGTATTTCAGAAAAAGTCACTCTGATAAATCCAAGAAGGATAAACTCAAAGGCAGAGCCAAGAAATGAAATAAACCCATCACAGAAAGACAAATACTTCATACCTCCACTTACGTGGAAAATCTAAAATTGTCAAGCTCATAGAAACAGAGAATGAAATGGCAGTTGCCAGGGGTTAGGGACATAATGGGTGGGGAATTGTTATTGAACACGTATAAACTTTCAGCTTGCAAGATGAACAAGTTCTAGAGATCTACTGTACAACATAACGCCTACAGGCCCACAGTTAGCAGTTCAGCATTGTACACTTAAAGTTTGTTAAGAGAGTAGAGCTCATGTTAAGTGTTCTTACCAAAAAAATGGAGGATAAGAGGAAGCTTATGGAGATGATGGATATGGTTATTAGCTTGATTGTGGTAATGGTCTCATAGGTATATGCATATCTCCAAACTCATCAAATTATGTACATTAAATATGTCCAGTCTATCTGTATATCAATTATACCTCAACAAAGAGGTTGAGAAAAGGTAGAGATAAGAGATTTGAAAATCACTTAACATATTTATAACCATTTGAGTGAAATAGAGACTAAACTCTAGTTGTGCAGGTGAAGGGTCAGACGGTTTCTTCCTATTATGTGTGTTAGGTGTGAAATGCCTTTATGTCATTCAGGATCCAGCCTAGGTAAGGGTAAGCATGAATTCCAATTGATGGCAAGACCCATAAGGTTGCCACAGACAATGGACTGTTAAAGTACTTCAAAAGTAAATGTCATAATTAGTTAAGGATTAGGTGTATCTTCCACATGAACATTGATTCACATTAGATAATAGAAGCAAATAAAGGCAAAATAATACAAGGACAAAACAAGTGATTTTAAAAAAAAGAAAGTAAAAAATCATGTTTAGGAAGCTACTAAGGAAATAGTACCCTTAGAGTTAAGTTAGGCATTGAAAGGAGAGGGAATGGAGTCATATTTCACATACACAGTGGACGATGTGTAAAGTGTTTTTCATGGAACAAGTACTCCAAAATCACCATAAAAGTGATGGGTGATAGAGAATTTCAGGAATAGTTTGTTCTTTAAAAAAAGGGCAGAGTGGAGAGAAGAGTATGAAACAAAATATAATTATAGAGATTTTATTGTCATAAATGGAAGCACACAAAGAAATCTGTTTTCTAATTTTGATCATTATTTAGCCTAAATTCAATATAATAACTGTTCTACCTTGCAAATCTCATTTTGTAGACATTGATTTTCGTTCGGAGCAGAAATTCTGCAATAGCCTAACATTGTAACATTTTAATATCATATCAGAAAGATGCCTCTGAGTTTCTATTCTTATGTTTTTGTGATGAATTTTACTGAACTTTTCAATGACAAATATGGTTTTATTTTATATGCACATCTAGCTCTTAACACATAGATTTGCATAAAAATGAGCTCTAGCCCAGTCCTTGAAAAGGGTTAAGTTTTTAGGTCTTTCCTCAGTTAGAGTTTTTGCATAACCATCTGAATGTATAGATAACAGATGTGAATGTTGCAGAAATTTTGGAGAATATATCTATCCCAAATATACAAATGAATACCGAGAAATGTATTCCATTTAGTTGAGGAAACGATATTATCTATTTTATTCACCCCTAATTCCTCAGCCCCTAAGAACTGTACCGGGCACAAAGTAAAAATTTATTAGCATTTACTAAGTGAACAAATCACTGAAAAACAAGAAGAAAACGTTGTGCTTGGAAATGAAAAATGTTCAAAAGTGTCCATAAACTCAGAAAATACAGAAAACAATAAATCAACAATTCAGTTCTCTTTTTTAATGGACGTTAAATGCCACCACCCCCAACAACAAAAATATTGGGAAACTTTCAAAAATTCACCTGGTAGTTAAACAGAAAGATTGAATTTAGAACTCATTGATAAATTTGATTTAGCTGTTTCAGACGTGCTCGGATGAATGGTGTGTGAAACCTGCACTGTTTTTTTCTAATTTATATTTGTTCCTTTAAAAACCAGTATGTGCCAGGCACTGAACTGATAAATTTACAGATATTAACTTATTTTATCCTTATAACAACAAACCTGAGCAGAATCAGATCCAAAATTTACAAAAATTAGTCTCTTATGAAATAAATAGCATGATATATATACACCCTACTAAAAACAACTGATGAAAAATGTTTTGAACCTATTTAAATAAAATATATCAAAACACTCCATTGGATTAATCCTTTATCAAGTTGAAATTGAGTATTATAACATTTCAGATAGAATCTGAATTCTCACTAAAAGCACATCGATTTTTCTAAAGAGATTAACATTTGGCTCCTTTCTCTTTCTTTTCTTCTCCCAGCTTGCGTCAATTCTACTTTCTTAATATTTCATAATCCATTCCTTTTCCTTCATCTCTCTCCTTTAATTTAATTTTTCCCCACATTATCACTCAATTCAATTACCTTAAGAGCCTCCTAAAAGATCTTGGTACTTGCCTCTCTGTACAATATATTCCAGTGATCTCTTTAAAGTGCAAGTCTGATTAGAACATGTTCTAACATAAATTTTTCAATGGGTTCTAATTGTCTTCAGCATTAAATCAAGTCTTTAACGTAGCAGACACATTTACTATTAACTGGTCCTCTGTTTAACTTTCCAATATGCACTCTCCTATTTTTTCTCATTCTTTCCCATTCTTAGTCTACCTAAACTATACTGTATGTACAAAATACACCTAACTCTTTCATTTTCTATGAATTTTCACAAAACACTCCTTCTACATAGAATGCCCTTTCTCTCCAGTTCCCCATCTTTGTTTCTAACTCATCAAATGCCCTCTCATCTGAGTAGCTTCCTTGACTCATCACTCCTAAGCCCTCCAACCCCACCTCAAAATATCCATGATATGTGCCTCTAGAGTGAGAACTATCAAACACTGCTCTTCTTGCCTGTTTACGATTCTTAGCACTAAAATATGGACTTCTTTGGGCATGGGATGTTTCTTTTTAAATCTTTATTCCCAGCGACTTGTATGTGCCAGGCACTGAGCAGGTGCTTGATAATTGAGTCAAGAATAAATGAAGACAGAGTAGCATAGGCACAAATGGCTTTCCAGTCATCTTAAATTTTCTTTTTTATCAGTACTCTTTCTGTGGTCCTTTGCAATATTATGCAAATTAGTTTCTAAGTGTGCAATTACAAGCACAATAGCTATCCCAAAAAGAGTTACTTTTTATTGGAACATTAAAGATTACTGCTTTGCAGAACAGAATTTTGGGTAATTTGGCAGTCTATAGAGATTGCCTGTTGTGGATGATTCTCTTTCCTGCTGAAATCGGCACTCCTTTGATAACCCTGCTTTCTAAAGTTATTACTAGGCTCATCAGGTTTCATATATGGCACCTAAACTGATATAATAGTACCATGAAAATCTGCCATGTGTGGGTTCCTAAGCTGATTGTCATTTGTATTATCTTACAGAAGAGGCAAATAAACCACTCAAATGCATACAGCATTGTTCGTAGATAGCATTCTTTTATAATGATGCAGAATTGCAAGATGTCCAATTAGGCTTTATGGCACTAAGATTTTGATTTATATTATCTGTAGGAAAGAAAAGAAAAAAACCTATATGGGACACCGAAAATGGGACAATACTCTATCAAATAAATCTTAGCAATACACATTCAAACTGTCATATGCTGAAATAGATATAAATACATGAAAGACACCATCGCTGCTAAAGTAACGGCTCATTGGGATGCATGTTTGCAGAGAAAAGAACCTCTCTATCATGTTTTGCTTACAGGGTCAAATCACCTATGAAATAACGCTAACACTTATCAATACAAGCTGGATTTTTTTAAAATGAAGAACAAACTATTCAGAAAGGTTTCAGATTCAATGTGATACCATTAATATTCTTACACAGTTCTTCAGATGCATCTTGTTTTGAAAGGGGAAATGCATTGCCAGTTCAGCAACAACAGCCTGTCTTATATAGTCTATGTGGCTTGAACGTCACACATTCTACATCTCATGGTACTTTAAGAGTCATGCTCAATATTGATACATTTGTCTTTCTGTTTGTTTATTAATAACCCTTAGAATAGACACACCATGGGTAGGTGCACAATAAAATATGCAGTACACCTTTTCACCTATTGTTTTAAAACTTTTGCAGTCAAGACAATATCAAATCATAGAGCTATCATTATATAATTTTAGAATGGCAAAACTCTGCATGTACTAGGATCTGAGAATATATAATCAAAGATCATTTAGGAAGGCATCTGGTTCTTTCAGCCTTGTTGCATATATACATCCATAAACTACTTGTCTGACTTCTACAGCTGGAGTGTGGGCATCTTTTTTCACTCTTATGCTTTTCCTCCCTCTGAACCTGTTCAGCTGTTACTTATCTTCTTTTATGGCACATAATACCCTCTGCATTGCATGATAATGATTGTGCATATATTTACTGACAATATACTTATCAGTAGGGCACATGCCCTCCCAGGCCTAGGGGAGCAATCCAGGAGACATTTTTCAATTTGATTTATTTATCATTTGACCCTGGTGACCACATTCTTCCCTTATTTATCATTTGACCCTGGTGACCACATTCTTCCCTTCTTTTCAATATTTCTCTCTCTCTATCCCTCACTCCCCCTTTCTCTCTCAGAATGGTACCACATTATTTCTGCATTTTCTCACTCCTTTCTAACAGCTTCTTCCCATACTCTTTTGCTGGCTCTTACTTTAGACATGTCTTTATTATAATATCCTAGAATCCACCATAACATGAATTCCATAGAAGTGAGTAGTTTGACACTATTTTTCACTGCTGTGTCACCGAGAGATGTGGAAATAATTCCATGCAGTAATACGTGGTCCATAAATAATTGTCAAATAATAAATAAATGATCAAGGTGGATGCTAGCCCTTTTCTTCTGTGGCGCTTTCCCAGCCTTTTCCTTGCTGCAATGACCCATCCAACCCCAGATTGTTTTTAAAAACTTCAAAACAAAATAAAAAACTATTCAAAGAATTATTCCCTGTCAAGTTGCCTAACTTTACTGGTGTATAGTGGCCTACAATAAAATTAAATTTCTATGTAACAGATATTATTTTTCCCTTAAACCTGCTTCTTCTGTCTTCTGCATTATTAAATATTTCAACTGTAATGATAAAGAACTCTATAATGCATAGTCAGATTTTATGGTAGTGCAATTTTTATTTTATCATCTGCAAAAAAAGAAAGAATGAGATAGGAGACTGGAAATGGGTCAACATCTTGTGAATATCAGCAATGCAATTAAAATTTCCATATTCTAAATGAAATGTCCAAGTCATACACCTTTGAGTCATATTTGAGGTCTGGTTTCTATTCCCTGCCTATCAGAAAACTGCCAAGCATAAGGAAAAATTTCTCTGTGTATCAAGTAAAGTTGTAGGACATGGAATGTCTTAAAGAACAATAATGATAAAAGCAAAACATTGTTTTCATATATGAAGGAGTATAAAATCATAGACCCTACACATACATACACACGCACATTATAAATATATGCTGTCATATTACATTTGCTTTTTCCTAAATTTAAGAATTATTTTGAGATACAGTTTTGGTTTTTTTATTTAACAATAGATAGTCTATCATCTATCTATCTGTCTATCTATCTGTATTATTTCATAGGAATGCATATTATGGGTGTAACACAATTTAACTCTTTCCTAATCATTTTTGAGGGTTTCTGTTAGAGTTTTAAATGCTGTGTTTAAACAACACAATGACCTTATTTTAGTCCTGAAAAATGTTCCTTTCTCATCTCTGTCTCACTTAGCATCACAAAACACTCCAAATTTCTCACCCTACGGTACCTTTATTCACCCCGTTATTTTATTCCAGAAACTTAGAAATTATTTTATACAATTCACACATGGTTATTCTCTTCATTCAATCTAGCAAATTCTTTTTTGAACTTCAGAATACATCTTAAATCCAAGGACTGCTTTGATATGCATTAATTTACATTAGCATCAGTGTTGGTGTTTTATTTTCCTCCAGTAGCCTGAGCAGTCATTGGAAGGATAATACATGAGAGAGGACCCATGAAGGAAAGAGAAAAATCACCACATGTGTCAAGTCTGAATTGTGTTATAATGACAATCCTCAAAATGAATTTGAAACAGAGCTTAACTCTTCCATAATGACTGCAAAGAACAAAACTCTAGTAGTTTAAGAATATTGAATACCGATACAATCAGTAACCAAATTGGATAACTTCAGATAACTATTAGCTAAATGTTATTCATTCAACAAATATGTATTAAGTGTCGCTGAAGCAATGCTCTCATGAAGGTACTTTTTAATGAGAAGAAACATTATAAAAATCACAAACTAATTATATGTATATGATGGCAAAAAATAAAGTATAATTGTGTATGCTGATGTAGTAAATATGTAATAAAAATGTATAAATATGTAATAGTCTTTTCAATACATAGTCAATGTGTGCTTGTATATACTACATACATAAAATATTAAATCTTGGCACTACACAAACAGTATTTCAAGTGCTCAATAGCACGTGAGGATTGAGGGTGGTGGCTACTGTACTGGATAGCACAGCTCTAAATGATACTTAGATAGTTAAGACAATAAGTCTGGCTGAAAAAATAAAATCTGTGCCTATTTCTTTCCAGGAAAAAAGAAGACTATCTTGTGCTAGTGAGGTAAGCAGCTGAGGTAAATATATGTATAAATAGGAAAGAAGATAAGTGCTTAAAACCTTGAATGTCTACCTTAAAGAACGTCATCTAAGGAATACTTATGTAGGAATGTACGAATATAGCTTGATGGAAATGAGAATAGCATTCCGTCTGCATAGTGTTTTGCAGCCTCAGATGCACACTGTAATCACATTTGGGCACTTTTTAAAACTCTCAATACTCAGGCTGCAATTCAGATTGATTAAATAAGTATCTCTGAGAATGGGGCACAGACATTAATATTTCTCTCTGAGTTATTGCATAATGCAGCCAGCCAAGGCTAAGGACCAATACTACAGCAAGTAACAATTCCAGAGGAAAATGGTTAGACTAGGCTATGCCGTAGGTTCAAAAGCAAGTAGCTCTCCTGTTGTAAAAAATATATGGCACCCTTTCCAAAACACAAACCAATATTCATTGTTGTCCCATTTCTTAGTGTATCTTCCAAAATCCTTCCTTCTTTTGTTCACACCTAACTTTCCAACACTCAATGCAATGCACCCTATACTTTAGCTAGAGATTAACTGAACCCAGTTTAGGAAATTGACATAATTATATATATGCCTCAGACAAAGTAATTAGACATCACTATGTATGATGAATTGCCAAGAGTGAGAGAAAGGATGAGGGAAGATCAACTGTAAGAGTGAGGAGATAAGAGCAAGGGGTTTGTGCTTGTAAAAGCTGCAGCAGAAAAAAAGAAGTAGGGATTTACAAATGTTAGAGGTTTTCTTAATTTATGATAATTCATGCATTTAAAAAAAGCAACAACTCTTAACATGAAGGATATCATCTACTGCTTCATTTTATATGTTTGTGAGGGTTGAGGACTCGTTCATTTGTGCCCCGTCCCATGCTGAAGAGGACAATATGAGGGACTTGGAAAAGTCAGAGATGACTCCAAGATTCTTGGTTTGCTTGACAGAGCAAACCATAATGCCATGAACAAGAAATGGGATTTAAGAGATTGGAGAGGGAAACATACTTGATTTGATTTTTTTAAAGTTGATTAGTTTACCTGCAAAGCATTCAGAAGAAGATAAAATGTATGACGTCACTTGGAGCTGGAAATATAGATTAGACTATTACAGGATGTGTCAAAGACATTTTTCCATTTTTAAAGCCTTTGTAATTTTTGTTTCATCTTTTTTCAAATGATAGTAGGTTTCTTAAGTACCCATGAGTTTTCTGCAGAGCAATTGTGATTGAGTAAACTTAATAATTACTTTTGAATGACCAATAAAATTCTTGGAATAGAAAATTATGAACTAATATTTGCTCTGGTCCTTCTAGGAAAATGATTTTGGCCTCATAATAATATCACAAGAAAGTTGAAATCTAAAAGAAGTAATGTAGAAAATGGAGAGTACAGTATAGGTTTACATGGAGGGACCACTTGTAGGAAACTGAACTGGTTTTGTGTCCTGGCTCTACTACTTATTGACCCGGTTCCTCTAGGCAAGAAATGTCACTACTCTAAACTTTTTCTACATAATAGCTATAATCTTGCAGAAAAAGTTCCAACTTTATTTAATTCCAAAAACATGTAAATGTGAAAGGGTGACAGATTTGCTTATATAAAAATCCAAAGACTTCATGTTTTTCTTGTATTTACACAAATTAATGGACTAAAGAATTCTTGATACATTTAAAATAAAGATTCTCAGCAATGCATGATGGATTTTTAACAGCCCTCTCCAAAAGTGACAGAGTTTGACATATGAAACCTATTTGTCTTCATTATCTATAAGCTGGAAGAACAGAAATTGAATTTAGACAAATATGTTGAACTTGCCAACAGACATATGTTGAGAGGCAATGTGTGCTTCATGAATTTAGAACTAAAATAAGTGGCTTAATAATAAAATAAGCCCTTCCTGAGGAATTCTGAGGCAACATAACCTATTATCTGATCATCTTCTCACTTCTCTCTTAACTAGAGTTTGGTAATTCATTCCTTTATTAGGTGTATGAAAAAATCTGGTTATTTTCCTTTATGATCTACTTAAGTGACACTAATAGGCATATCATTTCATGTGAAACAAAAAATATCTGTTAATGGATTTTTAAAACTAACAGCCAGTTATAATCTTCGAATACTTTAATTGGATCAAATATTGTGAGTTTGTAAAATAAAAATTACTTAGCAAAAACAAGAACAGAAGACATGCTAACAGAACATAAATATGGAGAATTTGCATTGAAAATTATCATAACTTTTCTTTATGGACCTACAGTAGTGTTGGAATCTGAATGCTAGAGAAGTGCAGAAAATTTTACATAGTTTGGTATAAATCTGTACATAATGCATGAAGCCCCCAAATAGACTTATGACAACTGAAATGGGAATATGGAGTGTGATGATGTTCTGGAAGCACTAGGAATTTATTTCTGCCTTAGCATTTTTCATTTCATGACTATCCAAAAAAGTGGAAGGCAAAAAGAAGAGCAAGAGAGCAGTGTATATGGAAGAGAAGTAGGAGGACAAGGGGTTTAAGAGAAGGGAAAAAGGAAAGACTAAGGAGGAAGATACTTATGGGGAACTTGTAGCAGAAGACATGATATGAAGTGAAGAAAAGGGATGAGGAGAAAGAGTTGGAAGAAGGAACAAGGAAGAAAGTGATAAAAAAGAAGATCAACATTTTAATGGGAAGAGGAAGAGGTATGATAGGGAGAGAAGTCAAAGTGAAAAGAAAAAGAAGAGTAGAAAAAGGAGACAAAAGAACAAAAAAATGAGAAAGAGAAAGATGTTAAGGAGGCAGAAAAATGGAGAAGAGACAAAAGTCTGAAGATGGAAAACAGTCATGATATTTTATGGAATATTTTCTATTTCTAATCAGTATTCAAAGTATTATATATCCCTAGTTTAAATGAACCCTTACAAAATGTCTATAAAATATGACTTAATAATAATCTTGATAAACAGATGAAGTAAAAACTTGTATGGATGAAATAAAAAAGTTGAGAAAGATATTAGTATGTGGCAGGGTCAGTTTTCAGATATGGTGTTACAGGATCCTTAATTTATTTAGGATGGCAGTTTTGTTTTGTTTTTTGCACACCAAATTCTCAGTACTTAAAATGCTTCTGCATAGCTTGTTATGGGTACAAGCTTGTAAGGAATAATACCTAATTTGCAAAAACTATTTAAAAAAATGTTAAATTAAAAGGAGAAATTTAAAAAAATACCCTATTGAAGCTGCCCCTGTGGCCGAATGGTTAAATTCGGTGCACTCCGCATTGGTGGCCTAGGTTCACTGGTTCAGATGCTGGGCCCGGACCTATGCACTTGTCAGCCACGTTGTGGCAGCAGCCCACATATAAAATACAGGAAGATGGGCACAGATGTTCGCTCAGGACTAATCTTCCTCATCAAAAAGAGGAAAATTGGCAATGGATGTTAGTTCAGGGCCAATCTTCCTTAGCTAAACAAACAAACAACCCTCCCCCCAAATGCCCTATTAAAATTTTACTGAGAGGCTAACAGATTTTTCTCAATAGAAATAAAAATTGTTTAGGGTAAACAAAAAAAGCAGTGTCTTTTCTTAAAAAATTGGTATATGAAAAAAATGGAACTTCTTCAGTATAAGGACTTATTAAAGAACATTAGAGAATTTGAGACCTTTGAAGACTTCCTTATGGAAACAGACAAAGGAGGAAAATAATATGCTTTGTGTTATTGGTAGATAAGAAAGGTAGATTTTTCAACAGTGGAAGGCATTTGCTGCTCCCACACATTTTGAACGCTATGAGAACAAAATAAAGAAGGATTTATTATATTTTATTTGTTCTTCTTGCTGACTGTGTTGGTGACTGCATCTAAAATGACCTAATGGTCATCCAGTAAGATCTCTCTCCAGGCAGAACTTAGGCGACCTACATGGATGCCAAGACTTGTCTCAAGATGAATAATACTTTCCAGTGGTATAGCCAGAGAGCCTATAAATTTAAAAAATTAAAATAAAAAAGAATATTCTGAAATCAAATTAAAGGATTAGACGATACCGTGTGTCAGATGGAAGGAAGAAGCACATTTTTGCTATTCTATGATCAGCGATTTCAATAGCAGCTGGATATGTGGGTCGTATCATAGTGATCAAAGACGGGCTACAGAATACACAGGTTTTGTTTCCAAAGTTTCCATATTTCTATGAAGCAGATGAACTGACAGTGGGATAAAAAAATTTTTGTCTACTTGTTCCTGATAAATAGAATTTACTGCCATATTTTATAAACATGATTGTTTCAAATTTCAAGTGGCCTAACTTTTAGTGTTTTCAAAAAATTTCACCTGATTTAAGGTTCCCCAACACCCCAGTGAATCATAGACCAGCATCACTCTACCTGATCTAACAGTGGTAATCAAAAGGACTGAAAATGTGAGATTATACTCAGATTTACTTTCAAGGTAATTGTGTGACTTGGCTCTGTCTTTAATTATCATTGTCAAAAATTTGCTTCATTTCCTTTCACAGGAACTTATTTTCTTCTGTGGTAAAGTACTAATCTTGAAAAATACATCGTCATTTAACATAATTTTCTTGCAAAGATATCAAATGTTTCTTAATATAACATTACCAATAGCATTATTAAGATCTAAACTGTAAAGAAAAATAATTCTTATATAAAATAAATAGCAATCTTTTAAGTGAAAAATCTTGAGGACTATGTCATCTTGGAATGTTATAGACATTAAATAAGAACTATTAAACTCAATGACATAGTAGTAAATGTTTAAATGGCTCTCAAAAATAAAACAAATAAATAAAGAAAGAAGCTCTGAATTTAAAGCAATTTCCATGATTAATCCTATCATGGCAGATTTCAGGCCACCAACTTGACATCCCTGAAAACATAGTTGGAAAGACTTGTGCATAATTAACTCCAGCTGGTTGGTTTGAGCTCCCTCCAGTGCATCACTACTTACATCTCAGTAATCTTTGGAAGACACACTGTAAATTGTATATAATAGGGATTAAATAAACATTCACTAAGTTAAGAAAAACAGAGGTTTCAAAATTACACTATTTCATTACAATTGGAGATTTCAAAATTGATCATAGACTAAGTAAATAACTCATTTTAATCTAATACCTCCTCACATATATTCACTTTATATTCTGATCATAAGATTTAATACTTGCCACTCTCCCTGAAGGAGCCTCTTCCCTAAGTGAACTACTTTTATATCTGCAGTTTATCTTTTCTCTCTCAACTTACATCAACCTCTCTATACAGTTTGAATAGGTACTCCTTTGTTGTTTTTCTTTATTTTTCTTTGTTTACAAATATTCCTACTTTATACCCAAGATGTTTCTAATGTATACTTAATACACACCTGTAACTGAACTATATACATTTCTTTCTATGTCTGTCTATCTATCTATCTATCTATCCAATATGTGTTTATCCATACCCAAACCATGCCCATTCTATCCTCCCTGGTTGATCAATGTCTAAAAATTTGTTATGATTATGTAAAGCTTTGCTTATAATTCACAATTTGAGCTAAATGACTTTAAAAACCAATTATACATATTTAACGCATAAATAGGAATTTGTTTCTACCAAAATATAAATGTTAATATTAGATTTACTTTTCTTGTTTTCATAAAAAGCAAATGTTAAGAATCATGAAGACTAAAGCCTTAAAGTGGTTGGTCAGAGAATGCTAATGAAGATAATAGGAAAAGAAAGTCAGGTTTCTGGTGCAGAAGATAAAATTTTCAAATCAACAATTTGGTTTCTTGATGATTACCTCGAAGGAGTCAAAGATGTATCTGAGGATAAAAATTCAAAGTATTTCTATCTTCTACTGATTTATTCTTCTTAACTCCAAAATAATTTTAGGTAACTTTTAATAAAATACAGAAAATAAAACAGGACAGTTAATATGAGGACAAAAACCGAAATGTAAGTCGCATGCAAGAAAAGGAGAAGAGATAAAAATAGAGCTTGGAATGGAAGAGTTACTACAATTGGCCAATTTCTTGGTTTGCAAGGCAAACCAAACATTTCTTTTAAAGAAAAGTGCCATTATGTTCCCCAATTCAAAATGTGACTTTTCCTCAAGGTCTCATTCAAGGTAGATTTCCTTAGAAAAACTTTAGGTAAGTGTGTCTATGAATTATATGTTACCAGATAATTATTTGTTCATATGAGTTTGCAATTATAACTTCTGTTATATGTCATGGCAATATTTTTCAAACAATATTTACCTCACACCTAAAGCTAAAACCATATCGCTTATCCTCAATGAGAAAGTGGGAAGTGATGTTTATAAAGATGAAGAGAACTTCTTATATTTCTAAAAAGTTGTTTTCCATTGTGATCAGAAATATTTCTGATGATAAGCACCTTCGAGAAATAAAAAATGTTTTTTCTAGATTCTCCCTCTGCCCTTTGAACTCATGTATTCAGTGTGCAACAATGAGAAGCTTATGGAAACTGTGAAAAACATTTAGTCAAGTAATGTGTACCAAATAATAAAATTTGGAAGGCCTTGGAGAAAGAAGAGGGTCAAGACAGAAGTGACTCTGTAGAACACTATGAAATACAGTAATCAATTTCTATCTTTAGCCTTCCACTTCTGTTTCTTCATGCTCCTTTGACTCACTCTTCCCCATAAAACTCTTTCTCTTTTATACTACTAAAACATTAACTGAGCATTCTTCTCTTCAACCAGATAATTTTTTCCAGTTTTAGTATTGACCATGGCGGATCTGAATCTACTGGAAAGAGCACTGAGCCTAGAGATCATCCTGTGCATTATGCCCACATTTGGAGGAACATTAAAAATGATAATGCACAGGAAAAATTTAAGAGTGAAAGAAAAATTGAATCAAGAATTGATCAAACTCTGTAATGCTGGCTATGAGGGAAGAAAGAGAGCACACCCATTTTGTGGGGCAGTTGCTGAGTGCGTAGCAATATCGACATGCATCTACTGCAAACCATTAACCAGAACACAGTACCACAGAGGATAACCTCAGGTAACAAGGGTAGCCCAGCTAGGCAGTGGACATCAAAGGATTCAACATGAAATAACTGTGTATCTTAAAAGATGTTAGAATGTGGTGACACAGAACCCAGGAGCAGATACTATTGTGCAATGCAGGTCGGCAGAAAGTCAGTCACTTCAAGGAATTCTATAAGGACTACTCAATCTAGACCTGTAAGATAAAATACAGGACACGCAGTTAAATTTGAATTTCTGATAAATATCAAATAATTGCAAGATTTTGGATCTATTTTTACTTAAAAATCTATTCTTCATCTGATTTAAATTTAGCTGTCTTTTTTTTTCAAATTCTAACAATCCTAATTTAATGACAACTACAGGTGAGAAGCTAGCCTAGTGCCCCAGATCTGAATCTGCAAGAGAGGACACTTTAGAACCAATTTTAGGGAGAAGAAGAATGTAGATAACGAGTTGGGAATCAAGCAGTGCCAGCCATCTGTTTGCCATAAGTCTTTGAGCTGAATGAAGACAGTTTCCTTAAATATTAGTTTCTAGAAGTGGTACAGGACAAACTAACCCCTTGGTCTATGCGCAGAGTTGCCACGTGTGCACCCCGCAGTGGATTTCTAGTTTGTAACATTCACTGAAGGATAATCTGCCATAAATTTTGAAGTCTCTACATCTGAAAGACAATCAGATATATATATATATATTTTTTTTTAATGAATTCCAGTTTGAGCTGTAATTTGAATCCTACAATAACACTCATTTTATGATGAGTGTACCTTATTTTGAGCTTTTGAGTCCTGGAAAAATTAAACCTTCTTGACTTGTCTAAGAAATGAAATGTGCCACTCAAATGACTCATTATCAAAAATGATTGTGTCCATAGATGGGTGAATGGATAAAGAAAATGTGGCATAGATATATACAATGGAATATTATTCAGCCATAAAAAGGAAGGAAATCCTGTCATTGTGAGATGAATGGACCTCGAAGTTATAATGCTAAGTGAAATGTCAGACAAATGCTATATGATCTCACTTATATGTAGAATCTAAAAAGGCCTGTTACTGAAAGTTCAGTCTCTGATGCCAACGTCCATGCAAATAACAAGAACAGTGTCTTGGGTGAAAAAGGAAAGACTTTACTTTGCCAGACAGAGGGAGGAAAGCAAGGGCTAGTGCCCTAAAAGTTGCTTGCTCCCCATTAAGAAACAGGTAGGAGTTTTTATTTGGGGCTTTAGGTAGGGGAGGGGGACCATGGAATTCTTGGTCAGCATTTTCCCATCAGCCTGTGTCTGGGGCTGCTTCCAGGGGACGAGAGAAAGGATTTTTCACATGAGTGTCCTTGGCTGTGTATCTCCACGGTGGAAAGCAGACTCTGATGTCAGGAAGCTGAGGTGTTGGGCCTGGGAAGCTTCAGTTTCTTGATATTCTCTGGACATTAGTTTCTCTGTGAAAGAACTTCAAGGTCCTGGGATTAGCTACAACTTTAGTGGGAGCCCAGTTTGAGGCCATCTTGGCTTTAACAATTTGTAACTTCTATTTGGTTTTAAAGCTCAGGGAGTAAGAGACTAAAGACACAAACATTTATAGATGAGTGTAACTAAAGACCAAGGGAACGAGGAATGCAGTTTTTTACTTCTAACCCCATATATGCCAGGTTCACTGTAGGGGAACCGATATTAGGGCTGATATTAACTCAGAGGTGGTAACAGGCTGAACTCATAGAAATAGAGAGTAGAATGGTAGGTACCAGGGACGGGAAGGTGGGAAAGATGGCAAGATGTTGGTCAAAGTGTACAAACTTGCAGTTTGAAGACAAAAATGTTCTGGAGACCTATTATACAGCATGCAACTATAGTTAAAAATACTATGTTATACTTGAAAGTTGCTAAGACAGTAGCTCTTAAATGTTCTCACTCCAAAAAGAAATGTAGTTATGTGAGGTAATATATGTGTTAACTAAACTTATTGTGGTAATCATTTCACAATAGACATGTATCAAATCATCATGTTGTACATCTCAAACTTACAGAATGTTGTATGTCAATTATTTCTCAATATAAATGGAGTAAAACAAGAATTATTACTAAAAACAAATAGATGAACTCTAAACTAGATGTCAATAACACACTCTGAATTCTTCATATCCCCATAGCAGGAGGCATAGTTTGTAATTCCTCTCTCAGACGGATTTGCAAGAAGAGGAAACTTGGGATATAAACTTATAGTATGCAATTCCTCTCTCAGATGTATTTGCAAGAAGAGGAAACTTGGGATATAAACTTATATTTATTGCCTCAGATTTTACTTTATCAGTTTCCTAATAGAAGTCGTAACTCTGCTAATAACCTGGTTGTATAGTAGAGGTTAAAGTCCTTTTGCCTGGGAACATATGGTTTGTAGTGTCAATTATCCAGACTCATGAAATTCTTATGCTATTCCCAGAAGCTCATGAGTTTGAGGTATAAGGCAGTGTTTTATCCTCTTCATATCTTAAATGGGTGTGGAGATGACAGTGGCTATACTTCCTTTAGGTAATGACCATTTTCTGATGAAATTACTTTTTTTTTGATTACTAGTCTCTCCTTCTTTACTACATTTTAATACCAAAAGCAAAATGATGTCCTAAGGGCAGTTCCAAAGAGTAGTGCTTTTATTAAAATAGAAAATAGTCTTAGCAAGTGTCAGAGTTCTGGGTTCTATGAGAGAGGTTTTGACTGCTTTCCTTTTCCTCTGCATTTTTCAGAATGTTTTAAATTAGAAGATGCTATATTGTTTGCTCTACATTTTAAAAAAAACATTACATGTAATTAGTAGGAAAACACTAAATAATGGCTTAAGAGGAAACCCTTTCTCCTTAAAGCATGGATGGATGAGAGCACATTGTGATTGAAGGCCTCGTAAATCTCACTCCACGCAGTGACTTGCTTCAGATCACGGAAGAGACATGAATCTCACTGGTTCCTAATACTGGAGGACTACGAAGAAGATACAAATCATAGAATGAGATCACTGAGGGCGAATGCTTTGCCCACATCTCTTTAGAAGCATTTCAAGTGATTTTTAAAATGGAATATGGATTCTTATGATGATATAGAGTTATTGTTCATAAAGAAGAGAAATCCCTAGCAAAGTCTGCACTAGAGAAGAGCTTGCATTATAAAACTTCTGTAAAACTACACTGTGGTACTAGGGTTTGGGATTTCACTTTGTCTGCTTCTGGGATGTCACTATTTGTCCCAAGAGCAAAAAGGCATCATGAAATTCTTCAAGCCAGACTCAATGCACTATAATTCTCTGATAAACCACAAGGAACATAGGGATAGAGAGGAAGGAAAAAAACTAACAAGAGATTTTAAAATCTTGAAAAATTCCTCCAAAGAACAATAGCCTGAAATTTTTGTAAATTATGGGAAGAATTGTGAGACATGATGATTAAAAATATTAGATCTGGAGCCAGAATGCCTCTAATCCTGACTAGCTGTTTGAAATTTAGCTGGCTACTTCATCTCTGTTTTCCTCAGTTTGTGAATTTGTGCAATGAGAATAAGAATAATGATAATAAATACTAATGATGATAACAAAATATTTATTTCATTGGATTGTTATAAGAATTAGTCAAGTTTATCCACAACAAGAACAGTACACATAATAAACACTCAATAAACACTACCTAATATTTAACGCCTTCTGTTCCAGGCATTGTGATAGGCGTACTTCTATATATTGTAACTAATTGAGTTTTCAAGTAACCCTGAAAATAAGGAAAATTATTATCCATACTCTTTTTCACACATGAAAACTGATGTTTACAAATTGCAAGTTATATGCCCAAATTATACCAGGTCAAGGCTTGTATCCAAAATATCTAAAGAAGTCTTAAAATTCAAAAGTTCTGAATAAACTCCTCACTAAAGAAAACATGTAAATGGAAAATAAGAATATGAAAAGATACTCAACATGATTAGTCAGGTAAATACAAAATAAAACTGTAATTAAATACTAATACATACCTATCAGAATGACTAAAATTCAAAACTCTGACAATACTAATTAATGGCAAGAGTGTGGATCAACAAGAACACTCATTCATGTATGTTGGCAATGCAAATGGTACACCCCCTTGGGAAGACCTTTGACAGTGTTTTAACAAGCTAAACATGGTCTTACCAGATGATCGAGAAATCATGCTCCTAGATACACACTGAACTGATTTGAAAACTTACATCCACACAAAAACCTGTGCTTGAATGTTTGTAGCAGTTCCATTCATAATATGCAAAAACTGGAAGGTATCAATGTATTCTTAGATTTGTAAACGGAAAAGAATTCTGTAGTACCTCCATAAAATGGAATACTCTTCAGGGATATATAGGAATAAAGCATGAAAAGACATGAATGAGTCATAAATACATATTGCTAAATCAAGTAAGCTAATCTGGAAAGGCTACAGACTATATGATTCCATTAATATGACATTCTGGAAAAGGCAAAACCATAAAGATGGAAAAAACTCAGTAGTTGCCACAAGTTGGAGGGTGTAGGTAAATAAGTGAAGTATTTCTAATATTCTAATATTTCTACTACTTGTAAATTATATATATTATATATATACATGCACTTTCACTTTTATTTTTCTTATTGTTTATGTTACATTTGTGATTTTACTTTGGGGTTGGTAAGAAGATTTTCCTTAGAGTGATATCTCAAGACTGAGGAATTTGATCCACCTGGAATTTTGCCTGGTGTGAGTTAGTAATCCATCCTTCTCCAAATAAATATAGACATTGTTTAAGTACGTTTATCTTTATGGACCGGTATATCCTTTCCTCGTTGGTTTATAATTCTACTAGGTCATTAAGCAATCTCTATCACATATGTGGATCTTTTGCTGAATTTTCTATGATGTTTCATTGGCATACTTTATTCTTGAGGGCAATAGAGTTAGGCAATACTGTACTTGGAATCTTGATTCTGTCACTGAACATTTTATATGATCATGGGAATGTTAATCATCTGTTAAATGACAAAAATAGTTAGGTACTTATATTATGTTTCAAAAGTAATTTAAATTAATATATATAGAAAACCCTAATTTAGTGCCTACATCACAATAACTATTCAATAAATGATGCTTCCTCTTAACACTTTGATCTTTGTATTCATGGTGCATTTGACTTCATCTTTTTATTTCCTTATCTTTCATATACATATTTGGATGAGCAGATAATGGTTGTGCAAGGGAACCCCCAAAACTAATAGAAGACAAGGATGGACAAATTTCTACACAGTGATTTGGATTCAAGAATTTCTATTTTTTCATAATTCTCAGATAATTCTAATATGCAGTAAGACTGAAAACAATTACTATAGGAACTAGAAGAGGTTGAAAGAACTAAAGAGGATGAATATTAGCTGAAAACTGACATACAGATGTAAAGGTTAAATTAGTAAATATGCTAAACTGTTCAAAAAGGCAGCATGGCAGTGGGGGACAGATAAAGGAAAAACAGGACATCATCATCATAGTAGTGTGAGATGATCCCTTTGTCTCTTCCATTCAATCTACAGCAAATGAAACATCCATAACTCAACAAATGCTATGTTGCCCAAAACACCAGGTCGCCAGAGAGATCCAAACATTGGTGCACATGAAAATAAGTGGATTGGAGTGCAAAAGGAAACAAAGTCAGGGAACATAGGAGCCACTGCCCAAGATTCTGGCCCCCTGGATGTCGCAGCTGAACCAGCCACCCTCAACCCAAGAGAACCCAGTGGGCAGCAGTGGAGGTGCATGCATGACTCTGGCCTCTCAGCTGTGGTGGTGCCTATGGCTACAAGAAAATAGGCAACAGTGGAGGCAAAGCCCTGTGATCCCAGGCCCCTGGATGCAGCTCAGAGCCTGGTAGCGGCAGCAGAGTCACACACACGACTCTAGCCTCCTAATTTCAGTGGTGCCTATGGCCACAAGGAAACAGTAACAGCAGAGGCAGTGTCCCATGAACCTGGTTCCCTCCCCAACCTCCTTTTCACCCCACCATGTCAGTGGTACTTCCAACCCAGGTGATCCCAGATGCAGCAGAGGCATGAGCCCTCCCTTTACCCCATGAGTGAAGTTGCCAACCACAGTGACACTGGCAACAGCAAAGCCTCAGTAACCCCAGAGGCACAGGCAGTGATGATGATAGTGCTGGAAACACCCCTAATAGATGCGATGTAATGTAGAAATTAGTGATCCTCAAATATAGCCTGAGACAGCTCAGGTAAGAAAAACCAACAACTAGTGCTATAGCACCAGCTACTAAAAAACAAAAGAAAGCCCTCTAATCTTCAACTGATTGAATAGTTAGAAATGAAATAAAGTTATAACTAAATAAGAAAAGTATTTGCTATGTCAGATACACTGGTAGAGGAATAGCTCATCAATCACCATGAAAAACCATGGTATCATAACTTTACAAAAAGAAAATAACAATTGTCCAGAAACCAAATGTAAATTCATGGGAGATTGTGATCTAATGGATAAAGAATTCAAAATAGCTGTCATGAACACACTCAATAAGCTACAAGAAAACTCAGAAAGGCATTTAATGAGCACAGAAATAAAATCAATGAACAGAATGAAAACTTTACCAAAGAGATTGAAATTCTGAAAAAGATCCAAACAGAAATTATGGAGCAGAAGAGCTCAATAAATGAGATGAAGAAGGCATTAGAAGCATTGGAAATAGAGTAGACCATATGGAAGAGAGAATTAGTGGGCTAAAAGATAGAAAACTAGAAATGATTCAGGAAGATGAGAGAAGAGAGAATGAAGATTTTTTAAAAATGTGAAAATTCTATGAGAATTATCTGACCCAATTAGAAAGCACAACATAAAGATAGTGGGTATCCAGGAAAAAAAGAGAGAGAGAAGGGAGCAGAGAGATTCTTTACATAAATAATAAGTAAGAAATTCCCAAACCTGGAAAAGAAACTTGATATACAAATCCATGAAGCTAATAGACCAGCAAGTTATTTCAGTGAGTACTTCTCCAAAACACATGAAAATAAAACTGTCAAAAGTCAATGACAAAGAAAGAATATTAAAGGTAGCTGGGGGGGAAATACCCTACAAGGGAACCCCCATTAGGCTGTCAGCAGATTTCTCAGCAAAAACTCTATAGACCAGAAGAGAATGGAATGATATAGTCAAAATATTGAAAGATGAAAACTGTCAGCAAGAATACTGGATTTAGCAAAGTTGTCCATTAGATATGGAGAAATAAAGGCTTTCCCAGACAAACAAAAGCTGAGGGAGTCCGTTGCCACTAGACAATGGATTAACAAGAGATGTTGAAATGAGCTCTCCTACCTGAAACAAAAAGGTAAAGGCATAAAAAATTTTGAGCAAGATGGTGTATACACAGACAGAATTAGAAAATTGTAACTTTATATCAGAATAGGTTGATAAACACTTAATTATAACATAAAATTTAAATGGAAAGGAAGCATTAAAAATAGCTATAACCACTTCAGTTTTTGACAAGAAAAGCCCAGATGGGGAAGATGAAAAGGGTGGAAGGTACATAGGCAAATGAGGATAAGATGCTACCAGCAGATAAAGGACTATCACGTGAGACCTCTTATACAAACCTCATGGTAACCACAAAACAAAAATTCAGATCAGAGACACAAAACAGAAAAAAAGAGGAAACTGAGAAGCATATCACAGAAAACCACCAAATTGGAAAAGTAGACAGAAACACAAGGAAAAAGAAGCAATGTAAATACAGAGCAACCAGAAAGCAAAAGATAAAATGGCAGAATTAAGTCTTCATATACCTATAATCACTCTAAATGTAAATGCATTGAATTCAACATTAAAAGATGCAAAGTGGCTGAATGAATTAAAAAATAAGACTATGCTGCACCTAGGAGACCCATATAAGCTCTAAAGACAAATATAGGCTCAAAATGAAGGGATGACAAACAAAATAAAGTGGGTGTAGCCATTCTTACATCAGACAAAATAGACTTCAAGTCGAAAAAGATAAAAAGTGATAAAGGGAAAATTGACACCAACACAATAATAGTAGGGCACTTTAATACCCTAACTACATCGATGGATAGATCATCCAGACAGAGAGCCAACAAGGAACCATCGCTCTTAAATGAAACATTAGATCAGATGGACTTAATAGATATATAGAGAGATTTCCATCCAAAAGCAGCAAAATACATTTTCTTCTCAAGTGCACATGGAAAATTCCAAAGAATAGATCATGTGTTGGGAAACAAAACAAGTCTTAATAAATTGAAGATGATTGAAATGATATCAAGCATCTTTTCTGAATACCACAGTATAAAACTAGAAATCAACTGCAAGAAGGAAGTTAGAAAAGTCACACATATGTGGAGACTAATTGACATGCTACTGAACAACTATTGGATCGACAAAGAAATCAAAAGAGAAATAAAAAATACGTGAAGACAAACGAAAATGAAACATGACATACCAAAATCTATGGGAAGTACCCATAGTACCACAAAAGCCTTACTAAGAGGGAAGTTTATAGCAATATAGGCTTGTCTCAAGAAACAAAAGTCTCAAATAAACAATCTAACATTACATCAAAAGGAGCTAGAAAAAGAACAAATAAAGCCTGAAGTCAATAGAAGGAAGGAAATAATAAAAGTCAGAGCAGAAATAAAGTAGAGACTAAAATGACAATAGAAAGAAAATCGATGAAACTAAGAGTTAGTTTTTTGCAAAGATAAGCAAAATTGACAAACCTTTAGCTAGGCTAAAAAAAGAGAAGGCTCAAGTAAAATGAGAAATGAAAGATGAGAAGTTAGAACAGATAACATAGAAATAATAAGGATTATAAGAGAATACTATGAAAAGCTATACACCAATAAATTGGATAACATAGAAGAAATGGATAAATTCATAGAATCACACAACCTCCCAAAAGAAAATATGAATAGACTGATCACTAGTGAGGAGATCAAAATAATAACCAAAAACCTCCCAAGAAGCAAAAGCCCAGAACAAGATGGCTTCTCTGGTGAGTTCTACCAAACATCCAAAGAAGATTTAATACCTATCCTTCTAAAACTCTTTCAAAAATTTAAAGAAGAGAGGATGCTTCCTACCTCAATTTACCAGCCCAACATTAACGTGAAACCAAAACCAGGAATGGAAAACATACAAAAAAGAAAATGCAGGCCAATATTGCTGATGAATATGGACTCAAAATCCTCAACAAAATATTAATAAACTGAATATAGCAATACATTAAAAGGATCACATAACACAATCAAGTGGGATTTACTCCAGAAATGTAAGGATGATTCAACAGCTGCAAATCAATCTACGTTATACACTATATTAACAAAATGAAGAATAAAAATTACATGATAATCTCAATAGATGCAGAGAAAATGTTTGATAAGATTCAGCATCCATTTATGATAAAAACTCTGAAGAAAATGAGTATAGAAGGAAAGTATCTCAACATAATAAAGGCCATATATGAAAATCCCACAGCTAACATCATACTCAATGGTGAAAATCAGAACATTATCCCTCTAAGAAGAGGAACAAGACAGGGTGCCCACTCTTGCCACTCTTGTTCTACATAGTATGAGAAGCCCTAGACAGAGCAATTAGGCAAGAAAAAGAAATAAAAGGCATCCAAATTACAATTGAAGGAGTAAAATTGTTGCTATTTGCAGATGACATGATTTTGTTTATAGAAAACTCTAAAGAATCCAAAAAACAATTAATAGAAATAATACATGAATACACTAAAGTTCCAGTGTACAAAATCAACATAGAGAAATCAGTTTCACTCTATATATTAACAATGAACTAGCAGAAAAAGACATCGAGAAAAAAAACCCCATTTACAATCACAACAGAAAGTACAAAATACTTAGGAATAAATTTAGCCAAGGAGGTGAAAAATCTATATACTGAAAACTGTAAGATATGTTGAAAGAAATCAAAGATGCAAGAAATGGAAATATATTCTGTGTTCAAAGATGGGAAGAATTAGCATAGTTAAAATCTCATTATTATCTAAAGCAATCTACGGATTCAATGCAATCTGTATCAAAATCTCAATGACATTTTTCATGGAAATCTAACAAAGAATCCTAAAACTTATATGAAACAACAAAAACACCAAAGAGCCAAAGCAATTCTGAGAAAAAAGCACAAAGCTGGAGGTATCACACTCCCTGGTTTCAAAATATACTACAAGTCAATGGTAATCAAAATCAGCATGGTATTGGCAGAAAAAAACACATACATGAATAAATGAAGTAGAATTGAACCCAGAAATAAACCCACACATATATGGACAGCTAATTTTTGACAAAGGAGCCAAGAACACACCATGAAGAAAGAAAAGTCTCTTCAATAAATGGTGTTGTGAAAACTGAATAGCCACATGCAAGGAGTGAAACTAGATCACTGTCTTGCACCACATACAAAAATTAACTCAAAATGGATTAAAGACTTCAATGTAAGACCTGAAACCACAAAACTTTTAGAAGAAAACATAGGTAATGCACTCTTTGACATTGGACTTAGCAGTCTTTTTGAATATGTCTCCTCAGGCAAGAGAAACAAGAAAAAAGATAAACAAATGGGACTACATCAAACTAGAAAGCTTCTGCATGGCAAAGGAAACCATCAACAAAACAGAAAGACAACCTACCAAATGGGAGAAGTTATTTGCAAACCATACATCCAATAAGGGGTTAATATCCAAAATATATAAAGAACCGATACAACTCAACAATGCAAAAACAAACAAACCAATTAAGAAATGGACAGAGGATCTAAACAGACATTTTTCCAAAGAAGACAGACAGATGGCCAACAGGCACATGAAAAAATGTCCAACATCACTAATTATTATGCAATGCAAATCAGAACCACAATGAAATATCATCTCACACCTGTCAGAATGGCTACCACTTAAAAGACAAGAAATAAGTGTTGGAGAGAATGTGGAGAAAAGGGAACCCGTGTACACTGCTGGTAGGAATACAAATTGGTGCAGCTGCAACGCGAGATATTATGGAGATTCCTCAAAAATTAAGAGTAGAACTACCATATGTTTCAGCTATTCCACCTCTTGGTATACATCCAAAGAATATGAAAACACTAATTTGGAAAAATCCATGCACCACTTTGTTCGTTACAGCATATTTACAAGAGCCAAGACATGGAAACAACCTAAGTGCTCATTGATAGATGAAGGGATAAAGAAAATATAGTATTTACAAACAATAGAACTATTGAGCCATAAAAAAGAGAAAATCTTAACATTTGCAACAACATGGATTGACCTTGAGGGTATTGTGCTAATAGAAATAAGTCAAACAGAGAAAGACAAATACCATATTATTTCATTCATATGTGGAAGATACAAACAAACGAACATACAGCTACAAAGAATAGATTGGTGGTTAGCAGAAGGGAAGGTGTTTGGGGGAAGGCAAAAGGGGTAAAGGGTGATATTTGTATGGTGACAGATGGAAATTAGACTTTTGGTGGTGAACACAATGTTTATAAGTCAAATTATAATGATGTACACCTGAAATCTATATAATGTTATAAACCAATGTTACCTCAATTAAAAATAAGAAACACATATATACACAAAGGAAAAACAGATAACTTGGAATTTTTAATATTTTCCTTTTTAATATTGTCCATCTTTCCTACATAATATGAAGTCATCTTATTAGCAGGAAATTAGTTTCAGTAATTTTATCTTCCTAATAAGTGAAATATTTTCCCAGTTTATATGATCCTTTTTAACTCTATATTTAACCCTAAAGTATTGTGTGGTTATTGTTTCTTTAAAATCTGTATTGTCTGATATTTGTATATTAACACCAGCTTAGATAACGTCAGTGATGTTTATGGTACTAGACAAGAAAAACTGCCCCCTTGCCCCTACCACTCCACACATATCAGGTATCATTGGCATTTTTCCTACATATTAGAAATGTTCTTTCATTCTTTCCCTTTATATCTGTATCTTTAGAGAATTATTGTTTTTTGATTAATATTAATAATAACTTCAGAAGCCAAGATGCCCTTAACAACCAGGAAATATACATTTGCCAGTTCTGCAACCCATTTACACTAACAGCTATTAATTTTCCCTGGTGCCTTGCTCTCTAATACAGCGGTGCCTTTGTTTTATGTTTGAAGTTCTGTTACATAATAATGTTGAAATGGCTAAAGGGAATCATTTGTAGCAATTTTATTCCCTCACATGGGAGAAAATGGCAAAATAAATCAACAAAGCAAATGTGTGCTACAGCAAGTGCAAACAGCACTTATGAATGATGAAAATAATGACATTGGATTTAAAGCTACTTATCTTTATAATGATTTGTCTTATAGGAATTCTAACACCTGCCCATTGAGCTTGAATAGAAACAAAGTCATCTTTGAACAAAGTTTCCTTCATCAGCATTTATGCCTATGATTTAGTAAAGTTCCTAGTTTATGGTGTGCATTTTTACATGTAAAATTTTATTTTCTGAAAAGTTTCCCCTACATGTTTTCTGTTAAAATCATAAAATTATGTGAGTTCTCATTTCTAAATGAATCAGTATCAGAAGTGACTTACAGCAATATATCTTTACCTATATTTTCATTCTCAATATTGATTGCACTATTGTAATTGTGAATTATTCCCAAAAACAACAAAAACAGATTATGAGCATGTTTATTTTTGTATTAATCAGTTATCATTTGTCAAAGTGCACATATTACTTGAAATAAATACGCTTCATTTCCCAAAGAATGATTACAAATTCTGCATGTAAAGCAGAAGATCCTGTGATACTTGAGTCCTTGTGTCCACATTTTACACACAAGTTTCCCATGCAGATGTTTCTCAAAATATATGTGTATTTATTATGTTCCTCAAATATCTGCATGGCTTTCTTCTTCACTCATATGTTATCTTAAGACTGACTCATTTTCTATGAAAGGATTCACAACCTAAAGCCTCAAGGACATTCCAAAACTTGCTTCAGTTAATCTACCATTTGTTCAACATTTCTTATTTTTCTAGCAAAGGGCACAGTTTGTTATACACTGACTGTATGTTGTATAATATGTCAGAGGGGATGGGTTGTGGGAAGTTAAGATGGTATTTTCATTTCTCAATCTTGTTCTGTAAAAATAGTATTTCTTAATATATGTTATAGAGCTTATGTAATTTCCCATATCTGAGCTAATTTTTATGCCTTCGCATTTAAATATTCTTGATCTTCTCTAGGACACTAGTTTAAGATAATGGGGAGGGTAGACTAGTTAGTGAACGCCATATTATATTCAAAATAAATGTAATTCAGTACATGTTCCCTAAGTATCTACTATGCAACTAGTATAGGTGTTAACTAGTACAGCAGTCTGCCCATATATGCCTTAGAAATTTATGTTTTGGAAATTTCTGATATTGAGAAAATAAGTCTCGACATAGGATGCTCCACCTTTCTCACAGATACAGAAACTAGTTGTGATATGTTTGGTATTTCCCATCTTTACACATAAATCTGAATATAATCTATGTCCCTAGGACTAAAATTTTCTCTTTGAAATAGTCTTTGTCAACAAAATGATGTTTCACTTCATCATTTTGTTTGTCAATCCATAATATCTATTCAGACATTTAGGAAGTGCAAATTGTGTGCATCAAAATTTTGCATATATACTACAGAGAAAAATGAGTATTTCTATTTAGTATTTAATATTTATGTGCCAAAGGGTATGGAAAATTATACAAGTAATGATAATATGGAAGTTAAACTTCAAAAAAGTGCCTTCACTCTTTATGTAAGAACATTGATGTTTTGGAGGTAAATGTTATATTCAGTAAGGAGGTTCGTGAAACATAATATAGTTCAAGTATATGGAGTGAATATAGAAATACATATTACAAACACGTGAAAACAAGCATAAATATTTTTATAAGTATCCATGCATATTTAAGGGTGAGAACTGCTTACCATGCCCTAAGTAAACACATCTCTGACTCAAGAGTCTCAAAACTTAGGCCATCATCAAAGAAACTGTGTTTGAACAACTTGGTAGCTGGCAAGTATGGTAAAATCTGAAACTCTTCTGAGTTCTTTATGGATTATTTGACTTTATTCTGTGTATATGACCAATGAGATGTAAACCCAGATAAGAGTTACTAACTACATCTGTAAGTGCCATGTGTTATGCTCCAACAGATGTTCCATCTTCATATGCCCTTTTCAATGTATGATGATAATGTTGACAATAGTTTGTATTTTTATATTTTAGCTTAATATACCTTATAAGTTTATCATTTATCAACACATTCAAACTGCAAAATAACTCTATGGATTAGGAATTATTTTTGTTTTACAGATGAAAAAACTGAGCAATCAAATGAGCTCTCAAAGGTCATGTTGTTAGTAGGATTAGATCAAGGATTTGAATGTAGATAGTTGAGTAGTACTTCATCTTCAACATGTACAATGACTCACTTCTATGTTCCTTCTTCCCAGAGTGGTCCCTTTTCAATAAGTTGAACTTTTCAGCATTTGTCCTTGTCTCCAGGCCATCATCATAAATTGAACTGGGAAGTATGAATACTCAAAAAATTAGTCAACTAGGAGGTGATGTTAGGTAATTCATATCTAACTTGTTAAATCTTGTAGGACTGAGACAGACTTTTATTCCTTAAATTAGTAACCACAACAATAGCAACAACAACCTGATATATATTTGTTTTTCAATTAATGACTAAGTATGAAAATAAGGATAACAAAGGAAGAATGGAAGCAAGGCAGGCAGGAAGGAAGGAATGTAGGTAGGTAGAGACAGAGAGGGAGGAAAGTCAGTGTTACTTACAGGTAACAGTTGTGAAAAAACTACAGAATAAAGTCCAAATGTAAAATAGTACTGTTTCTTTCTGAAAGCATTCATAGATTTTCAAAGGAATTGGAAATAGATGTTTATCTACTTTACTGCGTAAGTCTTTGCCTTAATATTCAGGAATGCAAGAAAAAGTAATAGAAACCTAGTACAGGATAATGTGTATTTGTGAAAGATAGCCACTTTCCTTTTTAAAAATGATTTTTAAGGAACTAATACACAACCACCAATAATATCAAACACTGTACAGGGAAGAATACAAGGAGTAATGCTGTGAAGGACTGCACATAATTTTGCTAGAGTAGCCAGTCTTCCATTGTCATCCTTGGTAGACTTAGTGCTTCAATGATATATTTGGGAAAAGGGTTTGTCAATCAAAATAGATACAACACATCTATAAGTGTACCCTAAATTAATAGAACTTTGATGTAGGGCATTCTTTTTCTAAGTGGTGATATACAATCCTAAAACTTTATTTTAGACGTCAAGAAATTTAAGGAATTTATCAACAAGTAACCATTTAGAAACAATGAATTTCCAAACTAGAGTGAGCATAAGAAAGGATGGTGGTAGTGAATATTTAGGTCATCTAAAACAAAGTTCCAGGATAGAAAGACTGTATCTAAGCTCCTGAATATACCCACCTCACCTGTCCACACTTTCTTTCATTTTTACCATACCTTCTAACTTTTTCTTTTCCCTAAATCAAACAGCTTCTAGAGGTTTGGGGGAAATTTTCTCCCTTTATTAAGCAACTATTTCTTACCAAAGGCTCATCTGGATAAAAATCAAATTTTGTCATAATATGTAAATGGATGCAATTTTATCTTAAGATATAATAAATTACAAATGAACTCTGTAATGTGATGAGATGCAGACTCTTTTAGATTCTGGAATTTTAGAACACAATTGACCAACATGAAGACAATGAGGGCCTCTGACCTCAGCTGTTGACAGAGGTACAGTAAGCAATATGTGATTCACAATATCAGAATGAGGTGGTGGCCACTCAAATTGGAAGCTGATCTGAATTGAAAGGAATATTTCAGGCCACAGGACACTCACAGAAATGTAGGTTGAAAACATGGTATTGAGGATAACTGACCTCTGGACCAGCCAGGAAGAGTTTCTGACAAGAAGCAACTTATATTATATATATGTGCATATATTATTCAGCATTAATAAGGGAGATTTACTATTTGCAACAACATGGATTAAGGTGGAGGATATTATGCTAAGTGAAATTAGCCAGAAAGAAAAAATGGAATGATCGCACTTACATGTGGAATCTAAAAAAGTTGAACACATAGAAGCAGAGAGCAGAAATGTGGTTACCACGGACGAGGAGGTGGAGGAAATGTTGGTCAAAAGGTACAAAGTCCAGTTACATATGATGAATAAGTCTAGAGATGCAATGCAAAGCATAATGACAGTAGTTAATAATCCTGTATTGAATACTGGAAATTTGCTAAAAGAGTGGATTTCAGGTGCTCTCATCACACAAAAAGAAATGGTAAGCATGTGAGGAGATTACAGTAAATGTTAACTAGTTTGACTGTAGTCATCATTTCACTATATATATGTATCAAATCATCATGTTGTACACCTTAAATACATTAAATTTTTGTTAAAATTTTTTTAAAAAGCAGTATTGCATCTTTATCAACTTTTGTGGATGATTTGATTCACTTTAGACTTGAACGTTTAGACAATGCTCTTGAGTTTTTGAGTTATTTCATTGGGGTTTTGTTGTCTCATTTTTCTCTTATGTAGATTCTAGGGTAATTTTAGAGGGAAGGTGAGTATTGTACTATGATGTTGTGGTGGACACTTTCCACTAAACCTCTCCAGAATTCAGGTAGGAACATTTTCAACTTGCCTCCAATACTGACAAGAAGTTCTCCAAATATAATGTAATCTAGCATCAAGTATATGGAATATGCAAATGTTAAAGAGCTTAAAATAAGTATATATGCTGAAACACATTTTAGTACACAATCTCCGTTGTAGACAAGAGAGAAAGATTGCATATATACCAGATACTTGGCAACAAAATGGCATATGCTATTTTGTCCAGAAGTGTTTTAAGTCGAAACAAGATGTATCAGTAAGTTGTAAGCTTCACATCTCCTTATCTCATAATGTTTTTACAATCCAGTTGAAATTAAAATAAAAATATAGTAGATAATGTGAAAACTGATTTCCTTTTTTTTTTTTGTGACAAAACATGAAAAAGCCCTGCCATGATTTGTAGTAATAATGAGATTGACACTGATATTTGGTAATATTCCCATCTCCAAAGATTCATCTGGCCAATAAAAAGAAAATGAAAACAGATGAAGGATTTCAGAAATAGAAGAAGGATGGAAGAACATTTGATAAGAAATTAAATTGTTTATATGTGAAACTCATGTTTAACTAAAAATGGTCCTCTCAGAAGTCATTTAATTTACTATAAAGCCTTGACAAATGAAGGAGTTTTATGCAAACTTGGTATACCTTTCAACTAAAATTAATGATCACTCAATAAAGATGAGTATTAACATTTTACTAATAATTATTAATATAAATATACTATTCACACACAGTACTGATTGTAACCCAAAGTAGAGATGGCACAAGAAGGGAGTTGTGAATTTTATCTAGAAAGTCTGAGTAAATATCTTCCTGTTTTGTGTTAGGCAATAATGGAAGAAGCGGAAAAGCAGCATCAAAAACGAGGCCTTCTGGGCAGGAGCAGCAAAAAGAGCAAATGCGCAGCCATAAAAATTCCTCATTTCAGGAGCTGGGGTTTTACTCAAAAGTATACTACAGTGTGCCTGATACACAGTTGGGATTCAACAGTGCTATAGTTTCTTTGTGTAATATATAATTGTCCATTTTATTTTTAAATGTTGATTAAAATATTAAATAACTCAGTTACCTTATGTGACAGTTCTGGACATGGTTTTTAGTAACTGTTTTGCAAATTTCTGTTGACATTCTTCTCATTGCCTTATTGCTAAATGTTTATTTCTAGATATTAAGATGCTATTTTTATGATTGCATTTATATTAGTAAAAGTCAGATAAACAAAAAGAATAATTTTGACTTGTAATTTGTGGAGTCCTTATCATCACTTGTGATAATCAATCATTCCTTAACTATAATCAAATTTCTCAGTATGGACTGATTTCAGTTTTCAACAAATTTTATAGTAGTGTCTGATGAGATTACATGTAAGGTGTAAAAAGTATCGCTGCAGTTTATTTGCTTTAATAATCTCAGAACAAATGATACAAGTGTAGAAAGACATGATTTTAAAAATTATTAAATTCGTTTTACATTTAATTTTTAAATGTTGAATAATGATTTTTAAATGAATAGACTTTATTATTTTGAGCATTTTTAAGTTTATGGAAATATTGAGTGGAAAGTTCAGAGAGTTCCCATAAACCTCCTCGCGCCCTCCCCTAGTTGTCCGTATTATTAACATTTTACATTAGTGTGGGACATTTGTTATAATTGATGAGATAACATTCATACATTTTTATTAACTAAAATTCACAGTTTACATTAGGACTTCTTCTTTGGGTGGCACATTTTATGGGTTTTGACAAACATATAATGACGTATATCTACCATTTCCATAACATAGAAAACTTTCATTGCTCTGGAAATGCCCCATGTTCCACCTATTCATTTCTCCTTCCCCCGTGGCGAACCTCTGCCAATCAACGATCTTTTGCTGTCTCCATAATTTTGTCTTTTCCAGAATGTCATATCGTTGAAATCATACAATATGGAGCCTTTTCAGATTGACCTCTTTCACTTAGTAATGTACATTTAAGGTTCCCAATATGTTCTCTGGACTTGATAGCTCATTTCTTTTTATCCCTGAATAATAATTCCATTGTATGGATGTACTGTGGTTTGCTAATCCATTCATTTATTGAAGAACATATTGGTTGCTTTCAAGTTTGGACAATTATATATTTAAGTTGTGATAAACATTTGTGTGCAAATTTGTGTGTGGACATAAGCTCTCAACTCATTTGGGTAAATGCCAAGGAGCATGATTGCTGGCTCATATGGTAAAAGAATGCTTAGTTTTGTAAGAAGCTGCCAAACTTCCCTCCAAAGTGGCTGTACCATTCTGAGTTCCTACAACAATGAATGAGTGTTCTCGTTGCTCCACATCCTCTCCAGCTTTTAACGTTGTCAGTGTTTTGGATTTCAGCCATTCTAATTGGCGTTATTGGTATGTCATTGTTTTAATTTACATTTTCATAATGACATATGGTATTGAGCATCTTTTTATATGCTATTTGATATCTGTACATCTTCTTTAGTGAAATATCTTTTCAGATCTTTTGCCTACTTTTTAATTGCATTATTTTTATTGGTGAATTTTAAGAGTTCTTTGTATATTTTGTATAACAGTCCTTTATCACACATAAAGTTTGGAAAATATATTCCTCCAGCCCATGGCTTGTCTTTTCATTCTCTTAACAGTATCTTGGAGCAGAAGTTTTTAATTTTTTTCCTCCATATAGCTTACTTTTGGTATTTTACTTAAGAAGTCATTGCCAAACCGATAGTCACCTAGGTTTTTCTCCTAAGTTATCTTCTTTGAGTTTTCTTAGTATGAAAAATATATTTTAATTGGAATAGTATGGAAATATATTGCATATTTTTTAAAAAACATCGAAGACTATGGGTGAGAAGAGAGAGTTGCCTGGCACATTCCAAGATCTATATCAGTCTCAAAAGTGGATTTGGACAAGATGAATCCACTCCATACTTGCATCACCAACCTCAAGATTCCAGTTTCTTAGGGTGAAAGCATCTGTCTGGCTAAACTTACATTACATCCTTATCTCTCTACTAGTAAGGAGCCTTATAGATGGATGGATAATTAATGGAAAAGAGTCAGTTCCCTAAGAGATAGTCAGAAAAATGTGGGAAACCAGAGACTTCAACACACAGGAAAGATCATAACCCCATACAAATAGTGGTGTTTTAGCTTGTAATAACATAACTGATAGTTCTTCAGAGACATTTTTTGGTCTCGCTTCCCATTCATTCTCTTGAAGGATCTAAGATGCATATTCTCCTTTTAGTTTTTTGTCTTTCATGTATTCCATTTGTGAAATTTGGACAAGCCACCCAAAAATTTATTGTCAGTGATTTTTATAAAATATAATCAAGGAGTTTATAAGGAGTGCTAATTACATCTAATTTTTTTTATTAGTGCTTGGGGTAAATAAAGACAGGAAAAGAAAATAATTGTTAAAGGCAGATGCCATTTGCCTAAATAAGTAGTCTTTATTCTCTTCCAATGCAAATCCCTAATGGACTAGCTATTAAAATGGACTTTCCAGCTATTAGGTGGGTAATGGATAAAAGGGAGTTTTATTCATTGACTGTGATGCTGTATATATGCTCAGTGGGCTTCATGGATTGCTATCATTTATCCATCAAGAATTCTAAAACTAAATGCTGTCTTCACATCAGTCATGGGTGAATATGGCGCTGGCCTGTTTAATTGACTGGAAAACACTAATGCACCAAGATTAATAGAAATGGAATTTGGATTCTAAATTCTATTTCTCAATAGTAATGCAGCTACTACTGCTCTGGTAAAAGTACTAGGTAAAAATTCTGAAACCATGAAAATATCAGTTAAAAATATATACTGCCCTCAGAAACAAATAAAAAAGCATCCTTTAAAAACAGCTAACCCATGCTAGAAAATTTATTTTCTTTTAACCTTGGATGCTATATCTCAAGTCTTCTGTTACTATAACTTTTTGTATAATGAAGGGTCATATGAAATACTGTATTCTATTGTCAAATATTATATGCCTTTGGGAATTTTTTTCACTTCTTTGTCATTTGAGGAATTAACAGATGGATAAAATTCATTCCTTTAATACATTTTTGTTTTATGTTTACAATGTTCCAAGTACTCTTTTAGGTGTTAAAATTATAAAAATAAATAAGCACAGTTTCTCCTATCAAAAAACTTACTTATGGGAAAGGGAGGAATTATAAGATTATGGAAACATGAAATTTCCACGTAAAAGTTTAAAGATATGATCAAACCAAACAAATAAGGTATGAATCTTCATCTTTACTGAAACTGGGAATGGTCTCAAACCAACATACGGATTAAGATAATTCTGGGAGATAAACTAGAAGATACAAAAAGCTTGAAATAAATCATGGAGGGATAGCTCACAATTCTGATTCCCAAGAAAGACGCAAGTTAATCTTTCTCATATCCTGTAACTCCTAGAGGCAACAAGAAGTGTCTCATTTATGATAAAGATCTTTCGCCTGGCAGTCTGTTTAAAACAATATAAATCAATAAATTTATTAAATTATAGCAACAGTATTAAAAGAGTAATAGCATGACTGTCTCAATCAGAAAATAATAAGTGAGAAATCTGTGTAGGTTATGGTTTTCATTTGGTGGGTGTGTATTAGTTTCCTGGGGCTGCTGTAACAACGTACCACAAACTGAGTGGCTTAAAACAATAGAAATCTATTGTTTCATAGTTTTGGAGGTTAGACATCTAAAATCAAGGTGTTGTCAGGATCACACTCCCTCTGAAACCTGTAGGGACAAATTCTTCCTTGCCTCTTCCTAGTTTTTAGAGGTTTGCCAGCAATCCTTGTATTCCTTAGATTTCGTCTGCAGCATCTCAATTGCTGACTTTGTGGCATTTTCCCTGTGTGTGTCTGTCTTCACATAGTGTTTTCCTCTTCTTATAAGAATTCCAGTCATTGAATTAGGACTCATCCTAATGACCTCGTCTTAACTTTATTACATCTGCAAAGATTTTGTCTTTTGAGGAAGATTAGCCCTGAGCTAACATCTGCCACCAATCCTCCTCTTTTTACTAAGAAAGACGGGCGCTGAGCTAACATCTGTGCCCATCTTCCTCTATTTTATATGTGGGATGCCTGCCACAGCATGGCTTGACAAGCAGTGCATAGGTCTGCACCCAGGATCCAAATAGACGAACCCCAGGCCGCCACAGTGGAGCACACAAACTTAACCACTATGCCACTTGGATGACCCTTGCAAAGATTTTATTTCCAAATAAGGTCACATTCACAGCTACTGAGGGTTAGGACATCAACATATCTTTCTGGGAGACACAATTCAACCCTAAACAGTAAGTTTTCTTCTTTGTTGCAAACTTCTTCTGCTATATGAAGACATTTTTTATTAAAAAGGAGCCTCTCCCTAATGAGAGATGAGTGAATACATCATATGAAGTTGAAACTACTGTGTTTACCATTACAGACCCTCATCAATAAGAAAGTATCTTAATACTTATTTTAAGAGAGCATGTAAAATTAAAAAATAAAGAGAAAGTAGAAATTGATAATGGTAAAAGCAGGCATTGAAATACAATGTAACGGAAAACAAGAAAATGTTGGAAAGGATGAATTAATGAAAAGCTGGTTTATATGCTTGCTTTAAAAATAAAGAGTAAAGCACTGAGGTTGAAGAATGAAAAACAGATTTATTCACAGACATAGCAAAGTTAACATATTTTTAAGAGAATATTACCTGTAAAATCTGGGGCAAGAAATTTCATTAAATTATTTTTTTCCATGAGGCAGATTGGCCCTGAGCTAACATCTATTGCCAATCTTCCTCTTTTTGCTTGAGGAAGATGGTCTCTCAGCTAACATCTGTGCCAATCTTACTCTATTTCTGTATGTGAGACTCTGCCACAGCATGGCTTGATGTTCAGTGTGTAGGTCCATGCTGGGGATCTGAACCTGCAAACCCCAGGCCGCCAAGGCAGAGCGTGTGAACTTAACCACTATGACACTGGGCTAGCCCAAGAAATTTTAATATCCGAAGGAAATAGATGATTTCTTAGTGATAAGTAAGCTACCAGTATTGATGAAAGAAGAACAAAGAACCTTATAAATCAATTACCATGGAAGGAATGGTGAAGATAATTAGAAGTCTGTTCTTAAAAAGCCCCCTGACTAGATGATTTTACGGATGGGTGCTACCTAATTTTTAAATAATAGTTAAATCCAATATAATTAAAAATATTCAAGACTTTAAAAAACATTAAATCTCCCTAATTGGTTTTTATTTACCAGGTTAATTATTTAATTAATACAGAATACATTTAATAACAACTTGAATTTAATTCAGGAAAAGAAAACTACAGAGTACATATGGATATGTGTGTAAAATAAAATAAAGGCAAATGGAATCTATCAACTTATCAGTAGATTATCAGGATTTATTCTAAGGCTTCAAGAATGAATCAATATTATGAAATTTAGCGATGTAGTATATAGTATTAATAAATTATAGAAGAAAAACCATGTGGTCTTATCAAAGATGCTAAAGAAAACAGTTGGTAATATTCAGCCAAGGTCACTCAGGAAAAATCAAAACAAAGTTTGATAATTGATTGCTTCACCATAATTTCTTCACACTGACAGCTGCTAGAATGCTGCTGCAGGCTTTACATTTTGTCATGCAAAATAGATGCTCACTTTCCACTGAGGCATGGGTAGAATCAAGATATATTTTTCACTATGATTTCTATTATAGAGTTAGATTCATGGGAATGTCAGTAGTTTAGCAAGATTTCCTTCATCTCTAGTATAAACTAACTAATGTAAAAATATCTCTCTGGTTCATCTCTAGAATTTAAGAGATTTGATCAGTAGTGATAATAGAAGTTTCATATTCTAATAAGTTTACAATACATTTTTTATACATATATATATATATAAATACATATCCATATTTTTCCAAAATCAGTCGGGAAAGATTAGCCCTTAAATCTTGGAGCTAGAGATGGAACAATGGAGCAATTGGCTTTATAAAAACAAGATTATCTCTGAACTTTTATCTGCATCTTAATGTTATTGTGTTCACAAAAATTCTTCTTTGGCATAGATTAAAAAATGGTTGATATTCAGGGGTATTAGAAAAAAAGTTGATTTATCTATTCCCCAATTTGAGGTGCCAAATGTTGCAACCAAGGCTAAAACAGATTTTGGCAGAATTTTAATGTCAAAGCTGATGTTTGAGCATTCCTATTGAAAAACTAGGCCTATGTTCATGTCTCATTTTGTTGTGGCTATGTAAATGAGTTGGGAAACACATTCTCACTCATGTGATAAATATATATACCCGCTTTTCAAACTGAAGCTCATTTCTACCAAAATGTAGACTTTGCTTCTCATGAAGACTTTTCTCACCCTTTAGAGAGTCTGTCTCACTTGGCTAATTATTTAATGCTAATTTTGCTCTTAGGTCCATTTTTACATATAATACACTGTATGGTAATACTTCGTTTATATATTTATTTTTCCTATAAGACTGTGAGTTCATTAAGATAAAAATCAAGGGACTTCAGAAGTTCAGTGCATTATTATTGAGGAAACAATAAATTGAGAAAACTAAATTAAGGAATTCACCTTCCTAGTACTGAATCAAAATGGCCTGGCTACTCCATGTTGTACAGAGACACTTCAAATAGTGAAATAAAGTATTATAAACAAAGCAAAACACGCCATAAGATTTGTAAACAAAATGTGAAAATTTCCTAACATGGCAGAAAAATGGATAAGGGCAGAAAATTTCATTCTGTAACTTTAAGGAACCAAAATACTTAATCACTTGTCATAAGTAAAATGAATCCTTACTCAATCTACCTTGTAATTTCCTGACAGAAGGGAGTGCTGGCCATCATACCATCTAGGAATTCCCCCATGCGCTTGAGTCTGTCAGCTGAAAAAGATTCAATTGATCATGACAGATGGGCATGAAGTCTGTCATCAGTCTGATGGATTGAGGAGGGAAAAGCTTGATAAATGCTCAGAGACAGATTATGTCTTGACAATTATTTTTGCAAAGTCAATCATCTGTGTACCTGATACTTATTATAATCTGCTCTAGGAAAATTGTTATTGCCTACTAATTGGCATACATTTTGCTTCATTTTTTGAGTTAAAATGTCAATGATAATTTTATTCCTGAAGTATTTATATGTAGCAATAAAGAAACACACCTAAATCATCACACACAAATAAACACACACAAAATCATCAACTTTATAGTCTGCATTTTTAAAAACTATTGATATTCCAATATTAATCTCTACTTTATAAATATTACTATTAGGTGGATCTTAAATGTGGAAATATGAAAAATATATGACTAGATTATGACTATATCCAGTCAACATTCTCTTTTGGTTCCATTGATTTTCTCTATTTTTTTCTTAATGTCATTAATTTCTGTTCTAATTTTTATTGTTTCTCTCCTTCTGCTAATTTTGATTTAATTTGCTCTCCTTTTTTAGTTTCCTAAAGTGTACTGTTTCACATGTAGTGCAAGTAGCTTATGAGAATAAAATGTTCCTCATTCCTAAATATGTATATTCAAAAACTATATATATATATTTAATACGTAATATATAAACATCCATAATCAAATATATTGTAGCTTTTGGAAGGGTAGGGTAGCTACCAAAGTGGAAATCAAGGAAAAAAGCCTAAAATGTATTAAGAAATGTCTACAGTTGAGGTAAGGTCTTTCATAATTTATAAATATTATCCCATTTGCTTTTCACAGATTACTAAATTTTAGAGGACACAGTGCAGAAATTCACAAAGCTTGAATTTGAATACAAGTTTTTCTGATTTCAAAGTCCATTTGATTTTCACCACGTGAAACTGCATCCTACATAGGCAGCACAAGGTCATGTTCCATCTAGCAGGAACGGTGATGATTCTGATTCACATTCAGTGAGATTTAAATTACATAACTCCTTGCTGCCTTAAAATTAAACTTGGGCAACTAGACAAGCCAAAAGCTAGTTCGATCCCAAAATTTGTTATGTAACCAGAAGGAATTACTTGTTACTTTATTTTAACATAAGTGTTACATGAAGACTGTTTCAACTTAAACCTGAGGAGGGAATTTTGCATGGTGTTTACCAGCACTGGCCTTTGTGTTTTGTTGTATTGGCTATGAGATTAAATGGCCTATAATTCTGGCAGAACTGGATGCATGATGTGGTCAAAGATATGCGACAATCAGAAAAGGGAAGAACAAGACCTTCAATATAGTCTTTTGAAGCACTTCCAGTAAAATTGTAACAGGAGTAGGAAACAATGAATGAACTGTAAAAACACTTTTGAAAGAAGAAAAGTTAAATTTTTTGATATGCAGTACAATGTAATCATGACTTACACTGTAATTTCTGCCACTTTGGAATAAAAGGACAATTTCAGAAAATTAGGAGCTAGACATTTCTTCAACTATTGAAATTTAAAGAACTGAAAACATGTTCATCGAGTCTCTATATTATCTTTTTCTGATAATTAATGTGCATCTCATTAGCAGTAACTTCAGAGGCAAAATAAACAGTCATGTGATATAAAGAATCAGTCCTTAAGGTGTGATCAAGAGTAATATTAGTCTCCTGGAATATGCTCTTTCTTTCGGAGATTCCCAAAGCACTTTGAAAATCTAAGTAAAATCCACAAAATTGAGTTATAGAATTTAGTTCCTAAAACTTTGCTACAAAACATCAGCAGATGAACAATATAAATAATGAAAGGGGCTATATCATCCATTATTCAAGAATGATTTCGATAGCAATGAAGGACACATGCTCATGAAAGTTTTAAGATTTATTTTTATCTTTTAAATATTAAAAATTATCTATGACTATCTAAAGCTTAATGCAGCACATGACAAAAGTTTGTGCTGTATATATATAGAGAGAAAGAGATTTATCTGACTTGATCTGCTGGTATTTCATGGTACTATTACTTATTTCAGTTTATAAAAATATTATAAAACCAAGTAAAAAGGCTCAGAACAATATATTAGAAAAAAACAGTTTTTAACAAAACCATAGACAAGGTTAAAATTGAAATCTTCGATTTCTCTCTTGGAACAAAAGAATTGCTTTTATCATCACTGTGCAATATGGTTGTTATATTACTCACACACACATGGATATTGATTATATTCCCCAAATAACCTCAATATGCTAACAGACCACATAGAAAATTATTTCTATAATATAAAGAGTGAAAAATAAGTTAGCAGTAGTTTTTTAAGCATGATGAAATCTTTATTTTCTAAACTTAGAACATTTGGAATCTTACTAAAATAATCCGTCTCTGAAAAAACAAATATTGAAATTGAGATTTTACTCTAACATATTGTCTTTCATTTCTCTTTTGCTTTCTTTTTATGTTTAAAATCAATTTATTGGGGTGAAAATTATATATAATGAAATGCACCAATTTAAAATTTATAGTTTAATGATGATCATTGAACTACCACCACCAAGATCCACATATTTCAATGCCCGAAAGAAAGTAGATACATGCCAATTTTTTTTTTTTTAGTTAAACCAAGTAATCCCTAGCCCCAGTATACCATGGGTGTGATTTCTGTCACAATGGATCAGTTTTGCCTGTCCCAGGTTTTTATGTAAATGGAATAATACATTATGTACTTTGTCGTGTCAAGCTTCTTTTACTTGACATGTCATTTTTGAGTATACTTCATAACATCACATGTATCATAACTTGTTCCTTTTTATTACTAAATTGTATTCTGTTGTATAAAAATCTCAGAGTCTCCATTCTCCTGTTAATGAAATTTTGGATTGTCTTCATATTTTGGCTGTTATAATAAGGCTGTTATGAGCATTTGTGTATAAGCTTTTATGTCAGTTTATTTTGAAGATTACTATTACTTCTTTTAATCTCTTTTATATAATTTTGTATTTTGAAAACATAAATGCATACATGGTTCAACATTCAAAGCTAGAATAAAGTGAAATTCACAGAAGTCCTGTCCCCATCCCATAAAATCTCCATCCTATTCGCCGCCACCTCTTGTAGGTAATCATTTTGATTTATTTGTCATTTAAGTTTCTTGTGTCTCCTTTTGAAAAATGAGTAAATATGTGTGTGTGTATATTCTTATTTTCCCTACTTTGAGAAATGAAAAGGTAGTATATTATATAGAAGTTTTTGTACCTTGCTTTTAACACTTCACCTAATATCATTCTGTAGAGAACTTGCTCAAACGTTTATGACTATTTAGTACTCGATAGTATGGATGCACCAAAATTTATTAAAACAGTGTCCTATGGATTAACATTTATATGTTTGCAACATTTGACTATTGCATATTGTTATTATATTACAATAAAAAATCTTATGCATAATTTATTTGGAATTTTACAGTCATGATTTCACTTAAATTTCTAGGATTGGTATTGTCAGGTCTAAGAATAAAAGCATATATAGTTTATTATGTATTTCCAATTATTTTACAATATATTGTGTTATCAAATGCTTGAGATTACACCAACCTCACATAAGAACAATGGGATTTACTACACTATTGTATTAAGTTTTCTGTATATTTGAAGGGATTTTTTAGTAAAAAAAGAAATAAAGATGATTTGTGGCTTCTTTTTAGGATATAGAAAGCTTGAAAGAGTGTTGATTCTAATATGACAACTAGAAAAAGAGAGATGATCTATAAAATCATAACTTTTCTTGAACATAGCAGAGAATTGAGGTCAAAGAACAGCCAAATTGCCTGAAATGAAGAAAAGTCTTTGCCTAAAGACACAGATGAGACATGAGTTCTGACTTACCTGGCAGATCGCGGGTGGAAAGAAGAATTCAGCTGGAATTATTAACATGTTTCTAAAGGCTAAATACAGGCTAGTGTGAGTACATCGAAACACTGGGAGCCACAAACACAAACACACCTATACAGGCTCTTCTCCTGAAAACACCCTGGATGCTGTCAAGAAAGACTGGGTGTGGAAAAGGAGACCAGAGGACACCTTCCTCATTGGTTTCATACTGCAGGAGGAACAAAAAACTAAAGCCTCTGGTGGAATGCTAGTAAACCTTGTCACTCCCAGGGCAAAGAGGAATATCCATTTCTAACCCTGGAGGAGAGGCAGGAAACCATCTCTAGCCTTCTCTTTGAAATTCTCTTACCATTGGGTAATGATAGAGGTTACCATGGAAAAAACTCATCCCTGAAACTCAAGGAAAAATGTCCTGCCTAAGACTGAAGTTGAACCAGGCCAAGAAAGAACACTATCCTCTTTTTCTCCAGTACCAGACTAGCAAACTACAACTAAAATGTGAGTGCAATTTACTGCTAGGAAACCTTCTGTGAAATACTATCACACAGGAAAGGCCAGAAGCTTAGGTCAGAGCAGGAACAATGAAGAAAACCATTCCCTAAACTAATACTCACCCTCAGCAAAGGTAACACCAGAGAAAATTGAAGATGCTCGTGCAGTAAAGGTAACAGTGGCAACAACAAAACCTAAGGCCAGATCAACTCCTGACTAAATTGACTCAAAACCCCACACTAACAGCCTAGCAGAAGAGATATGTGCATTTCCACACATAAATACTATTTACCTAAGTTGTTACAGTTCGACACAGGGTGTCTACCATTCAATCAAAATTGTAAGACACATAAAGAAGCAAGTACAAATTTTAAGAGACAAATAAGTCATCAGAACCAGACTCAGGGATGAATTGTATATTAAGACTATCAGGTAATTTAAAATAACGAAAGGAATGTCTTAAGGCTCTAGTGGAAAATCTTGGCAGCATACATGAATAGATGTGAAATAGAAATGACCTAAACAAAAGCAAAATAGAAAACGAGAGGGAAACATGGCAATAAAGGGCTGTGGAGTAATATCATGTATCAAATGAGAATCCCTGCAGGAGAAGTTAGAGATAACAAGGCAGAAGAAATATTTGAAGATATAAGGACCTAGGATTTTCCAAAAACAATGAGAAGATATCAAACCACAGACTCAAGAAGAGAACCTCAAGCATTATAAATAATAATAACTAATAAACCTAAACATGTTATATTCAAACTACTGAAACCAAAGGTATAAATAATAAAGATAATAATAATAATAATAAACCTCTCAACCCTAAAGTCTATACCTGTCAAAAATATCTTTCAAATATAGAGGTGAAATAAAGTTTTCAGAGAAACAAATGCTGAGAAAATTCATTACCACTGAAACCATTAGCACGTATGATCTTTATAGAATATAAATAAAAGTAAAAAAATGACAAAATAGCACAAAAGATGGGAGGGAGGAATTTAAAATATAGTGTTATAATATTCATAAATTATATGAGAATTAATATATTAACTACATTTTACCAGACTTGATAATCCTACTTTTGCTTTCATTGATTTACCCAGTCTTCACCATGTATAACTTTCAAGTTAGTTGCACTTCTGCTTCACTCCCCGCTTCTGCATCTCTGAGCTCTTGATATTGATTCCCCTGTGTCAGTCAACATGCTAGTGTCTAATGCTATGATCATTGCTGAAAAAATTCTTACAGATTGATTGCCTGTATGAACTTTAGTGCCTGGAAAGTCATAGGTTCTCAGTATGCATTTGTTGAATAAATTAGCAAATTAAAAAAGTATTAGCTTCCATTGTATTTTTTAGGCAGTCTCACTATTCCTATAACATGACATAGAAATTGTTCCTCCACATCACGCCCATCAGTCACTGTGTTCTGCATCTTTTACTGGATCCCCATTCCAACTCTTAAATCCATCTAAGTAGATTTGACTTAGGAAGAATCTACTTCAGACCAGGGAGTAGATCTTTGGTTGCATTCACTTCCCTGGTGCAGGTACCTGGGTCAAACACACTGAAAACTGAATGATAGAGGAAAGGAAATCTAGACACTAATATCCACAATAATATGAGCCTTTATATCTCATTTACACTCTTTCTGGTACCTAACACAAAGAATGTTCATAGAATGAATATAATTCTAGATGTTTTAATAAGCATCGATTGGTAAAAAGTATTAAATGGAGATTCTCCTTCAGTTTTAGTGCAATCTTGGCTTTAACTGTAAGTTTCAGTGCTCCTTGTAGGTTATTTGACAGTGTAGATATTTGTTTGCTTTTCCTGACTTATTTGAATGAAGCCCAGGCTACTGAACCCAGCTATTTTTAAAAGGCAGAATATACTGTTTATTTCTTACTCACATTACATCTTGACAATTTTTTTTTTTAACTTACTGAAGTTATTAGCATACTCATTGGGTCTGTTATTGCCATGAAAACTGCTTTCTGTAGCCTACAAGGCATTTGGATTATATCACCAATATTGAGAATGTGTGTATCAACAGCAGGCTGGGAAGAAAAGGGGCCACAGTTTTAAAAGCTATAAATGCATGCTTTTACAGTGGGTAAAGAATTCTTGAGAACCAATCTCTTCTCTAGAGGACTACGAAAACAAGAGTGATGGGTGTTGTAAATAATTTTAGAGTTAACCCAAAACGGGCAAGTGAATACCTGGAAAGATTGAAGAAAGAGGATTCCGTTGGCTCATATTAACAATAGCAAGGAAGAAGGGGTATCAATAACAAGGATTTCTTACAAGCACATGAAGCCCGGGACTGCTGGGATATTTCTACTAGTCTGGGTGTAAATTATGACTGATAAAATTTATTCTTTGTGTCTTTTGTACTAAAATCTATTATTAACCCATAAAGAGGGAATTGACTGATTTTCGGATAGGACTGAGGTGGTCAGGGTCCAATTTAGCACTAGAAAACCTTAAAAAGATCACATCCAGACATATAGTCAGTGAACCTTTTAACAGGCTGGGCTATCTGAGATTAGAAAATATCAGTTTGGAGATTTACTGGTCTCAATAAATCAACTACAAGAAGTACAGTACATTTTAAAGTGCACTTCTGAGTAGAGGCAGCTGGTAACTGTATATTGATTGGTGGTTCCCCAAGAATATAATAATGATTAGCTTCCCTAAATGACCACTGTAGGCATTTTTATCAGACAATTGAGATCTGGAATGGTCTTGAAGAGTTTTCATTCTAATCATCTCTCTATATGTCAATAGAATGAGAATAAATGACTTCTGAATTAGTTTTCCATTGCTGCTGTAAGAAGTTAGTATAAATTTAGTAACCTAAAAAATGTAATTTTATTATTTTACCCCTCTGTATGTTAGAAGTCCAACATGTGTGAAAGCATCAGCAGAACTGTGTTCCTTTCCAGAGCCTCTAGCGGAGAATACGTTTCCTTTCCTTTTCCACCTTCTAGAGGCCACCAAGATTATTTAGCTTGTGGCCTCCTTATGCCATCTTCAAAGCCAGCAACATCATTATCTCTCTGATTATTCTTCTCTGCTATCCTTCTTACTCTGGCTGCAGTCAGGAAAGGTTCTTTCAAGGACTCAGGTGATTAGGTTGAGACCACTCAGATAATCCAGAATTATCTGCCCATTTCAAGGTCCTTAACTTTAGTCATACTTGCAAAGTCTCTGTTTCCATGAAAACTAACATATTCACAGTTTCCTGGGATAAGAACATAGACATTTTTAGGGGTTTATTATTCTGCCTTCCACAACTTTCCTGAAGTTTAATGGTTAGAGCTGAGATTAGAATAGATTTCCTAAAAGTCAGTCGTCAGAGCTAAAATTAGAAATCTCATAATTTTCAGTCACATGTTGTTTCTACCACACTACAAGTTATTTAAATCATCTAAAACAGGAGGTAATGTTTTTAAAATACTGCTAACTGTCCTCTAAATTAGGTGGATTATTTTTAAGGAGAAAAACTATCGTCCTTCTTATTGACAAAGGGTCACAAAGTACCCTGCATTTACTTTAACTGAACATTTTGTAACATTAGAGGCCTACAACCATGATTGCTAGGGAGGAACTGAAAGATAAGAACACATTTCTAAAATCCATGCAGGATATACGCAATGGAAGCAGAATCCAGGAGCCAGAGGCCAGAAACATGACGATGGTTGATATGGCCACATGTGTACATGTCTCAGATTTTTCAAGAAAATTGACAGCTGATAAATAATATTTAAAGTTTCAGCAACATAATTCCTCTTTCATTACTCACAGCCTTTCACTAAACTATTGCAGAAAAGCATTTTTTTTTTGGTATTAGCATTTTCCTGATCTAGTTGAGGAATGGGGAAATTTCAAGGCAAAGGGACATTTGAAATTGTTACCAAATTACAAAGAGCATAAACAGAGAGAGAGAATTAGATAAATGAAAGTAATAGAGCCACAGGTGACCATCTCATCATTTGTAGAAATCTTGGAGAAGACATTATTCTTTCCACAGGACCGAAAATGGGTGTTCAAGCTAATCTTACCTAGATGACAAGGAATAGGATAATCCTAGCTGATCGCTGAGTTATAAGTTTTGTGCCTTTTACATTTTTTTGATAGCACTAAATTCACATTCAAGCATCTCTTGGTTGACATATGAAAGAAAATTTATTCCCCACCAACCTAATAACATCCATCTAAAGACTTACCTCTCTGAAATTTAAAACTTACTCTAAAAACAATGCAATTGTTGGTAATTAATTATAATAAAGTGTCAATTCCTCCTCAGCATTGCCAGTTCTGGGCTCTATGGATGTTTTTATGCCTTGGTAATCTATTTGATGATGAATAATATTTCATTAATGTTTTAATTTGTATTTTCTTTTCATTGTGAGTGATTTCACAATGTCTGGTGTTAGGTATTTTTTATTCAGCTTATCTGTGTATACTTTTCCTTTTACTAATCCATTGTTTTCCTTCTGTTACTTTCTGGGTATACAATGATGAAATAAAGATATATGTTCCTAAATGTCACAAAGCTTATAGTCTAACTGGCAGGACAGAAAACGATCAGGTAAAAAACCATGGCATAAAGCTATAAAGGAAAATGAAGTGTGATTTGGCAGAGGGATTTGGGGAGAGTTTAGTACTAGAAGAGTTTCTTAAGAAAGGTTGCCAGGTCAGGTTTTAAAATGCCCCTCATGTATTTGAGGGTACAAATATGACTCCCGGATATGTATGTTGTCGTAAAGGAGACACTTCTGGAAGTAAAAAAGGGAAGAATTTATTTTATTTCATTACCAAAATATGCCATAGCTGGCTCTATTTCTCATTTTGTTTTATAAGGCACTGTCTACTTAGTACCATAATAAGATGGTTATGTAGACAACACATGCAAGAATAGCCTCATTTAATATTAATGATAAGTGAAGCACGGAGAGTTTAATTGGTTTGTTCAGGTCAAATCCCAGCCATGTTTAAAACCTTGGCCTTTACCCTATTCAACATGAGAACATTGAGATCCTGTAGTGATCTCTTTTTACCTGGTGGTTTATGATTATCACTTGGCAGCTTATGAAAATCAAGTACTTGAAAATGTAATTAATTTGATATAAAATATGGAAATATATTGTAATCAAAAAATTATTATATTTTTTAAAAATCCAGCTGAGTTACTGTTGTTTAACTGCATCTTTAAAGCTTGCACAGGATACTCTCAAAAGTTAGAAAGAACCTATTCATTGAGACTTTTGTCTCAGTTTGGCAGAATAAAGGAGAGTGAGTTTTCCTCTGCCAAGTCCTCACCTTGGTCATTTCAAGTGAGAGAAGCAGAAGACAGGAGAACAGGAGAACTGAAGAGAGGAGATGAGAAAGAATGAGGAAAGAAGCAGAAAGAAGAGAACAGAAATGGTAGGATAAAAGACAATGAACAAGACTCCTTCAAAGATGAGGGAACAGAGAAAAATGATTTTAAAAACTAGACAAAAACGAGTTAGAATATGAGTCATCTTCCTTTATAAACTAGTCAATACACAACTGTAGTAAAATGTGGCAAAGTAAGATGATGTCAAAACATTTAATCTCTCTGTCCTGACCTCTTTTCCCTTCTACTGCATGTCACTTCCTAAAGATTTAATTTGTTTCATCAGCTTGGTTGTCATGTACTCCATCCCTCCCCATCCTCTCAACTGGAAATTTTTGTTATTGAATATTCAGTAACATTTATAGCCACTAAGCTGGAATTCAACAATTAAGATAGGTACATTCTGTGATTCCCTGATTTTGAAGAATTTGTTCATTTTATAATTTAGAGTTTCTGAAAATAAACTAAGAGTAAAAAGGTAAAGCTTTTTACTGGTAGAGCATAGGTAAATGAAAGAATGTCTAAAGGAACTAAAGATTATATTTTCTAAGTGCATATTTTCATTTTCCTATTTTATTCAATATTTGAAATGTAATTCCTAATATATTATTCATAACATTTATATTTATTTAGACTCCAAAGCACAGGGGGTTCACATAATTTCATAATAATCTACTATCTATTTTTTGTTATTGAGAGAACACCAGTTTATAACATTATATAAATTTCAGGTATACATCACGATATATCTATTTCTGTGTAGATTACATCATGTTCACCATCCAAAGACTAATTACAATCCATCACCATGCACATGAGCCTAATCACCCTTTTCACCCTCCTCCCTCCACCCTTCCCCTCTGATAACCACCATCTAATCTCTGCCTCTTCTATTTAGGAGTGAGATTATACAGTATTTCACTTTCTCCCTCTGACTTATTTGGCTTAGCATAATAACCTCGACATCCATCTATGTTGTCACAAATTGTGAAATTTCATCCTTTTTATGGCTGAGTAGTATTCCATTGTATATATATACCACATCTTCTTTAACCATTCATCCCTTGATGGACACCTAGGTTGCTTCTAAGTCTTGGCTATTGTGAATAATGCTGCAATGAACATAGGGGTGCATGTACCTTTAGGCATTTGTGTTTTCATATTCTTTGGATAAATACACTGCAGTGGTATAGCTGGATCATATGGTAGTTCTATTCCTAATTTTTTGAGAAATCTCCATACTGTTCTCCATAGTGGCTGCATCAGTTTGCATTCTCACCAGCAGTTTATGAGAGTTCCCTTTTCTTCACATCCTCTCCACACTTGTTATTCCTTGTCTTGTTAATTATAGCCATTCTGACGAGTGTGAGGTGATATCTCATTGTAGTTTTGTTTCGCATTTCTCTCATAGTAATGTTGAACATCTTCTCATGTGCATGTTGGGTTATGTGCCTGTTGGCCTCTGAATATCTTCTTTGGATAAATCTCTGTTCAGATCTTTTACCTACTTCTTAATTGGGTTATTAGTTTTTATTTTTGTTGAGACATAGAGTTCTTTATATATTTTGGATCTTAACCCCTTATCAGATAAGTGGTTTGCAAATATCTTCTACCAATTCTTAGATTGTCTTTTCATTTTGTTGATCATTTCCTTTGCTGTGCAGAAGATTGTTAGTTTGATGCAACCTATTTATTTATGTTTTGCTTTATTCCCCTTGCCCTGTGATACTTGAAAATATGCTGTTAAGACTGATGTCACGGAGTATACTGTCTCTGTTTTCTTCTAGAAGTTTTCTGGTTTCAGATCTTACATTCAAGTCTAATCCATTTTGAGTTAATTTTTGTGCATGATGTAAGATAATGGTCTACTTTCATTCTTTTGCATGTGGCTGTTCAGTCTTCCTAAGATCATTTATTGAAGAGACTTTCCTTTCTCCATTGTATGTTCTTGGCTCACTTGTCAAAAATCAGCTATCCATAGATGTATGGGTTTATTTCTGGGCTCTTAATCCTGTTCCATTGATCTGTTTTTATGCCAGTACCATGCTGTTTTGGCTACTATAGCTTTTTAGTATATTTTGAAATCAAGGCGTGTGATACCTCCAGCTTTGTTCTTTTTTCTCAGGAATCCTTTGGCTATTCGGGGTCTTTTGTTCTTCCATATACATTTTAGGATTCTTTGTTCTATTTCTGTGAAAAATGTTGTTGGAACTTTGATAGGGATTGCATTGAATCTCTAGATTGCTTTAGGAAGTATGGACATTTCAACTATGTTAATTCTTCCAAGCCAAGAGTGTGGACTAGCTTTCTATTTGATTGTGTCTTCAATTTCTTTCAACAATGTTTTATAGTTTTCAGTGTACAGATCTTTAACCTTATTGGTTAGGTTTATTCCTAGGTATTTTATTCTTATTGTTGCAATAGTAAATGGGATTGTATTCTTAATTTCCTTCTGCAACTTAGTTGTTAGTGTATAGAACTTAACTGATATTTCTATGTTGATTTTGTATCGTGCAAGTTTACTGTATTCATTTATTATTCTTTTTTTTTAAAGATTGGCACCTGAACTAACAACTGTTGCCAATCTTCTTTTTTCTTTCTTTATTTTTCCTGCTTTATCTCCCCAAATACCCCCTGTACATAGTTGTATATCTTAGTTGTTGGTCCTCCTTGTTGTGGCATGTGAGATGCCATCTCAATGTGGCCTGACGAGCAGTGCCATGTCTGCACCCAGGATCTGAACTGGCGAGACCCTGGCCCACCATAGCAGAGCATGTGAACTTAACCACTCAGCCGCAGGACCAGCCCCTATTTATTATTCTTAAAAGCTTTTTGGTGGATTCTTTAGGGTTTTCTATATATAAAATCATGTCATCTGCAAATAGTGACAGTTTCACTTCTTTCTTTCCAATTTACACCCCTTTTATTTCTTTTTCTTGCCTGATTGCTCTGGTAACAACTTCAAATACTATGTTAAATAAGAGTGGTGAAAGTGGGCATCCTTGTCTGATTCCTGTTCTTAGAGTGATAGCTTTCAGTTTTTCTCCATTGAGAATATTACCTGTGGGTTTGTCATATATGGCTCTTATTATGTTGAGGTACTTTCCTTCTATACCCATTTTATTCAGAGTTTTTATCATAAAGGAATGATGCATCTTGTTAAATGCTTTCTCTGCATCTATTGAGATCATTGTGTGATTTTTTATTCTTCATTTGTTAATATGGTGTATCACATTGATTGACTTGTGGATGTTGATCTCTCTCTGCATCCTCAGAAGAAATCCCACTTGATCATGGTGTATGTTCTTTTTAATGTATTCTTGTATTCTATTTGCTAATATTCATTGGGAATCTTTGAATTGATGATCACCAACGTTATTGGCCTGTAATTTTCACTTTTGTGTTGTCCTTGTCTGGTTTTGGTATCAGGGTATAGGTGGCTTCATAGAATGAGTTAGGATGCTTTGGCTTCTCTTCAATTTTTTGGAAGAGTTTGAGAAGGATAGTGTTTAAATGTTTGGGAAACTCCACCAGGGAAATTGTTTGGTCCTGGACTCTAATTTTTTGGGGGGGGGGGGTTGATTACTGTTTTGATCTCCTTACTGGTGATTGGTCTTTTCAAATTCTCTATTTCTTCTTGATTGAGTTTTAGAAAGTTGTATGATTCTAAGAATTTTTCCATTTGTTGTAGATTATCCAGCATGTTGGCGTATAGCTTTTTGTATTATTCTCATACAATCTTTTGTATTTCTAAGATGTCCATTGTCATTTCTCTCTTTCATTTCTCATTTTATTTTATTTTTTTTAATTTTTATTTTTTTCGGATGCACATCATATTTTGAATTCTGTATACATTACATCATGTTCACCACGTGAACACTAATTATAGTGCATCCCTTCACATGTGACCCTAATCAGCCCTTTTTCCCTCCCCGCTCCACCCTCCCCCAGTGGTAACCACCAGTCCAATCTCCAATGCTATGTGGGGTTTTTTTGTCGTTTTTATCTTCTACTTATGAGTGAGATCATACGGTACTTGACTTTCTCCCTCTGACTTATTTCACTCAACATAATACCCTCAAGGTCCATCCATGTTGTCACAAATGGCCGGATTTCATGATTTCTTATGGCTGCGTAGTAGTCCATCGTGTATAAATACCACATCTTCTTTGTCCATTCGCTCCTTGATGGGCACCTAGGTTGCTTCCAAGTCTTGGCTATGGTGTATAATGCTGCAATGAACATAGGGGTGCAAGTATCTTTATGCCTTTGTGTTTTCAAGTTCTTTGGATAAATATCCAGCAGTGGAATAGCTGGATCATATGGTAGATCGATCCCTAATTTTCTGAGGATACTCCAAACTGCTTTCCATAGTGGCTGCACCAGTTTTCACTGTCACCAGCAGTGAACAAGGGTTCCCTTCTCTCCACACCCTCTCCAACATTTGTTATTTCCTGTCTTGTTAATTATAGCCATTCTGACGGAGTGAGGTGATACCCCATTGTAGTTTTGATTTGCATTTCCCTGATAGCTAATGATTTTGAGCATCTTTTCATATGCCTGTTGACCATCTGTATATCGTCTTTGGAGAAGTCTCTGTTCAAAACTTTTGCCCATTTTCTAATTGGATTGTTGTTTTTTTTGTTATTGAGCTGCATGAGTTCTTTGTATATTTTGGATATTAACCCCTTATCTGATATGTGGTTTGCAAATATCTTCTCCCAATTGTTAGGTGGTCTTTTCGTTTTGTTGATGGTTTCCTTTGCTGTGCAGAAACTTTTTAGTTTGATGTAGGCCCATTTGTTCACTTTTCCTTTTGTTTCCCTTGCCCGGTCAGACATGGGACTTGAAAATATGCTGCTCAGACCAATGTCATAGAGTGTACTGCCTATGTTTTCTCCTAGAAGTCTCATGGTTTCGGGTCTTACATTCAAGTCTTTAATCCATTTTGAGTTGATTTTTGTGCATGGTGTAAGGGAATGGTCTACTTTTATTCTTTTGCATGTGGCTGTCCAGTTTTCCCAACACCATTTAGTGAAGAGACTCTCCTTTCTCCATCATATGCTCTTGGCTCCCTTGTCAAATATTAGTTGTCCATAAATGTGTGGGTTTATTTCTGGTCTCTCAATTTTGTTCCATTGATCTATGTGTCTGTTTTTGTGCCAGGACCATGCTGTTTTGGTTACTATGGCTTTTTAGTATAATTTGAAATCGGGGAGTGTGATACATCCAGCTTTGTTCTTTTTTCTCAGGAATCCTTTGGCTATTTGGGTTCTTTTGTTGTTCCAGATAAATTTTAGGATTCTTTGATCTATTTCTGTAAAAAATGTTGTCAGAACTTTGATAGGGATTGCGTTGAATCTATAGATTGCTTTAGGAAGTATGGACATTTTAACAATCTTAACTCTTCCAATCCAAGAGCATGGAATATCTTTCCATTTCTTTGTGTCTTCTTAGATTGCTTTCAACAATGTTTTATAGTTTTCAGTGTACAGATCTTTCACCTCTTTGATTAAGTTTTTTCCTAGGTATTTTATTCTTTTTGTTGCAATTTTAAGTGGGATTGTATTCCTAATTTCTCTTTCTGCTACTCCATTGTTAATGTATAGAAACACAACCTATTTTTGTACATTGATTTTGTATCCTGCAACTTTTCTGTATTCCTTTATTATTTCTAAAAGTTTCTTAGTGGACTCTTTAGGGTTTTCTAGATATAAAATCATGTCGTCTGCAAAGAGTGACAGTTTCACTTCTTCTTTTCCAATGTGGATCCCTTTTATTTCTTTTTCTTGCCTGATTGCTCTGGCTAGGACTTCCAATATTATGTTAAATAAGAGTGGTGAAAGTGGGCATCCTTGTCTGGTTCCTGTTCTTAGAGGGATAGCTTTCAGTTTTTCTCCATTGAGAATGATATTTGCTGTGGGTTTGTCATATATGGCCTTTATTATGTTGAGGTATTTTCCTTCTATACCTATTTTATTTAGAGTTTTTATCGTAAATGGATGCTGTATCTTGTCAAATGCTTTCCCTGCATCTATTGAGATGATCACGTGATTTTTATTCTTCATTTTGTTAATGTGGTGTATCACGTTGATAGATTTGCAGATGTTGACCCATCCCTGCATCCCTGGAATGAAACCCACTTGATCATGATGTATGATCTTTTTAATGTATTGTTGTATTCGATTGGCTAGAATTGTGTTGAGGATTTTTGCATCAATGTTCATCAATGATATTGGCCTGTAATTTTCTTTTTTTGTGTTGTCCTTGTCTTGTTTTGGTATGAGGATAATGTTTGCTTTGTAGCAGGAGTTAGGAAGCCTCCCCTCCTCTTCAATTTTTTGGAAGAGTTTGACAAGGATAGGTATTAAGTTTTCTTTGAATGTTTGGTAGAATTCACAAGGGAAGCCATCTGGTCCTGGACTTTTATTTTTTGGGAGGTTTTTAATTGCTGTTTCGATCTTCTTACTGGTGATCAGTCTATTCAAATTTTCTGTATCTTCTTGGTCCAGTTTTGGAAGGTTGTATGTTTCTAAGAATTTATCCATTTCTTCTAGATTATCCAATTTATTGGTATATAGCTTTTCATAGTATTCTCTTATTATCTTTTGTATTTCTAACGTGTCCATTGTAATCTCTCCTCTTTCATTTCTGATTTTATTTGAGCCTTCTCTCTTTTTTTATTGGTGAGTCTAGCTAAGGGTTTGTCAATTTTGTTTCTCTTTTTGAAGAACCAGCTCTTGGTTTGATTAATTTTTTCTATTTTTTTTTAGTCTCTATTTCGTTTATTTCTGCTCTGATCTTTATTATTTCCTTCCTTCTGCTGATTTTGGGCTTTGTTTGTTGTTCTTATTCCAGTACCTTTAGGTGCACTTTTAGATTGTCTATTGGGGATTTTTCTTCTATGTTGAGGTAGGCCTGAATTGCTATGAACTTCCCTCGTACAACCGCTTTTGCTGTATCCCACAGATTTTGGCATGTTGTGTTTTCATTTTCATTTCTATCCAGGAATTTTTTGATTTCTTCTTTGATTTCTTCATTGACCCAATCATTGTTCAGTAGCATTTTGTTCAATCTCCACATTTTTGTGGCTTTTCTGGTTTTCTTTCTGTAGTTGATTTCCAGTTTCTTACCTTTGTGGTCAGAAAAGATGCATGGTATTATTTTGATCTTCTTAAATTTATTGAGACTTGTGGCCTAATATGTGATCAATCCTGGAGAATGTTCCTTGTGCATTTGAAAAGAATGTATATCTTGTGGTTTTTGGATGGACTAGTCTATATATATCTACTAAGTCCATCAGGTCAAATGTGTCCTTTAACGCCAGTGTTTCCTTATCAATCTTCTGTTTGGATGATCTATCCATTTTTGTAAGTGGAGTGTTAAAGTCCCCTACGATTATTGTGTTACCATCTATTTCTCCATTTATGTCTGATAATAATTTCTTTATATATTTAGGTGCTCCTATGTTCAGTGCGTAGATATTTACAAGTGTTATATTTTCTTGTTGGGTTGTTCCCTTTGTCATTATGTAGTGCCTGTCTTTGTTTCTTATTACAGTTTTTGATTTAAAGTCTATTTTGTCTAATATAAGTATTGCTACCCCTGCTTTTTTTTCTTTGCCATTTGCATGGAATATCTTTTTCCATCCTTTCACTTTCAGTCTGTGAGTGTCTGAAGTGTGTCTCTTGTATGCAGCATATACATGGATCTTATTTTTTTATCCAGTTGGCCACCCTATGGCATTTGATTGGAGCATTGAGCCCATTGATATTTAAAGTAGCTATTGATAAATCTGTATTTATTGCCATTTTGTCACTTTTTCTTTTTTTGGGGTGTTTAAGTAGTTCTTCTCAGTTCCTTTCTTTTTCTCTTGCTCTCTTCCCTTGTGGTTTGATGGCTATCTTTAGTAATATGTTTGATTTCTTTTGTCTTACTTTTTGTCCTGCTTGTTATAGGTTTCTGGTTGGTGGTTACCATGAGGATCCTATTTAATATACTATGCATATAACAGTCTATACTGAGTAGATAGACTCTTTAGCTTGACCCCTTTCTAAAAGCTCTACTTTTTCACTCCCCTCCTCCCACATTATATGTTTTTCACAGCATATATAGTCTTTTGTTTAGTGTGTGTCTATCCATTACTCCCTTATCATTGAAATAGGTAATTTTAGAACATTTGTCTTTTAACCTTCATATTACCTTCACAGGTAGTTGATCTGCTGTCTTTACTATACTTCTACCTTACAAGTGATTTTATTGCCTCTTTTTTCTTGTTGTTGTTTTGTGTTTTTTTGATAATTTTTTTTCTTTTATCCCTATTTGTGGTCATTGATTTTCCACTTAAATAAGTCCCTTCAGCATTTCTTGTAGAACTGGTTTCTTGGTGATAAACTCCTTTAATTTTTGCTTCTCTGGGAAGCTCTTTATCTCTCCTTCCATTCTGAATGACAGCCCTGATGGATAGAATATTCTTTGTTGTAGGTTTTTTCCTTTTAGCACTTCAAATATGTCATGCCATTCTCTTCTCATCTGTAGGGTCTGGACTGAGAAGTCTGCTGATAGCCTGATGGGCTTCCCTTTACATGTCACTTGTGTCCTTTCTCTTGCTGCTTTTAGGATTCTCTCTTTGTCTTTAATTTTAGACATTTTGATTATAATATGTCTTGGTGTGGGTCTCTTTGGGCTTCTCTTGTTTGGAGCTCTCAGTGCTTCCTGAACTTGGATGTCTGTTTCCTTCCTCAGGTGAGGAAAATTTTCCTCTATTATTTTGACAAATAAATTTTCTGCCCCTTTGTCTCTCTCTTCTCCTTCTGGGACCCCTATAATCTGAAAGTTAGCATGCTTGATATCATTTCTCATTTTATTTATTTGAGTCTTCTCTCTTTTTTTCTTGGTGAGTCTAGCTACAGGCTTATCAATTTTGTTTATCTTTTTGAAGAAACACCTCTTAGTTTCACTGATTTTTTCTGTTGTTTTTCAAGTCTCTATTTCATTTATTTCTGCTCTGATTCTTATTATTTTTATTATTTTATTACTTCTGATTTTGGACTTTGTCTTTCTTTTTCCAGTTAATGTATCTGCATTGTTAGATTGTTTATTTGAGATTTTTCTTGTTTGTTGAAGTAGGCCTTTATTGCTCTAAACTTGTTTCTTAGAACCACTTTCACTTTATCCCATAAATTTTGGCATATCGATTTTCATTTTCACTTGTCTCCAGGTATTTTTATTTGTTTTGATGAGGAAGATTGTCCCTGAGCTAACTACTTTTGCCAATCTTCCTCTTTTTGCTTAAGGAAGATTATCTGTGAGCTAACATCTGTGCCAATGTTTTGTATGTGGAATGTTGCCACAGCACATCTTGCTTAGCAGTGTTGTGTGTACATCTGTGGGTCTGTGCCTGGGATCCAAACCAGCGAACCCAGATTCCTGAAGCACACCAAACAAATTTAACCACTGCACCACATTGCCAGCCCCAGTCAGGCATTTTTTTGATTTCTCCTTTCTTTCACTGACCCAGTTGTTGTTCAGTAGCATTTTGTTTAATCACCACAGCAGGCTTTTCCAATTTTCTTCCTGTCATTGATTTCTTGTTTCACAGTGTTGTCGTCAGAAAAGATGCTTACAATTATTCCAATCTCCTTAAATTTATTGAGCCTTGTTTTGTGGCCTAATATGTGATCCCTCCTGGAGAATGTTCTGTGTGCATTTGAAAAGAATGTGTATTCTCCCATTTTTGTATGGAATGTTCTGTATATATTTACAAAGTCCATCTGGTCTAATGTGTCATATAAGGCCAATGTTTCCTTGATGATGCTCTATTTTGATGATCTATCCATTGGCGTAAGTGGAGTGTTAAAGTCCCCTACTATTATTGTGATACTATCTATTTCTCCTTTTATATCTATTAATAATTGTTATATATAATAGCTGCTCCTATCTTGGATGCATAGATATTTACAAGTATTATATGCTTTTGTTGGATTGTTGCCCTTATCATTATGTAGTGCCCTTCTTTGTCTCTTGTCATAGTTTTTGTTTTGAAGTCTATTTTGTCTGATATAAGCATTGCTACCCCAGCTTTCTTTTCTTTGCCATTTTCATGGAGTACCTGTTTCTATCTCTTCACTTTCAGTCTGCGAGTGTCTTTAGGTCTGAAATGTGACTGTTGTATGCAACATATATATGCATCTTGTTTTTATATCCAATTGACCATCTTTTGCCTTTCGATTGTAGCATTTAGTCCATTGACATTTAAAGTACCTATTGAATGAGTATGTACTTATTGCTGTCTTGTTACTTTTTTCTGTATGTTTTATTATTTCTTCTTTCTTCTTTTCTTCTTCTCTTACTCTCTACTCTTGTGGTTTGATGGCTTTCTTTAGTATTATGTTTGAGTTCCTTTCTCTTAACTTGTTTTGTATTTATTATAGGTTTCTGGTTTGTGATTACCATGAGGTTCACATATAATGACCTATGTATATAGCAATCTATGTGTTAGGCTGCTGGTCTCTTAAGTTTGACCTCATGTTAAAAGCTTTACTCTTTTACTCCCTCGCTCCCACATTTTATGTTTTGGATATCATACCTGATCTCTTTCTTTTTGCATGTGTATCCACTATTCTATTCTCATGGAAATAGATGATTTTAGTACCTTTGACTTTTGATCTACATATTAGCTTCATAGGTGATTTGTCTGCTACTTTACTGTATATAGGCCTTTATAGGTGATTTTATTGCTTTTTGTTGATAATTTTCTTATTCCTATCTGTGGCCTTCTCTTTTCCATTTAAATAAGTACCATTAGCATTTCTTGTAAGGCTGGTTTCTTGGTGATAAACTCCTTTAGTTTTTGCTTATCTGGGAATCTCTTTATGTCTCCTTCCATTCTGAATCTTAATCTTGCCAAGTAAAGTATTCTTGGCTGTAGCATTTTGTCCTTTCAGCACTTTAAATGTATGACACTACTCCCTTCTAGCCTCTAAGATTTCTGCTGAGAAGTCAACAGATAGCCTTATGGGTTTTCCTTTGTATGTAACTTGTTGCCTTTCTCTTGTGGCTTTTAGGATTCTCTATTTATCTTTAATTCTTGACCTTTTAATTATAATGCATCTTGATGTGTGCCTCTTTGGGTTAACCTTGTTTGCTAATCTCAGTGCTTCCTGTACTTGGATGTCTGTTTCATTCCTTAGGTTAGGAAAGTTTTCAGATATTATTTCTTCAAATAGATTCTCTTCCCCTTTGTCTCTCTCTTCTCCTTCTGAGACACCTATAATACAGATGTTACTGTGCTTGAAGTTGTCCCAGAGATCCCTTAAACTGTCCTCGTATTTTTAAAATTATTGTTCTTTTATCTGTTCAGATTGGGTGATTTCCTCCAGTCTTTCATCCAGCTTGCTGATCCATTTTTCTGTGTCATCTACTGTGCTATTGTGCCCCTCTAATGAAATTTTCATTTCCATTATTGTAGTCTTCATTTCTGATTGGTTCTTTTTTATATTTTCCAATTCTTTATTGAAGTTCTCAGTTCATCCATTCTTCTCCCAAGGTCAATGAGCATCCTTATGACTATTAGTTTGTACTCTTTATCTGGTAGATTGTTTATCTCAATGTTTCATTTAGGTTTCTTTTCTGGAGACTTATCTTGTTCCCTTATTCTTTTGCCTCCTCATTTTGCCTCTTTCTCTGTGCTTATATCTATGTATTAGGTAGGTCAGCTATGTCTCCTGATCTTGGAGAGGTGCTTTATGGCACCCAGTAGTGTGCTTCCCTCTCTTCTCCATTTCCAAATATTCCAGGAGTGTCCACTGTGTGGTACACGTGTCCTTCTGTTGTGGCGTGGTTGGTCTTGCTACAGGTGCCCAGGTAGTCTGGGCTGTCCCCTGGCCACTTGGTTGTAATGTTCAGCTGTGTGTGACTGCTATGGTCCCTTCAGTCCCTTTATCAGGCATGGGGAGTCCCAGTACCATCGGCTGCGAGGTCTAATAGTGCATTCCTGTTGCTGTTTTTCTGTTAAGTGAGTAAGCCCCATTGTGGCTTGTTGCTAGGCTCAGGGGCTTAAAATTGCTGTAGGCCTCTGGTCTGCAAGACTGTTGCCAGCTCGTTCAGAATTGCTGCTGTGTGGAGCCTGCCCCAGGCATGGGAGCACTCAAATGTTTCAGGCTTTGGAAGGTGTCACTGATCCCCTATGAGGCTATTTGAGAAGCATAAGTCTGCTGCAACTGACAAACCCCACCACCTAAAGGGCCACTCACGCCATCAACACAGTCCTTTTCCATTCATATTCCTCGACCCGCACTTATGCAGACTCACTTTCCCCACTGCAGAGACCCCACACACTACACCAATGCCACACAAACTCCACCCACTCCTCATGCATTCCCTGCTCCACAGAGGCAGGCCCATTTGCCCAGCTGTAGAGGTTCTGGCACCCTGTCTATGCAGGCCCCCACGTTGCCTGAGGGCTTGCTGTTGGATGGGGCCAGTCCCTAGGGTGGGCTGCCTACCCTGGCTGAGCTGGATTAAATTGGTGCTCTAGTGGGTGAGGCAGACCCCTTCGCTAATAGGCCAGGGGAAAAGCACCATGGCTTTTGTTAGCATCTGTGTCAGCAGACCTGCACTAGCTCACAATAATGGCTGCTGCAGATGTTTCAGTCCCTGGGGAGGTTTTACCTCTCATTGACATGCATCCAGAGCCTTTCAAGTGAGTCTGTTTTCATCAAAGGACTGTGTACTTTTCTTTCTCATCATTTTAGCTTGTTTTTCAAAATCGTTGAATTTGTATGTGGGCCCTTTAAGAGCTGGCCTTTTTCCACTTACGTCTGAGAGCTTTTCTGGGGATATTCCTCATTGTAGTTAATTAGCCAGTGAAGCCAGATATTATGACAATTGTCTCAGTTGTGTTGAGTCCAAAGGCTGCTTGTAGCGGTAACACTCCCTCAGAGCCCTCACTCCTCAAGGGAAGGCTTCATACCTTATGATTGCTCCCTGCTGGCTGTGAAGCACTGCAGGTCAAAGGTGACTTTTTTCTCTCCTGAAAGGAATTTCTGCCTCTTCCACCTCAGTCAGCACTGCCCCTTGTTGTAGGGTTTCTTTTTATCCAATTTTCAGTTCTCTTACGAGGGTAATTGTTTCAAGAGTAGTTGTAAATTTGTTGTAACTATGGGAGGAGGTGAGTTCAGAGTGTGCCTAGGCTGCCATCTTGACAATGACTTCTATCTTTTCTTTTTATATTTGGTCCCAAGGCCATATTTAGTGTGAAGTGTGAAAGGTTTAATATGCTAATTTATATTTTATTTCTGTTGATATAAAAGAGAAAAACTAAATTGATTTGAATGTATTATTTATTATTTTTCTTAAGTATCTTCAAGGGTATATACTCATATGAATCTTAAATAAGTAGTAAGTTTAGAAGTATGAATATTTCCTTTGAAGTAAATACAGTTATAAGAATTCTTCATATGGGAATTCATGTGAAAAAAATTTTTTTAAAGGAATACATTTGCAAGGTGTTCAGAAAATATGTCCTCCAAAGAAAGCTTTCATTGGTACATAACAACTGTGTCAAGACACTCTGTATGGCAAAAAGTAGTTCTCATTTCATCTTGGAGAGTGACATCTGATTTCAGCTGATGTCAGATGAGAACAAAGCACATACAAGAAAAATTGAACAGTGTTACATCTTTAGTTTACTGATGCAATTGGAAGAGATATTCCCTAGGAATAAAATGTTCAAAAGAGATCTAAGTGGGAGAGACTCTGTAATGATAAATGAAATTGTATGGTCTCTCCATGGCCCATAAAATTGGATTTTATTTTATTCTAATTGGTTTTTGATTTAAAACTTCCAGCACAAATAAAAATCTTAAAAGGAGAAGAAGCTTAAAAGAACAATTTGAGTATCTTCATTACGTGAAGTTTGACCTTAGTAGTTCCATATTGAAATATGTAACCGTTTTATCATTATTGAAGAGTATACTAAATCTGTAATATGAGCATATTGTAGGAAAATCATACAAATTACTTGGTCACCTAAGTCAGCTTCAAAATAATGTTTACACAATGTAACACATTAATTTCTGATAAAAGTGCCAGAGAACAAACATTTATTAACTACTCAACTGTGTCTTCTATATTTTCAGTTCCTTATAGTTAATTATAAATTAAAAATAATTAATAATGTTTTAGAATGTGTAATCCTCTAGTTAACTTTAAAAACCAGTGACTATATGCACTTTACCAGATTCTATAGATGCTACAAAATGACAAGACCCTCAAAGGATTTATAATTGTGTATGACAAATGACATGATTTGTCAGCTGAGAGAATTAAGGGTATGACATTTCCTCAGATGTTTTGTTCAATGTCAGGTGTAAAAAAGGGAATTAATTAAGATAAAAATGAAGAACAATTCAAGGAACTCTAAATTATTTCACAAGACACATGATGGAAGGCAGCAGGGCATTTTAAAATAGCAAAGAGTGGGCTCACAAGGGAATTAGGTATATCTTTTCAGTATTTGAAAGCCTGTCATGAGCAAGGGGATTAATGTCTGTTTTAGATAAGTATTTCAAATATAGATTTGTGGTTAAGTGAAGGCTGGGTGTTGTGTGAGAAAGATCCAAGTCTGTCTGCTACCTGAAATAATGAGCACCCAGTCCCTATGAGTGTCAAAGCATTGATTTGACATATTTAAGATGAATGTTTTGGAAGAAATTTAGGAGTCCTGTAGACAGTGTCTACTCTTGCTAATGGAATTTATTTTACTTTTTTACTCAATTTGAGCAATAGATGCCCCAAATATACATTATTGGTGTGAGTATACGTGGGTATATATTTATAATCCAGTCACTGCATCGACCATGTCGATTAGATCAAGGAGTTCCAATGGCAGTGTGAGGATTCAGACTTAACTACTATGTTATGTAAGTTGAAGTTTGTAAAGGAAATAGGTTGAACAGATGGTGAATCCTGTTGAAAATCCAGATATTTCTGATGAAAATCTTTCACGTTCTTAATATTCAATTACAAATTAAAATCAGGGCTGTTAAAGATACTTTGTTATAAAAATAGTGTATTTTTGATGTAAGCCATGTCTAGGTTATAATTTCAGCTTAGCATTCGCCAACTATTGCCTGTACCACTTAAATGGATTGAAAACAGGATTTAAGTGTGAAGATAGTGTTAAATGATATATGTAACGGTCCTATTCAATTTGACACAAATTACAGGCTCATAAATGTTAATTGTATTTTCTTTAATTTAAAATGAAATTATTTAAGGGCCAGCAGAGAAAAATAAAATTTTTTTAAATAATGCCCAATGTGTAAGAGTACAATTAAAGATGACTCATAAAAAAAAATCCTCTAAACTTGTTTCCATTTATTTACTCCCTCTGCATCTCACCACAAGTCCATCTACATCCTATGGATACCAGGCTAAGTTGTGGAAGAAAAAGCTGTTTATAAAAATCTTATCCCAACCTGCTGATTTATACCTAATAAATATGAACCACATTGTTTCAGACTAAATCCCAGTCATGCCCAATTGGAGATAATTTAAAACATAATGGCATGATCATCCTGTACTGAACTCCACCTGAAATAATATCTCTGCAGTTACTGATGAAACCACGACTTCTTAAAGCTGACAGAAAATTTGCCAACCTCCTGTCAAAAATCCCTTTAATTTCTGGCAGTCAGAAAAATTTGGCAGAGACAAAGGAAGGCTCCAGTGTGGAGTATTGGACTCTTGTAACTGTTTCTGAGGGAAGAAAGAAAGCATAGAGAGGTTCAAATAACTAATTTATAATACTTATTTGGTTCCTAGGACAACATTTATGATAGCCTCTCTTGCCATGAGTAAATATGTTTTCCTTCTCTATATTTATGGCACCTGTAAGTTATTTCCATTGCAAAATAATAAATAAAATGATGTTTATTTTGATATGTAGCATGCCATTTTGATTTGTGCCACAAAATAGTTTATTTTATTTCCACAAATATGAAATCACAAATTCTAAATTTTTCCCTTTTATTAGTTTTGTTGTTGTTAGAATGAAAGCAGCCGCAAATGACTTTTCATCTGTTTCTAAAATAACAAGTTTGAATCAACAGATTCAACCAAGTATGGAAAGTCTCTTGGATTTTTAAATTAATATATGGATTTTTAAAAAATAAATGTTCAATGGTAGAAGAACAGATAGACATATAATGATAACCTTATTTAAATGATTATGGGTTTTTTAACCTACTGGAATTATTAAGCATCTGTATTTGTCAGCATGTATAAATGTCTTGATTAAAATAAATAATAAAAATAATCTCTTTAAAAAGACATATCCTTTCTTTCCTGAAAAATATTATACCTTACAATTACAAAAACATATTATTATTCAAAACTTTAAAAAAGAAGATGAATAAATACACAGTGATTCATAATACAACTACTCAATGATTCATCAGTCTCTACATTATATTATATAATTCTATGACTTCAAATGCTATTATGGGTTTTCCTCTCTTATTCCTTCTTCTCTTCTCTTCTTTTCTTCTAGCTTTCCCTTTACTTCATAAACTATTCAACCACCACTAGTTGGGTGCAGAGAAAGGTAAACATCATTTGGAGGGGTGTCCTGGCTTAGAATGTCAGGGCCTGAGCAAAATGACAAAGACATCAATATTGAGAGGCTGCTTCAAATAAGGCGTCAAAGTCAAGCAAGAGTAACGAGTGCATCCACATAGAGAATCAGCCTGGCATGAACTTTTGGAATGCTTGTTGAATGAAGAGGATGTCCACACAGGATATAGCATGCCATAAGGAGTTAGGAAGTTATCCCCTCAATGAGAGGTGTCTGAAACCAGTAGCCTAAAAAGGTTGTCCAAGTATGTGGACAGCCTGGTGCAGGTTGGCAGTGCCCACATGAGAGAAAGAAGGTGGCTCATGCCTCTAGAAGTCCAAGAATGAATGACAGAGCCAAAGTGGGGTGAGGAATGTGTCCATGCAGAGGGATAACTCACTGTAAAGAGGCAAGCCCAAATGCAGTAAGCATATCAGTGGCCAAGTGTGAGTTATCAGAGCCTGAGAGATTACAGAAGGCATTCATCGTGGAAGAAGGTCTGGCATGGTGTGTCAGATTCTGTGTTGATTGAGAAGAACCTCTATGAAAATGGATAAAGCAGAACAGGACGTAAAAGTTAGAGCAAGAGAGAGACAGAGGAGCAGAAGACACGCAATTCATGGAGGTGGCCTGAAATGGGGTGACAAATTTTTATGGTGACCTAGCATAAAGACTCAGAGCCTGAGTTGGGGAGATGAGCATTCTTGTGAAGGTGTGGCCTGGCAAGCATTGTCAGAACCCCAGCATGGTGAGGAAAGTCTTCACAAAAAGTGGTGCTGAGACATGGGGTATTGGAGCCCAAATGTTTCCAGGTGCTTCCAGGAGAGATAACCCAATGTGGCCATTCAGAGCCTGAGAAGGATCAGGAAGGTGTGTATGTGGGAAGAAAGCACAATGAAATGGTGACAGAACCTAAAAAAGATGAGCAAGGTTTCCAAGGGAGAGAAGCCTAGCTAAGTTATTCAGAGTCTGAGTGAGTAAAGAGAACATCCAAAAGTGGGGGCAGTCTTGTGTAAGGTGTCAGAGTACAGGTAGGACAAAACGAATGGACATAGAGGAGGCAGGTCCACCGTGATGTGTCAGAGTCCCATCAGGTAGAGGAAGATTACCATGCAGAGGATTGGTCTGGCATGGAGTGCTAAAGCCCTACTGGGGGTACTGAGGATGGGAGGGAGTATCTGGGTGGTTATTAGAGCCTCAGTGTGTCACAAAGGACACTGGAAAATGGTAGAGTTGTTAGATTTAGGGTGTTGGATCAAATAAATGAGCATATTAAAGATAATGGAAGTAGGTGTCCCACTATTCTGGAAGAGAGTTATCAAAAGGAAGAAAATTATTGGATTGGCACTGCTGACATCAGTATGATAAAGATAGAGAATATATATGGAGAGAAATAGATGGAAAAATATAAACAGGATTATTGCTTCTGTCCATAAAAGAATAAATCCTAAAGGACATGCATTGTATCATAAACAACTGATAAATCAGACAAAAAATGGTGAAAAAAATTTTTCGCAAACATCAGACAAGAGTAAGTGCAGGAATTTAGTTTTTGAAGCTGTATCTCTTTCTTTGACTCTTTCTTTGACTTCTCACCTAGACACCTTCCTGATCCTTCTTAGGCTCTGAATTGCCACTTTGGGTTATCTTTCCTCATAGAAGCCCTTTGTAGCCTTTGGACTCCAGTGCCCCATGCCGGGGCTGCCACTCTGTGTGGAGATCTTCCTTACTAGGATTAGCAAAGCTTTTTGCCTGGAGGCAAATTCTAGACACTAGAAGGCAATAAAGTGGAGAAAAGACAGGTTTTTTATGAAATAATGCTGGGACAAATGGACATCCACATGCAAAAAAATGAATCTATGCACAGGCCTTACATGCTTCACAAAATTTTAACTCAGAATGAATGATAGAGCTAAGGTAAACTGCAAAACTATAACTCCCAGAAGAAATCAGGAGAAATCTAGATAACCTTGGGTTTGGCAAAAACTTTTTATATACAATTCCAAAGGCACAATCTGTGAAAGAAGACAATCTGAAAAGGCTACATACTGTATGATTCCAACTATATGACATTCTGGAAAAGACAAAACTGCGGAGACAGTAAAAATATGAGTGGGTTTAGGGTTTAGCAAGGAGGGAGAGATGGCTAGGTAGAGCACATAGGATATTTAGGGCAGTGAAACTACTCTCTGTAATATTATAATGGTGGATATATGTCATATACGTTTGTCAAAACCCATAGAATATGCAACATCAAGAGTCATTCCTGATATAACCTATGATCTTGGGTGATAATGATGTGTCAATTTAGGTTCCTAGATTGTAACAGATGTACTACTCAGATGCATTATGGTAATAGTGGGGGAGGCTTTGCATATATGTAGGCAGGGCGTATATGGAAAATCTGTACATTCCCCTCAATTTTACTGTGAACTTAAAATATAGAATCTATTATAAAACATACAACTGAGAGACTAAAGCAAGAGGTTGCTGGGAAGATGGTGGCATAAGAGAACTCTGAAATCACATTTTCCCACAGACATAAGAAATTTACAACTACTCTTGGAACAATTACCCCTGAAAGAGAACTGAAAAACTGGATAAAGAGTATACCCACAATAAGGGACAATGCTGACTGAGATGGAAGAGGCAAAAATTCCTTTCTGGAGAGGAAAATGCCACCTTTTAGCCATGGCAAGTCAGCTGGGAGCAATCTCAAAGTATGAAGCTTTTCCTGGAGGAGTAGGGGATCTGAGTGGGAGAGCTTTGCCCACAATTGGACTGAGCACAACTGAGACAAGTTTCATAATATCTGGCTTTGCTGGCTATTAACAGCAATGAAGAATACCCTCATAAAAGCTATCAGACATAAGGGGAAGAAAAGCCTGCTTTTAAAGGGCCCCCACACAAATTTACCTGTTTCAGACAGCAACCTAAAATCATCAGAAAGAAAGGCACGCAGATTTTTGGTGAAAAAAGACGCACTTGATGAGCTCTGGGTGCATCTTGGTGAGAGGTGGGACCTCCCTAAGCTAGGACCACCTCTCCAGGGACAGAGACATTGGAAGCAGCCATTATTGTGACTTAGTTCAGGTGTGCTGACACAGACACTGGCAGAGACCTTTGGAGTTCTTCCTCTGGCTTGTTAGTGCAGGGATCTGCCCCTACCCTCTAGACCATTGATTTAATCCAGCTGAGCCAGACAGGCAGCCCACTCTAGGGACTGGGCCCACCCAACAGCATGACTTAAGGCAACTTGTGGGTCCACATAGGCAGGGTGTGCATCTGCAGTGGAATGAGTGGATCTGCCTCTGCAGGGCAGGGTGTGCATGAGGGGTCAGCCTGCATTGGCAGAGTGTGTGGGGCCTCTGCAGTGGGGCAAGTGGGTCCACTTCAGTGGGCTAGGGTATGTGCATGGGGCAGGACTGTGTTGATGGGGGTGACGGTCTGCTGCTGATAGGGCTTGTCAGCTGCATCAGACTTGTGCTCCTTGAGCAGCCACATAGGGGATCAACCACACATTCCAACACCTGAAACAATTATGTACTGCCATGACTGGGGCCAACCACACCCACTACACTCCTAAAAGAGCTGAGAATAGCTTTGTAGGCCAGAATGCCAACCGCAATTGTAAGTCCCTGAGCCTAGCAACTAGCCACACTGGGAGCCTACTCACTTAACAGAAAAACTACAACAGGAATAAGTTATTAGACCTTGCAGCCAACTGTGCTGGGACTCTCCATGCCTGATAAAGGGGCTGAAGGGACCATAACAACCACACAGAGCTGAGCATTACAACCAGTGTGCCAGGAGAAAGCTTAGCCTCCCTGTGCACATTGCAGCAAGACCAACCCTGCTACAACAGAAGTACACATGTAGTCCAGACAGTGGACACTCCTGGAATGTTTGGAACTGGTGATGAGAGGGAAATGCACTGCTGGGCTTCATAAGGCATCACTTATATAGGACGCCTCTTCAAGATCAGGAGATGCTGCTGACCTACCTAATAAATGGGTATAAGCACAGAGAAAAAGGCAAAATGAGGAGACAAAGGAATAAAGGAACAGGATAAATACCCAGAAAAAGTACAGAATGAAACATTGAGATAAACAATCTACCTGATAAAGAGTACAAACTAATAGTCATAAGGATGCTCACTGATCTTGGGAGAAGAATGGATGAATTCAGTGAGAACTTCAACAAAGAATGGGAAAATATAAAAAGAACCAATCGTAAATGAAGAATACAATACTGGAAATGAAAATATGACTAGAGGGACTCAAAAGCAGCGTAGATGATACAGAAGAACGGATCAGTGGGCTGGATGAAAGACTAGAGGAAATCACCTAAGCTGAACAGAAAAATGAATGAAAAGGAATGAGCACAGTTTTAAGGACCTCTGGCAGAACATCACATGCACCAACAACAGTATTATAAGTGTACAAGAAGAAGAAGAGAGAGACAAAGGAAAAAAGGATTTATCTGAAGAAATAATAGCTGAAAACTTTCTTAACCCAAGAGAAGAAACATCCAGGTACAGGAAGCACAGAGAACACCAAACAAGATAAACCCAAAGAGGCCCATAACAAGACACATTATAATTAAAATGTCAATAGTTAAAGATGAAGAGAATCCTAAAAGCTGTAAAAGAAAGGCGACAAGTCACACACAAAGGAAACTGCATAAGGCTATCAGCTGACTTCAGCAGAAACCTTACAGGCTAGAAGGGAGTGACACAATACATTTAGAGTGCTGAAAGGAAAAATCCTGTAGCCAATAATACTCTACCCAGCAAACATCATTCAGAATGCAAGGAGAGATAAAGAGTTTTCCTGATGAGCAAAAATTAAAGGAGTTTATCACCAAGAAACCAGCCTTGCAAGAAATGCTAATGATACTTATTTAAATGGAAAAGAGAAGGCCACAAATAGGAATAAGAAAATTATCAAAAAAAGAAACTTAGGTGCCCATCAAAAGACAAATGGATAAAGAAGGTGTGATATTATACACAATGGAATACTACTGAGCCATAAAAAAGATGAAATCTTGCCATTTGCGACAACATGGATGGACCTTGAGGGTATTACGCTAACTGAAATAAGTCAGAGGGAGAAAGTCAAATACCGTATGATCTCACTCATAAATAGGAGAGAAAAACAATTAGAAACAAACACATAGAGACAGAGATTGGATTGGCGGTTACCAGAGGGCAAAGGGGTGAGGGAGATGGATGAAAGGGGTAATTCACACATGTGTATGGAGATGGATGGTAATTAGTCTTCAGGTGCTAAACATAATGTAATTTACAGAGAAATCGAATTATAATGATGTACACCTGAAATTTATATAAACCAATGTTACCTCAATGCTATTCAATGAAAAAATAAAATAAAAAATAACTTTTCAAAAAGGAGTAACACAATATTATTTGAAAGTGAAATGTGATAAATTAAAAATGCATACTGTAACTCTGGAAAACTCACTAAAAACAAAGGAAGGTAGCTAAAGTGCCAGTAATTAAAATAAGGAATACAAATATTGTCAATTAATCCAAAAGCAGATGGAAAAGGAAAAAAAGGGAGATGGCAAAGACCAAATACAACAAATTGGAATCAAATAGCAAAATTTATAGAAAGATTAGATATATAGCCTTTTATCTAAACCTACAGATAATCACAAAATTTTTAAGAGTTTAAACATTCTAATTAAAAGGTAGAGATAAGCAAACTTGATAAAAAAGCCAAACACAATTAAAGGTAAAAGTTCACAAAGACATGCTCTATGCAGACAATAATCATAAGAAAGTTGTAGTGGGCCTATTAGTATCAGAAAAATCAGGCTAAATAAGAAGGAATATTTTATGTGTAAAAAGGAGCATTTCATAATAATAAAGATGTCCATCAACAAGATATGACAATCCTTAAATATGTATAGAGCTAATGCAAGCGTTTCAAAATAAATGAAGCATTAAATGACAGACAAAGAAATGGAAAATTCATCTAGCCATTATTGAGTAACAGGGGCAAGATTTACCCTTAAACAACTAGAAACTGGACAAAATATGGGAAACTGGTTTTGACACATTGGCCAGCATGTCGTACAGGGGTCTGATCTTTGGTAAAAAGAATAGAAATGAGTGGAGCACTGAGATATCCCAGCCTGTTGTTTAAATAGTTGTTTACATAGTTTGTAGACTAACATGTTCATCCATTTTATTGCCATTTGTTTTTTGAAACAAAAAATTATTTGCAATTTTATCTAAATCTCAAAATTATCTTCCAAAGGTGATTTGAGAAGTCATACCGATAGAAATCTTGACACAAGGTCTAGACACAGTTCTTTATGTGAGGAATTATTGGACGGACCATGGGTGGAGGGTTTATTTGGTGGTAAGAGCATAAAGTGACAAGTATTTAGAATACACCTGTGCCATACACATATCTGACATAAGTTACCTAATTTCATTCTCAAACCTATCCCATTAGGTTAATATTGTAATCACTTAAAAGTTGAAAAAATTCTGTAGTGAGACAGATAAGGATTTGAGACTTATGGACTCTGAGGGAAGTTATTTATCTCTTTGTGACATAAAAAAACTACCTCTTATATAGGATGGAGCAAGCAATTTTTCCCTCTAGGTCTTAATTGTACTAAAATTTTGGATGATACTGAAAAATAAAAAAATAATAATAGTAAGGGCTTGTAATTTGATGTATTCAAATAATGTAGTCTGTTTCAAATTGTCCATATCACACACAAATAAAATATTTGCCATCTTTTCAGTTGTGATTTGCTTTTACAAGAGTAGTTTTACATAATTAAATGTATACACTGCCTCTGTGAATACATTGCAGCCGGATGGAGTTGGAAGAAAGCAGCTTACTTGCTATCAAAGAGTGTAAAGCATGAAACCGTGGCTAAGTAGCTACAAATGTAAAAATAACTTAGTAATTTGGTTGACCATGAACTCATTGTTAGAAAATAGTAACATGGCTGAGGCTGTATTAGTTGAAATGTAATCCTTAGGTCTGGGGCAGCAAAACGAACCCTGCTCTTTTCTGCTTCTCTAAAACATTTTGAACAATACCTCCAGTCATGGGCACTTCACTTTTAGTGACGTCAGCACACTGGAGAACATTTAGAAGAGAACCTTAATTGGAGAACCTTTAACTTGAAATCATAGTCTGTGAAGAATGTTTGAAAAGCAGAAATAATATCGTTTTAATATGAAATCAAATAATAATAGTAATTAACACGTTTAGAGCATTTACTATATATCAAGCCGGGAGATACGCCCAAGAAAAATTGTACCGAACAGAGTTCAACAGGCAAGGAAAACTTTATTCAAGACAACTGCAATGGGGTCAAGACTATTACAACAGGGAGAGAGGTTGAACCGAACTCCACTGAAACCAAAGGAGCGAGACTATTTTAGTACCGGGGTGAGTTAGTGGGAAACTACTGGAAGAAGTAAGGTCATGTGATTAGGCCCTCTGTATTTACTAATTGGTGCTTATCAAAGTTATACTCCTATCCTCCCACAGAAACTGGGAAATAGCAGCACTATCTTTTCTTTTCTTTTTTTTTTAAACTATCTTATTGAAGTACAGTTAACATGTAAGAAGCTCGACATACTTAATGTATGCAACTCAGTGAGTTTGAGATAAGTATGTATGTATGAAAACATCACCATCATCAAAGCCGTAGAGATACCCGCCACCTCTCAAAAGTTTCCTCCCATTCTTCTTCTTATTATTATTATGAATATTATATGTAGTAAGCACACTTGAAAAAAGATCTGCTCTCTTAGAAAAATTTAAGTATACAATACAGTATTTTTAGTTACAGCCGCTATGCTGTATAGATCTCCAGAACTTATCTTGCACAACTGAAACTTCATACCCTTTATCCATCACCTCTTCCCTTCCACCTCCTCCCAGTCCCTTACAACTACCTGTATACTCTCAGCTTCTATGCCTCTGACTATTTTAGATTCCATATATAAGTACGATCATGCAGTGTTTGTCTGTGTCTGGCTTATCTCATTTAGTATAATGTCCTCCAGTTCCATCTAGTCTGTTGCAAGTGACAGGAATCCTATATCTTTTATAGTCTGAATAATATTCTATTGTATGTATATATGAAATTTTCTTTATCCATTCATCCATCAGTTGGACATTTAGGTAGTTTCCATACCTTGACTATTGTGAATAATGCTGCAATGCACATGGGAGAGCAGGTCTCTCCCTAAGATCCTGATTTCAATTCCTTTGGATAAATATCCAGAAGTGGGATTTAAGGATCATATGGTAGCCTTATATTTAATTATTTGAGGAATTGCCATCTGTTTTCAATAGTGGCTGCACCAAGTTATACTCCCACCAACAGTGTGCCAGACTTCCCTTTTCTCCACATCCTCATCAACATTTACTATCTTTTTATATATTTTTTAATAATAGCCATCTTAACAGGTGTGAAGTGATATCTCATTGTAGTTTTGATTTGCATTTCCCTGATGATTAATCATGTTGAACACCTTTTCATGTACCTGTTGGCCATTTGTATATCTTCTTTGGAGAAATGTCTATTCATGTCCTTTGCCCATTTTTCAATCAGGTTACTGGTTTTTCGCACTATTTTTCTTGATGATTACATTTCAAAAGGATCACTCCCTAGTCCTTGAGAAGGACATTCCTGGGTTGTAAAACTGGCAAGAGATGGGAGAAGATTGAAATATCAAAGGGGCAGAAATGCTCTAAGAAAAGAGAGATCAGAGGCCTATAATTAGGAAGAAAACTTTCCAAAATTTAGCCGTGCTGAGGGGAACGTTAGGTCCATGTTAGTCAAATAGAATATGAGTAGCACAGCAGTTAGACTGTCTTGATTAAAACACTGACTAGCTGTCAGACCTTAGACAAATTAATCTCTTTGTGCCTCTATCTCCTGACACATACAATGAGAATAATAACAGAGTTGTTTTAGGATTATGTTAGTTAATATTTCAAATAAATATCCAGCACATAATAGGTACTGTGAAAGCAACTGTTAAAAAGAAATTAGTTGATTTGATTCTTACAATAGCTCTATGAGAGGTACTATTACTCCTATGTTATTGATAAAGGAAATGGGGCTGAGATGGACAACATTACGTTATAGATCCAGCCTGTATTTGAACACAGGAAGTCTGCAGCTGAGACTATTAACTGGGAGACGCAATGCGGAGTCAATATACGAGTAACAATTAGGACAGAAATTCCAGTCTAGAAGCTGTCAAGTAAAAACACAAAGGCAAAACTGTCCAACATGGAAATACGGTCTTTAACTTTTTCAAAAAAGTATTTTGAAATCCTATGAATTCAGAATGAAGTTACAAACGGAAATGTGCCTTTCTGAGAAAGAATTTTATTTAGTCGTTAGTTTACCATTGTTTTCTACACTTGTAAGAAAGAGACAAAAATGTTCACTAACCAGTTACTATGTGTTGACTACTGTAATAAGTGTTTGCATATTTTCGTATGTATTAGTTAGAATCTGCTTGCATTTTGAGTGACATGAAAACATAAACATGAGAGACGTTTATTTCCTCACACATAGGAGTTTATCAAATATTATAAACTGGTTAATGAAAGGAAGTTATAAAAAATGAATCTTGGCAAAAATAAATAAATAGAATTTTAAAATCCAAAATTCAAGTGGAATGAATTATGCAGAGCCCTTATGACTTATTTTGATGTTAAATTACATATTTCTGCTAAAATCACGAGTGCATTATAGGAACACTTACTAAAAAATATTTGATGCAAAGTGAAGTTAGCCTGATTTGACTTTATTAAAGGAAATTCAAAGTAGATCTGATCCATCTGTAGATAAGAAGAAAATGATTATATATTACTTTTATTATGACATTGCTTATATTCCATCTCTTTTAACTTCAGTTAGAAGGAAAGTACATTTCTTTTTAAACATGAAAAATGAAGGACACAAAAGAGACTCATCTTTACTGATTACCATGTATAGGAGAGCAGAAAATGAAAAGGGAAACATAATTAGCATAGATAAATGGGAGCATGACCTCATTAATTAAGCTGTAGGGAGCATTCGACACATAAATAATCTTATCTCACCTTTTTCCAGTCATTATCTTTTTACAAACATTTTCTCTGGCACTTTCTTCTGTTAAGAAGTCCTCTATCTGTGATGTCACAGATGCCATTATCCTCATGGGGTGAAAACTTAAGCCTGGTTAATGGGGCCATTCAGAACATAAATCTGAGCTCAAATGAGTTAATAGAATGGATACGTGGTTTGCCTACGTGGGCGAGAGAGTCAAAATTTTAGTTGGAGAGAATAGACACTTATGGATCATTTTTAACTACAAAAAAAACAATAGACTGCTGTTCAAAAAAGAATATCAAGCAACTTTTTCAATAACCTCTTCAGCATTTTAACTTATAAAATGGGAAAGCCTGTCTTTACCAGAAAAGCATGTTAAGAATTTTTTTCCACTGTTTCCTTTTTTTCTTTTTTAAAAAAAGTTTTATGGAAGTTCAGTTGGTGTACAATAAACTGCATATAGGAAAGTATACACTTTGATAGGTTTTGGTATCCATCTGTAAAATCATAACCACAATGAAGATAATAAATTTATCAATATGCTCCCAAAATTTCCTCATGAAACTTTATGATTCCTCTTGCTCATCCCTCTTTGTCCTCAGGAACCACTGATGAACTTTCTGTTATGACAGATCAGTTCATATTTTCTAGAATTTTATGTTAATAGAATCATATGGTGAGTACTTTTTTTGTCTGCTTTTTTTCACTTAGCCTAATTCTTTTGAGATTCATCCAGCAGTAGCATGTATCAGTAGTCTATTCCTGTTTATCACTGACTACTATTCCACTGTATAGATATATCACAGTTTGTTTATTCATTCACCTGTTAGTGGATCTTTAGATTTTTTCCAGTTTTTTGGCTATTATAAGGTATATTAGGAGTTTTTAAAAGTGTGAACACATTATTTTGCCTGTACATTTCCTATGGTCTATACAACTAATTGATATAGGCATGGCTGTCATTTTAATTTGTATTGATCTCTCATATTAACTGCATAGTCATTCATAATTTTTAACAGAATATGACCGAACTAAGTGGGTGGTGTGGATCAATGTTGCTTTCATAATTGGAAATCTTTCTGAGTAATTGAAATTTAAACAGTCCAAGGTAATAAGTTAATGGGTATTTCTTCTTTCATTTTTCTAATTTTACTTCAATGATACCTCGACACTAGAAGCCCATTACATCACTTGCATGTGGTTTTATATTAAAATAAATCTTATCCCCTATACATGATTGGAAAATCAAGGATGGTATTTGTACCCCGGGGCAGTTATTCTATCTACTTTGTATTACCAAACCAGACAAAATGAAGGGATTTTTCTGGGATTTTCAGGGCATACAAATTTAGAGTTAATGATGATCACAGTAGATGTGCTCTAATGGCTTCATTGTAATAATGATTTGGATATATTATTATACAAGTGGGTCTATAAATCATCAATTTTATTTAGCAATGTGAAGGTCATTGTAACCTTAACAAGAACGTTTTTAATGGGTGGATGGGAAGAGGACTGAAAGCCTAATGAGTGAAAGAGAAAGTACTTATAAGCTGCTTTATAGTTTAAGACTGTAAAGAAATTTGTGGACATAGGGAATATATCTTTTGCCATATGTATATATCTTCCCCAAATGCATATCTCCATTCTTTCTTTGTCTCAAGTCAGATTGTATCACTCACCATTTCCCGAAGATATTACCATTCACTTCTTACTGTCTCAGCTTTTGCATTCCCCTTGATTACTCAGCCCTGAGTCATTGCTATTTATCATTATGGGGAAAATAATTTATAGTCACTTACAGGAATCTGCTACTTTAATAATTGTAGTTCTGAAATTCTATATACATGCAAAGTTTCTACCATCTTGGATATGATTAATAAATGCAAGCCATCATCTTTATTTTTTTATTGAATTCTTTACAGTGTCAAGTCTGCATAGCCTTTCACTAAAATAATTTCCTGTTACTCATGTGCTCATGGCTAGACCAAATTTGCCATCCTCTTTGATGGTTGCATATGACATATGACTGAGCTCCAGTGAATGGAATTTATTTATTCCCATTATAGACCTAGTCCACAAGTAGCCTCCATGGGATTCTACACCATTTATTTTCCCTCTTTGCCCATGTACCGGTGGCATGCTGATATCCAGAGTGACCTTGGAAGCTATGTATTGACAATGACAGAGACTTTATCAGCCTGGATCATTGAATGACTGCATGGGATTTCCCCTCTCTCACGTTAATGATCAGGATCATAATTTTGACACTTGTATGGTAAACATCTGGAATTTTTGTTCAATGTACAGTACTATATCATGTATCACCAAACCTATTTATTCATTCAACAGAAATTTACTGAGTGCCTAGTATCCACCAGACATTTTAAAATTTATTTTACATATAATACTTCCTATATGCCAGAGACTACAATAAGACTTAATACGCTTTAACTCCTTCAGTCATATAACAGCTCTAGAAAACGCATTCTATCATCTTCATTTTACGTATGATGAAACTAAGGTACAGAGAATTTATATTACTTGCTCTAGGTTACACAGCTGGTAGATGGGAAAATCAAGCCAAGGCTCTGGAGCCCATTCTTGTGATCTTACTGCTCTACTGCCTCTCTTATAAGCACGGAGATTAGCAGAAATCAACAACAACAAAGGACCTCTTCATATAGACTGTGCAGTCTCCGAAAGACCTTGAGACACAAATGCTAAATGGATGATCCAGAATTAGACCTGAAAGAGTTAAAGACATATATACAATGGACATTATTAAGATGATTTCCAAAATTTAAATATGGATAATTTATTAGACAATAATAAAGTATCAATGCTAAATTTCCTTATTTTGATATTTTTATAATTTTACTGATAAGTATAATAATTATATTGATTACTGGAGATAAATATATAGAGAGAACAATAAAACAAAAGAAATTGGACAAAATGTAAATAACTGGTGACTCTGAATAAAGGACTTGTAGGGACTTCCTGAACTTCTCTTTCAACTCTTTTTTTATTTGAAATTATAGTAAGATGAAAAAGTTACCATAATAGTATAAAAAATCAATAATATATTTTATGAAAGAAACCAAAAAATAAAGAGAATGATGAGAAATCCGTCTCAGTAGATACTGTTTGAGTAGAGGCTTTGGTTAAGTGAAGGAGCAAGCCATGGGAAGATGTGAGAAAAAACAATGCAGGGAGAAACATAACAATGAAAGCGCTCCTTAATGCCTTTGAAAAATGAGAAGACATTTTGTACTACTAGAATGGAGATAGCATCACAGGGAATGATAAGACATTAGGCAGTAGTCAGAGCCTTGTAAATAATATAAGATATCTCAATTACTTTTTAAGAGTTCAAGGGAATAAAACTGTTTAGGACAGGTAAGTGATGTGATCTGATTTACCATTTAAAAATATGAGCTGTGTATACAGAAGGCTGTAAGGGACATAAAGTAGGGAGTAAAGAGAACTGTTAGAAAATATTGCAGTGGTTCAGGTGTAGATGGTGGTTTGGCCTGGAGTGGTTGTGGTGATAAGCAGTCAGAAATGGCCTATATTTTAAAGAGGAATCTATAGGCATTTTCCATGGATTGAACAATGCATGAATGAGTGCATAGATAGACAGAATGTCATCAAGACTCTGTGCCTGAATTGAAGATCAATAATTTGAGCAAGTCATATGGGGGCATCCTTTCTATCTATATCTAAATAACATTCTGAGTACAGGTTATGTGTGACAGCAAGCGATCCAGTACCTTCTCAATACTCCTGAAGAATCACGAAGTAAGTCTATTTTTTGCTAGTTGTTGCTTTTTATGTTTGATTTAAAATTATTATTCAGTGATTTTCTCCCATTCATCATTGGCCATTTCATAGTTTACTCTCCCTCCTGCTGTAGTCTCTTCAGTAGACTTCACTCTCTATATATGGAATGCAGCATCTATCATCTTTTACCTAAGCTGTCAATAATAAAGCTTATTAAATAAATTTTATTAAGATTTGGAGATATCTATTATATGAAAACTATAAATCAGAATTACTGTATTTAAAGTTTATTTGACATGCTAATACTTGAGGAATTTCCTGTGGCTGACTTCTTTACTAAGCTTCTAGTTGCTTCTACAGTCTAGGGCAAGCATTCCTTCCACAACAGGAGCCCTCTCTTGTTTGTAATGTCACACAAATTCCAAGAGCCATGATACCTTGTACTGGCCTCTCAGAGGAAGCTCCAGTTCATTGTCTTGCATCCAGAGTTGGAACTTTTATATCACTGAGAGGAGGTTTGCTGCCCAATGTCTACAAATCCACTGCTTTAAAATAGGATTTTGCTTCATTTTGTGTGTTCAAAAAGCATGCATTGTAACAACTCCACCTCCTCTTTATCACTCACACACACACACATGCACACACCCCATCAGATAGTCCTGAGTCCCAATGTTAATTTCAAATATTTACCTCTGGCAGCAGGAAGAATTTTCAACATTTGAAACTAATTGTTATTGTGGTTGTTTTGTCTTCTGAAGGCTTCAAAGATCTCAGATAAAATTTTTATCTTTGGCATAAAATCTCTCCTAAAACTCTACAAATGAAAAGCCATTCCTTCTAATACTTGCACAATTTTTATTTCTAGAGTAAATCCTAGTGATGATAACTTTTCAACATGTTACATAAAGTGAATGTTGAATAAATGTGGGGAATATTTGTAATTTGATAGGCTTAATGTGCCATTTCTGATTAGATATGAAAGCAATTGAAATTGGTGGGAACTTGAATTATCACTCCAAATCAGCAGGTAACATATATTCACCATTTTGTGCAGTAATCATCCCAAACATTTGTAGGCTTTTGTACCTGTCGTAAATATGAACATGGTAGAGGTATATTTTTCACCAGTTTCCACAACAGAGTTTAAAAGACTGATCATGATAATGTTCATATTATCCTATACAACTACGGTGACTATAGTCCCCTGATTAGACTCCTTTGGAAGTAGCTGTCTTACAACTTGTAGGGTCTGTACCCGTGGATGTTATAGTGTTACATGTTAGCCATAACATGGTATATTGGATATAATCCTCCTCACTGGAAGGTGCAAGAGAAAAATAGGAAACAAAATCAATATGTTCCTTCTATATTTATTGACCTTGTCAGAATAGGATATAATCAGTAAGCCTGTGCTCTGACTGCTGATTTTTCACTGCCATCTTCACTCACTGGTAGCAGCATTGCCATTTTCTAAAAGAAAGTCTGAGGATCAATATAACTACTAATAATTTTGACTCACCTACAACTAATCTACACTGTGAGTTGGATCTGCTTTATTATAGTCACTGACAGATGAGAAAACTTGGAACTGAATCTGCACTATGCCAAAGCAACTAGAGAATGTTAAAAAAATTTCTGGAAAATAGTTTTGCCATGACGCATAGAAAAAAGTCTGTTTACAATAAGTAATTTTTTTTAAATCTTTCTGTGCTTTATTTTAGGTAAAAATCATTTCTACATAAAGAATGTTCTGGAGAAGACATATCTCAGCTAATATTTATGGATTGTCTTCCATATTGCAGCAAATATGTACATATCTTTGTTTTATAATTTAAAGTGAATGACTAATTTTTCTCATGAAGATAGTTTAATTTTACCCAATTATTCCACATTTGCGAAGGTTGTACTACAACTGGAGATAATTCCAGGGTCCTAAGAGAAAAACTTAAACTGTCTTTTCTCGTACAAGATGACAGTGGAAGAGGAGAAGACTCATTTTACTCAATTAGAAAAATATTAAGGGGCCCACCCCGTGGCTGAGGGCTTAAGTTTGCACGCTCCACTTCGGTGGCCCACAGTTTCGCTGGTTCGGATCCTGGGCTAGGACATAGCACCACTCATTAGGCCATGCTGAGGTGGCATCCCACATAGCACAACCAGAGGCACTCACAACTAGAATATACAAGTATGTACTGGGGGGGCTTTGGGGAGAAGAAGAAGAAGAAGAAGAAAAAAAAGAAGATTGGCAACAGTTGTTAGCTCAGATGCCAATCTTTAACAAAAAACAAAAGAGAAGAATATTTAAGGTCAGCGCTTTGGAGTCCTGGATGCAGATAAATTCCAAGGCAAAATCTAATGTTCCACTTCCTCTACCTACTGTATGAAATTTTTTTGCATATTTTGGAGAAGACATCTTATTTTCAGAACTTCATCTACAGTACAATGAATGCAGTGATTTCAATACACACCAAGAATTGTTTCCTCCTTTTAAAATTATACCTGGTATTTCCCAGTCTTCACCAGCTTGTTAAGTCTCATTTTCATGAATATCATAAAATATATTTAGCTAGGAATCCATCTACATTTAGCAAAAAGTCTAATATTTCTTCAGGATCCCATATATAGTCAGAAAGTTGTTCCATGGAGCAGAGCATTTCTCCCAAAACTTGTAGTGTTATCAAGTCTGTCCCTGTCAACGGATTGAATCTTCACTTCGTGAGGCTCACAGATAACAAAGATTTTCCCTAACTTTGGATGGGAAAAGTTTTTCCTTAGTCCTCATTTTCCTGTCCTAATATTGAACTCCCTTCAAGGTAACTGACACTATTTGTGTCCCAAATCATCAAGGGGAACCTTCCTCTATCTTCCCAGAAAAAGACATCCGAAGATAATAGGTACACTGTGCTGTGAGGAGAAAGGATATTCACTAAAAATGACAGGTTGGCCAGGTACCTACAACTTTAATCCAAATCTGTTCTCACTCTAAATTGGTGCACAAGTCACTCAAAAATGCTGCATCCTTAACATTTTCGAGACATTTTTGTTCTTTATAATTGATTTTTAGAAGTTCCCTAAAGAGTAGGCACAATGTTATATCAAAGGAAGTAATTACATTTAACATAGTAATAATAAGAGATTTTGAAATTAATTTTCTTGCCTGGAATAACTTTAATCCATGAAAGCAGTTTTGTCTGAGATGGAATTCACTGTGAATGTTAAGTGCATAGTCTGCATTAATTTATGATGGTTAAGGTATTTGTTTAACCAAATTAAGCATCACATATTCATTGAGGAGAAATTAATAAGGATTATTCAAGATATACAAGAGGAACTCATTGACTATGCAATTAATTTAAACATGTAAAAACAGATTGTTATGTGAGGTATTTAGGCATATAATTATAAATCATTAAATTGCTACACCAATTCATTTAGATAACTACAAAAGGTAATGATGTTGTCTAATGTTCACAATTGCTTAAAAATTTATTCAAAATGTTATAATATATTTAACTCTATTCTGTTTGTTGTTTTCTTATTATATCATAATACTGAATAATATTCCCATTTGTCTTATTTAAATATTACTTTTAATTTTTTAAAATGTAAAACAGTCACAAACCTATAGAAAAATTAGAAGTACAATGTAAAGAATATTTTTTTAACTATTTAGGAGTAAATTGCTGACCTGATGCCTCATCAACCCTAAATACTATAGTATGTTTCTCCTACAAACATGGGCATTCAACTAGAAAGAAAGAAAAAGAGAAAGAATGAAAGAAAGGGGGAATGGAAGAATGGATGGAGGGAGGGCAGGAGGCCTGAGGAGGAAGGAAAAAGAGGAGAGAGAGAGAGATAAAGACAGACCCACATAATTCAAGGATCAAAAATTACCTTTGATACATTACTAACGTCTAACTCTCAGACCCAATTCAAATATCACCAAGTCTCCCGATAATATCCTTTATAGCAATATGATCCAATTCAGAATCATTCATTGAATTTAATTTTTCAGCTATATTGAAGTATATCTGACAAATACAATTTTAAGACAAAGTGAACATTGTAGTAATTTGATATATATATACACTGTGAAAGATTCTCACCATCTAGTTAATCAGTTAGCAAACACATCCATCATCTCATATATTTATCTTTTTTTCTTTCAGTAAGAACATTTAAGTTCTACTCTCTTAGCAAATTTCAACTATATAATACAGTATACAATATCAACTATAGTCTCCGTGTTTTACATTAGATCTTCAGATCTTATTCATTTTGTACCTCAATGTTTGTACCCTTTTACTAATCTCTCTTTATTTTCCCCATGTCTGAGACCCTGGCAATAACTTTTCTACTTTCTGTTTCTAAGCGTTTGACTTTTCTTTTATTATTTATTTATTTATTTATTTTAATTTTTTTAAATTTTTTTTAATTTTTTTCCTTTTTCTCCCCAAAGTCCCCCAGTACATAGTTGTATATTCTTTGTTGTGGGTCCTTCTAGTTGTGGCTGACTTTTCTTTTTAGATTCCACATATCAGTGATATCATGGGTATTTTTCTCGGTCAGGCTTATTTTACTTCTCATAATGCCCTCAAGGTCAATCCCTGTTGTGGCTTAGGCTCATACTCAGCTCTGAGCTGCTGCTACAGGAGGAGCTGGGAGTAGGGGGCATCCTGCACCACTCTTCACTCTGCTCCCATTAATGGCTTTAGAATTGAATTGTTCATGAAGAGAAATTGAGAGAAAAAAGAAAAGAAAGGGAACGGGGAGGGAGAAGAGGAACATGGAGTAGAAGTGAAAAAGGAAAAGAAAATTTAAAAATTATTCAATGTAGAAAAATAGTAGAAACAGTGAAATAACACATTAAAACAACTAAAAAACTGGAAAATTTAACTTTTCTATCTTTGAAGTAATCTGTGAATTATGTATATCAACCCTTCTCTGTCACATATCCTACAAATATATCATCTCACCTCTGTTTTGCTTTTTGATTCAATTTTAGTATTTTTTAAAATGCTATATTTGGAATCACCTAAGCCTATATTTCCTTTGTTTTGTTACAAAAAAATCTAAAACAAAAAAATGACAAAATGTTAGTCTTGTTAACTGTTGGTTGTGGGAACACAGATGCTTTTTTATTTTTTTTTGTGTATGTGCATTGTAAATCATTTAAAGAGATTTAAAAAGATCTATATACTAAAAGATGAACTAATATATGGGAAACTAATTGTTCCTTGTGAAGTTAAAAGTATAAAAATAGTCTATAAATCCATTTTGAGTTCCTGCTTACTGTATAGACTATTCCAACTAGGCAGTTACATTTGCAAGCGAGACTCAAAGCTCTGTCTGAGCTAAAGAGACGCTCAGTTCTCAGACGTTCAGTTACCTTACTTACCAAGGTCTTGGCAACAAGGATCATTCAACATGAACAAGACTGGAAACAGCCCAAATGAGCATTAACAGGTGAATGTATAAACCATTTGTGATATATTCATACAATGGAATCCAGCAATAAAAAGAAATAAATTATTGGTACAAGCAACAACATGGATGAATCTCAAAATAACTATGTTGAGTGAAAGAAGTGTGAAAACAAAGTGTACATACCAAGTTATTCTTTTATATACAAGTCTAGAAAATGCAAACCAATATTCAGGGGTTTAATGGTTACTAGGGAAGGAGAGGAAGGGGAGGGTAGAATTATAAAGGAGTTCAAGAAAACTTTTTGGAATAATGTAAATTTTCATTATTTTGATTGTGGTGAGGATTTCACAGATACATACATAAGTCATAACTTACCAAATTTAGACTTTACATATTTGCAGTTTATTGCATGTCAATTATATTTTAACAAAACTGTTAACATTTTTTCTAGTCAATTAAAGTACATATTCTTTAATGGCTTTCAGATTCTTGCAATGCAATTGTTTGCTTTTTTAATGCCCCATAGTCTATTCATCTAGGTGTTATTTTTATATACTACATAATATATAAAATAAAAAATTAGCTTTGTTATCTTCCAGATTTAAATAGATAAAAATTTAAATAATAATTGAAGTTCTACTCTCTTTTAATTGAAATAAAATGACATTTGTAGTAGAATAATTTCCTATGCTTATTTAGAACTATTCTTATATTTCATAATAATTAATTTCTTTACCCTGTGTCAATATTATAGTATTTTGAGTGGGATGGATTTACAGCAAATTACATGATCTGGTAAGATATAGCCCTCCTTAAAATTTAACTTTCTCAAAATGGATTTGCCTTTTATTTAATTGTTTATCTTCCTTTGGAACTTTAAAATCATTCCTTCAAGCTTTTGTTTTTATTTTTTCTGAATTCCCTCAGACTCCATTTACAGTTGCATTAATTACCATAAACTTTTCAAGATGATAAGTCTGATATTCTAAGAACATTTCCTCTTGATACCTCATTTGATGCCTCAATAAAACCTCATAGTTGGAACTAAGTACTGTCATTTCCTGTGAAATTTTTTTGTATATCATATGTGCTTCTTTACTACTTTAACCAAGTATTTTCTATTTCTATTTATAACATATAGTTGCTATTACATAAACTTATTTTCTATATAATATAGCTACTTAGTCAGTAAATAGGAATTTCTTCTTATTTTCTGATAATTACATGTTCTTTTCTTGTTTATTAAGAAGAAGCTAAATTATACCATTTTATAGTAATGTAAAATCATGTGTAGAGTAGATACTTAATTTTAACACAATTATATATGTAAACAAGATTAAATATGTGTCATAAAAATTGAATACAATATAGCATACTGGGTAGGAAGTTCTGGAATTAGATACCACCAGACATCACTTACTAGCTCTTGACCTTTGAAATTTATTTAACCTCTCTAAACCTCAAAGTCTTTGTCTATCAAACTGAATAGTAATCATGCCTGCCTCCTGGCTCTCAAAATTAAATGAAATGGTGTAGTTAACATATTTAATAATTTATAAATGAGCAAATATGCAGGGGAAATCATCTAAAAGAAATGTATTTAAACACTAATTTTACCCCAATTGAAAAAAAAAGTAAGAGAAGCCAGCCCAGTGGTGCAGTGGTTAAGTTTGCACATTCCTCTTTGGAAGCCTGGGGTTCACCACTTTGGATCCCTGGTGCAGACCTATGCAGTGCTTGTTAAGCCATGCCATGGCAGGCATCCTGCATAGAAAGTAGAGGAAGATGGGCACTGATGTTAGCTCAGGGCCAGTCTTACTCAGCAAAAAAGAGGAGGATTGGCAGAAGATGTTAGCTCAGTGCTAATCTTCCTCAAAAAAACAAGAAAATAGTGACTGTTTGCTTTTAGCAATTAGTAAGCATTCAATAAAATTAACCATTTTTATTGTTTGTGAGAATTAGTAAGTTCAACATATAAGGCAGTAAGCTCTTGGGGAAATTAGTAATGACTTAAATAACGAAAGGCATGGTTTATGTTCCTACACAAATCTCATTAGCTGAGTAAACATAGAAGAGTGATTTAGACATTTTGAGCATATTTCCTGACATGTAAATTACTGATAATAAATGATTTTACTAACTAAGTTGCTGAATCCAAAATATGTGAATGAGTTTCACAGCCCTTTGTAAAATTATAATAGACAAACCACTGCCATCTGGAACTTAAGGCATTTTATGGACACTAAATGATATAATAAGTAACATATCTTCTAATCTAGCAAATGGCAAACTGAAAATATGTGAATGAAATTCCTAAATGTAATTCAAATAGGTGGCAAAATATTCTGGAGTAGTAACATATCCTGATTCTAGATTTGTTTGGATCATTCAGAGAAGTACTTTTCCTACATTTAATTTTAGATGGGATCTTAAACTGTGAGCATAGCTTCTTATTCACTCAGATATGTTCTCTCAATGAAGTTGCTAATTGCTTCCAAGAACTTTGTGTTCTATGAGGAAAACTTCAGTGTTTAAATTATCTGTAAATCCAAGCGGACTCTGGAGGAATGTAGAACTCCTGGAACAAAATAGACTTCCGATTGGAATGCTCTGTTCTGTTAGGTGGTAAATTGGATTTTTGATAGATTTATGGTTCAGTGCAATATTGTAGCATAGTAAAGGGAAGAAAGAAATGTAAAAGGAAGAAAAAAAGGAAAATCAAGAAAAATATGCATGGCTAATATAAAAGAAAGGGATTGAAGAAAAGTTATGAGAACAGAGAAGTAGAGTAGTCAGAATTGGTTGTAGGGAAAATATAGTAAGAAGGATAATCAAACATCTTCCCAGTTTATGATGGATTTTTTTTTTTACTAGCTAACTTTCTCTTCCTGGTTTAGAATAAAAATTGATTAACTTTTGTAGCCAAAGGGTGCACTTACTTGACACTCTCAAGTATATTTTAAGAGTTACTCTTATTGGCCCACAAATCATCAATAGAAAAACATGACTTTTTTAACTGATAAAATTAATTTTATAAATTTATCCAAATTACCAATTCTTGCACTCTTCATTCTTCTTTTGAAGATTCAAGTTGCCATCTTGAATCATTTTCTTTCAGTTTGAAGAATTTATCTATTTCTGGTTGCGCAGAATTTCCTCAGATTTTTTGTTCATTTGTTTCTGAATATGTCTTTTTCTGATTTCATTTTTACTAAAGAATCCTAGGATGGCTCTTTTTTCTTTAAACACTTAAAAAATACCATTGCATTATCTCCTGGCTTTCATTACATTATCAATTATAATAGTTTATTGATTCTTTTCTATTTTATATCTATAAATTCACTAGTAGATAGTGAAGACATTTTATTTTACCCCCAAAAATTCTCATACATTTGAATTTATTTTCTTGGCTTATTGCATGAGCTGGGACTTTCAATATAACATTCAAAAGAAGTGCTGTTAGTGGAAAGCTTTTCTTAGTCCCAAGCAAGAGTAAGTTTTCAATATTCAGCACCAAATATAGCACTCTAGGTTTTTTGTATATATACTTTCCCTACAAAGAAGTTTCCCCTTTATTCATCTTTTGGTAACATATTTTATAATGAAAGCTTGCTAAATTTTATTAAGTCCCTATTACTGAATATCTTGAGTTGAACATATCGTTTGTCTATTTTTGTGTTGAAATATATTGGGTTGATCATGTGATGTTTCTTTTTTGTGAGAGGAACGACATCAGATTGATGTAAAAATGTTAGACCAACCATTCTTTCCTGAAATTTAGTTGATTTAACTCGTGATATTTTCTTTTTTTAATATAAGCCTAGAATTGGCTTCATAAATTTTTGTTGAGAATTCTCTATTCATGTTTGTGAAAGACATTGGTCTTAATTAACTTTTATCTTAGTGTCCTTGTAAAATTTTTGTTTCATAGATATTATGGCATCATATTTTAAATGTGGAGTCTCCCCTGCCCCTTTTCTAACCACTGGCAAAGTTCCTATAAGATTGATGCTTAAAAATTTGAAGAATTCCTGGCAAAATCATATAGGCGTTGAACTTTATTTGTCAGGAGGAAGTCTATATGGACTCTGCTTCTTTAATAGATATAAGAATATTCTGATTTTTAAAAAATATATTGTAGTGACAGCGTTAGGAATTTACGTTTTCAATTAGTCTATTTACATAATGTTTGACATATTTTAAGAGTTATTCACAACATCTTCTTTATAATTCCTTAGCTGACATATCTGAAGACATTTCCTGATTTTATATACTGTGATGAATGCAGTTGACCGCGTCAGTCAATGTCAGTGATGTCTTGCTACTATTCTTTTTTCTGCTGCCATGGTTCAGAAACTAAACATTTTATCTTCTAGACTTTTTTACTTTTAGAACCCTGAATATGATTTCTTTAATCTCTTATATGAGACTTGCATTTTAAACAGAGTCAAAGGGGAAGAGAGTTGTGGCACTGTCATATTGGTGGGATCTCCTTGGGATTGTAGAAGAGAGTGCCTCTGGTGTTGTCAAATCAGGCAGCAGTTTTCAGAATCAGAAAGTAACTTCCTAATAATGGAAGGAAGAAGCAATATCTCCTTCAGTGACCTAATTTTACGATGTGGCTTTAAGAGTCTTGTGTAGAGACTTAGCCAGGTATCTATTTTGTCACCCTATCCAATGGATCTTTAAGCAATTTTAGACTCTGTAATAAACCTTTTTGGTTTATCCAAGCTGGAGAAGATTCTGTTCTTTCCAATCGAACCCTGGCTAATCAACAGAGTTATTGCTGCTAAGTGTGTCTGGGATATAAGGAATCAGTGAATCCTGTAAGCTATAAAACTGTGAAGAAGATTGAAAATATAGTGTAGAAAACAAAAGAAACTTCAACTTTTTCTGCAGTATATTTTGTTACTAAAATTTGTAAAACAAAACGCCAAAATCCTATGCTGCTTAATTATTGGTTGTGGGAACACAGAGGTTTTTCTTAAAAATTATTATCTTTCTTTTTCTTCATTCTAAAACGTTTAAAGCAATAAGAAAAGATCCGTATAGTATGGTATAAAAAACAAATCTTTCCTTGTGAATTTATAAATAAACTAAGAGTCTATAAATTCACTTTGAATTCGTGGTGACTATACTATTCCAACAAGGTGTCATGTTTGCAAGTAAGACTCAAACTCCTAAAAAGACTCTCTAGGCACCTTATGTACCAAGCTCTTGGATGAAAATTTTCATGAAAAATTACCTCTGCTATTCAAGATGGTGTTTTCAAAAATACTTAAGTTTACTTTCTAAAATTTCAAATCTGTTTTACTTGTTTTATTTCGAATTTTTTTCTGTTTTTCGTAAAGCAACTCATTACACTGTTTGGCATTTAACACATTCAGCTTAAGGGGCATTAAGTAGAAGCCAGGATACCTGAGTCTGTTACTCATCGTGTCACTCTATAGTCACGAGATCTTATCTAACCCTTATTTTGCTTAATTGAAAACAGCAGGGTCGCGGGTGTGGAACAACACAAAATGAGAATAGATGTTTTCAAATGTTTCCTTGTTCTGTTCTTTTCTCTTAAGATGTGAAGCCTTTGGTTTAAAGGAACTCTGACTTAGGAGAGTAAGGAGATAAACAAAATGTAGTCACCTGTTTTTAAAGTAAAATGTACTAATTTATGGACACTTTGAAAACACTAACTGATCCAAAATTCCTACATTGCAATAAATGGAGTTTGGATATTATAAATATTTGGGTTAAATTGTGGACTATACTGTAGCTTACTTGATGTATGGCGTGTATTGTTTCAAATGGTGTTTTTGAAAATAAACTTTACTCTCTAAAACTCTGCTGCCCTGTATAGTAGGCATATGTAGCTATTTACATTTACATTTAAATTAGTTAAAATTTTAAAAACTCAGTCACATTTCGTGTGTTCAATAGCCACATGTGGCTAGCGGCTACCATTGGACGTTTGTGTCACTGCAGAAAGTTCTATTGCCGGCACTGCTCTAAAAACCTAGATCTCAAGATATGCTTGAGCTGCATATATCAATGATTATCTGCATGTTAGCAATATGAAGAAGGAAATCATTGCCATGTTGTAAAAAGAAAAATATGCAAATTTCTTCCTAGCGAGATTGCTATGAGAACTGAAAACAACATAAGTGAGATGATTGAACTTAGATTTCAATAAATCATAGAAATGGTAAAAACTATAAAAATTCTCTCATGTATATTAAGTATATATCTTCCATAGAGTATGAATACAAGTTTCTCTGTTTATCAAAAAAAAAATCTCTGACTTTATGAGTAAAGAATGCGGGTATAGGGAACTAGGAGTAAATATGTGTAAGTATACCTAGGAGCTAGAAAAAGAAAAGGAGAGACTTAAGAGTGTTGCTTGTCATACTCAACAAGTATTGATTGTCAAAGTGAATGCATTCGCTGTGAAGAGAGCAGATTTTGCAGCTCTCCTTTCTGTTTCCTCAGAAATTAATCCTCTGGGTGCCCTATCAAGCATAATGTAGTGTCGGAACCTACTGAACCACTGGTACCAGGACTTGGTAGACATGCAGACCAAAGGAGAAGTATACGGGAGGCTTTGATGTTGAAAGGGGGAGGGGTAGGCAGGAAAGGAATTGTTGCTTTACATTGTATAAACTGTATCACTGAAATAACGTTGTTGCAATTGTTCTCAAATAGGAATGAAGTGAAAATAATTTCTGCTATTTTTTTGTTTTTGTTTTTTCTCTATTAGCTTCTTTTTTCCCATCTTTTTTTGAGCTATAATTGACAAATAAAAATCATACATAAAGATGTACAACTTGGTGCTGGCCCAGTGGCGTAGTGGTTAAGTTCGTGCACTCCACTTCGGGGGCCTGGGGTTCACGGGTTTGGATCCCGGGCACGGACCTACACACCACTTATCAAACCACACTGTGGCAATGTCCCACAGACAAAATAGAGGAAGATTGGCACCAATGTTAGCTCAGAGCCAATCTTCCTTACCCAAAATTTAAAAAAGGATGTACAACTTGATGTTTTTGTATACATATACATTGTAAAATAATTACCACAATCAAGCGAATTAGCATATCTATCACTTCATATAGTTAATATTTTCTTTTTTTTTTTTGATGAGAACACTTAAGATTTGCCCTCTTAGTAAATTTCAGGATATAATACAGGATTGTTAACTATAGTCATATTACTGTACATTAGACCTCCAGAACTTACAAATCTTGTGTAACTGAAACTTTGTACCCTTTGATCAATGTCTCTCCATTTCCCCTCCCCGTAATCCTACTCACCACCATTCTACCCTCTGCCTCCATAACTTTACTGCTATTCGACTCTATCTTGTTAATGAAGAAATCTGGTGACTCTATGTGAGACAACTAAAAAACATATTTTTGTAATATTTGACTCTTGGTGATCATGTTTGATACTCTTTTAGGGTGCAGTACTTGACTTGAAATTGCTAACAAAGGTTCAAGATAAAAAATTATTACTGAATATGGAATACACAAACTTGATAGAACGGTTACAGCTAACTCTGGTTACTTAGAAGAGAAACTAGAATGCATGATAGTGGTAAATAAAATAAAATGAATTTCAGTTAGTATTTTTAAAAAACATTTTCATACAAAAATAGTCATTAAAGGGGCTGGCCCCGTGGCCGAGTGGTTAAGTTCGAGTGCTCTGCTGCATACGGCCCCATGTTTCGTTGGTTCGAATCCTGGGCGCAGACATGGCACTGCTCATCAAACCATGCTGAGGCAGTGTCCCACATGCCACAACTAGAAGGACCCACAACAAAGCGTATACAACTATGTACCAGGGGGCTTTGGGGAAAAAAGGAAAAAAATAAAATCTTTAAAAAAAAATAGTCATTAAAATATAACTTTGCTCAGTATTTTTAGTTTTTATTATTAATTTTTAAATTAAGGATTCTTCACAAATTCAACCATTAGACTTATGACTATTTGAAGAGTGATGGTGTTAAAGAGGTAATTTAGAATTTTTTCAAAGTGAATGAACAGAAATTCATTTTTACTAAAGATATGGGCAATTATTAATGCCAATTATTAATATGAATATTGACCACATGAAGAAACAGTTTGACATTTTAAATGTGTGGCTTACTTGTTTCCCTTTTTCAAGCAGACAAGTATATTCATAATGTTTCATGTCATTCAAACTATACTCTAAATGCAAATTCTTGAGGTGGAAACAGATGTCTCTCTGCTTTTTTTTGTGCCACACATATTCCCAGCTGTGATTGTAAAAGTGATAAATACATATGCCACAGCAGCTCAGACTTGGTAAAGAAAATTGCCAGGTTAAATTATGTGCGTCATGAAACAATTCCTTTTAATATTGTAATAGTTCTTAGGAAATGTAAGGAGTAAAAATATTAAGAGCATGTAAAATACCACCAGTAGACCTAAACATAATTCTGACCAGTTTATCAAATCATGTTTGTCGTATCAGGAGAAAAAATAAAGTACTGACATTTCCTCCCACTATTGAATACTGGCCTAATACTCCCCTGGGATTTAATGATAGGAGCAAATTATACCCCCTAGTATAATTCATATTGCCTAGAAATAGGGAAGAAGTTATTTCATACTGAATTCCCTTTGCTGAGGAAGATATTTTCTTATTCTACTTCTCTGATGAAGTAGGAAATGTCCTTTCAGGAGACTTTTAAGTGACTTCAGAAAATGGAAAAAGTAATGTAAATTACTTCTGTAAATTAAGTGGTAACAGGGATTTCAAATGAATATTGACTTTTAAACACCCCTTTATAGCATTCTCTACCCTTTGTTTATGTTCACAACTCATACAAGGAAATTTTAAAAAAACAAGAATATTAATGGAATATGCATTGTGCCCCCCTGGCATGCTGCCTCAGATCTCTCAGCCTCACTGAATTGCTTACTCTTCCTCAGCCACCTCTGTAGAGACTAACTCTTGCTGATGCTTATGGTTATATCATGGCTTCTGGCTTCCCCAGAGAGAGCTTAAGGAACCAGTGACATAACCTAGAGTTACAGAGGAGTGAAGGTTAACCAGTGAAGGAGAGAAAATGGGAGGGAAATACAGATAAATCATCTCTCCATCTCTTCTCCAGTGCCTTGATATGAAGCCCAGTAATATCCCACCTGGATAAGTGACTGATTATGTGTGTGCTGAAGTAATAAGCAGCTGGGTTTGGTTCTATTCTGTCTTCTATGCCTTTCACTCTCACTGTCCTGGGATTGACCAACTTGCCCTAGGGAAAAGGCACCTCTGGTTGAAGGTTGCCTTCCTTTGCCAGGAGGCCCAATCCCCAAAATCATCAGTTACAGAGCTTGTAACTTCAAAGGGGTTATTAGAATGGTGGGCCCCAAACTTTTGTAGAAAGTATGCCACAGCCCACCTCTGACAGCTTCCAACATAACCTGTTGGTTTGGATCCCACTCAAAGGATTCTGATTAGTGGGTTAACCAATATAAATGACCAAATAGAAAACTCAGATAAGTCATATACTATCTCCAGTAGACAGAGCCCAGTAAAATTCTGGGTCTCCTTTTTGATGGTGAGAGCAAACCCACAGCAATTTTTCTTTGACTACTGAAGAGATTGAACATTATGAATCTTCCCACATAATCCCAATAAATTTTACTTAGCTAGCAGTCTTCTGCATTTTGCTGGGTTTATCAACCCTACTTGCTGGTACAGGTTTGATAATACTGCAGCCAACTCTATTGAGAATGAGCCTTCTGATTTGCCAAGCAAGAGGACAGGATTCCTATAGTGAACATTTTGTGTTCAGAAGGTAGAGATACTTATGCCAAATCCTGGCATGCTTCCTGATGGCAAATGGCAGGGAGTTTCATTATCCTCATTCCACTAGTGCCTCTCTCTATGTACTCTTTCCAACTGGGCAAACTCTTTCTGGCATTTATTGGACAGGAAGGTATAAGTATAAAACACGTCAATTCCTTCTACTTGTTCAGATATGGAAATGAACAAGGAGAGTGAATTGGCCCAAAAGGCCTCACCACAAGGTCATTCTAGCTTCTGTGAATATTGATCTAACTCTATTAGCTCAATCCAGGTATCCCATTCCCCAATAAACCTAGTGGGAAGGTGGCTTGGGTGTCTATATCCAACAGAACAATCAAGGTTCGAGTCTCTCTATTCTCTGAAATTCCCTAGCATATTTGGACAGCTGCATATGACCCTAAATCCTTCTTGGAAACAGGGAGACCTCAGCCCTACACATAATAGTCTTTTTCCTTAAAGCATCTGAGTTTAGAGTAAGGACGGAGTGAGCAATTAGTTAGTTATACAAAGGGAGAGACCAGATTCATGCCTTTAAGCAAGGATCATTTATTTTCCTTTTCAAGCAGTTCAGCAGCTGCTTTCAGGTCAACAAAAGGACTTCCTAGTATTTTCAATCTTCCCAAAGCTACATATCTAGTGGCAAGATTATCACTACTAACACAATCTATTTTCTCTTTGGAGACTCCCTGACCTTGCGGCCACAGCCATATTGTTTCTGAATGGGGCCATAAGGTTTGCACCCTTTAGTGGACTCAGTCTTGTCTCACACAGTAGTGACATTTATTAAAGAATCTACTTTAATTGGAAGCATTTGTTGCCCAACTGTAATGATAATACCTCTCAGGCTTTTGCCAAATTTTAACATAGGAGATTTCCCAGAAAATTTGGATGATTGCAAGGTTATCAAGATTTATTTGGGTCAGTTTCCTCACTCTCCAGTGGATCACATTCAACAGCATCATAAACTCAATATGAATATTAATCAATGCCTCATCTATGGTTTAGCATTGGATTTTGTCTGTTTTGGAGAAATCTACTTCAGAGGTCAAATCTCCGTATAGAAATCAGAGCCCACTGCAAAGAAACAAACAAAACAACACATACACACACACAGAACTCTGAGGCATTTTTGTTGTCTCTGAATCAATCTAAAGGCATAATGGACCACAGAATTAGACTGAGCCATAAGACAGCTCAGCTCTAGACATTCATCATAAATAATCATTGTACTCCCCATCCCTTATCTCCCAATTGATCCAAAGTTCTAATGATTCACTTTGTCCCTGCACATAGTGGTCACAGACTTCTCTTCTTTCATGCTCAGCGTAGGTGTACATCTCTGTAGCTATCTTTTGAAATGCAGGTGAACATTCTAAACACTCAAGATGAATCTTTATGGAGCAGATTGACCAGGAAGACCACTTCTCTCTACTCACTAGAGAGTTAGCTGAAAGAGGGTACCATTTGAAAAACTATTTTCTGGTATTTGGTCTGTAACTACCAACCTGTACCTTCTCATTGATAGGTAATAAAGTGGAGGGCCCTTTATTATCCAGTTGCCGTACAATTTGATCAACATATTTGCTGCTTACTCCTTTGGACTTACCTCATATCCTGTCAATTTTTCCACAGGACCCTTAACCTTGTTCTTCTGCAAAGTCATTTTTCCATCACCATCCCATGCTTGTTGCCAAAACTGTCAAGAACTGGGAATATATTTCACCCTACATGTACACTAACAAATTAGCTTCATACTTACTGGTAGAAGATATGCAACTCTTTGATCAGAGGCAAAGATTTATTATTCACAGCACAACAAGCAGTAGGTACAGCATCATGTCACATCAAACCTTCTTGAGCCCAAGTCCCATGAGGGTGATATGTATGAACCCAGTTGGATGCCTCCTCAAGCAGCTACACGTGAGGTACCTTGATCTAGGGAACCCAAATGACTGTTGGTATTTCTGCTTAAAATAGATCCATAGAGAACTGACTTATTACATTGCGACTTGTCTTACAGTACAACGTGTGGTATATCCTAATGAACATACCATATTGTCTGAAAAGAATTTTTATGTTGAAGTGGTTTGGTGCAGTGTTCACTGAATATCAGTTAAGACAAATTGCTTGATAATGATGTTCAGAGAGTCAATGACAATGATTTTTTTCTATTCTATCAACTGCTGAGTCAGAGGTGTAAAATGTCCAATTCTATTTGTGGAATCATCTATTTCTCCCTTTTGTTCTATCAATTTTTATTACATATAATTTAGAGTTTTGATATTAGGCACATAAACAATTATTATTGTGTTATTTTCCTAATGACTTGGTTGTTTATTATAATAAAATATCTTTTTTTATTTCTGGCAATGCTCATTATATTGAAATCTAATTTAGCTGCTATTAATATAACCATTCTAGCCTTCTTATCCTTACTATTTGTGTGGTGAATCTTTTTCAGTCTGTTTATTTTCACTCTATCTTTGGTTTTTATTAAGTATATCTCTTACAGACAGAATAAATTTGGTTTTTGCACTTGCCTCTTCTGAAAACCTCTGTTTTTCAATTAGAATTTTAGTACATTAACTTTTAAGGTAATAATTACAATGTAATTACATTGTAATGTAATAATTCACATCACAATTTTAATTCTGTGATCAAGGTGACCAAAGATTTTCCTTTTTAGTAATCATTAATGTGATTCTAAAATTTCTATGAAAATCAAAGGAACTAGCATAGCCAAAATAATTTTGTAAAAGAAGATAAAAATTGTAGGGTGTGGGGCCGGCCCGGTGATGCAGCAGTTAAGTTCGCACGTTCTGCTTCTTGGTGGCCCGGGGTTCGCCAGTTAAGATCCCGGGTGCGGGCGTGGCACCGCTTGCCAAAAAGCCATGCTGTGGTAGGCGTCCCACGTACAAAGTAGAGGAAGATGGGCATGGATGTTAGCTCAGGGCCAGTATTCCTCAGCAAAAAGAGGCAGATTGGCACTAGTTAGTTCAGGGCTAATCTTCCTCAAAAAAAAAAAATTTAGGGTGTACACTACTTGATATCAAGACTTACTGTAAACCTACAGTGATCAAGAGAGTAGGCTATTGGTGAAAGTACAGACACAAGCAATGATGAATTTTAATTGAAAGTCCAGAAAAAGACAAGTATGTTTATGGCCAATTGATTTTGACAAATATACAAAATAATTCAATGAAAAAAAGGTATTTTTCCTATAAATTATGTTGTAATATTTAAAAATCCATATGCTAAAAAAGTGGAAGAAAGGAAACATTGATTAATATTTTATATCATACGTCATATATAAAAGATAACTCAAAGTGGATATAAGTCAAAATGTAAAACTTAAAATTATAAGACATCTGGAAGGAAACCCAAGAGAAAATCTTTAATCTTTGTGACTTTTACCAAGGTTTCTTATATACATTCAGTAGCATGAGCCATAAATGAAAAACGGTAAATTGGACTTCATCATAATTAAGAACTTCTGCTCTTCAAAAATATTACTAAAAGAATGGAAATACGAGTCTCAAATTGGGAGGAAATATTTTCATATTTTATGTAAATAATAACTGATATTTAGAATATATTTTAAAATTTCAAAACTCAGTGATACAAACGCAAACTACCTAATTAAAAAAAATGAAACTATTAGAACAGACATTTCACCAAAAAAGATACATAAATGGCAAATGAGTACTTGTAAAGGTGTTCAACATCATTAGTCATTAGGACAATGCAAGTTAACACCACAATGAAATAGCACTACACATCTGTTAGAATGACTAAAATAAGAATATCATCATCACCATTATAAAACTAACAATACCAAGTTCAGGAAAGATTGCAGAGCAACTGGAAATCTCATAAATTGCCAGAAAATGCAAAATGACACAGGCAATTTCGTCAACCTTTTGTCAGTTTTTAAATTTTAACATATGCTCTTCATATGTCCCAGCAAGTGCACTCCTAAGTTTTGCCCTAAAAATGAAAACTTTTCTTCATACAAATGCCTGTATACAAATGTTTATGGTAGATTATTATGTAATCTCTCAAATCTGGAAGTAACCCAAAAATGCTTCCACTGGTGAATGGGTAAAAAGTAGAGCATATTCATACAATAAAATTCTACTGATCAATAAAAATAAATGCACTACTGATTCACACAACGGCACAGGATGAATTTTAAATGCATTACGCTAAGTGAAAGAAGTAGACTCAAAGGGCTGTGCACTGTACGATTCCACCAATATGAAGGAAAGTAGATAAACAATAAAGTAATTAATGTATACTCAGTGAAAATAGGAGATACACAATATGAATTAAAAATAAGCAGACGATGAGGATAAGCAGTTTTGAGTGATGGAGTCAAATTTAAAATGGGTTGGCCTAGAAGGTTTAACTGAAAATCTTGCTTTGAGTAAAGATCTGAAGGAGATGATGTGGTAAAAAAAATTGTCAATAATAGCAATGCAATGTAGAGAGTCCATCTAGGGTTAGATCCAACGTTTAGTGGTAGCAGAGTAGAAAACTAGGCCTCTGACTTGAGTATTGAAATGTATGTGCATAACCTATTCTCTTTAAATGTATCAAACATTGTGATTAAGTATAAAATATTTTCCATGTTAATAAGATAGGAAGGGCTTCTAGTCAGAAATTTCAACATTTATGAGGACACAAAGATGAAAGTCCTGGTATATATGTGGCACTACATGTATTTTCATTTTGAGAAGGATAGAGGTGTAACATGGAACTGAAGGAGATGAGGAACCTCAAATAAGAAGATAATTTTCTAAAATTTAATTTTATTCTATAGAAAGAAAGGGATTAAAGTTTACAAGAAAACAAGTGGCATTATCAGATTTATAATAACTTTTATTAATATGGTCATCTTAGGTCCTCTGACAGCAGGAAATCACAAAAATTGAATGAAGTAAGCAGACAGTAAAAACATATGTAGCACTGGGGCTGCACAAGTCGGTGTCAACCAGAGACGTTTTTCTATGCTACGCTTTGAAACCTTATCACCTATGTTCTCGCCTTCAAGATTTTGTAAAAAGGAGAACACACATTTTAAATATGAAGTATAATAAAAGCTTTATCACTCCTTCCTGTGACAAATTTCACTCTGTATCTTTAGTTTTGCTGAAAACCATTATACTGAAACATTTTAATGTGCATTTTTTCTGATTTTATTTAATACATTTTTATTGTAAAAAATCAAACACATACGATGAAAAGATGAAACCAGGATATTACTACTGTTAGCACTTTGATTTATTTAGTTTCAGGTTGTTTTTCCTATTTGTGTGGCTTTTATTTGAATGGAAATAAAGCCATCTTTGATGGACAGTTTTTTATCTTGCTTTATTTTCATTGAAAATTTTGTCAAGAATATTTTATTGTGTCACTAAAAACTATTTGAAACTTTTGGCTTCAGCTCTCACATGTAAAGAGTTTGGAAGTAGTCACACCCGTCTTCAAAAAAAGAAAACATGCTCAGTGGGACTGAATCTAATTAGCTGTAATCTGGAAATTGGACAGAAAAATAGGTTGAGATAAGACTGGAACATTCAGTTACACAATATTATGGAAATAAGTGTTTGACAGATATGAAAAAATAAGTTTTGTAGGTTTTGGGATTCATACAATCTTTCGACATGCACACATAATACACATTATGTGTAACATAATGCACATGCCTTATATATGTGTTTGACATAACATACATTTTCAGAAAAAAGATATTTCTGGGAATTATGACTCTATTGTAGAGCCTTAGCAAATGTTAGATACTTAAATATTTGTTAATGCTATAGGCCAACGAAAGCCAAAAGTGCTAATGGGATCTAATGTTGCTGTGCCGTTTTATCCTGTTTTCCAAGTCTGTCATGAGGGACTTGATGCTGCTAGATAGATGGCCATTGTCTTTGACCTGGAGATGAAAGCATAAAAACACTTTATGTCTTTTAGTTAAAAATGAGCATTTTTATTTTTACATTTTATTATCCCAGCTAGGGATTTGCCTATAATCACTACCAAGTTGAACCCATAGTTTGTCAATGAGCAACGTGATGTTCTTTTCATTTCCTATGTTTGTGGTCAAAGCTGTTCATAATGCTGTTGTTTAAATTATTTATGTTGATATGTATATAGAGAGAGATGGGAAGACAGAAACAGAGAGAGATCCATTGTTGTTTAAAATATCTTCAAAAATATTAAGAACATTCAGCATTTAAACAAAGTAATTTGCATGTTGAACGCCATAGAACTTGAGCTGTACAGTATATGATAAAAATCCACGCGCAAAAGAATCCCTAGCGTGGTTTTAGAATAAGAATAAAATGCAAAGTTTTAATGATATGAGTATTTCCTTCCACAGTTTAATTAACACTGCTTTTATTTTTGATGTATAAAATATCGGTAGATATTACCATTAGTGGCATTTTAAGATCAATGAAATACAGAAATTAGATATGAATCCATGTTTACAACGTAATAATTTCCTCAGGTCATGCTAACCTCTCTGAACTTCAGTTTGCTCATCTGTTCAAAGAAGATAATGGCATCTCATTGACAGTATTTTTATAAGAGTTTGTGGGATGGTATATAAGAATACGCTTTGTAAATGTCAAGTTACCAGGCAGGTGTAATGAATTATTTCCTGTAATTAAACCATGGGGTCAGATTATCAGAACTAGAAATAAAAACTTAATAATGAATATGGGAACATGACATTTTACCAGCTAGAAAACTCTTGAAATTGTCATTCAAGGAATTAATGAAAACAGTGTGGAGCTGAGGCAAATAATAGACAGGCAATTCAGTGGAATACAATATACAATCTAGAAAGAGAACATAAAATATGTAATATATGATCAAAGAGGCATCATTAAATAGTGACGATGGGAGAAATATCTGTGAAAGTGTTGGGATAAACTGCTTATCCATTTTTAAAAAATAAATTTAAAAGTACACTTCAAACCTCCACATAAAATTTCCAAATCATTGAAAAAAAAAAATATATATATATATATTTAAATTTGAAACACAGGAACATTAGAAGAAGAAATCATTGACTATAAAATTTTTAGAATCAAAAATGACATTTTTTACAAAATACATGTATTTTCCCTTGTCTTTATTAATATTATGTTCTCTTGTTTAAAAAATTAGATAGAAAAGTATAAAAGACAGTAGTATTATTTGACATTGTCACTACCCACAACAGACATTGCTGTTTATTTCTGGTGAATATGTTTTCCAGAGTTCTTGTATATACACACACATATTTTAAATGCATATATAATATCAAAGCCAGTTTTTTAACCCTGCTTTTTGCATGCATGACTATTTTCTGTCTATCAACACAATCAAATATATTTATGACAATTATAGATGGTTTTACAATATTCAATTATATAAATGGCACTTAATTTATGTAACTGTTGTACAATTAGTGAACATTTATTTCTAAATTTAGCACGTTATGAAGAGTGATGCAATATGCATTCTATTGCATAATACTTGAATACTTGTTCAAATATATTAGAGATAAACACTAGAGGTTAAATTTTGATTGAGAACCCCAAATTGTTGTCATCATTTACAGGTCTATCTACATTACGTAAGAATGATTCTAATCCCACACTCAACCCTTGTGAAAAAATTCAGACTTAATTTGAAAGTATTGTGGATGAATTGAAGATAGGTTATTCTTATTTTAAATTGCAATTTTAATCATTAGTAGGCCTGGATCATATATTTTATTGAACATTTCTGTACTTTCTTCTATGAATGGACACTTGCCATCTGAGAACTATTGTGGAATACCTAGAAAATCCCAAATTCTAATCTACATCTCTAAGGTGGTATATATTAGCATGTGACTGATGGGGACATTGAGGCAAACGAATGGGTTAGAGTATGTAAAGCAGTTGTGACAGAGTCTGTCATATAATAAACACACACCAAATGTTAGCTATGATTACTATTATAGTTATTGTTAATGAATACTACTACTTACATTGACAGAGAATAAGATTTATTAACATACAATAGCTGTCTTTATAATATTAATTTAGAAACAAATTTTATAACACAATATATGTGTTTATTCCATTTATTCATTAACCTACAAGACTATGTGAATAATGTCTATCTTGCTACATAAAACTAGATGTTTTTGCATGTTTTCATCAAATGTTAAACCACACAAAGTAATCAATTATTTCTAAGACATAGTGTTGCGTGTCTTTTCTTACGTTTGTTATAAGTATTTCATTTTCTTACAACAATTATCTATTAAGTGTACAATAAATGGAAAATATTATTTTAAGAAGATAAATATAGCCAGGGTCCCAATTTCAATGTAAATCCTGTCAGATATAACTAAGTATAGTTAACTAGCTAACACAGAGATCCTGCTATGGATGTGTTTCCCCATAGGCAACTAGATCATCCTTAGAGAGAACTGACACAGGTAGCCATGGTTCCAGAGCAAAGCCTCAGTCCTCTGCAGAGAGAGGTAATTCTGACAAAGTCATGTATGTAATAACATTTAACTCCTGAGGAACTCATGCACCCTGGGAAAGAAGGATCTGAAAGCAGAGAATGAAGGAGATAGTGTTGAACAGATGATTCTACACAGGTGCTTGTGTGTGTTACTGAGTATTAGAGGTAGAAGTCATCAAGGAGGATGATGAAACTTTCATACTGATAACTCAGATGTCAATTTGAGAAGACTGTTCAGTGCTCGAGGGTAGTGATATTCAGAATTACCTCCTATGTATCTGGAGATACCAGCACAGGCAATCAACAGAGAAAGTGGCAAAGAATCTCCCCCAGGCACCATGGGACATTTAGGGCATAATTCAAAGGGAAGGCTAGGCAGAAAAGGAAATATGTGTAGCGAACATGCTGAAATAACTCTTGAGGATCCAGGAACATTTACAAGGTTAATTACAGTGCACTTAGGTTGTTGCCCTAATGCTGGAGGCAAGAGCCAACTAGATGAATCTATTGTGTAATCAGTAGATTTCATTGCAAGGAGCAAATTCTGGAAAACCTTTGAAAGGGAAATGGAATCTGGTGATATGAATCAAATTCCCAATGTTAATGTGTGGATAAAATGAGAATAAAAATGCTGTCCTCTCCACTTTGTATAAGGCAGGAAACCTGTAATCAGAACGAAGAACCAGTCAAGACCAGAAATGGAGCAAGAATAATGAATAAAAAGCAAGAATGATGGATGCAGGATATCACTCACCACCTGACAATCAATGAAGAATAAATTGTTATTTGCGTCAAAGGACTGCTTTCATTGATCAACCAATCCTTGTCAGCAAGTTGAATTATGGATAATGTCAGTGACACTGCTGTTCTGTTGTCAGGCTGCCTGCCCACCTGGTCCCAAGGGATGTCGGAGAAAGTAACTCATTCCCCTTTACACAAATGATGGACAGGGTACCAAACCTGCAAAGGCTAACAGGTATAGGTGGACCACTGAGACTGGGAATAGCATATTGCATAGTCCTGTCTAGCAACACATGTGAAATGAAAAAGCATTTGAAGACATCATTCTGCCTTTCACCATAGTCCTTATAGTTTGTATTTCTTTACATAAGTTCATTTCACACACCTGCTTTACCTATTTAGTCCCAAATGCATGGGGATTTATCACACCTGTTCAAGATATTTCTTATTTACTTCTTCATTTGTTATGATTGAAGCCAAATTATTAAAGAATGGCACTACTGTATCCCTGTCAGTTTCCGCCTTTAGTTCCTAAATATTTACTTCATGTATTTGATGCTCTAACTGTTTGAAGAAGACTTATGTTCAATTGATGTGTACTGTGCTTTAGATATTTTATCAAAGTGTCCTTATTTCCTTTGTGCATTAATTTTCTTGAATTGTACCATCTATTAGTATTTGAAATATTGCATTGATTTTAATATCTTTGAAACTCTTTGTATGATAAAACCACCTGAGTTGTTTAGTTAAGGCTTGACTTTATAAACTATGTTTTTGCTTAATTTTTTACATACAACTTAAATATCTTAACCTTTTAATATGGAGCTTGGTTGCTATTATCTGGTGCAGTGGCTCTATAGGGGTAGTCTTTTCAGTTTCCTCAGGGAGATTTAGCAGATACACTTCTAGTCTTGACCTCTGGGATAAACTTTTTCTTTCTTTCCTTTTATTATCTTTTCTTCCTGGCTTATTGCAGTCTATTTTCTTAGTTCTTGGTATTTGTTTCAGAGACGTCATGATTTTTTTTTGAGAATATAAAACTGTCTAAGCATTTGAATTGCATGAGAAAAAGTTTTAACCCTCAAAACTATGCTATTTGCATAATGGATGCATATTGTGGCATTGTTTGTAATAGCAAATTATGATAAACAATGGATAAATCCCTCAATAGGGCTGGCATAAATAAATTACGGAGAATATTATGCATATGGTAGAAGAATAAATAATATGGAAAAATACGTAAAATATTATTAAAGAGGAAAGGCAAGGTTTAGATGAATGAACAGAATAGTCCCATTTATATAATATATTGATATTCATGTCACTTAAAAATCTGGAAGTATATACAATAAATATTAATAGTGGTTAAATCACTCAAAGGAAACTAAGGTTCAAATGAAACATATTTAATTTAAATCCCTTTTATTCTGTTAGGGAGATATTATCATTAGCATATATATTTAAGATACTAACATATTTAAAATATATACAATGTGTACATAATATGTAATATAAAATATGTAATATATATATTGTATTTCCTATTTATTTTTTGGAATTTATGCATAAGCTTCATTTTTATGGGCTTATTTTTTTCTAAATTATAACTTCAGGTTAAATATGGCTTAATATTTGATGAAAATTTTTTAAGCCTTTTTTTTTAAAGATTGGCACCTGAACTACATCTGTTGCCAGTCTGTTTTTTTTTTTCTTCTTCTTCTTCTCCCCAAAAACCCCCAGTACATAGTTGAATATTGTAGTTGCGGGTGCCTCTGCTTGTGCTATGTGGTATGCTGCCTCAGCGTGGCTTGATGAGCAGAGCCATGTCCCTGCTGAGGGTCCGAACCAGCGATACCCTGGACTGCTGAAGCAGAGCATGCAAACTTAACCACTGGACCACGGGGCGGCCCCTGATGAAGATTAAATGTATTGAATCTGTAAAGGCCACTTAACGCTGTAAATGCATGCTACTGGAAACTATTTCTCTACTAATAAGTGGTACTTGTTAGAATTTTATACTATCAGTCCAAATGCCCAGAAACCTGCCAACTATGTAGGAGGGGGCACTGCAACCATGCATGTTCCCAGAATTATAAACGTACTCTATGACCAAGTACCATCTGTGCTGAAATAGTGAAAGGGCGAGAAAAGTAAGTTCTGATAATCCTAAGGGCCAAAGAAGAACGAAATAGAAATAAATGTTTGCCTGGAAAGAGCGTGGAGGCCACTACAAGGAGATCTGACAGAAGCCAGTGAGACTAATAGAGGGCTACAAAGGCTCCAATTTGTTTATGAGACCAAAGTAACCAGTGGGACCCACTATATTAGAGAGTTATTGGGCAGCTTAAGCCTCAGGACCTCAGAAACAAATAAAAATAATTTTTAAAAGAAGATCTTTCTACCAGAATATGATGATGAATCCAAAAATGAAACAGCTGGGATTAGAATTCAAATTAAGCAGGGTCACCTCAGAGTAAAGAAAAGGCTCAGATAGAGGAAAAGGAGCCAGGGGTAATAGAGAGCAAATCAGAGAACTCTCATCTGAAGTTTTTTGACTGTGTATTCATTTATCTATTCAAATAGTAGGTATACAGATAAATTAATTTCACAAACTAAACATATCTGTTATGGGCTGAATTGTGTTCCTCAAAAATTCACATGAGGAAGTCCTAACACCCAGGACATGAGAATGTGACAGTATTTGGAGATGTGGTATTTAAAGAAGTAATTAAGTTAAAATGAGATCATCAGGGTGGGCCCTAATCAGATACCACTTGTATCCTAATAAGGAGAGGAAATTTGGACACCAACATGTGCAGAGTGAAAGCCACGTAAAGACAAAGGGAGGAGAAGATGGTGTCTACACGCCAAAGAGAGAGGCCTTAGAAGAAATCAACCCTGCAGACACCATGATCTTGAACTTCAAGCCTCTAGAATTATAAGGAAAAAAAATTGTTCTTTAAGCCACCAGGCTATGGTGTTTGTTACAGCAGTCCTAGCAAATAAATACACCTGTGGAACCAACACTGAGATGGAAAAAATAATAGAATATTAATCCCTATAGGGCCATAGATGGTAGAGTTGTTCTGAACCTTTCTATTGGAGTATTATATGTGTATATATATGTGTGTGTATGTGTGTGTGGATAAATATACACATATATATCATATTTTTTTCATTGATGTATATCAATATGATATTAATTCATTAATTAAAGTATATAAAATATTCAGTTGTTAGTGTATGCATGTATATATGACTTGCAAAAGATATTCAGATTTAAATGTTTATGATTTAAATATGTATGTATTGACATATATGTTATATATGTATTTAAATATATATTAAATATAGAATATGTCATTAAAGTGCACATGGATAGAGAAATCCATAGAATAATATGCATCTATATATTCAAGTGACTTTATATTTAGTGATTTATTAAAAAGAAACATTTAGAACTTAGGAAATCATAAAGATTTTTATACATCTAACGTAATTTTTCAAAAACTTTGGGGAAAGTGCTCTTTATTGTCATTTATTATCTCTGTTTCTCCATAATTTGGCTGATTTTCATCATATGTAAATTAAAGAAATATCATACAAACTTCTATGAAAACAACTGCTTACAATGCAAGCAAACTAATTGAGAAAGCTTTTAGATGCTTAGTATTAAACGAAAAATCAATGTGAAAATGCTTCAAATAATAATAATTGCTACAAAATACATATTTAGTTTTTCTGATATAGAAAAATGTAGTTGATTTTATTTGTGGTTTTGTATTCAATATCATTGATAAATTACGTATGAATTTTTGTAACTTAGTTATAGATTTTTTTGGTTGTGGTAGTTTTATTGCTTGGAAAACAATCTTGTAAAGATATCAATTTCCTTCAAGTTGATTTATAGTTTCAGTGTAATCACAATCAAACTCCCAGTAGGTTTTTGTGGCTTTTGGTAAGCTGATTCTAAATTTTCTACTGAAATGCAAAATGCCATGAAGAACCACGATAACCATAAAGGGAAAAATAAAACTATAAAATTTATACCAACAGATATCAAGATGTTATTAAGCAACTAACATTAGGACAGTGTGATATTTGTGTAAATATAGACATAGGGAACAATGACGCCGAATAAAGAATCCAGAAATATACCTACTAATATAGTGATCCTTAATTTTTGAGAGAGTTGCCTATGCAATTCAATGGAGATAAAACAGCTTGTCAATAACTGTTGCTAGTTCCCTTTGAATTTCATATCGAAAAATAATGCATTTGATTCTCTAACTAATGTCAAATACAAAAGTCAATTTCAAATGGACTGCAAATTTACATGTGAAAATTATAGCAGCAAATATATTTTTGACTAAGAGTAGGAAACATCTCTTCAACTAGATTGAGTATAAAAATGAAGAAAATATGAATAATTTGTATCTTATTAAAGCTAAGAACATCGAAACACATCATTAAGAGGGCAAATATTCAAGCTATATAATGAAAGAAAATATTTGAAATATATAGTTGACAAAGACTCATATCCAAATACATTATGTTCATAAACAAATAAATGATAGACAATATAATTGGAAAAAGTGCAAAGGCTTTATAGTCACTTCACAAAAGAAGATATACAAATGTCAAATAAGCATTTGAAATGATAATTAACATCAATATTTATGAGTAAATGCAACTTAAACACTAAGATATCAGTACATGCTTACCATAATGAGCAAAATAAGAGATAATATTTCCTGATTTTTCTGGCTTCCTGTATTACAATTAAGCATCCATGACCCTTGCCATATGATTTCCTGTACTTCACATTAGCGCAGGAAGAGTATTGCCTACTCTAGGCAGTTGATTATTGGCTTGCCTGCATGACTTGCCTTTGCCAATGGAACATAGGAAGAAGTGACAGTGTGCCAAGTCTGGGCAGAAGGCTTAAGAGGCTTTGTAAGGTTTTTATTTGCTTTTCTTGTGATCCTTTTATTCATTATGAGAAGAACATGTCCTGATCCAAGGAGATTGAAGACTCAACCAGATCTTCTAAGCCTGAAGCAGAGCCTTACCATCTGATCCACAGATGTGTGAGCAAGGAAAGTAAATGTTAGTCACTATAAACCACTGAGAATATGCAACACTATCTGCATAAAACAAATTGGTGATGCTGGAGAGCATTGGGAACTCTCATTCAAGGCTGGTAGGCGGTTAAATTTTTTCTGGCAACTTTAGAAACTATTTGTCAATGATGCTAAATAGATAGATGGGTAGAGAGAGAGATAGAGATCAACATCCTATAACTCAAAAAATCCACTCCTAGTAAGATACTCAACAAAACGTGCACCTATATGCACCAAAGTCATATTTGTAAAGTTTATTAATGGTGCCTTTCTAACAGACAAAAACTGGTAATGAACCATATGTACGTCAATGGTAAAATGGATAAAGAAATTGAGGTATATTCGCTTAATGGGACAATCTCCAGAAATAAAAATAAAGTACTTACTGCTGGACGCAATAGCATGAATCTTAAACATGATGTTGAATAAAACAAGCCTAACACAAGAGAGTTCATACTATGATTCTCTTTACATGAATTATAAAAGCAGCCCAGATTATTCTACAATGATGAAATAAAGATAGTGGTTACATTTAGAGGTAGGGGTGGTGAGTGGATAGAGGCATGAAGGGGGCTTCTGTGGAGACAATAATATTCTATTTCTTCATTTGGATGGGTTTACATGGATCTATTTACTGTGTAAAAATTTGAGCTGAAAGATTATAATTTGTGCCTTTTTTGCATGTTTTTGTATTTGAGACTTTCAATATTAATTTTCAAAAGCATACAAAAAGGAGAGATTCAGCCTTTGGAGTTAGACTGACTAGACTTTTAAAACACAAGTTTCATGATTGTCTAAAGATGGCTGAATGTTCAATTTTCAGATGATTTCTTTAAATCAAAAGAGATGTTTGGAGTATGTCTGTGTGTATGCATGTGTGTCTCCATGCTGTTTCTGTCATTAACCACAGCTATACACAAACTATGGGCTTGGATAGAGAAAAGCCAGGTTCAAAATGCAAATCTCCCATACAAATTCTCAAACTTACGTGTGGTATGAGTTGACAGAACAGAGACTTAATTCACCCCATCTTCTACTATCTTTCAATTGTCACATCAAAAGTAAATCCCAGAGGTGATGGATGTGTAAAGTGACTCGACGGCGGAAATTCTTTCACAATACATATGTGTATCAAATCATCACATTCTACACTTTAAATATCTTGCAAATTTAGTCCTCAATTATACCTCAATAAAGCTGAAAAAACACAGGGATAACACATCTGGGATAAAGAAATCAACCAATTTAGCCAAAAAGAAGAAAAGAAAAAGGTAAATCCCAGCGATAGCACAGTCAACCTCTTTCCAGTGCGCATGCTTCTTGTCTGTCACGTCTGCCACTGCACATCATCTTAGAGTCTCTGCTCCACTGTTTCAGAGCAAATCACAACCTCCTGAGTTGTAGCCACTCAGGACTTTACATGCTTCTTCCTACCACTCTACCTGAAATCACCATTCTAGGCTTGGATTCAGGGATCTCTGTGGGAGAATGGGAAACAAATCAACCCAACATTGTTTCACTGTCTCTTTTTCTTCTTGGGGTCATCCGTACAAAATTTTTTCCTCAATGAACCAAAACACTTGCTCAATCAACCAAGAGTAACCTTTGGGACACCTCCTCTCAATTTCCAGATTTTACTGCCTTCTCGTTAGCAGTAGTAGCATACAAATACATCATGTATGTTATATTTCCAACTTTACTGTGTACTTTTAAAAGTAGAATTTGGATTTTTCTCACAAATTTCTGGTAATTTGACTTAAGACATCAAAAAGGGAGAATTGTTACTGCTGTGAAAATCTGTTGTATTATTCTTTTTTCTTTATCTGTCCCATGAAAGTTTCGCCTGAAGATCCATAATTCTTTATTTCCTAACAAAGAGGAAACTGGAACAACACAGCAACATCTAATCAGCATCTAAAATCACTGGACAATCACCCATACAATTCTACAATAAACCTATTTTAATTCTTATAGACATCACCTACAGTAATAATTACTTTATAGATCTTACACACATGGAAACTTAGGCCCTCAAAGTAATACGGCATATGTAAAATTATATGTATTTTGGAGGAAAATAATTGAATTCAATGTTCAGCTCCTCCATATATGATGTTTATAAGTTAGGACAGATAATTTAATGATTCTCATGTTCAGTTAAATATACATATACATATCTAATAAAAACATTTAATATGTATATTTGCTTCGATAATCAAACAGGATAGCATAAATAAAGACTCTAGCCATGAAACCTCAATAAATATTAGATATGTTCCTTTCCAACTTCAGAGAGATTAATAATTCCCAGAAAGTAAAAAATCTTGTTACTAGTAAAACCATGATTCAAAATCAAATCGTTCCGGCTCAGAAGCTTGTAATTTTTATTCTTTAGACAGAGGGATTTTATAGAAGTATGATAACACTGTAAAACAGGCCAGAATGTCTAGTGAATACTCTAGATGTGGTGACTAGATTTTATACAGCAATATGTTATCCTCACATTGTTTTATGGCTACGACTGCTAAAAATATTTGCCACAATTACCCAGCCAGGACTAATGTTGTTATGCATTTAAACCAAGACTGCAGATAATAAATTTGTTATTAAAATGTCTAGAACAATAGCTGTTCAGTACATGAAATAGGAGTAAAGGCCAAAACAAACAATAGAAGCACGGAATGCCAAGTGCCACTCAAAATGGAAATATAGTAATACGATAATATAATTAAAGCTAAACTCTTCAATTTAACGTCAAAAAGAAACAACAGATAAAATGGGAAGAAAAATTCCTCAGGCTTGACTCTTAGAGAACCAAAAATGACAGTTTTGTTGCACTAAGGATGTCGCCTGACAAAATAGACTCCTGCTCTTATTGCCTCTTCTCTTCATTTAAAATAACTAAGAATCACAAAGAAGGCGAAGATAACGACAACAAGCAAGAATTCAAAATATTGTTGGGTTTTGTTGTAGACAGAGACTCAGGAGATCAGTTGACCCAATATTTTCCATTGTTATCTAAAGACAACCGTGAGGTGCCAGATTCATTTGGTGTACACCAAATAATACACCCCGTGCATACTATCTGTAAAGTGCATGCATATATTGTGATTAACGACATCCAAGTATTTGTTAAGTTAACAGGATTCAAACAACCTTTAATTCATTTTCGCAAATTATGTATAACTAAAGTATAGTTATTGTCATGTAGAACAGTAAACATTTTAATGTTAAAAAATAATCTATACATTCTCCTTCCATTATGTCTGAGTGGATCCTGTCAGATCAAGCTTCCCACAGGTAATAACTATAAATTCTGAAAAACAGAACAAAAACAAAACCTACCTGAAGGCACTGGAGAATGAACAAAAGCAGGCAGAAATTGGAGGAGAGTTAACAATTGGAAGGAAAAAACAGCACTGGGTATGTTTCAGTATTCTAGCCTAAGAATAGGTCCCCTTCTGTGCCACGTGAGGCAGCTAAAACTCAAAGGAAACCCTGCAGTTTTAGTGGCTTGAAGATCCAGAGGTTACAGTTCAGGGAAACTACAACCATTGAACATTGAGGCAGGACACCCTAGAAGAGAGAGAGGGAACCCAGTTTCCTATGTATAAACTCTGTTCAAATATTTGCTGAAACCCGAGCCATGAATGCTTGGGGCAAATTCCTAGCAGTCTATCTGATAATCAAAAGAACTGAACAAAGATTTGAGCTGCCACTCTCCACAAAGGAAATAGTTTACAGTTTGCCTCTTCAGATTAATATGACAGAATTCATAATCTTTACATTACATAGATTAATGTGTGTGTCTATACTTAGTCCTCACAGCCATCAAATCCCAATAACAGGGAAGTTATGCTCCACTAACATTGTGACCTCATGTATAAATCCAATCTCTCCAGTTATATACATAAGTTACCCAAAGTAATTTGCCCACAGTTTCCTCATCTTCTAGACAGTTCTAGAATATTGGCCAACACTTATCTTACTGCATGCAAGGAAGACATGTATTTCAGGTGCCAAGAGCAGAATGCTGTAGACCAACTGTATGTACCTTCCCAAATTCATATGTTGAAACCTACTCCCCACTGAGATGGTATTTCGAGGTGGTGTCTTTGGGAGGTGATTAGGACATGAAGGCAGATCCCTCATGAATGAAATTAGTGCTCTTATAAAAGACACTCCAGAGAGCTCACTTGCCCCTTCCAGCACATGAGGACACAGAGAGAAAACAGCAGTCTATAAACCGGGAAATAGGTTCTCACCAGACACCTTCATCTTGGACTTCTCAGCCCCCAGACTGTGAGAGGGAAATTTTGTAGTTTATAAGCCACCCAGCCTATAGTATTCTGTTATAGCAGCCCAAACTGATGAAGACATTTACCATAGTAATTCCATCTCTGATGTCTTCATTCTTGAAAAGGAGACATGTGCCTTGTATTCAATTAATCCTCTTCCACATCCTAGTTTTTTCCTCAGTTAAGTATCTGCTGTACTTGGCATATCACTAGCAGATTCTTTAAAGTGATCTGCCTTGAATGTCTTGCTAGTGTCTAGGTCTCTTCCTAGTCTCTCATACTCCTAAGGAATATGGGGCAAATGGAGCACAGTAAGAGGTTAATTACTTCATATCATATAGTAATATTGCTATTTTGCATATTGGACAGAACCAATAGTGTTTCCTCAGGAGGATTGGTATGTCTTCTGGATTGTCTGGGACATTCTGCTTTCGAAGAGACAGTATAGAATAGTAGTTATGAGCAATGACTCCAGAGCCAGACTATCTACACTAAAATCCTGACTTCACCTCTTAATTGCTATGAGAACTTGGGCAATTACTAACCTCTAGGGTGACTGCAGTTTTCTCATCCGCAAAATGGAGATGATAGTAGTACTGGCCAAGACAACCTTCATGTTCTCCTCAGCTTGACTACAGACCCCTGATCTTCCTTTTCTTAGATCATTTCTTTATAAAGTTACAACTGTAAATTCTTTCTCTGTTTCTTTGAGATATAAATCTTCTACAACCTGGGAATGCCTTTCTCAAGGCCATCTCTTTGAAATGTAATCATCAAGAAAAATAGGGCCCCTATGTTTCAGTCTCTATAGGAGGGTAGGAGCCTAACTTCCATAAGGAACAATGAGCAAACACAGATGGCCTAATCACATTAACCAACCCGTGCCCTAAAGTCCTCCAAAACTTTTCTATTAGCTCACTCCAACATTTAAAAACACTCCTGCCTTTTGTTTCAGTGGAGTTGAGTTCAGTAGCTCTCCTCCTCTATTGCAACAGCGTTGAACAAAGTCTTCTTTACCATTCATCTGACATATAATTATTCTAAAGAAGTTATGATGAAGAAGAGAAAAAAAGAAAAAGAAAGAGGAGGAAGATGAAGAGGAGGACAAAGAGGAGATGAGAAAGAAGAATGAGAAAGAGGGGGAAGAAAGTAAAAAGGATAAATTTTCTGGCAAATGTTTAGAGATTTTTTGGTTTTGATAATATGAAGGTAGTAGGCTTGGTTTTTGAGCACTGCATTAAGCAGTTTACATATTTGTAGAGGCAGTATATTCTTAGATTATTGCAAATATGATCTAAAATTAGACAGGCTTAGTGTTATACATTGAATCGTGATCCTCAAAATTCATATGTTGAAGCTCTAACTCCTGGTACCTCAGACTGTGACTGTATTTGGATACAAGGTCTTTAAAAAGGTAATTAAGTTAAAATGAGGCCATTCAGGTGGGCACTAATCCAATCCAACCAGTATCCTTGGGACACAGACACCAGGGATGCACCCACACAGAAGAAATGTCATGTGAGTACACAGTGGGAAGTAAGCCATCTACAAGCCAAGGCGAGGGACCTCCAGAGAAACCAAACCTGTCAACACCTTGATCTTGGACTTCCAATCTCCAGAACTGTGATAAATAAATTTCTGTTTAAGCCATCTAGTCTGTGGTATTCTGCTATGGCAGCCCTAGCAAACTAACACACTTAAGTTCAAATCGACTTGCTAAGATTTGCTAACTATATTACTAGTTATTTATCCTCTATGACTCTCAGTTTACCCTGTGAAACAAAGAAAATACCATTTACCATGCTGAAATAATTAAATTAGATAATGTAGTGAAATTATAGTGATTACTATCATTAACTATTAGAAGAGCTGTTAACATTTGAATTACGCAGTGTAGGAAAAAAAATCCCAGGCTCAAAAGATTGCTCTAAGTTGCAAAAGTAGTAAATGACAGAGCTAATAGCTAAAACCAATTCTGGTTGATTCCCAGACAGGATTAGCTTGATACCACAACAACTTACACACAAAATAATTAGGAATATATTGTTTCATCATACGTGTTTACCTAAAGGGAAAAAATCATTTTTTAAAATGTAAAATGATTTGTATGTACGATCAAAGAGAGTCATCATCTCATGAAAAGGTAGAGGGAATGTTTTTGATTTTTTCAACTTTAAAGTATAAGAAACTATTTGTGTCTAGACAGTTCCATTGATAAACTGGTAGTATAATCCTAACATAGAAGCAAGAGCATCAGGAGACCTGAGCTCAACATTGTCATGTTCATTAAGGTGTAGTCTGCAGGCTTTAAAATGTTCACCGAAATGCTTTTATCTCTATGTAAGCTGTACCTTGAAATGCTGTATTTGAATATGAAAAAAAACACTTCCTGTTTCCTAAAGAAGTTATCAAATAGCTCAAGATGCCTCTCCATTCTGTCACCTCTATCTGCACCTCTCCATATTGTCACTTCTATCAGAGATATCAGTGAGGAAACCTGAATACTGCTATTTAAAAACTGAAAAAAAATATTGCAATTGGTAAGGAGATTGTAGACGAAGAGGTTTATAATCTAAAAGAGTACTTGCTTCAAAATCTTCTAAGAGGAATCCAGTGAAAAATGATAGATGCACCAAGGAAACTGTTCTGAGTTGAATAAGATGAAGGTAGAATTTGACAGATTCTAGATCATGAAGAGCTTTGAGAATTCATGCATGAGAAGCATGTTACCATGTAGGATACTTGGGCTCTGGAGTCAGGCAGACCTAAATTTAGGTTATTCTTCTTATTTGCTCTGTATAACCCTGTGTATATTACATAAATTTTCTATGACTTAGGTGTCTTATTTGTCAACTGGGGATCATTAGAAATAGTATATAGATCATAGGACTGATGTAAAATTATGTGAAATAATCCAAGTAAACATTTAACAGTGACCAGACTTTTTAAAAACAAATTCTAGTTGCTGTGTGGAGGAAGACAAATGTCAGGATTGGAAAAGCAGTGGAATTCTTTATACTTTAAGTACTGAAAGTTACCAAGTCATTAATCATAGCACTGCCTCAGTTCTAATCAGTTTAAGCCTAAAAGCAACGCTTGTGTTATATAGATTGATGCCACCTGGTAGAAAATATTTCTTCAAAAATGATCCACTGAATAGACCCATAATATATCCATCAAATATTTAAATTCCTCATTTTCCCCAGAGTAAAATAATTATACATGGTCAAGATTTTGCTGGTTTATTAGAATATTGAGTAATAAGAGAAAACATTTATAAGGAAAAAAATATCATTTATTGATGAGGATTTTTAGGCTGCTTAATTTTAAAATGGCTTATGGTGAGGATTTTTAGGCTGGTTAGTTTTAAAACTACAGATGAGATTCAGGCTCCAAGGAGTGGAATTTGTTTGCCCCTTTGTTGGGAAACATTTACATTTCTAAGGGAAACCTCTATCTGTGAAGATGCCTCCCTCTCTGTGCCAGGAAGAAGGGGGAATGGTCTTATCTCTAGAAGCTCTTAATGTGGAAGGCAAGAACTTAAGTTGGTTGCTGTCTGGCAATCTCATGTAACTGATTTAGGGTGGTGGCTTCTGACCTTTACTTAATCCGATTTGATTCTTGTCTAAAAGTCATGGGATCACCCAATGACCAGACCCCACCTGCACTGATACCATTTTAACTTTTTTTCATGTTCTTTCCTTTGTCTTCGTAAAGAGATGACTCACATACCTATGCCTTAAATTTAGCCCTAACCCTCAACTAGGGGCAGCAGCAGGAGCTCTGACTGCCCGTGGGTCTTGTCCCCACGCACCAGCTCTGCCTGCCCATGGGTCCTGTCCCCATGCCAGCGGGGGCAGCAGCAGAAGCTCTGACTGCCCATGGGTCCTGCCCCCATGCTATTCCACACTATTCCCTAAATAAAAGAGCACTACTGCCAGATCTTGAGAGTCTAAGAAATCTTTCTTTCGACTCCTCGGCTCACCGACCCCGCATCATTTATTCTTTCATGTTAGATGCTTTACATAATTTATTTCATTTAACCTTTTTAATCCCTCAAGATTAGCTCCATCCTAAGTCTTTCAGGTGAGAAACTCTCTCTTATTAGAAAAATTAGCAAATTAAAATAAATCACCATTTTCTAAAAATATTATTTTTATTTATACATCATACTTTTGACTCCAGGAAGCTTCATTCATACATGCGTTGCTCAGTTGATGCCTGTAATCAACATTTAGGATCTTCTGTTTTGTGGTAGCAAATCATCATTTGCTTTTTCATAATAGAAGACATTTTCCAAGGTGCTGAATATAACAGCTCCCATCCTTCCTGAAATCTTAACCCAAGTCTGACTGTTCTTTTTGAATGTTCTCTGTTCTTTGATCTCTGAAACACAGTCACATTGCTAGCACACCGGATTACTAAAGTCCACTGCTACAATGTAATTCAAATACTTCTACTTTATTTTTTGAAAATTCTCATGATCATTCCCCTTTGCCTGTGTTGTTATTGTTTGTTTACTTAGCTTGGGATGGACAGCTTGTTGTCTTCTTTCTCTTCTGTAACATACCACAGTGATAATGTGCAAATTCTCATATAGACTGTAATTTCATACATATGGATATTCTAATGTAGCAGAAAGAAACCCCATTGTCATTCTTCTTAGGAAGCAAAGGAAACAAAAACAGAATCAGCAGGAAAACAACCATGTTCAGCAGTTTGGTGCTTCTTGCACTGGGACGTTAAATTGAGGATGCTGAAGTTAGGATGATTTAGGAAAAGAAGTATTCAGGTTGGTTCATAGAAGTTCAGAAATGTGATATTTAGCTCCCTTATTTTTAATAAAATAACGTTGAGGAAAAGTACAGCCAAGTAAACAAAGAACATCCATACATAGACTACACGGCCTTAGGCAGTTTCCATCTGAGACTTCAGCTTGTCCATTGGCTTTCTGGCATTTTGATTGAAGTCATTTCGCATTTGGGTAAAATTAAAGGATTTCTACTCTTAAGTCTTTCCAAACAAAAATGATGGCATATCTTTCAATTTATGCTAAAGAAAAACTAGAATGATTAAGAAAGAAAGTATGAAAGAAAAAGGATAAGGATATACAGAAATGAATAGGCTATTATAGAATCATTAATGAATAGAATCATATATGTTTATATTTATATATAGTATATATACATTATATATATAATATATATATACTTGGATAACACAAATAGTTATAGTAACACCTAAAATCACTGAGGTTTTACTAAACATTAGCCACTGTTTTTGTGATTTGCTTATCTTACTCCTTAAATTCTGAGGGCATTGTTATTACAAGAACAACCGCCACTACTACTGACGTCCCATGTAGTGTGACTACAGGGCCAAGCTTCTAAGGGGATCACATATTGCAGTGAAAAATTAGAGAAAGCATGGATGTTAAAAAATAGAAAGTTTACTGTATAAATTATTAGATGACTATTAATATAATAGCACATAATAATTTCAATGTTAGCAAAGAGATATATTTACAGCCCTGGAAATATGTTCACAATATATTTTCCCATAAGACAGCTGTCATGAAACTGTACATATAATTTTATTTCATTGTGTAAATTATATGCATGTATTTATACATACATACATAGGCATGGATTCGTATGTGAATGCATGTATGTGTGTGAAGATATAGGCATATATGTATATATAATTGTGTGTATCTATCTCAGTGTGTACATGTGCATTCACATGCATGTGTACGTAAACAGGCATGTGCATATATGTGCATGTAGACATACATGTTTCTTACATATTTGTATAGGCACACATGCATATGTGTATGCATGCGTATGGAGGTGAATACGTGTGTACAGATATCTTTGTGTGTATAATTTCATATAAATAAATGTATGTATATGTAATCGTATGTGTGAATGTAGAAACATATGCAAAAATATAATGTATGTGAATATTTGAATTCATATTTGTGTACTCATATGTGTGTATATGTACACATGTGCATATATGGGTATATGCTCATATGACTATATGTATGCATGTGAAATATATATAAATGCACAGATATATTTCTATGCATGTTTTCTTATAATATCACAAACAGGCCTATATACATGCATGCTTAAATACAGCTTTTTGTAAAAACATTTTGTAACTAATAGACTAAATTTTGCCAAGTATGAAATAAGATGGTTTTGACACCAAACATTTTGGTGGTATACAAAAGATATACCAATCTTTTGAAAAGAGAGAATATATAATTTTATATATAACCACAACGGTGATGAAAAGTAAGAAAGAATAGCATTAGCAAGCTTTTTCCCGAAATATTCATAAAAATTAAGAGGCAGATGTGGATTATTTGATGGAGAAACAAGACCAGAGGAAATCATAGCCAGGAGCATTAATGGAAAAGGACTACTAAGGATTTGTGAGTGGTGCAAGATCAGAATCTACTAATACAAAGTATAAGAGATTTAACAGGTAATTACTTCATTTAGAGCAGCTGGGAAAATAACACTCACCTCTTTCACTTGGGATGAATAGCAAATTCTAGTGATTTTCATTCCTGGGCCAAAATAATAGAAAGAAACTCCAAAAAAGATAAGGGAGCTTCAAGACTTAGGAAACCAGTGTACAAAAACGGATAGCAGATCCTGCCTTTATGTCTCAATTGTTTGAATGTCTCTGATTGAGAAAATGCTTCTGGTAACAGGATTGCCAAATGACAGAGAAAGCAACAACAAAGAATCCTCAAATATTTGATGAAAGTAGGTTTCATAAAAGAGAGGCTCAATAATCACAAACATGAAAATAAATACCCAAGGAAACAGCACTAATAAAGAAAAGTGAAAGTGTCTCAAATAAAAATATAATTTGTGTATGTGGAGAGCTTAAAAAAATAGCCTATTCACTAAACAAATTTATACTTAAGCATATATTATTTAATACTGGCTTATCAGCAAGGTGTTGACTTTTTAAAATATTTTTTATTATCTGGTAATCTTACCTATATTTCTTACTATTTTTTATAAACTTCTTAATTGCTTCCAGTGGATTTGTAAGGAAATAATTTCATCTGCAAATAATGAATATTATAACATTTTAAATTTCAATATTTTAATGTCCTTTAAGAAATTATTTTTCCTTTAGTGGGCTAGGAACAAAGTTGAAATATAAATTCAATTGCCTAAATCCATAATTTGTGCTTGATTTTAACAAGATTCCATTTAATGTTTCTTCAATAATATAATCTATGATGTAGGGGTCTGATAGATGTTCCTTAGCAAAATAAGGATGTTTTCTTCAGTTTTTCATCAAATAAAATTTTATGAGCAATATGTTGGTTCTGAAGGTTGACAAAATCTTACACTTCTCAGTTACATGAAAAGAAAGATACACTTGTTTGCATAAATTGGTTTGAGATAGATTATCTGTCACTTGAAACAGCAGGAATCAAACTAAACAGATCTCCGTTTTTCTCTCTTAAATCTGTCAGAATTATGAAATGTACTGTTCGTTTGTTTTCTGAGAAAATACATCAAGTGTATTAATTCTTTCTTCATGGTTTCCAACATGAATTTAAATTTAAAATGTGGTAATTTTAATTATTTACAATTATTTATCATATCTTCTGTTATATATTACTTTGCACCCTACCTTTTCACATTTAAATTATTCCATTATCACTATCCCATATGACTAAAGAGGCTTCACTCTGACTACCAAACATGCTGTTAGGGAATAATTTTTAATGTCTCTTGCTTTTGTGGTTTTATCAATTTTATATCATTTTTATTTCTTGGTAAAACCTTCAATAGTATTTTTCTGATTGTTGTTAATATTAATTAAAAATTTTGTTTTTTTAGTATATTTTTTTCAAGTTCATTTTATTTTATTATATTTCTCTTGCTTATTCTTGTGTTATCATAACTTGGTATTTTTGTTAATTTTGTGAAAGTAAGTCTCTTACTAAAGATGTCAATGAATGCTCCAAAATCATCTTCTGATAAAGAATAACATTAATAGAGGGTCAAATATTTAAAGCTTTTCCTAGTATTAGATGGAGGAACAGATATGGGTATAGATGCAAATGTGCATAAGCATGTATACATATAGCACATACATATATCTACACATGTACCTGCATATGTTTTACTTCATATTTGTGTTATGTATAGTGTGCTGTATGTATATATGCATGGCACGGTTGTGTGGTAAACTAATTAAAGCAAACTCCTAAGGTCACACTAACGTTTTTGTGTTTGTGTATGTGAGGAAGATTTGCCCAGAGCTAACATTCGTCACCCACCTTCCTCTGTTTTTGCCATGGACATTTGATACCAGCTTACTATAGATAATAATTTAATTAGCCATTTCAGCCTTTTTTTACATGGATTTCCAGATTTCCACCTGAGAATTTTAATGCAATACTTACTTCCTTCTCCCTTAGCTGGATTTGACAACTAAACCCAGGTTTTCCTTCTCTCTGGAGGATTTGTTGGCTTTATGCATCATTGGTATTGATCTAAGTCCTTGATTGAATGCAACAAAAAGTGACAACAGAAGAGTTAAGAAACAAGGAGAAATTTGTTTGAAAGAATATTGAATACTTAGCTAGAGACACAGTATCAGTCTTAGCAAATAAGTGGAATGAAAATAAAAAGAAAGTTTCGACAATTATGTTTTATCAACGAGTCTAGTTATGATGGTACAGAATCTGCAGGACCCTGTCAACACCTTTGAACATCATTGTTGCTACATCATGAGTAAATTCTAACGACTCCTTCACTTATTCCATATTCAAGGATCCAGGTAAGAGCATTTGATTGACCATATCTAGTTCACATTCTTGAGCTCAGAATGTGTGGTAACAGGTCTAGAAATCCTGGCATCTTTTAACTTCTACACTGAAAACAGACATATCTGCCTCCATTGAAGTTTGCAAGATTATATACTACGGGGAATACTTTAACAGTAGTAAAAAGGTTTACTTGCTGAATAGACAAACAAAAACAAAATAGTAAGTATTCATTAACTTTGTTTTGTGAGGTAAATTTATATAGAATGAAATATCAATTTTGGGTATAATTAGGACATTTATAAAAGAAAGCTTCAAAAATATGGTATATGCAAAAGTGTCCTAAAAAGGCACACCTTCTTAACTCTGATATGGTATCATTTTCATTATATATTCTGAAAATAACAAGAATTACCAAAATGTATTCTATTCTAAGCCAATATAAAATATATAATTAGTTTACACAATAAACTTAATTAGTATATTTAAACGCAACAGAAGCCATAATCCCAAGAAATATTTTACTCAGTAGGCAACCTAAAAAATATGTAGAAAATACAAAGCAATGTATTAATATACGTACACCTATCAACTTTTTTTCTTTCGCTCTAGAAATCAGCCACATTGAAAATGGAAAGAAATGCCTATTTTACATTGAACACACATTACATAGATATTTTGTCTTGGAATATTAAGCAAAAAATTTCTACATAAAACTGTAGGGAGTATAAAGAATAATTTCAACTTGTAGCATACCTGGAAAGCTATAAATAATTTTGAGTGGAAAAATACCACTTTAGAAATTATAACTTTTCTTAATAAAAATGAATAGCTGTTCACTTAAAGAATATCGAAAATACAGATAATTTAAAATGTAAAGCACAATTAAAAATTATCTCATTAATCAATCATTGAAAGTTACTAGAATGCTCAAGTATTTCTTGCCAGTGAGAAAAAGTGTACCTGCATGAAGGGTCATGCGGCAACCACAGATATGTGCTTCCATCCTTCCAGAGAGCCTAATGCAAGATGCAGAGTCAACTCACAGCCCCAGTTTTCACTCCTCTGGATACACTACTACATTGGTGCACTGAGGCTTTTCTTCCCCTTTGTCCCTACAGATATTTCCCCAATAAATCTCTTGCACATCTATTTCCATTCTGGTATCTGTTTTTTGGAGGACTCAAACTGAAACACAGTATCTTAGAGAGGGTCTTTATCTTCCCAATAATCTCTGTCACTTCTCCCAAACCATTCCAATCAAATAAACAGTGGAAATAAAAACATCATCTTCTCCACACACACACACACAAATTCCTAGATCCCTCTTCCAATCACATTATCTTTCCGAATCCCTCATACAACGAGATTCTGAAATTGCAATTGCAAATAGATTATTATGTCTTTATATCTACATACTGCCCACTTTAAAAAAAGAGTGGTATCCTGAGAGAAGGATGACTGTACAATTTCCGTGAGACTTAGGTACCACATCTGCAAGTCAGAATGTGTGCAGTGGGATAGTAATGAAGAATCTTTCAATCTCCCCTCAGGTGGTCTGTGTATCAGTAAGGAGAATTTATAGCACTCGCTGTAAAATTTACATTAGTTCTTTCGTCTGTAAAGTGAGGTTTTTGCCCAGTGATATCTTAGCTGTTCAGCACCTCCCCCGTAATGGGGAGTCTAAGTTTTTGTAACTGGATCTTTCAGCAATTGTTTCTATTTACAAGACACCATCAACTAGAGATGATGCTGATATCTAAAACTCAACTACTCAAAGGGACTCCTTTCACAGCATTCTTATTTCTACCTATTGAATTACGTGAGGTTCTGCTGGTGTTATTAGAGAGGCAGACTGAATTAGAAATTCTGGCAGTGACTTTTTGGAATTTGCCTTTATATCAAGTATTCTTGTAATACGAATGTGCAACAAAACCTGAGTCCATCATCCAAACCTTTGGTTTCTACTAGCACAGAGGGTCAGCTGACTTCACCTAAATTCATGAAAATGATTTTATCAGTTTTATTTGAATCTTATTCTTATTATATATCTCAATTTTGTCTCAAATAACTTTTCTGTTCTTTTATCATTTTTCTTTCCCTCCCACCTTCTCTCTCAACTTTTTGTTAAACATATACTGAGTAATTCTCTTTCTCCTTTCTAGAGTAGGTATTATCCAGTGGTTACCAAAGAGATTCTTTTGACCCCCGGGGAACACTTGGCAATATCTCAATATATTATTTGTTGTCACAACTTGAGAAGGGGGACTGCTACTGGCATCTAATGAGTAGAGGCCAGGGATCCTAAAATGCACAGGTCAGCCTCGCCTGTTCCAAAAATGTGATCTGATCTAAAATGTAAATTGTTCTGAGATTAAGAAACCTAGTTAGTATATCTATGTCCAAACTACATGGGAAAACATGTTTTTTCTTCAAATTAACTCCTTTAAAATTAGTGCTAATTGATAAATTCATCAAAATCTAATATAAAAGATTATTTGATAACTTGTAGATAGATAGACTACTATTCTAGACTAGGATTTATCCTGTGATTGTAAACTTTTCTATGTCTTCACATTTAACTCTAAGGATTTAGATAAATTACTAAATTCTTTAATCCTCAGTTATCATGGGATGGGTGATGATAATAGCCCTGTAGGGTTATTATGAGAAGAATGTATAATGTGCATAAAGCATCTAGTATATAGTCAATAGTCATTGTTATAGTATGCTTTATTTCAGTCATCATTGTTTTTATATATAAATGTTCTGTTCGGCATCCTGGGTGAGAGGTATCAGGTACACTAATGTTCTGAGTTTCAGAAGAGGTTTCATACTAACTTGGATAGGTTGTTGATCAACTGTGAACAGGCATTAAAAATATCAATTTTATGTTCACAGGATTATATTAGTCCCAGATCTAGAATTTATTATTTGATAAATCACTTCTTTTTATAAGGCTTCATTAGATTTATCTTTATCACAAAATATGTTTTTGCATTTTGAAAATGACAGTAAAGTGTCTTAAATTCCCTTAACTGCAAAATGATGACAAAGATATCTACTTTGCAGGGTTACTGTTAGTATCAAACCAGATAATATATTCAAAAGCACTGTGTGAATCTGACACATTTTCTCCATTCAAGTCATTGCAAGTTCAGAAACTTTTTCATTCCTAGATTTCTTTTCTTGACACATTCTAGACAATGAGCAGAAGGTATGTTGGGTAGAAAGTGTTTTCTATAATTTCTGATTAAGAGACATTCAATACAATGCCAAACGCACATAAGAAAGAAAACAAAGCAGGGAATATTATTTGAGATAGCACATTGAAGAGATTTAATGATGGAAAAATTTTAAACTAGTTTTGTGGATTTGTTCCCAAGTTCCTAGTTGATCATTATTAAATCTTTGTGATTTTATCTAGTTTCAGTCAGACCATTGTTAAGATATATTTCAGTCACTATACAAATATGATGCTGTACCATGACAAAGTGATAAATAACTTTTTCTAGACATTTGACCAGATCTTATGGAGTTCTGCCAATATTTATGTGTGGGGTGGGGTGTCTTGTAGGTGACAATTACACTTACTATTTCCTGTCATTTACTTTAAAAATCATTACAATAGAGTAGAATATATCCAAATTTTTGCAATGGACATTATTGTCCATTTTCGATACACTAATATCTACCCTATAAAACAAGGAACCATAGTCATATAATTTGAGAAAATATTGGGATATTTGAAATTAAATGAGATTTTTTAAATTTAGGAGTTCTCAAAACATTTATTATATTAGTGTATATTGTCAACAAAAGTCTCTGGAATACAGAATCCAGTTAGGAATGCTTTATTGCTCATACAATTGGCAAATGGGGGAGACATGACCTTTGGCAGTAAACCAAAAGTAGGCTCTGGGAGAACAAAGAAAGGGGGCTGAGTTATAGAAAAAGTTCCCTCCCAGGTTCCCACTCAGGTATGCTTATGAAAATGAAGAATGCAAGCCAGGTTAGTCTTGATTGGTTGGCACAGGTCACAGTTTTATTGGTTAAGTCCGGTGGCTGTTAGGGTCTTTTGTAAAGTTAGGAACTTCCGCAGAGTCAAAGCTTAAGAGTGCATTCTTTAGTTTTTTTTGGAGAACAGAGTATGTGACCGCATCCCAGTCCCATGATGGCCACTTGACTCTAGTTTGTTTTTAGGTCCTCGTTAGCCACATAGAGTGGTTCTCAGGGTTTTTTTTTAAATTTCATTTTATTCCACACTTTCCCTTTTGATCAAAATCTGCCACAGGCAAGGTTGACGATCAATTTGGTGTTGGTCCCATTTTGATGCTGAGGTGTTCTGCCTGTCTTGGGTCCATCAGTCCCATGGAGGAACTCTTGGGCTTAGTGGGCCTCAGACATCCAATTGAGTAACTTGGGCCATGCAGGGCAGGGATCCAGCCAAGGTTCTGAAGATGTTAAGACATCATGATCCCAGTAGGACTTTCCCAGAGACGTTTGTGGAAGCAAGCCAGAACTATTTTAAGCAGCAACCAGATGGTTAGTCCTAAAACCAACAGTAAGGTGAGGACCTGGAGACCCAATCTTAAAAGTGGCCCCAGATCTGAGAGTAACCAACTAAAAAGATCTGGGAAGCTAAAGTCAAACCAGTGGGGGGAAAAATCTGAGTAACCTTTTAAAGATTTGGCAAATTTGAAGGGCTTGGCACTTTCTAATTCAACCTATGACAAAGTCTTGATCCAAGTGCAACCAGAGGTGTTAGCAATAGTACAGACGCCTCCTTGAGGATCAAGAAGGTAATCTAAGATAATCCAGTTGTCAAGTACAACGCTGGCAAGGGTGCAACATTTGTTGCACCTGTGTGGTCCTTGCTCTGGCCCTGGCAATGCCGTTAACTCTCCTGGTTAAATTGTGGATCATTGTGTCGTGTTGGGCAGTCCCCAGCCCCAGCCAAGAGAAAGTACTCAAACTGTATAAGGTCCAAAAGATAGACGCAGGTAAGAATATTGTCTTTCCAAGAAAGAGAGGGAGAAAATAAGGGAAGAAGCAACAAGTAAAAGGTATACAGGCCTGGCCTGGTCATTTTGGGAAAGCTGTCTCACTCATATCTTGGCATTTTTTCTTCCCAGTCAATTTGATTTGGAAGTTTCCAGGATTTGTACAGGACTGGATGTCAGGTGGACACGTCTTTAGCTGTGAGATGTATCTCCAAGGTTAATTGCCTTCTAGTTCTGCAGCAGTGTCAGTAGGTAGGAGCACTTGTTAAGATCCTTTCCAATGAGACTTGAGGGCTCTTTGTCTGATGTTGCTTCCAGAATAGTCAGTCACCAGGTTCTAGAATGTGATCAACAGGATTGTTTACATTAAAATCAGAGATAGCTTCTTTAAGCTGTTGATGATAGGATACTCCATACCGCTTTCCATAGTGGCTGCACCAGTTTGCACTTCCACCAGCAATGTACGAGTGTTCCCTTCTCTTCACATCCTCTCCAACACTTGTTGTTTCCTAACTTGTTGATTATAGCCATTTTGACAAGAGTGAGGTGATACCTCATTGTAGTTTTGATTATCATTTCCCTGGTAGCTAATGATGAAATCTTTTCATACGCCTGTTGGCCATTCATATATTTTCTTTGGAGAAATCTCTGTTCAGATCTTTTTCCCATTTTTAAATTGGGTTGTTGTTTTTTTTGTTGTTGAGATGTATGACTTCTTTGTATATTTTGGATGTCAACCCCTTATCTGATATATGGTTTGCAAATATCTTCTCTCAATTGTTAGGTTGTCTTTTCATTCTGTTGATGGTTTCCTTTGCTGTGCAGAAGCTTTTTAGGTTCATGTAGTCCCATTTGTTCATTTTTTCTTTTGTTTTCCTTGGCCGGTCAGACATGGTACTTGAAAGTATGCTGCTAAAACTGATGTCAAAGAGCGTACTGCCTATGTTTTCTTCTAGAAGTTTCATGGTTTCGGGTCTTACATTCAAGTCGTTAATCCATTTTGAGTTGATTTTTGTGCATGGTGTAAGGGAATAGTCTACTTTCATTCTTTTGCATGTGGCTGTCCAGTTTTCCCAACACCATTTATTGAAGAGACTCTCCTTTCTCCATCATATGCTCTTGGCTCCCTTGTCAAATATTAGCTGTCCTTAAATGGGTGGGTTTATTTCTGGGCTCTCGATTCTGTTCCTTTGATCTCTGTGTCTGTTTTTGTGCTGGTACCATGCTCTTTTTGTTACTATGGCTTTGTAGTATATTTTGAAATCAAGGAGTTTGATACCTCCAGCATTGTTCTTGTTTCTCAGGAATCCTTTGGCTATTCGGGGTCTTTTATTGTTCCATATAAGTATTAGGATTTTTTGTTCTATTTCTGTGAAAAATGCTGTTGGAACTTTGATAGGGATTGCAGTGAATCTATAGATTGCTTTAGGAAGTATGGACATTTTAATGATGTTAATTCTTACAATCCAAAAGCATGGTATATCTTTCCATTTCTTTGTGTCTTCTTTAGTTTCTTTCAACAATGTTTATAGTTTTCAGCATACAGATTTTTCACCTTTTTGGTTAAGTTTATTCCTAGGTATTTTATTCTTTTAGTTGCGATTGTAAATGGGATTGTGTTTTTAATTTCTCTTTCTGCTACTTTGTTCTTAGGGTATAGGAATAGAACTGGTTTTTGTATGTTGATTTTGTATCCTGCAACTTGACGTTATTCATTATTTCTAAAAGTTTTTTGGTGGATTCTTTAGAGTTTTCTATATATAAAATCATGTCGTCTGCAAAGAGTGACAGTTTCACCACTCCTTTTCCGATTTGGATCCCTCTGGTTCCTGTCCTTAGAAGGATAGCCTTCAGTTTCTAGTTCATTTACTCCCCAACCCTGCCCTTACAAACTCGAATAATATAAACACTGCCGTCCCTAACTTCATCTACATGCATGAAAGTGTTTCGAAGGAGCATGCCTAGGGTGTAAATTGCTAGGCCAAAGGGTATGTAAATCTGTATTTTTACTGAAATTGCCAAATTGCTCATGAAAATATTCTACCAATTTATCTCATGTAACATCCTCCTCAATGTATATTAGCAAACTATTAAAATTATTCTTCTCATAGCCTTTATCTTTTTTTTATTGCAGTTAACATTGGCTTTACATTATATAAAATTTCACATGTACATCGTAATAGATTTTGAATTCTGTGTAGATTATATCATGTTCACCACCCAAAGACTAATTACAATCCATCCTCACACACATGTGCCTAATCACCCCTTTAGCCTTCCCGCCTCCTCCCTTCCTCTCTGGTAACCACTAATCCAATCTCTGTTGTTATGTGTTTGTCGCTGTTTTTATCTTGTACTTCTGAGTGAGATCATATGGTATTTGGCTTTCTCCCTCTGTCTTATTTCACTTAGCATAATACCCTCAAGGTGCAGTCATGTTGTCACAAATGGCTGGATTTCATCATTTCTTATGGCTGAGTAGTATTCCACTATGCATATATACCACATCTTCTTTATCCATTCATCCCTTGATGGGCACCTAGGTTGCTTCCAAGTCTTGGCTATTGTGAATAATGCTGCAATGAAAATAGCGGTGTATGTATCTGTATGCATTTGTGTTTTCAAGTTATTTGGATAAACACCCAGCAGTTGGATAGCTGGATCATATGGTACTTCTATTCTTAATTTTCTGAGGATACTCCATGCTACTTTCCATAGTGGATGCAACAGTTTGCACTTCCACCAGCAGTGAAAGAGGATTCCCTTCTCTCCACATCCTCTCCAACACTTCTTGTTTCCTGTCTTGTTATTTATAGCCATTCTGACTAGAGTGAGGTGATATCTCATTGTAGTTTCGATTTGCATTTCCCTGATAGCTAATGATGTTGAACAACTTTTCATGTGTCTGTTGGCCATCCGTATATCTTCTTTGGAGAAATCTCTGTTCAGATCTTTTTCCCATTTTTTAATTGGGTTGTTAGGTTTTTTGTTGTTGAGAGATGTATGAGTTCTTTCTATATTTTGTATATTAACTTCTTATCTTATATACAGTTTGCGAATATCTTCTCCCAATTGTTAGGTTGTCCCTTCGTTCTGTTTATGGTTTCCTTTGCTGTGCAGAAGATTTTTAGGTTCATGTGGTCCCATTTGTTCATTTTTTATTTTTTTTCCGTTGCCACATCAGACATGCTACTTGAAAATATGCTGCTAAGACCGATGTCAAAGATCATACTGGGTATGTTTTCTTCTAGAAGCTTCATGCTTTCGGGTCTTACATCCAAGTCTTTAATTCATTTTGAGTTGAGTTTTGTGCATGGTGTAAGATAATGGTGTACTTTCATTCTTTTGCATGTGACTGTCCAGTTTCCCAACACCATTTATTGAAGAGACTCTCCTTTCACCATCATATGTTCTTGGCTCCCTTGTCAAATATTAGCTGTCCATAAATGGGTGGGTTTATTTCTGGGCTCTCAATTCTGTTCCCTTGATCTGTGTGTCTGTCTTTATACCAGAACTTGCTGTTTTGGTTACTATGGCTTTGTAGTATACTTTGAAATTAGGGAATGTGATACCTCCAGCTTTGCTCTTTTTTCTCAGGAATCCTTTGGCTATTCAGGTCTTTTATTTGTTCCATATAAATTTTAGGATTCTTTGTGCTGTTTCTGTGAAAACTTTGTTGGGGCTTTGATAGGGATTGCATTGAATCTATAGATTACTTTAGGAAGTATGGATATTTTAATGATGTTAGTTCTTCCAATCCAAGAGTATGGAATATCTTTCCATGTCTTTGTGTCTGTTTGATTTCTTTCAACAATGTTTTATAGTTTTCAGTGAACAAATCTTTCACCTTTTTGGTTAAATTTATTCCTAGGTATTTTATTCTTTTTTTGCAATTGTAAATGGCATTGTGTTCTTAATTTCTCTTTCTGCTACTCCATTGTTAGTGGATAGAAATGCAACTGATTTTTGGGTGTTGATTTTGTATCCTGCAACTTGACTATATTCATTTATTATTTCTAAAAGGTTTTTAGTGGATTCTTTAGGGTTTTATATCTATAAAGTCACATCATCTGCAAACAGTGGCAGTTTCACTGCTTCTTTTCCAATTTGGATCCCGTTTATTTCTTTTCCTTGCCCGATTGCTCTGGCTAGGACTTCCAATATTATGTTAAATAAGAATGGTGACAGTGGGCATCCTTGTCTGGTTCCTGTTCTTAGAGGGATAACTTTCAGTTTTTCTCTGTTGAGAATGATATTTGTTGTTGGTGTGTCATATACGGCCTTTATTTTGTTGAGGTATTTTCCTTCTATATCCATTACATTTACAGTTTTTATCATAAATAGATGCTGTATTTTGTCAAATGCTTTCTCTGCCTCTATTGAGATGATCATGTGATTTTTATTCTTCATTCTGTTAATGTGGTGTATCACGTTGATAGATTTGTGGATGTTGAACCATCCCTGCATCCCTGGAATGAAACCCACTTGATCATGATGAATGATCTTTTTTATGTATTGTTGTATTCAATTTGCTAGTATTTTGTGGAGAATTTTTGCGTGGATGTTCATCAGTGATATTGGCTTGTAATTTTCTTTTTTTTGTAGTCCTTTTCTGGTTTGGGGATGAGGATAATGTTGGGTTCGTAGAAGGAGTTAGGAAGCCTCCCTTCCTCTTCAATTTTTTGGAAGAGTTTGAAAAGGATGGGTATTAAGTCCTCTTTGAATGTTTGGTAGACTTCACCAGGGAATTCGTCTGGTCCTGGACTTTTTTGTTTTTGGAGGTTTTTGATTGCTGTTTCAATCTCCTTACTGGTGATTGGTCTATTCATATTCTCTACTTCTTCTTGGTCCAGATTTGGAAGGTTGTATGTTTCTAAGAATTTATACATTTCTTCTAGATTATACAATTTGTTGGTATATAGCTTTTCATAGTATTCTCTTATTATCTTTTGTATTTCTGAGCTGTCTGTTGTAATTTCTCCTCTTTCATTTCTGATTTTATTTATTTGAGCCTTCTCTCTTTTTTCATGATGAGTCTAGCTAAGGGTTTGTCTATTTTGTTTATCTTTTCAAAGAACCAGCTCCTGGTTTCATTAATTTTTTCTGTTGTTTTTTAGTCTCTATTTCACTTATTTCTGCTCTAATTTTTGTTATTTCCTTCCTTCTGCTTATTTGGGGCTTTATTTGTTTTTCTTTTTCCATTTCCTTTAGATGTGCTGTTAGATTGTTTATGTGGGATTTTTCTTGTTTGTTTAGGTAGTTCTGAATTGCTATAAGGTTCCCTCTTAGAACCGCTTTTGCTGTTTCCCATAGATTTTGTCATGTTGATTTTCATTTTCATTTGGCTCCAGGAATTTTTTGATTTCTCCTTTGACCCAATCGTTGTTCCATAGCATTTTGTTTAATCTCCACATTTTTGTGGCTTTTCTGAGTGTCTTCCTGTAGTTGATTTCTAGTTTCATACCTTTGTGGTCAGAAAGATGCATGGTATTATTTTGATCTTCTTAAATTTATTGAGACTTGTGGCCTAATATGTGATCAATCCTGGAGAATGTTCCTTGTGCATTTGAAATGAATGTATATCCTGTGGTTTTTGGATGGACTATTCTATATATATCTACTAAGTCCATCTGGTCAAATGTGTCATTTAATGTCAGTGTTTCCTTATTAATCTTCTGTTTGGATGATCTATCCATTGGTGCAAGTGGAGTGTTAAAGTCCCCTAGGATTATTGTGTTACTGTCTGTTTCTCCATTTATGTCTGATAATAATTGCTTTATATATTTAGGTGCTCCTATGTTGGGTGCATAGATATTTATAAGTGCTATATCTTATTGTTGGATTGTTCCCTTTATCATTATGTAGTGCCCTTCCTTGTCTCCTGTTACAGTTTTTGTTTTAAAGTCTACTGTGTCTGATAAAAGTATTGCTACCCCTGCTTTCTTTTCTTTGCCATTTGCATGGAATATCTTTTTCCATCCTCTCACTTTCAGTTGGTGAGCATCTTTATGTCTGAAGTGTGTCTCTTGTATGCAGCATATATATCCAGTTGGCCACCCTATGCCTTTTGATTGGAGCATTTATTCCATTGACAAATAAAGTAGCTATTGATAAATATGTATTTATTGCCATTTTGTTACTTTTTTCTGGGTGTGTTAGTAGTTCTTCTGTATTCCTTTCTTCTTCTCTTGCTCTCTTCTCTTGTAGTTAGATGGCTTTCTTTAGTAATATGTTTGATTTCTTTTTTGAGGAAGATTAGCCCTGAGCTAACTACTGCCGATCCTCCTCTTTTTGCATAGGAAGACTGGCCCTGAGCTAACATCCAGGCCCATCTTCCTCTACTTTATACATGGGATACCTACCACACCGTGGCTTTTGCCAAGTGGTGCCATGTCTGCACCCAGGATCCAAACTGGCTCACCCCAGGCACTGAAAAAGTGGAACGTGCGAACTTAACTGCTGTGCCTCCAGGCTGGCCCCTGTTAGGTTTCTTTTATCTTACTTATTTGCTTACTTATTATAGGTTTCTGGCTTGTGATTACCATGAGGATCCTATACAGTATTCTATGTATACAGAAGTCTATATTGAGTTGATAGACTCTTTATCTTGACCTCTTTCTAAAAGCTCTACCTTTTCCACTCACCACCTCCCACGTTTTATGTTTTTGAAATCATACCTAATCGGTTGTTTTGTGTGTGCCTATCCATTATCCTCTTATCTTGAAATACGTGATTTTACTTTTGTCTTTTAACCCTCGTATTATCTTTACAGGTGGTTGATCTGCTACCTTTACTATATTTTTACCTTTGACTAGTGATTTTATTGCCTGGATTATTTTTGGGTCGTTTGGAAAATTATTTTATCCCTACTTGTGGTCATCACTTTCCCACTTAAATAAGTCCATTCAGCATTTTTTGTAGAACCAGTTTCTTGGTGATAAATTTCTTTAGTTTTTGCTTCTCTGGGAAGCTCTTTATCTCTCCTTCCATTCTGAATGACACCCTTGCTTGATAGAGTATTCTTGGCTGTTGGTTTTTTGTTTTTAGCACTTTAAATATGTCATGTCATTCTCTTCTCGCCTGTAGGTTTTTGGCTGAGAAGTCCACTGATAGCCTTATGGGATTTCCTTTGTATGTCACTTATTGCCTTTCTCTTGTAACTTTTAGGATTCTCTATCCTTAATTTTGGAGAGTTTAATTATAATGCGTCTTGGTGTGGGCCTCTTTGGGCTTATCTTTTTTAGAGCTCTCTGTTCTTCCTGTACTTGGATGTGTGTTTCCTTCCTTAGGTTAGGAAAATTTTCAGCCACTCTTTCTTCAAATAGATTTTCTACCCCTTTGTTTCTCTCTTCTCCTTCTCAGACACCTATAATATGAATGTTATTGCACTTGATATTGTCCCAGAGTTCCCTTAGAATGTTCTCATTCTGTCTAATTTTTTTTCCTTTTATCTCTTCAGCTTGGGTGACTTCTTCTAGTCTTTCGCTTAGCTCTCTGATCCATTCTTCTATATCATCTACTCTGCTATTGAGTTCCTGATAGATCTCCAGGAAGAAACACTGTACTCTTTTTATATGTTTGTTTTTGAGTATTGTTGGCAAGAGGTGTGAGACATTCCTCTGACTTCTGGCCTGAAGATGAAGCTAAGAATCAGAGGTGGTTAGGGGAGAGAATCTGAGAAATGAACCAAAATATCTTTTTAAGAATTTTAATTCAACCCTGAAACTTGCCCCACATTTGGACTTCTAGGTATGTGTAAAAATAAATTTCTTTATATTTAATTTTATTTGATTTGTGTTGACTGCTGAAAAAGTTCTAACATTATGGTGTAAGTAGGTAATGTTTTCAAAGAGTTTTTGGCAATGAAATACTTGTGTTCAAAAATGTCCATTGATGGAACAAATTTTGGAAAATCTTTTATAGAAGGAAAATGATGGTTTATAGAATTAGGTGACTTGGGTTTGAATTTTTTCTGAATAATTACCAGTTTGCTTTGGCAAGTTATAAAATCTTTTAATAATTCATGTTCCTGTTTTATTAATTGTGATAATGAAACTCTTCCTATTAACATAAAATTTTTTTAGGGATAAGTTTCCTAATATGTGTAAGAAACTTACCATAGTGCTTAACAAAAATATGTTCTCAGCAAATTTTCCCTATTTTTATCATTAATACTATTTTTTCACAATTAGATATTGCTTTATATAACACAAAATAAATATTTAGTTGGCTATAATATTAATCAAAACTATTAAGACAGTTTTTGTGTCCTCACACAATGTATGCTGTTCACATCCTAGAAGAGTAAGGCACAATAATTAAAAACATAACAAAGATCCTTGAGTAATATTTTAAGATATTATAAAATGTAATATTAACATGTATTAAAATTTTTGATGAGGCTATTTAGGATAGTAAAATTCTCCACAAATGAAGTCCATCTAGTCTTCAGATATTGGCCATAAACCGATAGCTTCATAAAATCTTAAAACTGAAGAAAGACTTCATAGATAGACAAACCTAACCAAAGAAATGGATTTTATAGTATATCTTAAAGGTTCTGATCAAGTAATTTCAATGTCAGGACATTCACAGGCAATATATTTCCCTATTATATAACTCTATTTGTTCAAAAAACTTCTTGCAAACTACCTATCTTTATGGAACTCACAGGAGGAAAACGTAGCCCATAGGTACATTTGACTCACCCTTTTCATGAGTTGTGCTCTGTGCTTAACACAGTATGTGCATTACTTCAGTTAAATATCCAAAAGCTCTATAATATAGGTAGTATTATTGTTTCTACTTTAAATTGAGGGTATTGAGATACCAACAGACTAAATAAAATTACCATAAGGCATCCAAAGTTAGTAAGTAGATTATTCAGGATTTTGACTCATTTGTGCTTGAGTCCAACGTATCTGATCTTAACTTCCACCTAATAGTGCCTTTCATAAACTATAGACATAATTATTTTGAACACTTATTGAGTACTTACTATTCATTACCTCACGGGGGAAGGAACTCAATTTAAAGTATAGGAGACTAAAACAAGGAAATAGCAACTTGACCAACCTCACACAGGTAGGAATGGTGTAATTGAGATTTTAGACAAGATTATCAAATATTGCAATCTATACTTTTAACCACCCTGCTATACTCTCCAAGGATATGTTTGAATAACTATTTGTGAGGTGACACGAAAAATCAGCTTTTCAAATTAAATTTATGAGTGAGAGATAGTAATTAATATGAAGATAATCTAATAACTTAAAGGAAAAAGGTAATCAAAAGGCAGAGAGACAGATTGAAAATGTGTTGGTTAATCAATCAGGTGTTAATCAATTTAAATTTCAATATAAGCACAAAATTTAAACAAGAAGTATAGAGGATAATGTAAAGGGCAGAAATTATTTTTCCGAATAAAACCCAACTTCAACCATTTATATACATATTTTTTCAAATAAAATCAATGTCTCTGGTTAATTCTATTTTGAGCGTATCACATATGTTGCTGTTAGTATAATTTTAAATGGTATCTTTGATTTATTGTTTTGCTGCATGCTTAATATATATTGTCCTTCATTTAATTATCACATCTACCCATTTTATTAATAGGAAGGTGAGCTCCATTAAAGTTTTATAGCTTTCTCAAAGTCATAGATTATCATTATTTTTTCAGTTATACTAGGTTTTAAAATGAAAGACAAAGAAAGTCTGATAAAGTGTTTCATGTAATAAATGACTAAGAAAGACAACAGGTAAATGCAATTAGTGATTCTGGATTAGTTCCTGGACTTGGAAAACAAAATAACATTAAAGAACAATATTGGAACAATTGAAGAAATTTGTATGCAGACTCAGCTAGATAAACAGTAAGATAATGGCATTGTATCACTATTAAATATCTTGACTTTGATAATTATATTGTGGTTATATACAGAAAATCCCCATTCTTAGGAAATGCACACTGAAGTAGTAAGGGTTATAGGTATACTATGTCTCTAACTTACAGTCATATGGGTCAGAAAAAAGATAATACACAATCAAATATTGGGGCAGAGAGAGAGAGAGAAAGTGAGAAAGATAGAGAGAGACGTAGATGTAGAAAGAGGGAGAGAGGGAGAAAATGATAATGATAAAACCAATGGGGAAAATTTTAATTAACTTATCAATCTGAGCAGAGGAGATATCAGTCTGTGTATTATTGTAGGGGAGGAATAAGTATTCCTCTACCCTTCTAGGTTCTTCTGGCTGGTCTAAGAATTAAACCAACATAAGACAGAATAACAAGAGAAAATCATACAAATTTAATAACGTTTACATGGGTGAAACCCAGGAAAATTGAGTAACTTGCCAAAATGGCTGAAGCCAATACCTTACATACCATCTTCACCTAAAGACAAAGAAGGATGTTGGAGTTAGTGGTTTGGAACTTCAAAGGGGAGGAAGGCAACTCACATGGAGGTGGAAAAGCAAATGTCTGGTACACAAATGTTCATCATTCCTTGCAAAGACAATGAGACAGGGAGAGGACTTTGATCAAATGGGCCTTGCTAGGTTTCTCCCTACCACACTTAGTTCATATTACACTATAGTTATCTATAGTGTTAGCTCCTTCCTGGAACAGATATTCTATCTGAAATTCTCTTTGGCAGTTAGGAGGAAAGTCAAAGTATCTTTCTGAGTCTTTTGCTCTTAAAAGTAATCAAGCCAAAGAGACATATTTTGGAGTAGCAAATTCTGCTCCTCTACATTATTTTTGCAACTTTTTTGTAAGTCTAAATTACATCAAAATAATAAGTTAAACACACACATACATACATAATAAGTTACTGTTGGTAACTTATTCCCTATCTGTAAAATGAAGATATCAATACCTTACTTCCTAGAGTTTTGTCAGAATTAAATAAAATAATCTATCTAAGCATGTGTATTGAAATAGGAAGTGTTCTATATTTTTAGTTATTTTATAATTAAAGACACAAGAATTAAATATTTAAGTAATTTGCTGGAGAGGAGATCATACTGCCAGAAGTTAGCATAGTTGCACCTCAGGACACGTATCTTCTGATCTCAAAACCAGTAACAATATTGTAAAATTTAATTTCAAATTGGAATATCTATAGACAAAAATAATAATATGATTTGCTGAAAAGCACAACTTAATCATTTTGTAAATTTTACTTAACTTTTACCTGTTTTTGTAATTCCAAATAGAATTAGTCAGTAATAACTTAGATTTATAAATGTTTTAAACAATGATATTAATTCCCTGAAACTCATTTCTAATCAATTTATTGAAGATACTGCTAGCATGTTCTCCAATACATGAGCAACACATATTGCTCCAATTAGTGGCTTATGTAAGAATAAGAAATAAAGAAAATCAAAATGAGTTTGAAATAAAATTGGCCATCATAATCTAAAATTCCAGCGTGAAATATTTCCTGTTGACTCCAAGAGACAGTTTTAATGAAGATAAATGCTGCAAGTAGAAGTTATTATTTCTAGTTCTGTGTATCATTACATATTTTGCAGGATAATTTTGCCCTAACTGTAAAAATTCACTAATGTAATTCAACAACATTCCATTAGCCTTTGAAAAAAATTCTTTGAAAAATGATGAATATTAAATACGTCAGTTTGAGGCCAAAAAGAGAAAGGAGCCAAGGAAAACTAGATCTATGATATCACATTCAAAGTCAACCAAATAGTAATTTACAAGCTTGATTTCATTGAGATTTGAATATTTATTAGTTTGAAATTAATTATTTATGAAAGGAAAATATCCATTGTATGACAATCAATATAGAATATAAGTGAAATATGTTATAATTTAGGAAATAAAGCTGTCCATATTGGCATGAATGAATTGGAAAATGTGGTACTTTCTGTGGAAAATGTGGAGTGTAGAAGCTGTGTGTATGTGTGTGTGTGAGTGTGTGCACACATATGCATGCAGGTAATGTACAAACAACAAAAATTCTCATAACAACAGTTTATAAATATATTATCCTTTGCTTTGTTAAAATGAGTACTGGTCTTGCTTTCCAAAGTTTGAATTATTGTCCAAGGCCTGCAATCTACAAACTATGCAATTGTTTAACCCATACCCCCTCAGTTTTTCCATCTTTAAAATAACACATGCTTCAGCCTCATAATGCACATCACATATTGTGTGTAGGAGTATGGCAGTAGCTTACATTTGAATCTATATCTAAAAATATTATAAAGCAACAGTAAATAAATAAAAATCTCCAAAATACACCATAAACATAACTTGAAAACAGAAATCTTATAAAAACTAAATAAATATAAGTTATAGGAAATACAAACACACTACACATCTGAGAAGATTTAATGGGGACTGGAAGTTAGGCAATAGCAGGGAGTAAGTATTAATGTTTTTTTAGATACAATAATGACTTTTTTTTGTGTCCAAAATATATTCTGAAGTATGTATGGGTGAAATGACATGAGTTCTATACTTTTCTTTACAATATGTCAGAATACTAAACTAAAGTAGAAACCCTGAAATTAGCAGAATCTGCACAAAACAACTTGATTAGGTGGCAAGAAAAAGCTGTGAATGCTGAGGATACCAAATATAAGTAGAATTCTGGAAACACTCTCACAGGGCACATGCTGAATGGGAATTTCTGTAAGCATCTATGAGACATAGAGAGCACTCAGCTATTAGAGGGTTGGGAGAGGTGAACATAAAACCTAGTCTCTGAGATCTGAGAAAAATCTCCCAACCCTTTCTTCCTATATATGATCCTCATAATAATAATTGTTTTCAGAAAATCAAACTCACTCTGATATGAGTAATAAAAAGTAAATTAAAACTACTGCATCCTCATTAACCTTCTCTTAAACTTTTAGTCTGCTCTTGATAAAGAGATTATGATGACTCACTCCTACTCCCAGTAAGACCATTAAAAGTTAGAATGGCTAACTTACTGTGAATGCTACAGATAGCTATATAGTAATTGGTGCTTTGTGTTCTTCTGTCACTTCATAGCAGACCAGGGAGGAGGCTGCTCCTTTGCTAATATCTCCTGCTGTCTCCATATTAATACTAGTGGCACTATAGAAGAGAGTGCAGCCAGGTTACTGGAAAAGGACACTTGGCTAACAAAAAGAAGCCAGCCAGACCTCCCCCTCTAGGGCCTCATAGTGTCTATAGTTCTTCTCTTGCTCTTTGGACTCTGCATATTTAATTGTCTGGTACAGTTTGTGATTAAACACATTGAGGAGACATGGTTGTTACATAAGGATATGAACCACTTGGGGCTATGCCTGGTGATGTACAAAGCTGTCTTAGATTAGCTGGGGAAAAATTCTGCTCCTGTACCACTCACTATGACAAAACCTAAGCTCAGCAGGAAGCAGCTATTGAAGATAGACCTTTGACCCACACTTCTCAAGAATAAGGCACAAGATAAAACTAGAAGGGGGATTTTGTCACCAACTAATTGCAGGAAGGAACTTAAAGAAGGTTTCAGAAGTATTTAACTATTTCTCCAAATTGTTTTTCTTTTTTGCTATGTTACGAGATGCAATCACCAACTACCCTGAACCTGTGCAAACCCCAACACAAGAGTGACACCTATGCAGATGGGCCAAAAAAGTGCCCAAGAGGTGACCTTCACTTCACTTTAATACTAAACTCTCTGCCCCAGGAGGATCCTAAGCCTTATTGCCATAACATGTGGTGCATGTGGGAACATGTTTTCCACCTGAACCTGTGAAAGTGAATACTGTCAATGACAATAACCCATAAGCAATCTATAAATGAAAATTGGGGTGAGTTTATTATGAGCCAAACTTGAGGACTAGCTTAGCCCAGAGCTTTCCTTCCCCAAGGAAGGAAGTGCATCAAAAAAGTGGTGTGTACAGAGTGTTTATATACCCTCAAAGAGCATGTTTCAAATATGATTGAAATGTCTATTTTACAATAGTCACAAGATTGCTCTGTTGGCAAAGCGATTGATGAACACAGCAGATATTATGTCTGCTGTCTCAGTGGGCACAGTAGGAAGCAGGTCTGTTGTCTTGAGCTGGGTGGCCCCAGGTGAGCAGAGCAATCAGTTCCTAGCCTAGAGAAAGATGCTTATCCTTAAGGAAATGCCAATGTGGGGGAATTTGCATCTTCATCTTAAGGCCATTTGCTCTTGTCATTGGGACACAGTGAATGCTCCCACCTCTTCCTTTTGAATATTCATTCCCCATCCAAAATAAATAGTCCCTTCTTTCCTGTGCTCTGGGAGCAATGGCTTTGGAAATTATCCCATGTGGTCTCCTTATTTGTGGCAAGTAAATTTTACTTTGTGTGACAACTACTTCTGGTGAAGGCTCTGATTTCAATTCACCAAGAAGCAGACATACTTTGGTCTGGTAACACTTCCACATAAGATTGTGAAAACACTGCTGCCAAAAACAACAAGAATTGTTTGCCTATAAAATATGAAACAAACGAAAAAGTCTATTTAAAGACATTAGAAAGCTGCTGAAATGAGGAATAGAGAGGCAAAGATTTTGTAGAAGTGAGAATATCAAAAAAGTGAGCTGACACAGTGCAGCTACTTTGCTCATGGGGACAGATTTCAGTTTTGGACTGGGTCCAAAAAGATGATGCCTGGAATGAAAATTTGAGCTTTTCCTGACAAATATTTAGAGTTAAAGACAGTAGGTAAGATTGATAGTGAACAAGGTTGTTAAAGGATGTGGAGGGCTATGTCTCTGGAGCAAAGGTGACCTAGAGGTAAATAGAATTTTTCCAAAATTGGAACCCAGATTTAAGCTAACTTTGTCTGATTGAATTAATGTGATTCAGTCCTGCTTTATTTGCCTAGAACAGGAAAGAATGAATAGCCTCTAGGGAAAGATAATATAATCTAGATACTCTATAATTTTGTATATACAATGGTACATTGTCCAGATAAGAAAATACTAGGTATTGCAAAGAGACAAGACTATATGAATGAAAAGCAAAAAACAACAACAACAAAAAAATTTAAAAAGAGACTTACAAATGATCTATACATAGGAGTTAGTAGACAAGATTTTTAAATAACCATGATGAATAAATTCAAAATATGGAATAATGGAGGGCATAGGTAAAAATATAAAAACTTTTACAATAAAATTAGATTCTATAAAAAGGATTCAAGGAAAGGCCCTTCTAGAATGGCAGAGTAAGAACCTCTTAAAATCTATATCCCCATTAAAGCAATGAGAATTCTGGCAAAAAACAAAACTGACTTTTTCATAACTCTTGAAATTAACTAAAGGTTTGCAACAATCCAGGGAGGATTTATTCAAAAAATGGCTGGATCCTGGTAAGAACAGTAAACTTTGTGGCGTTTTAACTTGCATTATTCCCAACTCCCATTCCTGGTTCTGCTGTGGCCTTAAAAAAAACCTCACAACCACAGCAGCTGTGAAAAACAGCAGCCTGGACACTGGAGGGACTGTATGTGTTCTGAACACTACAAAGAGCAGAATAACCACATAATTGTTACTGTTGACCTGTCTGGTAGCTCCCTGGAAATGCTCCATTCTTAAGGATTGTCTTTATTTGATCTACTTCAGAGTGCGCTCAATGTAAACAATCCTACCTTCAGGGTGTTTGTAGAAAACAATCAAGGGCTATTGTTTACCATTGAATCTGCCTGAGGAGATGATAACATTTGGGGCTAACAAGAGACTGGCTAAAACACTTCATAGGGAAAGCTATGTAATAAGATTACCATAGCAATCTTTGTAAAGCTCAGATATATTCCTGAGAATGTAGAATGCTACACACATTGCTACACACATTGCTGGGCTATGTGCATGCCCAGGAAAGATGTGATTTATAACCCAGTTGAAAAGTAAACAAAGAAACTGAACAGACGTATCACCAAAAAATATATGCAGATGGCAAATAAGCATATTAAAAGATGCTCAATCTTATATGTCATCAGGGATATGCACATTTAACTACACACCTATTAGAATGTCTAAAATCCAAAACACTGACATCAAATGCTGGGGAGATTGAGGCAACAGGAATTCTCATTCATTACTGGTGGAAACGACAAGTGGTACATTCACTTTGAAAGAAAGTTTCTTACAAAACTAAACTTACTTTTACCATATGAACCACCAATCGTGCTGTTTACCCAAATTAGTTGAAAAGTTTTGTCTACACAAAAACTTGCATGTGAAGGTTTATACCAGTTTAATTGTCAAAAATTGGAAGCAATCAAGATGTCTTTCAATGAGTGAATGGATAAACAAACTGTGGCACAGCCATACAATGGAATATCATTGATGACAAAATAAATAAGATATCAAGCCATGAAAATTCACGGAGGAACCTTAAATGCATATTGCTGTTAGAACGAAGCCAATTTGAAAAGGCTACACACTGTACTCCAGCTATACAACACTCTGGACCAGGAAAAGATCAGTGGTTGCTAGGGATTGTAGGGAGTTGGAGAATGAACAGGTAGAGCACAGGAGATTTTTAGGGCAGTGCAACTATTCTGTATGATACTGTAATAGTAGATACATATTATTAACCATACTTTCTAGTTTCTCTATCTAATATTTTGACATCTGGGACCTGCCTTAATTAGAGATGGATGACTCCACCCAGGGTTAGTATATTCTTAGGGATAGCAAGAGACTACCCTGGGAGCCTGCTTCTTCTATGCAAACTAATCAGTCCAGAGCCCATACCCAACCTGCGCTCTTACTTTATTCTGCTCTCACACTTGTGATGCTAACTCCCTCTCCTAATCCTCACAGGGTCAGGCTTCAGACAGCTTCAGACAGCTACACCCCATAGCCCTACACTCCAGTGCCCCTGAAATTATTCAAACTAGTCAATCCTAAACAAGGTCAGCCTACTTATCCTGCCTCACCCATTCTTTCCCCAAAAACACAAATTAAGTCTTTCCTGCAGTTCTCCGTGTTCTCTTTCTTTCACCTGCAACTGACCTTGGTGTTGTCTTGTGTGGGGCTGTGAGACGTGGCATGCTCCCCTCCTCTTGGAATCTGTAATGAGCTATCTTTTCTATGACAATTGTCCCCTGATCTGTTGGCTTCAACATACCTGAATAAAATCAAAATCCTGGGTATATTTTAAAACAATGTAACATAACGCATTTCACAAAACCCGTAGAATTGTACAACACAAAGAGTAAACCCTAATGTGAAATGATGCGGGGTCAGTGAGCCGAGGAGTCGAATGAAAGATTTCTTGGACTCTCAAGATCTGGCAGTAGTGCTGTTTTATTTAGAGAAAAGAATAGCATGGGGACAGGACCCATGGGCAGTCAGAGCTTCTGCTGCCCCAAGTTGAGGGTTAGAGCTAAATTTAAGGCATAGGTATGTGATTCATCTCTTTACAAGACAAAGAAAAGAACATGAAAACAATTAAAATGGTATCAGTGCAGATGGGGTCTGGTCATTGGGTGATCCCATGACTTTTAGACAAGAATCAAATTAGATTAAGTAAAGGTCAGAAGCCACCACCCTAAATCAGTTACGTGAGATTGCCAGACAGCAACCAACTTAAGTTCTTGCCTCAGGCATTAAGAGTTTCTAGAGATAAGGCCATCCCCCTTCTTCCTGGCACAGGGAGGGAGGCATCTTTACAGATAGAGGTTTCCCTTAGAAATGTAAATGTTTCGCAACAAAGGGGCAAGCAAATTCCACTCCTCGGAGCCTGCTTCTCATCTGTAGTTTTTTAAAATTAACCAGCCTAAAATCCTCATCATAAACTATTGTGGTGACCTGGATTTGGACACCCCAAGATATGTCTCTTTGGCATAATGATTATTTGAGGCTAGTTACTTTACAGACAGGAAAGCAACTGAAAAGTAGAATTTACTTACCCTTTGTAAGAGACATTTACATTGTAAAGGAACTCTCCGTCTGTAAACATATCTCCCTCTCTACCAGGAAGAAGGGGAGATGACCTTGTCTCTAGAAACTCTTAATCAATAGGGAAGGCAAGGACTTAAATCTGCATTTGTTTATTGTGCTTGTCTGGTAACCTCCTGTAACTGATTCCCCCCACCCCCAACATGCTCCTTTGTCTTTAAGGATACAGTATTTGAGGTGGTGGTTTCTGCCATTTTGGTGGGTTGCTCGGCTTGCCTGGGCTTGTCCCATGTGTGCATTGACTGGTAAAGATAGCAAGTAGTGGGATGTGTTGGAGTACGTGAGGAAGCCATTTGGTGTAAACCTAATTTGGCCTAACCTTGTCTTTCCAAAGGGGCCTGACTGTGGCCATTGAGCACGAATTGAATATCTGCTTTAGATATTCCCTATGGCAAGAACAAAGGCCCTTGAGATAAAGGTGCAACTTCCCTCACCCTCCCAACTTTGGCATTTCCTTAAGGATTAAGCATCTTTCCTTAGGCTAGGAACTGATTGCTGCCTCACCTGTGACCACCCAGCTTGAGACAATAGACTTGCCTCCTGCTACACCCACTGAGACAGCAGACCTATCTGCTGTGTCCACCAAGCACTGTGCCAACAGGGCAATCTTGTGACTATTGTGGGAGGGACATTTCAATTATATGTGAAATATCCTGTTTGGGGGTATATAACCACTCTGTGCACCCCATTTCTTCAGTGCCCTTTCTTCCTTCAGGAAGAAAGGCCCCAGGCCATGGTCTTCATAAAGCTTTGTTTAATTTTCTCTTGCTATTCTGTCTCATGTGAATTTAATTCGTTCTCTGGCCAGATAAACCCAGAGAAGGCAGAGGAAATGTCTTTCACCCCTACGCTATGAACTTTAAGTTAATAATAATGTGTCAATATTGGATCATCAATGGCAACAAAAATACTACACCAATGTAAGAGGTTAATAACCAAGGAAACTGGATAATAATTGGGAAATAAGGGGGAGGGAACTCTTGCTTTTTCTGTTCATTTTTTCTGTAATCCTAAATTTGTTTTAAGAAATAAAGTATATTAACTAAAAACAAAGACAATCCAAGGAATGGGAGAAAATATTTGAAATCATAGATATGATAAGGAACTTGTGTGCAGAAAATAAAAGAATGCTTACAGTTGAACAATTATAAAGAAAAATAACCCAATTATAAATGGGCAATGCATTTGAAGAGAAACATTTCCAAAGTAGGTATACAAATGGTCAATAAACATATGAAAGATATTCTTCATTAGTCATTAGGGAAAGGCTAATCATAACCACATTAAGATACCATTCCATTACTAATTGGATAGCTAAAATAAAAAATATAAGCATTGATGAGGTTTAGAGCAGACTGCTCCAAAATATGCCACTTTGGCATATTGATTACTTCGAATTAATGTTACTTAAGAAACAGTCAGTGCAAGGAGGACACACTGACCCTCCTTTCTTTTCCTGAAAACAGAAAAACAGAAAATCTCCCATGTGAAAATCCTCTTCCTGTACCAGGATGTAGAAAGACATCCTTATCACCAGAGGTAGGGAATTCAGCACTGAGAAGGCTGTACAAACAAAGCTTATTACTTATTTACTAATTTACTTCCCCAGGCCTAAACTTTGTCTTGTCAGTTCTTCTCAAGTTTATTGTTTCTTTGTCTAAAACATATAAAAGCTATCTACTTTGGTCACTTTTTTGACTCTCATATCTTTGGAGCCCCAAATGTACAAAATTCAGTTTGTTTTTTTTTTCCTTTTAATCTCTCTGTTATTACAGGATTGTCTCAGCTGAGAACCTAGAAGTGTAGAGGGAAAATTATTTTTCCTTCCCTACAAGAAAAACAAGTTGGGACAGGACATGGAGATTTTAAAGGATCATAGATTTCTAGTAGAATTGTAAAATGGTGCAATGACATTGGGAAAGAGTTTGGCAATTTGTCAAAATGTTAAAAATAAAGTTACCATTCTACCTAGCAATTATACTCCTAGCTGTACACTCAGGACTACCAAAAACATTTGTCCATAGGAAAACTTGTACATGATGGTTTTTAACAGCATTATTTATAGTAGCCAAAAATGGAAACAATCAAATCCCTATGAACTAATACATGAGATAACTAAATAGTGAAATATTATTCAGCAATAAAAAAGAATTTCTAATATGCTACACAACATGAATGAAACTTGAAAAATAATGTACAATGAATTATACACTTTAAAAGGATAAATTTGTGGTATTTGGATTTATAGTTCAATAAAGCTGTTATTAAAGAAGAGAAATAGATATTACATATTCTATATATAATATATATGTATATTTATATAAGTAGCCATGAGAAGAAAAAGATAAATGGTCCTAAATTTGGAAGTACAAACCAAGAGTAAAGAAAAGAGGCCACATCATTTAACTATGTTTAATTTATATACATTATTTTAGGTTTTCTCTTCATGTGTAAATATATACATTAAGCATAGCAAAATAATATGACAGAATTTAGGAAAAACTTTGTCATATCATGTAATATAAGTTGACTTAACACATCAAACCAAACAAAATGATTTTCCTGTTGGCGTTCAAAGGAAAACTTAACTCTATGCTGAATATAAGAGACACATCTAACACAAAATAATGTGCATAAGAGGATGGACAAAGATATATCAGACAGAATCAAAAGGAAGGAGAGGACATGATACTGGTATCATACGAGGTAGAATTGGACCCACTAAAAACATTTTTTGAAGTTCAAAAAGGGCTTTTTATATTGATGAGCTCTCTAAATAATCATGAAGATATAATAATAAACTTTAGAGCTAACATAGCAGCCAATTGACAAGGTAGAAACTGCAAGACATACAAACTATAGAAGATACACTAGTACCATTCATCACTGAAAGAAACCCAAGTTCCTTGAGACACTAGTTGATTCTAGGTCTAGGAACAGAAAAGATCAAGACAAGCCTGGGATATCTTCTCAGATGAGAAAACAAACTTTCAAAAATTAATAGCTTAAGTCAAATGGACACAGCAGACCCTAATGAAGCCCTCACTGAAAAATATTTGGGAAAATTAGGGATTAAAAATAATAAGAATTCTAATGGGTTGACACAGCGAATCACGAGTGAAAGTTACTGAATCTGTATGATACTTAAAAAAAAAAAAACAAGCCAGAAAGAGCAGTATGTCACTATTAAGGTGCCTATTAAAGCAACTCAATTTGAAAAAAGGCAACTAAAGGAAAAAGTATTAAGGGTTTATCCTGTGTTTTCATCAGAAAGTCTATTTGCAACATAATGAGATTAGTGTGCCAAAGAAGCATCAAACTTTCTGATGCGCTTTTATGCATAATGATATGTATAATGACTTCACTCCCTCAGGGCATTTGGATCAAAGAGCATATAGTTATGAGTTCTAGTTTAAATTGGAAGGTTGGCAAAACTCATTTAACATTCCACTCCCACAATTTGAGACTTCCGAATTTCAACACCATTCTTTTGTCCTTGCTAATTTGTGCCAACTATTATCCTCTTTCTATTTAAGAGGGAAAAAAATTACAAAACCCTGGAGTGTTGCAGGCTCCCAAGAGCTGACTCCTCAGCCAATTAAGTAGTTTATTACTCTTCTGTATTATTTCTAAAGATGAAATGTTACCAGGAAAATTCAACAATAAAATTTTAAATTATAAATAAACTTGGGAAGTTGAGAAACATTTTATCCAATGTAAACAACAGAAGTAAAAGAGAACTGCACTAGTGTTTCTATCCTGAAATTAGTTTATCTTCATTAATATGAACATAACAAAAAAGACTATATATTTGAAGATATTTTGCGATCTTGTCTCACACATGTGACTCAATGATACATTTCCCAAATCATTATTCCCCTTAGCTATTAGATAAATAGCCCTCCTTTTAAAAGCAGTACACAACGGCTTGAAATCTTTCCCAGATAAAATCTAAGTAAAAAGGGCTTAAGGTGAAGGAGTATATTAGGATATACTCCTATATAAGAGTATATTAGAAACTATATTATAGTTTCCCAATCAACAACTAGGAGAATCAATTTGATGAGAAGGAAAAATCTTCGCCAAATTAAAAGTAGTGAATATCAATCTAGTAAAAAGAAGACAGGCAAATCAATAGTGGCAAAAGTTAAGTCAATCATCTGGCTTCCAACAGCTAATTTAGCACCAAGTCAAAGTGCAGGGAGATTAACGAACCTTAAAGTTATCCACATAAAATAGAGTAAGAGTTGGAAAAACAATTTTGCAATTAGCACACATGCTGGGGACATCAATCTGAGATACCTAAATGCAATATGAGATAGTTGTCAAAGAAGATTAAAAACTGAATCACAAAAATAAAAGTGACCCACTATCAGATGGCACTTGACCCACTCAGGCAAAAACTTGTATCTCTTCAATTAGAATTATCAGAAAATAAACTTCTCCCTAAAAAAATCAATAATTTGGCTCAGAACCGTATTTTTTTCCTAGTAGGCCAAACTGAACTTGCAAAGGGAAATGAAAGTTGACCACATCAGACATAAAGCCTCTATTTCAATAATATTCATGTGAGTCTTTAGTGACAACACTCGCCCTTGGCAAAATCGGTTTCAGCAGTTTTATTCATCCACCTGATGACACAAGGTCCAACTAGCTTCTTGGACTTCCCCACCCCAGGAACTGTTTCCCTACTCTCAACATTTCATATACCTTTGAGTGTACCATATTGTTTGATTAGTCAGGCCTCTTTCATTTGTAAGGGATAAAAAGAAACTTGAATTAGCCTAAGCCAAAAGGGAGATATGACCATATATAGTTTTTATTTTTGAGGAAGATTAACCCTGAGCTAACATCTGCTGCCAATCCTCCTTTTCCTGCTGAGGAAGACTGGCCCTGAGCTAAGTTCTGTGCCCCTCTTCCTCCACTTTTTATATGTGGGACTCCTAACACAGCATGGCTTGCCAAGTGGTGCCATGTCCACACCAGTGACCAGAACTGGCGAACCCTGGGCCACGGAAGCAGAACATGCGAACTTAACCACTGCACCACCGGGCCGGCCCGAATATGACCATATTGAAGGATGAACAGGGTTGAGTAAAGAGTCTGGGATACTTGGATATAGGTGTTTTAATCCTGTCAAGACTGGTCTGCTTTCTGCAGCCTCAGCTTCTTTCTACCTGCTTCTTTCTTGCAGCTATTTTGCTTTTTTCAACTGTAAGTGTAAAAACTTTGGGTTCCAGCAGTTGTTTCTTGACTCCCACATTCTCAACTTCATCTCCAGTGTGAAGGAGCCTCTCTTCCCTTCATTCCAACTTGAAATATCCCAGAGAAGAACTTTGATTAACTTTGTGTGAACGATAACAAACAAAGAATTTAGAAAAAAGAACTTTGTTTACCAGAAATGCAAATTCACTTAGGACTGAATAATGAAATAAAAAATACATGAGGTATTTAAAGGAAAAACACAATATTACCATTTAGTCTATTCAGGTCTGAGAAAAACCCATTTTCTCAGGATTATCATATGTGGGGGATCAGAATTGGCCACCCCAAAAAGTATCTCTTTGGCTTGATTACTTTTTAAGAACAAAAGACCCAGTAAGAAATTTCAACCTTCCCCCAACTGCGAAAAAGAATTTAAGATAGAAGGCCTGTTCCTGGAAGAAGCTAATACCGTAAGATAACTATAATACAGTATAAACTCGGTGTTATACACAGGGAGGAACCTAGCAAGGGCCAGTTAATCAAAGTCCTCTCCATCTCTCATTGTGTCTACAAGGCATGGTCAACATTTGTTTACCAAACATTTGCTTTTCCATCCCCATGTGAATTGCCTTCCTCCTCTCTGAAGTCCCAACCCAGTATCCCCCACATCCTCCTTTGCCTTTAGTTGAAGATGGTATTTAAGGTGGTGGTTTTGACCATTTTGGTGAATTATTCACATTTCCTGGGTTTCTCCCATGTGTACATGTTATTGAACTTGTTCACTTGTCTCCCGTTATTCTGTCTCTTGTCAATTTAATTCTTAGACTAACCAGAAGAATATGGAGGGTAGAGGAATAGTTCTTCTTCTCCTACACATATTGATAAAGATGGTGATATATCTTCAGATGTCAGCATTGAAAAAGTCAGTGACAAAATTGTTTTCCTTAGAGAAACAATAATTTGCAGGAAAAGCTCAGGAATTTACTTTGTTTGGGAACTAAAAGAAAGTCTCTGTTATTTTTGGTTTATCTCAGAATACAAAGTCCTCTCCACTCACTTCCCACCAAGGGACATGCTGTTCACACTTATTGCTAATGTTGGCAGGAAAATGTGTTAGTTTTGTTCCCATAGTCCTTTAGTTTTCAAGTGTGTGCCCTAAAACATGAATTCCATCTGGTAAGTTTGTTGTGTGATTTTATAAACAAATATCATTAATTTTATGCTTTATTTGACCAATTTCATTTGCATAGGCATGACAAGAGGTTATTTTAAAACTTAAAAGTTAATGCCTGTCTGGAGGCCTTATAGGTCCCCTAAGCTTATAACTTTATTGTAAGGTTAGAAATGTATACATTTTTACTATTATTAGCTCATATGCTAAGGTCTAGAACAAAGAACCATTCTATCCACCTCAGCTGGGTTATACTGTAGTACCTATAATCTTACCCAACTAAGGAACTCAAGCATAGTTTATAGATAGATTTCTTTCTGTCTCATCATATTCTATTCTTTTGCTGTAATAGACTCGTCATGTTGTGAATTAACTTAGGGGGTGCAACTCTATGTTTTTCAATAGCTCGTCAGCATTCAGGCTGAGTCTTACTTCTTGAGTTTACTCAATTTTTTTGTTTCTCTGGGACTTTCCTGTTTCCTTTTGATTAAGGAAACATAAAAGTAAGGCACACATAAACCTTCGTATTTCTAAGAAGGCTATGAAACTCTGGACAAGTCAAGAAATTAGCCCCAATTCCACATAGATTAAGGATCATTTTTATAATTATTATACAAACCAATGAAAATTCTTGTATATTCTCATTCCTCTGCACACCATATAAAAACTGTTTTTTAAAAGTTATTTAAATCTTATACATGTTCTCTCTTTTGGGGGTAAACCTGTCTTTACTAAATATACTTAGAGTATACACAGATATTTATGATTAAGTAATCCTCAAAGTTTCCAGAGAGAGAGTCAGAGACAGAGAGATAGAGTGCAGAGCAGACCTTTATGAGTGAGAAAGCTGGCCATAGATACAGGAGATATACAATTGTAAACAGACCAATACAAAACCTTAATTACCTTGCTGTTGCTAGGAATGAAGGTTTTTCTTTCATTTACACACACACACACACACATACACAAACACACACACACAAATAATGCCAGACAATTCACATTTTTTTTCTTAGGTTTCAGATCAATTGACCTAAAAATCTAAATACAGACTGGCTCTAATGATATAAAGGGCATGCACACATTCTTACTTGGATCATACTACAGAAGATATCACTAAAAGGAATTCAGCTAAAAACTTTAACATATTACCAAAGGTTGAGTGGGAACTAGTGACAATGTAAAGAATGTACGGTGACCTCAGAGACAAGGTAATTTCAACCTACTCACAAATTCTTTTCCACTGTACCAAAACAAGTGCTCACAAATAAGACTGAGGAGATTCCTCAGAAAACTCTTGTAAAGGCCTGGGGGAGAGGAATAACAGCTACTATAGGAAAGGCGTGGCGCTCTCCTGCATCTCTTTCCCCCATCCCACTTATTTCCAAAACATTACACTGCTCAGAGAAGAGGTGCAAAGAATATTGCTCTTATGACTGTTTGAAACGTAGCGCAGTTCAGGGAAGTCCCTTTTGCCATATAAAGTAATATATACACATGTTTCTGGGATTAGGACGTGGATACTTCGGGGAGGGGGCATTATTCTGCTACAGCATCTCTCTTTTCTGTACCTTTCAATTCTATCTATGTCTTTATAGCTCACCTGTGTGTTTTTGAATTTGCCTCCTCTTTCAAGACAAGGTTGCCTCTATTTTCTGCCTGTTTTTGTTTTCTCTCCTAACCATTCCTGTCCCCTGCTCTCACCTTTGTTAAAAGGTCTTGATTTCCTCACTCCTGAATTCAATCTGTGTTGGAATTACACGTATAGTCTCTCCCCTGATCATTGCATTCTCTTTGAAATTGAGTGTTGCCTTTTTCCCAATACAAAAAATAATTATGTAACTTTATAATAATGCATAGGAATAAGAGTGGGAAAAAACTTAAGATATCAGAGGGGGAAAATCTTTAAAACCAATATTTGAACTCTCTCTAAAATGATGCACGATTAAAGGTGAGAATGTGAATAAGTAGTGACTCTGTGAACAGTTTTCATGAGTGCAAAGGGTGGGTTCTTTGCCTGCATTTATGAGCTTCCATTTTATTCACAATGGATTATTATTAATAGATCTGAATTAGACTCTGTGAGCTAAACTATTGTTAAATGTATTAAATATAAATGTAAAAGCTTTTGTCTTAAAAATCGTGTTAAACCAATGTTGTATTTGAAAGTGAATTGCTGAAACATTTTATTTTCATTCTAGCTTATTCAGTTTTGCTAATTATTCAAGGTCAAATTTACTTGTTAATATTCTCTTATTAAAAATCCACAGCCTAACATTTTCTGAACCTTTTAGATTACAGTTGTATATGTAATCCTCCTAGAATTACTAATTGAGTTTTCAGTTTCTGTCTTTTACATAATGAAGTATCATTTTTCATTTCATTTTTCCGCATTTTATATGCTTTTATGTCATTATTATTCCTCTAACTTCTATATTATTAATATAACTACTTAGCATATGGATATGTATGTATATATACATACATACATATACATATATATGTGTATATACATACACATAGTGTATATATAGTTATATCACACATTTCATTCATAAAATGTGGATATGTTTTCATAAATTTTGTGTTTTTTAATTAGCCTTCATAAAGTTTTTACTTTTGGGTTTACACTATTATGTACTCACTATTTCAAGGAATTGAAATTGCATATGGTTATCAAGCTCGTTGTTTTCTAATTCATTAATGCCTTTACTATAAATTAGTTGCATATTTCCTATGGGTTTATTTGTTTTGTTCTCAAGCATCTTGAGTAGTACTTTATTTTTATTCACTCTTCAATAAATTAAAGGAGGTATACCTTCCATTGGTAGACATTGGCTGAATTCCCTAAGTTTTAATCTAATACATTCTCTTTGACATTTATTTCTGAATACTTTTTAGTTCAACTTTTAATACCTTTTCTTCCTTGAGAATGATTGAGATTGTTTCACAGTTTCCTAGAATATTAATCGCGAGTGGGGGGATCTTTCTCATTTGTTCTTAATTTCTAAATTTAATAAATTTCATCAGAAAATAACTAAATTAATTTTGGAAACTTATAGAAATATTAAGTTGAAACTTAACCTACACTCTATTTATTGGAGTACATCATAGATATACAAAAATGTTTTACATGAGGAATTTACAATAGTCAAACTCATAGAAGCAGAGTAGAACGGAGGTTCCCAAGGGCTGGGAGCAGGGAGAAATGGGGAGATGGTCAAAGGGTACAAAGTTTCCGTTATGCAAGATGAACAAGTTCTGGATATCTAACGCAACATATGTGTATGTATGGTACATCATATATAGTACATAACATATATAATGTAACATACACATCGTACATATATACATGTATGTATATATGATGATATGTATGACATATGATAAGTATATAGTGCATAGTATGTGTAATACATAGTATATATAGTACATAGTATATGTAATGTATTATATATGCATAGTAAATATGTATACATACATGTGTATGTGAATGTATATGATGTACTATGCATCGTTACTATAGTTAACAATACAGTATTGTATAAGTGAAATCACAAGCTTGTTAAGATGGTAGATCTTAGGCATTCTTTCTACAAAAAAAAAGAAAGAAAAGAAAATTATAACTATGTAAGGTCACGGATATGTTAATTAGCTTAATTGTCATTATTTCACAATGTGTACATATATCAAACATCAGGTTGTATACTTAAATGCATACAAATTTTATTTATCAGTTGTATTCAATAGAGCTAAGACAGAAATTATCCTCCTCAAAAATTAATTTAATATATTTTATGTTATGTTCAACTTTATTCATTTGTATATCTAAACATCATCATCACTTGTGCATCTAATAGGCATATCAGATTTACAAATGTACAGAACAAAATTATAACTCTCTCCCTCCGTTTCCTCAAGACTACTTCTTTCCCCAGTTTTTCTTGTATGCACGAATGCTAAGACCGTTTAACTAGTTTGTCAGGTCAAATCACCTAGTAGTCAACTTATTCATTTGTTTCCTACACCATTACCCCCATCTAATCCATTGACAAGTCTTTCCATTTCTCTTCATATCTCCTCTTACCTCCCTGGTTAGAGCTACAATAATAAATAAGTTAAATGAAAGAATTTTAGCAGCCCCACATTTTCCAGTCATTCCCAGTTATCATCCCCATTCTACCTGCTTAAACTTTTCCAATGGCTTTTGATTGTTCCTTGAATAACATTTGAACATGTTGTGGTAGCTACTATCTATCTCTCAAAACTATACTCTTCACTATCTCCCTTAATGCTGTTCCACAGCCTCCCTGTCTGACTTTTTGTTTTGTAAACAGCCAAGGTTATTTCTACAATTCGACTTTTTTATACGTATTCTTCTTTGTGTCTGGAATTCCCAAACGACCGCCCCGCCACCCACCCCGAATTTTATATACCTAGCTGTATCTCATTATTATGGTTTGGTAAAATGACCCATCATTGGAGAAGACTTCCCTAACCACTCTTTTTAGGTAAATTCCCTAGTAACTCACTGTATTTATAACCCTCAATTGTTTGATTCTTTGTGTGTTCACTTTCTGAGCTTCTTTAGTGGAAGTCAGCACCATGAAGAACAGGAACCTTATGGACCTTGTTCTCCACTCTATCCTAAGCACTTACTGCGAAGCCTTAGGTAAAACACTCAATAATTATTCGTTGGATGACTTATATTTTCACACCAAAATGATACCTTTCTCTTTTCAGAAAATTACTTCCCTGCTCATAAGAAGATAGCTTGATCCCTTGATCCTTTCAACAGAAAATGCCCCAACACTTAGTCCACTAGCTTAAGCAATGCCCAGAGTTTCCACTAGATGGTCATCAATGTTTGTCATTTCCCAGACACACAGTCACAGTGGAGTGAGGAACAAAAGACTGTAGCTCAACACAAAGCAATAACCTAGGGTCTCAACTGTAGTTTAAAAAATACTGTTCCTACCAGTAGAGGGTTTTCAGTTTCTCTAGTCCTACATAAAATGATCTAATTTTCTAAAGTGTTGTATTTTTCTTTCTTTTAGATAAAACCCCTCTCCCATCCTTCTGATCAATAGGGCCCCTTTATTGTGCTGCAGGACATTTAGCTTCTATTCTGTTCTATTTAGGGGACTGGAAACAAAAGTATTACAACAATTTTTAATAGTTCACTTCTTAGGTACTCAGAAAGACTTCAACTTAATTGTTTTAATTTAGTCTTCTATTTTTGCTGTTGGTGAGTGGCTGTGAAGACTAACAATGAGAGCAGGCAATTCCTTAATTCATACTTACTTTTAACCTTTATTTCCCTCATTTTCCTTTATAACAGCATATTGTTAGATTTTGATTTTGGATCCAATCAAAGTTTATTAACTCCATCTTGCTTTGATCAAATTATTATATTTATGTATTGCATACTTCCCTGATATTCCCTTCGCTAATTCTTGTTTCATCATAAAAAGGGTGTTTTTTTGGTCGTTTTTATTCTTCTCCACTGATTTTCAAATTACATTTTCTCATTTCATTTCTGATCCCTCAGAAATTGTGTGAGATAATAAATGATTTTTTTAAGGGACTAGGTTGTGGGGTAATTTGTTGTGGAATAAAATGTTAGCCTTATATAAATATATGAGTACAATCTTTTTTGAGACTAGGTATCAATTTTTACTAAAAATAAAAATCATCCCAGTAAAAAAGAAAATATCCATCTCTCTGAACGCAAATATACTACCTAGAATTTTTGCTGGTATAGTCAGTAATTTTTGATGCAAATTATTTTTCAAATTAATGTATTTTCTTTCAGTGTTTTTAAGAACATTTGCATGGTTTCATCGCCATATTAAGGATTATTATTGAGACAATTCTATTATTCTTTTATCATCTTTATCTTTTTTATATTCCTTTGTGTTTTGTTTATTTTCTTGATTTGAAACATTGCCTTGGAACCATAATTATTTGATCCAAATCTCTTCCCTTTAAACTCTGTGGTTGTTATTCCATTGCCTTGCCACATTTTATGTGTCCCTGCCCCTTCCTCAGTGGTGATAATTTAAAATTTATTTGATGTACTTAAATAAATTGTATCAAAATAAGTTTTTGTTGAAGTTTCTCATTATTTTATTCCAGTTATTCAATTAATTCTTTCTATAAGAAGTCTTGAATTTTACTTTAGATCAAGAAAATTGTATCCTATCATTTCAATGTGGCAGATCTCAAAACATTCCCAGTAGGAAAGCTCTTTGCCCTGCCCACAGAGTGGGCCCACACCACCTCTCACAGGGACCCAGGCCCAGCTTGATGCCAGCTCCCTTCTCAATGCCCCAAGGGCAAGGGTCGCCAAGGTTCACTTCTTGTACCCAGGCCTCTAGTCCCAGACCATTGTCCCTCTCTCTGCTCAAAAGGATGCCCTGGGCTGCTGCATGCTTCAGGAAGAGACATCTCCCTACTCTGGTTAAAATCTACCTGAATATCCTGATTGCCACCCTGGAGAAATTGTGTCCTGAAAGGCTTGATGGAACACTAAGCTTCCGGAGCACTGGAGTTTCCCTCAGGAAGTAACTGAGTCCTTGAGGTGATGCCTTGACAAGCATTCTTGTGGATGTTCCATTTGACAAGTTCAATACTGCCAAGTTTGTTATGAGATGGTTCTGAAAGCGCAAACCCCAATATGCAAATAATGGCAGTGAGCACCCCCCTTTATTCTAGCCGTGCAGCTCCCACCAAAGCAAAGTGCACAACCCAAAGAAAAGCTCTTCATGGCAGTTAGGGAACTTGTAGCAACAGTAAAACAAAAGACTACTGAGAATTCAGGTGATGTCACTCTCTTGTTTACTTTGAAAGCACTTTGGAATCTTGAGAATGAGTCTCTAGCTGCCTGCAAGCACTTTACTGAAATTCAAGGATTCACGATTTTCATGCAGGTCTTGGAAAACACCATAGCCGAAGTCAGAAAGCTGTCTTCCAAGCTGGTGACTGAGGACGTGGTGAAGCATATTAGCAGTTTGCTCTACAGCAAAGAAACAGAAGTCAGCTCTTTTGCTGTAGGCATTATCAACCATCTAACTTCTGATTAGCAGCCTTGGATATTCCATCACCTTCAGAGGAGATGCTCTTCTCCAGTATCTGCATCCAAACATCTGGGACTGTCTAAGTTCAAGGCATAAGATGACAGCATTGGTGATCTACAGATCCTTCAAGGCAGTTTTCCCACTCCTTGGCACTTCTCTCAACTTGTGGTTAAGCTCTGGTTACTGTGGACTGCATATGATGTCTGCAGTAAACACTCCAGCAAATACTGTAAAATGTTATTGTAACTTTTGAGTGACATCCAGGAGCACAGGGAGGCAAATCCCAAAGCACAGCAGAGTGAAGTCTTCATTCTGGATGACTCCAGAATACATTTCACAAATTTTGGGAGATGCCCCCTCTGTGCTGAATGCCATTATTAACCTAAAGAGCTCCACAGGTGCTCTCTGTTTCTTAATGTCAGGTCTTCTGCCCTGTTAGCAATTGAATCTTGAAACCAGTTGTCATTAGAATTTGTGAGTTGGCTGCCTCTTTGGACATTTTATTTTGGATTTTCAATAAGTTACAAAAACGTTGGATTCCTATAATACCCATAATCCCAAATCAAGCTGCAATCATCCTAGGGACACTCCTTGAGCAGCAATTTTGAAAAATCAGACCCTAGATTCTGTGGGGAGACCTCTGAACTTGCGTTGGCACAGCTATGGCAAGTACTTTGCTCTTGTCCTGGCCAATTTCTCGACTTTGGGAGATTGCCAGGGGGAAGGGGACCTGTTTGCCCAGAAATGGAAAAGAAAGAGCCTCTGGGAGACCTTGGTATTTCTGTTAAATTTCATGTTTGAAAGAATCTCCTGAGTTGTCATTCGGTTATGTGAAGCCACTGGAAAAGAAGTACACAAAAAAAGGCTCTGGGAAATACATGCTTGTAAATGTGTTATTTGGAAGGCAGAACCTCTGTTGGAGAGGAGAAAAAGAAAAAAAAAACATATTCTTTGCAGATACCAAAATATCTTCCACTTGAAGGATGGAGGGACTTTACCTTTTTGACTGTTCTATCTTTGGCCTTTTTTCCTCCAACTTTACAAATTAGATGGAGTGAGCATAACATTCTGTGTGAGGGAGTGTGAGGTGGGTCATGGTGGGATTTAGGACTGAGAATAGAGTGCTTCGATGAAAGATTAAAGGGGCATTGGAAATCTGAATACCTCAAAATTTCAATGTGCATAAGACTGTGACAAAAATGAAGAGGCAGAAGAGCCAGAAAAAGATTTTCAAGATTTTCAAAGATTTCAAGGAGTACCTTACTAGCATAGTGACAAGAAAAATATGGGCTTTTCTGAGAATTCCGCAACATAAACTGTATTAGAAGCTCTTGTTTGTATCCTCTGCAAAGCTCTCCTGTGGAACAGAGTATGAACTCCTTCCTTGCCTTATTATTGACAGCTAATGAGACATGTTTTGCCATTCATCTGTTTAAATTCAACTTTTTCAAAGAGCAAAGTAAATTCCTGTTTGATTAGTAGCATATTTAAAAACATAACAAAAACATCCCTCATAAATTATATTAGTTTATTCTCATAATGGTTAACTCTCTTATGGCTTTTTAATTAAAATCCACTTTATTAGGTGAGCACAAATGATAGGTTGCATTGCTCTTGTCACATAAATAATTAGTGACATAGCTAGAATTTTAAAAGCTGGTTTATTAATGTTGTTTTCTTTGCTCAATTCATAAGTCTATAATGATTCATGGGAAATGTCTTCTGTAGGTGACTAGAATCCACTTCTAAAACAAACAAAAAAATGTATAATTCTATTTACATTCACATCTGTCTTCCACATATGGAAAAGTGCCAAGTTTAACTTCTACACATGTCACTGTGGTAATGCATGCCAAGATGAGCCAATATGTTCAAAGATAGAGCACGACAATGGGTGGTAAGTGTTTAGAATATCACCAGGATGTTATCTGTCCTTATCTACCTTGAAATGCCTTGAAAGTTAGAAAATGTATCTTATATGTCGAAATAGATATAGAGATAGAAATTCCCTCTCTCTATAGATGTATATGATATAACACATGTAATATATAATGAGCGCAAACTGAATATTATAGATTATATTATATATAGAGAGAGATATATACATAACGTGTGTATAGCAATTTTACTTTTATCATTGGGTTGTTAACGGTAGCAAAATTATAGAAATGTATTTTATCAGATATCTATTGTTGCTTAACAAATCACCCACAACTTAGACCTTCAAAGCAAAAACATATGTTACCTCACACAGATTCTGAGGAGTCAGAAAGTTGATAGTGGCGTAACCAGGTGAAGCTCGGTGATTCTGACTCAGAGTCTCTTAGGGGGCTTTTACACATTCAGTTCACTAGAAGTGGGTCACTAAGTGTAGCTCATAATCAAGATCATACATACCAGGAGGTGGGATCTTTAGAGCCAACTTGGAAGCTGGATACTACATTTTCACACTTTATACTCAAACTCCTAGTACATTAAACTCCCCCTAATTACTGCTCATTGGTTTATTAAACATTTTAGTAAATATATTTGGTTTTCTCACCAGAATAAGAAAGAAAACTATAGGCAATGAAGTCTATTAGAAAGTACCTGTGCAGCAAACCAGGTTTTGCTTTTTGTTCTGCCATTAATTCATGGCGCAACTTTCAGAAGATTCGGTTTGCAACACAGATTCCATATCCATTTACTCAGTCAACAAATATATACCAAACACCTAGGCACTATTCCAGATGTTGGGATACATCACTATAAACGTAATGCTCTTGTGGAAATTACCTTCTAGTTGACTTCCAAACTAATATGTAGCTCTAAAAACCAGATTAGAGATCTGTTTTTAAAAAGACAAGTGAAAGTCTATAGGAAAGTCCCAATGGCCTGGGTTAAAGCTAGGAAGTAGGACACATACAATTTCTAAGTTGCAAAGTATAGAGCTAAAGGTAATCACAAAAATACAATGTCTGGAGTTCATTCAAATGTGACAGTATTAGGGAAGAAGCTGAGTTTAAGGCAACCAAACAGAGAAGAGTGGTTCAGGACTTGAGGATAATAGACCCTGAAGTAAATCACTGAGTCTTTACCAAGTAGCCATAGGTATTTTTATTGAAGGATTTAAATTAAGCCATGTGTGGAAATGGAGCTGTTAAGGAAGCAGTTCCAGCTCAATCAACCTACTAAGACTATGCTCCTCCTAACTGGAAAAGAAGAAGTGAAACTGTCACTCTTTGCAGATGACATGATTTTATATCTAGAATATCCTCAAGAGTCCACTAAAAAACTTTTAGAAGTAATAAAGGAATACAGTCAAGTTGCAGGATACAAAATCAATGAACAAAAATCTGTTGGGTTTCTATACACTAACAACGAAGTAGCAGAAAGAAAGTAAGAATATAGTCCCATTTACAATTGCAACAAAAAGAATAAAATACCTAGGAGTAAACTTAACGAAAGAGGTGAAAGATCTGTACACCGAAAACTATAAAACATTGTTGAAAGAAATCGAAGAAGACACGAGGAAATGGAAAGATATTCCGTGCTCTTGGATTGGAAGAATTAACATTGTTAAAATGTCCATACCTCCTAAAGCAATCTACAGATTCAACGCAATCCCTATCAAAGTTCCAACAACATTTTTTACAGAAATAGAACAAAGAATCCTAAAATTTATATGGAACAACAAAAGACCCCAAATAGCCAAAGGATTCCTGAGAAAAAAGAACAAAGCTGGAGGTATCACACTCCCCGATTTCAAATTATACTACAAAGCCATAGTAACAAAAACATCATGGTACTGGCACAAAAGCAGACACACAGATCAATGGAACAAAACTGAGAGCCCAGAAGTAAACCCACACGTTTATGGACAGCTAATATTCAACAAGGGAGCCAAGAGCATACGATGGAGAAAGGAGAGTCTCCTCAATAAACGGTGTTGGGAAAACTGGACAGCCACATGCAAAAGAATGAAAGTAGACCATTCCCTTACTCCATGCACAAACATCAACTCAAAATGGATTAAAGACTTGAATGTGAGACCCGAAAGCATGAGACTTCTAGGAGAAAACATAGGCAGTACGCTCTATGACATTGGTCTGAGCAGCAGGTTTTCAAGTCCCATATCTGACGGGGCAAGGGCAACACAAGAAAAAAATGACCAAATGGGACTACATCAAACTAACAAGTTTCTGCATAGCAAAGGAAACCATCAACAAAACAAAAAGACAACCTAACAATTGTGAGAACATATTTGCAAACCACATATCAGATCAGGGGTTAATATCCAAAATATACAAAGAACTCGTATAGCTCAACAACAAAAAAACCAACAATCCAATTAGAAAATGGGAAAAAGATCTGAACAGAGATTTCTCCAAAGAAGATATACAGATGGCCAACAGGCATATGAAAAGATGCTCAACATCATTAGCTGTCAGGGAAATGCAAATCAAAACTACAATGAGGTATCACCTCACTCCGGTCAGAATGGCTATAATTAACAAGACAGGAAACAACAAATGTTGGAGAGGGTGTGGAGAGAAGGTAACTCTTGTTCATTGCTGGTGGCAGTGCAAACTGGTGCAGCCACAATGGAAAGCAGTTTGGAGTATCCTCAGAAATTCAAGGATAGATCTACCATATGATCCAGCTATTCCACTGCTGGGTATTTATCCAAAGAACTTCAAAACACAAAGCCATAGGGATACTTGCACCCCTTTGTTCATTGCGGCATTATACACAATAGCTAAGACTTGGAAGCAACCTAGGTGCCCATCAAGAGATGAATGGATAAAGAAGATGTGGTATTTATACACGATGGACTACTACTCAGCCATAAGAAATGATGAAATCCAGCCATTTGTGACAACATGGATGGACCTTGAGGGTATTATGCTGAGTGAAATAAGTCAGAGGGAGAAAGTCAAATCCCATATGATCTCACTCATAAGTAGAAGATAAAAACGACAAAAAATAAAAACACATAGCATTGGAGATTGGACTGGTGGTTACCATTGGGGAAGGGGGGAAGGGGGAGGGCAAAAGGGGTGATTAGGGTCACATGTGAGGGGATGCACTATAATTAGTGTTCGGGTGGTGAACATGATATAATGTATCCAGAATTTGAAATATGATGTACATCCAAAAAAATTAAAATTAAAAATAAATATGTATATATGTATTTTTTTATGACTAAGATTGTCTGTAAGCTAACATCTGTTGCCAATCTTCCTCCTTTGCTTGAGGAGAATTGTCCCTGAGCTAATGTCTGTGCCAATCTTCCTCTACTTTTGCATGTGAGATGCTGCCACAGCATGGCTTGACAAGCAGTGTGTAGGTCCTCACCTGGGATCCAAACCTGCAAACTCTGCGCTCCCGAAGCAGAGCCACCAGGTAGGCCCTGACAAATATTTTTAAATGAATGAATGAATGTAACTCAAACTCAACCCTCTGTAAATAAGGAGATATATTGAGCTTAACTTCTCACTTTCTCCCTAAAAGTAAAAAACTAAAAAAAAAGAATCAGATTTCTCCCCTTAATATTTTCAGTTGTAAATGATAACATACGCAATCTAGTAGAGAGTAATATGCTGCGTATGTGACAACTGATGCCTTGGACATGAGAAACCTCTATGGTTTCAGGATTTGGACCTCTGTAGGGGTCATGTGATTCCAGTCATCCTAAACTAGACTAGAGATGTCGAAAGCTGATATTTCAGTGATAGGAACATAGTCTGAAGCCATTCAAGAACAGAAAGGATGCTATGTTCATTTTATTATCTCAAATGATTGTTATCACAATATGATTTATTAAAAAATCCTTTCTCTCTATGCTGATTTGAAATTCAAATTTCAAAAACTACTTTCATACATAAATCTATAACTTTCTGGACTCACGGTTCTATTCCGTTGCTTGGCCTACTAATCTCTGTGCAAGAAGCATTTTATTTCAGTTATTATATCTTTGTAATATTTTCGTACTTTGTGGAACAAGTTTCTCTTTATTTCATTTTTTTTTACTTAAAAATGATTGTATTCAAAGGTTTATTCTTCCTGCTAAATGTAAAACTATTCTGAAATTTCATAAAATAAATACTTATTATATGGGAATTGTATTTATTTATAGACCGCATTAGTTTACACAGAACTGACATCTCACTAATATTGGGTTTTTCATTAGACAATCAATCAGATGTTATTTTGTGTCTCTAAAAAAAAAGTATGTGTAGCTTCCCTTATATTGATGATTCAGGCTACTCGTTAGTTTTTATGATATTGTTCATGAGAATTATTGTTATTATGAAATGAGTCTTGTTTTCAATTGGGTTTTTCTACAGGATAACTACAATATATAAGAAAACTACAGTTTTCATATATTTATTTTGTAAATATGCATTTTACTTTCACGTGAAACGTCATAATTGTTTTAAATGGATTCTCCCCAGGTTTCAAGTAGATAATCATATCGCCTTCAATTCATAAATATTTTTGCCATTTTTTTCGAAATTATGTCTTAGTTCCTCTTCATGATTTATTATATTCTCTAAAATCTGTAGTTATGAATTATAGTGATGATAGCATATTTAAATTGAATATTGTGTTTCACTGAGAGGTTTTTATTTTAATAATTATTCTTAAATGACAAGATTTTTCAGATCATATATTTTTAAATTTATCAATGCAGAAAGTTATATTAATAAAATTTTTTATATCACTGAGCCATCTTTGGATATTCTTTTTTCAATGGCTCCTCTCCATATAGTAGATGACATAACCTCCCTCACTCTTTCAAGATTTGCCTTTATCACAAGTATTTGAGTAAAAAAGTTCTTGTTTTATTTCCACTCATAAGTTGGTCCATTCCCCAGTATAATTCTCCATTGTTTTCTGGCTCATAAGCAGTATTCTTATCTTCCATGGCTGCTCTTTGTTCTTCTTCCTGTAAGAGCCCAAGCAAGAAATACAGATTTTTTTTTCGTTTACTCAAAACATTGCCAACAAATAGTGTTGTGCATAATACTTTCCAAAAGATTTCAAATTCACAATCATAATTTTCTTTATTTTCAGAAATTATCTGCCATAGTCAATTTTGGATAGTTATGTGTCTCCTTAGACTGTTTACTACCATTTCTGTGACCCCTATTTCCTACTATCTTTTTTTTTTTAAGATTTTTTAAAGATTTTATTATTTTCCTTTTTCTCCTCAAAGCCCCCCGGTACATAGTTGTATATTTTTCGTTGTGGGTCCTTCTACTTGTGGCATGTGGGACGCTGCCTCAGCGTGGCTTGACGAGCAGTGCCATGTCCGCGCCCAGGATTCGAACCAAGGAAACACTGGGCTGCCTGCAGTGGAGCACGCGATCTTAATCACTCGACCATGGGGCCAGCTCCACGATTATCTTTTTCACAATTTAAATCACTGTTTGCCATATAGACAGCTCCATATGATGGGTATATTTTGCTAATAATTATATGTCGGCCTTAAAAAATATCCGAACTCACAAATAAGATTAGAAGGTAGTTTTTATTTTTCAACTTTAATTTAAAAATTTTTAAGCTAGGTTAATTCTGGCTTCATAAAATAGTTTTGGAAATTTTTATATTGTTCTCTATGAGCTTGAAGATCTTATATTAAACGAAAATTTTCTCTTTCTTACATGTTCAGTGGAGTTAATTCTTCAAGTTACAGATTTTGGCAACTTTTTGGTTAGTAGTCCTTAGCACAATTCTATAGTTGTTATTTAATTAACATCTGTCCTTATTCCATTTTAGTTTTTTCCAAATATATTTCTTTCTACTATAAGTTTGGTTGGTATCCTTCTAGATGGCTTTATCTACCTACCTATCTATCTGTCTCTCTAGCTATCATCTATCGTCTTTTATTTATTTTCCATATATATAAAGTTTGTCTTTCAAATTACATTAGACAATTCTATTTTAATGCTCTCTAGTATTTACCATCCATTGCCTTATTATGCAACTTTGTGAATTTTTCTTTAATTTAAATTCTTTTCCTTTTGGTTAGAGTATATTCTAGAAAACCCCACACATCAGCACCCGCTCCCTCACCACTAGAGGATACATGGTGGTTTATACTTTTCAATTGAGCATATTATTTATGTATTATTCATAAAATGCGTTCATATTTCATTTTTGCATTACTTACATGATATATAATTGTACATAAATTAATAAATGTCTATTGTTAATAAATATATACATTTATAATAAACCATAAATATATATTTATTTAAATATAATAGTATATAAAACAATTTGTATTAAATACACACACACTCAAGGCATTACTTTGGACTCCCCTACAAATTTATCTATGTTGATGACAGTGACATATTATTTTTTACATATTTTCACAGACAACTTTTTGCATGTTTCAAATGGTATGTTTTATATATTCAAAAACACTTTTAATAATAAAGTTGGTATATCAATTATATTTAAGGAAGATTAAGGAAAAATAGTTGGGCTCAAATATCCTTCCATTCATAATCAAGTTTCTTTTCAGCAATATGATTTTTGGCATTGCTTTTCACTTTACACACCATGGGTCAAGTCTTGACTTACTTTATATAAAAATAAATGCATACTGCTTTGAGATGTGAGCTCTTGGATGATTACAAATGGATGGCTATCTGATGTAACTACAGTTGAGTGTACTCTATGAATAGTCTCTTGAGTTTCCCTGGAGATTATCAATATTTGATTTCTTGTTAACTGAAACATGAAATGTGTCTGTTTATCTATTGGATATTCAGTGTTTTCATAGACTCTATGTATAACTGAGAGTAGAATTTGGGCCATTTTTCATACAGAAAAGCATTTTCGCAGCTGCATAGTGATTCAGTATGGAAAGACTTAAAAACCCTTGCAGGCACAAATTATTAGAACCTGTTTTGTCAGCAAAGCTGTTATGCAGTCTCATGAAAATGAACTCTGCTGAAAAATGTCTTGTGCTTCCCGGTTTCAGAGTTACCTGAAAACATGGAATCACCAGAATTGCATTAACCATGGGTACTTAGAGTCTTGCCTTTAAATGTAATTAGGAACACTGATGGAATTTTTTTAGAAGAGCATTTATAGTAAATAGAGTCTAAAATTATATCATTCATAAAGGTTTGGTTAGAGAAATTCTTTTATGGACGTCATCATGACTTCAACAATTTAAACTTGTGTTCCAACTGAATGAACTGCTTAGCAAAAATATTCATTTGGTCCCTATAAAATGTTTGTTGCCTGGATTAATTCCATTGTATTTTTTTTCTTATTAGTCATTAGCTTCAGATGATATTTATTTCCAAAATATTTAGCAAGACTCTCCCATATCTTGGTTTGAGTAGGTAATAAAGATATATGAAAGGGCTTATTTAGTCAACCTTAACTCTTGTTTGTGCCCCAGCCTCTCAGTTAAGAGCAACTCTTGCAGAGACATTGAAAAGTCAAATGAAAGGAATAATCATGAACATTTGGCTTGAAAGATAGGGAAGAAACTTGTCTTAGATGAGTTGTCTAGATATCTGCAGAATGTACTACTGTGTCCAGAAACTGAGTCAAAAGACATGTGAGTGAATACTTAAAGTACAAAAAGGATTAGAAGGCCGGAAATATGGATTCTAGTACCAGTCCCAGCCTCATTATTTACTAACAAGTGATTTTACCAATAAAGTGAGATTTATGCCATCTTCTCTATCAAATAACAGGATTATCATATGTGAGATAATATATGCAAAAGTGCTTTGTAATACTAGCTAGATAATATATACTATTAATGAAAATAATATTAGTTAAATTTTGCCTATTGCTTGATATGTGTCAGATACCTATATGATCTTGTTTAATCTTTACAGCAACCCTATGGTGAGTGTACTTTTATTATTATTTTGATGCTGAGGAGAACATAATTTAAGACTGGTTAGGTAACTGGCCCAGGCACCCACAGCCAGAGATGGTGGAGCTTGGATTTGACATGCAGATATGTTCATAATGGTGCTAGACTGTCTCCATTATAAAACTATTAGGCATCAGTTTAATTAACAGTAAATGGATAATGTCGACTTAATATATGTCTAAATTTTATTCTAGATCCAATATTCTGTACTTCTAATGAGTGCATTTCTCAGTACACCTGTCAGAAAATTCCTGAACCTCATGTAAATTTAGAAGAGCTTATAAATGCTTAGTAATATTCTGGGAACATTCCTATCATAGTCTAAAATTTAGACAAGGGCATAAAAGGATAACTAGAAAAGAAGAGAGAGAAGAGGAATTGCTCAGATAACTTGGCAAAAAAAAGTGTTGGCTTTGGGGCTGGCCCCGTGGCCGAGTGGTTAAGTTCGCGCGCTCCGCTGCAGGCGGCCCAGTGTTTCGTTGGTTCGAATCCTGGGAGCGGACATGGCACTGCTCATCAGACCGCACTGAGGCAGCGTCCCACATGCCACAACTAGAAGAATGCACAACGAAGAATACACAACTATGTACCGGGGGGCGTTGGGGAAAAAAAGGAAAAAATTAAAAAAAAAAAAAAAAGTGTTGGCTTAGACAACACTAGTGTCAGGAATTAACAGTAATGTCTAATGAGAAGCAAATGGTTTTAGATAAAAATGAGTTAATTAAAAGGAACATATTCCAAAAGATTATGGTTCCCTACTGAACAATCTCTGAAAGTAAAGCATCAGAAACATATTGTGCATATTAACACCATGATCTGTTAAACTTAACAAGGCTTAATATGATAAGAATAATAATATTGATTGGCAATTCATAGGACTTCACAATTTTACTTATCATTTATAAAAATCTTATTACATTTATTCTCAAGTTTTACTAGGAGCTTAGTTACTAAAACTGAAATCTGACTAAGGGTTAAGGAAAAGTGCTTATTTCCATCGAACAATCGCTACAGGCTAGGCACCCTGTTCTCCACAGACCTCCTCTCACTTAAGATTCACAGCAACCCTAAATGTAGATAATATCATCATTCCACTATTCCTGATGAGGCTCAAAGAACTTTAATAGAATGCAAAAGAAAAATCTAATGTGTGTCTGAACAAGTACTTGAATCTATTAAATCTATCTTTTTTTTTAAGATTTTATTTTTCCTTTTTCTCCCCAAAGCCCCCCAGTACATAGTTGTGTACTTTTTTAGTTGTGGGCCCTTCTAGTTGTGGCATGTGGGATGCCGCCTCAGTGTGGCTTGATGAGCGGTACTATGTCTGTGCCCAGGATTCGAACTTGCGAAACCCTGGGCTGCCTGCAGCAAGAGAGTGCAAACTTAACCATTCGGCCACGGGGCTCGCCCCTGTTATCCATCTTAAAATAAAATATTTGCTTACTCAGAAAAGGTTGTCGTTGCCTATTTACCTCATCCCCACCCAAAGCATATTATGGAGCCATTATTGAGTGAGTAGAATGAAAGCACGACCTAAGAGTCCCAAAGAGAGTTACTGTTTTAGTTAAACTGGAGTTACATAATGTTTAAATTACTTTACTGCAGCTTCTTGTGTCTTTACCATTGGGGTTTTGGTATTCATATTTCATCTATGTGGCATCAACTGTAGAACCAGATTGCCTGGTTGTGAAAATCTGAGGTTCTCCACTTTGTTGAGACATTAGGCAAGTTACTCAATGTGTCTTTGCCTCAGCTTTCCCATCTGTAAAATGGACAGAAAAAAAACCCATACTGGTTTCATAGGATTTTGTGAGGAGTAAATGACTTAATATGGTAAACTAAAACTATGCTTGGTACATTTGAACTCCAAAAAAGAAATTATTATGGTGATTGTAATAATTGTTATCATTATTATTACTATTTTTGGGCAATATTCCCTATAAAGTTGAACTTCTAATTTTAACAATAACCCTCGTAATGTTGTTCATATATTTAGTAAAAAGTAGATATGTGGAAGTATTAGGTAAAATTATAAAATTCTACAAAGAATAATGTAGCGTTATTATTTTTGTGGGGACAATGTCTTGATAAATTCGGTAATCTATGGTGTTAAAAAGCCCAAATAGTTTCTGGTGTTTCACTTTCAGAGGTTCATCGGAAAATTGCATTCAATTGGAATTGCATCCATTTAATTAACTCATAGCGCTTCCTGAAAACTTTTTCTCTTTGATCCTTATTACTACTTCTTGAAACCTTATCCTCAGCTAACACGTACCAAAGATGATGAGGAGGATGGTGAGGATGATAGAGATGATCATAAGCATGATAACGGTCATAGAAGTCTTAGTATGTGCCAAGAACAAGGAAATTTTTATTTCAAGAGAGACAAAACAAAGACACCTGGTCTCACATTTATTACCTGTTTTGCTGGTAAAATTAGGTTTCAAGTTGAATTTCTGTGCCCTATTCTACACATATATTAAAGGATAGTGTTTAGTTAGTTCCCCAGATTTATTTCCCTTCTGTCATTTAGTTGAGAGACCAAAACTCAGGTAACCAAGTCTAGAGAAAAATGGCAAAGCAATCCTTTCTGCTCTTTCTGTTCTTCCTCTTCCATCTTCAGGCTGGAAATATCCTATTTCAATTTATTGCACTGGAGCTCTTTACTAACTTTATTTAATTTTACCCAAATTCCCTTGAGGGTATAGTAAAGGAAGGAATTTTAGATTACTTTAAGTTTAACCTCTTATTAAAAATGTATTGATTAATAAAAAATCATGGCCATCTTATGATTAAAAAATTTCAGGAAGAGTCTGAAAAACTGGTGCATTACTCCAACAAGGCGTCCAGTTGAATGAGAGCGCAGGAAATCTATGTGTGCATGTGTGGTGGGCGGGGGGTGGTGGGAGGTATGAGAGGGGGTGGGTGCTGGTGGAGAGGAGAACATCCTAAAGGAAAGGAGAATCCAAGACTCAAGTACAGTCTTAGTTTCCTGAAGAAGGACTAAAAGAGAAGGGAAGATTTGAATAATAGAAAATGTCTTTCACTCATATCCTTTTCTCAATATGTCTCCATGAACCCTGGCCTGAAAATAAGAGCCTTCCATGAAGTGCAAATCAAATTGAGCATTATTTACCTATGTAAATGTGACTGTATATTCATGTAACATTTGGCTGCAAATAATCAACAGCCAGCTTAATGACAAAGGGTAAAACAATGGAATGATGTGTTGTCAGGAAACATAGCTGGGCCCCATGAGAGACTGAAACTGGGAATCTTCATGTGCAGAACTGAGTTTATTATGACCTTAATCCCCATGATACCTTGCTTTTTTCTGAATGACTGTTTCAATCTTTTCTCAAAGACCTTTTATTTTAAATGTTTCTGTGTATATTATTAAAAGCCAAGCCCATCCTCAGCTTTCCATAATTTCATACCTAACCTTAACACAGAGGTTTTCCCTGATCAGCCTAGATGAACAAACTCTGTCTCACAATTCTCCATCCCCTTGCTTTGTCTTCAGGATCATGTAGCTACTTCGTATATTATATACTTATTTTATTTTTAAATTTTTCTCTTTTTTACCAGATTAGAAGAACCAGGGGAGCACATGCCTTATCTGTTTTGCTCCCCAGAGCCTAGTAAAATGCCTGTCAAGAAGTAAACATCCAAGGGCTGGCCCCATGGCCGAGTGATTGAGTTTGATGTGCTCCACTTCGCCAGCCTGGGTTTGGTTTCCAGGCTGGACCTACACCACTCATTGGCGGCCATGCTGTGGCAGTGACCTACATACAAAATAGAGGAAGATTGGCACAGATGTTAGCTCAGGGTGAAACTTCCTCAGCAAAAGAAGAAGAAGAAGAAGAAAAAGAAGAAGAAGAAGAAGGAGAAGGAGAAGAAGAAAAAGAAATAGTAGACGTGCAGTAAGTATATGTTCAATGAATGCTGGATAAATTTCAGACTCGAATCACATACAGAAATATAACCAACCTGTAAACTAACTAGATACATAACAGGTGCATGCATGTGTGAGAGGGAGAAAGAGAAAGAGAGTGAGCATATAAGAGGCCCCAGAATACAGAACTCCTGGAAGTAGGTATTGCTAACAAGGGAACAACAGCCTGAATGCCTGACCTCCTTTTCCTTTCAGATTCAAAAGGATGATTATCACAGACCATAATCAGCCTCTTCTCTGTAAAATAAGATTCTACTCTCACTCCAATTCTTGGAAGAATATCTAGGCAAAGTGAGGGAGTGCTCAGCCAAGCCAAATCTTGCCCCAGTGATTTCTCTATCTATATATACAATTTACTGATTATTTATCATATGTCAAACATGAAGCCAAGCGTTTTACATATATTATCTTACTCAATGTGCATCTCAACTTTATGATGTAGATGCTATTATTACCAGTCCCATTTTATAGATGAAGAGGCAGACTCAGAGCGATTTGGTACATTAGAAACTATGTTCCAGTTTAAAAATGGTAGAGTGAGGATTTTCACTTGGGCAATCTGATGCTAAAGCTCATGCTCTGACCTAGGACGCTATGCTACTTTCTTTATTATTCCCAGGGAATTTTAGGTTGTTGGTTAAGTCTCAGTTGATCTCACTTAGATTTTTACCATTTCGTGGACCTTAATTTTATACCCCACCCTCCATTCCACATATAACTACAACATATTTATCATACTCCTCTCTAAATTTCCCTTTTATATAAGAACTTATTTTTAACTTATGCTACAATGCTACATGCTCATCCTATACCTCTTTCAAAATAAACACAGAAACCTAGTTTGGTGATATTTCTATCTACCTCCTAAAGGACATTGTCTTGTTCTAAATTGAACAGAGTAGAATTCCTAAATTTTCCTGTAAAATAATTCTTGTTATTTTCCCTCATGTTTTTTTATTTCCAAAGTTTTACTGCTTTACCATGAATTATGAAACATGATTCTTATCAACTACTTACTATGAAGTTTTAAAAAATTCATCTGATGGATCCTTTGTAATTTTAAGACTGGTGCAATGATAATGTAATCTTTTTTTGTAAAGTCTTATCTTTCTCCTTTCATTGTTCCATTCAGTTTTTGTTTACTTTATAAATTTAATGAATCCTAAAATGGTCTCTTTAGCTATTTTTTCATTTTTTGAGAGCACTTCAGATATTAAAATATCAGTATTTGGAGTTAGAGCTGTGTTTAAATTTTTACCACTACTTATTGTTGGCTTAGTCTTTTAATCTCCCCAAACAAAGATAATACTGCATTCCCTGGGTTTTCTTGTAGAATAAAAAAGATAATTAATTTAGCCATGACTTCTCCTCTTCAAAGCCCTCCAGAATGGCATCTTGTAATTCTCTGTGACAACAAACTTCAACTACTCAGATCAGTTCATTTTCCCAGATGCCCCTTTCCCATCACGCTGCTTGTCGTTTTCTGCCTTGGGTGACTTATTGTATGTAGATCTAGAGAAAACAGTGTTGCAACATAGTCTATTGGAAGCCAGATATCTATATGAGATATATATATATATAACTAGTGGTTTTCAATCTCAATGTTCGTAACCTTAAGTTTCTAAGACTATGAATCAAAAATAAAATGTGACACTCAAGGCATGATACAGCTAAGTATTACAGAGACTGAGAAACTGGGCTGGGGAAGTCAGACTGATTTCAATTCATGATTCCTTTACTAGCTGTGTCATCTTGAGCAAGTTGTTTAATCTAGGTATGACTTAATTTCTCCAAACATAAAAAATAGAATAAAAGTATCTACCTCAAAGACTTTATTGTGAATATTAAATGAATAAATCCATGTTAAGGGTTCAATTAATGTTAGCTATTGTTATTATAACCCTGGTATACTTCTTCACAGCCCTTTGTTACTCTGTCTGAATCTGGGTACTGATGATGTCCTGAAATCACTTTCTTGGTGACATTGTTGTTTTTGTGGTTTGGGTGCATTCACAAGAGATGTAGGAGTCAATATAGTGCAATGATAAATATAGGAAACCCAGGAGTCAGACGGTCTTGATTTGCACTACCACTTGCTAACTGAGTGATCTTAGGTAAGTTGCCTGTCTGCACCTTGTTTATTTTCATGGGGAAAATGGCATATGGAGACTACCTACCTCATAGGGTTATTGATCAACTAGGATAAAACATATAAAGTACTTAGCACAGCACCTAACAAACAGTAAATGTTAGTCATTGATGCTGCTCCTGTTGTTGCAATAATAACTTTTAAAATTTACTTTATTGTGAAATAGATAGTGGTTATAATTAGATGCCCCTGTAAAGACCTATGTGCTACCCCTCCTGTTGCTAAATGAATGAATGAATAAATAGATAGATAAATAAAATTTCACCTTACATTGCCTAGAATGTAGTTTCTGTTGTCTTATTCCAAAAGTTCCACTAGCTAGAAATTCCTTTGAATAACAAGTCTTGTCTTTTCAAATGAAATATCTTTCTGAATTGAGAAATTGTTTGCCTTCCATATTCATATGAAGTAATTCAGTCAGCTTTCTTTCCTTTTGGGTCTAGATGAGATCAATGTCACTGAGAAGTGGAACTGTTCATTGGAGAAGTAGAAGGAGTAGGATTACTGGATTATGGATTACTCTGATGGCATGTATCAATCAGTCCCCTTCAGGTTTATAGTATCCTAGAGTCACTGGGAACTCGGAAGCTTACAAGGAAATATAGATACCGGTAAATTTTTCTAAGATTAGTCTTGTGCCTAGGAAACAAACAAAAATCTTCTCTTTCTTCTTTTACCTCTATTACATTTTTCCAATAATTAAGATCCAAAGAAGAAGGAGTGATAGAAAGAGAGGGACGGAATAATGAAAACACAAGATTCAGAGCACAAAAAGTATGATGAGCCTTTTGTAGAAAGAATACTTCCTCCTTTAATCTAGAGTGAAGAAACAGAAAATAGAGGGGAATGGAAATAAGTTTGTGATGATGAGATGAGTAAATTTTCATATGTATGGCAGATTTTCTAAATGAAAGTGGAGAAAGTGCTGGAGGGTGCATGGGAAATTTCAGGAGTAAAAAAATGATATAAAACTGTGATTGGCAGTGATTGGCAAACTTTTTCTGGTAAAAGACCAGATGGTAAATATTTCCAGCTTTGTGGGCCATGAAATCTCTGTTAAAACTTCTCAGCTCAGCTCTTCCATTGTAGGGCAAAAGCAACCATAGAAAATAAAATGAATGGTTTATTTGTGTTCCAATAAAACTTTATTTACAAAAACCCACAGCTGGACGATTAGGCTGGCTCACTAAAGTTTGCTGACCTTTGTTGTTAGAGATTGCAAAACAAGTCTATTCGAGAAATATAATAGTGGGATAGCTGTGTAGTCTTAGTGTAAATTTAAATTTAGAAATCAGTCATTTAAACCAGTTAAATCAGTTGTGTGATTTTTTTTTCTACAACAATTTTCATATACTCTGGTAGAAAAGTAAAGAAGGCAGATGGAGACATCTTACACAACTGTTGGCTCATCAGTGCATTTAAAGAGAGGTGATATTAATGAGAAGTCATAGAAGCACAATTAGAAAAAGAGAAAGCCAGTTGGGGCCAGCAGCTGGTGACAAGGGTGGGGATGGTGGTGGAAAGGAGCTCTTGATGGGGCAAAGACTTTTCACATTGAGATGCTTGGACAGGTTATCAGGAAAGATATAATGTACTAGTTAGAGACTGGGATACTTGAAATCAAGATTTGAGAGGAAGTGATAGCTAAATCAGATTATGACTATGGTAGTAACTGGCTGCGGTGGAGAGTGGAAAATATCATTGAGGATAAAGAGATAAAGAAACGAGGAATCTGGATTTGCATATTTCATACATGTAAATATTTAAATTTCTGAGTCTGAAGTTGGGGTAGGGAGGAAGTTAATAAGCCAGAAACCAAGGTCTTCAAAGAGGAAAGAGCTGTGATCTGGTGTTTATAGATAACAGCAGTCAGGCAGAAAGAGGATGCATTGTGTTTTTGGATGGCATGAGCTTCAAATAAGCAATGACGATTCAGGAAGGAAAGGTTATTATGATTTACGTGTGCCCATGCGGAGAAAGGAAGGCAACTACCTCGAGAGTCTATGGCAATTTGTTCAAGAGTAACAACTAGTAAAGTTGAAGAAGGGAATTTGCACAGGTATACCTAGACTCAAAACTCGCGCTCCTAAGAACTACAGCGTTTAGCATGTTTTCATCTCCACATTACATGTCATCGTTAGGAACGGTCTTCTTTCAAAGGCGCACCACACAATGAGGTCCATGAAAGAGCCTCACAAAAATGTAAACTAAATATTTTAATAGCAAGCAATGCAGAATTAAGCTGTCATAGAAATAATTCCTTTACTAAGGAAAACGTAACATAGTCAAACTTCTGATTTGAGGAGCCAGAATCTTGTTATTGTGAAATGATCTTATTTAATTAGAGAATGTGACTGATTTTACTTAAATCCAGAACATTGCATCACCAGTGCTCCAATATGTTTTCTACCCATGCTTTTTACTCTTCAGTAAGTTATTATTCTTTTTTGATATAACAAATTTATAGACAGATAGGTTGGTAGATAGTTTTAACACCATGCTAAAAACAGTTACAATTCTGCTAGAGTGCTGTAAGTGGTAAAACCTGGAACAAGTCAATTACTTATTAGAATAAGTAAAAAGAAAAATCAACCAATATATGGTAATTGAGAATATAACTTGCAAACTTCTAAGCTTCTGGTAAGTCTTGGGAGAAAGCTATAAACACCTCCATCCTGGTAACACCACTCTGTCAAAAAATCACTAAAATCAAATAATATCACTTGAAGTCTGTCAATTACATTATGTTTGAGCATAAGAAACTCTATGCATGTATCTTCATGTTTAAAACTTTGCAAACTTTTCACTTTAATAATTCGATGTATTCAGTCCAACAATAAATACATTAATGTATAATAAATTATTACAATGTAATAAATACCTAAATATAAAGACTAAATATACAAAACTGCAATAAACTTTAAACTGGCAGTTGAAATTACATTTCAAGTTATATATGAATCCATAAATCTACAAGTATATACATCTAAATGTATATATAAAACAAATATTGAGAATTATGTCATGTGCTTTTGCATCCCTGGATAGCCATACATGTCATTCTTTCTGTCTGGAATTTTATTAACTACTTTTGAATATGGAATATAGAAAATATTTTAAGTCTATCTCAATGTCATCTCTTCTCTGAAGTACTTTTCATTTTATTAAACAGATCCAATTACTCTTGTGTCTGTAATTTCATAATATCTTCCATTTTTTCTGACTGAATTACATATTGCTGCTGATAATGATCTCTGGGCAGGAGGTATGTTTTTAATAGTCAGTCTGTGCTCATTTACCTAACAGAGTGAGTTACTCATTAACACCAGAAAGAGAGAGAGAGAAGAGAGAAGAAAGAAAGAAAGAAAGAAAGGGAGGAAAGAGAGAAAGAAGGAAGGGTAGGAGAGATAAAAGGAGGAATGGAGGGAGGGAAGTAAGGAGAGAGAAAATGAAAGAGTGTTGAAATAGTATATCTGATCTCAGAGTAAAACATGTAATCTCTATCTTTCCCTGCTCTGAAGGGGAACTAAAAGAAGGTTTCAGTCTTGGGATGTCTCACATGATATATTCAATGCCAGCTCCTGCAGCTCCAATCAGTGACCAGGTCTGAGAAAGTTTGTAGCTCTCACTTTGAGCTCTTAGCCATTACTTGTTTCACCAAAGTGCTTTCTTCTCCCTCTCCCCTGCCCCCTCCTCCTCCTCCTTTTTTGTCCCCTTTCTTCTTCTTATCTAGCATTAGAAGATTATATTTATTTGATAAATTTTCTCCTATGATCCAGAGAGAAGTCCAATTTGTCTTACCTGGTTTAATTTCTTTGTTATATTTAGGGAAATTAGTTTAATAAATCCAAAAATTCATGTATCTGAATTTTATTGATCTGAGTTTCTTGATTAATGAAAAAACAATGTGCTACTATGTACCTGCTTGTAAACCCTAAACAGTAATGAGATTTTGCTTATGTTTTGAATAAGAAAAAGGAAGAGAAAGAAGAGTAGAAAGAGAAAGAAGAGAAGAAAAACTGGAGCTTCATAGTCAAATATTTAGTAGAAAACTAATACATATATATATATATGTTATTTTTCTCCCAATACTCAAATTTAGAAAATAAAAGGAATTTAATAACACAATTTTTGTAGTTAATATATGTCTTCAATTAATGTTTGCTACTATAATAATGACAATGTATGAAGTTCCCTATAAATAGAAGCTTGCTTAATAAATACTTATCCAGTAAATATATGAATGACAATTATTTTAAAACACATGATTAAAAGAGAGTGAAATTAAAAAGTATGCGTATATACACACATATATACAATCCAAAGCAGTATGTTCCAAATAGCTTCTAGTTGTTCATGTTCCTGTGGGTTTTTAAAAAATTATTTTATTAATGTCATATTGGTTTATAGCATTGTGTAATTTTCGGAGTACATTATGGTACATCAGTTTCTGTTTAGACTGCATTGCGTTCACCCCCAATAGGCTGGTTTTTATCTGTTACCATACATATGTGCTCCTTGATCACTCTCACCCTCACCCCACCCCATTCCTCTCTGGAACCACTAATTGTTCTCTTTGTCCAAGTATTTGTTTATCTTCCACATATGAGTGAAATCATATGGTGTTTATCTTACTATGTCTGGCTTATTTCACTTAACATCATACTCTCAAGGTCCATCCATGTTGCTGCAAATGGCACAATTTTGTCTTTTTATGGCTGAGTGATATTCCATTGTCTATTTATACCATATTTTCTCTATCCATTCATCACTTGATGGACACTTGAGTTGCTTTTAAGTCTTGGCTATTGTGAATAATGTTGCGATGAACACAGGGATGAGTATGTTTCTTTATATTGTTGACTTTATGTTCTTTGGATAAATACCCAGCAGTGAGTTAGCTGGATTGTATGGTATTTCTATTTTTAATTTTTTGAGACACCTCCCCAGTGGCTGCACCAGTTTGCATTCCCACCATCAGTGTCTGAGGATTCCCTTTTCTCCACATTCTCTCTGACATTTGTTATTTTGTCTCAGTAACTATAGCCATTCTGACGACTGTGAGGTTGATATCTCATTTTAGTTTTGATTTGCATTTCCCTAATAATTAGTGATGTTGAATATCTTTTCATATGCCTATTGGCCATCTGTAAATCTTCTTTGTAGAAATGTCTATTCATATCCTCTGCCCATTTTTTGATCAGGTTGTTTGTTTTTTTGTTGCTGACTTATATGAGTTCTTTACATAGTTTGGAAATTAACCTCTTGTTACATGTATAACTTGCGATTATTTTTCCCAGTTCCTGGGTTGTCTTTTCATTTTGTTCCCTGCTTCCTTTGCCTTGCAGAAGCTTTTTAGTCTAGTATAGTCCCGTTCGTTTATTGTTTCTTTTGTTTCTCTTGCCTGAGTAGACTTGGAATTCAAAAAATGCTCGTAAGACCAATGTCAAAGAGTGTACTGCCTATATTTTCTTCCAGGAGTTTTATGGTTTCAGGTCTTACATTCAAGTCTTTAATCCATTTTGAGTTAATTTTTGTGTCTGGTGTAACACAATGGTATACTTTCATTCTTTTGTATGTGGCTGTCCATTTTTCCCAACACCATTTATTGAAGACATTTTCCTGTCTCCATTGTATGTTATTGGCTCCTTTGTTGAAGATTAACTGTCCACATACGTGTGGTCTAATTTCTGAGCTTTCAATTCTGTTCCATTGATCAGTGTATCTGTTTTTGTGCCAGTACCATGCTGTTTTGATTACTACAGTTTGTAGTATATTTTGAAGTCAAGGATTGTGATGCCTCCAGTCTTGTTCTGTTTTCTCAGAATTGCATTGGCTACTTGGCGTCTTTTGTTGTTCCATATAAATTTGGGGATTCTTCATTCTATTTCCGTGAAGAAGGTCATTGAGATTCTGATTGGGGTTGCATTGAATCTGCAGATTGCTTTAGGTAATATGGATATTTTAACTATGTTTATTCTTCCAATCCATGAGCATGGAATTTTTTTATGTCTTCTTTGATTTCTTTCAGTAATGTCTTGTAGTTTTTGGTGTATATGTCATTCATTCCTTGGTTAAATTTACTCCCAGATATTTTATTCTTTTTGTTGCAAATTTAGATGGGATTGTATTCTTGACTTCTCTTTCTGCTAGTTCATTATTAGTGTATAAAAATGCAATTGAGTTGTGTACATTGATTTTGTACACTGCAACTTTGCTGTGGTTGTTGATTATTTCTAATATTTTTTGGTGAGTTCTTTAGAGTTTTCTATCTATAGAATTATGTCATCCACAAATGACGAAAGTATCACTTCTTCCTTTCCAATTTGGATATCTTTTTATTTGTTTTTCTTGCCTAATTTCTCTGGCCAAAACCTCCAGTATTATGTTGATTAAGAGCAGTGTTGGTGGTCACTCTTGTCTTGTTCAAATTCTCAGAGGGATGTCTTTCAATTTTTCACTGTTAGGTATGATGTTGGCTGTACGTTTGTCATATGTGGTCTTTATTATGTTGAGGTACTTTCCTTCTATACCCATTTTCTCGACAGCTTTTATTAAAAATTGATTATGGATCTTGTCAAATGCTTTCTCTGCATCTATTGAGATGGTCATGTCATTCTTGTTCCTCATCTTGCTAATGTGGTGTATCACAATGATTGATTTGCAAGTGTTGAATGATCTCTGCATCACTGGTGTAAATCCCACTTGATCATGCTATATGATCTTTTTAATGTATTGCTGTATTCGATTTCCTAATATTTTGTTGAGGATTTTTGCATCTATGTTCATCAGCAATATTGGCCTGTAATTTTCCTTTTTGTTGTTGTCCTTGTTGGGTTTTAGTATGATGGTAACATTGACCTCATAGGATAAATTAGAAAGAATCCCATATTGAGAAGGATAAATATTAATTCTTCTTTGAATGTTTGGTAGAATTCTCCAAAGAAGCATCTGATCCTGGACTTTTGTTTTGGGGGAAGTTTTTGATTGCTGTTTCAATCTATTTGCTTGTGATTGGTCTATTCAGAGTCTCTATTTTTTATTGGTTCAGTTTTGGAAGGTTTTATGATTCTAAGAATTTAACAATTTCTTGTAGGTTATCCAATTTGTTGGCATATGATGTTTCATAGCATTCTCTTATAATCCTCTGTATTCATGTGGTATCTGTTTTAATTTCTCCTTTTTTGCTTTTGATTTTGTTTATTTGAGCCTTTCTTGCCTTTTTTGTCAGTGGATCTTGCTAAGGAATTTCAATTTTATTTATCTTTCCAAAGAACCAGGTCTTAATTGCATTGATCCTTTCTGTTGTTTTTTTTCAGTCTCTATTTCATTTATTTCTGCTCTAATTTTTATTATTTCCCTCCCTCTGCTAACTTTGGGCTTTATTTGTTCTTCTTTTTCTAGTTAGGTTAGGTGTAGTTTAAGATTGCTTATGGGAAATTGTTCTTGTTTGTTGAGGTAGGCCTGTATTGCTATGAATTTGCCTCTTATTACTACTTTTGCTGCATCCTTCAAGAATTGGTATGTTGTCTTTTCATTTTCATTTGTCTCCAGGTATTTTTTTGTTTCTTCTTTGATTTCTTTATGGATCCAATGATTGTTCCATAGCATGTTATTTAGTCTCCACATATTTGTGACTTTCCCAGCTATTTTCTTGTAATTGATTTCTAGCTTCATAGAACTGTGGTAAAAAAAGATGTTTGATATAATTTCAATCTTCTTAAATTTATTGAGGCTTGCCTTGTTTCCCAACATATGGTCTATCTTTGAGAATGTTCCACGTGCACTTGAGAAGAGTGTGCATTCTGCTGGTTTTGGGTGGAATGGTCTAAATATATATCTATTAAGTCTGTCTTGTGTACTGTTTCATTTAAAGGCATTCTTTCCTTGTTCATTTTCTCTCTTTGTGATGTTTCCATTGATGTAAGGTGGGATGTTGAGGTCCCCTACTATTATTGTGTTACTCTAAGTTTCTTCCTTTAGATCTCTTAATATAGCTTTATATATTTTGGTGCTCATGTATTAGGTGCATATATATTAATAAGTATTATGTCCTCTTGGCAGGATGCCATTATATCATTATATACTGCCCCTCTTTGTCTCTCCTTATCTTCTTGATCTTGAAGTCTTCTTTGTCTAAGTATGGCTAAGCAATATAACTAGCTTGTGCTATCTCCTATTCAGTCAAGCACACAGCTGTCTTTTTGTTTTCTTTTCACCCATTGAGTTTCTTTATGACAACTATTTTGAATTCTCTCTCATTTAGATTGTATTCATGGTAGTATCAGGTTGCAAATTACAACTGCCACCATGTGGGAGGCTGCAGGGGCTCTCTTTTCTGATTCTGCCCTGTTTGCTGGTAGTTGTGCTGGTTGGGTTGTTCTTCATTGGTGCAAGCTGGCCCCAGCACTGGGCATATTGTGCTCACATGGGCAGGTCTGCTGTGTTCAGCAGGTGGGTCTGCCTGAGCTGCTGTGCTCGGGTGGAGGGGCACCTTCACATGGGCTGGTCAGTGGCCTTGTGGGTGGGTCCAGCTGAGCTGCTGCACTCAGTGGGAGGGGACACCTTCATATGGGCAGAGCCATCACCACTCAGTGATGAGTGTTTGCACAGGCAGGGTGGTTTTATGCAGGCTGGGGTGCTGCATTTGGCTGGTAAGTTCAACTGGACTGCTGTGCTAGGAAAGTGAGATGTCTTCATGTGGGCCAGGTGCTTTGCTTGGAGAGTGGTCTGGTCCAGCTTCTGTGCTTGGTGGGCGGGGCCCTGCTGCTCAGTGGGTAATGTCTATGCAAGCGGGGCCACCTCAGTAAGTAGGTGCTCCCACAGGCCATGTTACCATTACAAAAGCATTGGGATATGTGCCAGGCTGTCCCCACCTCCACTTGCAGTCTCACTTGTGGCTTTGTGAGGATCCATGATCTGAATCACTGCCACTGGGTAGTGGGGGCATCTGCTCACCTAGTTCCACTGCCTTCTGGGGATCAGATCACCCACCTTTAGATGTACAGCTGTGTGGATCTCTCAGGCATCCCGTTGTGTTGTTGTATTATGTAGGAATCCTCTACGGGATGATGGATGGTCTGTTCATTTGGAGCTTAGAAGGGAGAGACAAAGGGAACAACTCATTCCAGCATGATGCTGGCATCAATCAGCCCTGAATTTTTTTAATTGATCATAGAACTATTAAAAGATAAAATGACCTACTGTGAACAAAGATAGAAAATAGAAAAGAATAAGTTGATGTTTAATTCCAATGACATTTTCCATGGCTTTACCCTAGGGATTATCATTAAAAGGATGATTTCCCCTCTTGTGTGAATAGTTTAAGTCTTTAGTCCATTCTTAACTGGATTGTTTAACTTTTTATTACTCATTTGTAGAAGATTATATATTCTAGATAAAAGTCTTCTGTAATATATCAATTATTTTCCACATCAGTAAAACTTTCATTTTCATTTTCTCATCCAGTGTTTTTCATTGAGCAGAAGTTCCACTTTTCATATAGTCTAATTTATCACGTTTTTTTCTTTTGTAATTAGAACTTTTTTGATTCTGTATAGGAAATCTTCACCTGTCTCACAATCATGAAAATATGCCAGAAGCTTTATAGTTTGAGCATTTATATTTATATCTATGGTTCAGTTTTCACATATGTTATGAAGTAGAGGTCATGGTTATTTCTCCCACCACCATTTGTTGAAGACTTTCTTCTCTCCATTGAATTGTGTTGATACTCTTGTGAGAAATCAATTGACAGTATATGTGAATCTATTTCTAGAGTATTCTGTTCCATTAATGTATTTGGCTATCAGTTCACAAGAGCTACAATATTTCATCCCTACATATATTATAAGGCTCACAGCATAGTCATTATTATCTATTTTTAAAGTAATAAAAATCATATCTAATAGTAAGTAAAAACTTTTATCATTTCTCATCATCTTTATTTCCTTGTGTAGATGTGAATTTTAATCCATTTTTTTCTGCCTCAGGAACTTTTAAAAAACATTTCCTTAGAATTTATTGCCATTTCTTATGTCTATTGAATCTGCCTTTGAGTTCAGAGATTTTATATTTTCTGTGTCCAGCCCATCTAGTATTTGTTTTTGTTTTGATTTCACATATTTTATATCTGAGTTACAGAATAACTTCCATTCGGTTCTTTTTCAGAGGTTTTTTGTGTGTGTGTGAGGAAGTTTGGATCTGAGCTAATATCTATTGTCAATCTTCCTCTTTTTGCTTAAGGAAGATTGTTGCTGGGCTAACATCTGTGCCAATATTCCTCTATTTTATGTGGGATGCCACCACAGTGTGGCTTCATGAGTGGCGCTAGGTCTTTGCCAAGGATCTGAACCTGCAAACCCCAGGCCGCTGAAGTGGAGCCTGTAAACTTACCACTACACCATCAGGCTGGCCGCATAGTTCTTTTATAGAGTTTTTATTCCTCACTTGAATCTTCCCATCTATTCACTCATTCTTTTCTTCTTGGTTTTGGAAAATAGTTAAATTACAGCCACATTACTTTGTTCTTGTGGAGGCTCAGATTTTTAGCCTCCCATTTACTGTCTTTCCCAGAATTCTTTGGAGTATCATCCTGCAACTTGGTTTGAGTCAACCAAGCATGTGATGCATATTTGTATGTAGATTCAGGGCTCCCCCACTGTGGTTCCCTTCTTCCTGGAATGTCCCCTCAATATCTGATTACTCTTACAGTCTTGAACTACAATCCCCGTTGTATAATCCTTGCAAGACTACTGCTTTCTGCTTGAAATTCATTCCCTGCTCAGTAAACTGGGAGATGCCCTGAGGGGATAATTCATTAAAACTTGGAGGTTTTCTAGTTTACTTTCTTCATTTCAAGGAGCAGGAACCGTCTATTTGTTCCTATATTAGGCTGCCTTCTACATGTTTAAATATTTTTAAAATGCTTATTTTATCCAAAACTCATGATTTTTATTGGCAGTGTGTTTGTTCTATAAAAGCCAGACCATCGATATTAGGTATAGATCCCACATACAGTTTTTAGCTGCTCTCTATATAATGTGAAATTTGCAAAATTTTCCTCCACCTATAAACTAATATTTTCTATGTCCTTGCATTAAATTCTCTGTAATAATTGTGAAATTGGCAGACATTTTGGGGGTCTTTTAACAACTCTGGATAATTGTATGGACATTTTGTAGCTAATCTTTTCCGTTATTTTCTTTTATTCTTGGGGGACATTCAAGAGCTCAATAATTATTTCTTTATTTTTGTTTGCTAATGCAACAAAAAGACTTGTGCTTTATCTATAGGAAATTTTTAATCAATTATCAACATTCAACTTTTAAATTTAGGAAAATCACACATATTAGTAATCTACTCCCTCTGTCCCCAACTCCTCTTCACACTTATTTGCAGGCACTGCTTTTTCCTTAACCACAATCATGTATTTTAGTCATAGTTGTGAGTCAAGTATCCTGCCCAGTGCTTTGAAACAGTGACAATTATGTAATTCACACCAGGCTATGTAGGGACCTGGCCAAGGAATTTCAGAATTGGAACTAAGGGAAACTAAGTTTTTAATTCCCCTTGGCAAACTGGAAATACATAAAGGTGGTGGTTACAGCCTCATGAAGAAATCTCTGGAGAGGGAATTAAATTAGCATAGAGAAATAGGGACAAATTAGAAACAAATTTGTAGAGTCTTGATTGTATTTTCTCCCAATTTTAGCAATCAGTGAAGCTCATCTATCCCCTGGCAAATTTTATGCTTCTTTTATTACCTAAACATGTTCAGATTGGGTTTCTGTGTCCTGCCATCAAAAGAGAGCTCTGGACCTTATCTTTATACAGCTAGTTTATCCTTTTACAACTACCTATTCCACAGGCATTCATTATTCCCGTTGTCCAACTGGGAAAGCTGAGAAAGACGAAATGTTGATGACTACCTCACCATCAGTCAAAGAGTAAGATGATATGGAAGTTTACTCTGAGGTAAATACTTGTGGTAAAAAATAAAATATAGAGCAAAAAAGCAGAAGTTCGGGAAACGATATTTTTAGATCTGTCTTATCTCTATGCTTTCCTGACAACAAAATGCATACTTTGTGCTGTTTCTAACCCACTCACCAGCATAAACTCTAATTATTTTAAGAATGTAGATCTTCCATTGCTATGCTTAATTAAAGGTCATGATTAATTGAAATTGTGACAGCTTATCACTCCTCTGATTTAATTCCAAATGGCAGAGTACACCAAATTGCAATTATCTTTTGAACTACTAAGGATAGTGGTTAATTTTACTGCGTTGACCAGTACTTTCATTACTATTGCTTTAATCAAGCTTCCCATCTACCTGAATCAGCCACTATTACTCAAGAAGTGAACATTTTCTGCAAAACACTATGGGTATATTTTTATGTAACCACTTGAATAGGGAATTAGAGGCACACCATGTATTAGCAGCTGTCACAGTTGAACAATTCCAAAATAATGATCTGTTATAAATAATTGTAGGAATTACACAGAATAATGGACTTTTTATATGTTCACAATTGGCTGGTCTTGCACTCCAGTGTCCTTTTCACTTTCCAGTGTAAATAGCTGGTAAGGTGAGAACAAGTAAATGCACCTTCAATATCCAAATTGCCAAAGAATCTTGAGCTTAACAACCTCAAGGACACCCAACTGATGTGACTCTAAACATTGAGCAGAGTGAAAATTTGAATGGCTATTGAATCAGTCAGACAGGTTATGCTTTGATAATGAAAACCCAAAACTCTCAATCACTTAAAGTAACAAGGATGTATTTTCCACTCATGTTACAAAAAGGATAGCACATTATACATCAGAATAACAAAATACCACATTGGAGTATAACACCAAGGGTTGTAAAGGAAGTGAGGAAAGAGAAACCTCAACACTACTCTCAGGAGTATAAATAGTTCCAGTCATCTTGGAAGGCAATCTGGCATTATTCATTGAAATTAGGAATGTGTTTGCTCTGTGGTTCAGTAATTCCACTTCTAGATATATATCCCAGAGAAAGTCTCCTAATGCCTATAAGAATGCACACATAATTCTGAGTAGTAGAAAATGAATGATATTTACAGTATAATACTCTTTATAGAAATTAAATAATTTATCCCGCAAAATACACTATATATTTAACAAGGCTATACAAATATTTAAGTATCTACGTGAAACACATAGAATAGTGCTTAAAACAGAGGGGCATAGTGGCGGTGATGAAGGATGAGAACATAAAATGCTCTGTGCTAGGCTAATGATTAAAAAAAAAGGCTACAAAATGAGGATTATAATTTACTAAATTCTTTGCCTTGTCACCAAATCAGAATTTTAAAAAGAGTTAGGAAGTCAAAATAATCTCTAAGGACATTTATTTTTGTCCTAACCATCTTTGGTCTATTGTGACCAAGTCCATAGGAGAAATTTATTTCTGAATCAGGCCATCACTGGCCAATTTATTTTCTGCACTTAGGCCATCCATTCATCCATTTAATAATTAGTAAGTTAATTCTTACTTCCTATTAGTCAGCAGGAGATATATATATATATATATATATATGAATGAAATTTCTTTTTTCCCTTTACATGTAGAGCTAGTAAAACACAAGGAAAAATTAGAAAGTGTATATTAACAAAAGATTAGCAAACTAAAATGTAATGTAATAAATGATAAAATATCAGATTGGGGAGGAGTGAGACACACATACAGAAATTAGAATTTTGGAAAATTATATCAATGGTTGCACTTGAGATGTTTCTACATCCAAATACACAGCCCCCAAGTCAGTTGCTTCTAACTTAGCCACATACCCATCCATCCATTCATCCATCCAATAATATTAATGATAGCCTAATAGGCCATGGACAAACAGTGTCCTGGGCCCTGATGTTTAAGTAATACCAGGATAACCAAAGTCTCTTCCTTAATGATGCTTTTAGTCTGGCCTTGTTGTCAGAATAAATACTCTAAAGAGATAGCTGCTGCCTTGGGATTGAGAGCAAGTCAGCTGGACCCTCTACTTTTCTCTAAATATTCACTTTATTAGATATGCACTAAAAAACTGAATAGAATTAAATATTTAGCCATTGGCCAAAAGGAAATATTTCGTATAGGAGAGAAATTTCATCATAATCTGTGAGAAGATTAGATGAGGCAAGTATAAATGAAAATAACTTTGAATCACCTTTGCAATCTGTCAATTTCTGTAAAGCTAACTAGCCTTGAGAGAGTTTTGTTTGTTTAAAGTTCATTTGTAGATTCTAACAACAGATGCATTTTATTAAATACCTAGTTGAACCATTTCTTTGAGTTTATAGAAAGGTTTGATTTTTCAATAACAGTATTCAGGTTATATTTGGAACCTGAGAGCAAAGAAATATAGATAAGTGAATATTGACAAGTTTTTGAAACAGGAATGAATTTAGTTTAGTAAAATGGAGGAAAGAAATTAACTGCATTTTATGCTGAGATTTTTGATGCTACTTTGAGTATACTTAGTTTTCTTCCAACAATATCCTGTTTAAAATTCCATATGTTCTGATTTCTATTTCCAAATAATTGCTTATATAATGCTTATGCTTTTTATTTTAATACTATTAGCTGTGGGAAACAAGTGAATGCATAACATTTAAAAATTCAATATAAACAAGTGCAAACTTTGTAGTGTACATTCTTCTGGCATTTTTTCTTTGCATATACACACACACTCCACGCACACATGTAACTCACGTATGCATTTTATAGATTTTTGAAACCTTCTTTTTTTACTTAACAATATTTTTTGAGTATTTTTCAAGTCATAAATTCACCTATAAAGCATTACTATTTTTTATCAAGGTGTAACTTATGGAAGATATGGTGCATCATGACTTTTAACATATATATGTATGAATATATATGTGTATGTGTCAATACCTTTGGCACTCTGCATTGATGGCATATACACTCATATAACTAACACCCCAATCAAGACAAAAAATATTGTGTCTCCCCAGAGAGAGTTGCCTTCTGCCACTTAGCAATCACTATTGCCAACTGTCCCATTCATTCCCCATGTCTGGCAAGCACTGGTCTGATTTCTACCACCAGGGATTACTTTTGTCTATTCTAGAAGTTCATACAACTTGAAGTATAAGGTATTTACTCCTTTGCATCTAGTTTTTTTGACTCATCATGATGTTTAAGACTTTTATCCATGTTGCTGAATATATCAGGAGTCCATTTCTTTTTACTGTTGAGTGATATTTCACTGCATGAATATATCACAATTTGTAATCCATTTGAGTTGTTTCCAGTTTTGAGCTAATATGAATGAAGCTACTGTGAACCTTTGGGACAAGTCTTCTATGAACATGTGCAACATTATATTAACAGTTGCCTTTCATTCTTATATCAATACACCTAAAATGTTTATTTAATCTTCCCTTATCAAAACCAATTCTAGTGATGGTTTTGATGAACAGGTGTTTATCTAAGTAATTCTGTATCTACTTGATTATTTACTGAAAATAAATTCCTAAAATTTTAATTGCTTGGTCAAGAATTTTGATACATAATGACAAATGTTGCATCAAAATAATTGTACAAGTTCAAAAGTTTACCTTTATTTTTCTTCAAGTGGAAAATAACTAAGTGGCATAATTCTTTTTGTCTCTTTCCATTCTGCTAGAGACGGGCTACGGAAGTGTTCTTTGAGAGGCGGGGGGAGCATGCAGATAGATGGACTCTATATCCAGTGTTGTTGTTTTATTTGAATTAATGTAACCAGCACTGTGATTGAAGGTTCTTTTAACCTCTCTCTCTATATATATCTACACACACACACATATATAAACACATATATAACAATTTGTACTGCATCTCAATTATATGCATGTGTTTACATGTGCATGTGTGCATGTGTGTATGCAAACCTCAAGAACTAAATAATCAAAAACAGTGAAATCCCTTCTGATAGACGTCTGTCTTCTCTAGCTGTGCAACATTCTTGAAAGAGTTCCTTATTTCCTTTTGGTAACCCCTCTTCCGCAATGTGTGCAGACTACATGGATTGGTTATTAGCTTGGGCCCAACTTCCTCTGAATTAAGAAAACATGCAAATGACTGCCACTTAGAAACACACTCCCAAGATATTGTATCATAAATTAGAGACACAAGTAAACAGCAACCTCACCCAATCATCTCTGATGGAGCAGCAGCATCTCTACTGTCAAGTGTTACTGATGCTAACGTTGCAAACATGGTATTTATATTCGGCAGATGCAGCAGCAGTGTGTTCCTGGGATCACTCCTGTGACATCCTTTTTGACATTGTTCATGCCTTTTTAGCTCTGTGCCTCATCCTCAAGTCTACCCTCAGTTTCTTGGAGCTACAAAATATTCTTTTAATAAATATCATTTTTCTTTAAACTAATTTGTGTAACATTTCACTTGCCTTAAACTGGAAAACATACAGATAAATGTAGGAAGTCTGAGCATAGTTTCCTAGTTTTATAAGTCAATTGTCTTTCCATTTATATGCATTTCTTCTTGACATTTTTTTCTGTTAGTCATCTCACGAGGGATAGTAACTGACTGTTAATCACATAGGAAATATTTTATCTACGTCTGTCAATATTATAACATAGTTCATTTTCTTAATTAGAATGTAAAATTCTATAAATTAGTTGCATACTTTAACTCAAACTGCAGATCATTCATATTGGCCAAATTCCCTCACTCCCTCACTATGTGCAATTTTTTGTATTTCTTATGTTTCTCCACTAGTTCATTCTTAAATGTAAAAAGAAAACCTCCTTAGAATAAGACCATTGTGGGAGGAAACTAGTTTTTCCTTTCTAGCTCTGACTTGTACAACAATCTTTCTAGCTTTGTGTAACTGTTCAGTATCCTAGGAGATTCACTTCTCAATGGATTATTGAAAGTGCCTTGTATTTACATGAATGTTTTAAAAACTATTTTCATACATTTTTTGCTTTTTAGCTTCATAACAGCTTCGTAATATAGACAAGAATAGCATTATATTAACTTTGCAAATGATACTATAAAAAGTTGAGAAGAAAACTAAAGGTTATATGATTTGGAAATAAATATCAGGATTTTAGTCTTTCATAGTGTTATTCTTTCTGGTAAACTTCCTAGAAGGCAGGAATTACATGTATTTTAATTAAATATTAAAAAGATTTCAAATCTGTCATTTATTTCTACCACTGTCTTCTATCACTTCTCTATTCTTTTTGGAGAAATTGTGTTAGGTCTCTTGAAACAGTATTCTTTCCCTTTTCTTCTTTTACGTTTGAAACAATTTCAATTTACAGAAAAGTTACAAATTCTGTACCATAACCTTTATTTAGTTTTTCTCAACCATTTGGGACACACTTCCTGACATCATGCCCCATTCTATCACCCCTAGTATTTGTGCGTGTAGTTCCTTCAAACAGAGACATTCTCCTATATAATCACATTGTAATCATCAAAATCAGGAAATTAACAGCAATACATTACTACTATCTCGTCACAAGACCCCACTCAAATATCTCCAGTAGTCCTCATAATGTCTTTATAGCAAAAGTAGCTAGTCCAGAACCTAGTATTAGATTTAGTGGTGGGATCCCTTTAGTCTCTTTTGATCTGGAAAAATTTGACTTTCATAACTGTGAAACTTTTGAGGATTACAGGCAATATGGCTTGTAAAATATTGTTCAGTTTGGGTTTGCATGATGTTTCCTCATGATCATATTTAAGTTTTGTCTCTTTGGCAGGAATATCACAGATGTAATGGTGTATCCTTCTCATCACCTCCTATCTGACGGTGTGCAATTTTGATTTGTCCGTTACATACCTCTCTTGATTAAGATAGCATCTCACAGGATTACCATTTTATTCAAAGAAGATAAAATTATCTTATCGTTATTTATTTTATATTCTTTGAATAAAATGTGACTCTATCAGTCCATACTGATGTGAAAGAGTAAATGAATTGTTTGTAAGTTTGATGAAGGGTAGAATATTTGTATAGTCTTAAAGTACTTTTCTACAAAATAATCATTAATTACAAAATAAAATCAAAGTACCTTCACAATGGAGAATTAATTGTTATTGGACTAAATTTTTCAAGGTGAGAAGGAAAATAAAGAGAAAGGGTAAAGAAGAGGAAAAGGAAAGGAACAGATATTATATCTTAAAATTACAAATGACAGCAGTACGACTAACAATACTGTTACCGAACCTGAAATGAGTTCACTCACCCGTTGCGCAGCAAGGCAATTTCTGACACCGGGTGTGGTGGAAGACAGTAGGAATTTTATTTTTGCACAGCGCTGAGCAAGGAGAGAGGGCAGCTAATGCTGAAATCCCAAACTCCCCGAAAAGCTAAAAGGAAGGGTTTTTATTTGGGGTTTTAGGTAGGGGAGGGAGAGCATATGGCCTTGCTGGTCAGAGCTTTCCCATCAGCCTGTCTTTGGCCTTGAGACTACTTGCAGAGAGGAGGAAGCCCGTGACCTTGCTGGTTAGCAGCTTTCCCATCAGCCTGTGTCTCTTTGCAGGGAGGAGATGATCCAGGTGCTTGTCCTTGATGGTGTCTATCTCCATGGAGGATAGTGGATTCTGGAGCCAGGAAGTCAGGGAGTATGCAGGGAAAGAGTGTTTTGGTTTTAACCCATATATTCTGGGTTTAATGTGGGGAAACTATATCAGGGTGGATATCAATACCTTGGTAATAACTTATTTGATTTGCTTTGGTTTTGTCTCCAGAATCACTGTTTTTTTACACCGTTAAATGAATTGTGCTTTAGAACTCTCATTTTTTGTTTGCAGTAAGAAGGGATCCAATTATACAGACTGCAGGTAGAAACTAAGTTTTGACCTGTGTAGTGAAATCTTCTGCGGAACACAAACGTAAGAATTATAGCTATAATAATAAAGCAATTGTTCATGTTGCTAAGAAATTAATATATAAGTATTACTGTGACACTACACATATTTCAGAGAAAAAGCTATAACATTAATTTAGAGCCATAACAACAAAATAATATATCCATGCTAAAATAATAAAAATGTAGCTCTCAGATAGAATTAATAAAAAAGTGGATATAACTGTTATATCTCTTAGAAAAACCCATGCCAAAGAAAATAAACGAGATTAAACTTCTGAACATAAGAAGCCTTAAGCAAAAGGCTGTCTAAGGTGTCTCAACTGAAATATGGTCATCAATTAAAAACTGGGCAGACATCTGAATTCACCTGAAACTTCAAAATCTTTCCTGTTCTTGTGTGATTTCAGATTATTAAATTCCCTTTTACACCAGTAGCATTCCAGTTGGTCCTTCAAGAAGCAGATGCTGAGTAGGAGTTAGTAGTATAAGCAATTTATTGTAGAGTAACTCCAGTGGAAGATAAAAGAGGGAGGGGGTTGAACTGGGCAGGATAAACCTTACGCCCACTCTGACACCTGTGAAAGGAAAGGGAGGTGGTGAAGGAGTAAGCAGGACTTCAAACCATGATACGGACCTGAAAGTGTGTTAGATAATCCAAAGGGCAATTCTGAACGAAAGACAGCCTGTTAGTGGAATCTCTTATTGCCCTAATGTGCACACCATGCTTAGAGTGCTGCTTATGAAGCTTATGAAGCTGCATATGAATGCTTAGAAGGCTGCTCATGAAGAGTTGTTTTAGGCTTATAAATTGAAGCTTAAACTCAAGATACTGAAACTGAGGTTGGTCAGCTGATCGCACTCCTCTCAGTTAATCAGGAAATTCTTCCTTGAAGGGAGATCCAAGTGTTGCATTTCCATGGTTGCCACAGCTGGATAATTTTATTTAAACAAAAACTTTAAAAAATTATCAATTTATCAATGTGACAAATTTATCCCTCTAATTAATTCAGTGCATATGAAGAGTCAAGCCTTCAAGATGTTATGATGAATATGAACTATTTATTTCTGTCAAGGAGCTTGAAATCTGATGGTAGGAAAGAAAACAGTAAAAAGGCAATTAGAATAGATTATGACCAATGTTATAATTAGGTTAGATATAGAAAATTCTGTAAGAACAAAGATGGAGCCCCTAGCCCAGCCTTTAGGGTTTCTAGAATAAGTGTAAATAAATTGAGGTCTAAAAGAAGCAGAAAATATTTAGTACAAGCAGAGGTGGACTGAAAAAGTACCTGCAAAAGGTTATAGTTTATAATAGATATTATCTTTGAACTTGGTTTAATATATTTAGAACTAAAGTCAAACCAGACACATACACCTATCTCTTCTCACACCCCAAATCACTCAAAAGTAACTGGAATATATATTTTCAAAACCAAATCCATAAAAGCTCAAAAATGAGAAAATATAGCATCAGCAGACTAGAAATTATAACCAATTCTCAAAGTTAGAAAGCAAATGTACTAGACACTCAAAGCTCAGCTTGTGCTGGAGCAAATCACAATGGCAGAGATGCAAAACTGCAGTCTCAGAGTAAGCTTGGTCCAGAGCAACAGGTGCTCTCTCGGGTGACAGTCAGAGGAATTAGCTGAAAGGAAGGCATAACCAGGAGACTATCACATTCCTTCCCTGGTCCCAACATACACAAGGCTTAAGCTGAACAACAGATAATAATTGCACATTAATGGAACTAACTTCCTAGGGAGGGCTTTTAGTGGAATATGGACAAAAAGAGTGAAAATAATGATACATGTCCATTTTAGTCTTTGCTATTCTCTGTCCAAAAACGTCAAGCATCCTTACATAGATACACTTCTAAAAATATTCCATTTAAAATAGTGTTTCTAAAACAACTGAGAATACAAGTATCAAGTGTCCAAAAATTATTTCTCTAATATATCATTAATTGTAGTCTGGGAGATGTCCATCCACTCCTCATAAATTTCTCTCATAATTCAGCATTGATACTTGATAACTTGTGAAGTTTACTACTAGCAGCATTCTTTAAGTTTCTATTTCACAAGGACAAATCATTTCATGACCACAAAGTAAAGACTATAAATATAATCAACTTGCACTAAGTAGTTGGCTGGTCTTCTAGGGCTGTGTGAGCCATTTCTTTTAGTCACAACTATAGGTCTTTGGATACCAAGCAGTGTTAGTAGAAAGAAAAGTCCAAGTGACACTAAATCCATGTGGATAAACTGATGTATAATCTCTATTCCTATTCCTATAGCCAATTTGATTATGATGTAATTAAACTAGAACAAAGAAGCAAGAAAGCAAGGATGACTATCATTTCTAAGTGGACCATCTTGTGAAGATTTAGAGCTGCCTACGCAGTGGAGACTTATCAATTTGCAAGGATACAAATTCTCTCTTACTTTAGGTTTGTTCTGAGATGTCTAACCATACACAGCTTCACCAAGCATACCTGAAATCAGTTCTCTTACTTTTCCCATCCATTTCGCTGACCATCCTGGTATTCCATTAATCACTATACTAAAATTGGGGAATTTCTCAGTTTCCATCTTTCCTCAGATATAATGAACCATGAGATTGATTACACTACTTGGAGTTCTACCTATTGATTGGAATTTCCTTTTCCATTTTAATTAAAAGCCACCACTATGTTGGGCTGTAAGACTGCAGTTGTTTATATCCAGCTGATACAAGAGTATCCTGCACATAAGTGTGTAGAACAGAATTAACAGAGAAAAATCATATGAAATAATTATTTTTTAAATTGAGGGCTATGGAAAACTATGTTAAGCTCAGGACTGCAACATTCTTATATCTTTAGGAAGATAATTCCAGCAAAAACATGAAAGATAGATTTAAAGAATGATAATAAGGGCAATGCAATCAAGTGAAATAATTATCTATTAATCCAAGTGAGAAATGATAAAACATCAACTAAAGAAGATGTTACCAGAAGAGAAAAGTGGGGTAGATTAGAACAACATTTTTGAAATACAAACTCTTTATAATTCTGAGTAAGAAAGATTTAAAATGCTCTTTCAATTTGATGACAACCTTATTGATTGAAAAATCTTATCTACAGGTATGCCTAAATTAAAATTATTTTTCAAAGATATTAGATACATATATATTTTCCTCTCATCATTAACAGTGCTAGTAGGAATGCATTTAAAATAGTAATGCACTTACTTTTGAGGGTATATATTTGTGCAAACTGTCCTTTAATCTTTTACATTTTCATGACTCCATTGTGCTTTGATTGAAGGGGCTTAAATGTCAATGTCTGAATCAATACCAGCCAGACCTTGGGACTATAATCTGTGACTCTGTATTCTAAAAAGTGAGGGAAATAAACAGACAGCATGATAACAATTAGAATTACGTAATGAGCAAATATAATGCAAAATACTGATTAACATTTCAGTGCTAGTCTATCAAGAGGCTGTGTCCTTAAGACGTAATTATAATATCCTACGAAAAGAGTTCAATTACACTCAAGTCTATCTATCTATCTATCTATCATCTATCTATTTATCGAAATTTGTATAAACCACTTGAAGAAAGAGACCAGAATGCATTTTGTGCATTTTATGAGCAAAGGCTAGAAAAATAATTAACTGGTATGAACAATAAATTGCTAAAGACAGATAAACCCATTTTTGCATGATATTTACAAAACAAAATGCAGTCAATAAAGTGCATTTCTTGATTGCATTATTTCTAGTATTAATGTATTTTCCCAAGATTTTTACATTCTCTTAATCATTTTGCTAATTTTGGGGGGAGAATGATGAGATATATGCCAGCCCTTGAATCTACTTCCTCCATCTCTCCCTTCTTTCTGCCCTTCCTACTTTTCTTCCATTTCTACTTTTTAGAGAAGTAATCAATATTCATTTGGAATAAGTAAAAGAAATAATGTAAACTAACCAACCAAGCAAATAAGTGTATGTCAACTACAATGTGACCACTGAGATTAACACTGTCAATATCTTGGTGTATCTATCCATGCATAATTTACGTATATTTTTAAATTATTAATCATGACAATCATGTTAAAATGCTTAATTTTTTGGTACACACGTCATTTAACAGCATATTATGCACATTTTTTAAAATAATTCTTGTATTAAACAAATACATAGAGCCCTCCTATGTGTTAGGAACTATTCTCAGCACTTGGATATAAAATAGATTAAAAACTTTTCTTTTTGGCACTTACATAACAAATGGATACATTATATAATATGTTGTATAATTCATAAATAAATTATATAATTTACCTGTTATAAGTGCTAAGAAAATAAAATAGATCAGGCTGAGCAGGATCGGAGCTGTGCAGAAATTAAAATCTTATAGAGGATGATCAGAGCAGACTTCACCGAGAAGGTAACATTTAAAGGAGGGGAATGAACTGGACTTGCAGGTTTCTGGAGGAAGCACAATGTGACCAGCAGTAACAATCATTGCAAAGTCTTTCACGTAGGGTTGAGCCCAAAGTGTCTGTCCTTTTTTTCCTTTATTCTCCTCTTTTCTTTCCCAGAAGATTGAGAGATAGGCAGATGCTTGTTATCTTTGTCCTTGGAATCTACAACAAGGGAAATATATGGATTTTTATCTGACTTGCAGCTTTTCGGTTCCATATATTTTCAGAGTATATCTGATCTCTGAATCCTGATTTATGAATGGTGAGTCATGCTTTTTGTTCTTTTAAAAACTAGTGGGTATGGAACTATAATAAAACTAAACTTTACCATTTATTTAATAATATTTTAAATGGAAATGTTAATGTTTCTCTTAAAAATAGTTTCCTCTAATGTTCTGATATTTAAAAGGTTGACTTCTGAAGTTGGTCCTGGAGAGCTGGTGTTGTGGATTTGCTTTGTGCTGATGCCAAAAAGCAGTGAATCATATAATCAGACAGGAATTTAGCCTTACTCGAGGCTTAAGCTGAATTCTCTCTGTCAACTGCAGACAAGAGGTCCTCAAGGCACCATTTGAATATCTTTATTTTTCAAAAAAAGTAGATTCTTAGAGCAGAAATAACCATCGCTGTTATTTCCAACTATTAATGAGATAAATAAAGTCTTTTTTTTTTTGGTAGGGAAAGATTCGCCCTGAGCTAACATCTGTTGCAAATCTTCCTTTTTTCCCCTTCCCCAAAGCCCCAGTACGTGGTGTAGGTCCTAGTTGTGGGTCCTTCTTGTTCTTCTACATAAGCCTCTGCCACAGCATGGCAACGGACAGACAGGCACTGTGGTTCTGCAACCAGGAAATAAACCTGGGCCACCGAAGTGGTGAGGGGGCCAAACTTTAACCACTAGGCCACCAGGGCTGGCTCAATGAGGTCTATTCCTGGTAAAATGTTTACTTTAAATTTCCTGACCCCTTTTATTTTCCAAACTCCAAGATATTTATACTAATTATCAACTATAATTTTGGCTGTATGACTTGGACATCAGTGTCTTCCCTAACTGCACACCATCTAAAAAATATCTTGAAATTAATGAAATATGGATGAAACGTTTCTCTAGTTTCTAATGTTACATATTTTTTGGTTTTGTTTCATTTTTATGATTTCACCATATCTTTGGTTATTTCAATTGTTTCTCTCTGAGTATTGAGATATACACCCCTCCCTGAGGCATCATCTTACCCTGAAGTCACACCTCCAAAGACATTTTTAAACAAGTGTTCAAAACAACAAATTTTGTACAGTCACATGATCTGGGGTTTTAATTTGTTTCTTCTACAATGATATTAATAAAGATACTGGTATTGGAGCTGGCCCTGTGGCCGCGTGGTTAAGTTCGCGTGCTCCGCTACAGGCGGCCCAGTGTTTGTAGGTTCGAATCCTGGGTGCCGACATGGCACTGCTCGTCAGGCCATGCTGAGGCAGTGTCCCACATGCCACAACTAGAAGGACCCACAGTGAGGAATATACAACTATGTACCGGGGGGCTTTGGGGAGAAAAAGGAAAAAAAAATAAAATCTTTAAAAAAAAACTGGTATTGACAGAATAATAATTAATTGTAAGATCTTACATGGTTTACAAACTATCTAGGAAAACCAAAACCAATTTGAGTGTTTGCAGCCAGGAGCAAAATCCAGAGCAAGCCTCTCTGCAGCGTGGATTGCACTGCTTCTTGTCATTGATACCACAGCTGACAATACAGGGGAAGGGCATGTGACCTCACCACTAGTACCTCTTCCACTGCTACCTCTAAAGCCAGATGTTTGCTCTACTCCAGAACTTTTACCAGGATATGGAGTCTACAAGATCTTACCTCAGGTTCCTCTCTATCTACTACAGGATTTTCAGGATTTTATCTGATTGGATTAATCAAGATCACATTCTGGCTCCTAATTATGAGAAATAAGGTTCACACTGTGATAAATTCCCTACAGACATGAAGGCTATGTAAAAGATGCTGGGCAGCACAACGTGTAATTGATATCCACTATACTATTAAATGAGCATTGATCCTCCAATATTGTAAATAGAAGACTGAGACCCACTTGACCATCCTAGTTCTGCTTGCCACAAAAATTCATCCTTCTTGTATATAGAAAATCTTATACTATTTCAGTTTATCACATTTACAGGACTTTAAACTATTTGAATTTCTTAGAAAACGAGCATGCAAAGAAGCCACTGATGGTTCATAAGAGGTTATACCAATGGCATACTATATTAAAATTAGCTGTTAAAAATTGTGGTTGTGATACCGGACCTGAAAACCTGAAGTGAGTTTGCTCACCCGGTGTGCAGCAAGCCAATCTCTGACACCGGGTGTGGTGGAAGAAAGTAGGAATTTTATTTTTGCACAGCGCTGAGCAAGGGAGAGAGGGCAGCTAAAGCTGAAATCCCAAACTCCCTGAAAAGCTAAAAGGAAGGGTTTTTATTTGGGGTTTTAGGTAGGGGAGGGGGGGCATATGGCCTTGCTGGTCGGAGCTTTCCCACCAGCCTGTCTTTGGCCTTGAGACTACTTGCAGAGAGGAGCAGCCTGTGACCTTGCTGGTCAGCAGCTTTCCGACCAGCCTATATCTCTTTGCAGGGAGGAGATAACCCAGGTGCTTGTCCTGGAAGGTGTCTGTCTCCATGGAGGATAGTGGATTCTGGAGCCAGGAAGCCAGAGCGTCAGCAGGGAATGAGTGTTTTGGTTTTAACCCCATATATGCTGGGTTTAATGTGGGGAAACTGATATCAGGGTTGGTATCAGTTGCATGGTTAAAGAAAGCTCTAAGATAAAAAGTAAACCATTTAAAGTCACATCTACCACATCCTTAGTGACAAATAGATGGACATAATAACAAGCACAGGAAAAATAAATCAAAATAAATAAAATTACACAGCACAATTTTCTAGAACATAATTGCCACTTGAATCTGAATGTGAATTCTCCAATGTAGCACCCACTCTTATTACTACTGTTCATTTTCTTTCTCATCATTCTGAACTTGCAGTGCTTGTTCATAGATTTACAACAATGGAATTTTAAAGTTGGAAGGCCTCTTGGATAATTTATAGTCCCATACTTTCATTTAACAAATAATAGAATTTAGATCTACAACTATGAATTTGCTTTCAAAAGTTTATTTACAAATCTCATCATAAAGTCCAGTTTCCCATCTCATGAAGCCATGGTCTTTCCTCTACCACTGAATAAGTTGTCTGGGTCACAGATCTGACGCTAGCGTGTGCTGCATTTTACTGTTAGACACCTATTTCTGTATATATGACTTGTCTCCTCTAATAGACCACAAATTCCTCAAAAGCAGAAAATGTACATTTATTCTATGTTTATAATTTTAAATATATATTGTCTTCTTTTCTATGACTAATATTTTTGTCACAAAATGTTAGACTTCATATGACAATAAATATTTGCCTATTGATTAATACATATGATTTAATGCAAAAGGTTTAGAATTATTTTAATGTATAAAAATAAAGTTACTAGCTAGTATTCATACCAGATAATGTTTGAAGAACTCTACCTACTCCTTTAATTCTTACAGAAACCCTATGATATAGGTGCTATTATTGTTCCCCTTTAACAATGAGGAAATGAGACACAGAGAGGTTGACTAACTCTCCAAGGGCCGCACAGTAAATGGTGCAGCCAGGAATCAGAATCAGGTGTTCTGGCTCCACACTTAATATTTTAATAGTTTTTGCATCCAAATCCAGTGAGATGAAGTAGGTGATTTTTTCCTCTTCAGCAGAGTTTACCAGCTGATAAACTGCCTCCGTTGTCAACAACAGTAGGGTTAATCTGAATTTTTACACAAAGTAAGAAAAGTTGGAAGAATGGTCTCCTTATCTTAAATTATAGTTAAGTGTTCACACCTCTTTGGCTAAGGAGAAAGTATGCCCCAAACTGCACTTTCAGATTGCCAAACACTTCTGTGATGGTAAGGACTACTGTAAGAAATTTATACTGCATATTCTCCTGTATGTCTTCTCCCTGTGTAATCAACAATGAGCTATCATTACAAAAAAATAAATAAAGCCTACAATTGGAAAGGACACAGAGTAACAGGCACTTTCCTTTAGACATATTATGGGTGCAAATTAAAACATTTTTTAGTGCAAAATTTATCCACATCTAAATAAATTAATATAAAGAATATATCTTTAGTCACAATAATTTTAATTTTAGAATGTATTGTTTATACTTCCTACCATTTAGTAGATATGCAATGGTGAATATTACACCATTATTCGTAAAAACGACAAACTGTAATTAGCCTGAATGTCCATCATTAAGGGACCCTTTAAATACATGTGATAGAGCAAGGAATGAGGTACTTCATAGTTGTATGATTCTGACTCATAAAAACTTTTTTCGGCAGAAATAAGAAACCAATAATATGGAAGGTAGACAGTCATCATTGGGAAAAAGTGACAAAATGATGGGGCTTACTCTACAAAGCACAGGAGCAATAGCTATTTCTGAGTCCAAAGCAATATAACTAGCTTGTGCTATCTCCTATTCAGTCAAGTACACAGTTTCATTAGGTGGTGGATTTAAGTGTATCAACAGAATGATAAAGAGAGGAGAAGGATCAGCAGGAAATGTTAGGAAGTTGAATAAAAAAATTAATGTTTGTATTAACGTTTCATTTACTCTGATAGAATTCAATTTCCCAATACAATAAAATGATAATTCGAATGATCAATTCTTACATTAGTGTGGCATCATATAAATTAGTCTAAGTTTTCTAATTTTTAATGAGGGTAATGCCTTCAATTTTAAGAGTTTAGTGCAAAGATTAACTGTTATAATATATGAACATTTTATGCCATTTAATAACTATCAATGAAATTTACTTTCCTTTCACCTATTTATTTTAATCCTTACAACACATCTGTTATATAGAAGTCAGTGAAAATTAAATAAAAATGAATCCAAAGGAAAAGTTCTTGGATACTTGGAATTTCAATAAAGTGTTACAGGTTGAAAAGGAAGTTTGGGTGCAAAAAAAATTAATATGTTATCCATTGACTAAGATAAATTCCATTTAAATAAAATTATTAAGAATTATAAGGTTTATACTGGTACAATGGAAATAGAAATAGGAGATCATATTTATTGAAGGTAAGGATATAGAGGAGATTGAAATGTAATCAAATGGGGTTTGTCCTAATCCCAGACAGCACCTTCTTGAAGGGGAAAGAAGACAAAAAAAAAATCAAGCAAATCATACAGTATTTCTCTCCAATTTAAAGGGAGTTAACTAGTGTTACTACAGCTCATCACACCCACAATAAAACAAAAATAAATTGTTCACTATGAGAATTAAGATGCTTTTAATGATAATACAAAATATTATTTCATTTCTAAAGTAAATGATACTATATTACCTCAAAGACATTATAATCTATAAAAACAAACTACTAGTCTAGAAGATGCTGCAAGCTTTAACTCCAGGAAGTCAAGGGCCATAAAGTTAATGTAAACTTTCTAATTCTAGTGAGATATGTGTAAAAGTTATTTATTTAGCACAGCACCCATTTCACTTTTCTTATTTTTCACGCACAATGCACCACCCCAAAATTAAAAGTGTTTTAAGCGTTGGAAGCAATTTATTTTTTTAAAGGAAGTCAATCATAATGAAACACTTCCATGTTTGTAACTGGAATGTTCAAATTTCTAGGTGAAATTTACACAGCAAATATTAAAACTGGATACCATGGATAAGGGGAATCTGAGAGCAGTGAGGGAGATCTGCTTTATCCAAAGAGGGATTGAAGTCAGATTTACCAATTTTTGTATTCTCAAAATTTAAACTCTGGGGGCTAGCCTGGTGGCATAGTAGTCAAGTTCATGCCCTCCACCTCAGTGACCCAGGTTTCACAGGTCTGAATCCTGGGCACAGATGTACACATCACTCATCAAGCCATGCTGTGGCAGCATCTCACATACAAAATAGAGGACGATTGGCACACATGTTAGCTTGAGGCTAATCTTACTCACCAAAAAAATACAATAAAATAAAATGTGGAGTAAAACCCTTTTTTCATAAGCAATATCTGAGAACTGGTTGAATACATAAACTTTTGTCCTAAATATTATCATCTGAGAGCAAATGCTTTGCAGGGAACAAAAGTCCATGAAAACTTTTACAGATACAGATAGCAGTGACAAATGTTAGGGCTAGATTCTTAGATACAAGTGGATCATAACACCTCACACTCATCCCTGGATCTATTGTCATTTCACGTCGTGAAGAGTACCATCAATATGTAAGGAAAGCAGCCAGAAAATTACTTGACACTATTAAATTTTTTTAACTCTCTCTATATTTGTATTATTACATGAGGCATGAATCTGAGAAAACAAGAATGTTTTAGGAGAACCTTCAGAAAACACAATAAATATGTATAATTTGTCTATCAGCTCTGCAAGAAAAGAATCAGTTTGCAAAATTGTCCTCTTTTACCTTCTTTGCTTTTTTTGTGTTTCCTCAAATTGTATGATGTGTCTGCATGTGTGTGTGTTTACATGTGCAATGTTTCCAAAGAGTGAGTTCGGAATCAGGCAACCGTGAGTTTGAATTATGATACTTCCATTTACTAACCGTACAATAGTCACCAATATTAATTTTTCTCGGTCTTTCCCCTTCCATCATATTTTTTTAAATCGACAAGTAACATTCCCATATGATTTCGTTGTAAGGAGGAAGATAGGTAGGTAGATAGATAAATGATCGATAGACAGATAGATATAGATGATAGAGTATGTAAAGTACTTGAGATAATTTCAGATTCACAAGGGATGTTCCAATATTGATATCAATTAATAAGAAATAGTCTTTTCCTCCTCTACTTTGCAAACTCAGACATTTTCTTCACACCTCAGTCAAATTTATCTCTTCTATAAAGTTTTTTTCTGTAGTTCCAGGGCACATTGTGTATTTCGCTGTCGCATTATTGATCTCACTATTATATTACGTATTGCTCTATGTAATAGATATTTGCATCTGTGGCTCCAATCTCTCTATCCATCCCTGTGTTCTTGAGGAGTGCAACCATATTTATTCTTCATGGTAACATCAGAAACAATCACAGGTCCTGGCCTATAATGGCTTTTAAAAATGATGAAATAAAAAGAATATTAAATTAATAAACGATTCATTTAGTAATAGATTATTATTTATAATTGTACGGTATTAGAAGATATTTAAAAAATGACACAGCTGAACGAATAGTTACCAGAACTGGATTTAAGCCCTAAATATACGACTAATTTTCTATGTGATTTTGGGGAAGTAATTTTCTCTGTATTAATTTGTGAAAGAAGATGATGGATTAAATTATATCTAAGTTATTTTCAATTATAATATTCTATCATTCTGTACTTCTAAGTATGTTGTTGAAAACTAAGTAGCAATTTACTTACATGACAATAATTGGAAGTTTGTATTTAAAAGGAGATATATCCATTAATCACAAGAAGAAAATCTCACTCATTTCTAATGGTAGAATTCAGACTTTCTTTGACTTTTGCCTTCTCTCTGCAGAAGAACCCTTCTGGTGTAAGCAGAGAAATTTTACTCTGGCCTAAGCAGTAGGCATGATTTATTATTCATGATTGTTCAAACGGTTTCACAGGAATCCTCTGTTTAATGTTGCCGGTCTGCATCTACAGGACTTAGTGACACTGTTATTAATCACCCAGAATCAAAGAAGGATATAAGGAAAGCAAGAGAGAAAAAACACTAAGTCTCTGAAAGGGAACATTCTTATCTTAGCCTAATTATAATAACCCTATTAGAAACAGAAGATCCAGGAATGGCTTAGCAGAGAGATGAAATAAAGAAAAAATGGAATATTCTGTGCCTTAACAAGCTTGTGTTAGAATCCTAACTGATGGTGTTTCCTTTGACTTGTTTGTAGAGAAGCTCATTATCCTGTCTCACTGCGTCTTTTGATTGTGGCATTTCAGGAGCATTTAGAGACCAGTGTCCTTAAAATTATTGAGTTGACAATTGTTCGTATAGAGAACCTGAATCCATTAGACTACAGTTGCAACTAACTAAAACTAACTTGAACTACTTCACACTCAAAAGCAGAATTTGGGATAAGGACACATAGTTGTTTCATGAAACCTTGCGGCTAAAATATATTGATGGTTCCCTCAGAAATGGACGGGGACCACAACTTTATAATGACTCGATCTCTCCTGTTGCTTACTTCCTGCACTGCATTCTTCCATGTCAAAGCCAAGCTTTCTCTATTCCTTGCTGTCATAGCAGAACACATTGCACTGAGGACCTTGAATTTATAGGACACAAATTCGACCTCAAGCAGGACCTGACTATCTCCTATGTCCAATTCCAGCATCTGATGGGAAAGAACCTAGGGCTTGTATATAAAGACCTGCTTATATTTAATATCTTTTAGAACAATATTCAAGCTTTTAGTGGATTGTGCATTATTTAGTAACTTACAAAATATTATATATTACATTTGCGATTAAAGAATATACAAACTTGCTTCAAAAGTATAGAGGAAATTTTAGTACATCTTGTTCAAATGCTTATTGTCCTATTAATAAATAGATTATTGATTCATTCATATATTGACTATTTTAAATCTTTACCTATATGCTATATTTCATAGACCTCTGGTTTCTCAATCAATTGTGCTTTAAAATGTAAAGGATTATTACCTTTGTCAGGCTTGAATTACATAGCATTGAGTGTCTGAAAAGGCTATAGGAAACCTTTTATTCTTTTATCCACATTCCTATTCAGTGCACTAAGTTTAGCTGAGGCAGAGAGTATGGCTAATGTAGTTTAGCAGAATGTGTAGTTTTTCAGCTGTCCTGGGTTTCAGTTATTTGGTAAAAAAGGTCCTTCAACATGCTGAAATTACCTCAAAATAAAAAGTTAAAAATATAATACTAATATTGGAGATGAGTCTAAAACTATCCTTCTGATGCCAAGCCCCATGATAACACTTTCTATAATGTGAGATTTGAATACATTTCACTAAGATCACAATCTAGATAAGAACTAGAAATTTATACCTCTAGACTTTGAGAAGTAATTTTTGCTTGAAAGTAGGCTCTCAGAAACATCTGTCCTTTCCAACAATATCTGATTGGTTTCTTCATGGGATTATAGATGGTACTTGTCTGTAAATGTATTTGCTTATACTTTGATATCAAATTTTTTCATATTTAGGATCATGGCATTGAAATTTATGACATGCCCTTTAATGTAGCACAATATTGTGAGTAATTTCTAAAACATTCAATGTTCATTTAATATAATTTTTAGGGCTGCATGTTATTCCAAATATAGGTACACCAGTATTTATTATCTTAATTGCCATTCATCATATACTATGTTGTATCCACCAATTCACCTTTTAAAAGAATGATGCAATTCATATTCTCATGCATAAATTTACATTAGAATCTTTTATTTGGTGTTCATTTAACAGATTACTCATGTCAGAAGTAGCAGCTCTTGCCTTTTCTTAAAGAAATTCATGGGGGCCTAGTGGCAGAGGGATTAAATTCTTTTGCTCTGCTTTGGTGGCCTGGGGTTCGCAGGTTCAGATCCTGGGTGCGGACCTATACACTGCTCATCAAGCCATGCTGTGGCAGTGTCCCACATACAAAATAGAAGAAGATTGGCACAGATAATTAGCTCAGGAACAATCTCCCTCAAGCAAAAAGAGGAAGATTAGTAACAGATATTAGCTCAGGGCCAATCTCCCTCACCAAACAAACAAACAAACAATAAAAGGAGCTCACCACATTCTCCTATTCTTCCCTATCTCTTCTAATACTGCACAACTCACACAATTCACATTGCTATGAGTATGGTATATACAGTTAAAGTCAATTTTATTAGATTTATATATATATGCATGCTTAATACATACACTTGTTTTGTGTTTATGTTGGAGTTGAAACAATACCCCACTGATAAAGTTTGCATTTTCCTCTTAAAATTATTTTTTTACTATAAGTTCATGATTGATATATACAAACAAGTGTAATTTGCTCATTTGTTTTAACTATTATAGAACATTAATTCCTGTATTTATATTCAATTAGTCTCTTCAGATTTTCATCACTAATAACAATACTACAATGAACATTATTTTACATAACTCCTTTCAAATTAAAAAAAAGCTTAGTTGCATGTTCCTTGAAGTGGAAATGAGGACTCGTTTACATTATCGATTTTGCTAGATGCTGTAGTATCACTTCATAACGTGACTGTTGGGATTAAAGAGTCCACTATCACCGTAAGCGAGTTAAATTCTCTCTTCCTCACTGAAATAAGATTTTTTGTTTCTTTTCATTTTCTTCCATTTGAAGTTTGAAAATATATTTTATTGTTTAAATGTTCAATTTTCCTTTTACTGTTGAGATTAACATTCTTTTATTGGTTATTTTAAACTCCTCTTTTGTGAATTGGCTTGTCATACACTTTGCCCATTGTTCCCCTGTATGGTTTACCATTTTTAAAACCAGGACAAGTCATTTATACATTTTTAAACTGGACTTTTTGATTTTAAATATGTTGTAAATAATGCAAGAATTCACCTTAGCCCATTATTTTATTCTAAGATGGCCTGTGTTGTGTTTTGCAGAATATGCAATATATGGTGAGTATATTTAACACATAAAAACCTTAAAATCAATTAAAATGCCAATGGAAAAAGATGTGAAAAGGAAGGACTTTAAATATATTTCACAAAGAGCTGCAAATGGCCAAGAAGAATATCTTGAAATGAAAGAAAATAGTAAATACAAGTAGAGGCAACTATATATGTTATCAATTTTTGACTTATAAGTTCTTTTAAAAAGAGCTATGCTGTAACAAAATGCAGTATTTAGAATTCATCTGAAGAACAAAAACACATTGATTGCTGCTTTTGTAAACAGAAATAATGCAATCATTTCTACAGAGATGATTTCCAGTTTGAAATAGGAGAAACTCCCTAATCATCATTTCTTTTACTGTGAGTATTGCAGGGTATCAGCAATTTTATTTTTGAAAAACACATTTAGAACAACAAATATTTATTAGGATTGAATCAATGCTATTTAATATTTCGATAATTTCAAACAATTTTAGGCATATTGTGGTACATTATCCTTTTTGTATACTTTCAAAGATTTGCTCGCTCTAGTTCATTCAATATTATTTACCTAACTGGCAACTTACTGTAGTAGTCACAAGTCCAATACACTGTATTTCTTAAATATTTCTTCCATCTATGTTTTTACATAAAATGCTCCTCACAACAACATTAACATATTCCAGGGGCTAGTCTGGTGGTTAAGTTCACGTGCTCCACTTCGGTGGCCTGGGGTTCACAGGTTTGGATCCCAGATGTGGACCTACACACCGCTCATCAAGGGATGCTGTAGCGGCATTCCACATACAAAACAGAGGAAGATTGGCACAGAAGTTAGCTCAGGGCCAATCTTCCTCACAAAAAAATATTAAAATAAAATAAAAAATTAGCATATTCCCTCTTCACTATATTTTTGTATCTGGTTATATTTCCTCCTAGGCAATATATTCTAATACTTTTTCCTCCCATATATGAAAGAAAACATTCTTCCCAACTTTTCACTAGCTAAAATGATTCTAAGAATTTTTAATACTTTTGTGATCTTACCCAATATTATCTACTGATCTCTATATTCTTCTTTGTAATAATGTAATTTCAAGTTTTACCTGGGTACGTATCTTCCAAGCTGGAAGTTACAGTTCCAAGCCCCCTTTAAAGAGTGTATAATCATTGCTGGACAATATTAAGTCATCAAAAAAGACATGTATCACTTATCAATTGTAACTTCTAAATAAATGTCTGTTCCCACCCTTGCATCCCCATCCCTCCACCCTACCTGCTGGCGAGGACATGATAATAATTGGAGTGACAAACTAAACCTAAAGTAACCAGGAAGAAGGAAATAATAATAAAAAAAATAGAATGGAAATTAATTATTAAAACAATAGAAACATAATAGGGAAAATAAAAATAACAAAAGCTAGTTTTTTGAAAATTCAAAAAATTTTAAAAAACTTTAGCTAGACTCACCAAGAAAAAAGACAGAACTTTCAAATTGCCAAAATCAAGAATGAAAGAGGGAACATTACTACCTTACAGGAAAAAAAAAAGAAATTACAGGAGAACACTATGAATGATTGTATTCTAACAAATTAGTGAGTTTAGTTAAAATGGACAAATTCATAGGAAGACACAAACTACCAAAACTGACTCAAGAAGGGGTATACAATTTGAAAGGACCCATAACAAGTAGTGATATAGGATTAGTAATCAAAAAACTATCCTCACAATAAAAGCCCAGGCCCAGACGGCTTTATTGGTGATATCTACCAAAAATTTAAAAGATAATTAAAATGATTTCTTTACAAACACTTCCAAAAATAGAAGAGAAGAAAACAAACTCAACTCACTCTTTGAGGACAATATTACCCTGATATCAAAACCAGCCAAATAAAGCACAAAAACGAAAGCTACAGACCAATATCTCATGAATACAGATGCAAAATCCTCAACAAAACTACAGCAAACCAAATCCAGCAAAATATAACAAGAATTATACACTATTACTAAGTAGAATACTAGGAGGTTCTAGCCAGGAAATTTAAGAAGGAAAACAAAAAACATTCAGATTGGAAAGTAAGAAGTTAAATTATGTATATCCACAGATGACATAATCTTGTATATAGAAATTCCTAAGGGATGCACTTAAAAAAAGTATTAGAACCAATAAATGAGTCCTAATAGAATTAATTCTATTGCTATACAATAGCAATGAATAATCCAAATTAAAATGAAGGAAATAATTCTATTTCAATATCATCAAAAAATGAAATACTTAGGAATAAATTTAACAAAATAAAGACAAACTTATACTCCAAAAACTACAAAACATTGTTTAAAGAAATTAAAAAGGCATAAATTGAAAGACATTCTATGTTCCTGGATCAGAAGACTTAATAGTATTAAAATGACAATACTCCCCAAATCAATATAAAGATTCAACACAACCCCTATAAAATCTTATCTGACTTCTTTGCAGAAATAGACAATCCTGATCCTAAAATGTATATGGGAATGCAAGGAACCAAGAAGAACTAAAACAATATTGAAAACGAACAAATTTGGAGGACTCACCTATCCCAGTTTCAAAACTTGCCACAAAGCAATATTCAAGACTGTGTGGTCCAGACCTAAGGTTAAATACATAGATTATGAGGACTATAAAAAGACACCTGTTTTTGGTGTATGCAGCCTTGTTCCAAGGTGCATGGATTGGCAAAGAGGTTGAATTTCAGCACTCACACTCTTCCTCAGTTGGGAAGCCTTGAACAACATCTATGTGACAACACTCATGGTCTCTGACCAAAATAATCTCAAACATAGTGTTTCCAAGTTTTACTTTAAAAGTAGATTAAAACTATGCACACGGGGGATAATATTTAATTTGACCCATGAGTAAACAACTCCACTATAAATATCATTGACAATATACAGTAAAATCACTAAACAGTGTGCCTCGCTGTGCCAGAATCCCATAGTGGGATTTTACTACCCGTTAAATCACCAGAAGCTCCTTGTGAGTGATCTTGGCTTCTAGTAAAGGGTTACACTTTACATTCCCACCTTGAATATTCCATCTCACACCTCACTAACTCACAGATAATCAGCACTGGACTCCTGGGGTTTATTATACTTTGATTATAGGGCTGGTTTAATTGCACATGACTGATGCAAACCATCATCTTTTCCAAAAAACTATTTCATTGTGTTGTTTTCCCATCTCTAGTCATAGAGTTTTCATGTCTGACATCAGTCTTATGATGAGCATATTTATTATATTTATTTTAATATAAGCTTATTATTTATTACTTTATTATTTATATCTAATATGTTTATCATTAATCTAATAAGCATAAGAAATAATAGTAAACTGTGCTCAGACTATACATGTTAGAAAGAAGTAGGACACATTTTAATAATATTTACTTAGGTATATTTCTTAGTTAATGAACTTGAGGACTTCAAACTTTCCAGCAGTTTCCAAATAACTGATTGCTCATTGTTAATTTGGTAGTTTAAAAAAATTCCATGTGAAAATGTGTTTACTCAGAACTGAAGAGCACTTTGGCTTCAATTTTACTTATTTAGTTGCCTATTCAGAGCTTTTCCTAAAGTATCATAATTAAAATTTTTGGAAAAAATGTCATTTTTTACATAATTAACATAAATGCAGCTGTCTTGCTTTTGTTGAAAAAAATTTCCTTAATTGACCAGCAATATAGATGTATGTGGCTCGAAGACCCTAAAATGTGTATTATCTGGCCTCTTCTCTTTTATTTTAACATAACTTAGTCCTGTAATCGTCAATGTGAATGATAATAAATTATCTCCATGATTTATGGGGAAGTGATCACTTCACATTGTTCTCCAATATATTCCTTCAGATACCTTTCCTTCTATAACTAGATAAACTGCTTCTAAATATTCGTATAGGAGAGAAAGGCATAAGACCCCAAGACGGTGTAAATGAAATTAGAAAACCTGCTACACATAGAGAAGAGAGGTGTTCAATGTATAAAACTAGTATACAATGCATACAGAATCACTACAAAGCACCAAAGGGTAACAAAGAATGCAATAACTAAACTAATGTTACAAGGGTACAATTTCCATAAGAAGAAAAGTAAACTGCCATTAAAAATGTTTTAAAAAATCCTCTATATCACTAGTAATAAAGGAAATGCTAATTGAACCAATAATGTAATATCATTACATGAATTTTATTGGGGACAGTCAGAAACATTGACAGTTGCAGGTTTTGTCAAAATGTAAATAAGCAGGAGATTAACTACAAGTCTTGTGTAAAGACATTATATTTTAAAGAACAATCTAAGACCCTGAACTTCTGTTTCTAAATGTGTTCTCTGTCCAGAGACACTCTTACACATTTAGACCAGAGTTACATTAGGATGCCCACATAGGTATGGTCTCCATTAAGGAAAAATTAGAAACAACATAAATGTCTATAATAGGAAACTGAAGAAAGATATTGCTTTATATTCATAGAAAATACAGTGTGGAAAGTAAAATGAAAGAATTATGTCAAAATTTAAAAGTATAAACACAGACCTCTGAAAGTGTGGAGTGAGAAAAGTATGTTATACATCACTGTCATCACCTAGAAATGCTGAACTTTGAGACAAATAGCATGACTGGGTCTTGAAATTATCTTGCTTGAGGAGAGGATGAGGTTATTGTCTACATCCTGATTTGTATGTTGACTATATTCTCCATCAATTCTAAAGTAATTCTGTATACTTATGATCTGGTCTCTAATCTTGGAGAAAATCAAATAATGAAGAAATTCTACTCTTCTGAGAAAGAATAAAGAATAAACATCTTTTTCACAGCACTGCTTAACTCCTAGTCATTTATTTGAGGGAAAAACCTATGCTTAGAAAGGATAATGAAGAATCCTTGGCAAATACTTGTACAAAAGTAAATAAACCATAAATGTGACTGTGTCACATAGAATCATAAAATCTTTTAAAATTTTCATACACTGTGAATCTCTAATAAGGTTTTATTACCAGTTAGTAATAATGCCATGAAGAACACATAAAATTATGTTAATCTATTTACTGACACACAATCCTGGCTTTCTTGCTGAGGGCAACTACTCCCAAGGTTCCATACTCTTAACCGTCATTAGAAATTCATTATGGCTTTCCAAGTGCAAGTATAATCTATAATTTTAAGTATCAAGGGAGAAACGTCTACTCTAATTAAAAGAACATAAAAGACCTTTTTAGTGTGTGAGCAAGCTGGACTCATTGCTATTTAAAAATCACTGGCAGTATGTAGGTAGTCTCAACTTGCAAAAAGGGTTGTATATCACAATTTCCTTCATAAGACGTTTGTGAGCTTGAAAGCTCTTTATCAACAGAAACTATATCTTACAAAATGATTTGGATTGCAGATATTTTATAAAGAGAGATTTAACCAAGAGAATTCCTGAAATTAACTTATTCTCTAATTTATGTTTCTCTGTAGTAATGGCCTATCATCATTTTTTCCTCTGAGTTTTTTTTCTTCATTTCTACTGGACTCTGTTATTCCACAATTTTAAAAAATAATTTTCAAGGCCAGCCATGTGGCATAGTGGTTAAGTTCGTGTTCTCCACTTTGGCAGCCCAAGGTTAACAGGTTTGGATCCTGGATGCAGACCTACACATCGCTCATCAAGCCATGCTGTGGTGGCATCCCACATACAAAATAGAGGGAGATAGGCACAGATGTTAGCTCAGGGCCAATCTTCCTCACCAAAAATAATAATAATAATAACAATAATAATAATTTTCAAAGATAAGTTTGTGACATCAAGAAATTTCTATTGGGCTTTATAAATCATATTCTTCTGGTCACCTCTCCATATATTTCAGGAACTATCTCCTATGTCCATTCCCAATCCACATGGGCTCATCCACTACCAGGAATAAGCTTTAGCCCAGGCAAGATATAATGTAACTATGGTCCTCTATCATTTGAGTCCTCAATGTCATGCTAAGCATTTGGGGCAGCACACTTGAAGTCTGAAATTTAAGACATTCAAAACAGTATCACAGAAATCAAAGTGATTAAAGAATGTCTGTCTTACAGAATATTAGTATCTTATGATGTCTGCAAAGACACCATGGTTATTGCGTGTTTCACTCCATCAACTTTTAGAACAGTGTCATTGACTAGACTAATTCACTGCTTTGATAGGCTCTTTTGCACATACTTGAGGCAAAGTTCTCACATGGTCTAATAAGAATACGATTTTAACAATCTATGCATAGCAAGTGCTATTATCCTTTACACTAGGTTGGATGACATGTTCAGCTAGTGTTCAATCCTACTGAGATTACCATGAAAGTGGTATTTTTAAATAGGATCCCCATATTTTAAAGACAGTGTCTCATTTAATCCTTACAAAAATATAATGAAATAAGTCCTATAATTAGGTCACTTTGAAAATAAAAAATGAAGATTCAAAGAGGTCAACTAATCAATCCAGTCACTTGGAAAGCTTTGTGACAGAGCTGGAATTTGAATCAAGTCTGACAGACTCTAGAACGTGATTTCTTTATTACTAGGCTATACTACTTATTTTATTATTTTTTTTTTTAGGAAGATTAGCCCTGAGCTAACATTCCCTGCCAATCCTCCTCTTTTTTACTGAGGAAGACTGGCCCTGAGCTAACATCCGTGCCCATCTTCCTCTACTTTGTATGTGGGACGTCTGCCACAGCGTGGCTTGATAGGCTGTGTGTAAGTCCAGATGCAGACCTGCGAACACCAGGCCGCTGGCGCGGAGCACGCAAACTTAAACACTATACCACCAGGCTGGCCACTAGAACACTTTTTTTGGTTACTAAATGTTAGATTGATTAAAAAAGAATGAGGTTCAAAAGAACAAGTAAATCTCCCACCAAAAAACACATTTAGTTCAAAATAACCTTTGGTTAAATTTCTATTAATACTAAAACTACCAGTACTTAATTTCACCTAGGCATCTGTATTCATTGAGGTATTCATTCTTCAAACTATCTAAATAATTTGTTAGTTTTCAAAAATGTACCTCCTTTCTTTGAAAAACTCTTAGGCGAAAATTTTCTTACAAAAAACCCTTTCTTTACCTGAAAAGTATTCTAACACTCTAATGTTATTTTATTACGCAAATATCTTTATCTCTATATTCATCGATATACCCAGTGCCTGGGAAAGTGTCTGGCATGTAAAATGCACTACTAAATATTTAATGAATTAATGAATTATTTGATTCTTCATGTCAGTGAGAACTCTGGCTATTTTGAGTATAATATAATAATAAAAGTGATCTCCCACTTCCCTCCCCTATTCTGAACTCACATACCATCTTTGGCTACCTAAGTATAAAATTTTAGATTTTTCTTTGATTTGTTTTATCTTTCCATAGTGAATATATTACTATAACCTGTAGATGAAGTATTATTTTCAGCTTTGAGGAATATAAACGTATATGGAATACAAACATATATTTGTCAAGGGTTTTAAAGTTTTATACAAATTGGAGAAAGATTGTGGACCAGAATGTTCTAAATTTCCCCCAGACTGAGGGGAAAATATTTTACTCAATATTTTGAGTTAGATTTGGCAGCTGGGTTTAATCATTTGCACATGTAACACAACATTCAGGATTCTACCATTTAATTCAACTGGAACCAGATACTTGGGATTGTTGAAAGTGCAAGCTTAGCACTTAATGTTTTCTCACATGCTTTGAACTTCTATATTCACTTAATGTTTTTTGTTTTATCTTTTTCATTTTGAAGTCCATTTTCTTTCCTATAGGAGAGAAAAGCAAAATATAGCATAGGAGATACTCAGAAACTCTTGAAAATAGCTGGAGAGGACAGGGGAAAGGGAGAGGAAGAATGATAGAAGGATAAAGAAAGACACAGAAAGGAAGGATAGATAAGGAGTAAGGGAAGAATGAGTTGGAGAGCCTTGCTTGTTATCTGGATGATATGGGGAAATTGGATTTGTTATAAAAAGATTTTGCCCATTCATTGACTTCATCATTTTGCTGTGTGACACTGATTTTGCCGAAGAGGTAGAGGTTAAAATCACGAGAGCTTCACTTCTTTTACCAACATGCTGTGAGAGTCAAAGCAAACCAAAGCCAACCACAAATTGTGAAATGGATTGCAACTGTAAGACAAACACAGTGATCTCACAGTGCTAGATTGCCTGGATCTGAATTATAGCTTTGCCATTTTACAGACTGTTTTACCAACCTTGGCCTATTTCCAATGTTTAAAGAAGATAGAGAAGGTTGTAGAGGTTAAATAGCAAAATGCTTATGAAGTGCTCTTCAAGAGGCCTGCGAAGGTTGAGTGCAACTGAGAATATACTTAGGCATATGATCTAACTTGATTTGCTTAACCAATATGTGAGGATGCCGATAGGTAGTGTCATTACTACTTTATATTAAGCAAGATAGCAATACAAATAAGCAAAAATGCTTATTATATACAGAGTAAGAAATGGAATTTGATTCTTCAACATTTTTACAGACTGAGGTAAACATTTCATACTACTATTTAAACATTATTCTACGAAAGGGAGTGAGAAGAGTTTTTTCAGATTGAACAGACTCCAGATAAATGTTATAGTCACCACAAAGCGTGATGCAGCTTTCTACTGTTCCCATGTGCCAAGGAGGATTATTTCCTCTTATGAAGAAATAAGGATGTTACTAAAAATTTAGATGATATGATGTTACTAAAAAGTTGGGACATCCTAGTATAAGAGGAAATTAAAACATAAGGGCATTTGAAATTTTAATAATTGAATATTCTACTGATTACTTTTACATAAGATGTTCACCTTTTTTTCACTTAAATTTCTCTATACCATTCTTCTGGCTAATATATTTGAAATGTGCTAGGATATACACCCATGTAGCTAAGTTTCATGTTGTATTTCTGCATGAGGCAGTTGAGGTCTCTGAGTTCCCTAGATCCATACTGTACTCCTCTGCCACATAGTTGCCCCAAGAGCATATTTGGTTGAAACATGAACTGCATATAATTGTGTGACCTGCTTAGCACAAGCTCATTCTTTCATTCAAGGAAAATCAAACCACACATAAATGGCGGAGCGGGTTAATATCCCCATGTGTTTTGGCAAAGAAAGTCCACAGCTCCAGAGAATGCAAAAGTCTTCAAATTATGTAAAGATAAATACTAAGTCAAAAAGGAATAAAAGAAAAATCACAGAATGTCAGGGTTGGAAGAAACCGAGAGGTGAGATGCTGTAGACAACCATCTGATGCTTGAAGACCCTTTTTAAACACCAGCTTTTTGTTTACTTATGGCAGTTTATTTTTTAAAACCTGCACTCTAAGGTTATTGTGGAAAGAGCTCTAGATTCAACCCATTTCTAACCGTCCTCCTTCATAAAATACTATGAAATATGGGAATATTCTTCTCACAAAATTGTGCTGATTGGATGCTTGGATTTGTTTAAGTTCAGTTTACTTTGATTTTCCTTATCTTGATTAAAAAGATTAATGCTTTCAATATCTGAGTAGAAAACTCTTTGGACTTTAGTTAAAATTGAGAGTAAAACCTCAAATTGATATTATATTTTAATAAGTTCACTTTATAATATATACACCTTCATTCGGATCCATTCACACACAAATATCACAGTGGCCCTGATATATTCCAGATACTGGGCTGGATGCTGGGGAATAGAAATTGGAATAGAACATAAACCACACCTTCAAGGAGCTCAGAGTGTATTGTATGATATGCAGCTTCACTATAAATAAGCACAGTAGTTATGCTTTCTTACGCATCTTATCACATTTTCTAAGAACAAATGGAGCAAAAATCCAAATATAATGAACTAAGCATAGTACCCAAAGACAACTTTCAAATTATTTGAATACTGTGCTTACCTACTAGCAGGATTTCAGAGTTTGGAGAATAAACTAAAGGAATGATAGAGGGAAAATACGATTGCAAAGAAATTTGATCCTTTTGGCACCACTGAGAGGCATACCAGGATCAAAATATAAGCAAACGAGAGAATCTCCAGCAATAATTTAACTTTTTCTATTTATGTCTTTGCAAAGAATAGTCAGCATGTGGGTAGCATCCTAAGAAATGTGGGTGTGCTGTAACAAGCATGGAATATTATATGTCTGTGTGTATTTTGTTTAATATTTTGCATCACTATAAATTTCTAGACGTTTATTGCGCCTGCTTCTCTAGTGTTTTACTGAAAATATGTTTCAGGTTCCAAAATTATATTTTTGTCAATTTCCCTTGGTTACCATGTTTTTAGCTTTCTATGTTGTTAACATTATACCCATAAAATAATATTTAATGACTATTATATATCAAATGTGAATACTATGTTTTATTAGTATGTAAGTAACCTTGTATAAATTTTCTATTTTAATCTAATGTTACATAATAGTAGCCTACTCTTTATAATATTTTGTATAACTGTTGATATCCACCTGATCAACATTTGCCAAATATTTTATGGATAGCCAGTCACTATCATTTTGTTTTTTAAGTGTAAAGAGGTTGAATAAAGAATCAAAGCAGAGTTCATGCTTTTGGATTATTTAGACCTCATTTCAGTCATGGTCTTAGTACTTCTAGCTCCATAGTTTTATATATTGAATTTCTTGGGGCTTAAATTTCCTTAATTGCAAAATGTGTGTAATTTCACCTACATAATGAGTTGTCTGAAGGGCTAAAAAATAGTCATATACTAGTATAAACTTTTAGTCATATACTTTTATAAAATATATTTGAACTTACTTTTCTTTAATTATTGAAGCTAGAATGGTATATATAGACCTTGGCTTCATATATTAATATGATAAATTTGGCATTGTTTTTCTTATTTATATTCAATTTCTTATGCTTTTGGCCTATCTTTCCAAATGAGAAATTTTATCAAACTATTTGTTAATTATTTGATCTTATTTGATTATTTTATGCTAATTTTTTACTTGCATGATTCCTTAAGTACGTTAAATACTGTTATTTAGGCAATTGCAATGTAAGTCATGTAATTATTAATTATCTAGCCATTTTTATTTTTTCTAGTTACTAATTCTTCAAATTGATTTATATTTTGGTTGGTCAAAACATATTTAAGAGTACATTGTTTTTTCAAGATAGAACCACTGTGAGTGTAGACCATCTGACCCTCTAAGTGTGTCAGAATACCTTTTGGATTACTTTGCACAGAAGTTGCAAATTGGGCATAGAAATCTTGGCGTTCAGTCTGTTTTCCACGGCTTCCATTTTCTTTTGCTATTTGGAAGTACAGAACAATAGTCTTTAGAAGAAATCAACATTACCTCCTTAGAGATTTTGAATTATTTTTATAAACTATTTTTAATGAATATGTTCTTTTTACTAAATTTTGCCATAGTAACGTCTTTCAATTTTTAATAAGATAATTTTCTAAATTTTATAAATCTCTCTTTCTCTCTCTATTGCTTCTGTTATGTCTGATATGATCTTTTTTCCTAGGAATCCTGTTAGATAAAGAGTGAATGGAGTTAATGTCATCATCTCTATGTCTCTCCTTTTTCTCATTTAACTCTGGGCTTAACATGTTCGTTCTGTGTAAACTTTTTAATCTTTCTTATTTTCCAAGTGCATTTTTTGTAATATTCTACCTGCTTCTCACATTCCATTTTATTTGATCATCATGTTTTCCATGTTTTTCAGCCTTCCTCATCTCAAAGTGGTTCTTCACAGTGATTGTTTAATTCTTCCTCATCTCAAAGTAGTTCTTCGCAGTGATTGTTTAATTCTGGAAACACAGGTGAAATATCCACCTGAATCTTCCTGAGAATAAATCAGAAATGCTCTCCTGTTAGGCTTTTTTTGGGAGTATAACATATACGTAGAAAGCATACAAAGCATAAGTACACAGTGTATTACCACAAAATAAGCACACTCATGTAGCCACCACTCAGACAAAGAAATAGAACGTTACTGAGTGGTTTTCTGTCTCTCCCCAAAGTAGGTTACTGTCCTGAATTCTATTTGATATATTAGTTTTGCCTGGTTGTTTGTTTTTTCAATGGAATCATGTGGTATGTATTATGGTGTGTCTGGCTTCTTTCCCTTTGACAAGATTCATCCACATTGATGTATGTGGCTGCAGTTTGTCTATTTTTATTGCTCTATGATATTATATTTTATGAATAAAACACTTCATTTATCCACTATTCTGTTCTCAGTCATTTGAATTGCCTCCACTTTTTTGGCTATTTCAACTAATGCTGTTATCAACATGCACATATTTCTCTCAGATATACACCTAGGAATGGAAATGATAAGTAATTGGACAAAACATAAGTTCAACTTTAGTAGATAGTGCTAAGTGGTTTTCCAATACAGCTGTGGAAGTTTGCATGACAATCAAGATTAGGTCACCTAATACTACATAACACGTTGGTTAGATCTTAGTGCCCTAACACAATAACTATTGTCTTATAGCTCATGGATTTCTGGGTCAGGAATTCAACTATTTGACGATGATGTTTCTGAGAGAATGTGTAGTGTACATTTGGCAATAATTTTTGGTTAGAGACTTTTTAATTTTTCTTTTAAGCAAAAGTTGATTAACTGTGGTCAGAAAAGTTAGGCTGGCCTTCAGAATTCAAAAGGTCTGGTAAACTTCATAAAAGGACAGGATTCATTCCAGGAATAAATATTCTACAGGGACTCAGAAATAAAGTTATTCTATCAAGGAATTTATAGTCCCCAAATGGGAGTAATATGTAAAAAGAATATCTAAAAGCACTCAGATTTGACACATTTCTTTTATGAGCACACAAAGGTATAGAGGGACCATGGAGGTTTCTCTCTAAAGGACTCACACAGATTCCTACTCTGGAAATTAATGGTCAGCAAGAAAGTCTCAAGACACCTTATTTTCTAAGCAAGGAAGTTCTGGTTTAGCATATTCTTGCACCTAAAAATTGTTTTGATAGACAAAAGAGTCAGATGAAAGCACAAACTTATTTATTCGGTAAGTCTTCAAGAGTAGGGAGTAGTAAGGTCATAGAGATATTCATGTCATGGTAAGTAGTTTGAATTTAATTATGTAGACAATGAAGAGCTGTTTTAAATAGGATAGAGACAGGATTTAGTTTTGAAGAAGGTATTCCAGCCTCTGTGGTAAATCAGTTCAAAGTACGTTGCAAGGGGAGGCAAAAAAATACTTGAGAGACAAATGCAATTTTCTACATGAGATTATTAAGGTCTCAATTAGAGTATTACTTAATGAAGAAGATATGAGCAATATTAAAGGAGGGAGAATCAATGACACCTGTTTAATAATTGAATGAGGCTAGTGAAAGGAAAAGTGACCTGTCTGATTCTGAAGGTAGATGAGTGGCAGATTGACTGAGATCAGAATGTATGAGAGAAACCAGCTCCAGCAGTATTCTTCATGCCCTAACTTCTCCTATAAAGGAAGCACACAAACAAATAAATAAACATGAACATAACAAAAACTTGAAGGGACTATTGATGAACATATAAAATCGGCATAATTTATTTGTAAAATAAGATACAAACACATACACATCATGTTATTGTTGTTAAAATAGCCAAAAGCAGTTCCCATATGTGCACCTTTGGTAAATAAAGTAATTTTTCTGGAAAAATTTAAAGGACATCATAGGAGTTAGAGGACACTGGGAGTGGGAACTCACTTGTCAAAAGCCACTCTCCCATTGAAATGGAATAGAGTCTTATGACTCATGAAGAGGAAATTACGTAAATACCACCAGAAAATGAACCAGCAAGCAACAGTATTCCATTCACCAGGATACAGACCCATTACTGTTTTTACTTGGAGATAGAAAGATTTTTCATCCATATTCTAAACATTTTCCTCTTCCAGAAAATGAAAACAAAAGAATGTAAACCTATATCCAGAATAATATTAAGTTAGACAAGTATGTAAATATTTTTACATAAGTTTCTGCTTATTACAGGACCAAGGAAGGTGAATTTGGCTTTGCACCTGCTGCTTTTGGAATGGTTTTAGACCCAAGGTATTTTTCTTGCCAATTTGCATGCGTTTTGCCTTTCTATGCCAGCAAATTGTTTGCCAAGATGTTGTGTTAAGCTAGCTTCTATTTTCACCAGAAAACATAGAAACATAGTGGGGCTTCCACAAGAACTGGAAAGGGACCCAATTAATCATGTACATATGACAGCTGGAGGTTTATATCCTCAGGAGTGAACTTGCAATAATACAAACAAATGGAAAACTTTTGTCCAATGATCTTCCTTGACTGAATTCTTAAAGTTTCATAATCATTCATAAGTAAGCTCTGGTAGGTCAGAGGTTTCTAAGTGATTAGATTATGGAATGCTTAAAAGATATTATTTTTCACAAAAAAACCACAGTGAATCATGAGCAGAGACTTTACCCCAAACATTGAATTGCAATTTTTGATCAGAGACAGAGCCTGTGTAGTAATGTCACTTCATATATTGGGAATGAGAGTAGCAAAGTCATGAGACAGGAGGGCATTCCTTCCCAGAGCTTTAAGAGTAGCTTTTACCCTGTCAATCAATCAGTCAAATGTAGTTCATTTGCCAAGGTTCAATTTAGAAAACATGGGCCAATACACATGTACAAAACTACAGCTACACATATTATGCTTGCTTTTCCCAATGCGCACAGGCATATTTATGGGAACTGTCATTTGGACTGATAAAGTATGTGCAGAAGGGAAGAAAAGGTCATTCTTGCATAGAATATCAGAATATGTCAGTAATTTCAGAACTAATGACTTAAAGGCTTAAGGAGAAATGAAGAAAACAGAGTAATGATCTTCATGATTTATTTGATGCTTACCAAATGGCATGTGCTCAATAAATCTTCATCCCAAAATACGTGTGATGGTCCCGAGAAACTATCCTAAGCTAAGGAGGTGGGTGCAAAACAGAGAAAACGAAGCATAAAGATGATATGAAGATTATTAGGATATTAAAGAAGACTTTTGAAAGTCAAGAACTATGAAATAATGCATTCAACTCACAAATCCCACTATCCTAGGCATCTAGAGATAAATGATCTAATATATTTTCTTCCATGAGTTTAAGAATAGTTTAATTTAGGAAACTTGTGCTTGTCATTCTTTACCACATAAGTCATTGAGGAATAACTATGCAATGCTCTCTCTGTAGACATATAAATAGCAAAAATTTTTTAAGTATCCAAGTGTTTAAGAGTACAGTAATTTACTTATATATAATTCATATAGTGGAATGCTATGTAGATAATCATTAACACTGTATCTCTGCAAAATAATGAGAAATGCATATATAATACTAAGAGAACAAAAGCATTAAGAGATTAAAAGAAGAAAAGAGTACAAAAAAAATGTAAAATTTGTGTATACATAGCATGATACCAGTTGTGTAAAAACATTTATATTTACATCAATTAAATAACATATTAAGGATTTTAACACTATTTTGGAATAAAGAGATTATATTAGATTTAAATATTCTATATTTTTCCACATTGTATACATTTTTATTATTTGTTATTGTTTTAAAATTTAAAAATGTAATGCTCTTTTACCGTAAAACTATCATATAATTTGGAGATATAAATTTAGAAATGTATATCTTTATAAAAACAGGAGAAAGACTATTAGTATGGTTTATTGAAAGTAAAAGATGGAGAAACACCATTGAGAAGTGTTCAGAGTATCGCATGGTCTCCCTGCTGTGCTTATCTGAACACAGGTTTCCTCTCAGTGGATGTCTCCACAGGGATGCTCCTGGTGATAAAGAACTTTCTCCAGGTGAGGCATTCCACTCTCCTGCTTCTAGGTGCAATGCATGCCCTTATAACCCTTTGATACAAGATCAGTGTGAATAGCAAGGCACATGAGTCTGCTCAGCTTTTATCTATTCACAGGGAGAACAAAATCTGACTCTCAGGAAAGTATTATTTTTTGAAGCGCTGTTGCTCTGGCCCTAGCATTAAGGAGATAGTACTGTTCTGGATTTTGCAAACTACCAGAGCTATTGAAGCAGACATATTTCAAATTAATGTACTTGAGAAATGAATAAAGTAACCATTTATTTGGTTCATTTTTGGACCATTTACTTATGCTTTTTCTGTATTTTTTTAAAATAATTAAAGGAAGAAAATAGTGTAGACTGAATTAGACTTGATTATTCTATACCCTGCTACATACCCAATTTAATCACATGATTAAAGTTAAATTTGAAAGAGAATTGCCCTATTGTTCTTTATATATTCATAAAACCTCTTCATGAGAAAGGATTTAAAAATAACAGAGTTTTCACCAAAGCAGAAATATATATATATATGTTTTGTATACATATAATACATATATATAGTTTTTTGTATAAATATATATATATAGTTTTTTGTCTATATTTTCAGCTGATTTGTAATGTTACAAATCAGGACAACTCACTGTTTTCATATATGAGTAAACAAAGGGAAGGAATGAAAGTAGCAGACCAGGCAGTGGCTCAGTGGTCTGTGGCTTCGAGTCTGAAGAGTACTATAATGGTCCACCTGCAAAGAAGGTGATGGAGCCTTCTTCATTAGCTTTACCTAAGCAGCATCATGCTTTGAATAACAACAACAACAAAAAGGGCTAAAGCCACTTGGCAAGTTCTAGATATCATGTGTCCTGAAAAAATAAGGATTTATGTCTAATAACAGATGTGTTTACACAGTCATTGAGTAGTTACTGTGGTAGATATTCTGTGATGAGCTTTGCATAAAAATGTCTCATTTAACTTTCCAGGTGACTCTGGATATTGCATTATCATGTCCATTTTCTAGAAGAGGAAAGTGAGGCCTGAAAACTTTAATACATTATCAAAAAATACAGCCAATTTATTGCAGAGTTAAGAATCAAACCTAGGTTTATGTGAATCAAAGCCCATGTTATTAATCAACTACTTATGTTATTAAAAACCAAGACTAAATGGTAAACTATTATGAGCAGGCAGTCACTGATTAGTAATGTTTAATAAAAATATTCCTTGGAAATGCTTAATTGCTTATTAAACACTATCGATATTGAGTTCTTACATGCTAATTTAATTATATTAGCATTCCATTCTTACCAAAGGAATGGAATAATAAGGATTATTTTTAAAAGCTTCAAGGGAAGACATACAAAAGTCCTTCAATATCCAGGGATTCTTGGTTTGGGTAGAATATCTACTTAAATAGGGACTAATCTTTCACTGTAAATAATAAAAAATATTGTTGAATAAGATTTGGTACTGAGAAACAATACCAGATTTAAAAAATAAAGTTATTTAAACTCTTATATTTAACTACACTCAGTTATAAATTTAAATTAGCAGCTAATTCTTAAACAAAATAGATAAGTGAGTATTTTTAATACTGTTCTACTTCTGACACTACTTCTGACGGTTATTACATGATAGAAGAAGATGACAACTACTCTGTGTTTGGCTTTCAGATCACAAATATGAAGATAGTTATTTTTGCAATATCATGGACATATCAAATTTCCTGTGGACTTCTCTTAATCTTTTTGCTTCTCAATACAATCTTGTAAAACATCAGGCTCAGATAAATACTAGAATAGATACAGGCACAGTTTGATAAATTGAGTCTACTTGAAGTATGCTCAGTGTACTGAACAAACTCATTTTCACTGGTTCTTGCTGTTATAACTGTTAGATGGTGCTTCTTTCTCTGGTATATGCTGTTGTTCTCTACCAGGTTATCTGTTGAAATGTCTCTACATCGTGATGGACTAGATTTGAACTATCCCCATAATCTAATATAGACAATGCCTGTCCACTAAGGGGGAGGAGAGCATTTAGTGCACAAGAATCACCTTTTTTTGAATTTGACTCTTTTTTTGGCAAGATGAAAGAAATTCCTTCTCAGGGGGTTGGGGCAGATATGTGGTGGGGTCCAGGGCAGGCCACCCCCAAATATCCCATAATGGCATATTGATTGTTTTGAATAAAAGTTACTTGAGAAGCAAAAAGGGCATTCTGACCCTCTTGTCTCTGTTCCCCCGAAAGCAGGAAATAAATCTCCCATGTGAAAGATGCTCTCTTTACATCCTTATCATATGAGCTAGGGGATTCTGGGCCAAGAAGTCTGCATACACAAATCTTGTTAATTTAGTATCTCAAACCTAAATTCTGTTTAAATTCCTTATTAATTATGTACCCCAAACCTAAGTTTCTTTGTCCTATCAATTCCTCACAAATTTACTGTTTCTTGTGTAAAGGATATATGTAGTGCCTTCTTTGTTCACTCTCCAAGCATCATTTCGCTACGATCTCCAATACATACCTAATCACATTGGGGTTTTCTCCTGTTAATTTGGTCTTGTGTCAATTTTATTATTAATCCAGCCATAAGAACACAAGATGGGTAGAAAGGGGGTTTTCCCCTCCCTGATATATGAATGCTCCATGTCAAACAGGCTAAGGCTGCCATGCTGGAGTTCTCGATTAACACAGTTTATTGAATGTACTTTAACAAAAATAGAGATTTTGCTCATAATATGCCTAGAATGCTAGAGTAGGCAAATTAAAAGATGCTTTACTCACAAATACATGCGTTGACTTGAACTAGTTTATAATTCTTTTTTTCCTTCATGGTCTCTGAAAGTGGAAGGGAATCTTTTCCTCTGACTATCGCCAGTCAAGATGAGATCCTGTTGTTTTAGAAGAAAACAAATTCTTTTTTTGTTTCCTCCCTTATCTTCTCCCACTATGCACAACAGCCAAAGTGATTGAGCATCTTATTCATCTTTGAATCTGAGTGTCAACCCACTTCCTAGCGCTCAGCAGGCATTTGATAAATGCTTACATTCACCTCAGTTCCTAGTCCTCTGTAGGAATCTGATAAATTCTTGCTGAAAGAATATGTTTATTGTAAACATCCAAAAACTTAAATAAAATAGAGTTACTTAAAATGTTTTGTTATTTTAAATTATTTTATTTGACATTCTTTGACAGTTATCCTTGCTTTTGTGTATCTTTCATCATGAGATATTTATTCATAAATTTGGTTTTGATTATGTTAAGTCAAAATTTACATTAGTAAACAGATAGCATTCTAAGGAATAGAGTGACAAACTTTCTTATCTTGAAGTTAAAAGAATTTCTGCTCCCTAGACATTAATCACAATCTCAATATCAAATCTCATAATTCAATGAAAAACTTCAAATTAATCTATACCCCATAAATATTTGAGTAGTATTGATTTTTGAAAACTAATTTTGATTAATTATATGATTATCCTGATCTTAAATCTCGAAAACAGATAGTTAAGTTCTTCAAATTCTTTATTCTACAAAATTGTTTTGACTATATTAGGCCATTTCAATTTTTATATACATTTAGAACATCTCATCAAGTTTTATAAAATCTCTGTTAAGGTTTGATTGAGATCGTGTGTAAGTACATAAATCCTTTTAGAGAAAAAGGACATCTTGAAAATATTGAATGATCCAATTTGTGAATATACAATATCTCTCCATTTATTAAGGTCTTCTTTAATTTTACTCAGCAATTCTTAATATTTTTTGGCACAAATCTTGTAGACTTTTTCTTAAAGTTTTTCTCAGTATTTTCTGTTTTTAATGTAATTTAAAAATACTTTTTAATTTTATTTTTCAAGTGCCTTTGCTAATATACAATTGGATTTTTTGAACAGTATATTTTTACAGATTATGGTATTAATGAAAATTTTGTAAATGCTCTTTTTGAAACATTATAATTTACTTCTTTAGACATAGTGGTAAAAGCTATTCAGTGATGATATACTTGAATTATTGATGTTGAGAGCCAAAATAATCTAATAACAATATTGTAAAGACTTTAGAAATGTGTTTGATGGGGCCGGGCCGGTGGTGCAGTGGTTAAGTGCGCATGTTCCACTTCTCTGCCGCCCAGGGTTCGCTGGTTCGGATCCCCGGGGTGGACATGGCACCGCTTTCATATGCTGTAGTAGGCATCCCACATATAAAGTAGAGGAAGATGGGCATGGATGTTAGCTCAAGGCCAGTATGCCTCAGCGAAAAGAGGAGGATTGGCAGCAGTTAGCTCAGGGCTAATCTTCTTCTTCCAAAAAAAAAAATAGTGAAAAAAAAACACGTGTTTGGTGATGGTTGTCCCTGTTTGTTAGAACATAAACCGTATATAAAATATTTCTATTGATCTACATGTCACCTATTTTTTGACTACATAAATTCCCTCAACAAAATTGACAGACAAAAACATTTCATTAAGCAAAAGGATTATTTCTTTCTGAATTATCATTTAATTTAAGGATGGCATTTTCCACATTGCAAAGTAAACTCAAAAGGCTTTAAACCACGTATCTTGCTTGGGAGTTCTTAGTAAAAATGTCCAAACTCAAAGGATCCAAGGGATGAGAAATATTAAAGGTTAAAATCTAGTTGAATAATACAAATATTAAGATATTTAATATTCGGAATCATCATCTACCTGTGTCCTTTTTATGTTTTTATCCACAACTAACTAAACATAGATATTTAATATGGTCCCAAATTTTCAGAATCTCATTGAGAAGAAATGTGAGGAAAACACGGGATTCTTTCCATGGTTTTGGTCCAGGGAATGGGTTAATCCTTTAGTCAGACTGATTTTTGTTACGAACTAGTGGCTAGGATTGAGGGTTTTTAGGCAAGTATGACTGAATTCAAATTTAGATACTTAATAGCCATGTTACCTAGACTATTAGTTTCCTAGGATTGCCATAACAAAGAACCACAAACTGAGTAGCTTAAAACAAGAGAAATTTATTGTCTCAATTCAGGAGACTAGATGTCCGAAATCAAAATACTGGCAGGATTTGTTTCTTCTGGAGGCAATAAGGGAGACTCTGTTCCATGCTATTCTCCTCGCTTCTGGCAGTTGCTGGCAATTCTTGGGGTAAAGATAGCATTCATTGAATTTGGGCTCATCATAATCTAGTATGACCTCATTTTAACTTGATTACGCTTGTAAAGACTCTATTTGCAAGTAAGGCTGCATTCACAGGTACCAGTGGTTAGGATTTTAACATGACTTTTCTGGGGACACAATTCAACCCATTACAACTAACTATTTATGTATCCTTTCTGCACTTAAGTTTTCTGATGTGCAGAATTGGAATAATGATAAAACCTACTCTATATAGTTGTTGTGAGGAAGAAATGAGTTCATCAATGTCAAATTCTTAACATAATGTCTCACATATTAACCTACGATAATGTTAAATTTATTCTTTTTCTCCATCTTTTATTCCCACCCTCTGTCTGCCTATCCTCCTTTCTCCTTCTTGATTCCCTAGGGGCAAACTCCCCTGGTATCCTGATCCATTTTATTACATGGACAATCAATTTACTCTTCATGCCCAACTAGAACTCTCTTGAGGTAGAGTTGTTTTCATTGAATATGAAGTACATAAATATTAATCCAGTGTATTTTGTTCAGATTAATAAATATTAAATTGTGTTGCTATTCATGTAAATTTATGTAAATAGAATATTTATGACATATCAGATTTAAAACTAACACAAAAATGAGTAAGTGCGATCAAAGGACATGTGTGTCACCTCAGACTAAGAAGACTCTCCTCTTTTTATTGTACTTTGGTTCTGATTAAGGCACTAAATAAACATATTTCTATTTTCATTTTGCAGCTTCTGAGAATTTAATAATTTGTTGCAACTCTATTGCTGATAGTTTTAGTTTTGCTGTGAGTTAAATGTAGAACAAATTATGTAGGGATCAATAGCTTTGCTTTTAACTTTTTATATTTGAAATAATTTTGTGTCTTCAAAAATGTTATAAAAAGGATAGAGAGATCTCCCATATAGCATTTTTGCAGATTTCTGAACATTATTCGAATCTTGCCTAACTATATTAAAATTATCAAACCTAAGAAATTAACGTTGGTAGAATGTTAACTACATCATTTATTTGAATATGACCAGTTTCTCTTTGAAAATAATTTTCTTTATCTGTTTTTGGATCCAATTCAGAATCTCACATAGCATTTAGTCCTATCTCTTTAAAACTATCATGGTACCTCAGTCTTTCCTTGTTTCTCATGACTTTAATATTTCTGAAAAATATTTGTCAGTTATTTTGATAACTGTCCCTGAATTTCGGTTTGTCTGATGCTTTTTCACCATTAAATTGAGATTATGTACTTTTGGCAAAACTACTGTAGATGTGACAGGCCCTACTTAGAGCAACACATAAGTGGTTACATTACGTCCGTCTGTTTTATTAATGGTAATATAAATCTTGCTTAGGATAGTGTCTACCAGGTTCCTCCACTATAAAGTTATCATGTTTTCCTTTAGAATTAATAAATATCTTTTGGGAGACACCTTGAGACTTTGTAAATATCCTAGCTGGTCATCAATATATCTTGCCTGCCATGATTATTCTTCTCTTTTTCTAAAAATGACCTATTTCCCACATTTTTTCTACATTTACTTAATTTTTTATGTTTTTTCTTATTTCGGTAACGTTGGTTTATAACATTATATAAATTTCAGGTGTACATCATTATATTTTGATTTCTGTGTAGATTACATCATGTTCACCTCCCAAAGACTACAATCCATCACCATACACATGTGCCTAATCACTCTTTTGATCCTCCTCCCCCTCTTCTCTTCTGTTAACCACCAATCTAATCTCTGTCTCCATGTGTTTGTTTGTTGTTGTTTTTATCTTCTATTTATGAGTGAGATCATACAGTATTTGACTTTCTCCCTCTGACTTATTTGTCTTAGCATAATACCTTCAAGATCCATGCATGTTATCACAAATGGCCAGATTTCATTCTTTTTTATGGCTCAATAGTATTCCATTTTGTATATATACCACATCTTCTTTATCCATTCGTCCCTTGACGGGCACCTAGGTTGCTTCTAAATCTTGGGTATTGTGAATAATGCTGTAATTAACATAGGGGTGAATATATGTTTATGCATTGGTGTTTTCATGTTCTTTGGATAAATACTCAGCAGTGGAATAGCTGGATCTTATGGTAGTGCTATTCTTAACTCTTTGAGGAATCTCCATGCTGTTGTCCACAGTGGCTGCACCAGTCTGCACTCCCACCAGAAGTGTATGAAATTCCCTGTTCTCCACATCCTCTCCAACACATTTTATTTCCTGCCTTGTTGATTATAGCCATTCTGACGGGAGTGAGGTGATATCTCATTGTAGTTTTAATTTGCATTTCCCTCATAGTTAATGATGTTGAACTTCTTTTCATATACCTGTTGGCCATTGTATATCTTCTTTGGAGAACTGTCTGTTCTGATCTTTTGCCCATTTTTTAATTGGGTTGTTAGTTTTATTGTTGTTGAGATCCGTTCTTTATATATATTGGATATTAATCCCTTATCAGATATATGGTTTGAAAATATCTTCTCCTAATTGTTTGGTTGTATTTTCGGTTTGTTGATGGTTTCCTTTTCTGTGCAGAAGATTTTAGTTTGATGTACTACCGTTTGTTTATTTTTTCTACTTTTTCCCCTGCCAAGTCAGACATGGTACTTGAAAATATGCTGCTAAGACCAATGTTGAAGAGTGTACTGCTTCTTGAAGTTTCATTATTTCAGGTCTTGCATTCAAGTCTTTAATTCACGTTGAGTTAAATTTTGTGTATGGTGTAAAATAATGGTCTACTTTCATTCTCTTGCTTGTGGGTGTTCAGTCTTCCCAACACCATTTATTGATGAGACTTTCTTTTCTCTATTGTATGTTCTTGGCTCCCTTGTAAAAAATTAGCTATTCACAAATGTGTGGGTTTATTTCCAGGCTCTCAATTCTGTTCCACTGATCTGTGTCTCTGTTTTTCTGCCAGTACCATGCTGTTTTGATTATAAAGCTTTATAGTATATTTTGAGGTCAGGTAGTATGATAACTCCAGCTTTGTTCTTTTTCCTCAGAATTTCTTTGGCTGTTTGGACTATTTGGCTATTTTGTTGTTCTATATAAATTTTAGGATTCTTTGTTCTATTTCTGTGAATAACATCTTTGGAACTTTGGTAGGGATTGCATTGAATTTGTAGATTGCTTTATGAAGTATGGACATTTTAACCATGTTAATTCTTCCAATCCAAGAGTGTGGAATATTTTTCCATTTCTTTGTGTCTTCTTCAATTTCTTTCAATGAGTTCTCATCATTTTCAGTGTATAGGTCATTCAGCTCTTTGGTTAAGTTTATTCTTAGGTATGTTATTCTTTTCATAGCAATTGTAAATGAGATTGTGTTCTTAATTTCTCTTTCTGCTACTTTGTTGTTAGTGTATATAAATGCCATGGATTTTTGTATGTTGATTTTGTATCTTGCATCTTTACTGTATTCACTTATTACTTATAAAATTATTTTGGTGGATTCTTTAGTGTTTCCTCTATATAAAATCATGTCACCTGAAAATAGTGACAGTTTCACTTCTTCCTTTTATTTCTTTTTCTTGCCTGGTTTCTCTGGCCAGGACTTTCAATACTATGTTAAATAAGAGTGGTGAAAGTGGTCATCTTTGTCTTTAACATTTCACTTACACCAATGGATAGATCATCCAAACAGAAGATTAATAAGGAAAGATTAGCCTTAAAGGACACATTTGACCATATGCACTAAGTAGATATATACAGAACATTCTATCCAAAAACCACAGAGTACATATTCTTTTAGAATGCACATGGAACATTCTCCAGGATAGATCACATATTAGGCCACAAAACAAGTCTCTATAAATTTAAGAAGATTGAAATAACACCAAGCAACTTGTCTGACCACAATGGTGTGAAACTTGAAATCAGCTACAGGAAGAAAACCAGAAGAGCTACAAATATGTGGAGATTAAGAAAAATGCTACTGAAAAATGATTGGCTCAGTGAAGAAATCAAACAATAGCTAGAGACAAAGGAAAATGAAAATATGAATGCCAAAATTCATGGGATACAGCAAAAGAGGTACTAAGAGCAAAGTTTATAGCAATTCAGACCTACCTCAACAAACAAGAAAAATCTCAAATAAACAATCTAACAATACACCTAAAGCAACTGGAAAAAGAACAAACAAAGCCCAAGATTAGTGGAAGGAAGGAAATAATAAAAATCATAGTATAAATAAATGAAATGGAGACAAAAAAAAAGAGAAAAAACATCAGTGAAACTCAAAGCTGGTTCTCTGAAAAGATAAAACTGACAAACCAAGACCCACCAAGAAAAAAAGAGAGAAGCCTCAAATGAATAAAATAAGAAATGAAAGAGGATATATTACAATGGACACCTCAGAAATACAAAAGATTATAAGAGAGTACTATGAAAAGCTGTAATCAACGAATTGAATAATCTAGAAGAAATGGATAAATTCTTAGAATCATACAGCTTTCCAAACCTGAATCAAGAAGAAATAGAGAATTTGAATAGACCAATCACCAATAAGAAGACTGAAATATTAATCAAAAACCACAAGTCCAGGAGCGGGTAGCTTCCCTGGTGAATTCTACCAAACATTCAAAGAAGACTTAACACCTATCCTTCTCAAACACTTCCAAAGACATTGAAGAGGAGGGGAAGCTTCCTAACTCATTCTATGATGCCACCAGTACCATGACACCAAAACCAGACAAGGACAGCACACAAAAACAAAGCTACAGGCCAATATCACTGATGAACTTCGATGCAAAAACCCTCAAGAAAATACTAGCAAATCGAATACAGTAATACATTAAAACAATCATACACCATGATCAAGTGGGATTTATTCCAGGGACGCAGGGATTGTTCAACATCCACAAATCAATCAATGTGATACACTACATTAACAAAATGAAGAATAAAAATCACATGATTATCTCAATAGATGCAGAGAAAGCATTTGACAAGATCCAACTCCCATTTATGATAAAAACTGTGAATAAAATGGCTATCAAAGCAAAGTACCTCAACATAATAAAGACCATATATGATAAACCCACAGCTAATATCATTCTCCATGGAGAAAAACTGAAAGCTGTCCCTCTAAGAACAGGACCCAGACAAGGATGCCCACTTTCACTATTCTACATTTATTACTTGCACTTACTTTTCACGGAAGAGCTATCCCTTCTCCTTCATTTATTTAATTCCTCAATTATTGATTTAAATCAGTATGGACAATTTCAATATCTGAGTTAGGATGGTGGAATTATTTGGATCATAGGAAAATTGACTTTAATTTATAATGTTACTGGAAACAGTCAAATATCAAAACAGGAAAAATATATATGTGAAGAACAAAAAAATATATTTTTTTATGAGGAAGATTCACCCTGAGCTAACATCTGTGCCAATCTCCCTCCATTTTTTTATATGTGGGACATCAACTCAGCATGGCTGGAGTGGAGTAGGTCTGTGCCTGGGATCTGAACCCATGAACCCAGGCTGCCAAAGCAGAGTGTGTGGAGCTTTAACCACTTGGCCATGGGGACGGGCCTCCAAAAATATGAATTAAAAAAAATTGTATGTTTATGAGCTATTTGCAAGAAAAGGCTTACCCTTTAATCCATTTAGTTATATTTGTTGCACATAATAAAGCTACATTTAGAAAGATGTCTTTTCTGTAGTGTACTTTGTTCAATCCAAGGAGCTTTCTTGCTGTGCTCTGTGGAAATGTCTACCAGTGGGTTAATCTCGAGGGATAAGAGAAATATTCTATTTTCTTTGAATCTTGTAGAGTATGAAGTAGAGAGTGATATAACATGCTTTTTCACTTTTCTGTAGAATCCAACTTACCCAACAAATAGATTGCACACAGAGGATTCAGAAGCAATGTTGGAGAAGACATGATCCCCAGAAACTTCTTACAGGGGAGCCACTGCTCTCAATATGTCACCTTAAACTTCAGAAATCAGATTCTTCTGGAGGCTCTCAGTTAATATTGATTTATCTCTGTTTCCACTAGTGCCAATTTGGACTTTGAAAATGAAAGCATGGCAATGTTTAGGGCTTTTCATAGATTTATCCGAGAATAATGGAATATAGTATTAAGAAAAATGATTAAACTCTGATATCTTTTCAGTTGGAATAAAAGTCAAGTTGTGAAGTAATCAAATAAAATACAGTATTATTTTAGTTTTCTGTGTGTTTGCCAAAGAAACCTCACATTTTCTAATGAAGAATGCTGTAAAGGACACACGATAATTTTCCACAATGTACCATGATTTTACCCATAGAGCCTGTTATTGTTATTCTAAAATTATTTTCAGAATAAAAATGTGGTAAAGTAGAAAATGGATTTTCTATTTTCTACACAGTCATGCCAAATACATCCTAGGGATTGGAACTTTAAATTGCCTCATAAAGTGATTTCTGGCCATTATTACATGATACCAAAACAACAAGATTTTGAGATGTCCCACAAACTTATATTGCAACATTTTTATATCTAGAAGAAATTTCACAGGTTCAAATTTTCAGCAGCCACAGAGCAATTATAAGAGATCAGTTAAATATACCAATTTTTGAAACAAGTTTATTAAGGTAAAATTTATAAACCATTATGTGGACATATTTAAAGTATACAGATCAATGAGTTTTGACATACACACCTCTAAGGAAATACCATCTAATCAAGATTATGACACATCTCTGTTGCTCTAGAAAGACTGCTCATGCTCCTTTACAGTCAATTTTGCCTTGTTCTTCATAAGAAGGACTTCGATATTTTATTATCAAATATGCTACTAGATGTAAGTTTTCATAGCTGCTTTTCTAATTCCAATTTCATATTTCTATTCCAGTAGTTCTCAGATATGGTCCACAGACCCACCAAGATTCCCAGAAGCCCTTTGAGGGAGTCTGTGAGGTTAAATTATTTTTTGAATAATACTAAGTCGTTGTTCCCCTTTCCCTCTATGATAACTCTTGCAGTGATGTTGCAAAAGCCATGAGAGACAAAATGCTGGAACCTTAACACAATTAAGGCAATGGTACAAAACTGTACTAGTCACTATTGCATTCTTCATTGACAAACAATCTCCACTGCAGGTCTTCAGACAAACAAAGATCTGCTTTCTATCACTATAAATTGATTTAGCCAGGCCTAAAAATTCATATAAATGAAATCAGACAATAGGTATTATTTTATAACTGCCTCTTATCACTCAGTATGTTTTTAAATGTATTTTTAAATTATTTATTTATTTTTAGTAAACTTTACTTTTTTAGAGCAGTTTTAAATTCACAGCAATGAGCAGAAGGTACAGATACTTTCGATATAGGTATAATGTTTTGAAATACATCCATGTTGCATGTAAGTAGGGTTTTTTTTTAATTTTTATGGATCGATAATATTTCATTGTGTGAAAATACAAAATTCATTTATCCATTCATTTACTCATGGATGGGCATTTGGGCTGTTCCAGTATGTAAGAATCAATATGCTAGGAACATTCATGTACAAGTTTTTTATTGCACATATTTTCATTTCTCCTGGGTAAAATATTAAGATTGGAATTGCTGGGTCAATGCCAGCAAGTGGAATCTCTACATTACTAGTGAGAATTTAAGATGATTTTAAAAAGCTACTACAAAAAGCAGTCTGGCAATATAAATACAAACACAGCTTTATACCTGAATGATGTTCACTTAATGCAACCATCCGAGCAGGTTCTTTTTTCTGTGGGAGGGCTTTTGTAAAAGAATGCTATGTACACCCCCCCACCACACACACACACTGATCTTCTGTGCCTTCTTTAGTGAATTTTATTATTTTAGTGTTTATAGGAATGGGTTGTGGTATTTTCCCTTTTATTCCTGATATTGCTAATTTTTACCTTTTCTCTCTTTTTTCCCTGATTACTCTTGCTGTGGACTGATCAAGTTTAATAATCTTTTTAAATAACGAAGTCCCACTTTTCAAATTTTACATTTCTTTTACTATTCCATTGATTTCCCTTCTTATATATATTATTGCATTCCTTCTACTTTGTTTGCATATAATTTGGCCATCTTTTCTACCTTCTTAAGGTGGAAACATAGATCACTATTATTAAACCCATCTCTTTTCTAATAGCTTTTTAAAACTAGTATTCCTCCTCCTAGGCCTGCTTTCACTGAATTCCACCAATTTTTATATATTGATTTCTCATTGTCATTCAGGTTAAAATATTTTCTCATTTTCCTTTTCATTTCTTCTTTGTCATACGGGTTATTTATAAATGTGATTTTCTTTAAGTTTCCAAATATTGGGGAATTTTTCAGATATCTTGACATTATTGATTTCTAACTTATCATTTTGGTCATATATCACACAGTATGATTTTAATTCTTGTAAATATATTGAGGCTTGTTTTATGACAGCATAGGATCAATCTTGGTGAATGTTACTTTTCACTTGAAGAGATTGTGTACTCTAAAGTTATTGGTTTTAGCTCTGTAAATATCACTCAGGTGATGTTGATTCATAGAATTGTTGATATCTTTTACATCCTTGCTGATTTTTGTCTACCCTTTCTATAAATTTCTGAGGAGGGAATGTTAAAATATTCATACCTGCCTTCGGATTTGTCTGTTTCTTCCATTGGTTCATTCTGTCTTTTACTTAATGTATTTGATGTTCTCTTATTGGGTGAATACGAATTTTGAATGTCCATGTTCCTTAATGAATTCAACGTTTTATCATTATTAAATGTCCCTTTTTATATCTAGGAAAACTCTTTTGTTGATGTCTACATCATCTGTTTTTGTATATCCATACTAACTTTCTTATGCTTCATGTTTGCGTGATACATCTTAAATCATCCTTTGTTTTAATCTCATGTGTATCTTTATATGTAGTGTTTTTCTGCTGTCGTCATTATATGATTGTATCTTGTTTTTCTTAATTCAGTCTATTTCTATCTCTCATTTGAAATGTATATTCGATTTTCATGCGATATCATTATTAATATTGCTGTGTTTAAGCCTACATTTTGCTATTTCTTTTCCATTTTCCCTTTTGTGTATCCCTCCGTTACTCCTTTCCTAGCTATGAGTATTATTAATAGAATAATTTGTATTATTTTAGTTTGTTTCTTCTATTGACTTTTTAGTTCTAAATTTTATAATAATAAGGACACTTATTATTAATTGATTAATTATTAATAATAATCATTATTTCATGATTGCTCTTAGGTTAGCAAATGCATCATTAACCTATCAGTCTGTGTTAGAGTTACTGTTAGAGCTAATTTTATACCACTTCCCATTTCACAAATGTAAATACCTTCTACCAATATAACAAAGTTATACATATCACCATCCTCATTGCTATATTCATCATATTTTTCACTTCTGTCAATTTATAAAACCAATTTTACAATTTATTATTTTTGCTTTAAAGTTTAAGCAGTGAGGTGTCTATTAAGGGAATTAAGAGAAAAAACATATTTATTTTATAGTTACCCATATGTTTGCCATCTCCAGTGCTCTTCATGTCTTTATATAGGTTCAAGTTTCCTTTTGGCGTGATTTCTCTCCATTCTGAAGAACATTCTTTAGTACTGTCTAAGGTGCATACCTAATGACAATCAATATTCACAGCTCCTCACTATCTAAAAATGCCTTTATTTCACCCTTATTTCAAAGGATATTTTTGCTTGATAAAGAATTTTGAGATAACACTGTTTTAAATTTCAGCCCTTTCAAGATACTGTTCTATTTTCTCTGCCTTCCATTGTTTCTTAATAAGTCAACCAGAATTCTAGTCCTTCCTGCGTATAATGTGTCTGTATTCTCTAGCTCTTTCCAAGTGTTTCCCTTTATCTTTCATTTTCGGCAGTTTGACTATGATGTGGCTAGCTGGCTCCTTTTTATTTAATCCTGCTTAGGGTTCACTGATCATCTTAGATCATTAAGTCAATGTTTTTCACTTTATTTGCGAAATATTTACACATGATTTCTTTAAATATTTTTTCTGCTTCTTTATCTTTCTCTTCTCCTTAAGTAATTACATGTATTTTAGAAACTTCAATATTTCTTCACAAGTTACTGTGGTTCTGTTCATTTTTCTTCCCTTTTTACTCCAGTTTTTAGATAATGAATTTTTTGGATGATCTTCAAATCCACTGAATCTTTCTTCTGCCATTTACCATATACTTTAAGTTCAACCATAGAAGTTGATTTAATTTCAATTACTGTGTATATTGATATTTATCATTTGTATTACTTTACTTTTTATAACTTCCATTTCTCTTTTGAATCTCCCTATTTGTTCCTTTATTAAGGCAAATTAAAGACAGACCTAAATTATTTGACACTCCACCCATTGAAAGTGGGCTTCCATTTCCTCTCCCCTTGAATTGGGCTGACCTATAACTGCTTTGACCTTCAATTTATGGCAGAAGTAACATTTGCTTCTCTGAAGACTAGAAGCTCTACGTTGGTCTCTTGGAGGCCTGAATTTCCAAGTTGCTTTTATGGGTACATGCATATCTCTAAGCTCAACAAATTCTATATATTAAGTATGTGCAGTTTTTTGTATGTCAGTTTTACCACAATAAAGCTATTTAAAAAATTAAGGAAGTTCGACTACTATGCTGGAGGGAACTTGAGACAACGTTAAGTTGGAAAGGGGATCAACTGAACCCAGACTTCCAATCATCCACAATAAGGCATCAGTCATGTGTGTGAAATCACCAATGGCTTCCAGAATAGAACAGCCACAATCTTATTACAGCTGCATGACTCTGGGTAGTACGGAACTGTCTGCTCAAATTCTTGACTAAAAAAATATGAGATATATAAACAAAAAACATTTTTTAAACCATTTAGTTTTGTAGTAATTTGTTACACAGCAATAGATAACCAGAACAAAATTTAGTACTGGAAAAGGGTTGATGCCATAATAAAAACCAAACATGTGTCATTGGCTTTGGCATTAGGTTATGGCAGAAGGATTGGAAGAGCCTCAAGAAAAATATTCGTGAATAATAGTGACAATTATGTAACTGGATGTTGGAGAAAAGTGCACCTGTGGTACCCTGACAGGACAGTTAGTAACATTTTTGCCTGTACTACCATGAAAATTAGAACAGTACCTAATAATCTTGGATCTGTATAAGTGATTCGCACCAAATACTGAAATTTCCAGCTGACTTCTCTCATTACCTATAATAAAATAGAAAAAAAATGAACTAAAGGAAGAACTGTGTAATTTGAAAGACAGAAAGCCCACAAACTATTTAAAGGTATTTTATCAGAATTTACTAAAACATGCAAGGACAGTTCAGAATATAAAGAGGTCATTGTTCTCCAGTCATCCATGGGCTGAAAACAGGCTGAATAGGCTACTTGGTTGTAAACATGTGCCATTTCTTATAAAATTGGAAACAGACTCAAACAGAAGGACCCCTATCTAGAGAAAATGTCTATGAATACTCACTGTTACTGAATTAATTCCAACTTCTTTAGCTTCACGTTATCCACACTCCTGGTTACATTTAAAATAACTAAAGGAAAAGAACATGTCTTACACTCTTTTACTATTTGTAATTGTTACAAATTATATGCTTATTTGTATCTAAAACTTGTCTGAATTTCTGAGAACAGATTTGTATATACAAACTGAGAATTTTTTTCCTCTAACTTTTGTGTAACTTGAACATAAAGTCTTATTGATTCATGGATTCATGATTTAGACGAGATTCCACAAAGACATGTTTGAAGTACAAATTTACAGGAGTCTCTTTCTCATTCTAGAAAGAATTGACCTTGGCTCTAACTTCCTGTTTAGAGATTGGTGTCAATAGAGAAATTAAATCAGGTTTGAATGTTCAATAAAAAGTGTTGCTAGAGGTCTGAGGCTATATTGATATGACTGCTCAAACACATTTTCCTATGATGGAAGACATTTGTATGGCTGTCACATATGTGGATGCTATGACATCTGTTTTGTGTAGGCTGCTCCTCATGTGTTCACTTCTGCTTCCCCTCAACTCCAGTTATTTTCTCCTAAAGTTTAGAATGGCAAGGTCATGCTTAGTTAGATTGAAAACAGCCTCAGAAAACATATCCATAGCTATCATAATAATGATAATTTTGGAAATATGGAAGATATTGTTTTTATGTTCTGATAATTATATCTATCTCTGTATCTATCTCTCTACCATCATGTATGTCCTTTAGGTAATTGCTGTTGTGAAGGGTTTTGCTTTATATGTGAACATTCTGTGTGTCCAGTCTTGTTTATGGAATCTTCACAATCTTATTGGGTAGACACACAACGCTCCAATTTCAATTGAGAAATGAAGTCTCATAAATGTTAAGCAACTTATTTAAATCCTTACAGCTAATTATTTATTTTGGCACTACCAGAGTTTCATTTGGATGATGAATAGCGGAAGGAAAATTAGAAGAAAAAGTTACCTGTTACGATCTCTTTACTAGTTGAAAAAAAAGCCACAAATATTGGCAGAGAGCTGTTAGTGCATTTGGCACTGAGATTTAAAAGCAACCAGAATTTCTCCTCAAGGCCCAGCCACAAAAATATCATCTCTCTTGACCTTCTGGGATCTTGTCAGAGTTTTTCACTGTGAGGATGTGTGGAAATGGCTGTGTATAATCTGTTAGATTGGGGAGGGTTTGTCTGTTAGCCAATACTAAAAGAGACCTACAATAAAAAAAATTACCCTGAAAAAAAGAAGGCAAAGTGAAAACCCCACAAAGAAAGATAAAAACTGCTAATTCTTTCTGAATACTATGAGCTCACATTATTCTGGGGACAGATTGTGTCACAGCTTCAATTTTTTTAATTTATAAAATTTAATGTGAGTGTTTGTGTGTGTGTGTGCATTTGTTGGTTTCTTTTGAACTGATAGTATTCCAAAGAAGCATGTTCTTTGAACTGTAATACCTTATAAGAAACAACAATAGCAAATATTTTGGGAGCAAATCGTCAGTTTTTTATGCTGCCAACTCCCTGTGGTGCAAGAATCATCTGCTAGCACCATATGAAATAAATTCCAACCAGAAATCTGAAAAGAAGAAAGACATGGGAAATCCTTTTCTTTGGCAAAGAAAAGCTTATGCTCAGTTGCGTTACCACGTCAACCCCCTTGTGGCAGAGCCAGTCAGCTTCAATTTTATTACTGTCATTAAAAATCATGGCATGTTTCACAGGCTCTCAGCTATAGGCTAGTCTCCTGAGTGGCAGGATACCTATATTTTTAGAAGGCTGAAATGTTACTTTAATTATTTAGAAGTTGATTGGCTCACATAACTCTTGTTCACTTGCATAGAGGTTCAACCTGCTCCTCCTTAACTAACATGGAAAGTAATAACAACAGATTTTACATCATGAGCCTTGATAATCATACTGCTGTGCACACAAATAATCATCACCGAAATCTCTGTTTTTCAAATTTATTTTTCTGAACTTGCTAATTCAAGTGTGAATATTCAAGTGCTATATTCAGTCCCAAATCTTAAACCAAATATCCTGATTTCATCAGTAAACTAGAATATTTTCTCTCTTCATATTGCCTTAATTTGGGGTTTTTCTTACAAACTGAAATGGCTGCTCAATTTTACAAATACTTTACTTGCTACGTATTCAGGAAGAGATGTGTTACTAAGTGTATGTTAACTTTAAATTTATTCATCAATGCTTGAATCACTCTAATCAAGAACTTGTTTGGTAAAAATTTAAATACTGCAAAGAATAGTTTAGTTCCAATTGTTAAGTGTCATAAAAAATGAGGAATAAGGGGCCAGCCTGGTGGTGCAGCAGTTAAGCTCACATGTTCTGCTTTGGCGTCCCGGGGTCTCCCAGTTCGGATCCCAGGTGCAGACCTACTCACTGCTTGTCAAGCCATGCTGTGGCAGGCGTCCCACATAGAAAGTAGAGGAAGTTGGGCATGGGTGTTAGCTCAGAGCCAGTCTTCCTCAGCAAAAAAAGAGAGGAGGATTGGCTGTAGATGTTAACTCAGGGCTAATCTTCCTGAAAAAAGAAAATAAATAAAGAATAAAATGTTATTGTCAAGTAGCTGAAAATTTACTTTAACCTCATCTGATTTTACCTACACTCCCATGCAAATAAAAAATATCAAAATTCTGTACTCTAATTCTGTGCATCTAAATATATTTGTCAAAATATATTTTCAAATAAGTCAAATATTTTTGCCTTATATGTTCAAAGACAAATGGAATTAATGTGCTTGCATATATGTGAGTAGTCCTAATCTTAGCATAGTTTTTAAAATGCTGCAATAATCATCGGGAGAGGGAAGGTTTTTGAGAAAATAGCAAGTCCTAATTTAAACAGCTGTTGAAAGATTACAGTCCCTCCTTTAACAATTATTGTACATTATAATTAAAATTGGGCAGCAGAGGGAGTGTGTCCCTTTTGAAGTTGCATTACGTTGAAACTGTCGTGTCAAACTATATTGATTCTTCCTTTTAAATTTGCAATAGTTGTAGACCATGGTACGGGTCATGCAGTTTTGTTTATTCCAGGACCCAGGCATTTGAGCTGTGCCACATGTTGTGGAGAAGAGAGGCACGATCCCCATTGTTCTTTTTTCTGAATTTCCAATCATGGTGATTTTAAGCATGGTAAAATGGTTTTGTTTTATAATAAAATCTGGGACCTTAAAAATTTATTTATTTAGCAACAGGTAACAAGAACTACATATCTCTTCATTTCCCCATGCTTTTCTACTTCTATTTCTGGACTTACATTTTTGTTTTTAAATAAATGCATCAGTCTATTACTACTGTAGTCTACAGGTCTCTGTGTTTATAGGCTTAGTCTTCAGGCACATATCACCCAAAATGCAGTGTTGAGGTGAATTTTCTAAAACCAAGGTGGATCATGACAAGTCCTTCCTTAAATTCCCTCAGTAACTCCATATTGTCCTCACAATGAAATTCAAAATGTTCTCACGATTTAAGACATTTTGTAATACAATTCCTGTCTATATTACTAACCTGATCTCTCCTGATGCCATTTCCAAAAGCATTGCCTCCCCACTCCAACAACCAGCTCCTACTTGAGAAATAATGTGGTAGAGATGGTATGATATTGAAATTACAAACTATGACAATCACATTGTTTTATGCAAATATATAGATATACCCATATTTATAGCTTTTTAGGAATGTCTTTATATTACTTTGCAATTGCATATGACATTCTCATAAAATGTCTCCCCCCATGTTTCTCCAAGATGCTATTGTTATGTCTCCTTAAGGTTTAACTCCAGTGCCTTTTCCCCAGGAGTCCCTCCCTTATGTCTCAGGCTGAGAAAAAATTTTTCTTTGGTGTATCTATAGCCTGTGCATATGTCTAAAGTAGGACCTATCAAACTATTTTGTGTGCATGTAAAAAACACAATATACAATTTAGCATCTTAACCATTTTTAAGTATACAGTACAAAAGTGTTAACTAAGTGCACATGGTTGTACAACAGATCTCTAGAACTTCTTTTCCATCTTGCAAAACTGAAACTCGGTGCTCACTGAGCAACTCTTCTCTCCCGCTCACCCACTGTCCTGGCAACCATCATTCTGCTCTCTGTTTCTGGGAGTTAGACTACTTTAGAAACCTTTTATAAAAGAGAATCATGTACTATTTGACTTTTTGTGACTGGCTTATTTCATTTAACACTAAGTCCTCAAATTTCATTCATGGTGAGCATGTGACAGGATATCCTTCTTTTCTTATAGCTGAATAATATTCCATTGTCTGTATATACCACATTTTCTTTATCCATTCTTCTGTTGATGGACACTTAGATGACTTCTACCTCTTGGCTATTGTGAATAATGCTGTAATAAACATGGATGCGCAAATATCTCTTTGAGAGCCTCGTTTCAATTGTTTTAGATATATACTCAAAAATGGAATTACTAGATCATATAGTAGTACTGTTTTTGAATTCTTGAGAAACCTTCGTACTGTTTTCCATAACAGCTACACCATTTTAAATTCCTACCAACAGTGCTCCAGGGTTCCAATTTCTCCACATCCTGTCCAACACTTGTCATTTTTTTTTTTTTATAATGGCCATCCTAATAATATGAGGTGATATCGTATTGTAGTTTTGATTTGCATTTCACTGAGGATTAGTGATTTTGAGCACTGTTTCATATACTCATGGCTATTTGTATATCTTCTTTTGAGAAATGTCTATTCGGGTCCTTTGCACATTTTTAATCAGGTTTTTTTTTTTTTGCTGTTGAATTATGTGAGTATATATTTTGGATATTGACTCCTTACCAGATGTACGGTTTGCAAATATTTTCTCCCATTTTGTAGGTTGCCTTTTCCCCTGTTGATTATTTCATTTCCTGTGCAGCAACTTTTTAATTTTATGTAATCTCCCATGTCTATATTTCGCTTTTGCTGCCTGTGCTTTTGGTGTCATATCCAAGAAAACTCTGTCAAGTTCAACGTCTAGAAGATTTAATCTATGTTTGCCTCTAAGAATTTTATCATTTCAAGTATTACACTTAAGTATCTAATCCATTTTGAGTTGATTTTTCTGTATGACATGAGAAAAGGGTCCAATTTCAACATTTTTGTATGTGGATATTCAGTTCTCCCAGCACCATTTGTTGAAGAGACTATCCTTTCTCCACTACACAACCTTAGCACAATTTTCAAACATCATTTGACCATATATGTGAGTGTTCACTTCTGTTCCATTGGTCTTTACGTCTGCCTTTATGCCAGTACCATACTGTTTTGATTACTGCAGCTTTGTAATGTTTTGAAATGAGGAAGTATAGCTTTGTTTTTCTTTCTCAAGATTGTTTTGCCTATTTGGGGTTCTTTGGATTTTTTCTACTTCTGCAAAAAATACCATTGAGATTTTCAGAAGGATTGCATTGAATTTGTAGATTGCCTTGGGTAGTGTGGACATTTTAACAATATTAAGTCTTCCAATCCATAAACATGAGATGCGTTTTCATTTATTTGTGCCTTCTTTAATTTCTTTCAGGAATCTTTTGTAGTTTTCAACGTGTAAGTCTGCTCCTTCTTTGGTTAAGTTTATTCCTAACTATTTTATTATTTTTGATGCTATTGTCAGTGGAATTGTTTTCTTAATTTCCTTTCCAAGTTTTTCATTATTAGTTCATAAAAACACAACTAATTTTTGTGTGTTGATTTTGTACCTTGCAACTTTGCTGAATTTGTTTATTGGTTCAAACAAATATATTTTTGTATGTGGAATATACAGATTATTCTATGTATAAAATCATGACATCTATGAACACACATAATTTCACTTCTCTCTTTCCAATTTGAAGGCCTTGTATTTTTTTTTTTGCCTAATTTCTCTGGCTAGTACTTTCAGTATTATGTTTAATAGAAACAGTAAAAGTAGGCAATCTTGTCTTGTTCCTGATCTTAAAGGAAAAGCTTTCGGTATTTCACTACTAAATATAATAGCCGTGGGCTTTTCATATCTTGCCTTTATTATTTTAAAGAAGTTTCCTTCTATTTCTAGTTTTTTATTATGAAAGGACATTGAATTTTGTCAGATACTCTTTCTGCATCAGTTATGTGTGTGTTTCCCTTTGTTCTGTTATTGTAATACTCTAGTAGTATATTAATTTTTGTATGCTCAGTCATCCTTGCATCCCAAGAATAAATCCTATTTGGCCATAGTAAATAATTCTTTAAGATACTGTTGAATTCAGTTTGCTAGAATTTTTTGAAGATTTTTGCAATAATATGCATCAAGGATATTGGTCTGTAGTTTTCTAAGTATCTTTATCTAGTTTCATGTTTTGGTATCAGGATAATGCTAGGTCATAAAATGAATTTCGCGGTGTATCTCCTCTTAAATTTTTTGCAAGAGCTTGAGAAAAATTTGTATTAATTCTTCGTTAAATGTTTGGTAGATTTCTCTAGTGAAGTCATCTGGTCCTGGACTTTTCTTTGTTGGGAGGTTTTTGATCACTGATTCAGTATCCTTCTTCATTATTGATCTGTTAAAATTTTCTATATTTTCATGAATCAGTCTTTGTAGATGTTATATTTCTAGGATTTTTTTCATTTCCTCTAGGTTACCCAATTGTTCGCATATAAGTGTTTCTTATGATTCTTTTTATTTCTGTGACATCAGGTGTAATGTCTCCTCTTTCATTTCTGATTTTTGTTATTTGTTTTCTTTTTTATTAGCCCAGATAAGGATTTATCAATTTTGCTACCTTTTTAAAAGAGAACAACCGTTGCTTTGTTGATTTTTTTCTGCTGTTTTTCTATTCTCTCTATTTAATTCTGCTTTAATTTTTATTATTGCCTTCCTTCCACTAAGTTTAAGTTTAATTTCTTCTTCTTTTTCTGGTGCCTCGAGGTGTAAAGTTAGGTTGTTTATTTGAGATCTTTCTTCTTTGTCAATGTTGGCGTTTACTAGTGTAAACATCCTTCTTAGAACTTCTTTTGCTGTATCTCATAAGTTTTCGTATTTTATGTTTTCATTTTCATTTGTGTCAAGATGATTTCTAGTTCCCCTTGTCATTTCTTCTTTCACCCATTGGTTGCTCAAGAATGTGTTGTTTAATTTCCACCTATTTGTGAGTTTTCAATTTCCCTTTTGCTATTGATGTCTAGTTTCAGTCCATTGTGTTTGGAAAAGATAGTTGGTATGATTTCAATTGTCTTAAATTTGTTAAGACATATTTTGTGTCCTAATGTATGATCTATCCTGGAGAATGTTCCATGTACACTTGAGAAGAATGTGTATTCTGTTGTTGTTGGGTAGAGTGTTCTGTATACGTCTGTTAGGTCCAATTGTTCTATAGTGTTCTTCAAATCTTCTGTTTTATTAGTGATCTTCTGTCTGGTTTTTCCTTATCATACTATTTTTTATACGTTTATATTTAATTATATGTTCCTCTATTATGCTGTGAATTTCTAGAGCAGAGACTATGACATGCATCTAAGGATGTCATAGGTAAGAAACAGTGTCCGGGATTTGATAGAATAAATATACGTTAAATGAAATTTTTCATTCCCTCAAAATGTTCCACTAAGAAATTAAGACCTTTAATATGCTATTTTCTTTTCCACCTATAGTTGTTCATTAATCACAGAAATCTTCACTATGCAAATCCTTTTATTTATCCTCTATTTCTTCTCAGTTATATCCTCTTATACATTATCTGATAGTTGTCTCACAGTATCCTTGTTTCTCTTGCATGTGTGTCTTTTAAGCAAAATTGTATGGAAAAGATATAATCTTGATTTAATACTATAGTTTGCTTTTTCTGCTGTTATACAAGAGCAGTTAAACATTACAAGAGAAAACTATAATTATTAAGATTGGTATATATCAATTTCCATGATCTATCAATTCAGAACTAAGGTGGTACTGTGAGTGTTTTTATTTCATAATTCAATTTTCATTTTCAGGGGAATATTCTATACTCTTCTCATTCACCTCAAACCCACTACTGATCCACCTCTCCTGTTCTTAGCAGACAGCCTGGTTTATTACTTAAAAATAAATTTTATCTATTATGAAAGATTACCCTCAACTGTGAAAATATCTGCTGCAAGTATATCTATACTCGAATTTATTATCACTTCTTTCATCTAAGTCTTAAGTCTGAAATGCTTTCTCTCAAGGCTTACAGCCTCATGTGCATCATATGGCTTTTACTGAATTTTTTCATGCCTTCTTTGGCATATTGCTCCTTCTGTTGCTACTCCACTATTCCCTATAGTGACTTATTCCAATACTACTAACTCTCATGAATAGCCTTTGCATATACTTAAATCTCTCCCATCATAAAAATTCTTTCCTACTGTCACATATCTCTATAAAAACTTTCTAATATTTTCCCATTTATCATCTGATTTTCTCAAAGAATATTCTACAGTGCAGTCACCTTAGTCGATTTCTCACCTCCTGTTAACCACTCAACCCACTCCCACCTGCTTTCAGCATATGTCACTCAAATTAAATATACTCTGCAGACAATTCAGTCACCAGAGTACTTTTCTAACCTGTATAGCTGGTCGTGCTATTTGTGAATCTAAAATCTGATTGTGTACATACATTAAATCTAAGCTCACTTGGGTGATTTAAAATACTTTCATGATCTGACTTCTCAAATCTATTTCAAATTTCTGCCATAACTTTCCTCCCTATTTCTGGTTTGTTTGGGATTTTTTTGCTGTTGTTGCTTATAACACTTCATAATTCTTCCGGAGCTTCTATCTATTCCACAATAGGTTCCCACTTCCATGGCTTGTTCTAATTGAATTCACTGCCTCAAAGTTATTTTTATGGTGAAATTTCTTCTCAATCTTTAAGATCAGAGAATATATTTTTGAGGTATTTTCTTCCAATTTTATGTAGTATTGGGTAGGCTTCATTTATAATTCTGTTCAATTATCTGCCATTGTGATAATGTCATCGGTATTATATTGTACCATTCTTATACACTGCACTGCATATTTGTTTGGCTATCTTCCCCTTGAGGTTATTTCAAATTAAGGCCTATACTTGATCGATCTATGTCAAGTATCAGCAAACTTTTCCTGTAAAGCGACAAGTACTAAATATTTTAGGCTTTGTAGGCCATATGGTGTCTGTCACAACTATTGAACTCTGCCACTGTAGCATAAAACAGTCACAGACAACTTATAATAGAAGGGCCAAGTTCCAATAACATATTATTTATGGACACTGAAAATTGAATTTCTTATAATTTTGAACTGTCATAAAATATTATACTTCTTTTGGGTTTTTCAAACATTTAAAAATACAAACATCAATTTCAATTCTGAGGCCAAAAACAGGTGACACAAAAACCGGTGATAAACTGGTTATGGCCTGCGATCTGTGGTTTCTTTTATGTATTCTGGCATTTTGTACAAGCCTGGATACTTTCAGGCGCTTACAAATATCTATTGAAAGAATGAAGGAATGAATGCTATACTTCTTTTGCTTCTTGGGATCTGCCTAAGGTCAAAAAAACAAACAAAAAAATTTTAATTGTTGTGTAAGAAGTAAAGTAATTTTCTTTTGAATCGCAGCCCTGCCTTTTACTTAATTAAGAGTTATAAATTATTTTGGATAATCCCTCTCTTCAAAAGTATTAGGATGAATAAAGAACAAAAATCACATGATTATCTCAATAGACTCAGAAAAAACATTTGACAAAATCTAACACATTTTTATGATAAAAACACTTAAGAAACTAGGAATGGAAGGGAACCTCCTCAATCTGATAAGGTATATCTACATTAAAAAAAATACCTACAACTAACATCATATTTAGCTCAACACTAAGATCACAACAAGAGAAGGTTGACAAGTTTCATTATTTCTTTTTGAAATTGTACTGGAGGTTATAGCCATGGCAATTAGACAAGGAAATGAAATAAAAGGCATCCCCATTGAAAAGAAAGCAACTGCATTCTTTCTAATATCTCCTGCCTTCTTGGTTCTCAGCTCATTGATAGCACATCAGATGGCTGTAGGAGCACCATTCACTAGACCTATCGTGGAGACACCCATAACAAATTTGCCTCCTTGGTTAGCTCCAAATTCTTTGATATCTTCTGTTGCTAGCAGCTGCTCTATTTGGCCCTTTTGAGGCTTTGACCCAGGCAACGTATGGACAAAAACAAGAATCCACTAGGTATCTTCAGTGGTTTATACTTCATGGGACTGAGTAAGGATCTAACAAGCCCCCAAATACTGTACTATTTAGGCACGATGTGGGACACTCTTGTGGCTAATGCATTGAAGATAAACCTGGAGGAAATTGACATGGTTACACCTAACATACAAAGGCCATAATGCATTCACAAAATCTAATTGGAGGCACTCTTCCTAACAACGAGAAGATCCTGGGAGAAATGAGTGAACTGTTCTTTTTTTAGTTTAAATAAAGTTTTTTTCTATAAACTATTTTTTTTTAAAGTGCAAGAAAAGAAATATGTTGTTGAAGCCACTCAATCTGTTATATTTTGTTGTGGCAACCCTAGCCAGCTAACACAATGACATAACTTAATTTGTATTCAAGTATAACATAAATACATATGTCAGAACTATTTTTGTTGATTACCTGCGTAAATACTTTGTTTAATTTTTATGGATACTCATTTCCTGTATAGATTTTCTTAATTATTTATTTATTAGAAAATCAATAAATGCTGTCTGGCACATATGTTGCACTGTAATTAAATTATGGATTCTTTCAAAGTGCTAATTATAATATTATTAGGTAAGATCATTGAAATGTTTTCCTTTATGGTTTAGCTTTCTCCTGTTACACAAACACACACACACAAGCACACATGCAGAGTCTTTTTTAATTTTTTAAGGTTTTGTTTTCACTTTTAAGAAATCATTCCATCCGGCACATTTTTTTGTATTTGTAATGAAAAACAGATTGCATCATTTGTTAAATATTTGCATATACTCAAAGCTGATTCTCTTTTTTATTGCGTTCTAAAGTTTTTGTACTTTTAAAATAAATGATAGCTTATTACCTCCATTGTTATGATCTCTTCAAATTTCTCTTGGTTATTCTCTACCTTTTATTCCTTCAAGTAAATATCAAAATTACTTTAATTTCCAACACCCTTTGCTTTGGATTTTAAATGTAGAGGGATATATAAATTAATTTGTCAGAAAAGATGTCTTTAAAATTTCAACCTTTGTTTCAAGAAGCATAACATCTGCCTCCACTCATTCTTACTCTATCAAAGAAAATAGTTTTTAAAACTATATTATTTAAAAATAAATATTTCATAATTCTCATATTTTTTCCTAAATATTCATGTTTTTGTATCCTTACTATGAGTGACAAAGTAATTTGAAATTCATCAAGCCTCAAATAAATGGGCTTTCTACCATAACAGATTAAATATTTTAGCCATAAATTTACCATTTCTTTCAGTGGTTCCTTCTAAAGAATTAAGAAATTTATACATATATATATATATATATCCCTAGTGATAGCTTTATAAGTTTTGTCCATAGGGTCTTTATCATTTTTACCATGATGTAAAGAATTTTTCATTTGTTTGCTAATTGTATATGTTGACTGGGATCTTACTGATCTTCATATAAAAGGTCACTATGTGAAATCATAGATCTCTGCTTGATCATTAACATCACAAATGTTAATTTTAAACTGCAATTATCCCTTATAATTTCTTAACAAATAATGAATAAATGTTGTGCAATTTTATATTAGTCCATTGTGTTTTTTCTTCTCCCCAAAGCCCCAGTGCGTGGTTCTCTATCCTAGTTGTAAGTCCTTCTAGTTCTGTGTGAGCTGCCACCACAGCACGGCAACTGACAGACAGGTGTTGTGGTTTGCTGACTGGGAAATGAACCTGGGCTGCCGAAGCTGTGAGAGCACTGAACTTTAACCACCAGACAATCAGACCTGGCTCTATATTTGTCTGTTCTGTATGGTCAATTTCATTGGTGAGCAGGAAGTTATAAGTAAGCATAAAATTAAAGTGTTTCATATAAGATTCTGTTATTATATAGATTCCAAAGATGTGTTCTCATTCATTTTCCTATAAAAATACCTCATGGATGGAGGGAGGGGTGTATGGAGAACTAACTAACTTTTTCCACTGGGCTTTTAATAATAATAGGGGACTCTTTGCCAGAATAGGTGTCAGCATGACTCACCTGCAGTTTGGAGGACTTCTCTCAGACCACAGGTAGTATCTGCCAGGTAGTATCATTCATTCCCAAAGGGTGTCTGGAAGGAGTTACAGGAACAGACTGTAGGCAAATACTCCAATTCTCTGATGCTCAGGGCTCTGTTTTGGAATCACTTTCTTTATTCACAGATGGAACAACCGAGCTTTGGCAGAAAGGATCATTGTATGAGGATGTGGAACAATTACAACTCTCATACATTGTGAGAATGTCAAATCGCACACTTTGGAAAAAAAAGTTTGAAAATTTCTTATAAACTTAAAAGTCTGCTCTGTGACTCATCAATGTCAATCCTAGGTATTTACCAAACAGAAATGAAGACATATAAACCTAAAACATTGTACAAGAATGTTAATAGAAGCTTTATTCATAGTAACTGAACACCTCAAGAACACCAATGGCCAGTTACAGGAGAACGGTTAAATAAATTTATGCATATTCATACAGTGGACTACTCCTCGGCAACATAACAGGAATGAACCTCTGATACATGTAAGAACATGGTTGAATCTCATAAATATGTTCCATGAAAGAATCCACACACAAAAGTTTATACACCTTATGATACCACTTACATCATGTTCAAAAAGAGGCAAAATTTATCAATGATGAGAGAAATTAGAATAATGGTTTCCTACAGTTGCGTGTAGGTGATGAATAAGTTTTATATCTTCATTGGAGTGGAGGTTATACAGGTATATACATATATATCAAAACTTACTAAATCCTATACTTAGCATCTTTGTATTGTATTTTCCTAATTATTATCTAAAAATTATAAAATTAATTAGATGAAATAAATGCAAGTACATCACAAATAAAAATAAATGTAAATGTACCAGTCACTCCAATCAAAATATGAATAATTATCCACTGGAAAAAACTCAGCTATATTTTGCTTGCAATAACAGAGCTGAAACCAAAATTCACAGAAAAGTTGAAAGGAAAGTGACACTGTAAACAACATGTTACAGGTAAATATTAATCAAAATAAAACTAGTATGGTTACTTTTATATTAGAAACATTAGACTCTGGACAAGAGTTACTACTATATTTAAGAAGGCTATTTTATAAAAATGAAAATTGCAATCCATTATGACGCTACTCAGTCAGGAAAACAGAAGCCACTTTATGTATTTTCAACAGGAAATGATTAGAGGAATGGATTTAGAGGTGCATACACAGTTGCAAGCTTTGGGAGCACAGTTTCTAGAATTCTGGAAGTTGCATTAATTGTAAGAGACCTCCTGCCAAATTATCTTAGCTGCCTATAGCACAAATGTATGAGATTATTTGGTAGACTATACCTGCTGACCACACACCTGCTGTGCTCTGGTGGCCACGTGCCTGCCCACTGCTGCTACTGAAAAAAACAGCTTCTCCAACATTTGTATCTTGAAATCGTGGTAGTTCTTTTCATTGGAAGAATCTATCCTAGGATATACTGTCTAGAGGTTCTGGGGAAAAAGTTCTTAGTTTTCTTTCTGACAATAATGATCTAGTTACCCGATAGTAAGCTTCAAAATATATAAAGAAAAAAACCCCAGACAATCTATTACAAAGAATTAGTAAGTTCAACATTGATAAGAAGATATTAACACATTTGACCCCGCAATTAGCAGAAATTTTAAGAAAAAGGAAGAAAAAATAACAGCAGATACTAATGCTATGTCTAGTACTGTTATTTTTAGATTCTAACTCAGATTTAACTAATAAATTCTGAGCTCCTAAACATGACTGTGCTGCACTATCTCATTTAATCTGAACAATAACCCATGACCATCACTATTGTGCGGTACAAAATTCAAAGCTTCTGTCTTTTTTTAACACACATTAAATTTGTATTTTGAATTAAAATAACTGTGCATTGTTTCTCAGGTGAGTTTTGAAAGGGGAACCTGCATCTTCTAATCACATTTTGGGACTTGTTCTACTATACATATTATTATCTCTGTAATCAATAAAGCTTGGTTTAAAAAAAGGGTTTCTTTCAATATACATCATTAAACCAAAAGGCTGGCTATGTTTACCCATAATAAATTTTTTAAAAAGAAGTTTCTAAAAGCAGACAATCCAACAGAAGTAGGCCCAGACTCTACAATTTAAGACTATATGTATGCTTATCTTTTTTTTGTAGTTGATTTCTCTTAAATATGATTTATGCTATTTTGATATTTTAAGCAAAAATTACACTTGTCCACATTTTCCTGTTTGTTTAATTTCTCTAATATCTCATGATAATAATAATATCTCCTTTAGCACTTTGCCAAAGTACGTGGAATATATCTGTACATCTATAAAGTAATACTATAACACAAACTTGAGGAAAGTCTGAATATGTCATAATCTCAGAAATGCCTGAATCAACCCCCTATTGGAAATGAGATATTGTTCATGTCTTTCCAGCACACTGTCATTAGTATAGCCTCTGGCAAACTAAATTGTTTTTGCAATCTTCCGTTTTTTTGATTGATGGATGTATGACATCAGATAAGTGATAAAGCAATGTCATTACTACAAGCAGGACAAGTATAAGTCAAAGTGTCAAGGCTTATACAATTTGCATAATAAATTATTTTCAGAACATTGCCAATTAGATTAGGGCTTCATATATGAGTATGAGTCATTTTATAACATGATTCATATTAATAAAGATCAAAGTATTTATCAGACATTTAGGGTATAATGCATAACAGTGCATCTGTTTCTATCTTGTTTTCTCAAGCAAGCCTATCCTATTTGTATTTTAGCTACTCTGAATGCCCAGCCAGTTGTTTACAATATTAATTAGCTTGTGAGGTCATCAGGCTCTGCCTTGACCCCAGGTGGCTTGGTAATTCAAGTCTTCTCGGTCCACATTAGGTATCTATATCCAAAGGGGATTTCTTTGTAACTACCTACACTTTCCATCTTCTTGCTAACCCTCAGGTTTATAAGTTTTGGTTATGTCCCTCTGTATTAACTAAAATTGAGGAGTTTAAAGGTGGCACTCACACTTTTTTGGATCTTCTTCCGGAATGTGTTTCCAAATCTAGCTTTCTCAGATTAAGCATTCCTCTTGAATGTCTAATTTGAGCCTTGAACTTTGACCAATTGATGGAGATGAATCCATATTTGGAGCTTTATTTTCTCTTTATCAATTTATTTCCTTTATTATTTCATCAGTTACTCTAGGAAAATCTGAATTTTTAAAATAAAAGATATATATATATATATATATGTAATACTGAAGGAGGAGATGAAAGAGAAGCAGGAAAAGAAGAAATCTTCGTGTTTTCAAATACAAAACACTGGAAATGGGAAGCCTAAATTTTGGAAGATATTACATTTATCTTTAGACCTAGGTTAGAAGAAAGCAAAATCATTTAAATAATATTACTAATCTGTTTTCTCAAATTTAGTTTCATTTAGTTCTTGTTTCATTTACAGTTCATCCATATCCATTTTCTCTTGACTCTGTAAATAACCCAGGATAAGAAATTATTCTCTTGATAGGAAGATCCCTGTTTATGAAGTAATACTTCATGATTATTGAGAAACACATCCCAAATTTATTTACCTAGTGTTAAATGAGCTATTTTCCCCTTAAATTAGTTCTTTGTTTTACCTGTTCTATTCCTTCTACTAATAGAAGAAATAGTATCTACTGTTTGGCAGATCCTAAGGAGGTGTTGTATAAACATAGACAATATATTTGAGGTATATAAGAAATCAGAAACAATTACCTTTTATCAGACTTCAAAAGCATCCTTTATCTATATTGATATCAAACCATTTTTTCCACCCGCCAAATATGCATCTCATCTATCTCTGCAATTGAATAAGCAGTGGACAAGGGCACAAATGAACAATGATAAAAAGTTGTGAGAAAAATCCACAACACTACTAACAGTGCAAGAAGGTAGATTTTTGGAATGAGTGTGTGGTTATCTTACTGTTACTATTTCATGGGCCCTCCTTCTCTCCTATCCTTCACAGAAATGAAGCAAAGGACTTTTCCTTTGATGATGAGAAGTAAAGGATTGTAAACATGAGAAATGAAATTGGCAAGGACTCTTTTTTTATTGAGTGAAATTCGGGACTCTGTTTATATAGTATCCTTTGGACTTCCTTCATCCTTTGAAGATGCTACTTACCCTTGCTTATCAAGGGAAGCAGAGGAGGAGATGATAAATAAGGGAAGAAGTTCCTGTTCAAGAATTGTATGCTCCTTATGCTGTACCTCTTGAGAATGTATGAATGATAATCAGAAGCACTGGAAAGGGGGAAGAAAACATTTATTTCAATAATTAGCGTTACTTTTCTGGGCTATTATTCATAAGAATTACAATTTAGTCTATTTTTAAACACAATATTCTTCTTGTGAGAGATATTTAAAGAGAAAACTTGAATACTATCCACAGTTATCCACAATGAACAGGAGAATTCATTCCTGATAATGTTCCTTTGTTTTCAATTGTTCTAGAACATCATAGATTATAATCTCATGTCTTACCAAAACCAGTGTCTACAGGATTGCTGTCCAGTTGATGTCTGCATTTTAAAATCACATTCAATTTTCTATATTGTTCCAAATTCAAGAGAATTAAAACCCTGCCCTAGTGAAAATAAATTTCTTAAATGCTTAAGAAAAACCCTGAGAACTGGACCTAACAAATTTCAGAAATACAGTCACAGAAACTTAAGAAATATTTCATTCAAAAAACAGAAGCTTTCCCGTTACATGTAAAATTTACTAAGAATCTTTCATGCTAATCTTTGTAATTATACACCAATAATATATAAAACGTGAGGAGTTCTAGGAAGCTGGAAAGATATACACAAACCATTCCTTTTAATTTTTTATCATGCCTTTCTTTTATATGATTCTTTTTCCCACTTTCTTTTTGGTACACATGCAGTCTGTTTTTCTATGCATGCACATGCACCTTATTTAGGATCTCAGAAGACCCAAAGAGTACACTTAAGAATAACTCAAAGAAAAATTAATAAAGTGTTTATTTTCAAAGGCATGATCAAGCAGACACCACATTAGGTAGTATTGTATCCAAATCTAGGAATACAAAAGTTCCATGGAGACCCCTGGTCCTGAAGAGATGAAGCTAAAGATATTAGTTATTTGGCAAGTTAAGACAAGGCACATTATTATTCTGTCAAGACAAAAATGGTTCCAAGGAGAGGATCATCCGACAAGAGCTAAAACTTTTCTTTGAAAGGGATGCTGCTAGACTGAAGCAGGCCTACAGAGAAGGAGCTAGAGTAATCAATGTTCTGAATTAACTCTCCTGTCTCTGTCTTATCTCCTGACGGGATTTCCTTTGGCCAAATCCATCATGAAACCCAGGAATGAGGAATCTCTGATGTAGCCCATAAATTTCAGCCTCTCAGGACACAGAGCGAGGAGTAGAAATGTAGAAAGTGAAGCTGCAAGGGCAAGTAGGAAACACATAGTGTGTGTAGATATGTTTGTGTCATCAGTGTATTTCTGTCTGGAATCTTCCAACTTTTTAACCAAGAAGAATAAATACCTTCTAACTATGTAAAAGGAGAAGAAGAAACAATTCTTGTTTAGTCATGAATTATGGGCCAAGCACTGTGTTAAGCATTTTACAAATGAAAAAAGTAATATTATTCCTATGTCACTTAAAAAAATAGGACAGAGAAAGTAAATAGCTTGCTTAGGATCATAAAACTAGTTAGGACTAGAAGTTCAATTTCAATCTATATCTAATTCTAAAGTACTTGATTTTAAACACTATACGATAAAGTTCTACTCCTTGCAGCATCCCTGTTTCTCCCTTTTGTTCCAGTCAAAATTTACAATTGTTTGCTGAACATGCCCTGACATTTCCAATCTTTGTGTCTTTGAGGTAGACGGTACAGGAGGCAAAGTTCTGCTACAGCTCTGAAATGGATTGTGGATGACTCATTACAAGGGCTCATGTGTTTTTTCTTAATGTTCCCATCCGTCTAGCCAACAATATTTATTGAGTAGATGCTGTATGCCATGCAGTGAGCTAGGTGATGCCAAGAAGTTAAATAAATATTTCAGGAACTGAATGTCATTTGCTAATGGGTGAAACATAGGGCATACGCATGTAATGAAAGGAGGCAAATTTGAACAGGTAAAAAATGGAATGATGATCATGAATTTTGAAAATCCTACCATGGTGCTTAGACTTTATTCTGTAGATAAGGGGAAATTTTATTATTATATTTTTAAGTAATAGCTAATATTGTCAGAGTTGCATTTTAGAAATGTCCCCGCAGCTGCAGTGAATTTAAAGGGGTAATATATTTGCAACAGGAAGACCAATTTTGGAAGTTTGTAAAATAATCCAGGTATGATATAACAATGATACACAAGCAGTGCAGACCAAAAGAGATGTGCATTATTGAAATACTGGAGTGAGGCTGAGCGATATTAGAATATGAAGCTGTAACACAGAAAAATTATTTATGTCTTTCCTCAGCTTTTTCCAGGTGGAATTTGCTCAATTGCTCTACTAATTAGAATATTTTGTTTTGCTCCTTGTGTTATTAAAAATATTACCTCTGAAAACTTAATGATACAGAGACGCTGGGTTATTTATTCTTTAGTCTGCAAGCTGTGAAAAGTATTGAGTCAAATGTTCTGTTTGACCTTATATGGTGTACTCTGTTCAAACACAATCCTGAAATCCAAGAGGCCTTCCAACCCCCCAGCTCCTCTGCGTTCTGTGTTCCCTAAACACCTTGTAGCTATACTGTTAGTGTAGGTCTCATCATGCTGCACAATTATTCACTTTTTTCTGTTTCCCTCAGCAGAGAGTAACTCCTCCAGGATTTTATTTTACAAACTATTGATGAAGACTCAGCAGGGCATATCCTTATCTTAATCTGGCTTTGGAATCATACAACCATGGTCTGAATATTTGCTCAGTGATTAACTTCCCTGTGTCTCAGTTCAATTCTAAATAAAGATAGCAGAGCCTCCCACTATGTTGTGGATGAAATAAAATAATGTACGTTAAGATTTAAGCAAACTATCTAATGCCATGTAATTAATTAATAGATTAGAATAATTGCTATTATCCTTTTTTGTCATAGTGTATAGAAGACCTATAATGAATATTATGACAAGTGAATAATAATAGCTAAAACGTTAACACCAAATGCTACACCCAAATCTAAGCACTTTACATGAATTGACTCACTTAATCCTTACAGAAAACCTAGACCTTACACTATTATTATTGCAGTTTTGCAGATGACTAAACTGAGACCAAGAGGGATTATGTAATTTACTCAAGGTTTATACAGCCTGTTAATGGCAAAGAGAGGATTAGAATCATGCTATTTATTGCCTCTCCAGACGGAAGAATGAATGGATCCCTTTCCTTTTTCTTCATAGCTCCTAAAAATAAAAAAACATACTATCATAAAACAAAGCAAAAAGAAAATCATTAATATTATTTATGCACAAAGGAGGTCAAGAATGAGCCTATTTTTCTCAATGGAGCATTCTTTTATTAAGCTCTCTGCCTGGTACATCATAAGCCTAATGAACTATTGAATGAATGAGTGTCTGTTTATAATTCATACGTTCAGCTTATTCTGTTGTAATTGTTTTGAATGATCATTATCATAAACAACAGCAGCAACAACAAAATCAAACCATCTGTCAAAGGATGTGATTAAGTATCACAAACTGAGACTAGCAGGAGGATTGAGAAGAGGGTGGAAATGCAATAACAGATTGAAACAAATCCATCTATCCTGCCTCTGTCATTACTTGTCTTATTTCCAGATCTGCTGCTTGGATCCAGGTGCAGTAAAATACTCATATTCCAGAACGTCCGGGCCAAGCACTCAGTATCACTAGCCTCCTTTGGAAGAATAAATGGTGAAATATTTATCAAAATTTTTATGCAACTGTGACTTTTTTAGCAATAGCAAGCAAGTTTTTCATTGCTTAACACAAAACCACAATTTTCCTCACATATATTTATATTTTTCCAATAGTGACAGACAATTTGGAGATTTTCTATTATTGGTTAGCCAAGAAAACAAAGAGTGATGAATTTTATCTATCCTTCTCTCCTTTTATGAATTCAATTAAGATTATTAACAGAATATATGTTTGAGCACACGTTCAAACTGTGTGAGCATTAGGCACTGGCAGGCCCCAGATTTCCAACTTGTTTGAAATCAGTATTCAGGGCAGGAACATTCTAAGCCTTTGTAAGAGATCCAGACAGAAAATAATGTTTAGTTTATGCCACTTAGACATGAAAGCGATCACATCATGCACTGATTACACTGCTGTTTCCAGGATCCAAACAGACAGTTTTTCTGCTAGTGATTTATTCAGAAATGTTAAAACAATATTAATATTCTTACTTTAGAACCTATATTTATCTTGAATATAGGAAAACAGCTCAATCATTATTTTTTCTCAATAAATATTCATTTTCCAATTTCCTCAAACTAAAATTTGAGAAAAGAGGTATTTTTCAATTTATTTTTTGATAGTTTCCTTCTTTCCACTGAACACAGTGGAAATATTTTTCTACTCACCTTTTGCTCCTAGCATTCACCACACCAAACATGCAAGAAATAGAATTTTAATTCATAATCAGTCTCACCTGAACAGCTGTTTAGTCTAATTGATACTATGCCAGCAGAATTGTAAATACTAGTGATTTCCGACTTACAATAAAAATGAGCAACATAAAGTGACCATATATTTTCAAAGACTGGTAAATATGAGAACTTTGCCTAGTTTCAAAATTGCTTTCTTTTCAGATTACTACCAAATGAGCAAGCAAATTAGTGTCAAGGATATATGCACGATATGGTTACAAGGGAGTGAACATAGCTACTCACTGTCTCTCTCTTTCCTTGTGGAAGTAAGCCATGAATTTGATTGTCAATGCAGTCCTTTCAATGTTGGCAACTTTATAGGTCAAGGACACTTACAGATGTGGTCTTGCTGCCTTTTGCAACATCAGACTATGAAAGATCCTATATCAGTCCTCAAGTCTAACTACTGCCATATAAAGCAATTCCCTGAAGCATCAAAGGAATATTTCTGTATTTTATTTCTTTCTCTACCATTGAACCTACAGCAAACCTGGACATAGCTGACACGGTGCCAGCAGTCTATGTGTCCATTTCATATACTGATATATTATCTTCACTGACTACATGTAAGGGATTCTGTGATCAGGACACTCAGTCTATTTTCCTTAAGAAAAATTTGGAAGGAAAGTGTGATTTCACCATGAAGTATGGAGGAAAGGATGGGACAGTAATCGGAAGACAGCTCTGCTCCTTGCTAACTATGTATGTTGCACAAGCTAATTAGCCTATCCGAGCATTGGGCTTTTCTACAAGGATAACCATAAATCTTCTTTCTATATTTCTCATTGGGTTTCTGGGAAAGATATGTATCATCACTAGCATAAGTGAAGCCCTTTGTAAATTCCAAAATATTCTATTTATGCTAGGTTTGTTATTATTGCCCCAGTGAAAGTAAATAGTTTAGTGTTAGACAGAAGCATAATTTCTTCCTCTATAAGATTAGAGAGGGAATTTAACAAGATTCCCAGATTGAGCAGACATTGCCAGTAGCCCTCACAATATCCATCCTTACCCCATCCTCACCTCTTTTAAGTTAATAAACTTGGTTTGTTTTAGAGCAGTTTAAAGTTTACAGAAAACTTCAGCATAAAGTGCAGAAGTTCCCATAAACTGCCCACCTCCCTCACAAGATTCCCTTTGTTATTAACATTTGAATTGGTGTGGTATGTTTCTTACATTTGATGAACCATATTGATACATTATTATTAACTAAAGTCCATAGTTTACATTAGAGTTCACTCTTTTATGTACAATTCTTGGGTTTTGCCAAATGCATAATTTAATGTATCCATCATTACAGTACCATACAGAATAGTTTCATTGTCCTTAAAACCTGTGGTCCACCTATTCATTCTTTCTCTGCCCAAATCCATAACAACCACTAACCCTTTTACTGTCTCTATAGTTTTCATCTTTCCAGAATGTCATATCCTTGAAATCATACAGTATGTAGCCTCTTCAGACTATCTTGTTTCACTTGACAATTTGTATTTAAAAGATAGCTCTATGTCATTTCATGGCTTGATAACTCATTTCTTTTAAATTGAGTAATATTCAATTGTATGGATATACCCCATTTCATTTATCCATTCACCTGTTGAAGGACATCTGGGTTGAGTCTAAATTTTGGAAATTATGAATAAAGCTGGCAAAAACATGTTTGAGCCTTTATGTGATATGTGTTCCAGTCATTCAAGTAAATACCTAGGACTATGATTACTCGATTGTATAGTAAGATTATGTTTAGCTTTATTAGGAACTGCCAAACTGTCTTCCAGAGGGGCTGTATCATTTTGGATTCATACCAGTAATAAATGAGAGTTCCTGTTGTTCTGCAACCTTGTCAGCATTTGATGTTGTCCGTGTTTTGGACTTTTAGCCACTCTAATAGGTGTATAGTGGTATCTAGTTATTTTAATTTGTAATTCTCTAATAACATATGATATTGAGCATATTTTCATATTCTCATTTGCCAGATGTTTATCTTCTTTGGTGATTTGTCTGTTCAGATCTCTGTCCACTTTTTAATTAGGTCATTCTTTTTTTATGGTTTAATTTTAAAAGTTATTTGTATGTTTGGATATGAGTTCTGTATCAGGTATTTGAAAAAGACATTTTAGATAAACATATCTTATCAGATAAAAATAGATATTTCTCCCAGTCTGTGTATTATCTCTTCATTCTCTTAGCAGTGTCTTTCGGAGGGTGGAAGTTTTTTTTAAAATTTTAATGAAATTCAACATATTAATTTTTTTCTTTCATAGGTCATGCCCTCGTATTGTATCTAAAACCTCCAAGGTCACCTAGATTCTTTCCTATATTGTCTTCTAGAAATTTTGTAATTTTTCATCTTACGTTTAAGGCTGTGATCCATTCTGCACTAATTTTTGTAAAAGGTGTAAAGTCGCTATCTTGATTAACTTTTTTTCATGTGGGTGTCCAGATTTCCCAGCACCTTTTGTTGAAAGGACAATCCTTTTTTCATTGAGTTGTCTTTGCTTTTTTGTCAAAGATAAGCTGATTGTATTTGCATGAACCTATTTCTGGTCTCTTTATTCTGATCCATAGAACTATTTGTCTCTTCAATCACCAATGCCACACTAACATGTCTACTGTAGCTTTATAGTAAATCTTGAAGTTAAGTAGTGTCAGTCCTCCAACTTTGTTTTTCCTTAATATTTTGTTGGCTATTCTTGTACTTTGCCTTTTCATATAAACTTTGGAATCAGTTTGTCTGTATCCAGAAAGTATCTTTTGGGGATTTTGAATGGGTTTGCATTGAATCCTTAGACAAAAACTGGGAAGAAATGATATCTTAATAATATTGAGTCTATATGTGCAAATGGAATGTCTTTCCATTTCTTTAGATTTTCTTTTTTTTAATTTTATTGCAGTAACATTGGATTATAACATTATATAGCTTTCAGATGTGCATCGTAATGTATGTCTAATTCTGTGTAGATTACATCATGTTCACCACCCCAAAACTAATTATAGTCTATCAGCTCACATGTGAGCCTACTCACCCGTTTTGCCCTCCCCCCCCCCTCCTTTCCCTATGGTAACCACCAATCCAATCTCTGTTGCTATATGTTTGTTTGTAGTTGTTTTTACCTTCTACTTATGAGTGAGATCATATGGGATTTGACTTTCTCCCTCTCACATATTTCACTTAGCATAATACTTTCAAGGTCCATCCATGTTGTCACAAATGGCTGGATTTCATCATTTCTTATGGCTGAGCAGTATTCCATTGTGTATATATACCACATCTTCTGTATCCATTCGTCCCTTGATGGGCACCTAGGTTGCTTCCAATTCTTGGCTATTGTGAATAATGCTGCAATGAACATAGGGTTTCATGTATCTTTATGCATTTGTGTTTTCAAGTTCTTTTGATAAATTCCTAGCAGTGGGATAGCTGGATTATATGGTAGATCTATTTTTAATTTTCTGAGGATACTCCATACTGCTTTCCATAGTGGCTGCACCAGTTTGCACTCCCACCAGCAGTATATGAGGGTTCCCTCCTCTCCACATCCTCTCTAATACTTGTTGTTTCCTGTCTTGTTGATTATAGCCATTCTGACCAGAGTGAGGTGATATCTCATTGCAGTTTTGATTTGCATTTCCCTGGTAGCTAATGATGTTGAGCATCTTTTCATGTGCCTGTTGGCCATCTGTATATCTTCTTTGGAGAAATCTCTGTTCAGATCTTGTGCTCATTTTTTATTTGGGTTGTTGGATTTTTTCGTTGTTGAGATGTATGAGTTCCTTGTATATTTTGGATATTAAACCCTTATCTGATAAGTGGTTTGCAAATATCTTCTCCCAATTGTTAGGTTGTCTCTTCATTCTATTGATGATTTCCTTTGCTGTGCAGAAGGTTTTTATCTTCATGTGGTCGCATTTGTTCATTTTTTCTTTGTTTTTCCCTTGCTACATCAGATACACTACTTGAAAATATGCTGCTAAAACCGATGTCAAAGAGCATACTGCCTATGTTTTCTTGTAGAAGTTTCACGGTTTCGGGTCTTACATCCAAGTCTTTAATCCATTTTGAGTTGATTTTTGTGCGTGGTGTAAGGGAATGGTCTACTCTCATTCTTTTGCATGTGGCTGCCCAGTTTTCCCAACACCATTTATTGAAGAGACTTTCCTTTCTCCATTTTATGCTCTTGGCTCCTTTGTCGAATATTAGCTGCCCATAAATGTGTGGGCTTATTTCTGGGCTCTTAATTCTATTCCATTGATCTGTGTGTCTGTTTTTGTGCCAGTACCATCCTGTTTTGGTTACCATGGCTTTGTAGTATATTTTGAAATCAGGGATTGTGATACCTCCAGCTTTGTTCTTTATTCTCAGGAATACTTTGGCTATTCGCGGTCTTTTGTTGTTCCATATAAATTTTAGGATTCCTTGTTCTATTTCTGTGAAAAATGTTGTTGGAACTTTGATAGGGATTGCCTTGACTCTATAGATTGCTTTAGGAAGTATAGACATTTTAACGATGTTAATTCTTCCAAGCCAAGAGCACGGAATATCCTTCCATTTCTTTGTGTCTTCTTTGATTCATTTCAACCTTGTTTTATAGTTTTCAGTGTACAGATCTTTCACCCCTTTGCTTAAGTTTATTCATAGGTATTTTATTCTTTTTGTTGCAATTGTAAACGGGATTGTATTCTTAATTTCTCTTTTTGATAATTCATTGTTAGTGTATAGAAACACAGCCAATTATTTTGTGTTGATTTTTTATCCTGTGACTTGACTGTATTCGATTATTATTTCTAACAGTGTTTTAGTGGACTCTTTAGAGTTTTCTAAATATAAAATCACGTCATCTGCAAAGATTGACAGTTTCACTTCTTCTTTTACAATATGGATCCCTTTTATTTCTTTTCTTTTTTTTTTTTTGCCTGATTACTCTGGCTAGGACAACCAATACTATGTTAAATAGGAGTGATGAAAGTGGGCATCCTTGTCTGGTTCCTGTTCCTAGAGGAATAGCTTTCAGTTTGTTTTTCTCTATTGAGAATGATATTTGCTGTGGATGAGTGATATACGGCCTTCACTATGTTGAGGTATTTTCCTTCTATACCCATTTTACTTAGAGTTTTTACCATAAGTGGATGCTGTATCTTGTCAAATGCTTTCTCTGCATCTATTGAGATGATCACGTGATTTTTATTCTTCATTTTGTTAATGTGGTGAATTCACGTTGATAGATTTGCACATGTTGAACCATCCCTGCATCCCTGGAATGAAATCCACTTGATCATGATGTATGATCTTTTTAATGTATTGTTGCATTCGATTTGCTAGTATTTTGTTGAGGATTTTTGCATTGATGTTCATCAGTGATATTGGCCTGTAATTTCCTTTTCTGTGTTGTCCTTGTCTGGTTTTGGTATCAGGATAATGGTGGCTTTGTAGAATGAGTTCGGAAGCCTCTGCTCCTCTTCAAATTTTTGGAAGAGTTTGAGAGGATAGGTATCAAGTCCTCTTCGAATGTTTGGTAGAATTCACCAGGGACGCCATCTGGTCCTGGAGTTTTATTTTTTGGGAGGTTTTTGATTGCTGTTTAGATCTCCTTACTGGTGATTAGTCTATTCCAATTCTCTACTTCTTCTTGGTCTAGTTTTGGAAGGTTATATGTTTCTAAGAATTTATCCATTTCTTCTAGACTATCCAATTTGTTAGCATATAGCTTTTCATAGTGTTCTCTTATTATCTTTTGTATTTCTGATGTGTCCATTGTAAATTCTCCTCTTTCATTGCTGATTTTATGTATTTGAGACTTCCCTCTTTTTTTCTTGGTGAGTCTAGCTAAGGGTTTGTCAATTTTGTTTATCTTTTCAAAGAACCAGGTCTTGGTTTCATTAATTTTTCCTATTTTTTTTTTAGTTTCTATTTCCTTTGTTTCTGCTGTCATTCTTATTATTTCCTTCCTTTTTCTGATTTTTGGATTTGTTTGTTCTTCTTTTTCCAGTACCTTTAGATGTGCTGTTAGATTGTTTATTTGGGATTTTTTTCTTTGTTGAGTTAGGCCTGATTGCTATAAACTTCCCTCTTAGAATTGCTTTTGCCGTATCCCATAGATTTTGGCACATCATATTTTCATTTTCATTTGTCTCAAGAAATCTTTTGATTTCTCCTTTGATTTCTTCATTGACCCAATCGTTATTCAGTAGCGTTTTGTTTAATTTCCACATTTTTGTGGCTTTTCTGATTTTCTTCCTATAGTTGATTTCTAGTTTCATACCTTCATGGTCAGAAAAGATGAATGGTATTAGTTCGATGTTCTTAAACTTATTGAGACTTGTTTTGTGGCCTAATGTGTCATCTGTCTTGGAGAATGATCCATGTGCATTTGAAAAGAATGTGTATTCTGTGCTCTTTCAATGAAATGTTCTATATATATCTACTAAATCCATCTGGTCAAATGTGTCATTTAAGGCCAGTGTTTCCTTATTAATTTTCTGTTTTGATGATCTATCCATTGGTGTAAGTGGAGTGTTAAAGTCTCCTAGTATTATTGTGTTATTTTCTATTTCTCCTTTTATTTTTATTAATAATTGCTTTATATATTTAGGTTCTTCTATGTTGGGTGCATAGATATTTACAAGTGTTATATCTTTTTCTTAGATTGTTACCTTTATCATTATGTAGTGCCCTTCTTTGTCTCTTGTTACAATTTTGGTTTTAAAGTCTATTTTGTCTGATATAAGATTTATTACCCCCACTTTCTTTGCTTTTCCATTTGCATGGAATGTCTTTTTTCCATCCTTTCACTTTCAGTTTGTGAATGTCTTTAGTTCTGAAGTGTGTCTCTTGTATGCGGCGTATATATGGTCTGGTTTTTTTTATCCAGTTGGCCACTCTATGCCTTTTGATTGGAGCATTTAGTCCATGGACATTTAAAGTAGATATTGATAAATATGTATTTATTGCCATTTTGTTACTTTTCTTCTGGGTGTTTTAGTAGCTCTTCTCTGTTCATTTCTTTTTCTCTTGCTGTCTTCCCTTGTGGTTTGACGGCTTTCTTTAATAATATGTTTGATTTCTTTCATCTTACTTATCTGCTTACTTATTATAGGTTTCTGATTTGTGATTACCATGAGGATCCTATATAATATTCTATGTATATAACAGTCTATATTGAGTTGATAGACTCTTTAGCTTGACCTCTTTCTAAAAGCTCTACTTTTTCACTCCCCTCCTCCCACTTTCTATGTTTTTGAAGTTCTATCTAATCTCTTGGTTTGTGTGTGTCTATCCATTACCCTCTTATCATTGAAATAGGTAATTTTAGTATTTTTGTCTTTTAACCTTCATATTATCTTCACAGGTGGTTGATCTGCTACCTTTAGAATATTTTTACCTTCACCAGTGAATTTTCTGCCTGATTTTCCTTGGGCTCTTTTTTTGATAATTTTTTTATCCCTCTTTGGGGTCATCACTTTCCCACTTAAGTAAGTCCCTTCAGCATTTCTTGCAGAACTGATTTCTTGGTGATAAACTCCTTTAATTTTTGCTTGTCTGGGAAGCTCTTTATCTCTCCTTCCATTCTGAATGACAACCTTGATGGATTGAGTATTCTTGGCTGTAGGTTTTTTCTTTTTTAGCACTTTAAATATGTCATGCCATTCTCTCCTCAGGAAAGAAGTGTTTCAGCTGAGAAGTCCACTGATGGCCATATGGGCTTTCTTTTGTATGTCACTTGTTGTCTTTCTCTTGCTGCTTTTAGGATTATCTCTTTATCTTTAATTTTGGACAGCTTAATTATAATGTGTCTTGATGTGGGCCTCTTTGGACTTCTCTTGTTTGAAGCTCTCTGTGCTTCCTATATTTGGATGTCTGTTTCCTTTCTTAAGTTAGGAAAATTTTCAGCTATCATTTCTTCAAATAAATTTTCTGCTGCATTGTCTCTCTCTTCTCCTTCTGGGACACCTATAATACGAATGTTAGGCACTTGATATTGTCCCAGAGTTCCCTTACACTGTTCTCATTCTGTCTAATTCTTTTTTCTTTTTTCTGTTCAGCTTGGGTGATTTCCTCTAGTCTTTCATCTAGTTTGCTGATCCGTTCTTCTGTGTTCTCTACTCTACTAGTGAGTCCCTCTGGTGAATTTTTCATTTCCACTATTGTATTCTTCATTTCTGGTTGGTTCTTTTTTGTATTTTCCGGTTCTTTGCTGATAAGCTCACTGTGCTCATCCAGTCTTCTCCCAATATCTATGAGCAACCTGATGAGTTTTTGTTTGAATACTTTGTTGGGTAGGTCACTTATTTCTGTTTCATTTAGTCCTTTTACTGGGGTTTTGTCCTGTTCCCTTGCTTGGAATGTATTCCTTTGTTTCCTCATTATGCCTCTTTCCCTATGCTTATTTCTATGTGTTACGTGAGTCGGCTATGTCTCCTGATCTTGGAGAAGTGCCCTTATATAAGAGATGCCTTTTGAGGCCCAGCAGTGTGCTTTCCTCTTGTCACCAGTCCAAATGATCCAGGAGTGACCCCTTTGTGAGCTACTTGTGTCCTTCTGCTATGGCAGGGTTTCTCTTAGTGCAGGTACATAGGGAGTCTGGTCTTTCCTTCCTGACCAGTTGTTTCTGAATACAGTTTGGGGAGCCTCAGCATCATTGGCTACAAGGTCTCACAGCACACTCCTGTTGCAGTTTTCCTGTTAATTGGGTAGGTACCAGGTGTACCTGGTTGTTAGGCTCAGGGCCTTGCAGTTGCTATAGGCCTCAGGTCTACAAGGCTGTTGTCAGTTCTCTTAGGAGTGCAGCTGTGTGGGGCTGGCCCTAGGCACAGGAGCACTCAATTGTTTCAGGCTTTGGAAGGTGGGACTGATCCTTTTTATGGCTATTTGTGAAGAACAGGTCTTCTGCTGGTGATCAGCCTCTCTCCCTTAGGGTGTCTCCTGCCTGGCTGGCTGAGAAACTCAGTTGCTCCTGAATGTGGCTTTTTTTCTCTCCAGCAGGAATTTCTGCCTCTTCTGCCTTAGTCAGGACTGTCCCTTGTTGTGGGGGTTCTTTTTATCCAGTTTTCAGTTTTCTATCCAGGGTAATTTTTCCAAAAATTGTCGTAACCTGGTTGTGTTCATGAGAGGAGATGAGTTCAGAGTCTGCTTATGAAGCCGTCTTGACAAGAGCTTTCTATTTAGATTTTCTTCGATTTCTTTTTTTCAAGTTTTTTAGTTTTCTTCATGTAGATCTTATAGATATCTTGTTAAATTTATGCCTAGGTATTTCATTTGGGGAATGTTCACATAAGTGGTGTTGTATTTTTAATTCTAAATTTCAATTGTTCATTGCTAGTATATATGAAAGGGTTTGTATTTCATATGTTAACCTTGTATTCTGCAACTTTGCTATAATTGCTTATCAGTTCCTTGAGTGTGTGTGTTCGTGGGCATGTGTGTGTGTGTATTTTGTGTGTATATAAATTCTTTGAGATTTTCTACATAGATATTCATATCGTCTGCAAAGATAGACAGTTTTATTTCTTCCTTTCCAATTGATATTTTCTTGTCTTATTACTTTAGCCAGGACAATGTCAGTACAATGCCAAATGGAAGTTGTGAGAGAGGACATCCTTGTCTTCTTCTGGATCTCAGGGGGAAGGCATCTAATTTCTCACTGTTAAAAATTATATTAGCTGTATGTTCTTCATAGATGTTCCTTATCAAGTAGAGTAGGTCTTGCTCTATTCCTATTTTCCTAAGAATTTTTATGATAAGTGGATGTCAGATTTTGTTAAATGATTATTATGTATATTGATATAATCATATGATTTTTTTCTTTGGCCTATTGATGTGATGGATTACAATAATTGATTTTTGAACATTGAATTAACCTTATATACCTAGAATAAATCCCACCTGATCATGGTGTATAATTCTTTTTATACATTGGTAGATTTGATTTGCTAACATTTTGCTGAGGAATGTTGTATTTATGTTTGTGAAAGATATTGGTCTGTATTTTCCTTTTTTAAATTTGTCTTTGTTTGGTTTTGATATTAGAGTAATTCTGGCTCCATGGAATGAGTTAGGAATTGTACTTTCTGGAAGAGATGTAGAGAATCAGTATTATTTCTTCCTCAAATGGTTAGCAGAATTCCACAGTGAAATCATCTTAATCTGATCTTTTCTGTTTTGGAATGTTATTACTTATTGATTCATTTTTTTAATAGAGCCTTGTTCTGGTTATCTATTTCTCCATGTGTGATTTTTGATAGATTGTGTCCTTCAAGGAATTGTTGGATTTCATCTAGATCATGAAATTTTTAGGCATAGTGTTGTTCATAATGTTGCTTTTCAGTCTGTTGGACCAATAGTGATGACCCTCTTTAATTTAAGATATTAGTATTTTGTATCTTCTCTCTTTGTTTTTTGGTTAGCCTGTCTAGGGTTTTATCAAATTTATTGATCCTTTCAAAGAACTAGCTTTTGGTTTCATTGATTTCTCTATTGTTTTCCTGTTTTCACTTCCACTGATTAATGTCTTGATTTTTATTATCTACTTTCTTCAGCTTACTTAGAATTTGATTCACTCTTCTTTTTTTCCTATTATCCTAAGGTAGAATCTTAGATTATTGATTTTATGTCTTAATTCTTTTCTAATATATGTATTCAGTATAAATTTAATATAAACATACATATAAATTTAACTCTAAGCCCTTCTTTTGCTGCATCTCACAATATTTAATGGGTTGTATTTTGATTTTCATTTAGTTCAAAATATTTTTAATTTCTCTTTAAACTTCTTCTTTGATACATGTGTTATTTAGAATTGTATTGTTTTATCTCCAAGTATGTTGGGATTTTCCAACTACCTTTTTGTTACTGATTTCTAATCTAATTTCACTGTGATCTGAAAGAATACTTGATATGATGTTTACATTTTAAATTTGTTAAAGTGTGTTTTTTTTTCCACAGAATGTGAGATGTCTTGGTGAATTATCCATGTAAGCTGAAAAGAATGTGTATTCTACTATTGTTTGATGGAATACTCTATAAATATCCATTAGGTCAAACTTATTGATATTGTGGTTCAGGTCAACTATATCCTTACTGATTTTGTGCTTACTGGAATTGTCGATTACTGATAGAAGGGTGGTAATGTCTCTGCTATAATGGTGTGTTTGTTATTCCTCCTTGCTTTTCCGTCAGCTGTCGCCTCAGGTATTTTGATGTTCTACTCTTTGGAGAATACACATTACAGATTGTTTTGTCTTTTTGGACAATTGTCCTCTTGTCATTATGTTATGTGCCTGTGTATTCCTGATAAGATTCCGAGAATCTGTATTTTCTTATAGTATCATTTTCCTTCAGTCCAATGAACAGTTTTTAGCCTTTAGCATTTTTCAAAGTGCAGATTTTATTGGAATAAATTAGTTTAGTTTCCCTTTATCTAAAAGTGTCTGCCTCAACTTCATTCTTGAAGAATATTTTTGCTGGTTTTGACGTTCTTGACGGATAGTTTTTGTTTGCTTATTTTTCTTTCACAATTTTAAAGATATTGTTTCACTGTCTTCTTACTTCCGTAGTTTCTGATAAGAGGTAAGCTTTTAATTGTTTCACTGTCCCTCTGTTTGCAATGTATCATGTTTCTTTCTCTTTTTCCAACATTTTCTCTTTGGCTTTCAAAGGTTTGGCTGTTATTATTTCCTCAGTGGTTTTCATCTGCCTTATTCTCTCTCATTTTCTTCTAGGACTCTAATTCTCAGCATTTAATATATTTATATCAAATCCATAAGGATCTTTACCTTTTCAATTTTTAAATGTTTTTCAACATCGTTAATTTTTTTTAATTTATGCTTAAGTCACCTATCATCTGTATCATGTTGTTAATTGCACCCAGAGGCTTTTTTCAGATATTGCATTTTTCAGTTCCAGAATTGTCATTTTGTTCTTTTATATCATTTCTTTTTTCTGCTAAAGTTTCCTATTTTTACATTCATTAAGATCATATTTTATTTCAAATAATTAATAAACGTTATAAATTAATACTGGCTGTAAATCCTTGCCTGTTAATTTCAATGTATGGGCCATCTTAGGGTTGTTCTCGATTGCTTTTTTGCTTGAGAATGGGCTCCGTATTCTTGGTTCTTTGAATGTCAGGTAATTTTGGATTGCATTATGAATACTAAGCTGTGAGACTCTGGATTATGTGATTTTTTTAATGATTTATATGTATTTTTTATAAAAGGAATTTGCCTCAGGGGAATATGAACTGAAAATACCATCTCTTGGTTGGTAACATCAATCTCAGTTCAGAACTCTTGTGTTTAACTGAGCTGCTTTAGGATTAATCTGTGCATGCTTGGTTCTGGGGTCAGCCAAATATGTGGCCCAAAGAGAATGTGGATATTTATCCTATCAATCATCCTTTCCCTTGCAATTTTCACTACCTCTCATCTGTATCTACAACTATGTCCTCTTTCCCTAGGCCAGAAAGACTGCAATTTTTCCCCTGCCATTTCATGTGTGATGGTTGCTTCTGTCCTCAACCCAGAGGCAGCAAAAATTGGAATTTATAATGTAAAAATCCCGACCCTTGAGAGTAGACCAATTACCAGAGTCTGCCTACTTCTCTACTCTTGAATACATTCACATAGATCTCTTTGTACAATGTCCAGATATTTAGTTGTTTCAGTAGAGGTGTTAGTCTAGTAGTATCTTACTAACTCATCTATCACCAGAAGCATTCCCAATAGACTTGAAACACACACAGAGTCAGTTACACTATAAAATGTATTGTGAAAACACTAATATCTTCCAATGCAATTGATATATTAGGACTTTTTTTTTTTTGGGAGGATTAGCCCTGAGCTAACATCTGCTGCCAATCCTCCTCTTTTTGCTGAGGAAGACTGGCCCTGAGCTAACATCTGATCCCATCTTCCTGTACTTTTTATATGTGGGACACCTGCCACAGATGGCTTGCCAAGCAGTGCCATGTCCTCACCCAGGATCTGAACCGACGAACCCCAGGCCACTGAAGCAGAAGGTGTGAACTTAACTGCTGAGCCACCAGGCTGGGCCCTAGGAAACAATTTGAACGCAATGTGAATCCTGTGTTTTCTTATGCATCATTTCATCAGAAGAAACAGCAGATGAATGTAGAAAAACACCCAGTTGCACTGAGCTGATACAAATACACAAAAGGCAGCACACACACAGACCTCAAAAACTCTACTAGATACCTCAGGTTGCCATGTGTGTTCACTTCTTGTGTTAAAACTGTCCATATCATTTCAGATAACCTTTTTTCAACCACTTCTTGCTTACTCACAAGCTGCAACACTTTTAAAAGTCACTTCTCCAAGCAAACTTATCTCTTTTCAAGGTAAAGTGCTACATTTATTGTAGTCTTTATGTATCATTTACCTATATAAAATGTGTAAAATTGTGCTATTATTTTTATTAGATTCCGCTTTTTTGTTGTTATTTTTAATGTGTCATTCATGAATTTTTTGGTGGTATATCCATATCCCATTAGCTTTGTGGTTTTCACTGAATGATTTTACACAGCATGGTAACTTTTAGAAACACAAATGTTGTGTAGACTGTAAAAGACCTACATGAAGTGCATGTTAGAGATGATATACAGGTAGGGATATCTGTTGCACACATGATTTTGCAATTAAAAATGTGATTTTATAGTTTTATAAGCCTGTGTTGACTCAAATGCTTCAGCTTACATGATAGATAATATCATGCAGCAGCTTTGTGTATACATAAATTATTTTTTCTTTGAATAGCTAATAATATTCTATACAGGTAAATAATGAATGTGTTAGTGTCTTCATGAGTAAGTATCAATATGAAGATGATGCTACTGGACATCATTTTGAACTTGAATGTTTTACCTCCTGGCTGATAAAAATATGTGTATATTTATAACTTTTACTTGACGCCATCTTAAAATAATACAGGATTGCTAGAAGACAAAATTGTAAAGTTGGCAAATTTCCTCTAGTATCCCATGCTTTAGGTTCTTAGCATTATATTCAGCTGGAAACAATCTAAATTGCGCCTCCTTGGAAATCTCCTTATGGAATAAACTCTTATTACTCGATTACCTTTCTGCAGACCAGTGAGATAAATACAAGTTTCTCATGCCATTTTTTCCCATTTTTGGCCTCCTCAGTTTGCTAAGTTGTAACACAACTACTCTTCCCTTTTTTCCTTGTCACCTGATCCTGGTCCTCTGACTGCTGAGATGTGTGGAAGAGAATATAGGACATCTGTTACCAAAATTCACTTGATTTACATACCATTTTGTAGGATTTTGTATACAATCGCAAATTTCTTAGAGAAGAAATTAATTTTTCATAGAAAGCATTAATAGAAAAGTTTGAATTTTGTGTTACAGTATTCAAAACACTTAAAACATACTATTTTGAGTCTCACCTCAAGACAGTGAGGTATGTTGCTGAGGCAGTATGATCTATCCATTGAAAAGATGAGGAAACGGAGGTTCAAAGAAACCTAATGGCCTCATGGAGGTCACTCACATAATAAATATCACAGCTAAGATTTTAATAGCACCATCCTTCACATATGTAGTTGAGTTATTTCTGAGACATCTAAATAATAAAATAGTCAGAATATTCCTCATAATGGAATTTCCAAACCAAAAGATTATTGACTTTTAGAAAATTATTTTAATTATCAAAAATTATATGAGGAATAAGGAAGATGAGAAAAGGAAACAGACAAGCCATATTATACCATTTAGAAAAAGAAGTCCTTAGGAGATAGTAAATTCTTTCTCTGTGGCTTCATTAACTGTCTAATGAATGTTTATTGGTGTTTGAACTCTGTCCATAGATAGCCACAGAGCAAGCAAAATTTTTAAATGCCAGAAAGTTTGCACAATAGGCAAGTGCCCAGATTAAGTTGGGCTTGCAAAAATAATTCCAAAATGCTAGAGAAATTATCAGGTGGTTTGTCCAAGGGTTTTTGCAGATAATAAAGTCTGTGTTAAATATAATGGGGTAGGCTTGGAGCCAGAAGAAATCTGATACTTCAAGAAAATTGTATATCTTTCAGATAACCCACCCTGACACTCCACGTATTTATGTGTGTGTAGGGGGAGCAATTAAACACACACACACACATATGTAATATTGAGAGTTCAAAGTATAATTCTCAGAAGAGAAGGGACCAGTCGCTTTGTAAGTAATAGAAGACAGTACCCTTGGATCAGACTCTGGCACCTTTCCCAGTAGGCTACCATGGCCTTGATGTAGGTGTTAGAAGAGGTGCGTAAAAAGGCCAGGAGAGGGCCCTACATGAATACAGGACAAATATTTCTTTTTCATTTTGTATACAAACAATAGAAAAGGTATTTCATGTTATTAAATATTCCTGTCTAAACTTTCCCACTGGAAGTTGTTTCCTTATATTGAAAACATCCAAAAGAGAAGAACTTTAATAATTAATACTTCTGGGGCCTTCCCAGTGGCTGCAACAGTTAAGTTCACACATTCTGTGTCAGTGGCCCAGGGTTCACCAGTTGGGATCCTGGGTGTGGACATGGCACCACTCAGCAAGCCATGCTGTGGCAGGCGTCCCACATATAAAGTAGAGGAAGATGGGCACGGATGCTAGCTCAGGGCCAGTCTTCCTCAGCAAAAAGAGGAGGATTGGCAGCAGATGTTAGCTCAGGACAGATCTTCCTCAAAAAACATAAATAAATAAAGTAATTAATACTTCAATTACGATTATATTATTGGTGTTACCACCCCTACTACAACTAATGCTATTACTAAGAAAACTAAGAATTCCATTCTAAAATTTAGACAAAAATTTTAATTCAGAGACATCATCTTCAATGTGCCTACATATGCATACATGTATTTTAGAGTTATCATAAATTTTTGTTTTCAATTCTCTGACTTTTATATTTTATTTCTGGAACTTTAAAAAAATGTTATGAAACCACATTCATGGTTTCGATTCTCAGTATCCACAGTGTATTTCATTCATTAACATTAGAATTTTCCAAGTTGTGGATCTTACATATGATTGAGAAATAAATGTCTGCAAGTAACTTTTTTCCTTAGATTGAATATTTTCTTTGTTTCAAAATTTTATTGAACTCATAAAGGTTTATAACGTTGTATAATTTCAGGTGTACATTATTATTTATCAGTTCCTGTAAGACTGCATCGTGCTCACCACTAGGAGTCTAATTTTTATCCGTCACCATACATATGTGCCCCTTTTTCCCTTTTGCCAACCCCTCAGCCCCCTTCCCCTCTAGTAACTACTAACTTATTCTTTTTGTCCATGTGTTTATCTTCTACATATGAGCGAAATCATGAAGCATTTCTCTTTGTCTGTCTGGCTTATTTCGCTTAACATCATACCCTCAAGTTCCATGCATGTTGTTGCAAATGGGTTGATTTTGTCTTTTTTTTATTGCTGAGTAGAATTCCATTGTGTATATATACATCTTCTTTATCCGTTCATTACTTGATGGGCACTTGGGTTTCTTCCACTTCTTGGCTGTTGTGAATAATGCTGCAGTGAACATAGGGGTGCATAAATCTCTTTGGATTGTTGATTCCAAGATCTTTGGATAAATACCCAGAAGTGGGATAGCTGGATCTTACAGTACTTCTATTTTTAATTTTTTGAGAAATCTCCATACTGTTTTCACCGGTGGCTGTACCAATTTGCATCTGACCAGCAGTGTATCAGGGTTCTCTTTTCTCCACATCCTCTCTAACATTTTTTTTTTGTCTTGGTAATTATAGCCATTCTGTTGGGTGTGAGGTGATATCTCATTGTAGTTTTGATTTGCATTTCCCTAATAATTAGTGATGTTGAACATCTTTTCATGTGTCTGTGGGTCATCTGTAAATCTTCTTTGGAGAAATGTCTGTTCATATCCTCTGCCAATTTTTTGATTGGGTCGTTTGCCTTTTGTTATTGAGTTCTGACTGGGATTGCATTGAATCTGTAGATTGCTGTATGTGATATGGACATTTTAATTATGTTTATTCTTCCAATCCATGAGCATGGCATGTCTTTCAATTTCTTTATATCTTCTCAATTTCTTTCAATAATGTCTTATTGTTTTCAGTGTATAGGTCTTTCACTTCTTTGGATAAATTTATTCCTATATGTTATTCTTTTGGTGCAATTGTAAATGAGATTGTATTCTTGAATTCTCTTTCTGTTGGTTCATTATTAGTATATAGAAATGCAACTGATTTTTGTAAGTCACTTTTGTACCCTGCTACTTTACTGTAGTTCTTGATTATTTATAATAGTTTTCTGATAGATTCTTTAGGGTTTTCTATATAGAGAGTCATGTCATCTGCAAACAGCAAGAGTTTCATTTCTTCCTTTCCAATTTGGATTCCTTTTATTTCTCTTCCTTGACTAATTGTTCTGGCCAAAACCTCCAGTATTGTGTTGAATAGGAATGGTGTGAGTGGGTACCCATGTCTTGCTCCTGTTCTCAGAGGGATGGCTTTTAGTTTTTCCCCATTAAGTGTGATGTGACTGTGGATTTGTCATATATAGCCTTTACTCTATTGAAGTACTTTCCTTCCATACTCATCTTACTGAGAGTTTTTATCACAAAAGGGCGTTGGATCCTGTCAAACGCTTTCTCTGCATCTATTTCTGCATCTATTGAGATGATCATGTGATTTTTATTCCTCATTTTGTCAATGTGGTGTAAAACATTGATTTGCAGATGCCAAACCATCCCTGCATCCCTGGTGTAAATCCCACTTGATCATGGTGTATGATCCTTTTAATGCATTGCTGTATTTGGTTTGCCAGTAATTTGTTGAGGATTTTTGCATCTATGTTCATCAGTGCTATTGGCCTGAAATTTTCCTTCTTTGTGCTGTCCTTGCCTGGTTTTGGTATCAGGGTAATGGGGGTTTCATAGAATGATTTAGGAAGCATTTCATCTTCTTCAATTCTTTGGAATAGTTTGAGAAGGACAGGTATTAAATCTTTGAATGTTTGGTAGAACTCCCCAGAGAAGATATCTGGTCCTGAACTTATAATTTTGGGGAGATTTTTTATTATTGTTTCAATTTCATTACTTGTGATTGGTCTATTCAGAGTCTCTATTTCTTCTTTATTCAGTTTTGGGAGGAAGTATGAGTCCAAGAATTTATCCACTTCTTCTAAGTTATCCAATTTGTTGGCATATGGTTTTTCATAGTATTCTCTTATAATCCTTTGTATTTCTGTGGTAGCCATTGTAATTTCTCCTCTTTCATTTCTAATTTTATTTATGTGAGCCTTCTCTTTTTTTTAGGAAGTCTGGCTAAAGGTTTGTCAATTTTGTTTATCTTCCCAAAGAAACAGCTCTTACTTTCATTGATCCTCTCTACTGTTTTTTAAGTCTCTATTTCATTTATTTTTGCTCTAATTTTTATTATTTCCCTTATTATTCTTTGAGTTTCATTTGTTCTTTTTCTAGTTTCTATTAGGTGTAGTTTAAGATTCCTTATTTGAGATTTTTCTTGTTTGTTGAGATAGGCCTGTACTGCTATGAATTTTTCTCTTATAAGTACTTTTGCTGCATCCCACAAGAGTTAGTATGTTGTATTTTCATTTCCATTTGTCTCCAGGTATTTTTTAATTTATCTTTGATTTCTTCATTGATCCAATGGTTGTTCAGTAGCATGTTGTTTAGTCTCCACATATTTCTGACTTTCCCAGCTTTTTCCCTGTGGGTTGATTTCTCATTTTATAGTATTGTGGTCAGAAAAGATGCTTGATATGATTTCAATCTTTTAAAATTTATTGAGGCTTGCCATGTTTCCCAACATATGGTCTATCTTTGAGAATGTTCCATGTGCACTTCAGAAGAATGTGTATTCTGCTGTTTGGGCATGGAATGCACTATTTATATCTATAAAGTCTATCTGATCAAGTGTCTCATTTGAATCCAGGAATCATTTGTTTCCTTGTTGACTTTCTGTCTTGGTCATCTATCCATTGATGTAAGTGGAGTGTTGAGGTCCTCTACTATTATTGCGTTGCTGTTATTTTCTCCCTTTCGGTCTGTTAATAGTTGCTTTATATACTTTGGTCTTCCTGTGTTAGGTGCACATATGTTTATGTGTTATATCCTCTTGGTGTAAAGTCCCTTTTGTCATAACTTACTGTCTCTCGTTGTCTTTTTTTCTTAAAGTCTACTTTGTCTGATATAAGTATGGCAACACCTGCTTTCTTTTGTTTGCCATTTGTTTGGAGTATCACCTTCTATCCCTTCACTCTGAGCCTATGTTTGTTCTTAGAACCAAGATATGTTTCCTGGAGGCAGCATATTGTTGGATCTTGTTCTCTAATCCATCCCATTACTCTGTGTCTTCTGATGGGAGGATCTAATCCATTTATGTTTAGAGAGATTATTATGAGGGCTTATCACTAACATTTTATCTCTTATTTTCCAGTTCTGTATTTCTGTTATTTCTCTTCCTTTGTATTTCTGACTGTCACTTCATTTTGGTGGTTTTCTGTGGAGGTTTTCTCTTTTTTTTTTTGTGAATTGTGGCTCTGCTCTTATGTTTTGTTTAGGGTTTAACATGAAGCTTGTAGAAAAGATCTCATAGATGAGCTAGTCCATTTTCTGATAGTCTCTTGTCTCCATTAGCCTTAGTAGATTCCATCCCTTCTGCATTATTGCTGTCACTGATTATTCTGTGTTGTGAGTTTGAGACTAGGTTGTAGTTACTTTTGATGCTTTCCTTCACTTTATCTTTTAAGATATAATTAAGTATTTGCTACCCTGTGCTGAAAGAGCTGCAATTTTCTTATTTTTTTCTCTCGATTTATCTCGATTGATCAAAGCTTTGTAGACATTTGCCATTTTTTAAGGTATGAGAGCATCCTTAGTCATTCCTTGTAGGGGAGGCCTGGTGACGATGGACTCCCTCAGCTTTTGTTTATCTAGGCATGCTTTTATTTCTCCATTGTATCTTAAGGATAGTTTCACTTGATAGAGTATTCCTGGCTGAATATTTTTCTCTTTCAGTATTTTGAATATATCATTCAATTCTCTTCCAGCCTGTAAGGTTTCTGCTGAGAAATCCACTGAAAGCCTGATAAGGGTCCCTTTGTAGGTTATTTTCTTGTGCCTTGCTGCCTTAATATTTTTTCTTTGTCGTTGTCTTTTGCTAGTTTTACTATTATATGCCTCAGAGAAGGTCTTTTAGCATTGATGTAATTAAGAGTTATATTGGCTTCCTGAATTTTTAGGTCCATTTCCTTCCCCATGTTTATGAAATTTTCTGCTATTATTTCTTTGAACAAGCTGTCTGCTTCTTTCTCCCTCTCTTCTCCTTCTAGAATACCTATAATCTTTATGTTGCTTTTCCTAATTGAGTCAGATGTTTCTCAAAGAATGTCTTCAATGTTTTTAACATCTTAGTTCTCTCTCCTCCTCCACCTGAAGCATTTCTATATTTCTATCCTCTAACTCACTAATTCTTTCCTCTATAAAGTCAGCTCCATTTTTTAAGGATTCTAGGTTATCTGTCATCTCATTAATTGTGTTCTTAATATCCAGAATTTCTGCTTGTTTTTTTTTTTTTTGTAGTTTCAATCTCTTTGGTGAAGTATTTCTTCTCCTCATTAATTTTATTCCTGAGTTTATTGAACTGTCTGAGTTTTCTTGTAACTCATTGAATTTCTTTATGAATTCTATTTTAAATTCTCTGTCATTTAGATCGTAAATTTCAGTGACTTCAGGGTTGGTTTTTTGAGATCTGTCATTCTCCTTCTGCTCTGAATTGTTGCTGTAGTTTTTCATGGTATTTGATGAACTAATCTTTTCTGGGAGATTTGTGGTTGTATCAGGTCACAGATTCCACCTGCAACCATTAGGGGGAAGCAGGAGCTATGTTTCTGATCCCACCTCATCTGCTGGAAGTTGTGCAGGTACAGTGGATGGTCCCACTGGCTGAGAAGGCCTTCACACACAGGCTTAGGTCTTTCTCTCACCAGGGTGTATTCCCACTTGTGGGGCTGCAGTGGTACCATGGCCACTCACGCCAGGCGGGAAAGCTTTCACATGCACATATATCTGTCACTGCCCCTTCTTACAGTTGTGCTGGCCATTGTGCGTGGTGGGTGTGGCTTCTTCACAGGGTGCAAGCCTGGGCCAGTCATTAGAACTGCAGTGACAGGGTGAGCTCTCCCACCAACTTGGAAAGCATTCAGTCACGGGCCACAGGCTGCCACTTCTCCTTCCCACAGTTGCACCAAAGCATGCTCCCACTTTTAGGGGAACAGTATTACTGAAAGTTCAGTCTGATCCTGATGCCAATCCAAATAATGAGAACAGAGTCTTGGGAGAAAAAAGAAAGTCTTTGCCAGGCAGAGGGAGAAAAGCAAGGGCAAGTGCCCCCCAAATTGCTTCTCCCTGTTAAGAAATGGGTAGTGGTTTTTATTTGGGGTTTTAGGTAGGGGAGGGAGGCCATGACATTCTTGGTCAGCATTTTCCCATTGGCCTGTGTCGGGGGCTGCTTCCAGTGGAGGAGAAAAAGGATTTCTCAGATGAGTGTCCTTGGCTGTTTATCTCCATGGCGGAAGGTAGGCTCTGATGTCAGGAAGCCGAGGAATTGGGCCTGGGAAGCTTTGGTTTCTTGATATTCTCTGGACATTAGTTTCTCTGTAAAAGAACTTCAAGGTCCTGGGATTAGCCACAACTTTAGTGGGAGCCCAGCATGAGATCATCTGGACTTTAACAATTTGTAACTTCTGGCTCTATAGTCAAGGATTCAGAGGTTAAAGAAACAAGCATTTACATATGAGTGTAACTAAAGAACCAGGGACCTGGGAATGTGTGCTTTTAGTTTTAACCCATATAGCCTGGGTTCGCTGTAGCGCAACGAATATCAGGGCTGATATTAACTGAGTCAGTAACGGCAACAATACTATGGGTGATTGCACCAGCCAGGAAGGAGTTCAGGTTTTCACACAGGGCCTCTGGGGAAGGTAGGGTTGTGCTCACCTAGCTCTACCACTTCCTGGGGGTGCAGTCCATCCATCTTCAGATCCATAGCTGCATGAGTTTCTCAGGCATCCTGTTGTGCTGTGGGCCAGCTCTGCTGGTCAATGTATGTCCATTTAGTTGTAGTTCAAAGGAGGAGAGACAAAGGGAACAGTTCACTCTGCCATGTTGCTTACACCATCTCTCTGCATTGTTTTCTTATATTAAATTCTTAGGGAAGACAAAACTGGGTCAGTAGGTAGGAATAATTGTATACCTTGTATAATTTCCATATGGCTTTCCAAAAATGTTATTCAGAATTGTAATTCCACCAGTAGCTTATAATTGTTTGTTTATTCAAAAATCTCCCAACATCTGCTAATAAGTTTTGCAATGTTTATTGATTTAATAACATTATTCTATTTGGCTTTTAATTTTATTTAAAACTCTACTGGAACACTTTTTGAAGTATATTCATCATTATTTTTAAGTGGTTGGCTATTTTGTGGCATTATTACTGTCTTAGTTCTATTTTTAAAATTTTTATATTTGTGTGCAATGTACATGCATCATGCTTATAATCAAAAAATAAAATAATCCTAAAAAAGTTGTTTTTCTGCCTTTCCAATACCATTACATCACTTTCCTTATTTACTATTTATTAAACTAAATACTATCAATTTCCTTGAGAAAAAACAAATCATTTTTTGAAACTACAGAAAAGAGTAAAGAGGATAACCTGCAAAAACTTCTAACAATATAAATTTCAGTTAATTTCTGGAGAATAATTCTTTTTCTCACATATTCTGAAGCAGATGCCTCCTTCAGTTTTAGTTGTATAGAAAATTTATTTTGTCAGTAGATATGTTTGTTTACTGCCAAGCTTATAATATAAAGTAGCTTATCTTTTTGTAGAAATAAGCACATTCAGTTTACCACACCTTCTAGAACAATGCTATTTTCTAATGTTCATCTTTAGAGGAGCAAGTTGAACTAGATAATATTTAAATCCAATAGTAACAAGAAAAGCATCACAGCAAGCATTTTTTAAAAGCAAAATACAGAGCTCACAATCAACCAAAGCTTTAAATATGTGATTTGAAATCTTCAAATTGAAATCTGTGATGTGATCTTCCTTATATGTAATTTGGGTCCAAATCACTTTTAGTAAGAATTTATATTTGTAATTGCTTATATTTTCAATGTACCTACATTTTTCAGAATTACGGAAATAAATAAGTAAGGTGGAATCCAGCCTCAAAACTCCTGATTTATTAGGTGACTTTTGGAAATTTGCTTTATATGCAATTTATATGTCAAGGAGAATACTAAAATAGCAATCACTACACTGTGCTACCCTTAGCTTGCATGGTCTGCTAGACTGTGAGATCTTTGAAGGCAAGAACCATAGCTTTTTAATTATCCGTTACCACCACTTAGCACATTGCTTTTCACAGCATGTCCCCCATGAATGATTATTGGATCATTGAAAGAATGATAACTAGAGGGTGAATCCCACTGTGCAATATATCTCACTGGAATTTCTCCTCTGAGAGATTAGAAACCATGTTTTTCTTGAAATCTGTACAAGGGTTTGTACTTTTTCAAGAATTATTCAGTCTTTAGATTCCATTACAGCTCTAATTCCAATTGCTAAAGTTTTCTCAAATATCATGAAACTTGAGCTCTTGAGTATGATGGGGAGTTTCCTTAATAATCTTAATTATAACCAGATCAATTTTTTTAAATCATCATAGCCCCTACGTCAGAGAGAGGTGAGTTCCCACTACCTAATCATGGACAAGGCCACACAAATTTGGCATTTTGACAGATAACAATGAAAGACAACACAAAGATGCTCTAAGGTTATTTTTTGTTTGCACCTCTGTAAGTCCCAAGTGCCGGGCACACTTACACTGGCTCTGGTAGAATGTCTTTTTCTTGTGGATGGCAGAAAGGAGACTCAATACTGAAAGTGAAAAATGTACACCTGAGAGAAACTCAAGGAAGATCTGCAATTACACCTCATGGGAAATAGAAATTATCAACCTATCAAAAAAAAGTATCAGTAATGCATAAAGCATACTTAAGTCATAAAGAAAGCTCAACAAGCATGACTGGACCTTATTCTATCTTGCCTGACACCAATAAAAGTTTCTTGGTGCAATTTTAATAATAAATACAAAATTAGTTTTTATTATTTTTCACATTGACTAATTAATCATGCAATATTTAAAGTGTCATATGTGGAATGTTCATGTCCTGCAGAATCCAATTAAGGTGAGCAGTTCTCCCAATAGATTTTGTCAGCTGAATATGATGGATTCTTTCTCTCTCTGTCTCTCTCTCTTTGTACTTCAGGAACCATTTTCTGTCCACAATTCATTGTGGTTAAAAGCAAGTTAGACTCTGACTTATTTTTCACTGGCAAGATTGTTTTCAGCAAGCTGACCTGTAAATATAATTGAAATAAGTGTCTGCAATGGATAGAACACTCTAAATTTAATTTTTTACTTTTATTTGTTGTGGTTGTGTTAGTTTTAAAGTTTTGTACGACTACAAGGATTGATGTGAGGTATGGGTCTATGTTATAGAAATAGGAAATGGTCTCCACGTAAAATGAGAGATAATATGAAGTAATGTGCAGACAAAATTTACTCAAAGTTTCACAAGCACTAGTAAAATAAATGCTAGATTACAAACCAAAAGTAATAATGATGGTAATTAAAATAAATGATCTCATTTTGTGCTACATTTTTCTAGACAGTACTGCATAATATATTGTCTCATATACTATATATAAAACCATGTAAAGTACTCAAGAGTACAGTTTGGTTATATTTTTTAATGAAATAAGCATAGGTTCATAGAAGTATAAGTACTTGCCAAGAGATAGTTGATAAATTCTGGAGTTGGATTAGATTTTAGTTTTTCTGACTTTTGAATCAGTTGGTGCCCTATACTGTTTACTTTTCTACAACATGATAAAAATCTCAGAATATTTTCCCATGTCTTGTGTAATATGGTTTTGTGATAGTCTCTGCTGTGTAGCATGCATATTTTGTCTCTTTATTCATTACTATAAGCTCAGTACATAGAGTAATGTATGCCCACAGTAGAGGCTTAAATAATAATTGGTTGAATAAATGAATTCCACATCTTTGGTGATAGACTTTAAAATTGATGCTGTTCAGGGGCCAGCCCTGTGGCATAGTGGTTAAGTTCACATGCTCTGCTTCAGCAGCCCAGGGTTTGTGGGTTCAGATCCCAGGCGCAGAACTACACACCACTCCTCAAAAAATCCTGTGGTCGTGTCCCACATACAGAAAAATAGAAGAAGACTGGTACAGACTTTAGCTCAGTAACAATCTTACCTAAGCAAAAAGAGGAAGACTGGCAATAGATGTTATCTCAGGGCCAATCTTCCTCACCAAAAAAATAAAAATGATGCTGTTCATAAGAGGTCATTTCAAGACATGTTTCATCAGATATATTTGACTCTGTGGTATGCTTGTTCCTGTAGACAATACTTCTGAAACACTTGGTTTACTAGGAATCTTAACCACATCTGAGCAAAATGAGCTATTTGTTTTCATAAAGGAAATTTTAAGAATTTTTTAAAGACAAGAAAGCAGAGAAATAACAAGCTTTATTTACATTACAAATAGATTTTTGTTTGCTCTTCAAATACTATAGGAATGAAAGAGTTTTTTTAACTAAAATAAAAACATATTCTAAGTTGCTAGAAATGTTTTTTAAAGTTACCAAAAAAACTCCAAAAACAGAACCATTCAATATTTGCAACCAACCTTACTAATAGACTTTCAGTTATGTGATATATTTCATTTTTGTTTAAATCCCTGTATGTAATGATTTGTTACCTACAGTCCCAAACATGCAGATACTGACCTCATATCCTTGACAGTAGTATTATTCCTTGATTAGTCTTTGAATCCTCCTGATATCTAAAACAGCCTTGCTAATAAGAGATACCAAATAATCATATTTTTAAAAAGATGCAAAAAAGGATAAATTGTAATAAATAAAATAATTAAGTTATTGATAGGGAAAGCTAATTAAAATAGTGTTGAAAATAAATCTGAATGAAGAGAGAGTCTCATATGAGTAACAAGAAGGTGAAAACAGTTTCCAAATAAGAGAAACACCATGAGCCATGCGGACGGGTTAATGTGAATAAGCTGTTTCTTGGAGAAGTTATTGGAGAGTACATTGGCTGTACCAAGGGAAGATGTTGATAAGGAATAAAAACTAAGGGGGGAAATAGTGTGCAATTTTTAATCTCTGACCCTGTACTGTGAAGAAAAATGTTTTCATAAATGAAACCAGAAACTAAAAACAAGCTAATTATTAAATATCAGAGAAATTTCTACATTAAAATAGTAGATGAAATTGCTTATTAACATGATTAAAATTAATATAATATGGTATTTGAAAAATATATATGAAATTCAGTGAAAAATTGAGTATAAAATTGCATATTTGCTATGATTACAATGACAACTGTAGTAAACAATATATACAAGAAAGTTTCTGCTCACATAATGACAGACTGTATTGTTTTATACTGACTCTTCTGACAGATAAAATATATACCCTGGATAAAATATAAAAAGCAACTATTCAAAAACAGGGGAAAGCAGTAAAAACATTCAGAAGCTGGAGAGATTTCAACCAATGAAAAAAGGAAATTACATTTTGTCACGTGCAATTTGATACACTTTTTCCCTTTAAAGCATTTTCTAGAGTACATGGCATCAGGAGGCTGGAACTCAATTAGAAAGTCTGTCTCTTTATTATGATGTGTCAGAGGATGAAGCAAAGGGTTTGGAAAGCAGTAGGAAATTCAGATGAAACATTTGGAGAAGAGGGAACCATAGAGTAATGTGTTTAATATCTGCATTCAAATTACCTTGTTACTTATCAATCTCCATCCAATTATATTGCTTTACTTAAATAGGTTTTTTTTGGATATGTAATTCAATATCTATTTTTGGTCACTTTTGTTGTTCTTATTTTTATAAGATATATGGCATTATTCAAGATCTCAGATTTCTAAGTATATTTTCATTCTATCGAAGATGTTGCCCTAATACCACTACCTTTGAGTATCTGAGGAGCCAATTCCTTTGGTAGGACATTTTGGGAGCTAAATTTACTTTACATTAATAAATCTAATAGTTTGATTATTAAAAATGTTATCTTTACATTTTTTTATACTTTTAAAGTATTCAAAAGCATGCGTTTGGAAATATTACACCAAAGTTAGCTTAAGAAATATTTTACAGTGAAAAATATCTGGTACCATTTTATGGGTAATTATGGGTCTTCTGAACGATGATGCATGAAATATTAATGTCAAATAAAGAGTTCTCTCTCCTTCTTCCTGGCCCATATTCCCTAAGGACATTGGTTAATGACCACAGTATAAACACCTTCAAATTTACAGAGTTACCATCTTCTGAGGGCTCATGCTCTACTCTTTGGAATATTAATTTTTTTTAAATTTTTTTAAAGATTGTCACCTGAGCTAACAACTGTTGCCAATCTTTTTTTTTTTTTTTCTGCTTTATCTCCCCAAATCCCCTCAGTACATAGTTTATATCTTAGTTGCAGGTCCTTCTAGTTGTGGCATGTGGGACACCACCTCAACATGGCCTGATGAGTGGTGTCATGTCCACGCCCAGTATCCCAGCCTGCGAAACCCTGGGCCACCGCAGCTGAGTGCGTGAACTTAACCACTCTGCCTCAGGGCCTGACCTGGAATATTAATTTTTGAAGAGGCCTTTTTTTCTTCCAAGAGGCAATATGGTGTAAAGGGAAAACTTACTTAGGTTTCAGTTCAAATCCCAAACCCATCACTTACTAGATAAGCCATTAGGTCATCTTGCTTTTATTTAAGGTATTTTTTGTATCTGAAAAATTTGAATAAGAAATAAGATAATGCCTAAGTTATGAGGTTGTGGTGAACCTTAAGTGAGATACATACATAAACCACAATGGACGTTGTCTGCCCTGCATTAAGTACTCAATAATTTCTGATCTACCATCCAGTACTAAACAAAACTTTGTTCCACAGTAAGATGGAATAAGGTGACCCTCACTCTAAATTTACATAAACATTAAAAGCAAAAACAAAAACAAAAACACTGATACACTCACTACTAAAAATACTTACTTCTTCAGGTCAAACATTTCAATTTCTCTAAAACATTTCCTGCTTTTCTTGGAGAATACTTTCTCCCCACTCTAGATATATTATTCCTGTAAAGTGAGTTCAAAATTATTAATTTTTGGCATCTTTCTGGTCCTTTACGCATACTGCCTTTAGGAAGTTGATTACTGATGTGATTGGGAGATAGGATAGTCTGCTTAATATTAGCCATTAAGATTTTTGCCATCATTGGGAGACAGTTCACCTTTGGTCTTTCACATTTCTGTATATCTTGTGACAACTTTTTGTTTCAGACTATCTTTTCAAGAAATTATTTTAGCAAACAGCCTTGGAAGATAGAGGTAGTGTCTCCCTCCAGGATAGAGGCATGTTTGTTCACTGTCCAAGATAATAAAGATAATGCCATCCTCCACGACAAAGACTTAGAAGGTCTTTTAGAAACTCCTTTAAAAGATAGAGGTTTCCTGAATGTAATTGTGACTCAAACCCACTGTGTGCACAGTATCCACCTGGGTAGTTCCATGCCATGCCCATGGGCAGGAAAAACTGATGCAAACATGCAGCTCACGCTGCTAATAAAGTCCTTTGTTCTAAACCGGAAGTCTTAGATCTTCTGCCAGTATCTAGGCTCGCTAGTTAGCTTAGATATAGGGTAAAATCGAAAACTCATTACAGTTCTTCATAGTATACATTATTTTCTTTTACTACTTCATTATAGGGGTGGAGCACTCAGTTAACACATAATCTCCTTCAGAAGGCTCATGAACATTCCTCTATGAAGTGTGAATACGTAACCCTGGACTCGTAAACATGGCACCATTCATGTAAGAAAACTGCTCCCACTCTCTCTTGCAAGACACAGCAGTAGTACAAGAAGCAAGGAATAGAAAGATAGGAGGGAGAAATATAAAGACAAGAGGGAGAGTCAGACGATACAGTCCTTAGCTGCTAATGGATTACAATTGACCATAAGTGCTACTTAGACTCAAAGATGGCTTTGAATTGGACAATATCTGATTTGACCTAAAAAATAATATTGAATCAAAGTGAAATAAAGTAAGCCAAGTTTCTTTCTATAGATAGATTGTGACTCATACACAAAGTGCTAACACTTATCAGAAAAATAAAGTGATCTCCATTTTATACACATTGCCTTAGAGGCTCTATAGTTCTTACCATTTACAGCAGCTTGAATTAAAGATATGCCAGCGTAAATGGAGAGAAGTGAACCATAATCCAAGGTGATGGAGTGAGGGGAAGACAGAGAAGAAGGTATAAATATGGCAGATATTTATTATGTGGAATAAGAAGTGGGTCAACATTTGGGTATAAAAGGTAAAGGAAAAAGAGAAGTACAGAATTATACAAAATAAATGTGATCTCTCTTTTGCAATTTTATAGACAAAAATATTTCATATGACTTTACAACTAGAAAGGAATTTTGAAAACATCTAGTTCAGAATGCTCACTCTGAAGATGAGAGAATTGTTTAATATCACGCAGCTAATTACTAAGTGATGGTCTTTAAACTTGAATCCAGATAGTGACAACACTAACTCCCATTAAACCTTCAGCCTTCCATTTACCTACACTATTATCTGTTATCATGATTTCTTAATTGTTCTTAAGTGAGTGGATATGATTACTTTGCTATTCTTCCATAGCAGAGGGTGTGAAAGGAAAGGTTGAACAGAGTCAGAGAGTTAATAGAACAGCAAGTATATATACAACTTTTTAAAAAAAATTTATGATTTACCTGTCGTTTTTACAAAAGCAACATAAATATCATTAAATGAGAATATGTTCATTTTAAAGTTTTACCTATTAATTTTAGTTAAGAAACTGGAAACATACATCACTTGCCAAACTACTCTCAATAGTTCAAATTTTGGTCATTTTCTATGGCTTGCTTAAAAAAAGTCAATGAATTTATTTACAAGTGTTACGTTTTTATGTTTTATTCCATTTTTCCCCGCTGAAAATGGAATAACAAAATGGATAACAGAAATGAAAATGGATAACAGATACATAATTCCTTTTTTTTCTTCTTGAGGAAGATTAGCACTGAGCTAACGTCTACCGCCAATTCTCTTTTTGCTGAGGAAGATTGTCCCTGAGCTAACAACATCCGTGCCCATCTTCCTCTACTTTATATGTGGGATGCCTGCCACAGCATGACTTGACAAGCAGTGTGTAGGTCTGCACCCAGGATCCAAACTGGTGAACCCCAAGCTGCTGAAGCAGAACGTGCAAACTTAATGGCTGTGCCACCAGGCCAGCCCCCAGAAATACAATTCTTAGCAAGAAAATCAGTGTTGTGTCTTTAATTCTTTTTAGTTCTCTAAACTGTGCATTTGCGGTTATGTTTTTCTACTCCCTTTTCAATGAGAATAACTGAGTCACCTTGTTCATCAGGAAATGACGGATGAGTAGGAGTTTGCTTTCCTATCCAGTATTGAACAAAGATAAATTTCCCTGTTGGGAAGCCACATTAGTGTAAAGATCAATACAGAACTTAAATCGGCTGCCCCATCAGTATCATCAATTGAGTTTATGAAGGAGCCACCAATGCCTGATGGGACAAATACTAACCAAAACTAATCTGAGTCCAATTACAGTTCATCGAATAAAGGTTTCTCACTTATCACTAGATTAAGAGCCTGATTAGGACCAGTCCATAGTGCAATATTGAAACAAATAGGTACTTCCAATGTCTTTTACCTAGCCTTAGATGAAAACCACTTAGAATGAAGAAAATTCACTACTTGGTTGGTGTATTAAAAGACAAAAGACAAATATTGCTCTTGATACAGTGGGATTATAGACTCTCAGGTTTAAAAGTGACTTGAGAAGTTGTTTAGTCTAAACACGCAATGCTTGAGTCCCTCCGAAAAACATCAGCCAGCCAGCCATGTTGTTTCATGTGCATATGTCTGCTGTTCTCACCTACTTTGGTAGGTAATAATCCATGGTTTATTTCTTTTTAATCTTTAGCACCTCCCTTCTAGATTACATACATAGCCCTCATCCAAATTTGGCAGTTAGAAACTAATAAATTATTATAGTCAGTGTTTATTAATGAATCTAAGGTAAACTTTACCTGTTTTTATTATCCCATTTTGTGTTTACAGAAAACATACAAGCACACATACATACACCTAGAAGCAATTGAAAATCTTCATTAATCACAAAAGATTTTGATGTATAGAAGTTAAGAACAAGAGCTCCTACCCAGGCATTCAATTCTACACTATACCTTTCTTAGTTGGAATATGATCTATAAAAAACAATCTTGACATTTCACTTCCTTATTTATGAAGTCAACTTAATGTCAATATAGTATTTTTAATCCCTTATACATCCAGTCATGGGTTTCTCAATTCCAAATGTTGACAATCTAGAGTTAAATTTTCACCTTTATTTCATTACTAACACATATCTTCTATTTTAAGATGGTCAGACAAATTAGCTAAAGAAGATTTCTTTTTTTTTTTTGAGGAAGATTGGCCCTGAGCTAACATCCATGTCCATCTTCCTCTATTTTCTATGTGGGATGCCTGCCATAGTAAGTATAGCTTGTCAAGCGGTGTGCAGGAACATACCCGGGATCCGAACCAGCAAACCCCCGGCTGCTGAAGTGGAACATGCAAACCTAACTGCCGCACCACCAGGCTGGCCCCTAAGGAGGGTTTTTACCTTGGACCAAAGAGGTCGTTGACTCCACTGTGTTTACTCAGGTCTTTTGAGGTTTGCCAGTGTTGATAAAGTGGTCTGGTAAAATGTAACATACTACAACCAATTTTTGTCAATTATGTCACATCATTTGCGTATTGCTTTTACCTAACTTTTCTGTTACCTTTTTGTTCTGTGACTCAAATTTCTACCCTTCCATTGTCAATTAATTAGAATCTTATCTATCACAACTGCCTATAGTTTATCCTCATCCTTTCTGTTCTCCACACAGTTACTGTTCACATTTTATCATTCTCCTCAAAACTTTTAGTGACTTCCCTTAAAGGATATCTGAGATAAGTTTCAATTACTCAGTAGAAATTCAGTGAAGACAAAGCTTTCCCCTTTTAGTCAAAGAATTAAAATCCTCTTAGTCTGATTGTGCTCTTCACCAGTCCTCAACTATATTGTAATCATATGTCTTCCATTTTCTTTCAAAATTCCAATTTTATTATATAGTTCAGTTTCCGCTATAACCAGACTTATATTTGTCAGATTATGTTTTCTAATTATCAAAAGAGAACTAGTTCATCCCTTGGTAGTTACTTTTACTTCTGCCTGTTGTGACCTATTCTTCATCTCACGTTCTGAAATCGTTCTTCCGTAAGATGGCACTTCTTTGCAACACACCCGACACCAATATTCCTTCCCTCCTCAGAATTCTTGGAATTACTTGTGCTGAAAACATGTGTCTATATCTCTTTCTCTCTGGACTAGAAATATCTTGACAACAGGAATTCATCCGTCATTTTTTCTGCTCTGTCCTCTAAAATAATATATGCTTATTTCACTATGACCCTCTATTGCATGGTTAAATTAATGTTTTAGTAGAATATATAGAATTCCCTTATTGTAGGGTTCAGTTCTTCTCATCTTAAGTTAAAAAGTAACCCCAGATATGGAAATTGTTTCCCATTATTTACTGTGGTCTAACGAATACGTATATTAACTCTCTCAGTACCCAGAGAAGAAAACACCTGTTAAGCAGTGTATTTACTGATAGTTGCCGCTTTTGAAAGGAAATTTTGAATTTATAGACTACTTATTTCAATATCATTCTAAGTTAATCAAATAGATACTTGGATTTTGCTTTTGTTTTGTAAAAACAATTTAGTCTTACTGTAGTAAAAACGGCAAGAACAGAAATCAAGTGGCCATCTTAAAATTCTCTGAGATGCCATGGGATTGAAAGATGGAAACAAGAGGATTCAAAGGTTTTCCAGGGTCTTGATCTTGAGGGTTTAGTGAATAAACTCATTAAAGAACAGTCCTTGTCCAGAATGGCTTACTATGGCTCCTTTTCCCCTGTGCACGCTTTGGGGCTGTAGGGGAGGAAGACATTTCCTCTTCCCAAATGTGGGTTCGTCTGGCCGGAGAACAAATTAAATTCACATGAGACAGAATAGCAAGAGAAAATTAAACAAAGCTTTATGAGGAACCATGGCCCGGGGCCTTTCTTCCCAAAGGAAGAAAGGGCACTGAAGAAGTGGGGTGCACAGAGTGGTTATATACCCCCAAACAGGGTGTTTCACATGTGATTGAAATGTCCCTCCCACAATAGTCACAAGATTGCCCTGTCCGCACAGCGCTTGATGGACATAGCAAATAGTGGGTCTGCTATCTCGGTGGGCGTAGCAGGAGGCAAGTTGATTGTCTGGAGCTGGGCGGTCACAGGTGAGTGCAGCAATCAGTTCCTAGCCTAAGGAAAGATGCTTAATCCTTAAAGAAATGCCAACGTTGGGAGGGGGAGGGAAGTCAGTTACAGGAGGTTACCAGACAAGCACAATAAAATGCAGATTTAAGTCCTTGCCTTTGGTATTGATTAAGAGTTTCTAGAGACAAGGTTATCTCCTTTCTTCTTGCTGGTACAGAGAGGGAGGCACCTTTTACAGATAGAGATTTACCTTACAAATGTAAATGTGTCCTAACAAAGGGCAAGTTCCATTCCTCAGAGCCTCCTTCCCTGTCCCAGTTTATCAAAAGCAATCGGCCTCAAATAATCCTGATGCCAAAGAGACATATCTTGGGATGGCCAATTTCAGGTCCCTACAGGGCCACGGGGCTGAGAAGAGGACATTGTTTTGCCACTTGTAGAACTAAAGCTTGTGGGATAAGAGTCAAGAGAAATATGCTGGGATTCACATCCTATGGCAACCTCGGTGGAAGGGTGCCTGCTGTGGTCAGAATTGTCTCTCAATGCCAGGAGTTTGATAAGAGGCTGTAAAGCAGTGCTGGTCAGTCTACATGGTGGGCTGAACAGGAAAGAAAATCTGCCTAATTATTAAAAGGGTGTCTCTGACTTTCAAGATGAGGCCTCATAGAATCGAACACTGCACCAGCATATGTGGCAGAAGAAATGTTATTTTAATCTTCATTAGTATTTTAATAATTATAAGACTATAATGTATTATGTAATCCTCATTGGTATATTTTTATTTTTCTTGAGGAGTTTGATTGCAAACTTCACCAAAGCTACTGACCTTCAGTTTGCAAAAGATTATCAGTTTCATCATGAATAATGTTGAAAATGATTTTCAAATGTGAACTGCAAAGAATATCTATTTATAACACAAAGCACTGGTACAATTTAGTAAGCTAAATGTCTTTAAAAAGTAAATTTTTAAAAGTGCTTTGTTTTTTTTTTAATTATATTGCAAGAGCTTCCTTGGCATAGAACAGCATTAAATCTATTAGGAGAATGGATAGAAGAATTCAATAGAAGCTTTTCAGTACACGTTCAATTATTAAAGCATTTGCCATAAATACTGTGGCTTTGTGATGCTGTGTGCCTATAGCATTGTCTTGTAATTGAAGATCTTGTTATTTAAATGTTTTAAATTTTGATAGGTACTTAGAATAATGTAATTAACTTGGGATACTAAAAGAAAATAATTGAAGGTATTCCCTATGCTATGTGGTGTTTAATGCATTGTATTTTCAAGAGAAAAATAAATAAATTTGCATTGTCTTCTTGGGAAACCACTAATTTCTGACCCTATATGACCCAATGTTGGCCCAAAGGTATATCTGCAGGACTTATTCCACTGAGAGCACATTAATTGGGTCTGAAAGAGAGTAGACATTCAAAAAAATACATATTAAATTATTGCATGTTTTAAATTATGATATATATTGCATTTCTATTTTGAATGTAGCAAATATTTATATTAGTCAACCACTTATTAACTTTTTGTACATTCTGCTTTCTGTATTCAAAAAATAAATTTAAAATTTCATTAAATATTACTCACTTTAAAAGAATCAGAATAGCTTCTATTTTTAAAACAACGTTCAGAACCAACAAAATTTAAGCAAGAGTGTTAAGTACCCTTGTTTTTAGAGATTTAAGGATTGCTAATGTGGGGGATCAGAATTTGCCACCCCAAAATGTGTCTCTTTGGCTTGATTACTTTTAAGAACAAAGGACTCAGGAAAAAATCTTTGACCTTCCCTCTAATTGCTTCAAAGAATTTAAGATAGAAGGCCTGTTCCTAGAAGGAGCTATCACCATAGATAACTACCATGTAAAATAAGCTAGGTGTGGTAGACAAGGGTGAACCCAGAAAGGCCCATTTAATCAAAGTCCTCCCCGTGTCTTGTTGTCTTTGCAAGGTATGGCAAACACTTATTTACCAAACATTTGCTTTTCCATCTCCATATGAGCTGCCTTCCTCTCCTTTGAAATCCCAAACTATTACTCTCAATGTTCTCCTTTGACTGTAGCTACAGATGGTATTTAAGGTGGTGGCTTTGGCCATTTTAGCGAGTTACTCAGTTTTCCTGGATTTCTCCCATGTAGTCATGTTATGAAACTTTGATTTTTGCCCTGATATTCTGTCTCATGTCAATTTAATTCTTACAACAGCCAGAAAAACCTAGAGGATAGAGGAATATTTCTTCCTCCCTTACAATGATCAGTAGAATTTCACTTAAATTACCATTTTCCTATACTCTCATAGTCATCTTCAACAGAAGTAGCATGAGTTTAATATATATGGAGCCTCTCAAAAAAGGCAACTACTAAATAACAAGTCTATTGCACTATTTTTGTTGGTGTTGTTCAGGGCTTTTTTATGAGCTGTCCACCATTGTAGAAAATCGTATCATTGATGGCAATGCTATTTTCTATTAGTGTACCTATGTATTAGTTACTTGTACATTAGAACAGTCAATTTAATACAACACACCAATATCAGTCTGCTTTTGTAATTGTATTCCAAGTGAGTCTGCTTACATGTGAGCATCTGACTGCTTCTCTGTGTTTTCTAGAATGGTGACGCTGAGCATTTGTGTATGAAAATATATATTATTTTATTATAACTTCATTTTCTTCTATTTCTCTTCTGCATTACAATTAAGGCAATGTATTGATTTTTTTATGAGTTAAGTAAGTTATATTTTCTATGGATTTAACTTCAAGTAGTAAAAAAATTTTTTAAAAGGGAGTTGTGCTTAATAAGGCTGAAAATCACTGGCCTAGGAGATTCAAATAAGGTCACATTAGTGAGTTTTATTTTTCAAACTATTGCACATTTCCCCCAAGGATCTAATTTATGAAACACATTGAATCTGCTGCAAGAAGTTAAACATGATTCAGATTACAATAGATACAATGAATATTGAATGAATAACAAATGGAAGCGGTGCTCAAGGTTGCAGAAGGATGAATTTTGTCCATGGAAATAAGGATCAGTGAATATAAGACAATCATTCAGTGCATCAAAATTTTAAAGCCCCAAGAAGTCAAAATGATGATGGAGAAAATAAGTGTGAATTAAGAGAGGAAATGATGTAAGAAATCATCAAAGATTGGTGAGTTGGAATGCCAAAGATACATTTTTGTGGAGGTTTTTTTGCCTGAGTTTAGGAAAATTAGATTGGTGAGTCATTTTTTATATCTATGATAGCAGGAGAAACAAATGATCCTAGTGTGAAGAAAAAGAATTAGAAGTTACTTCTGGTCCATTATATCATCCATATAAAGACTATGAATTCATAACTAGTGTGAGTAATATCATGATTTTTTTTTAAATTGAGAACTCTAGAAAACATAGTTTACTCTCAGCTTCTAATAGTGAAAGTAGATTTTTTTTCGTCTGGTTTTGTGTGATGGAAGAGTGATCTTTGATGCAAGAAGTGATGACTTTCTAGAGTATGACTTTGTTTTTGACTGGCAGAAAAAAAAACAGTAAAATAAAGATAATATGTCAGTGATGCAGAAAAAAGTGCTAAGACTAAAGCTGTGATATGGATGTTGTGCTGACTTCCAAGTAAAGGAAAGAGTTCAGATTTCAGCTAAGGATTGATTCTGGAATAGAATACTTCATAAGTAATGGCCTTTCATTTATCAAAGAGCTGGAGCATAAGCTGTTAGTAGGACATACAGCAGAAACCTCAGAAGGACTGTGTGATTAAAATTCTTCCAGTGAATCCAAGGACATGAATGATGAGAATGGGTAGCAAAGAATGAAATTGTTCATAATTTTTATCTTCCTCATACAACCTGCTGATATTACATGACATGATGTGAGATACCTTAGTTTATTTATGTTAATAAATTCCTGTTTTGTTTTGTTATGACAGAACATGGAAGTGGATAAACTCAAATGTATACACACATGGGCACACACATACACACATAGTTATTCAATCTGCTGATCTGCAGTGTGGAAGCACCTGCCACTGGAAAATTTCTACCTCCAAAGAAATCCAAACAGCAATGAAACCTATCACTTATAATATCTGCAATCCACAGTGGGCTTCACGCACTGTATCTTACATAGTGCTGACAAGTTGATACTCGGGCATTCATCTATTTGACTCTGAAGCCTGTGCTATTTATTCTTTGCCATGAGCCAAGTTTTTATGAAGAGGGCATATCTGAACAAGAATTCCAGAGTTGTCAAATCTCATCTCAAGCAACCAAAATGATTTATGGAAAGGATGAAACTGCAAAATGAGTGCATCAACATATGTACTTATAATACTCTGTTTTAAAATATGCACAGTGGGAAATACGTGTTCTTAGCCTGGTTCATACATGGAATTTCATAAAAATGTTACGAATGAATGGAAGAAGAAATGAAAAAGCCACAAAAGAATCTTTCCAGTTCAGAAATCAGATTTTTCATGCTTTTGAGTTTAAAAGTTGCGCAGCTCTTCAATAACCTGTGAAGACATTAGAGGGCGCCCTAGCCCCACTTTCCATCGATGTAAGTCCTGGGTGGAACGGACAGGGAAAAAGCAAATTTCCTAGGTTCTTGCTTTTCCTTGAGAGCTACTATAGTTCCTTTTCTAAAGCACTCACAAAAGAGAGAAGTATTCATCAAGAGACCCTTCTCTTCAGTAGAAAAAACAGACAGTTCCTGCCTAAGAGTCAGCAGCATGAGGACTTTTCCCTACTTCTTTGTTCTAACCTCACTTTGCCCTTCCACTTGCCTCTGTATTAATAGATCCTCAAACAAGAATAGGCCCAGTTAATGATCTTAAAAAGTGTCGTTCAACTTTGATTCCTGTCCCTGGCCTTCGAGTTTCCCCTCACCTAGTCTGCGGGGAGTGGTGAGATTGTTTATCAATGAGGTATGTTTGGCCCAGGAGCTTCTAATCTCCTTGTATCTAAAGGAATTTATTTCATCGTTCCCCTCAATTGAGGGAGTGTGCAAATGTTAAGATTGGGTTAAATGATGCCATTAACAAATGGCATTGACACAGACGTGTTTTACAACCTCCGATGTAGCCCTTAAGCCCATGAGTGATCTATAGCAAAGCAGTAAATAACGATTACATGATGTCTTTGACTAGGTCACAACGTAGTCAGAGAATGACAAATGAAGATGAGCCGTAACCTGGTTAGCACCCGGAATGATTCTCAGTCAAGCTAATTCATCTGGTCACAGACAAATAGCAGAATGTTCTTCTGCTCACTTCTCAAGTGCTGACACTTTTCTCTTGAGTGGTAAAGGTTATTAGATTGCATTTTAGGAGTTGAAGAGACATTTGGTGGACGGAAACCATAGCCTAATGTGCATTGCACCGTGCATACATTCCTGCTTTGGCAGCCTTGTGCCAGCCCACACCTCATTGATTCCATTTGTGCATTCTACATGGCACTAACACTTGAGTGATTAAATCTAAAAAGATGATCCTTAATATAACCAACCTGAAAGAGCACATTTCCTTCCACAGATAGGTTAGATACAGCTTTCCTTTCTAAAAGCATTTCTTAAGAATATCATATTGGGTTTTCAAAATTTATTTTATCAAGTTCTACTTTTAAAAATTAATTGCTTACAGATACTAATTTAATCAGACCGGTTACTAAATATCCCATATAAATAAACATTTTATATATAGAGAATAAAGATTTCATATATTATATATGTTTGCTGAATTTAATAAGAAAAGCAGTATGACTAAAATAGATATTGACTTCATACGTGCCCCAAACTACTCTTTTCTCTAAAGAAATGAAATAAAGTGTAGATGACATAACGAAATTGACTTTTTTTCTGTTCTTCACTAAAATTATTTTAATGTAAAGTTCACATAAAATCAACCCTTGACCTTATGACATATCCTCTGCACTAACTGCTATAAAATAGTATGACACCTAGTTAAAACGTTTGTTATTTATGCTCTGTGTGTTGCTCGGAGTAAATCTTTTTAGAATAGTTCAGTATTATTAAACTATTTAATCTATTTGAGACCAATTAAAGCAAAGAGCTCTTGGAGAAGCATCTAAGATATAATGCTTCATATAGTCAGAAATATTTTTGTAATATTCAAATGTAAATCATAGGTTGGGTAATAAAAGGAGAAATGAAAATTGATCCATTTTTAATATAGAACTATAATAATCTGGTAGTTTTTATTAACATAATTATTTTGATTAGTTCCACAGTATGTAACATGAGCAACATGATGTAATAGAAGGAATATAGACACATGGGTCAAATAATTCTGAGTTAGAATTCCAACATCGAATATTAGCTTTGTGATAAATACCTTACTTTAACGCCCAAAGTTTCAGTATCACTATTTGTAAAAACATAAATAAAACTAAAATTCTGATGAATATGAAATAGATACTGAACGTAAAAGATTTCACAGTGTCGAGATTCAGCAATGATTTAAATAATGTAGCTTACTTTACATTCTTATAATTATCTGGCTTTCTACAAAACTTAGCTTTTTACCACACAACTCCCTTAAAATAATTTTCTAGTCTACTCCCTTTCAAACATTGTACATTTACAATCTACTTTTTTAAAGTACTACCCGTGACTAAATAATTAGGCATAGAAATAATACATACATAATGTACATTTAAAAGAGAAGATATTACAATAATTTATATGCATCCATAGTAGATATAATAGTATACACAACTCATTTTCAAACATGTGTCCACATCATTTATTCTTTTTCTCACTTGTATCAAATTAGAAAAGTTAAACATATGTATTTAAAACTCATCGCTTTTACATTTAAGCATATGTCATTCTAGGTTTGTTTTTTTCTTTGTGCGTGTGCATGTACATATGTATATATGCAGGCATATGCACCTGTGTGCATCTACCTATGTAGATCCATGTACATTTTTTTATCACATAGAGCATGTTTTGTCACCTGCTATTAAACTTTATAAATATATCATGAATGTCTTTCCATATGGTTGAATACTCTTCTAAAACATGTAGAGTTTAAACAAATTTCTTGTAGATAGTCTGACTCCAGGTGGAAAAGTGCCCATATTCTCACCTACTGGAATGAATATTAGATGTGGTTGACAATTAATATCATTTGGGGGAAATTGAGTAATTTTTTAAAAATTCTGTGTGTGAATTCTGCAAGTAAAGGGTTGTTAAAGAAAAGATGCACTAGACAACTAAGGAAATATTTTTATCCAGACTATTCCAATAAGGAAAATGTTCATTAATGAGGAACATTTCAAAGTAAAGGAAGGGAGACTATGGTCTTATAAAGGAAGTGAAATAAAGGAATCTGAGGGAGAGGGGAGGTGGTCTTACCTACATCATTGGGGAAGGATGGAAGTGGGTCTTACCAAAGTCATATTGGGGGAAGGGAGGTTTTTGCAGTTAGTCCTTTTTCAGAACACAAAAAAGTGAACAGATGTCTTAACTATCACTTTTTCTTAAAATACAGAATTTGTACAAAATTAAACAGATTTCATCAACATAGGCTTGAAAAAAGAACTTTTAAATTTGTGGCAATGGGAAAAGCTAATCTGGATAATTTTGGTCAAAATAGCTATTCTTCTTAATTCAGCACCATGATTAGAAGAAATCATTAAATGCTGCTCCAAATATCAACTGCGTATTAGAGATTCAACTCACAACTATAATGCATTAACACACATGTAGTCAGAATGCATCAGTTAACAGGTACAAGGGAAGCTCCATTATCATTTCAACTTCAAGTCTATGATATTAATAATTTTTCCAGTAGGATAGCAGGATTTAGCTCCCATTTCAAAATTCCCATCCTTATCTAGTATTTCAAGAGAATAAGAGAAGGGAGAGAGTTTGCTATTTCACATAAATTGCACGTGAGCCTGTACAGTGGTATGCAACCCAATATCACCTGCTCGGCATGCCACACTACTTTGTCCACAGAGCACTGCCAGGACTACTGGTTCTCTTTCGTGTTCTCTGCTCAAACTCCTCAAGGAAATTTGCCTATAAAAGAATGTCATAAGGGATTTTTCTTTTATGAAAAGAACTGTCAGCATTGACTAGATAAATCAGACAAATCAGGTATGGTACATCTAAAGCAATTACTGGTCAATTACTGGGATATAATCCATATGGAATCCATATGGCTCAACTTTCTTTTTCATATTTTCCCTTTCAGGGTTATATGAATCTATATCAATTCAGATATGCTAGGATACATAGCATGGTATCACAACTCCCAAATCTCAGTGGCCTAACTTAAAATATACATCTCGTTTTAATCACATGTCCTTTGAAGTCACCTGAGAATTCTATTGTACATCATCCTCTTTGTGAAATCCAGGCTGGCCAAGTTGTCATACAACTAGAACAATGTTAATCTCCAGAGGGAGAGAATGAAAAATCTCCTAAAATTTTCACCCAGAAAAGACACATCAATTCTTCCTACAATGAATTGACCCAAACAAGTCACAAGGCTCAATAATCTAAAAGGCTCTGTCAAAGCAAAAATTGCACTGAATGAGTTCAATGGTCCAGGAGGACTTTATTCAAGGCTATTGCAATGGGGGAGAAGAGCCAGAGCTCAGCCTGAGCTCAACTCTACAGAACCAAAGGCATACAGAATTTTAAGAACTAGACTTGGGGATCTTGGACATCTGTGTTTGCTAGCTAGATTTACCCAAAGGAAAAGTAGTTTCACTCATCTTTATGGAGATAATTTCACAACTTGCGGCAAGACACCTGCTAAAATTAGGCTTCTACCATTCCACAGAAACTGAGAGAAAGCAGCGCTATCTACTTTGAAGGTTGTATTTCTAAGGTATCATTTTCAGGTCTTTGAGAAAGGCATTCCTGGGTTGTAAAACTGCAAGAAGCTTTTGAAAAGACTTGCGTCTCAAAGGAGCAGAGAAAGAATTACAAGTTTCTTATAGGAAGTTCTCTAAGAAGAGGGAGGTCAAGGACTTAGAGGCAGGAAGAAGCCTGTCTGAAGTTTAGTCAAGCTGAGGGGGGTGTCATGGTCAGGTCAGAGAACTCCATTCCTTGCGTATCTCTGAGAGGAAAACTGGAACCTTTAGGTGGACAACACCAGTGGCCACTACCAGCACAAACCCTTTTTACTGTTAATTCTTGACTCTCCTTCTGTGGACTTATGTCGAGTCCCTTTTAAATTTTCATCCCTGCCATTAGTTGTAAAGAACTTTTTTGGTTTTAATGAAAATAAAACTGCTGAAAGGTAGGGTACTATACCAACATGGAACTCTAGCCGACTTCACCTACCTACTAGCAGGAAGCTGATGAGTCCTTCCTCCACTGAATCCACTGAGTGTAGAATCCTTGATAAATTTGACCTGGAGTCACTTGACTCTTTATTACCGATACTCAGCTCAAAGCCAGTCCCCACAATTCTCCCTTCTTGCAGAAACAATTCATAGACAATTAAGAATTTTCATTCTTAACCCTATAAATCTCAGCAACTGGTAGGCATCGATAGGCTAGTTAAGGGGCTAAAGGCCAATTAAAAACTTGTTGGCTCTTTCTATGCTTATGCAAATTTGACTCTGAAACTGACTCTGAACTGATAAGAGATTTGTGTTCAGCCTTCTGTAGACTGAGCTGTATGTTCCCCCAAAGTCATATATTAAAGCCCCAGCCCTCAATGTGATGGTATTTGGAGATGGAGGCTTTGAAAAGTAATTTTTAGCTAAGGTCATGAGAGTGGGGCCCTCATAATGAGATTAATTCTTTAATAAAAAGAGACACTAAAGGGCCCTCTCTCTCTCCTACTTTCTCTCTCTTTCTCCCTTTCACTCTTTCTCTCTCATTTTTCCTCCACCATGTGAGGACACAGCAAGAAGACTGCCATCTACAAGCCAGGGAGAGTCCTTGCCAGAAACTAACGATGCTGACACATTGATCTCAGACCTCTGTCTCCAACTCTGTAACTAATTAAACAAATTCTAGTATGTCCACCACAACAGTACACGGCCATCAATCTGATGAATGCTCCTTTCCTTGGTGCCTCTCAACCCAATCCCCAGAAGAACTAGGGTCTAAAATTCACCTTAACTGTCTTGTCTCTGGGATACATCAGCCCCGGACCCTTTATTGTGCCAAATACAATATAAGCAGACCACTATTTCTAGAATTATTCTGAGTCCTTATACTGACAGTATCCTCACCTGGTGGTAATCAAAGCCATTGGTTTCTGATGCCCTTCTAGTCTTTATCTTCCACTTGGTAGCTAGGGATTAGTTTATCAGGCAGCCACAGGGCTAGAGTCCTTGCAACACTGTTTAATTTCTATGCAGTGAATTACATGGTGCCATAAAGGGGTTCAAGTGCTCCTTTATGAAATTTAATTGTTCACCTAGGCATCATATTACTGCCTACCCTCCTTGTCACAGGTAAAACTTTGAGTGCCAAAGAACAAGAGGCACTCCATTCAGTGAAGAGGGCAGCAAAGTCAGCCCTCAGGATGGTCAAAAGGAAGTAAAACTCAACTGTGTGTTTCAAGTTAAAAAAATGTCAGATGAATTTTTTTTTTAATCAGTGCGATGGAGAGCGTACAGAGAGGTTCCAGTTACTTTCCCCTGATCGGATTTCCAATCTCTAGGCAATAGAAGGTTGCATATTTTCTTTGAGCATTTCAAGGTAATATCTTCATTTCCTTCAGAAAAACCAGCATTTTACACACGTGCTTTGAAATTTGTGCAAATTTGTCCTGAAATTTTAATTCTATTTTTCAAGATTTTATTAAAAAGAAAGGAGTGGTGGTTCCTCTCTCTCCTCAATCCACCCAAGATTTTCATAGTGGGAAAGGAAAAATATCTTTCACAAAACAAATGATTCAGACAAGCCAGTCCTAACTTCAGATAGTAAACCTGGAGCGTTTTATAAATCAATTCACACCAGAAAACATTCACATCGAGTCAACCAAGACTTTCCCACTGTTCACATCTGAATTTTAATCAAACTATATTTTGGGTGATTAAGCTGTATTTAGTTGAAGGGAAAATCTTTTTAGAGGGAAATTGACTCTGTCTCTTAATATTTAAAATGTACCTACTTATATCCTAACAAACCATCTCTGAGACTTTATTTTAGAGGAATTCTACCAAAGATGAAAGATAGATATACAAAAATGTTCATTTCTGAATTTATTATAATAGTTAAAACAGGAAATATTACTAGGTGTCATAGAATATTGATTGCTTATTATGCACTAAACATTACTCCATTCAATTAACTTTTTTTTTAAAGATTGGCTCTGAGCTAACATCTGTTGCCAATCTTTTTTTTCCTTCTTCTCCCCAAAGCCTTCCAGTATATAGTTTTATATTCTAGTTGTAGGTCCTTCTGGCTCTGCTATGTGGGATGCTGCCTCAGCATGGCTTGATGAGTGGTGCTAGACCTGCGCCCAGGATCTGAACTAGCGAAAACCTGGGCCACCAAAGCTGAGTGCACAAACTTAACCACTCGGCCATGGGGCTGGCCTCTCACTTAAAATTTATAACTTACTTCAGTTAATCCACACATCTCAGGTGTTTAGTTGCAGAATCTACGCTCCTAACTGCCATATCTTTCTGTCCCTCAAATGTACAATTAGAGTGCATGTTTAAGATTTCAAAGGCAACACATGAATAGTACTTGGGGAAAGGATGCCATCATAGTTATGAGCTGAAAAAATAACCAAAAAATGGGAAAATCCAATCTTCCTTTTCACATTCATAATAAAAAAATGTGATAATTTTCCCACTAAGTCTTTGAAATAGAGTTAATAAGAGAGAGTGCAGTCTGCTCAGCAATCTAGGGAGAAAGATACATGGGATTCAATCACATACATCATACAGATACAGTCCCATGTATTGATAACTCAGAAACTAAGGTCTCAAGTTCTAAGAGTATCTTTCCTTTGACAGACTAACTTTTGACAGCTCTTGTGATGAGTAATTTTATGTGTCAACTTGACTGGGCCCCAGGGTGCCCAGATATTTGGCTAAACATTATTCTGGGTGTGTCCGTGAGTTTATTTCTAGAGGAGATTCACAACTGAATCCGTAGATTGAATAAAGCAGATTGTCTTCCCTGCTGTTAGTGGGCTCATCTAATCCACTGAAGGCCTAATTAGAACAATAAAGCAGAGTAGGAGAGAATTCACTTTTTCTGCCTGTCTTCCATTTGGGACATCAGTCTTTTCCTGTCTTCAGACTCACTCAGACTGGAACTTACACCATAGGCTCTCCTACTTCTCTGGCTTTTAGATGTGGACTGGAACTATACCATTGACTCTCCAGCAGATCTGGGGACTTCTCAGCCTCCATAATGATGTGAGCCAATTCCTCATAATAAATCTCTTTATATATGTGTATATTCTATCTTTTATCTGACAACTGTACCCACCCTCACCCTCATCCCTAGATAAGTAGATTGCATAAAGAAAAAATGTATTAAGTTATGCCACTGAGATTTGGGCATTATCTGGAGCTGCATTTTACCCAGGCTATCCCAATTAAATACAAAACATTGCTCTATTCACACATCTTGCTCCAGGAATTACTAAGTTTTGCTTGTGCATCTGGTAACTTTTCTTTTCTTATAAATTTATATACAGTCTGTTCACCCTTTTAAAGTAGAATGAAAAGTTTTATATCAAATATGAAAAAATAGACACTTCTATGCTTTTAGTTCTCAGAAGATGCCTATGGCTTCCATTTTATTGTAAATAATGGCTTTGCAGAGGGAAGAAACAATATTTCTAATCTGTGGGTGACAAATAGATATGGAAAAAAGTTACTGAGCATCATGCAGCCCTTCTGTGGATGGAAATAGGATCCTCGATAAACACTAGGAGCAACAACATCAGTAACTCCAGATGGGATACAGAGCCTGAGACCAAGTGGGTACATTGCCCAAGTACAACTTAAATATATGCTGAATAACTAGGAACGCCTGGTATAGCCAAGAGAAACAATTAGAACTACTAAAATTTGCTCACATTTGGACTCTTGTCTGTTAATAGCATGTCTTCTGCTTCCTGGTTTGTAAATTACAAGTCAAATGGGGGCATCTGACCCTCATTTGTGTTACTTTGTTTTCCTGATACTAAAGAGTATTAAGAATGTGATTCTTCTCTGTTTCACAAGTATTTGAGAAGCAAAGACCTTCCTGCAAATCTGAAACATGGAGCAATTTGGCCTCCTCTAATTGTTTTCCATTTAACAGAGGCGACATTTGCATTCCTTTCCACCCATACCAAAATTATTTCCTCCAACTGGATAAGTAAACAACATACTCCAAGACAGAGGAAAACTTTAAGGCTTTATGAAATTTTACAGATCTTTAAAATATGTGGAATAATAAGCTCTCCGAATCAGACAGATTTTTAATAATTACAAAATTCAATCATCCTGTCCGTTAAACTATTAAATGATAATGTCTTTCAAATGATACCACTTTGTGATAACACTTAGGCAGACATTTTGTTCTTTAGGAAATCAATTTAACTATTTTTCTATACAGAAAAAAAGTATAGAGAGAATGTGATGCAGAGACTAAAATAGAAATCAGAGAGTGAATCATTTACTCTTTAATTCTCAACATTCTTGCATTTTAAGGCTTCTCACAAGAGACAAAAAGACACTTATGAATTCCCTTGATATAAAAACAATGATTACATCAGAATGAGCTCTGCTTGGACGAACTAGGTTGCTGTCTTATTACTAAACCATTAAAGATGAGTAAGTCTTAGCCTGGTGGAGTGATACTTTTTTTTCCAGGCTGAAGATCCAGAAGCATGAAAGAACGTGTTTTCAAAGCAAAAGACATTTCTTTCGAATCCTGGTTGTGAGGGCAGGAAAGAGATAGTAACTTGAGGGTATATGGGTTTATGGGAGGATATTTATTATGTGAGAGAATGTTCTGCCTGTTTAAATGTTAAGGAGAAAGACTTGAGAACAGATTCTAGCAAATAATTGGTGCTCAATATTCAATGAAGGGATTACTGAATTAATGAGTAAATAGTAGAGGCAAATGATATAAGATTACAGAATTAATAATATGAGAATCTCGAGAAGGGGGCATGAAGGTGAAGCAGAATAGGTGAGAGATTGTCCTTAGATGGTAAGAGGGCAAGCTCCTCTCTTTTAGTAAGAAGGAAGATAAGAAAACTCCTTACTGATCTATTATTATTATTATTGATTTTTGCAGAAACATTTTGTAGATGAAGTTATCGGCTGGGATTGATGTTGAGAGTGGAAATGTGTAGTGAGGAATATTGCAGAGAACAGAACAGGACCGTGGAGATAAGAGAAGAGAAGTCTGAAGAAGATTTAAAATGTGTGTTATGTGTGTGTAGGCAATGGTGGAGTAAGCTGAGTGGGGAAGCATGGAAATGTGGGAGAACGAGTACAAGCAGGGAGCATGTAAGCAGTTGTAACGCTTAGTATCATCAATGATCCCAGTCTACCTATTTGGGTGCCCTTTTTTTCAGCACTCAGCTGCCATGGCGCAGACAGGTATGGGAAAGATGGGTGTTGGGACACATAAAGGATGGGATTCTCTGCATCCTTAGAATAAAGCCAAAGTTTAGCTAAATAAAGAGACGTAAGGTGGATCCAATGAACAATTTCACATTTAAGAGGGACTTTATACATCATGGAAATCCAGAAGAGGCGTGTAAAATTTTGGAAGAGAGTGGAGTATTGGGGAACTGTCAGGTAAAAGGTAGCCCAGACAATACATGGAGAAGAAACTAGAGACAAATCTGCTATGTCAGAGGGAATTAGATTGAGGAAAACAAGAAGTGAAGAAGTGTGGTACGTTCTGTGCTGTTGAAAAGGTCCAGGATTCAAGCTTCATAGCTTGGGAAGGAGGCCTTCCGGAGGTGGTGTTAGTATGCTATTTCTTTTTCCTAGGGATCTGCAGTTGGATGTTGGAAGCAGAATGAAATGAATAGTATTTCATATTATGTCCATGGTCCAGAAGCAAGGGGTGGTAGGCGACAGTGGTGGTCTCTCATGCTTCAATGCGCCTCAGAACTTTGGGACAGTTCTGTATGTAAAACTTCTAAGACAATTACCTGTTTTACTCCAGAATCCTGGTTGGTACTGTCTTAGCTCTTGTTATATATTTCAATCAAAGGAAGCAGAACTAAAAGATATATTTTCTCCCTAAAAAAGAGAATCATATATTCTATTTTTCATCACCCACTATTTTGTCCTATATGCACCCATCTCTATACATGTAAATCAAATACACAGCAGAGATTCTATTTTTCATAGGAAAAGAAGAATGAAAGTACTTATTAAGTCTCATAGTTTCCGAAGTAACGTACTGAAAGAAAGGACTAAGACATGGTTCATAATTGATACACATTTTCCCCCAGCTATGGCGTATTAATTTGTCCACTTTCTGAGAAAGGTAAATGTATTTTATTTTGTTACCAAGGAAACAATCAGCAACACCAAAATTTCCTTATCTGAGGTTATTTTTTTCCCTCCTCAGTATAAAAAGAAATTCTTAAAAGAATTCCTTCAGAAAATTTCACTTGATGTTTCTCAATTTTGTCTGGGGTATGTTTGTTCTTTTGTACACTTTAGACAATTTGGAAGAAAAAAGCCAGCACATTTCCAACTTCCAGGTATAGCCATTTTGATATATTTATTTTGGAATTTATTCTATCTATATTCACCCCAAAAAAACTCAAAACAAAAATAAATTGGAGGAATACAAAAAGCATATTATTTTACAGTCTGCTTTTGCAATAACAAAAAATTATGAATATATTTCATATACATAAATGTTTTCTACACTGTACTTCTTGATGACTAATTTCTATTTTATATATGAACAGTAATGTATTTACTAACCTCCATACTGCTGTATATTTACATAGTTGCCAAATTTGTAATATAAGCTATATAGCCAGACACATTCTTGTAGATAAACCCTTTTCATGTGCATAATTATATCATAAATACCAACCCAAAGAAATTCAGTAGTTATATCCATGGGCATGCACAGGTTAAGGATTTTGATTCATATTCCATATTGATTTCTAGAAAGTTTTTACCAATTTAAATTCCAAATTTAAAATGATTTTCATTTATCCCCATTGCCTAAAAAACTAATTTTTTAGTTTTAGGCTTCTAACATGCATCTTTCTCATTTAAAAAAATCTCTCTCTTAATTCTCTCATTTATTTTAAATTTACCCTTGTTGTTGCCACACAGTATAATAATTGCAAATATATACTCTGAAATAAGGCTTCCTCACTTGCTAGCTCTGTGATCTTGGACAATTTTTTCCTTCTGTAAAATGGAGGTTTCTATCTTTTTTTTTTTTTGAGGATAATGTTATGATAAAACTGTATTCATTGTAATTTCTAACTTTGAATTACTTGTGAAATTGAGCCATTTCATGCTCCTGTGTAATTTGAATTTATTTTTCATATCGCTTACCTCTACGCTTGCTGTTTTCTTATTGGTTAGTAAAAATTTTTTCCCATGTTAAGAATATTGACTTTTTTGGCCATATGCTGGGCATTATTTTCCAAATTATTGCTTGCAAGTTATTTCTATTTATGATATCCTTAATTCAGACATTTCTAAATTATTTTTTATCAAAGTAATTCATGTCATAACAAATCAATTAATTCTAAAAAGCTGATGACAAAGCTGTTTGCTCCACTTCTCCCTACATAATCTGCTCTCCCTGAAGAATCACCAGTCAACTTTTCATGCATTTTGATTCCGATTGTTACTGCTCTAACTCTATATAAAATAATCATTCCTCTATTTCTTTATTCATCAAACTTAAATAATAACTGCTCTTGTCCCACTATCCTGGGTGACAGTTTAGGTCACTTAGATTTTCCCTTTTCTTCCTCCCTCCCCATCTTAAAGATTAATAGTGATATTATCATTTTTGCTCCCTCCATTGATTGGTGACCTCTGTTCATTTTAATAATGTTATCTCTATTTATTTTTCCATTAATTTTATTCAGTATCATGTCTTCTTTCACCTTGTGTTTTACAATCCCAATAATGTCTTCCATGCTTCCATGAAAACCAATAAGCAGTGGCTATATTTTTATACCTATATGTAGTTATAAAACTCTTCTGCCCAGCCAAGCATTATGCCGGGATGATATTTCCTTCTCTCTGGATGTTCTAGAAGTACAAGGCTTCTAACATCAAGGTTATGATTTTAATTGCTTAAAACCATGCTAGTATTTAGTTTGCCTCTATTTGAACTATAACTTTTCATACAGACTTCTGTGTTTCCTAATTTCTTTCCTTTTTCTTCTAGTTGAATAAATAAATGCTTCTGTAATATCTCATGTGTTATTTCTGTATCCTCGTTCATAGCATCTACTACGTGGGATCAGTTCATTCTCAAGGACCTCTCTGGACTTGCTTCCCTTCCTTTGCTGCAGTCCAAACTGATTACTCTTTAGGCCCACTACAGAGCTGCCATTATGAGATTTCCCTTCATTGTTTTCCTTAACTGTGACACTCTTTCCTGGAGCATGTATCTTTCTCATTTAAAAAAATCTCTCTCTTAATTCTCTCATTTATTTTAAATTTACCCTTGTTGTTGCCACACAGTATAATAATTGCAAATATATACTCTGAAATAAGGCTTCCTCACTTGCTAGCTCTGTGATCTTGGACAATTTTTTCCTTCTGTAAAATGGAGGTTTCTATCTTTTTTTTTTTTTTGAGGAAGATTAGCCCTGAGCTAACGACTGCCAGTCTTGCTCTTTTTGCTGAGGAAGCCTGGCCCTGAGCTAACATCCACGCCCATCTTCCTCTGCTTTATATGTGGGACGCCTGCCACAGCATGGTGTGCCAAACTGTGCCATGTCCACACCCGGCATCCGAACCAGTGAACCCCGGGCTCCCAAGAAGCAGAACGTGCGCACTTAATTGCTGTGCCACCAGGCCGGCCCCAGGGGTTTCTAACAGTACATATTACATAGGATTGTTATGAAACTTAAGTACATTAATATTTATGACGCACTTATGAGTGTGTGTAGCACCTAGGAATAATTTTGTTATAAATTTTTATTAGAAAAATTTTTCTAAATGAAATTTTATTCTTTAGTTAAATAAAACATCTGGAATATTTTTTTAAGTGGTAATAATAATAAAGTGCTCTTTTATTTTTCTCGACTCTTGTGGAAATGTCTCCATTGAGTCATCAGGAGATACAATGCAGATGCAGTCGTTGCTTCAAAATAAAAATACAGATCTTATTTTTAAAGTGTTTCCCTAATTCACATTGAGCTTCTTTTAAATCAGAAATGCTTGTGAAATTCTAGCAAATATCATTTGGCATCTATCAAGGTAACTGTTTTTTCCTAAAATAATTATTTTAACATTAATAATGAAGTGTAGCTTTGAAAGTTTTTTGTTTACTCTATATAATTATGTTGTATAATGCTATTAACACGGTAGTATATTTGATTGTGCAATATTTGCTTAATTTTTAAAATTTACATAATTAGTTGAACTTGGTTGCTTAAAGAATCCACCTTTGTTAGATTTTCATTTTAGTAATAATGCTATATTTATAAAAACAATTGAGAACTGCATTCGATATCTACTGCTTCGTAACAAATCACCCCAAATCCAACATCTTAAATCAACAGACCTTTCTTATCTCACACAGTTTCCAAGAGTCAAGAATCTGGACATGGCTTAGTTGATTGATTTTGGCTCAAGGTTTCTCACAAGTTTGTAGTCAAGTTTCAGCCAAGACAGCATTCTTCTCACGTCCCACTTTGAGCTGGAGAATGGGCTTCCAACTCAGTTTGATGCTTGTTGGCATGTTCAGTTCCTCTCTGGCTGTTGGATATGGGATTTAGTTTGTCATCACACGGGCATCTCAGTATGGTTGCTCACAGCATGGCAGCCATTTCTCACTGAGAGAAATGAGAGATGAGAAAGATAGAGAACCCCAAATGGAAGCTAACATCTTTTATTACCTAGTCTTAAATGTGACTGGTCATTACTTCTGTCATATGCTACTATGCTAATTACACAGACCAACCCAGGTAAAATGTGGAAGGGGACTGTCAAAGGATGGCAGTACCAGCCTGTGGAGATTGTTGAGGGACATCCGTAGGAAATAATTTAACCCTTTCCTCCATCTATCCTTCTTTCCATCCTTCTTAGTCCTTTGTTTAAATTTAATTTACACATTTTTTACTTAACACATTTTAAAATATATTTGACAACTTTTTCTTTTGCACTCATTGCTGTAGAAACTAATAAGCAGTTTAAAATTGTATACTTGATAACACATTAGCTTAGATTTCCTAAAGATTTTGTTTTTGCTATTTCTATTAAAATTATTCTTACAGTTCATCATATACATCAATTACATAAATCTCTTCCAGATCCCTTTTCCAGATATTATCTTCCATCTTAGAATCTACGTCACTTTGTCCTTTTCCTCTAAGGGACTTTTTCCAGTTTGGACTCTAAATCACTGATTCAATGTTCTGCAGTGCTTATTCCCCTATTTATTGCATCCTGTGTGAATTTTAATTGCTATTATAGTTTGCTAATTTAGTTTTATTTCATTTTTATCATATTCATCTCACTTTACACAACATTCTGTTATCTATTCAGTTTGGTTTACTTGATTCTTACAATATTCTGCCTATACTCTAAAGTGGCCTCATGTATTTCCTTATTTAAAACACAAGTTCTTTTTTAAAAAAAATTTTAGGTTTTGTAGGATCTTATTTTTGAGTTATTTATTCTCTTATTCTGAGTCTTCACTGTGATATCCCTTCCTGTTGTTCTGGAGTTATCCTGGCTGTGCTGACTTAGACTCCAAGTCAATTTTCTTTCTGTTGTATGAAACGAGGACATTTCTGTCCAATGTTTGATATTGGAGCTGTATAGGTTCAATTCTGTATAGGTTCAATTCAATTCTGGTTCAATTCAGCTTTCACTGGGCATAACAATAGATACCCTTCTTCAACTTCAAGTCAGAGGTCAGCAAAAAGTGTTTAGCCCATCTAGTTTGTACCAGTCATTTATTTAGTGCAGCTCTCCTATAAAAAGATAAATAACTTTTCATTCATTCTTAAATGAAGTACTAATTCTACCGAAGAAAAACTGTAAGTCCAATGACATATGGATAACACGGTTCTTCTTTTGTCTATTCCAAATATTTTGTTCTTTTTTTGTGCCACTGCCAGCTTCTCCTCATTTAGTATATACTTACACACATACACACACAAACACACACCCACCTCCTAGATGATGATTTCTGTATATTATCATCCATGAAGGTACTCCTCCAGAAAAGGTAAGAGGATAAATATAACACTAATTGGCATCCACAAAATAGAAGAATGGATAGATGGATGGAGAATTATCTAGATAAACTTTGAGTCTCTGAGACATGAACATCTAATTACAAAAATAAATAAAGATAAGGATAGATAGATGATAGAGTAACAATAGATCGATCCTTTGTTGTTAGGAGGTTTCATTCAGATACCAATAATTTGCATCAGTAATTAGTCTTAATTTTTATTGTGTTGTAAGATTTCACTGTTTTTCCATGTCACACTACCTAAAGAGAGATGGAAAGAGACTGCATCAAGTGCTGTTAGTTAGAATCTATTGCTGAAAATGTAACATCTTGCTTCTTAATATTTCCTAAATTTAACTTGTCTACTTTATTTTCACAGATTATTGATGCTAATTTTGGATTCTAATGCACTATAGGTCTAATAATTCCTTCTCATTAGCTACTTCACCAATATCTTCATTGCCTTCCACTAATTTATCTATCCTTCTTATCACATCATCTGGTCTTCCATAACTACATAAGTACTGATTTTTGAATCCAGTGTTTGTATCGTTTGTATCTTTCATTCTTAATTCTCTAACTTCCTAGAAAAATCAGCCCTGTAAATAAACTTTGGTCACTGCATTACTCAATTTATTTTTTTCAACAAGAGCTAAAATTTACCTAAACATCTTTTAATCATTTTTAAAATTTTGAGATTGTTATAAATTTACATACAATTATAAGAAATAAAACAGAGAGATCCTGTGTACTACTTTCCTGGTTTCTCCCAGTTGTAACATTTTGTAACACTATAGTACAAATCAAAACCAGGACACCGACATTAATAGGATCAAGAACAGAGTATTTGCATCACTACAAACATCCTGATGTTGCTCTTTTGTAGCCACATCTACTTCCCTCCCCCCGCCCCCACGTTCTCCTTAACTCCTGGCACCACTAAACTGTTCTTCAGTTCTATAATTTTGTCATTTCAAGAATGTTATATAAATGAAATCATACAGTATGCAACTTTTTTGGATTTATTTTTTTAAATCAGTATAGCTATCTGGAGATTCATTCAAGTTGTCACTTGTGCCAACAGCTCATTCCTGTTTACTCGTGAATGGTATTCCATGATGTGGCTGTACCATGGGTTGCTTAACCACTTACTGTTGAAGGACATTTGAATTGTCTCTAGTTTTTGGCTATTACAAGAAAAAAGTCTCCTATAAATATTCATACACTGGTTTTGATTTGACATAAGTCTTCATTTCTCTGGGATAAATGCCATAAATATTGCAATTACATGTTTCATTTTTTTAAGGTAACATGTTTAATTTTCCAAACTCGATGTAGTATTTGTGGCATTCCCACCAGTAACATATGAGCAATCTACTTTCTCCACATCCTAGCCAACATTTGCTGCTGTCACTGATTTTTTTTAAACATTTAACCATTTCTATATATATGTAGTGATATCTCACTGCAGTTTTAATTGGCATTTCCCTAATGGCTAATGATGATGAACATATTTTAAGTGCTTTTTTCCCCCCTGTGTATCTTCTTCAGTGAAATATGCTTTTTGTCCATGTTCTAATTGGATTGTTTGCTTTCTTAACTATTAAGTTTTGAGAGTTCTTTATATATTCTAGATACTAGTCCATTGTTGGATATGGGATTTGTGAATAACATCTATCATTCTGCGGTTTGTCTTCTCATGCTTTTAATAGCGTCTTTAACAGGCAAAGTTTTTAATTCTGATAGCATTGTATTTATCACTTTTCCTTCTATGGACTGTGCTTTTGATGTCAAGACTAAGAACACTTTGCCTAGTCCTAGAACCAAAAAGTTTCTTTCTTAACTTGATTTTCTAAAAGTATTACAGCTTTATGTTTTGCATTTCAGTCTTTAATCCATTTTGTGTTAATTTTTGTATAACGTGACACAATTCTAGTTGTCTTTTTTTTCTTTCTTGAGGAAGATTAGCCCTGAGCTAACTACTGCCAATCCTCCACTTTTTGCTGAGGAAGCCTGGCCCTGAGCTAAAATCTGTGCCCATCCTCCTCTCCTTTATATGTGGGACGCCTACCACAGCATGGTGTGCCAAGCAGTGCCATGTCTGCACCCAGGATCTGAACCGGCGAACCCCGGGCCACTAAGTGGAACGTGCAAACTTAACCGCTGCACCACCGAGCCGGCCCCAGTTCTAGCTCTTTTTTTGTCTGGACCTTATTTAAACTTTCTGTTTACCTGGCTTTTTCAGACACAGCTCTGCCTTATTACTGCCAGGTGGAGGTAAAAGTCTAACTTCCACATTTGACCTCCCTTGGGAAAAAGGATTGGCCTCACAGTGAGAAAGAGGAGAGGCACCTTGTTATGGTCCAGTAGGGAGAGAAGTCTTGGGTCCCCACTTGGTGTCCCCACTGACACCCTGGGCAGGGGTGGGCTCCTTACCAGCCAGCAAGTATGAAAGTCCCAGCTCGAACTTGGTCCTATCTGATAACACGCTGATAGGGGATATAGGGGATATTACAGCCCTGCAAGGGTGGAATTCTGGTATCCCCAGTCGGCCATTGCTGCTGTGTTTGGGAATGAGACCGCAGCTTTTTCTGTAGTATTTGGCTGAAATAAAGAGGGTGTTGTCTAAAATGTTTCTGTCTTACTAGCCCGTCTCCTTTTCTGGTCCTTTGGCTAGAGAGAGCAAGCTTCTCCCCAACTCCCCAGTTTGGCCCGCTGACATTTCTTGGTTGCCAGTCTTCTTCCACTCCACATCTAGAGTATGTGAAGTAGACAAACAAACAAAAACAAAACAAAAGAGAAAAACCCAAACCCAGATAACTCACCTCCATGTCATTTCTCAAGTTATACGTTCGGAACTAATCTGCCTTCCTCTTTCCACCTTTAAGGGTCTTCCCATGTTTGTTTTATCCAGAATTTTTACTTGTACGTAACAGAAGGAGTAGGGAAAACTTCATCTACTCTTTTATTTTTATATTGAAAAGAATTGCTAGACCTCATCAGGCAAACCTCACCTCCAAGCTTACCTCCTATTTTAATCAACTGCACATGAAGAATTAATATCTTGTTTATAGCTACAGCAAACTTTCTTGATTATATTCCAATATTTGACTCCCGTACTCATTTTCTAGATAGAACTCTAATTTGTTAAGGTATTTACCGCCTTCTTCACGTGTATATGTTTCACTGAACGCTGATCATATGTCAGCCTTGGGGGAAGGAGGAGGTATAGATGTGGCTAGCAGATATATGTCAGATATATACCATACTGCACATAGCAGTTCTTTCCCTTTGTCAATTATTATATTAGGCATAAGCTTGTGACTCAATCCAGTGAATGTGACATGAGGGAAACCAGCAGGAGGCATTTAGGAAAGCTTTTCTCAATCCTAAAGGAGACGAACAGCATATTTTCAGATGTGGATGTGACCCTAGAACTGCTGACGCCAACTTGCATTCATAGAAAGAAAAGGGATGGAAGAGGGCAAAAGTATACAGAACCCAGGATTTTGACAACTTTATTTACGTCTGAAATTAACCATCTTTAGGGCTGTTCTCCTTCTGGAACTTTTGTTTTGTGATGTAAATTTATCGAATTTTAAAGCCACTTTGAATTGTTTCTTTAATTCCTTACCACTGAAAGCATACTAATTTCTTCAAAAGCTATCAGAAATATCTCTTGAAAAAAGAAATAGTCATCAGAAAAATAATCCATAATCTACAACCTCATCGTTTTTAGAATATAAGACCTAGAGGGTCAACAAAACTATATTTATTGAGTCAACTGCACTTTCATAATGCATGTGCATAATGTCAGATGATTACCACTACATTTTATAGGAGAGTCAGACTGTTCTCAAGGAATAAGAGATTTTTTTAAAGACAAACAGATTTGAGTGGCAGATTGGAATTCATGCCAGGGCATGTGACCTGAATCTGGTGATGCTTGTTATTACATGTACAAATTTCATTCAAGGGCAAATGCCACCAGTGCACTCTGTGTTTGAGACATTCTTCTATGTAAATGGATGACTTGAGAAATTGGCATCAACGCAATATTCTGTAGGGAGTCAGAATTCATTTTCTTCCATAAATGAAGAGATTTTTCTTTAATTGTTCTGTATGTACAACAAAGAACTTTGGGGAACTACTAACTGTTCTTGAGGGACACACTAACAGAAGAACAGCTGGAAGACACTGTGACTTGGCAGGCAGAACAGCAGGCTAGAGAACAAGGGACCAGAATTTCAAATCCCATTTCCCATTCCTAAGGAGAAGTGACTTTGAACAAATCCCGGTGTTAGGTCTGTCTCTGCCTCAGCAGAAATTAACATGGAAATCAGGAGCTAGGTTTAATATACATTTAATTTATCTAGTCTATATACCTTAAGGCTGTTTCTGTGGAAACCTGCATTCATTTGGAAACTTAAATGTGTTTACCGTTAGCAGATTGTGGCATCATATCCTAGTGCAATGATGTCTCTCTTTTTGTGATATCAGAAGAGGGATTCTCAAAGGCTACTGAGAAACTCTTAAAATTACAAAAAAATCCATTTTAATTTATTTTAAAATGTATAATTATGGAGTTAATAACTAGCAACCCTTGATCAGCCACTCTAATTTCTCATTGAAATATTTCAAAATCAAATAAGTAAATAGAATAGAGTCAACACATCAACAATGAAGAAAACAGAAATATTGGTCAATAATATGACTGATTCTAAAAAGAATTTACAAGAACCAAAATGCAGAGAAGATGTCAATGCAAGAGCAATGGGATAATGAGAGCTTGTTTTCCTATGTCTACCATATACATTTGACAAAAAGATACAGACATTTTGTGAATGAGGGGGAAAAAAGGCCTTCTGCCTCCTATAAAGGGGTGCTTCCAAGGTGTTTCATGTTTTTTGTGGTAGAATATTGTGGTCGTCAAGAATTCAGACTTTTAATATGATAAAACCTCATTGGAAAAATATTGACAAATGTCACAGAAGCGGCTTCTTTCTCATCCTAAAGTGCTTTCTGGTTTGGTCTCTAAGAGGGTCTAATAGCTTTGTTCTTTTCTATGTTCTATTTCATGATTACCTATTGAAGCTCTGACTCTAGCCATCCAAATTGCCACAGCATGGCATTGTACCAAATTGAAATGTCACTAAGAATCTGTCTCCAAGCCTGGAAAAATGAACTACCAGTCTCTGAGCCTGATTTTATGGCTGATGGGAACCTCTGGCAAAGGCAGGCAAACTCCACCTAGAAGTGTCCCTTGGGATTTTGGATTTGTTGCCTCCCAGACACAGCTATCCACTCAGCTCATTTTCAAAAGCCCCTATTGGCTTGCTTCTGGCTTCAAGTTGAATGTGTATACCTGGTCCATGGAAGCCTGTGACCCTCTCGCCTGATAGTCCATTTTGAAGTGGGTCAGTTTGGACTAAATGACTAATAAGACTATATCTTCTAGTGACAATAGTGAGAAGACAGCCAGGCTGGTCCTAGCAGAACTTTAAAAAAAGGAACACATGCTAACTTATATGAGTTTAGTAGGAGTGTAAACTGGTGCAAACTCTTAGGACATTAATTTGTCAATACCTATCAATTTAAAATGAAGATGAAAAAGTATCTGTATTTTCATGCAGTGTATATATTTAAGTGCTGTAACTTAATGGCAATAAATGAGTTAAGTGTTTATCAATTAAAAAAAAGGAGCAGCTCTCCCTTTGGGGCCAATTTTATTCCCCATTCCAACCACTGAAGCAAAGACCTCGGCTCATTGGGGCTCTCAATTCACTGAGGTTCCTCAAAATGCATGGGTTGTTTTGCTGATATTCCAGCTAGGCTGAAACCGAATGGCGTCCACCTGGCAGCCTAATGCAAGCTATTCAGAACTGAAAATAGACATGCTTGTTCTGCTCAGTGGGAATAATTCACGACTTTTCTCATAGCACAATCCAATAATCACATCAATGAACCTTTTTATATTTTATTGACTCTTAAACAGTTGACAGTGGCTTAGCTATTTGGTTCACCACTTGGGATACTACTGACTTGCAGAATAAGGCAATCCTTTGGGGCCGTGAATGATTGAAACAAATCATGGTTGCTGATTGAACTGTCTGGACCACTCACGTACGTGCCCACAGTTTGGCTGTGTTCCCTGATGAGACCCATCAGAATCAAGTAGCTGATTGAACCCATGCCACTCAGATTGATGCCATTGCTGCCTAGATCCATCATCATATCAGACATGGAAACATATCTACCATAATAGACTGGACACAGAGAAAATAATTCTGTTTCTGCTGCAGAGGATACTGCTGCATTGCCAGACTTGTGGCTCCAGCCCAAAGGCGACATATCTCACTTTGAGAGATGGGACATTGCATAAACCATTGTTACTGGTCCCTTCTAGTAGACTGACTACATTCAGTCTACTAGAATGGCGCATTCCTGGGCTGTTGGTGGTGCCTCACCACAGACCAAGATGTCTTGACTAAACTTTTGACAAGCTTCTTCCTGTCTTCCCTGAACTCCTTCTTACCCTAGCACTTACTGAATCCAGACAGCCTAATCCTAGAAGTCCCTTCTCTCCAATTGCTTACAGTATTTACTTTAGAAACTTGTTATTGTAAGTTCTTTCTCTGCATCTTTGAGATGTATTTTTTAAATCTCTTACTATTTTTACCACCTAGGACTGTCTTTCTCAAGGACCTAGGGGCCATCCCTTTGAAATGTAACCATCAAGGAAGATAGCTCCCTATTTCCCAATCCTTTGGGAAGATAGGAGGCTCACTTCAGTGAATATCTAGCCCCAAGCTGTAAAACAACTTCATATCATAGAGATAAAAGAAAGTTTGCTTTTCTTTTGCGTAAAGCCAATTAGCAAACACAAATGGCCTAGGATACTCTGTCCCTACCTCTCAAAAACTCTCCTGCCCTTTGTTTCAGTAGAGTTGAATTTAGACTGTTCTGACGTCTCCCTGAGGTTGCAATAGCCTTGAATAAAGTATTCCTTACTTCTTTAACTACACCCATTAAAATTTTCCTCTGATGGCACTCTTGACACTTTTGCAGATTATGATGGGGAATACTCTGGTTTGATCAAGTGACTATAGCCATGCCCTTGTGGTGCTTGAAATTAAACTGTACCTTCTTTTTGGCTTTCCAGACATTTTTTCAGTGTGACAATGGTGAGAAAAAGCCACTCAACAAAGAATTAATAGTCAAGCTATTCAATGGAGCTTCCCTGTTCCTTATCATCCACAGACATCTGATATCGTGTAGGATTGGAATGACTACCCCAAAAATTTTCTCAAAAAACTTCCACCTCTGCCTCATTCACTTTTTTCTGGTTCGTTCATCTTCATAAGGCACTTAGTTTGCCCACTGAATATGGCTGCTTCCAGAAAAGGGTCATCTCCTCTAGACCACTTCCTAGGTAATGATCAGTATACAAAGGGTAGATTTTATATAGAACAACTTTAAAATTTCACAATTCCACTCTGACCATGATGCTTCTTTTTCCCCCAAATGGCATTCCTGGACTTGTTTGGTTGGAGCACTCTTCAGGTGGCAGCATAGTCAAAGGAAGGCTGAGGACTTCAAACTTACTACAGCTTCTGCCACCTGTATCCTCTTGTTAGATTGATATGATCCTACATCATAAAGAAATGACCACTTGGGTAAGCACAATGCTTGCTGAATGCCCTTACAGTAGTTCATGTGAGCCAAGGTGAAGATATAATGAATCACTATCCATCTCATAAAAATATCCTGGGGATCTCGTCAAGATGGCACTGTGAGCAGACGTTGAACTCGCCTCCTCCCACGAACACAACCAGGTTACAACAATTTTGGGAAGAATCACCCTGGATTGAAAACTGAAAACTGGATGAAAAGAACCCCCACGACAAGGGACAGTCCTGACGAAAGCAGAAGAGGCAGTAACTCCGGCAGGAGAGGAAAAAAACCACCTTTGGGAGCAGCGGAGCTTCTCAGCTGTCCAGGCGGGAGCCACCCTAAGGTACGAGCCCTCCCTGGAGGAGTGAGGTCCGGAGCAGGGACAATACTGCTATAACCATCCTTCGGACTCAGCCCAAATGAGAGGGGGGTCTTACTGTCTGGCTTTGCTGGCTATTAACTGCAGCGAGGACATCCCAGAAAAGCTATCGGCCGAAAGCCTAAAAGATCAGGGTTTTAAAGGGCCCATGCACAAACTCACTTATTGCAGCCACCTAAAATCACCAGAGAGAAGGCCGACTATCCTTTGGTGAAACAAGACTCACCTGGTGGGCTCTGGGGGCATCTTGGTGCGAGGAGGATCCTCTCCGGAGACTGACACTTTGGTGGGGGCCGTTGTTCTGAGCTGGTCCAGGCGTGCTGATATGGACACTGGTGGGGACCATTGAGGTGCATCCCTTGGGCTGTTAGCCCAGGGGTCTGCCACACCCACTAGAACACAGATTTAATCCAGTTCAGCCAGGGCAGACAACCCATCCCAGGGACTGGGCCCACCTAACAGCAAGCCCTCAGGCTACTTTTCAGCCTACATTGACTGAGTGCCTTGATCCTCTACAGGCAGGCAAGGGTGTCTGCCTCTGTGGGGCAGGGCTTGTGTGAGGACCAGGTGAACTGTGGGGGGCACTGGGGCAGAGGTGGGGGCCTCTGCAGTGTGGCGTTGGGGTACGCTCCAGGGGGTTGAGAAGTGTGCACAGACCAGGACTGTGTTGACAGTGTATGTGGTCCAGTGGGGGGTGAAGCTTATCAGCGGCAGAAGACTTGTGCTTCACAAATAGCCATAAAAAGAATCAGCCCCATCTTCCAAAGCCTGAAACAACTGAGTGCCTCCATGCCAAGGGCTAGCCCCACTCAGCTGCACTCCTAAGAGAACTGACAACAGCCTTGTTGGCCTCAGGCCTATCACAACTGTAGCCCCTGAGCCTAGCAACCAGCTACACTGGGTTCCAACCCAATTAAGAGGACAATTGCAATAAGAGTGTGCTGATAGACTTTGTAGCCAACAGTGCTGAGGCCCCTCCAAGCTGGATTTACAAACAGCTGGCCAGCAAGGAGAGATCAGACTCCCTGGGTACCTGCAGTGGGAGCAACCCTGCCACAGCAGAGGAACACAAGTAGCCCACAAAGGGGTCACTCCTGGTACTTATGGTCTGGTGACAAGAGGGAAGCACACTGCCGGGCCTCATAAGACATCTCATACATAAGGCCACTTCTCCAAGATCAGGAGACATAGCCGACTCACCTAGTACAAAGAAAATAGCACAGAGAAAGAGGCATAATGAGGAGGCAAAGGAATACTTTCCAAGCAAGGGAACACTACAAAACACCAGAAAAAGAACTAAGTGAAACAGAAACTAGCGACCTCCTCGACAAAGAATTCACAGAAAATATAATGAGGATGCTCACAGATATGTGGAGAAGAATGGATGAACACAGTGAGCACATCAGCAAAGAACTGGAAGTTATAAAAAAGAACCAATCAGAAATGAAGAATACAATACTTGAAATGAGAAATTCAGTAGAGGGACTCAATAGCAGAATAGAGGAAGCAGAAGAACACATCAGCAAGCTAGACGAAAGATTAGAGGAAATCACCCAAGCAGAACAGAAAAGAGAAAAAAGAATTAGACAGAATGAGAACAGTGTAAGGGAACTCTGGGACAATATCAAGCATGCTAACACTCGGATTATGGGGTCCCAGAAGGAGAAGAGAGAGACAAAGGGGCAGAAAATTTATTTGTCAAAATAATAGAGGAAAATTTTCCTCACCTGAGGAAGGAAACATACATCCAAGTTCAGGAAGCACTGAGAGCTCCAAACAAGAGAAGCCCAAAGAAGCCCACACAAAGACATATTATAATCAAAATGTCTAAAATTAAAGACAAAGAGAGAATCCTAAAAGCAGCAAGAGAAAGGCCACAAGTAACATATAAAGGGAAGCCCATCAGGCTGTCAGCGGACTTCTCAGTCGAGACCCTTCAGGCGAGAAGAGAATGGCACAACATATTTGAAGTGCTAAAAGGAAAGAAACTGCAACCAAGAATACTCTATCCATCAAGGCTGTCATTCAGAATGGAAGGAGAGATAAAGAGCTTTCCAGACAAGTAAAAATTAAAGGAGTTTATCACCAAGAAACCAGTTCTACAAGAAATGCTGAAGGGACTTATTTAAGTGGGAAAGCAATGACCACAAATAGAGATAAAAGAAAAAAAATTATTAAAAAAACCCCAAAACAACAACAAGAAAAAAACAGGCAATAAAATCATTTGTTAGGTAAAAGTATAGTAAAGGCAGCAGATCAACTACCTGTGAAGGTAATATGAAGGTTAAAAGACAAATGTACTAAAATCACCTATTTCAATGATAAGAGGGTAATGGATAGACACACACTAAACAAAAGACTATATATGATGTGAAAAACATATAATGTGGGAGGAGGGGAATGAAAAAGTAGAGCTTTTAGAAAGAGGTCAATAGACTGTTACATGCATAGTATATTAAATAGGATCCTCATGGTAACCACAAACCAGAAACCTATAACAAGCAGGAAAAAAAGTAAGACAAAAGAAATCAAACATATTACTAAAGATAGCCATCAAACCACAAGTGAAGAGAGCAAGAGAAAAAGAAAGGAACTGAGAAGAGCTACTAAAACACCCCCCCCAAAAAAAGAAAAAGTGACAAAATGGCAATAAATACATATTTATCAATAGCTACTTTAAATGTCAATGGACTAAATGTTCCAATCAAATGCCATAGGGTGACCAACTGGATAAAAAAACAAGCTCCATGTATATGCTGGATACAAGAGACACACTTCAGACCTACAGACACTCACCAACTGAAACTGAAAGGATGGGAAAAGATATTCCATGCAAATGAAAAAGAAAAGAAAGCGGGGGTAGCAATACTTATATCAGACAAAATAGACTTTAAATCAAAAACTGTAATAAGAGACAAAGAGGGGCACTACATAATGATAAAGGGAACAATCCAACAAGAAAATATAACACTTGTAAATGTCTACACACCCAACATAGGAGCACCTAAATATGTAAAGCAATTATTAACAGACATAAGAAGAGAAATAGACAGTAACACAATAATAGTAGGGGAATGTAACACTCCACTTACACCAATGGATAGATCATCCAAACAGAAGATCAATAAGGAGATACTCGCCTTAAAGGACTCATTAGACCAGATGGACTTAGTAGATATATACAGAACATTCCATCCAAAAACCACAGAGTACACATTCTTTTCAAATGCCCATGGAACATTCTCCAGGATTGATCACATATTAGGCCACAAAACAAGTCTCAATGAATTTAAGAAGATCGAAATAATACCATGCATCTTTTCTGACCACAAAGGTATGAAACTGGAAATCAACTACAGAAAGAAAACCAGAAAAGGCACATAAATGTGGAGATTGAACAAAATGTTACTGAAAAATGATTGGGTCAATGAAGAAATCAAAGAAGAAATAAAAAAATTCCTGGATACAAATGAAAATGAAAACACGACATGCCAAAATCTGTGGGATACAGCAAAAGTGGTTCTACGAGGGAAGTTTATAGCAATTCAGACCTACCTCAACAAAGAAGAAAAATCCCAAATAGACAATCTAAAAGTGCACCTAAAGGTACTGGAAAAAGAACACAAACAAAGCCCCAAATCAGCAGAAGGAAGGAAATAATAAAAATCAGAGCAGAAATAAACGACATAGAGACTAAAAAAACAATAGAAAAAATTAATGAAACCAAGAGCTGGTTCTTTGAAAAGATAAACAAAATTGACAAACCTTTAGCTAGACTCACCAAGAAAAAAAGAGAAGGCTCAAATAAATAAAATCAGAAATGAAAGAGGAGAGATTACAACAGACACCTCAGAAATACAAAGGATAATAAGAGAATACTATGAAAAGCTATACGCCAAAAAATTGGATAATCTAGAAGAAATGGATAAATTCTTAGAAACATATAACCTTCCAAAACTGGACAAAGAAGATGTAGAAAATTTGAATAGACCGATCACCAGTAAGGAGATCGAAACAGCAATTAAAGACCTCCCAAAAAAGAAAAGTCCAGGACCAGATGGCTTCCCTGGTGAATTCTACCAAACATTCAAAGAAGACTTAATACCTATCCTTCTCAAACTCTTCCAAAAAATTGAAGAGTAGAGGGGACTTCCTAACTCCTTCTACGAAGCAAACATTACCCTGATACCAAAACCAGACAAGGACAACACAAAAAAAGATAATTACAGGCCAATATCGCTGATGAACATCAATGCAAAAATCCTCAACAAAATACTAGCAAATCAAATACAACAATACATTAAAAAGATCATACATCATGATCAAGTGGGTTTCATTCTGGGGATGCAGGGATGGTTCAACATCTGCAAATCTATCAACGTGATACACCACATTAACAAAATGAAGAATAAAAATCACATGATCATCTCAATAGATGCAGAGAAAGCATTAGACAAGATACAGCATCCACTTATGATAAAAACTCTAAATAAAATGGGTATAGAAGGAAAATACCTCAACATAATAAAGGCCATATACGACAAACCCACAGCAAATATCATTCTCAATGGAGAAAAACTGAAAGCTATCCCTCTAAGAACAGGAGCCAGACAAGGATGCCCACTGTCACCACTCTTATTTAACATAGTATTGGAAGTCCTAGCGATAGCAATCAGGCAGGAAAAAGAAATAAAAGGGATCCACATTGGAAAAGAAGAAGTGAAACTGTCACTCTTTGCAGACGACATGATTTTATATCTAGAAAACCCTAAAGAGTCCACTAAAAAACTTTTAGAAATAATAAAGGAAAACAGTCAAGTTGCGGGATACAAAATCAATGTACAAAAATCGATTGCATTTCTATACGCTAACAACGAAGTAACAGAAAGAGAAATTAACAATACAATCCCATTTATAATTGCAACAAAAAGAATAAAATGCCTAGGAATAAAATTACCCAAAGAGGTGAAAGATCTATACACCAAAAACTATAAAACATTGTTGAAAGAAATCGAAGAAGACACAAAGAAATGGAAAGATATTCCGTGCTCTTGGATTGCAAGAATTAACATTGTCAAAATGTCCATACTTCCTAAAGCAATCTCTAGATTCAACGCAATCCCTATCAAAGTTCCAGCAACATTTTTTACAGAAACAGAACAAAGAATCCTAAAACTTATATGGAACAACAAAAGACCCCGAATAGCCAAAGGATTCCTGAGAAAAAAGAACAAAGCTGGAGGTATCACACTCCCCGATTTCAAAATATACTACAAAGTCATAGTAACCAAAACAGCATGGTCCTGGCACAAAAAAAGACACACAGATCAATGGAACAAAACTGAGAGCCCAGAAGTAAACCCACACGTTTATGGACAGCTAATATTCAACAAGGGAGACAAGAGCATACGATGGAGAAAGGAGAGTCTCTTCAATAAATGGTGTTGGGAAAACTGGACAGCCACATGCAAAAGAATGAAAGTAGACCATTCCCTTACACCATGCACAAACATCAACTCAAAATGGATTAAAGACTTGAATGTAAGACCCGAAACCATGAGACTTCTAGGAGAAAACATAGGCAGTACGCTCTATGACATTGGTCTGAGCAGCAAATTTTCAAGTCCCATATCTGACCGGGCAAGGGAAACAAAAGAAAAAATGAACAAATGGGACTATATCAAACTAAAAAGTTTCTGCACAGCAAAGGAAACCATCAACAAAACGAAAAGACAACCTAACAATTGGGAGAAGATATTTGCAAACCACTTATCAGATAAGGGGTTAATATCCAAAATATACAAAGAACTCATGCAGCTCAGCAACAAAAAAACCAACATCCAATTAGAAAATGGGCAAAAGACCTGAACAGAGATTTCTCCAAAGAAGATATACAGATGGCCAACAGGCATATGAAAAGATGCTCAACATCATTAGCTATCAGGAAAATGCAAATCAAAACTACAATGAGGTATCACCTCACTCCGGTCAGAATGGCTATAATTAACAACAAATGTTGGCGATGGTGTGGAGAGAAGGGAACCCTTGTTCACTTCTGGTGCCAGTGCAAAGTGGTGCAGACACTATGGAAAGCAGTTTGGAGTATCCTCAAAAAATTAAGGATAGATCTACCATATGATTCAGCTATTCCACTGCTGGGTATTTATCCAAAGAACTTGAAAACACAAAGGCACAAAGATACTTGCACCCCTATGTTCATTGCGGCATTATACACAATAGCCAAGACTTGGAAGCAACCTAGGTCCCCATCAAGGGACGAATGGATAAAGAAGACGTGGTATTTATACATGATGGACTACTACTCAGCCTTAAGAAATGACGAAATCCGGCCATTTGTGACAACATGGATGGACCTTAAGGGTATTATGCTGAGTCAAATAAGTCAGAGGGAGAAAGTCAAATCCCATATGATCTCACTCATAAGTAGAAGATAAAAACAACCAAAAAAAAACACATAGCATTGGAGATTGGACTGGTGGTTACCATTGAGGAAGGGCGGAGGGGGGAGGGCAAAAGGGGTGATTAGGGTCACATGTGAGGGGATGCACTATAATTAGTGTTCGGGTGGTGAACATGATGTAATGTATACAGAATTCGAAATATGATGTACATCTGAAAAAAATAAAAATTAAAAAAAAAAAATCCTTGTCCCACTCCTACTCAACCCTTCAGAATGAAGGAATTACATGTAAATAGGTATGATTGGATAAAGGTAAAGTTATAGTTAATGCAAGGGGACATGCCTATAGTTTGGCAGTGGAAGGAAAGCAACATCTCTGTCACTTGGGAAAAGGACACCTCAGATCCTGAAAGATAAAGGGAAATGAAAAAGATTAATGATCTCTATTTTTAAAATAGCTTCTGGAACCTTCTTCATGATGGAAAACACCCCAATGTGGCTCTCCCAAACTATTATAAGCTCATCAGTTTAATTGATTGCTATGTATGTTCTCACCTACCAGACAATTCTATGATTTGACTGTGATGTGATTTGGCCCATTTAACCATCCAAGAAGTCGATCAGTCCTACAAGGGATGACCCCAGCTCCTGCAACTTTTACTCCAAAAACTTGTTAACATCTGTAGCAATGTGTGAGTTGGATGGACAAATGGCGTGCAACTGGTAGTGGAGCAAAGAACAGGACAGGTTGGACTGATTTTTCTCAGGCAGCCCCTACAAAAACAAGGACTAGACTCAATTATTCAAGGTGAACTGGGACCCTGGGACCTACTAATTTTTCAGGAGGTCATATTGGCAGCACTGTCAATCTGTGATGGTCCACTTACAGACCCCGATAAATATAAACAACAGTTTCTTTCCAGGGGCATCATGTGCACCTAGGTCTATACTTCTTGTGTAGCATCAAGTATTAACTTGTTTTTCTCCTGAAAATACGGTGACTTGTACCTTAACTGTGGTCATAAGAGACCTTCAAGTGTTTAAGGAAACACCACTAGTAGATCACGTAGCCCTCAGATAACTGGGGAGGGCTCTCCAAATGAAGCAGTTCTTGGTTACTCAGGGGAGCTTTATGGAGGGATAACTCACTTGATATTTATGTGCAGTCTGTGGGCAGTTATCCCTACAATGGGGATCATCTAATTAGAAAAGGGGATATTGAATTAGTCCCTGACTTTAACTGAAATAATCAATGGTATTGCCTAAGCTCTGGAAGGCATTTAGCCTAACCTCAACTCACTGAGCAGACTTGTTCTGGGAAAATGAATCAACCTAGGCTTTCTTTATTTGGGTGAAAGTGCAGGCTGTGCATGCTAACATACCCTGCTGTACCAGGATTAATGCATCAGGACAAGAATAAAGGTCACAGCAGAGTTTTAAAGAGAAGGCGATCTGGCTTTCAAAAGTATACACTAATTTTTTATGGTGGTGGAGAATTTGTTCAGCTGGCCAAGTCCAGGAGTGAGGGTGGGAGATTGGATGGGGCATGGTTGAGGTCATTACCACAGGTTAGCCTCATTCTAATGCTTGGAATCCTGGTGATAGTTGTCTTAATTAAGTGCTACATAAGACAAGATGAGTGGACTTTTCCCCAGCCTCTGTCCATCAGTTTAATTAAAGTGGCTGAAGGAGAGGTGTACTAATGGGAAAATTCACCTGGAGCCAAGACAGTGCAGAAAATACAGGTAGATATTATGTGAGACAGTTCTGCATGGATCTCTTGAATTTCTGCATATCTTGCAAGCAGAGGCATAAACGTTCATCTCTTCCAGATGATCTTTTCAAGGATATTTGTATAGCAAACAACCAGAGATAGTTCCAGATCTCTGGAACAAAGATCAGGAATACGTCCTGTGAAGTACTGCAAAGATAATAATCTTCTGGAAGCAAGGGCAAGAATGCTCATTTCCCATTATGAAATACTTGGTTTTTTTAAGCTCATAGTTTTTCTCCTGTGATGCATCCCACTCGGTATGTTGGCATCTTTTGGCTTTTGTCTCATCACCCTGTAGGAATAGGGGCTTGAGGGACTGGATATTATTAATGCTATGAATAACAAACTGGCCTTTATCATTGGCCTAGGAATCTCACCTTTTCTGTCTGCATGATTAAAACAATAACAGACTAACTTATCAGCTTGAAAGTAGTGTAAAATCACACATCCTTCAGAGTTCTTGATATGTATGATATAAAAATAATGAAAGAAACTTTAGCCAGACTAACTAATAAAAGGAAAAAAGACTCAAATAAAAAAATCAAAAGGGAAAGAGGAAACAACCTCAAAAATTTTAGCGGACAATAATTCAGTTTTTCACCGTTGATTATGATATTAGCTGTGGGTTTTATGTATATGGCCAACAGATGATGACACAGAAATTCAAAGAGTCATAAGACACTACTATAAGCAACCATATACCAATAAATTAGATAAACTAGAAGAAATGAGTAAATTCCTAGAAACAAGCAACCTACTAAGACTGAATCATGAAGAAATAGAAAATCTGAAGAGATCCATAATGAGTAAGGAGATTGAATCAGTAATCAAAGACCCCCAACAAAGAAAAGCCAAAGACCAGATAGCTTCACTCATGAATTGTAACAAATATTTAAAGAAATATTAACACCAATCCTTCTCAAACTCTCCAAGAACTTGAAGAAGAAGGAATACTTCCTAGCTCATTTTATGAGGCCATGATAGCCTTGCAGACCCAGACAAGATGACTACAAAAATAGAAAACTACTGGCCAATGTCCCTGATATACATAAATGTCAAAATTCTCAACAAAATACTAACAAAGTGAATTCACCAAAGTACATTAAAAGGCTTATACAACATGACCAATTGAGATTTATCCCAGGAATGAAAGAATGGTTCAACATATGGAAACCAAATAATGTGATATGGCACACTAACAGAATGAAGGATGAAAATTACATTGTCTTGGAGCCGGCCAGGTGGTGTAGTGGATAAGATCGTGTGCTCCAGTTAAGTTTGCCCTTTCTGCTTTGGGAACCCAGGGTTCACAGGTTCAGATCCCAGGAAAGGACCTACACACTGCTTTTTAAACCATGCTGTGGCAGCATCCCACATACAAAATAGAGGAAGATTAGCAACAGATGTTAGCTCAGGGCCAATCTTCCTCATCAAAAAACAAAACAAAACAAAAATTACACGGTCAGCTCAACAGATGAAGAATATGCATTTGACAAAATTCAACATCCTTTCATGCAAAAGCCCTCAACAAACCAGATATAAAATGAATTTACCTAAACCTAAGAAGGCCATTGAAAACCCACAGCTAACGTCATAATCAATGGTAAAAAACTGAATTATCTTCCTCTAAAATCAGCAACAAGGCAAAGACGCCCACATGCACAGATTGTATTTAATGTAGTAGTGAAAGTTCTAGCCAGAGAAATTAGGCAAGAAAAAGAAATAAAAGGCATCCCAATCATAAAGGAAGAAGTAAAATTATCTCTGTTTGCACATGACATGATCTGATATGTAGAAAATCCTAAAGAAGACTGAAGAAAGAATTCAGTAAAGTGGTAGGATACAAAATCAACAAACAAAAATCAGTTGTGTTTATATACACTAACAATGAACTATTTGAAAAGGAGTGAGAAAAAACATTTGCGAACCATATGTCTGATGAGGGATTAATATTCAAAATATGAAAAGAATTTATATAACTCAATAGCAGGAAAGAACCAAAAAACAAACAACCCGATTGAAAAATAGGCAAAGGTCAAACCAGTCCTGGTTATAAGTTCAGCGTGCTACACTTTGGTTGCCCGGGTTCAGTTCCCAGGCGCGGACCTACACCACTCATCTGTCAGTCAGTGGCCATGTTGTCGTGGCAGCTCACATACAAAATAAAAGAGGAAGGTTGGCTCAGGGTGAATCTTCCTCAGTAAAAAAAAAAAAAAAAAAAGCAAATGACTTGTACAGTTATTTTCCCAAAGATTACATACAAATGGTCAACAGGTACATGAAAAGGTGCTCAACATCACTAACCATCAGAGAACACCTGTACACTGTTAGTGGCAATGTAAAATAGTGCAGCCACTATGGAAAATAATATGGAGATTCTTCATAAAATTAAAAAAGAATTACTGTATATTCCTGAAATCCTACTTCTGGGTATATATAAACAAAAGAACTGAAATCAGAATCTCAAAGAGGTATGTGCACTCTTGCAGCATTATTCATTATAGCCAAGATAAGGAAACAACCTAAATATCCATTGACAGATGAATGGATAAAGAAAATGTGGTATGTACATACAATGCGATATCATTCAGTCTTAAAAAAGCAGGAAATCCTGGCACATGGGACAACACAGACGAACCTAGAGGACGTTACACTAAATGAAATGAACAAGTCGCAGAAGGACAAATACTGTGTGATTTCACTTACATGATATATCTAAAATAGTCAAACTCATAGAAACAAGAGTATAATTGTGATTGCCAAGGGCTGAGAGGAGGGGGAAATTGGGAGTTGCTGGTCAAGGGTATAAATTTCCAGGAACACGAAATGAATAATTTCTAGTCATCAGGTGTACAACATTGTGTATATAGTTAACAATGCTTTATTGTGCACTTAAACATTTGTTAAGAGAGTGGATCTCACCTTAAGTGTTCTTATCACAATAAAAAATGTATTTAATACTACAGTGTAGCACAGATTATCTATAAAAAGGTCATCACAGAGTTTGAAAATATGCTTTTATTATTTTTGCATATTCTAAGAAGTCAACTAGCAAAGTAATGATAACCAAACACAGAAGATTGCATGGAACCCATTTTAATCTCTGGTGGTGTTTTCAAGGTCTTCCTCCACCCAAAGTTGTCTTTGAGGTTGAAGTTAATGGAGAACAGTCAAGAGATCTGATGACTCATTCCTGCTTCGTGCCTGGACGGCCTGGCTTTTATCTCTTTTAAACATTGCTATGGGATATAATAATTCTTTTGAAACACCTTAACACTATTTGGTCAGTAAATGTAACTTTTCTGCCCAAAAATATCGAGAAAATGAAAAAGAAAGGACTGAAAAAAAGAAATATAATAACTGAGAATAGAAAGTATTATTAAAGATTAATTTATTCATTTCTTCCTTCATTCAACAAGTGTTAGTTGAGCACTGATATTTGCCCAGTACTTTTCTGGGTGATAGTCTGTCTCTTTCTGGAATGTACATTCTTATCTGGAGAGAAAGAGAGAGACAACAAATACATGATTACAAATAAAGCACTATTAAAGATAAAGACTGTTGGGGCTGGCCTGGCAGCCTAGTGGTTAAGTTTGTGTACTCTGCTTCTGCAAGCCAGGGTTAGTGGGTTCGGACCCCAGGTGTGGACCTACACACCACTCATCAAGCTATGCTGTGGCCGTGTCCCACATACAAAGTAGAGGAGGATTGATAAAGATGTTAGCTCAGCAGCAATCTATCTTCCACACTGAAAAAAGAAAAGATAAAGTCTATTGATTGGCAAGGACAGGGTTGCTGTTTTCTATAGAGTGCATAGGGACAACTTCAGAGATAAGATTACATTTGAGCAGAGAATGATGAAAATGAGGGAATTAGCTATGTGGATATCTGAGGAATGAATACTTGCATCTTCAGAACTTTCTGAAATTGTTCCATATAACTACTATTTTGACTCTGTGTAGCACTTTATATTAAACATAAATGGCTTATATATGGACAATCACTGGTTTCATCAATCTTTAAATTATCACTTAATTGAATCTACTTTGGCTAATGTTCTTTCTCTGAGAATTACAATTAAACTAAAGTCGAACTCTATCCCAACATGAAGTGAGGAGTTCAACTTGTGGCTTTAGCTTTGCATTCTAGCTTCATCAATTTAGTGAATTGGGGCATTTGAATTAATGATGTCATACCAGTGATAGCATGACAAAGGAAAGAAAATTAAAGATTTCTGAGAACAACTTCTTCAGAAGGATCAATCTTGTACAATTCATAGCACTTGTATATGATGTGTCATATTTCACAAGGGAATTTAAAAAATATGACCTATTCTTTGAAAAAAATTCACCTCCAGTGTTTTTTCACTATGATTAATAATGGGAATATATAAAGATAACATTGGTTAGCAATCAAATATCACATTTCTTGGAGAGAGGAGATGATCTGCTCAAGAAAAAATTGCTCCTGTGCAAAATTCCATTTTAACATGTTGAATCACTAAAAATGTATGCTTTTATAGCACTTAAATTACAAAAATATTTCTGATTAATTGTCTTTTGAATTCTTATAAAATCCGGCTGGTATATATAACAATTATAATTTATAACATTTTAATTTTCTTTACATTTACTTGAAGGAAAACAAACATAATTCTTTTCCAGCACAGATCCATGCTAACTTGCTAACTGGTCATCTATTGTGTGTTCATGGTCTTAAAGTCACTTTTTTGATCCCTGAAAATTTTTAGCCATTTTGTTCTGTTAGTTTGACTGCAGACTATTTCAACTTACAGTATTGTCTGTGAAAATTCCAATAAAACTGCACCTGAGTTGTTATCCCCAGGTCTAATTTTAAGAAGAAAATATATTAAGAAGCTTCAGACATTTGGGAACATATTCTTCACCTTGTATGGTTGGTAATATGATAATTTAGTCCTGTTCTCAAATTGTTCCATTGTGAAGTCAGGCTGATGATTTCACTCCATTTAAATTTTTTAAGGTAACAAGATGTTTCTGGAAGTCTGCTGATTCTATCATCATGTGTGCAACTGTAATGTTACTTACATTTTGCCTTGTCTTTAATCCAACCTTGTAGCTTATGATAGAAAGGCCCAGGTGTAAGGGCAACAATTCACTATATCAATAAAATTTAATCAAACACATTGATGTTGCTGACAGGTGGCTGGCCACTACTAAAAATAAGTACTTCTGACAATACCAAACGGCTCTTTCATAACATTTTGCCCTAGCCAATTTTTAATTATCACTTTGTCATTTATAGAATAGTTTCTCCTAGCAGTAATGAATATAGGTACCCCATTTTCAATGCCATTTTATTTATCGGAATTTTCCTTCTTCATTCTTTTACAATCTGATTTGCGGGTCCTTTGCTTTTATTATAAGCTTCTGTTTGAGACAGTGTACAAATATGTATAAAGTAAGTACTTCTACTGATCAACAAACAATATTTGAAGAAAGAGAAGTATCAAACATATAAAATACTTGTCAACTCACCTAAACTACTTGTGTTTTCAAAACAGAAAACAAAATTATTGATTAAAGAGATTGGAAATTTGACACTAATACACACACAGTATGTTGTGAATAAATCAGAAATGTTAGCATTTTTCCATTTATGAAATACTGCCAGTCCTATAAGCATAGAAGATCTCCACATAAAAAATAAGAAAGAGAAATCTCCATCTCTCCTTTTGGGGTCAGGCAAAGAAACAATAATTCCACTTATTCTTAGCACAACTAAAGCAAAGAAAGTTTACACCTTCCAAAAAGATGCCAACGATGAAAGAATTTCTTCATCTTCCCATAATTGAGGTCACAAAATTATTTTCATAACATAGTGATTAATAGAAGCTGATAGCATAATTGTCAAGTAGGTTGGTAGGTCACTCTAAAATAATCTTGGTTTGCCCTCGTTGGCTTTGCTCAGTTTCGTTAACCCCAGAATATTATCACTAACCATGTGCCGTTGAGTGTTGAATTTCACAAGAAGAGCTGTGCAAACGATATGTGTGGTTGGCTCATTTCCAATTCATTACCACTATTGAGAACACAATTGACATAATAAGCACCACTAAGACTATGTTGGTAAGCCAGCTTTGTAGAGTGCAGCATCTAAGTGATTTGCTCTCCCAATCATACATGTTTATGTTGCTTCCCCATCTGAGTCAAGTCAGGTACACTCAGTCAGTTAAGGAGATAATGTGAGTTGCATTCCAAAGTGAGACAAGCCCTGAAAGGTAAACCTTTAAAATGCAGTCACAAAAATGTGATCTGTAAAAGAATAGCCCCAGCTGTGAAACTTCAAGGAAGTTAAGAGGACATTAGATGAAACTTATGGGTTTATTAGGTGTGTGGCCTTTGGCATGTCGTATAAATTTTCTTGGTCTCAGTTTCCTCCACTAAAAATTACAAATAATTTCCCTACAATGCACATATCATCTCAAGGAATGATATAATGTTTTAAATGCCTATCACAGTGCTTGCAATATAATAGGTATCCAGTAACGTGCACCTACAATTGTTATTGTTACTGTTTTTGTTATTATTCTTTTTGTTCATAATATCTTTGATAGAATTTACCGTGAAAACTTATCATCTTCTAATGCAGCTCTTCCATCAAAAGAGATTGCATTCTCCCATGCAGTGGGATGGGTACTGTATTTTCCAAGAAAGAAAAGGTCAACCACAGAAACAAATCCTCTGGTTGAAAAAATCAGCATAGAATCTCATTCAAAACATAACTCTTTAGATTTATAATAGTTGAAGTCAGCTAATTTCACAGACTCTGATTTTATTGGGAAAACATAGGTGTTTCTCTTTATCTCTTCTCTCAGTTTTACATCCTGGTACTACTTTATTCTCTTAGAAAAAGTCGCCATCTCTTTACAAACCTTTCTAATTGATCCCTCTAGAACTACTCCATCTTCAAAATTCCCGTGTAAAACTACCGATTGTTGTCTAATTGAATCCTGACTCCCCCACTTAGACCACTGTTTCCTCATATGTCAGTTTCAATGTAATAGAGCTTCTTATCTCCTGCAGATATAGGAATGAATTTTAGGATTTTCAGAGTTTTCCAATTTTCCCAAAAACTAGTGCTATGTTAACTAACTGTCCCCCTTTTACATCAATGTCACTAAGTTACACAACAATTAATTTGCTTTCTCTCTGCTCAACTAGACTCTTGGTCACTCACCTCACCCTCATGCCACACCGTTTATTAATGACTGTACCTCCTTTGGGTTTCCCTCTCCACTTCTCTTACCCTTTTTCTGGGTGATTTCTATAACCACGTACACTGCCTATGAAGTACTTAAGTAGAATCAAGATTCATATCCTTGCAAAGTGTGATCACTCCTACTCCACTTCATGCCCCAATCAACCTGGAGTTTGTTATCCTCCCAAACCACTCCATTTTGAAAAATTAAAATTAAAAACAATCTCATGCTCTTTCTTCAACTTCTAATCCTTCCACCTTTCTCCTTCATTCTAACAAAAGCTGTCATTCAGCCTCATTAAATCTTACCTCAAACTTTTCATCCATCAATTTTCTCCCAAATGTCCAGCCTCTTTCTGTTTTCAATTCCTTCTACATGTATTAAAGATCACATAATCCCTCATTTAAACTATTATTGAAGCATTTTCCTCAGAATCCTACCCCTTGGTTTTTCTGTTTAAACCAAGAACACAATACGGCAATCCTGCATCAATCCAATTGTTATGGACTTAATGTTTGTGTCCCCCCAAAATCTGTATGTTGAAATCCTAACCTTCAATGTGATCATAGTATGAGGTGATTAGGTCACAAGAGTAGAGTTTCCATGAATGGAATTTGTGCCCTTATAGAAGAGACCTCAGAGAGTTCCCTCACCATTTCTGCCATGTGAAGACATAGGGAGAGGATGGCCACATATAAACAAGGAAGCAGGCCTTCATCAGACATCGAACTTACTGACACCTTGATCTAAGAGTCCCCATCCTCTAGAGCTGTAAGAAATAAATTTGCATTGTTTGTAAGCGACCCAGTCTGTGGTATTATGTTGTAGCAGCCCAAGTGCACCAACCATTCTGATAAGTGGAAAACCTATAAAACAGATAATAACAAAAGAAAAGGATCCAGGGCAGAAATAATGTAATAAGAATAATAGCAACTCTACAAAATACGTTATTAATATCAAGACACATAGAAATAGAATTTCTTTAAGAAATCCTACGAATTGTTTTTTAGGAATCATGGATTACCTTGAAATAGGTTTTCCATATCTCTGCTTTAGATAAAATGTTGGTTATATGTTTGTAAATAAACTTGTTTTTAACACCATAAACATCATCCTTTAAGGCACATTATATTCAATGTTTCTAGATATTAACCAAGAGAATAATCAGTTTAGATACAGATGTCTCAGCTGTTAGATAATTGTGATGGTTGTGTGTGGTTAGCTACACTCTGTTTTTAAACAAATTATGTGTAGGAGGACATGTGCCTGCTTTACCTGGCTTTTAATTGCTGAAATTATCAGATGTTAAAATTGCCTTCAAAAATTGATTGATGCTTCAAGAATATAAGCCCTTTAAAGAAATGTACATGCATTTCAAATGAAGTTAATACTATGTTCCAATATAAAATCAATAGTGCCATAGTTTTAAAGAAGTAAAGGAAACAAAATAAAAGATAAAACTAGGGGCTGGGCCCATAGCTGAATGGTTAAGTTTGCATGTTCGGCTTCAGCTGCCAAGGGTTTTGCTGGTTCGGATCCCGGGCGTGGACATGGCACCGCTCATCAGTCCATGCTGAGATGGCATCCTACATAGCGCAACCAGAGGCACTCACAACCAGAATATACAACTATGTAGTGGGGAGGAGCAGAAGAAGAAGAAGAAAAAGAAAAGGAAGACTGGCAACAGATGTTAGCTCAGGTGCTAATCTCAATAAAATAAAATAAAATAAAATAAAATAAAATAAAATAAAATAAAATAAAATAAAACTATATTCTCAGGGTTGGCCCCGTGGCCGAGTGGTTAAGTTCACGTGCTCTGCTGCAGGCTGCCCAGTGTTTCGTTGGTTCCAATCCTGGGCGCGGACATGGCACTGCTCATCAAACCACGCTGAGGCAGCGTCCCACATGCCACAACTAGAAGGACCCACAGCGAAGAATATACAACTATGTACCAGGGGGCTTTGGGGAGAAAAAGGAAAAACAATAGAATCTTTTTAAAAAAATAAATAAAAAATAAAACGATATTCTCATATCCATGTGCCCTTCAGGATAGACAAAATGAACCATGTGACTGCATGGATATAAATCTGCTAAACCTATTAACGGAAAACCGGGGAGATAATTTCACAGTGAAATCTCCAAAGAGAAGGAGAGGAGGGCCTTCTGTACCTCAGGACTGCTTTTGCAACAATATTAGAAAATATTACCTTTTAAGAAAGATAGAAGTAAACACAATTTTATAACTAGTGGAGGAGATGGAAGAGAATCTTTTTTGATGAAAGTCTCAAAATACAGTCCATTTCTACTCAGATCAAAAAGGAAAGGGAACAAAGAAAAGCAAAATCAACCTTATAGTAGGTTATAAATGGACTAAAAGGATGACCCTTTTTCATCTCCCACCTTTGAAGATGATATGATATTTTGAAGAGTAATTACCAAAATCTTTGTGAAATATGGCATTATCTTTATCAAATAAGCAGACAGAATATAACTTGTGTTGTATCATTGATCTTATACAGAATTACATTTATGACATTCATAAATAGCTGGACACTATATAGTTAGTGGATCTTTTAGAACTCTAACAAAAATTGCCAGTTTAGAAAGTGGTTATTTGCTCCTTTGGAGAATATAAACATTATGACAGTTGGCTATTAAATTTACATGTGATTTAATCACAATCCTTCCTAGAAATCAAAAAAGAAGAAAAAAAAAGGCTATGGTTCCTGGGATCATTTCTAACTCTTTAACACTCTGAGAATAAGGTAAGTGACTTGTACCAATATGTACCCTTACAGTCCTAAAGAGACTTTATAAAATTTAATTTGGTATAAAAACAATTTGAAATTAACTCAAATATATTCTTAGGAGTTAGCATCAGGAAATGGAGAGAGCTTTGTATTTGAAGAGAAAAAATGAATTTGAGTTACAAATGTTCAGTCATTAGCTACATTGTGTTTTCATTTATGAAACATGATATCTGTTTTGGAAACGTCACAGGATTAGCATGATTATTAAATGGAATGACGTATTTAAATTTTAATAAACTAAAGCAATGTAGGAACACAATATGTGATTATTATTAGCTGCTAAATTAATAGCGGTAGAGTGACAGGATAACATTTGTCAATTGCCTAATGTGGTGTTAAGCAGTTAGCATATATTATCTCATGCACTCCTGTCAATCTTTATTTTAGAAATGAGAAAGACGTTACGAGAGGTGATGTAATTCCTTCACCATAACATATGTATTAACTGGAAAAATCAAATCTTCTGACTGAAAACTCGTTCTCTTTTTACATACCTCACCCTTTATTATAAGAGATTGGAGTTGTTAGGACAGCACAGAGAATGCTTTATTTTAACCCATCAATTAATGTTTTTTAATCAGTTGTATAGTACGATTTATTAGACACCTTTTTATACTACTTCAGATTCTCTTGACTCCATCAAATTGTTCTGTATCACTCAGTTCCTTATAGGCTACAAATGCCTTAAGACCAGCACAATCCAAAGTACCTCACTTTGTGAACATACTTGAAATTCATACATGTCCAGTCTAGAAGTAAAGGAAGCCAATGCCCAGTGGGCCACTCACAACCAATGGGATGTAATTAAAGGATAAACGTTTCTCTCTTTCAACTCCAGGGGAAATAGTTCTGAGATACATTTTCCAAAGTTCCTAAGAAGGAAACTTCTCCAACACTGCCCTGGCAAGGTGGTTGGGGCACCTAGTTACAGCTGGGTAAGAGAGGAAGTCTGGGTTCCCACTTGGCCTTTGCTGATAGAGGCAGGGATGGAGCCAGTTTTTCTGTGGTGTTTGGCTGGAGTAGATCAATGATTGTCTAAAAGATTTCTGTCTTGCTAAGCTGCTTTTTTCCTGGTCAATGGATTAGAGAGAACATGATTTTACTGGAGCTTTTTTTGGCACCCACTGATATTTCTGGGTTTCTGGCTTCTCCAGTACTAAATCTAGGATATATGAAGCAAAGGCAAAATAAACAAACAAACAAATAAAAGAACAGGAAGCTCCCCATGTGTTGTTTCACAAGTCCTGATGTCGCTAGCTCGTCTGCCTTCTTCTCTCTACATATCAGAGTCTTCTTATGTATACTTTTTACAAAACGTCTAAGGTTTTTAGATTTAACTAGCAGGAGAAAAAGGGTAAAGTATTTCTATTCCATCTTTCTGAAAGCAGAAGTCCCTGGGGAGTTTTAAATAGTGCTTATGCCCACGACGCCTCTAGACTGCTTAATGAGACTCTCGGGAGAGGATCACGTGCACTTTTTAAAAAATCTCATATATGTGCTCCATTAATTAAGAGATTGTCTTGCAGCTTTCATTTCTTCCATCCTCAAGGCCTGAGTGCCTCATTCTGAAAATTCAATTCGCACCTTGTAGATTCCAGAAGCTGAGATCCTGCGTCTGATGTACTCTTTGGATTGAGAATCTCTATACACAAACACACTTTTCTAAAAGCTTCATGAGCTAAAAGGTCATCATTCACAGAATCTTGTGATATGAGTCCTACTTTTTCACTATCCCTTCTCTTACTTGGTAAAATTAGTAGCTTTGTAATTTTGTTGCACATGAATTATTTAAAATTGCATGTGTGTGTGTGAAGGAGAGAGAGGTTTAACTGCATATAATATCAGGGAAACCTACCAATGTACATACTGGTTTATAGACAGAAATCCATATGCATGCAGAAAAAATTGACTTATTCATATAAAAGAAATATAATTACAGACTTTGAGATTCACCCTCCATTTATAAGATATTATTCTATGCACAATGATATTATCTGCATCATTAATGTATCTCAGATTAATTCTTTCTTAAATTCTATTTAATTGTAACAATAAATTTCACTTATATATTCTCTGCTACTCATGCATTATGGTCATCTGCTTTCAGTTTTAATCAGGAGGAATTTTTTGTGGTGTTGCTTTAGCATGATATTATACCTTGCTTTTATTTTTTGTAAATATTATTTTAAAATGAAATAAATTTTAAAAATTAATGAATTTTTGCAAATTTGTGTTTGTATGTACATATGTGTATTTACCAAATGCCTATAATAAAAATAAATCTTAATAATTGCTAGTTGAAAGGTTTTTTTTCATTGCCATACAATTTTTGAAAGAAAGTCACCTATTTCTCCTTTTGTGGATATTCTAAAAGGAAAAATAAAAAGAATAATAAAATCATAAAAACAAAAACTAAATTATTAGGGGGCCGGCCCAGTGACGTAGCACACTCTGCTGCAGGCGGCCCAGTGTTTCATCGGTTCTGATCCTGGGCACGGACGTGGCACTGCTCATCCAGCCTTGCTGAGGAGGCATCCCACATGTCACAACTGGAAGGACCCACAACTAAGAATATACAAATATGTACCGGGGGGCTTTGGGAAGAAAAAGGAAAAAATAAAATCTTTAAAAAAAAAAAGAAAAGAAAAACCTAAATTACCAGGTTGAGAAAAAATAAGGATGGCTCAAGATTTGCTGTGTAAATGATAACCAAAAAACAAAAGAGAGAAAATTGAAATATAAAGGCCCCAATTCATCCACTAGAGGAACTACATTGAAATAGAAAAAATGTATTTGATAATTAAGAATAATGAAAAAGTAATTAAATTGAATTAATATTGCGTTGTAAGCTAAAAAAAAGGCCTCCCAAAAGATAATTTTGTACATGAAAGAAGTGGAATATTAAGTCAACAAAGAAGAAAACATAAAGTCTTATTCAGGTTATTATGTAGAGATAACTGATAAACACTTTGAAGAAAAAGTAAAGTCTAACTTGCATAATACACAAAAATAATCTCCAGACAAACAAAAGATCAAAATAAAAATAAAGCCACCGACACTCTACAGGTTGACATAGGCAAAAAAAGTTTAGAGTCCTGGAAAGCCTTTTTTAAGAATGAATTGGCCATAAAATCACTGTCTTTGAAAAAAAAAAAGCTAAAGTAAAGTAGCATATATTTGACTGAGCTTTACCTCCAAGGGTATATGTTGGCTTCCCAAAGGGAGAGGAGACCACTTATAAAAACTGAAAAATGTATGAGCAAAAATTCTGCATAAGACTTCAGGCCCACAGACACTAATACTTGAGAGGAAGAGAATATAGCAAATTTTAGGATGGCCACAATTCTGAAATATAGTTGTGCATCTCCATTTGTTACCCGTTTTGTTTCTAAAGAAGATAATTTGTTTTGGTTTCGGTCGTTTATTACAGAATCCATGGCGTACGGTGTTGAACATCACAATCACCCTAAATCTAAATAAGTACATTAGCTACTCACAGGGAGTACACTGATGTGGATTTATTTAATTGTCATACCCTAAAACATGCATATTTTGCAAAACAGATTGACCTTGATTTCTTTTTTTTCCTTTTTGAGGAAGATCCACCCTGAGCTAACATCTGCCGCCAATCCTGTCTTTTTGCTGAGGAAGACTGGCCCTGAGCTAACATCTGTGCTCATCTTCCTCTACTTTACACGTGGGATGCCTGTCACATCACAGCTTGACAAGCAGTGTGTAGGCCCACACGCGGGATCTGAACTGGCAAACCCTGGGCTACCCAAGCAGAATGTACAAACTAACCTCTGCACCACCGGGCCGGACCCAGGCCTTGATTTTTGAAGGAAAATTATTATGTTTTAGTTTGTCTTCACCTAATTGATGACTTTGCAAATTTTCTTAACCTGTCCAATAGTTCCTTTGTGAGAGAATAAAACACAGTCTAGCAGGAGTTCCATAGAATCTCAAGTTTTGGAATGGCCATTCAGAGTTCAGCTTCCACTCTACCTTTCTCTTAGAGATGTGATGATTAGACAAATAGCTATTGAAAATGTTCGCTGTTAACACTGTAATATCATGCTACATTCAAATCACAATTGCTAAGCTTAACATCTATTTTTTGGCTGAGCTATTCTTCAGTATTTGATGTACCAAAGGTATAGACAGCACACACACACACACACACACACACACAAAACACATCACATAACTTTCTTAGTTCATTTTATTATTTTCCCTATTTCTTCAGCTCTCTGGCCGTGGTAGGCTAGCCATAGTTGGTTGGGATGCATAATATTTATGCAGAATACAACACACATAATGATATCAAGCGTCAAACAAAGGAGTTTTCAAATTAACTTCCAATTACTTGCTCTATAATTTTCATTTTCTCCAGTATTCTTTCTCCTTTGTCCTCTCCCCAGTTATTTCCCTTTCCAAAAATCATTTTACTGCTCCCTTCAAAATGAAAGAAGTATTCATCAGTAGCAATTTGTGATGAAAGCTGTTGCTTAGTGTCTAGGAAACATTATACATTAGATTGAAAATTTAACTAGATTTCTCAAAATACTTTAGAGATTATTTCACTCTAGTTTCTTATATGTCTCTGATTCAGACCATTTCTTTAAAATTTGTGAGGTTTTTTCCTCTAAATTATATCCATCAATACTTTAATTATAAGTGTGTTAAAATAACGTTAGCAAAACATATTTCTTCTGTTGTAAATGAGTTATCAGAAATGACAGAGAGACAGAGGGCAGATGAGATCTCTCTGGCTTGGAAACAAAAGCTTGTAGGGGAGGGGCAAAGTTAAAAGAGAAACTAAATACAATCTTTTAGACTTACAGTCACTGGCCAGAAATCAGACTGAAAATGTTAATGGACTCTATTGAGCTATGGCATGTAGTTCAGGCCTTGACGAGCTCTGGCTTGGCAGTCTGGCAGGTCTGGCTTGAATCTGAGCTTTTCCATTTCCTTGGGTTACCTAACTACCCTTGGCCTCATATGTTCAGCGGAAAAAGTTATAACCACTACTGGCATGAAATAAAAGTGCAACAGATTTTAGATAATGTGAATATTTCTTCCACAAATTCTCAGGGAACAAAACCTGGAAAATACATCATGTGCCTTTATATCAAGTCTGGAATTTCATTGTATTTTTAGATTTTATAAATATTAGAAAAGTGTTTGATATTCACTATACATGTTATTGGAGTAAAAGTATAGGAAAAGATGGGCACCTAAACAATGTATAGAAGTTTATAATCATTATGAACACTGACCAATCGTGAATTTTTTAAATTTAAATTTTGGTTGGCTATTTTGCAAATGTAGAAGTATATAATGAAGAAACAAATCAGATTTGACAATAAAATGATATTGGAAGTTCAGGATTTCATCTCTGAGAGGCATTAGAAGTTCACATAGGCACGTCTGTCCAGAAATGGGAAAAGCGTGTGACTGAAAGCAAAGAAATTCTGCGGCAAGAAGATAAAAGGAACTAAGGGTGTATTAGGAGATATGCACTATATCCAACAAAATCACAGTACACTGGGGTCATGACTATGTCTAGTCACACCGAATTCTGCTGCACTTAATAAGTGGGAAATGCTATCTTCTGTTGATAAAAGAATGGCTAGTAAATCCGGCTACCTCGCATGATGCTTAGATCCAACTCAAGATCTATCTGATACGATTCTAATAGAGTTTTGCTTAATATGGATTTCAAATATTGGCAAAAGTTCTGTCGAAATCTTTTGGCGAGAGACTATACCAACAAAATATTATATTCAGATAGTTATGGAAAGAGAATAGGACGTAGATTCAGCTAGCTGAGTGTCATCCCTGTATCTGTCATTTACTCTGTTTTTGATAGTGAACATAAATCTTCCCTTCTCAAAGACAGTTTTCTTAATTGAGTCTAGACTTCAGAGAAGGCATTCACAATATTTTTGTACTTCCTATGTAATGTGTTCACAAAAATCATGATTAATTTTCTTGGATTGTGGTTCTTATTTCATTATTTTATTCTTCATTGTCAGTAACAATTGCTTGATTAAAATGAATGCTTGCTTTCATAGAATTCATTGGATAACATAAGAAAGAATATTCTACTAATTTCTTTTTTTTAGCAGACTGTTGGAAAATGTAGTTATTACTTTGCCATTTCTATTGATCAACATTTCCTTTTAAGATGTAGAATGGTAGAGAGCGTACTGCAATTATTTACTAACTGTAAGTGTAGATTGCCTAAAATCTTGCCATTAAAATTAGATTGATATGTATAAGGTTCACTTAAAAATTTATTTGAGATGAATTAATAAGAATACTACCTATTAAATGTAAAGTTACCTATTATGCCAAAGTAGTTAAAATTGTACTACTGATAATACCACTTTTCAAGTACCTGAAATTATTTTAAATCAGAATTTTCCCATCTAATCAATAATAAAAATTTACCCTCTTACTATTTTGTCCCCATCTCATGGTCGTTTGACACATTAGTATGCTCTAAGAATAACAGAGCATACAACTCAGCTTAACTCTTATAAAGTAGTTAAAAAACAGTTAAGTTTGCGTTAATAATTATAAATCATCTTTATTTAGAGAAGTGCTGATTGTCTTATGAATAATATCCAAACATTCATGACAAAATGGGAGAATAGCTATTACTAGATATTAGATTGAAAACTTTTGCTCATAACTGTGAGTGCAAACACACACTCACAGCACAGAGTTCAACTGGTACTTCATAATACTTTCTGATTTTATTCAGTTAAAACTGTATCTGAAAAAAGTATATTAAATAAACATTGAAACCTTAATTCACAATGGTTTTTCTTTGTTAATTTCACAATCATTTAGGGGCTCTTTTTGAAAGATATCACATGGAAACATTTCAGTCTCAGGCCCTTTTTCTACTATGTTTAATAAGAAGAGATATTGTAGCAGAAAGAAAATGATCTATTATTCCGGAGAGAGCCTGAGTTCAAGTCTCAGTTGTCAGTTTTATTAAGTTTGTGTTTTTTTGCTTTTGGTTTTTTGGGTTTTTTTGAGGAAGATTAGCCCTGAGCTAACATCAGCCACCAATCCTCCTCTTTTCTTATTTTTTGGTAGGGAATACTGGTCCTGAGCTTAGATTCGCGCCCATCTTCCTCCACTTTATATGTGGGACGCCTGCCACAGCATAGCTTGACAAGTGGTGCATAGGTCTACACCCCAGATCCCAACCTGGGAACCCCAAGCTGCCGAAGCAGAGCGTATGAACTTAAGCTCTGCGCCCCGACACCAGCCCCTGTTTATTAATTTTGAAGAAACAATTATTATACGATTACTTGAGGCTTACATGAGATAATGAATTAAAAATTTTCCTACACCTGGATGGTCTGCAATTCATGTTAGATGAAGCTCCTGTTCTGTCTGGAGAATTTTAACTTGAGCCCAGAATTCTCTCTCCTTCTGAGTTTCTCTTACTACTCCTTCTTATGGTGTAATATATATTTTATATGACAATATACTATAAAACTTGATATTTAATACAGTTGATTTATAAGTCTAATTGCCTGGACTTGAATCCTGGCTTTGCCACTTACAAAATGTAAGAACTTAGACAAATTATGTAATTTTTCAGTGTTCAATTTCCTCACGCATAACATGGGGAGCACATTTGAAGCTTCCTCAAAGGAAATGTATGAGTTGATACTTATAAAGTAAAGAAAATAGCATCTGGTACATAATAAGCACTCAAAAATGAGCTATCATTACTATTTGAGAATTGTAGTAAATTCTTCATACCTGGGTGCTAATTCTAGTTTTGTGTTTGTGTGATCTTCAAAGAATAAAGAAATTAAGAGCACAAAAACTTCTTCAATTTTGTAGTGTAGAAATCCGGTAAATCAATTACCCATCTAATTACCCAGATAGCAGCTTATCCTTTAATGATGAAACATGTGAAGCCCAAAACATTTTGTAAGTATCCAATAATACTAAAACTATAGAGATAATTACTAATTAAGAGTGAGTTTAACTTATAAGAACAATAAAAGTTAAATGATTTATTAGTGTAATTATCTGATGAAAAACATTTCACATACTTGAACAGCAGAATTAATATTTGAGATCAACTGTTATATACGCGTACATTTATACACACACACACACACACACAAAGATTGGGATCATTCACATAACTCAGCTAATTTTTAGCTATATCATCTAAATTTACAAATCTATGAATACTCAGGCAAAAAAATTATCTTGTTAGGTGAAACCTTTAGTGAACCCTTCAAATCTTGATTTACTAAATAGATTGAACATTTTTTAACCAGTGTGGGTCACCTTTAGAATTAAGACTTTCTGTCATTTTTATTATTTATGAATAGTTTAACATTCAAAGTTCTAAACTACTGGGAACTATTAAAATATGGAAATAGTTATAAAACGTTTCATTCAAATTTGCCATTGATCTGACCTGAGCTAGCAACGTAATTCAGATAGGAAAATGATATTGTTTTACTCCTCTATTAGTAAAAAATGAAACATAATCTTGCAGTAGCTTTAGATAATGTTTCAGAAGTTAGAGCTAGATTCTCACTTTTTTACTCTCTCATATCTGTTGTGTCTTTTTGAAGACTTTGATGACTCTGATCCATAAGAGTTAGGTGTAAAAAAATCATATTCAGGGGGCCAGCGCCATGGCCGAGTGGTTAAGTTTGCGCACTCTGCTGTGGCGGCCCAGGGTTCGGATCCTGGGCGCCAACATGGCACCGCTCGTCAGGCCACGTTGAGGCGGCGTCCCACATCCCACAACTAGAAGGACCTGCAATTAAGATAGACAACTATGTACCCGGGGCGGGGGCGGGGGCGGGGGCGGGGGCGGGGGCGGGGGCGGGGGCGGGGGAGGGAGGGTTGGGAAATAAAGCAGAAAAAAAAAACAAAAACAGACATAGCATTTAAAATAAGGATTTAAAAAAAAAAGTCATACTCAGAAAAGTATACTGACATACTCTCCAAATCAGTAAGATACAGAAAACTTTCTTGAGTGAGAATAATATTTTATAAACAGTCAGCAAATATTTAATAGCCTACTAATATAAGTAATTAGCTTTGAAATAGTCCATAACTTAACATCAAATAAACTGAAGATAATTTCACCATTCAACGGGCAATTGTTATGAACATCAACTACAGTGCTCTAATAACTATCATACCTTCAGGAACTACTGGGTTGTGGAAGTAGATTAGAAACTAATTACACATATTAATGTTCACCCAAAATTGGCTTATCTAATTTTTTTTTTTCTAGCTGAGAGGTTAAAAGTATCTTCAAAATCTAGAAATAGTTTAAAATGATTAGGTTACAGGATTTACTTAAATTGCCTCATGAAATTTTATTATTAAAATTGCACATATCTAATATGAAACATATAATGCTTTTTTTGCATTGTCAACCAAGAAACATAGAGAATAACTGAGTTAAACAGTCAAGTGCACTTGGCAATATTTATAATTTTTTTTTTTTTTGGAGGAAGATCAACCCTGAGCTAACATTTGCTGCCAATGCTTCTCTTTTTGCTGAGGAAGACTGGTCCTGAGCTAACATCCATGCCCACCTTCCTTCCATATGTGGGCCACCTACCACAGCATGGCTTGTCAAGTGGTACCATGTCCACACCTGGGATCCAAACCAGGGAACCCCGGGTCGCCGAAACAGAACGTGTGAACTTAACTGCTGCGCCACCAGGCAGCCTCTAAAATGGTTTTTAAACGATTAAAAATTTGGACCATAAAAATTATCTTAAAAAGATCCAGATGTACTTCAAAGTGACTGCATATGGTTTGTCATTGCGACATAATTATCATTTGAAAAGGTGGGAACAGTCAAACTGTCTAAAAGTAAGAAATTGGTTTAGTATATTGTGATTTTCTAAAAATGCAACATTATGCAAATATTGCACGATTTTTACAATATTACAAAATATATTCTATCATGTTAAAACAACTTTATAAAACAGTGTAAATATTTTTATCCCAATTTTGTGAAATACAAGAAGTCCGTTCCATGAGATCAGCTACTGTGAGTGCTATTCACTATGGTACATCTTCCTCCAACCACATTGCCTCAGAGTAGGTACCAGTCAACGTTTCTAACTGAGTGAATGAATAAGACCAAAAACAAATCCATTGTGCTGGAAGAATCTATTAAGCACTTTGTAAAGAATGGAAATATGATTTGCGTTCTAAAATTAAGCAAAATAATATACTATTTTGATTTGGAGGACTGTGTGAAGAAAACAATCTTTTTTAGTGATTGTAATTATTAGCGGTAAAACTACCTCTTATGAAGATACTAAGCTGAAGAAAGATTTCCATTTTGCTGCTGTACAATTTTGTTCTTCTGTAAAATAATCTATAACAACAAATTGGTTGTTCATACATAGATCTACAGGATATGCTTCTTTGCAATGAAGAAAATACTGGCTGTCAGTGAGCTGATTCAATATTATAAAATGATTATACCACCACAGATACGTAGACAAGATGTGCCTAAACCATTTGTTTCCAGGGAGATATCTTTCATATTTTATTTCCATAATATCTGGAATAGATGCATCTGGTGAAGAGTTAGAATACCCATTTATTTGACTAATGAAGTAAATGGAAGAATAACTGATTTCTTCATTCAAGAGAGAGGACAGAGGATTAAAATTTCTTAGGCATTAATGACTTAGAATAATTTCAGCGCCCAACCTTTTTTTTTTGTTCTCAGCAATATTTCTTGACACAAATGTTTATTACATTTTCTATCATGCTGGAGTTTCAGGGAGCCCAATAAACACCTCTTTTTCTGCTACTAACCTCCAAACCAATTGAAAAAGAAGTAAGGCCAATGGAGATAAAAGTATTAGCTCTATTACTGACTTTAAAACAACAGCTTAGTAATACTAGGAGGACATAGATATGAGAGAACAAAACTCTTGATCAGAATGAGACTTACCCATTGTAAGTGGTCCTGCTAGAAAACCACAGAGTTTGCTCACAGGAACAGACTATTGATCACTGAACTTAAAGCAAGGTCAAGAGTGGAGCAGAGAGACCCCAAAGGCACAGAGTAAGAGGTGAGGCAGAACTACAGTAGGAATAATGAGGGTGTAGAGAGGAGTCAAGTGAGTTACAATCTCCCTTACAGAACAGAGAGAATAAATTGTTTTCCTTGGCATGTGACTCAGTAGTCTCCCACATGAGCAAATGCAGTCATTAGTGACTGATCAAGTTTTATTCTTTTCATGCTTTTACTGATAAATTTTACTTTGGTTTCTTTAGGTAAAGTTTTAGGGAGAAAATAAAGCTAAAATAATTGCGAGAAAAAGTTGGTTTTAGACACATTCTCAGGTTTAAAAGTATTGGTTTCTTTTTTTAACAAGGCACTTGGAGTAAATACGTTGTATAAAATAGATGGAAAGATATTATGGATTTGTACTTACACCAAGCAAAGTTAAATTGTCAAAAGGTGATATTCATGCCCAAAGTAAATTTTCTGCCCCAGTAAATTTAATTACAACGATGTTCTGGGTCACAGAATATGATTTTATTTTTATTCCTATTATTTTAAATGCTATTCTACTAATAGTTTTCTTAGCTTCACTTGGTACCTTGTTTATCCTCTGGCTACAGATCCAGAAAAAAAAAGAAGTACATGGAAATTCTTCCAAAGTTCTTAGTATTGCTTTTCTTTGTTAAATTAACACATGTCTGCAACATACCTACAAACACTTCAGTAGTTTGACTGCTAATTGCAATCCTTGTTGGGATATTCTTGGAGAAACCAACTATGAAATAAATAAAATTCAGCTTTTCTTTTTCCAGCAATACTGTCCTCTTTTATCTTAATATGTAATCTACTACAGAGAGACATTTTCAGACAATATATCAATCTCTAATTTATCTTTTAACAAGTATTTATAGAGTTCTTTTTACTTTTCAGGCTTTGTGTTACAATAAAACAAATAAATGTAACCTTCATAGAGTTTATGATCTATTCTACTTTATTTGTTATTTGTATCTCTTGTATAAAAATATTGATAAAATGCTAATATAAAGTCAACTGTACTCCTTTCATTTACACAAAGGTTATATTTTATTCCTACACACAGGCACACATACGTATACACACACACATATGCACGTGCATGCACATGCGATTTTGATACACTGCCGATTTTCCATCCAATCTCTAAATGTGTGGAATAAGATTTTTAGAGCAATTTCATTAGAAATTCTATTAATAGTAATAGAGAGAACATTACTAACTTGTTTATTATTTAAATGCATCTATTCTTCTTTAAAAGAATAAATAATTTACTGGTTTAAAAAGCCTTTGCCTAGCATCATATAATGTAGCCTTTTTCAACTTTGCAATAAAATACCAACATTGCAATAAAAATGGAAACATATCACCATTAAAAAGTAAGATTCTAACAACTTATGAAAATCTTAAATTTTCAGTCCCTATTAAATTGATGCTGCTGGGTTTAGAAAAGCATGTCTAAGGTTTGCTTTATGGAATATTATGCTCTTTTTCACTAAACAACTTCTCCTGATAAAAAGTGTGAAGTTTCTTGTATCTCCCTCCCCTAAAACTATAGAAAATATGACAAATCTATCTTTACTGAAAAAATGGTTCTTCTTAGAGTGTTCAGATTATTGCTTTATTACTGTGCACAGTCTTCCTGTATTCAAAGGTAGAATGAAATGAGATATTCAGGGAAGAGGAAGAACAACCCTCAGGGCCCCTTTCATCCCCTCTCCAATACAAACTCATCTTTAAGTTTCCATTGAACTACTGCTTAGAATTCCCCTCTCAACTAGTGGTAATATAGTGTGTGTGTGTGTGTGCGTGTGTGCAGTGCATGGCATAGTTATTAGTGTGAATGATTCTGTTCTCAATATCCATGTTTTGATAACTTAGCCCTCCTACAATTCTGGGAGATACTTTTTACCACTAAGCATTTACTGTTGCCTGAAAAGAAGAAAAAAGCCTGGCTGTTTTCTCTTTTCCAGCCCAGGATGAAACATAGAAAGTTATTATCTTCACTCTTTTTCTCTCCCTACACCCATCTCCTTTGCTTTTTGACCCCAGGGGGTAAGCTCACCTGGGCGCCTCAAATCAATGTGGTTTTCAAGATCTGGATGTAAGGTAATGGGGAGACATCCTTCTCCACATAATCTTCCAAACTTACAGCCTTTTAATATATTAGTCTTGTCTTTGCTCCTTATACAGATAAATAAAACTCATAGTTAATTTAGTATTTGAGTTGTGACCTCATAAACTTTGTGTGTAGTCTCCCTTTATAAGAACCGTTGATGACAGAGTTTAATAGTATCCTTCATGCCTTTAACAGCTAATGGGAAAAGGGAAACTGACAATTAAACATAACTGCTTAAAAAGAGTGGTTTTCACTGCTCTTTGTGAGAAGAGAGTCAGGAAGAGGATTGGAGCAAGAAATCCTGGAAATTTTAGGTTCTAATAAATTCCATTATTTAGCGCATCAGAGAATTAGAAATGGAGGCAGAAGAAGAAGCCGTTCTGGGCTAGAAACTAGAATTGGTCTGAAAATTTTAAACACTAATTTGTTCGCTAGGTGCTAATCTGAGGAAAAGACTTCAACCAATGCCTACATGAATAACGAGAGTAACAAAAAACATACACGATTTGGATATCTGAATATTTTATTTGAAAATAACTAGAGAACAAATAACATGGAATATAATTCAGACCAAAGAAAAAGGGACTACCAAGACAAAGGCTCAAAGGTAAAAACATTCCCCCAAAATGAATTATCCTAAAAAAACAGATTGAAGTCTAGAAAAGTTGCATTTTCTCAGTGAAAGAATGCTATGAGGATTGAATTGGCTGAAATAAAAAGACAACAAGATTAAATTAAGATGTAGGTGGATAGATAAGAAAGTTTATAAGTGAACTAAAATTCAGTAAAGGGAATAAGGAAAAAAAGTGACGAGAATAAAATTAGAAATATAGAGAATAAAAGTCAAAATTCATCTGACTAGAAAGAAAAGACAAAAACAATACAAAAACCAAAGAGACCAATAAGGCTGAAAAGCTTATGTAAAATCATTAAAATGACTCACTGTGTCTGTGGATTTTCTATTACGTTAGAGTTAAGACTTCTGTCTTGCTTTTAACTCCCAAAAGATTTACTTCATTCTTCTTCTAAATAAAATGCTAGGTCTTGCTGATCAGGTCCATATTTGATTTTGAAGTAGATACTACATATACATAGACACACACACACACAATTCATATTAAAGCTATGGTTGTTTAAAGTTGTAATTTTTCTTGGCTAATTTTTTCGAAAAACTACAAATGATTATGATATTTTTATGCTGGACAATAGCAGGCACCACCGACGCCTGGCTATCTCTGAGTCACGCAAGGTGACAGATTCAGGTCATACCAGACCACTTACAAGCTATGGACCCTGAATGCAGCTCCTAGAGACATTTTTTAAGGACATCAAAGAAATTAAAACCTTAGGTTATTAATTTCATCCAAGAGTGAGGAAGGAAGTTACGAGCCTGGAGACAAAAAAATTGCTTTAGATACTAGAGAAACGGAGAAGCCAAGAAACTAGAGATTAAGCAAAGGTAAAATAAAAGGAAGACTAAGAAAATGAAAAATCCAAGAGAGAAGTTATGATTCAAATTATGTCTTCATATCCCTCTTTAAGAGACTATACGTAATCAAATGATATCACAGCCATCTACTTTTACTTCACTAAAAGAAAGTAAAAATACTTTATTAGCATTTTTTAACTACTAGCCTTGAAAATATTATGAATTCAAGACCACAATTTTTTAACACTACAATCTTTCCTGCTTTCTGGTTGTTTCCTCTTTCTGGAAGATCCTTTCCAAACTCCTCTTTTTCTTATCAGAATGAAGATTCATGTGTTAATCTTCTTCTCTTGTTGCTTCACATGCTCCCCACATAAACAGACCCAAATCCATGATTTAAATATTGTCAGAGATAAACACAGCTGGACATGAGTTAAAGCAGAGAAGACAGATTTATTTCAGTAACTACTGACAGTAGGGGAAAGAGCTGAGCTCTGTTCTGATTGGTGGAGAGGTGATTATTTTCAAGGGAGGAGGGAGTATGGAGGGGGAATTGCAGGGCTGCAGCAGAGTGAGGGAAGTGAAAAATTAGTCAGGAGGGGCTGTCTGTCTGTGAAAACCATCTGGGTTTGCTAACTGGTGCTTACCAAAGTTAGGCTCCTGCCCTGCCACAGAGACTGGGGGCTCTATCTTTAGGTGTTGGCTGGAACAAGCAGTAAATTCTTTAGGCAGCCTTGATTCTTCTCAGGTAGGCACTTTAAGAGAGGGCTAGGAATGCCCCCTAGAAATGTTGCTAGAAACTGTGTCAGTGTGTCTTCAAGTCTTTATAAGCCAAGGTTGAGTCCTGATGGAGAGGAGGGCTCAGAGGAGCCTGGCTAGAGTTTAATCAAGGAGAGACTCTTTGTCAATATATGCAAATTATCATCTGTTCTACATATGTAGCAATTCCTCGCCTAAACTATACCCCTGCTACTTAATATCTCTGACTAAATGTTCCACAGACAATTAAACATAACAAAAATTAAACTATTTCCTCATAAAAATCAGTTTATCTTCTATGCCTCCTATCTTGGTTATTGAGACTACTATCCAAAAAATTCTAGAATTAGAAACTTTAGACTAAAAAGGATCTCCTTTCTTCTCATTACACATCCGTCTTCACTTAAAATAACTTAATTATTGCTCAGATTTATTTATTGTATTTTGTTAATGTCTAAGTCCAAACTTCATCCTTTTTGGCCTGGATTCCAGCAGAATCTTATTTTCTTAACTATTATTGTTTATTCCAGTCTCCCTACTCACCCTTGATCACAAACCAATTTTTACATAACCTATAGCAAAATACTGGTTTAAATGCATCATTTTATTTTTACCACCTATAACAGAATAAAATAAATCCTTATTTATGAGACAGTGACTTTATGAACTTGGTCATGTTTCTGCCATTATTAACCAACCACTCAGAGCTCTATACTGGTGTGTGTGTGTGTGTTTGTGCCCCTGTACATTTGTGCTTACTACTTTCTCTCTCTGAAAATGCTAATCTGAGTTTCCTATCTGGTCAATTTCTATTCTTATTCCAGAATAAGGAAAGGCGAGGACTTTGAAGAGTCTGAGAAAGTAAACAGTTGTTTGATACCATCTATTGAAAAGTCTGTTTGATATTTATTTAAATAAGATTTTTGGGGAAGTCTCTGGGAGGCACAATGAAGTTCTTTACACCTTTTATCTTCCTGAGGAAAAGATCCCCAGTATAGTCAAGTCCCGGCACTATAGAGAGTAAGCTGTTGGTTGTCAGAAGTTTCTATTCTGTATGTAAGTACATCCATGAGTCTGGGTATTTATCATTACTGTCATTATTAATGATATTATGATACTACTTTCACTCCAAACTGTGACCTGAGGAAAGAAGGGTTAGACAAGAATCATAAGATTTAATAAAACAATTTTATGCACATCCAAGTGGTCCTTATACTAAACATAGACCAAATTAATGTAATTCTGGTAAATTAAGTTACTTTAAATTTGATATGCATATAAAAGTATGTTTAATTTACGAAAACTGTAAAGATGTTTTGTAAGGATGCTTTCTCCAAATGTTCAATTAAGGAAGTAATTTGTGCAAAAGGAAATAGTGAATTTATAAAGTTAGGAGATCCTCATTTGTTAGATTTCAGTAAGCAGAAATTGAATTAGAAAAGAGAAAATTTATCACTTTAAATCAGTTCCTTCCCATCACATCAATCTATTTTCTCTATATTTGAATCTTTTTATCTCCATATTTTATCATATTTTATACTTTTATTCATAGGATTTATCATTTTATAGAGCTACTTCTCAATCTATTTTATCTCTTTCTCTGCCCCACCCCCCACTATTTTGTAAGCTCCATGAAGTCAGTAACTTTGTCATCCCAGATTCTAGAATATTACCTCAGACAAAGCAGATGCTCAATAAATATTTGTGGATTAAATGAATGAAAGAATATTTTCCTCTTAATTGTGAATTACTTGAGAACAAGTAAAATCTTGCAGCTATACATTGCTCTTCTTTTGGTAGTAATTTTTGCCATGATTTAGGAGCTCAAATATTATGTAGTATGCAACTGAGTAGATAGATGTTACTAAGATAGGAAGCTTTAAGACGTCGAGTAGGCAATTGGACAGCTGCTTATGAAGCTCAGAGAAATTGTTTGATGAAGTAAGTTGGGAATGAATGGGAGATACATGTCAGAGGGAAAAAGATATACATAGGCACAGAGATAAGAACAAATATGACACGTTCCGGGAGGTAGGCACCCAGTGATTTACATTCCGTCAATAACTTCTTTCTTCTTGAGCAGAATTGGCTCCCAACGAGAGGTTTCCTGGTTGTTCTTTGCCTCTGGTTAGAGAAGAAATATTCAATTCAGCAAGTTAAAATGAAACAAACAAAAAATCAAACCAAAAGACAAAAAACAATGAATGTTTTTCTTTTGGTGGATTGATATTTCCAGCAAGAGTCTGGAAAAGAAGTTGGCAATTTCTACACTAACTTTTATCAGCATTCCTTTTAGGATCTGTCACTAACACCATGTTTATTTTCTCCATCTGACCTGGTGAAGCAGAGAACACTTCAACTGTGTTAATTGTCATGTCACTTGTTTCTTCTTCTCTTCACCCAAATATTTGATCTCTAGTGTATGTAGCATACACCCATCTTAAGATTTGTGAATTCCTTCAATATTGTGTATATTCTTGACAACTAACCACCACCAACCCTCCATTAATTTATTTTCCTTATTGTGCCACAGATGAAGTTTATCCAAGCTGGGATAGAGGTATCAGAGAGATAAGATATGATTTTGAAGTCAGTAGGAGTCCTGGGGGACCAAGGACTGAAGAGATTTACCAACTGTGATCATTGTCATAGAAACACATGCAAAATGGAACTCCATCCTTTACCATTTGGAGGGGTTGCAGAAAAATGTCTATTGTTCTGTGACATACTTTTTTATTGTGGTAAAATGTATGTAACATAAAGTTTGCCATTTTAACCCTTTTCAAGTGCACAGTTCTGTGGCATTAAGTATGTTCACATTTTTTTGCAACTATGACCACCATCTGTCTCCAGAAAGTTTTCATCTTCCTAAACTGAAATTCTGCACCCAAATACTAAGCCCCCCTTCCTCTCTCCCCCCAGTCCCTATAAACCACAATCCTACTTTCTGTCCCTATAAATTTGACTACTCTAGATACCTAATTTAAGTGGAATCGTACAGTATTTGTCCTTTGTCGACTGGCGTGTGTCACTTAGCACAGTGTCTTCAAGGCCATCCATGTTGCAGTATGTGTCCGAATTTCCCTCTGTGGTAATATACCCTAAAAATATTTCACTTAAGGAAAATGTATAAGGTCCTTTTATGAACTGAATAAATCAAGATATGTATCTCCCTTTCCTTATCCCCTCAATGTCTGAAGTTAAACTTGAAAGTTATAGGCAGATGGGAAAATTTGTCTTTATTAGAAATTAATTAAAGCCATGTATGTGTTTTTCTGAAGAAAGCTAGGCAGGATGGAAAAATCACTTATATTTTTAGAGCGAATGAGTTCCTGGTATCCCCAATTTACGATGATATGACGCTGTTAAGCATTCGGCTTGAGTACACTGTGAAATGAATATGAATGCTGGTGTCCACAACATAGCTAAAAATGGGCGTAAGCTTCTGAACAAATAATTCTATAGAAAATTCTCTTCTTTTTGTTATTTACAAGTGAACAAATCTTCAGCCTAATATTTATACCTAAACAAGAGAAAGTTCTGCAACTACTTTAACTTTTAATAAGCTAAGAAACTATTGAGGAGTTTCAAATATTTCTCTAGTGCATCATCTGAACTAAAATTTTAAGCAAGTAGAGACAGAGTTTTGATGGACTCTCCAAAGCCTTTTCCAGTGAGAAACTGATCTATTTATACTCATCATTTTGGATAGCATATGATCAGCTTCTCCAAGTCTTGTATGACCTCTTACTCTAATTCTTGTTAAAGTAGTAAAGATACAGCAAGCGAAATAATTTGCCTTCGTGTCTTCCATTACTCTGCATGCAGAGATTATATTGTATCAATCATTGTATTCCTGCTGCAATGTGCCTAGTACAGAGTAATAGCTCAAAAATTGCTAAATAAATGGAAATCTCTGATGCTATTCTATAAAAATTCTTTTTGCATTAACATGGCTATAATTACAGTTCTTCTTATGTGCCTGACCTCACAGTCCCTGGGCTCTCATTTGATATGTTGCTGTAAGAAAAGACAATAAAGGCTAATTCATATGCCCAAAGGTACTTTTTATAAACTGGCATAGGGAAAAAATTGATGTGCTTGAGTTACAGCCTTCCCTAGAGAATGTGCATAAAACTATCTCTTCAGCAAACTATACTTTGCTCCATTTACTTTTTCCTCCTCTAATATTCTCTGATGTTATGTTTTCACTCAGATAAACTCCACTAGGAAAACAGATAATGAAATATTTATACAGAGCAGGGTGCAGAATTAGATAGGGATGTTTCATTGATTTGATTTCATTTGACTTAGTGATCAGGTTGGGCATCAGTGGACCAGTTTTAAGTATGAATAATAGTTTGTGTTTTTGTTTTTAATTTATTATATTTTTGTATTTACCTGCACCTGTGATATGTCTCTTGAATCCTTTACCATCAAACTGGTCACAGCAAGATGCCCTATGAAAGCAAAAAAAAAAAAATGGGATCTAGCCAAATATTTTAGCTTTCCTTTTTGATAAATGGCCTTCCTGAATGGTTGAGAGTATTATAAACTGTGCTAATGGAGTGTAATTTGTTTTATGTAAACCAAAGATGCATGCTAAATTTGGAAATACCATTATGTATGTTAATAAAAAGAAACTCTAAATATGTAACCACCTGGCAATTGAAATATAGTTTCAAATGGGCTTTTTTTCCCCGTTATTGGAATTTTCACAAAAAAGACACATCTCTCAAATGTAATGGAAGTTTCTCCCAAAAACAACTAATTATTTTTTACCATAGATCTCCATTTCACCACAGTATTTGCCAGAATAAAACTGTCTTAGTCTACCAAATATTACAACTGCTTTTATTTAAGAGGCTGTTATCTTTCTTAAAAGCATAAACAATAATAACAAAGAAACAAATAAAACTGGTATCTTATTTCAATTATAACTGTTAAATTATTTAGGATCTATTTATTCCTTAAACATCCAACTTTAATTAATCTGAAGATTTCTCAACAAATATATTTTATTTGCTGATTTTTGTTAGTCAAAGAATATCACTAGACGATAAACACACTGAAAGCATTTCTCCCTGATGGCACTGCACCTTGCATTAACTAAGTGTTTAAAACTATTTTGTTGAGTAAATGAATGAATGAACTAGTGACTGCAAAATAGCATTAAAACTATATTTGAGGTAGAGAACTGAAAATATTCCCGTAACTATTTTAAACGATACACTTAGTTAAATTGGGTTTCTTAGCTGGCATTTTTTTGTTTTTGTTTTTTTCAGCAATGATCTACACAATTTTGAAAATTAGAAAATTCCTGATATTGAAATTTAGCTTGAGTTGTGAATTTCTTTTCAGAGAGAACTTCATATGCTAACTCCTATTTCTAGAGAAAACCTGCCATACATCTATAGATTTACATTTTTTTTTAATCCTACAGCTTTCACTTCTTTTTTCCTTATTAGAGGAATGATTAAGAGGTCATATTATCTGTTAGACTGTAGAATCTGAGATGTAAGTAGAAGCATTCATTTATTCACTCTCTTCATATAATAAATGGTAAAAATACGTCCTACCCAAACTTGTTTTTATAATAAAATTTCTAAGTATATCTCTTGAAAGGTAAAAGAAATGACTTTTCCAATTGACAAAAAAGTAGTGTTCTAGAAGTATTAATTTGAAAGTTTCTCTATAAGAGAATTCTGTGGCTATTCATTAAATGTACAGTTTATGTTTGTAAAATGAGTTGACCCATAGATAGCCCTTAGCACAGCACTTGGTGTATAGTAAGCACTCAACACATGATAGCTAAGAGAGGATAATAATTATTTAATGAATCTCCACAGTCCTCTGTTTTAATCTAACTTTTATGGATAACATTCTTACAGATTCTTATGGATAACTATTAATGAATATTGAATATTCAGAGTGGTATTGACTTTTATAAAGTTACTATTTTCCACCCATTGAAAATTTTAATTAGATGAGTTGACATCTATCGAAATGCTATAGGGAATTGATCATATTTTCAAAGTTTCAGAGTATGAAATGAGAGTCCAAAATAATGTGATTATTAAAGATTTATTTATTTGGAATGGAACAGCCATAGCTTCTAAAAGGTATGATTTAGAAGTAAAAGTTTGTCAAATAACGATGGAAAACAGTGGAATATAATATCTATCAGGAAAATAGAGAAATGGACTTCAACAATACCGACTTAAGCAGTAACCAAGAATTAAGTTTGTTACCGGTAAAATGACTTTTACAAGGATGAGTTGCTCCTGGCAGTTACTACACTTGGGAGTGCCAGGACCTGACTTGTGGTTTTGGGGGGGCTTTCAGCCTCCTAAAAGGCTGCTGCTAGCCATCTGGTAGTTGGAGAGGATGTGTGTCTTAGTGGCTCCCACCTTGAATATCCTCTTGTTGAGTTGTATCAACATCATTTAAAAAGACCATTCTGATTTTTTTGGCACCGTATGAAGAGCAGACAAAAGGAAAACAGGTATGTATGTCTGTAAGTGTGTTTGTACATGTGTGCATGTGTGCAAGCATGTGCACACACAGAGATTATATGAGTGTTTGGTCTAGGAGAAAAAGAGGAAGATCAGTGTGACTTATGTGCTTTAGAATCCCAGAGGGAATGGTAGAAAACTCATTATACTGCTCCCAAGAAAAATATATCCTCAGAGAAATTATCAGGGCTAGTATGTAATTGAAGTTGCTGCAAAAATGGAAGGTTGCCCCTAGAGATGTTATAACGTACCAAAGGAGCTGGATCCACTGAAGGTAGGAGGAAAGCAAGGTTAATCTAGACAGCTACTGTGTTATTACTAGACAAAATAACTCTGATTTTGATAGATGCATTGCTTTTCCTCTTCCTTGTAATAACTTTGTGTGTGTTGTTTACTAGTTATGCAAATAATTTATGCTCATTTTACAAGATCAGAAATTGTGGGGGGGATGCACCACTTTTTTTCCACAGTACAGCCCCCATTGTTGATAATTTGATGCTTATTGTCTAGTTTCATATATAATTCCAATTAGAATTTTAAAATTTATACTAACATCTTCGCAAATGAAAAGAGGTATATACCAAATGTGTAGGGATACCATTTTATACTTAGGGGGGTCTCTTCTCCATATGAAATATTATTTCTGAATATAAATAAAATTATTATTTTTATTGAGGTAATATCGGTATGTAACATTATATAAATTGCAGATGTACAACATTATAATTTGGCATCTGTAAACACTACAAAGTGATCACCACTAAAAGTCTAGTTACCATCCATTACCATACAAGTGATCCCTTTACCCATTTCTCCCACTCCCGAACCTCCTTCCCCTCTAGTAACCACCAATCTGTTCTCTGTATCTATGAGTATATTTTCTTTGTTTATTTTTTTTTTTGGATTCCACATATGAGTGAAATCGTATGGTATTTGTCTTTCTCAATCTGACGTATTTCACTTAGCATAAGACCCTCAAGTTCCACCCAGGTTGTTGCAAATGACAAGATTTCATTCATTTTTATGGCTGAGTAGTACTCCACTGTATGTATATACCACATCTTCCTTATCCATTCATATATCAACAGACACTTCAATTGTTTCCATATCTTGGCTATTGTGAATAATGCAGCAATGAACATAGGAGTGAATATATCTTTTCAAATTAGCATTTTCATTTTCTTTGGATAAATGCCCAGAAGTGAAATAGTTGGATCACATGGCTGTTCTATTTTTAATTTTTTAAGGAATCTTCATAGTGGTTTCCATAGTGGCTGCACCAATTTACATTCTCACCAACAGTGTATAAGGATTTCCTTTTCTCACCACCCTCTCCAACACTTGTTATTGTTTGTCTTTTTGATAATAGCTATCCTAACAGGTGTGAGGTGATATTTCATTGTGACCTTGATTCGCATTTCCCTAATAATTAGTGATGTTAAACATTTTTCACGTGCCTGTTGGTCATCTGTATATATTGTTTGGAAAAATGCCTATTCAGCTCTTCTGCCTATTTTTCAAAAAGATGTTTGTTTTTTTGTTGTTGAGTTATATGAGTTCTTTATCAATTTTGGATATTAACCCCTTGCCAGATGTATGATTTGCAAATATATTCTCCCATTCAGGAGGATGCCTTTTTCTTTTGATGATGGTTTCCTTCACTCTGTGGAAGTTTTTCATTTGATATAGTCTCATTTGTTTAGTTTTGCTTTTGTTTCCCTTGCCTTTAGTGTCAGAGACATTGCTAAGACTGTTGTCCAGGAGCTTACCACCTATGTTTTCTTCTTGGAATTTTATGGTGTCAGATCTTACTTTTAAGTTTCTAATCCATGTCGAGTTGGTTTTTGTTTATGGGTTAAGATAGTGGTCTGGTTTTATTCTTTTGCATGTGGCAGTCCAATTTTCCAAACACTATTTATTGAAGAGTCTGTGCTTTCTCCCTTGTATGTTCTTGAATCCTTTGTTGTAAACTTATTGTCCATATATGTGTGGGTTTATTCTTGGGCTCCCAATTCTATTCCATTGATCTGTGTGTCAGTTTTTATATCAACATCATACTGTTTTGATTACTATAGCTTAGTAGTATAGTTTGAAATCAGGGAGCGTGATGCCTCCAGCTTTGTTCTTCTTTCTCAAGATTGTTTTGACTACTTAGGATCTTTTTGGTCCATAAAAATTTTAGAATTGTTTGTTCTAGACCTGTAAAAACTGTCATTGGAATTTTGATGAGGATTGCATTGAATCTGTAGATTGCTTTGGGGAGTATGTACATTTTAACAATATTAATTTGTCCGATACATAAGCATGGAATATCTTCCCATTTATTTGTGTCTCCTTCAATTTCTTTCATCAATGTCTTATAGTTTTCAGTTGACAAGTCTTTTACTTCCTTGGTTAAATTTATTCTATGTATTTTATTTTTTGATGCAATTGTAAATGGATTGTTTTCTTAATTTCTCTTTCAGATAGTTTGTTATTAGTATATAGAAACACTACAGATTTCTGTAAATTGATTTTGTATCCTACAACTTTACTGAATTTATTTATTAGTTCTAACAGTTTTTTGGTGGAATCTTTAGAGTTTTCTAAATACAATGTCATGTCATCTGCAAATAGTGACAGTTTTACTTCTTCATTTCCATTTTAGATGCCTTTTGTTTCTTTTTCTTTCCTTACTGCCATGGCAAAGACTTCCAATACTATGTTGAACTTATCTGGCAAGAGTGGGCATCCTTGTCTTATTGCGTGTTTGTCATATATGGCCTTTATTATGTTAAAGTACATTCTTCTACTGCCACTTTTTTGAGAGTTTTTATCATAAATAGGTGTCAAATTTTTTCAAATGCTTTTTCTGCATCTATTGTGATATCATATTTTCATCCTTCATTTTGTTAATGTGTGGTATCACGTTGATTGAATTGTGGATATTGTACCATTCTTGCATGCCTGGAATAAATCCCACTCGATCATGGTTTATGGTCCTTTCAATGTATATTTGAATTCAGCTTGTTAATATTTTGTTAAGGATTTTTGCATCTATGTTCATTAAGGATATTGGTTTGTAATTTTCTTTTTTTTGTAGTGTCCCTGACTCATTTTGGTATGGTAATGCTGGCCTTATAGAATGTGTGTGGCAGTGTTCTTTCCTCTTCAATATTTTGGAAGAGTCTAGGAAGGCTAAGTATTAAATCTTCTTTGAATGCTTGGCAGAATTTACCAGTGAAGCCGTCTGGTCCTGGACCTTTTGTTCGTTGGGAGGTTGTTGATTACTGATTCACTCTCCTCAGTAGTGATTGGTCAAATTCAGATATTCTCTTTCTTCCTGATTCAGTCTTGGAAGATTTTATGTTTCTAGGAATTTATGCATTTCTTTTCAGTTGTCCAATTTATTGGTGTTTAACCATTCATAGTAGTCTCTTATGATCCTTTGCATTTCTGTGGTATCAGTTGTAATTTCTCTTTCATTTCTGATTGTATTTATTTGAGCCCTCTCTGTTTTTTTCTTGGTTAGTCTAGCAATTTTGTTTATCTCTTCAAAGAACCAGCTAAGTTTTATTGATTTTTCTATTGTCTTTTTAGTTTTTATTTCACTTATTTCCTCTCTGATCTTTATTATTTCCTTTCTTCTACTAACTGGGCTTCATTTATTCTTCTTTTTTTGTCCCTTTAGGTGTTAAGTTAGATTTTTGTTTGTTTTTTTGTTGCTGTTGTTTCTTTAAGTAGGCCTGTATTGCTATGAACTTCCCTCTTAGAACCCCTTTTGCTGCATTCCATAGATTTTGGTATGTTGTACTTCTGTTTTCATTTGTCTCTAAGTATTTTTTGATGTCTTCAATGACCTGTTGGTTGTTCAGTAGCATGTTGTTTAATCTCCACATTTTTTTAGTTTACGCACTTTCCTTTTTATAATTGATTTCTGCTTTCATACTATTGTGCTTGGAGAAGATGCTTGATATGATTTCAATCTTCTTGAATTTATTGAGATTTGTTTTGTGGCCTAACATGATCTAGGGAGAATGTTCCATGTGCACTTGAGGAGCATATGTATTCTGCTGCTTTTGGATGGAATATTTTGTATATACCTACTAATTCCATCTGGTAATGTGTCATTTAAGGTTGATGTTTCTTTATAGATTTTCTGTCTGGATGATCTAGCCATTGATGTAAGTGGGATGTTAATGTCTCCTACTATTATTGTACTGCTGTCAATTTCTCCTTTCAGGTCTGTTAATATTTGCTTGATATGTTTTGCTGCACCTATGTTGGGGACATACATATTTATAAGTGTCACATCTTCTTGCTGGATTGACCCCTTTATCCTTATGTAATGCCCTTCCTTGTCTTTTACTATGGTCTTTATTTTAAAGTCTATTTTGTCTGATAGAATATAGCTACACCAGTTTTCTTTTCCTTTCCATTTGCATGGAATATCTTTCTCCATCACTTCAGTTTCAGCCTGTGTGTGTCCTTACTCCTGAAGTTAGTTTCTTGTAGACAATATATAGAGAGTCTTGTTTTATTATCCATTCAGCCACTTTATGCTTTTTGATTAGCAAATTTAGTCATTTACTTTGTTTTTATTTCTTGAGGAAGATTAGACCTGAGCTAACATCTGTCACCAATCCTCCTCTTTTCACTGGGGAAGGCTGATCCTGAGCTAACATCCCTGCCCATCTTCTTCTATTTTATGTGGGATGCCTACCATAACATGGCCTAACAAGCAGTGCATTGATCTGCACCTGGGATCTGAACTGGTGAACCCTGGGCTGCCAAAGCAGAACGTGCAAACTTAACCACTGCACCCAGTCCCAGTTCATTTACTTTTAAAGTAATTGTTGATAGGTATATACTTACTGCCATTTTGTTAATCATTCTCTGGCTGCTTTTGTAATTCCTCTCTGTTCCTTTTTTCTTCTCTTTCTCTCTTCCCTTGTGGTTTGATGCATTTCTTTAGTGTTATGTTTAGATTCCTCTCTGACTATCTTTTGTGTATTTACTATAAGTTTTTGCTTTGTGGTTACTGTGAGGTTCATATAACATCCTATGTATATAACAGTCTGTTTTAAGTTGATAGCCTCTTCAATGTGAACATATTCCAAAACTACATTTTTACTCCTTCTCATGTTTATATTTTTGATGTCATCTTTTACATCTTTTTATTTTATAGGTCCCTTAACTAATTATTGTGATTTTAGTTAATTTTACTACTTTTATCTTTTCACCTTGATTCACTACTTTTACTGTATATTCATCTTTTCCAGTGTGGCACTCCCACCAGCTCTAGCAGGTTAGAGACAGAGCTCCAAAATGACACCCTCCAGCATTGACATTAGCAAGGTAGAATGAGATTGCAAAACTGGTGCTTGCCAGTGTCTCTGTCTCCAAAGAGAGTACCAAGTTTCCTGCTTCTCAGGCAGATGCTTTAAAGTAAGTGTCTCCTTCACATACGGTCTAGGGGCTTTTCCAACTGGTGTTTTGCTCTGAGTCCTGGGGTAACTGAGTTTGCGCACAGGCCCTGTAAAAGTGAGCTCTCTTGTTATCTACAGTTCTGTGGTTTTCCTGGATGTAATCTCTGTTGGTTTTCAAGCCAGGCATTTTGGGGACTTATCTCTCCTGTTCAGGATCTAAGGGTTGGGGTTCCTGATGTGGAGCACAAAATCCTTTGTTCCTCAGGGAAAATTTTCGTATTTTTGAGATCCCTCCCGATTGTCGATTGCTGTGCCTGGGGTAGGAATTTTCCTTTTTGGTGACATGTCTCTGCCTTTCCTACTCGTATCTATGCTGCTATTTATCCTTTGTTATAGATGCTTTGTTCATCAGTTTTAAGGTCTTTTTAGAGGAAATTATTCCATATGTGATTGCAGATTTGTTGTGTCTATGGGAGGAGGTGAGTTCAGGATCTTCCCACGCTGCCATCTTGAACCCTAAATAAAATTATTTTACGATAATTTCTAAAAAACTTTAGTGTGGCACAGTTTTCAATTTACAGAAAAATTGAAGTTAATGAAGAGAGTTCCCATAAACTTAGTACTGTTTCCTCTATTATTAACATGTTTTGTTATGGTACCTTTGTTATAATTGATGAGCCAATATTTTTAACTAAATTCTATACTAACATTCTGTTTCTGGTCTAGCATCTCATCCAGGACACCACACTACATTTAGTCATCATTCTCCTTGGGCTATTCTAGAATGGGACAGTTTCTCAGATTTTTGATGTTTGTGGTAACCTTGGCAGTTTCGAGGACTATTAGTCAGATATTTTGCAGCCTGTCCCTCAGTTGGGATTTGCGTAAAGTTTTTCTCATGATTAGATTGAGATAATGGATCTTGGGGAGGAAATCCAGAGGTAAAATGATGGTTTTACCACACAAAATCAAAAGTATATACTATCAACATGACTCATCACTAGTGATGCAGGTCTTGAAAACCTAGCTGAGACGGTATTTGTGCTTTCTCCAACATAGAGTTGCTCTCTCTTTCTCCTCTCCCTTCTCAAATTCTACACTGTAGTCTTTGGAAGAAAGTCATATCAGAAGCCCACACTTAAAGAGCAAGGAGTCATGGTTTACCACCTTAAGAAAGTGCATTTTCCTAAATTATTTGGAATTATGCAAAGGAGATTTGTCTCTTCTCTTTGATTTATTTATTCAATTATTTATTTATGCTAGTATAGACCCACAAATATTTATTTTATACTTTGGGTTATTATGCCATACTGCTTCACTTTATTTTGCTTAGATGGTTGCATCTTTGGCAATAGGAAACTCTTTCAGTTGGCTTCTGTGTGTCCATGACATATTGCCATCATCGTGTCATGTTAGCTTTTGTTAAAAAAGTCTCCTTACTTCATGACATGAACATACTCCAGACTCCAGACTCATATTGTATATTTCCTGTGCTTGTTATTTCTCCTAGGAGCCATGGTTCCTTTCACTAGAGAATGCTATTAGAAACCAAGATTTCAATACAGGTGTATAGTGTCATATATCCACAATTAAAATATTTAACATAATAATTTCACTACTCCAAACGTTCCCCTGTGCTTCACTTATTTTTTTTTTTTAAAGAGTGGCCCTGAGCTAACATCTATCTGTTGTCAATCTTCCTTTCTTTTGTCTTCTCCCCAAAGCCCCCCAGTACATAGTCATACATTCTAGTTGCAGATCCTTCTAGTTATGCTATGGGGGACGCTGCCTCAGCACAGCTTGATGAGCTGTGCTAGGTCTGTGCCCAGGATCAAACCGATGAAACCCTGGCGGCTGAAGCAGAGTGCATTAGCTTAACTACTTGGCCATGCGACCGGCCCCTGCTTTCTCTATTTAATCCTTCCTACTTCTCGCTGAATGCCTCACCATTAATCTTTTACCTTTGCTATAGTTTTGTGCTTTCCAGAATGCCATATACTTGGAATTAATAAAGTCACAATAAAGATCTGCATGCAAGTATTTGCATGGATATAAACTTTCAAATAAATTTGATTAATATCTACGAATGTGATTACTGGTAAGACCATGTTTAGCTTTGTAAAAAAAAACACCAAAATGTCTTCCAAAGCAACTGTATAATTTTGCATCACCACCAGCGATGAATGAGAGTTCCTGTTGCTCTGTATCCTTACCAGCAATTTGCATTGTTGTTTTTTGGAATTTCATCCTTCTTATAGGTGTGCAGTGGTCTCATTTGTGTTTTAATATGCAATTTCCTAATGAAAAATAATGTTAAGTATTTTATGTGGTTACTTTCCACATATCTTCTTTGGTGATGTGTCTGTTCGGATCTTTTACACATTTACTAATAGGATTTTTTGTTTACTTTTGTTGAGTTTTAAGGTTTCTTTTAGCATTTTGGATACAAGTCCTTTATTAGATGTGTGTGTTACAAACATTTTTTTTTTGGCGTGTCTTCTGATTCTCCTAATACTGTTTTGCAGAGCAGAAGTTTTCAATTTTAATAAAGTTTAACTTAGATTTTTAAAAAATTTGAAACATATTTTTAAAACCATAATTTTAATTTATATTATATAGGTATATTATAATATATATCCTCAGTCTCTGTTAATGAGCATTTAGTTTATTTCCAGATATGTGCTCTTATTCATAGCTCTGCTATAAATCCTTGTGTACATCCATGATGATCTCCCTAGGATAAATTCCTAAAAGGGAAATTATTGTGTCAAAAAGAGTACAATTTTAATAATTTTGATATATATATAGTGTCAAATTGCTTTCACAACATTTATCTAAGCTTTTATTCTATTAATGGATCTTGAGAAAACCTGTTTTCCTGACAGACCTGGTATGTTATGTTATGCTTTAATCTGTATCAATTTTCTAGGTGCAAAACTCCACATCTGTGATTTTATTTCCATTACTTTGATTGTTAGCAGTGTTGAATATTTAGTTGTAACTATTGGTCATGTTTTTCTTTTTGTACTTCCTGCTTATGTCATATGTTGCATATAGGCATTTTATTCTTCAAGACTTCTCTTAAAAATGAAATAAATTATGTGCATGTATATGTGTGTGTGTGTGTGTGTGTGTGTGTGTGTGTGTAAGGAGGGAAAGAGAGAGAAAGACAGAGACAGAGATTAGAACTCCTTAGAGCGGTCTTTCTCTTGGAACTAGCCCTGTATCTGAAACTGCTCACTAAGTCCCATGCACTTTACGGTGCTATCCAATTCCAGGTAATTATAGAGCTAGTCTAAGAAAAGCTAGAAATGCCCTAAGAACCTTTACCCAGCTCAAGTCTTAAAAATCCTATATTCTAATCTTAGCCTGAAGTCTAAAGCCCGGTGTGCAGTGAAACACCAGAGATCAGACGTCTTCCCTTGGTAACCTACAAAGGCGGCAAACACCCCAGCGAGGCCTCTCTTAGTTTCAACATTGGAATCCTATTCCTTTAATGGTCAATTTTGAAGACTCCAAGCACAGTCTATCCACAGAGACAGCTGAAGTACCTAGAACACAATGGCTTGGTTTTATAGTCCCTAGTATAATCTAGGGCAAGTGTGAGTGGACCAAGTTCCTACTACATTTAGTTCAGCCAGTAATATGCTGGCATCTTCACTGGATATCAGCATAGAGTCCTACAAGTAGAACAGCATATGAACTCATAGACAGAACTCAGAAACTATACCCTAAACACAACATTTTGAATAAAAGAACTTTATTCACATCCTCTCCAAGCCTTATCTGAGACAGATTTTCTAGCAGCTATTGACAAATAACAGGGCCAATGGAGTTGATAAGATTAGGATTCTGAGGTTATCATATTTCATTTAAAACCATATTTCAGGAAGGTGTTTCTAAGACATAATTCTAGCACACTGGTCCATAGCATAGAACTTTCCAAGAAAAAGTATTCTGAACTTCCTTTAGCTAGCTTACCCCAAATCCCAACATGGTGGGAAAATGGAGATTCTGTATGAAGTTTGTCTGTGAGTAGAACTGGAATTTCCCAGGGGGTCTTCTCCATTGGGTTAGAGTTAAACTTTGGCTGTTAAGACCTAACTAGAGGAACATAATCTCAAAAGACACTTCCTACTTAAAGCCTCAGAAAGAATGTTTCCATGGCATAGGGAACATGAAAATACACAACTGTTAGACTGAGTTAATAGTCATGGCCTAGTCAAATACACTAAAGAATGAAGGCTAATTATGAGGAGTAAGACTAAATTTAACTCAAGTACCATATTATGAAAATCCAAAGAAATGTTCTCTAGGTACTTGGTATGCCCATGAAATGATATCCTTCTGCCATTATTTAAATTCCTTCTGTAAAAGTCATAATCCTAACAGAAAAAGATAACACACTTTAATGCATTATTTCAGAGGATATTAATAAATAGATGAATTCCAAGATGTGAACTGGATTGAGGAAAAGGATAGTGATGTATCTTGAGACTAATGACAGTGGGGAGTGACTGCCACCCCTAGGCCTGAAGTTCAAGGGGAAAGAGTAGTTATTGAAACTCAGAAAACATAGCTGCATGGAGAGGGCAACCTGAGGAAAGATGCAGACTTTGGAAGAGGGATGATGCCAACCTATACAGAGCTGGCAATGAGGGACAATGACGAAGCCAGCAGAATGAACACTTCATCCTTCCTTTCTTTCTTTCCTCTGATGTTCTGTCAGTGTCTCTTCTTGCCAGCATCTAGCTGAAAACTATAAGACAAGGGAGTTGGCTAAATCAATGCAAGGATATCAGCTTCTCTAGGCACAGAGCAGAGTGGGAAAGGTGGAGAGGGTAAAAAGTGATTCATCTCACTTCAAAAGAGAAGCTTGAGTCCAGGCTGCTAGGCCCAGACTGCAATCCAACATGATAAACAGAAGAAATAATCAGAACAGTCTTGCAGAGAGTAGCATGAGTTGCTGAGAGTCATCTAAGAGTGCAAACAGAGCGAAGTCCAAAATACAAAGCCAGGTGGATGGTGTAGTAAATGCGATCATCAGAAAGTGCTGGCAGAAAGGCAGATTCTAACAACAAGACACTACAGGAGATTAGAGTCATCCCACAGAAGAGGGAGCTCTGATGTGTGGTAGCCCTGCGTGAACTCCTCCCAGACAGTTCAGCACACATAACTGTTTTTGAGTCATGAGGGAAATACAATTGGCATAAGGAAATGTTTAAAAATTAATTTACATTGCCTGTCTGGGTGCAGTAAAATGAATTCACTCATATACTATTGAAAGCAGTGAAAATTATTAGCACCCTCTGGGAAAAAATAAGTAGCAAAAGCCTTAAAATGTTCATACCCTTTGACTGAAAATAACAGTTTTATTGGATGTTTCATCATATTTATTTTTAATAAAAATGTATTTAATAAGTAGCACTGCTGAAAACATCTAAATGTGGGCTTTGGGAAAGAGATGCTTAATATCCTATTCCTGCAACTGAGTTGAATAGGGATTACACTGGGCAGGCTGGTCCAGCAGGACTGAGCGAGAAAAGTGATGCATCTGGCACATACCAGATTGCATCAGTGAAAAAAAATAATGCAAGCGGAGAAAGATGGGTGATAAAATTCTAAAAGGTTTATCAAGTAAAGGAGGCTTAAGAACTGCGTGGGTAGCTGAGATCCTGAGTCAAGGGGACGGAATAGTCAGGAAAGACATAAATAGGGAGGAACATATCAAATGGACAAAGGGAAACGTATTTGAAAAAATAATGAAAACAAGAGTTGTTTCTGACAGCTGACATGATGCAGTGGGGCAGTGGGGAGATGTGAGAAAGAAGGGTTCACTTAATTGACAGGAGCCAGAGCCTAGGGAGAGCTGCTGCAGAGTCGATCAACAAACACAGGAGGACTTGTAGCGCTGTATCAGCTTCCTAAAAGGTCTGCACAGGGAAGGGGGGTCTGCCTGGGGCCTGGGGGCCTTAGAGAAAGGCTCTTGTGACAACGAGTCAAGATGGGATCTAACAGTCGAAGCCTGATGTTGCCAAATTTCATAGGTAGAAGGGCATATGGGAAAGAATCTGCTTTAAGTTGGTTAATTTTGTAATAACCCACTATAGAGAAAACTATGTGACACTCTTCATTGAAGTCAAAGCAACTAAACTCCTCGCCTTGAGGAGACCTGGTCAGGAGGAAACATTATAAACCTGAAGCGACTATATTTTTCTCTCAAAAAGGGAATGGGAGATCAAGCCAGGAGGTATGCATTCACTTAGGCAACAGAGCAGAGTAGAAAGCACAAGGATTTGGGCAACAAAAGATCTGATGTCAAATCTGAACTGTATGATCTTGGACAAGTTAATTCCTCTGAGCCTTTTCTTTAACAACAATAATAATGAAAATAACTGTAATTGTTGCTATGAGAAGCTAATTAATAATAGTATGTCTATGAAAGTCCCTTATGGGCTTCTATATGTGTGCCAGATAGCTAATTTAACTATACAAACTTTGACACAAGCCCCGGCTCTGAATCACTGCTAAGAGTTAGTCATTGTCTACTGTACCTTACTATTATTTACAAATTAATTTCCTTTTTTCAAGAGAAAATCCACTTACTGATTCAGAGCCAGAGAAAAATATGCAAGCTTTGTGTCTATTTCTATTCACCTAGAGATAAGGATACTGATAATTTTATTAATCTCTTGGCAGGTATCAAATTCCAATACTGAGGGTGATGGACACACCTCACCATAGTTCTTAAGGGAATTAAGAGAAAAGAATAATAAGTACTTTAGAATGTTTGCTCAGAGCTTCATTATAACACACACAGAAAGAAATAAGGATATATATGGAGTCTAGAACGTGCCAAAAAGAAGTCTGAGGCTTACAGTAAAAGCGCAGGGATAAAACGCTCAAAACATTTCACATTGTCTTACAGAAGGTCAGATTACAGATTTAACAGATACTACCTTCCATCTTTAAAGAATCATGTTTGTAAGAAAGAAATATTTTTTCTTCACATAAGTAGCAAAACTTGTGAAGTCGAAGAGAGTCTGGAGTTTAGTTAAGAGAAATGTATGGATACTGGTTTCTTTGTTGTGACAAATCTATCATGGTCATGAGAGATATTAACACGAGGGGAAACTGTGGAAAGGGCACACAGTGACTCTCTGTACTATCTTTGTAACTTCTCTGTACATGTAAAACTATTCTAAAATAAAGTTTGTTTTAAAAGTGGAAGTTTTAACTTCTCACTAAGCATTTCCATGAAAACTGAAAATGCAAATCTTGTAACAGTACTAAAAGCTTAGACTATCACCAAACTATTTTAGGCAAAAATCTTCTACTTAGAAAATTTTAAGTAAGAAATATATTAGGAAGCATGAAGTGGAATGAATTTTGTCACAGGATAAAGAGCAATTGTGACTTAAGATCTGTGCTCTCAAAAAGCAAGAAAGCTGAATAGTCACTTCTCAAATTCCTGGAAAACTTCTGATGTGACAAAAGGCTATTTCATAGGCCCTTTTCTCCATTAATATTGCTCCTTCTGTATCCATTCTGGTTCTACAATTTACAGTCACATGACAGAATCAAATTTAAAATTTGAATCAAGAAAAATGAGGGAAAAAATATAAACAGATAGTATATTAATATATTATGGGAGAATATTATACTCAATTCCCCTCTGAGTTAATGTTTGAGAACTCTCAAAAGAAAATTAAAGGAAAAGATAACCTTTCAAAATCATACATCAGAGGAAGTGAGAGAAAAAAAATCCCATTATTGAAGAAACTATCTAAGATGAATACTATTCTCAAACAGTTTTGGAGGTAAGATAAATTTTCTAGGAAAATTTGATGTATAAATTGTCTTGTCTTTCAGTCCTGAACAGATGCTTTCCAAGTCTTACCCAATTATGTAAATGTTTTCTAAATTTAAACTGTTGAAGAGGAAAGAGATTCTCCTAAATTAGAGTTCCCCACAATACAATTCCACACAAATGAAGGGTTTCATTATAATGAAACATGGTTCTTACTCCCTAGTGATTTTCGCCAAATTTTCAAAGGTGAATATTTAAATAAATGAGCCAATATTTTGCTATCTTGCTCATGTGACACTTTAAAATCCTTAGGAAAAGGATTATGAATCATGTCCTTTTTCTAACAACACTGAGGATTTTAAAAATGGAAGGATCATCAGCTCCCCTATACTGATAAAAGATATGTTTCAAAGAGAGAAAAAAGTTGACAATTATTAAGTACATACTGTATGTCCTTTACTTTATCAAATTTCTCATTTAGTTCTTTTAGTGAAGCATGAAATTGATGACAAGGTGGAGTATCTGAAAAGCTAAGTAACTGGCAAGATGCAAGTTACTCATAGATTTATATGAAATTCAAACAAGCTTCTCTCATGACCCCAACGACAGTCCTCATAAGCACCACAATCCCCATTGTCTTGGCTATTTCCAATTGTATGTATTCAGCCAAGTAGCATTTTCTATTCTCTTCCATGAGAAGGTTTACTAGAAATGTGTCAAAACATTGGAAGGTGTTCCAAGATAAACAGCGTAATTGTTGAAGGCAGACAGAAAAGCAGTCATTAAGAGAAATGAAGGAGACTGTGCTTACAGCCATCTGACATTAAGGGAGATACTGGAAAGCTATGAATAAATCTCTGTAATGGCAAGTAACATGATGAATGAATTACTTAGTAGAATGTATTAATATTACAAATGGGAACATTTCATGACTAAATTTTGGAGAAAATTCAAGTATATGCGCACTTTTAAATTGTCTATTTTAAAATCGTACATACTTCTTTTGTTCTTTCATTATCATAAAAGTGAATTTTCCCACAATTGAATGTTTGGAAAATATAAAAAATCATCGAAAATAAAAAATGGTAGTATTTTGACCATCTAGCAATAACCATCACTAGAGTTGTGATATATGTCCTCCAACTTAATTTTACACACACATACACCTAGATATACAAATATATCAATATCAGGTTATATCATATGCACTGCTTTGACAAGAACCAGCTTCCATGTCATTGTTATTTTACCATATACTATTTAATGGCTATAATATTTAAAGATTTTAAGTTTGTTGTCTGGAAATAACTAAGCTTATCTTTGTGACTTTAATATATAATCTCATTCTTTTTAATGTTAGAGACTAGAGGAATTCTCCCCCAACTTTCTATTTTAAGAATTTCAAATCTACAGAAAAATTCCAAGAATAATGCAAGAAATGCCCATATATACGCAGATGAACCAATTGCTACTAGTTTGTTACATCTGCTTCATCTCTCTCATATCTGTCTCTGATTATTTATATTTCTATTTATATATGTGTAAGAGAGTTAGCTAGCTTGCAGACAATGTGATACTTAACCTGCAATACTTCAGAATAAGAAGATTATTTCTCTTACATTATCACACACACACACGCACAATATAATATTTATAGCTAAATTACAGTCTATATTATAATTCTTCTGCTCATTCCAATAATATCTTTTGTTGCTTTTGCTTTGTTTGTTTTGATCCAGGTATAATTAACTCTTATGCATTGCATTTAAAGCTTCCCAACCCTCTGTCTTTTGTGCCACTGAAATATTTTACACATACAGGCCAGTTGTCTTGCAGAATTCCTGTCAATTTGGGTTTGCTTGTTTCCTTATGATTAGATTGATTCAATTTTTTTTTTGTTTCAGAATACAACAGAGTCCTTTCTTTCCCTTTTCTATACAACACACCAAGGAATACAGGAAGTCAAGGTGGTAGTCAGATTCCCTTTCGTTAGTGATAAGTCTGATCACTGTGTTAAGGTGGTGTCCACCACATTTCTCCATGGTAAAGGAACCTTTTTCTCTTTGTGATTAGCAGCTATTCTTTGGGATGATTCTATGAGACTATATGAATATCCGGCTCTTCATCTTTCTCACATGATTCATTGATGATTTTTTCCTGAATCAAGTATTATTATGAGCATTTTGCAATGTTGATTTTTAAAACTTATTGTATCTCTTTCATGATTTAATTCTCATTTCTGTGTAAAGAGCTTTTTGCCCTTCCCCATTTAATTGTTATCCATTCATTTAGTTAATGTATTATAATGCAGTTCTGGTCTTATTCATTTTTATGTACAGATTGTCCCAAATTTGGCAGAAGGAGCTTTTCGAACTGCTCTTGTGTCTTTTTGACATGTTTCTATCGATTTTTATTGTTGTTTTTGTTTGGCTGATTTTTTTTTGTTGAGGGAAACAGCAACTTCCTTTATTTATGGCAGGAAAAAATATTCCAGGTTACCCTTACTTTCCCTGAGTCAGTCACTTCTCATTTACCCACAGAGCCCTGATTCCTAGGAGAGGAATGTATTGCTTAGAATCTAAGATCTGGTGCTAGGTGTGCTACTTGCTACTTGACTGCATCACTTCTAGATCAGGTCAGTAGACAGGGATGGTTGTAAGACTTCCTACTGATCCCTCCAATTTCAATCCAACACCACCGGGTTCTTCCTCTCATTTCTATGTTTACACATTGATGTGCCCTTCTCCCACAATAATAAATGTTGTTTCTAACAGCATCAATATATTCACTTATTTGCTTAATACTAAAATACACATACAAAAGAGTTTTGGAATTGCTACACCAATATTATTGCCAACAAAAATTTTCTAAGTAAAGTTCAGGACATTTTTACGGTTTTTACTTTATAGTAGAGCTGTGTTAAAATAGCTTAACGTGGTTCAAAATTAAAAGCTGTAAGACAAGATAGATTCAAAAATGTCCTTTCCCCTTTTCTATCTTTTTTGCCCAGTTCTCACTCACCATTTCTATTAGCTTCTGGTTTTCTTTCCTAACTGTATCTTTGGAAAAATTAATGTAAATATGAACAATTTATTATCATTTTTTCTTTCAAAAAAGTTGGCATGATATATATGCTCAGGTCACAATTCTTTTTTTCCCTCATTTATTGTCATATATTATCAGTTCATAGTTCAAAGGGCTTTAACTCTTATATTTTTACATCTACATAGTATTTGCTTTGTGGATATACTGGAGTTTATTCAACCCATTTCCTGGCTACAGACATTTACATTGTTTCCAATATTTTGCAATTACGAATAACTAATCTAATTTTTAAAAGTACGTTAGTATTGGGAAGGAATGGCTATTTGTGGTAAAGATACAACGTTGATACATAGATATTTTTAAAAATGATGAACTAACCTAAAACTAGAACAATTGATGCAATTTCACACCCTTATGTATTTTTTCTAAGTGCATCTGTTTAAAACTGACATAAGTATTCCATTACCATTTACCATTGTGTTTTTCAACTCTTCTTATTTTGTTAATGGCTCTTTTTCTACACATTTTTATTCAGTATTATCAAGTATACGGTTTTGTGATTATTCTATGCTGATTTTTAATTTCAATTATTTAAAATTGACAGTATTTTTAATTTAATGCTTTCCACCTAGAATTTTACTTAAATGCTGTTTTTATGAAATCTACCTCTACTACGTTTGTGTTTTTCTAATGTATTTTGTTTCATCTTTCTATTTAAACTCACTTACATTGCTTGTTTTTTTAGGTAAAACACTTAGTGATAGCATGTATTTGGATTTTGTGTTCTAATCTTATAACCTGTATCTTTTAGTAGGTGAATTTAACCCAAGTGAATTTATTCACCTAACATACATGTGTACTTATTTCTATATGATGTTTACTGTTTCCTGTTTTATTAATTTATCTAGTAATCTATTCTAAATTTGCAAGAAATTTGAAAATTATATATTCCATTTAAACTGTATTCTATGTTAGTAGTTACTCTCCTTCTGGGTTAACAACATGAATTTATCTTGTTTTTTCCCCTAATCCTTTCCTCTTGAACTCAATAATACAAAAATATCTGCCTCCTTCACCACTCTCCCAACTCCCGGATACACACATGTACACATATTCCATTATGATCTTATGAGTCTGGAAGATATTGGACAATTATCTACTAAATTACAGGACGACCAGTAAGGGAAAACTACTATATATGTTGAAAGTGAGTCATCAAAAAAATTTATTTTATTCTTGGAATATTTTCACCTAAATCTGCAGCATACATGCCCTAAATTTGTAACTGTTTGGAGACACAGGTAGTCCATTTTTATTTCCTCTGAAATGTAAACTTACTTATGTGTGTTTATTGGATTTTTTTCTCTTTTTTTTGGTGAGGAAGACTGGCCCTACACTAACATTTGTTGCCAATCCTCCTCTTTTTGCTTGAGGAAGATTGTCACTAAGCTAACATCTGTGGCAATCTTCCTCTATTTTGTATGTGGGACACCACCTCAGCATGGCTTGATGAGCAAGGTCCGTGCTGGGAATCAGAACCAGTGAACCCCAGGCTACAGAAGCTGAGTGTGCAAACTTACCCACTATGCCATTGGGCCTGTTCCTCTCTTTTTTGTATTGACTTGAAGAAGTTGCTTAGTTTGTCAAACCATCCTTAATTTACATTTTTCTAATTGTTGGAACAATGACATACTTCTGAGATCCTCTTTCTAGAGAGTAACTTTAAGTAACCACATCCCGTTAAATTAGAAAAAATTAGCATATTTTCTTCCCTATTCATCCATTTCAAACTTTGTTAATTTAATGTGAGACTTTAGGATTGGAAGACTATAGTCAATTTTTATATGCATGTGCATATCCAGCATATGTATTTCACTTTATGTTTACATATGTTTCTATTTTCATAAGAACATCTACAACAATCATTTGAATATATCTATTTTTTCGTTGTTTACTCTTAAATATTTACACCATGAATTCTCTTTTATTGTGATTTTCATTTTTATTATAGGTTAATATGCATTCTTAAATATTTTTGTTTCATTGTGGCACATATGATATGTTAAGAATCCTTGCATTATGGAAATGTACTTTTGTTCACTATAATATATCATAGACATTTATGTTGGATGGAAAATTCTTGATGTATATAATTTTTCCTCAGACTGCTGTCAACAGTGAATCCTAGTCTTCCTGTGTTTGTTGTTGCAGAGAAAAGTCTGAAAGCACAATTTTTGTTCCTTGGTTAAAAGATTCTGTTTTCTTAAATTTATTTTTTCCTGCTTAAAGTTTGGAAATTTTTCTTCTATTCTTGAAATATGAAAAACAAAGCCAGAATGTATTTACCATAGACCTTTTTGTTCTGATTTTTCTGAAGGCTGTGACCTATTTCAGTCTTTTTCTTTTCCATAGTACAGATAATTGTCCTTCTATTTAAATTTATATTTTTATTTCCATTATATTGTTTTCTGATCATTTCTGTCAGACCGTACTTCAAATTCCTGTTCTCTATAATTCTACTCTTTAGACTAATATTTTTATCTTTTATCTTTTCCTTTTGCATTTTAGAAGTGCTTGTTTTTCATCAATTTTGTTCTAAATAGCTTTAACATATTTTCATATTGCACTTGATTGTTTATAATGTGAATTTTAATTATGTTATTTTACTTCTTTTTTTTTGCTTATACTCCTTGAACTCATCAATTTATCTTTTGATTGAACATCCTATTGTATTTTAATTTCCTGTGTCTTCCTTATCTATACTGATCTTTCTGTCAAAAAAAAGTATATTTTTGCAGGGTAATGAAAAATTCCAAACAATTTATCTTTCCATGGAAGTACCCCACCCAAAGAGTATGAGATTTCTTTGATTTTTCCAGCTGCTGCCTGCTTCACACATGACCCCTGTAATTGTGCTGTTTTATTTATCCTTGAACAGAGCAAGGTCTGTATAAAATTGCTCTCTGTTATAAACTGTCTGTGTTCTCTAAGGGTCTACTCTCTTTTATCTGAACAATAACACAGTCCTGTTATAAGATATACAGATACAGGGTAGGCCGAGGCATATGTTTGAGTAGTCCCACTCCCAGTTTCCAACAGACAACTCTAAATTGGGATTTTTCATTCTCATTCCCCATTTGCTGTATGCTCTGAGCATACTCCTTTAAAAACTATTTTCTTGTTTGAATTCTTAGCAAATGCCCTGGTTTATTTTTATCCCTGCATATAGCAAATTGTTTTTCAGATTATACCCTTCAGAACACACGAAACTGCTGACAGTCCATGCTCCTTCCTGCCCTTTGGTTTTTTTAAAGTAATTGCAAGATGTTAGCATTTAAATTATTGTAAAATGTTAGCATTCAATCTTTTAGTGATCTGGCAGACAATAATGGATTTTGTTCCATTTTTTGCTTATTTTTTCCATTGTCTTAAAAACATTTTAGTTGTTAATTGGAAGAGATTGGTTTGGAATCAGCTGTATAGATTTCATTTCTATCCAGAAGTATAGAGATCCATTTTAAATTCACCTTTGAAATATGGCATTGAAGCCTTGTGTACCAATTCACAGGGCTAAAGTGTTTTTGTAGAGGTCAGCTAAGTCATTCCTCAGCTTGAGCTATTCAAAGTACCATTAAAATGGACTCTTCTCATTCTGAGAAGAACATTCTGCTCTTACCCTTAAAATAATTCTTTCCAGGATCTTATAACTGTTATAGGATAGACTCTTTCCCTGATTTATAATCTAATTAGAGCCCTTTTACTCTTATGTCCAGGAAAGGAGACCTGCTCCTCATCTATTGTGCAGGGCCATTTCATACACTCGAGTCTCCTAGTAAATCCGAAATCATCCTTTCTTCCTCTAGGTCGAAGAGCACAGTTTCATTTGCTTTATCTCATAGGGGCTGTTGCCCAAACTTTTCATCAAATCCGAGTGTTTTCATCTAAAATAACTCCATTTCTTACTTCACTGCAATGTCCCAAATGATACCCAGAATTTTTCTAATACACTTAGAATTCTATGTGTATCTCTTAAAATAAGTACCCGCCAGTCTCTTTTTATCCTGGTTTTATGTTGCACAAAGAATGAAACAAATAGGATGATTCTCACTTCCCAAAAACATAGGGTGGCTACATGTTGCTGTTGACTGTTTGATTATGTTGTATTTTAATTTTCTGAAAATAAATTTGGGATAGCTGACTCATTTTCAACACCTCTCTGATTTCAAATTAACAGGGAAATGTCATTTGCGTTTTTCACTTTGCATCAGCACACCAATTAAAATGTATTGAACGTTGTATTTCAGAATTTTCTTAGTATACATTAAACTTAAGTAATAGTTCTGAAAAAATATTTTATGTTGTGATATGTGCTCAAGAGATCTATATGCTTACAAGCCAACAGAATAGGAATCATTTAGATTATGTCCATCCCAAGTTGTAACCCATTATTTGGAACAGATAATTTGGGGGTTTTTTCAGCATTATTGAAATATAATTGAAATATAAAATTGTAAATTATTTAAAGTACATTGTGATGATTTGATATGCATATACATTATGAGAGGATTCTCCCTATCTAGTCAACAAATCCATCATCTCACATGTTTATTTATTTTTTTTAATTTTAGATGAGAACATTCAAGTGCTACTCTCCTAGAAAATTTCAATTATACAATACAGTGTTATCAACTATGGTCACCATGTTATACAATAGATCCTTAGATCTTATTCATCTTATAGTTGAAAGTTTGTACCTTTTTACCAGTCTCTCCCTAATTCCCCCACCCCTCAGCCCCTGGCACCCACTTTTTACTCTCTGTTTCTGAGTTTGACTTTTTTCTAGATTCCACATGTAAGTGATACCATGCAGTATTTTATCTGTCTGACTTATATCACTTAGCATAGTGTCCTCAAGATGCACTCACATTGCACAAATGGCGAGATTTCCTTCTTTCTTTTGTCTGAATGATATTCTGTTGTATGTATATGTACCACGTCTTGTTTATCCATTCACTCACTGATGGGCACTTAAGTTGTTTCCATAACTTGGCTATTGTCGATAATGTTGCAGTGAACATAGGAGTGCAGATATCTTTTCAACATCCTGATTTCATTTCTTTTGGATACATATACCCTGGGGATTGCTGGATCATACGGTAGTTCTATTTTTAATTTTTTGAGTAACTTCCATACTGTTTTCCATAGTGACTGCACCAATTTTCATTTCCCCCAACAGTACACAAGTGTTCCCTTTTCTCCGCATCCTTGGCAACATTTTGTATTTCTTGTCTGTTTGATGATAGTCATTCTAACAGGTACAAAGTGATATCTCATTGTGGTTTTGATTTGCATTTCCATGATGATTAGTGATGTTGACCACCTTGTTGCGTACCTGTTGGCCATTTTTTATGTCTTCTTTGGAAAAATGTTTATTCAGTTCCTCTGCCCATTTTTTAATCTGATTGTTGGCTTTTTTGATATTGAGTTGTGCATGTTCTTTATATATTTTGGATATTAATCCCAAATCAGATACATGATTTGTACATATTTTCTCCTATTCCATAAGTTGCCTTTTCATTTTGTTGATGGTTTTCTCTACTATGCAGAAGGTTTTTGGTGTGATATAGTCCCACTTGTTTAATTTTTACTTTTGTTGCCTTTGCTTTGGTGTCAAATCCAAAACAACATTGCCAAAACTGATGTCAAGGAGCTTACCCTCTCTTCTAGGAGATACTTTGAATTCCCCATTATCTTAATTTTCTCTGGTTATGGCTGCTGTTACCATTATTACTATATCTAGCCCTAATGATACTAACTTCTAGGTTACTAAGACCGCTAATGTGATAAAGATTTGGGATTATCCTGCTACTGTCTTTCTTTACCAGAAACTGGTTCTTAATTTCCTGCTTCTTGATTGCAAAATATGGACTCTGTTGTTTACACCTTTCTTTATCCAAGCTTTTTGCAATGAGGTTTCCTGTAGCTCCTCTCAGCAAGAGGTAGGGTCTCTTTTCCTATTCCTTAGATCTGGGATGACCTTGTGATTTGCTCTGGCTGCCTGAATGAAGCAAAAGTTCTGGTGTGCCAGCTCAAAGCCTAGACCTTAAGCGCTGTTGCACACTTCCCTTTACTCTCTTGCAACCACCATGTAAATATGCCCAAGATAACCTACTGGAGGATGAGAGAACTCATGAACTACAGCCACACCAAACCATTTGTTCCAGCTGAGAACCCCAGCAGCAAAACAAGCCTTTACCTAATCCACAGCATACAGCAATCCATAGGGATCCCAGCAGAGACCAGAAGAATCATCCAGTGGAGCACAGCCTCAATTATATAGACCAAATTATAAGCTAAATAAATATCGTTGTTTTAAACTACTAAGTTATGGGGTGGTTTGTTGCTCAACAAAAGCTAAATAATATATTATGACTCTGGGTGCTAGTTGTGGTGGGGCAACCATTTTAGACAAAGTCGTGCTTACTTTAATCAGTCATTTTACTTCTAAAGGTCACATAACCCATAGATCCAGATTGAGGAAGGCACTACCCTTACAAAAACAAGAGTTTTGCTTAATTGAGATGATTGACATATGATTCTCAGCTCAAGTCAATGCAAGTTAATCATCTGTAGGTATCCACATGTATATTAAATTTACGCCACCCTAAGTGAGCATGAGGGTATAAAAGTGGAGTGTAACAAACCTAAGTTTAAAGTTGTGCAAATTTGGTCATCACAGCATATTTTTAAGGCTAAATGTCCTTAATTGTAAATTAGTTATTTACACTTATCTGACATTAAGAAGTTGTGAAATAATACATTTAAAAGGTCCCAGTATGAGGCATATCAGTTGCCAATAAATATAATTTCCTTTCCTACTATAATGGGCATGTAATTTAAAGGTTTACATGTTCCTGTACCAATTTGTTTTCATTCCAATGGAATCTAACAATCTTGGCAGTGAATGAATAAAATGTATCATAAGGAAATGATTAAAATAAAATATATATTCTTGTTCATATTATGCTTGTAGATATTCCAACATTTATTTTAGCTATTGATTTTTCTTTGCAATACATCTCAATGCCATGCATAAATATTAAGCAATGGCACTGTAATGCTCCATATTTCATCATGATGATACATATCTTGTTGGTAAATTCTAAAACAAAGTAGATCCTTTACTACTTTCATTTGTAAAATGTATCTCTTTTTTGCAATTGAAAATAGGAAAATAGATAATAAAAACAGTTGTTTAAAAGTGGACATTTCAGGGGCCAGCCCCATGGTGTAATGGTTAAGTTTGGTGCACTCCACTTTGGTGGCCTGGGTTTGGTTCCCAGGTATGGACCTACACCATTCATTGGCAGCCATGCTGTGGCAGCAACTCACATACAAAATAGAGGAAGATTGGCACAGATGGTAGCTCAGGGTGACTCTTCCTCAGCCAAAAAAGAAAAAGACGTGGACTTTTCACATGAATACATCATAAATGAAAAGATAAAATGTTAATCTAGAGTTGTATGATATAAATTGAACCTAAGATATGAAAACTCCTTAGAACATGTAATTTGATGGCAACTGTGCAAGTGAGGTGACAACAGCAAATGAAAGCTCAAGGAAACCATCAGTAAATAAATGTTTGTGTATTTGTACTTGCAGAAATGTAAAGTGATTGAATTGAATTGATCTGACTTACACATTTATAGTCATAAAGAATAGCATTTCAAATTTTGTCCATAAATTTATTTTAAAGATATTACTTTAGCATCATATGTTTCAAATAGTGCATGACTAGTAGCCTGCAATGCAATGTCTCCCATTTTTAAATTAAAATATTCATGAATCACATAAAAATATGAAAATTCACAAGTAATAAAACTAAGAAACAAAGACAATCTAATGTCAGAATCCAGCCAGAGCAGGATTGAGAGAAAGATAGTCACGTTTTAATTCATGGTACATCCAGCTGTTATTTCATAAATAAGAGTGTGCAAAAATATAAGTTTCCTGGTCTCTAAACCACAGTCCATTCCATGATTGAGAGACATGGAATCTTTAGCAATCAAACGTCCATCTCTATCTTGAAAGACTGATTGATATGTGAAAAGAGTAGGTCCCTCTAGCAGTATTCTCTCAATCCAATTACTTCTTCACATAGGCATAGAATGTAAAATAATAATAATCAAACAGCTAACATAAATGGGCTACTTTTATTGCAAATGAGATGTAAGTGATTTACGTTTTTCTGTTTAATTCTTGAAAAAACTCTATTTACTCTTCATTTACAGTTGAGGAAAGATGACTAGAACACTGACCTATTTATGTTGAACCATATGAAATTAACAGTTACTACCACTTTTCACCTGCAAAAATATCAATTTCATATGATTCAACCCAATAGTAAGTAGCATATCCAGGCCCCATACTTAAGATTTTATGAATCCAAACCCATTAAATCTCAGAAAAACTGAGAAGAAAGTGGAAGGGAAGCTAAAACTATTGTGATGCAGTGAATTTTAAGAGGAGTTTCACTTCCTGTAAAGCGTCACGCATTAGAATAGTGTAACAAAATTAGGAGTTACAACATTGAATGCTGGAAACAGTCATGTTGCTTCACTTCAGAGTACCAGAGAACCAGACACAATCAAATAAACTAGCTCTCAAGACTAGCCCCTATTATTCTTTTAAACACTGCTATAAAACCTCTTTGAAAAAGGAGGCCCATGGTATGGTTGTCTGCTTGAAATGAGAGAAGAAAAGAATAGGGAAAATGAACACACATTAAACAATTTACTTGCTGTCCCAGCTTTAGGATTATTTTATTTATAATTAATGATACATTTTACATATCAAAATGGGGAGACATAAAGTCTTTGGAGATCTACATGGGAAGATATTTACTGATTGGAATTTAGAAGAGGCTTAAAAGAGGTGAAAGAGGAAGAGTCAAGAAAGCATTTCAGTATTAAGTAAAATACTGTATTGAATCTGATTTTTCCAGATTTTCTACAAAGTTCATGACTTCTATTATTTGCAGTTGCTTCACATGAAAATGACACTACATGAAGAAGAGGTCACATACCAGTGAAGTCAAGGATAATGGTCCAGGAGCTCTTATGCCAGCACATTATATCTAGTCAGGTTTCAGCAACATCCTTGCCTATCCAATTTTGTGATCTAAAATTATAGCATCTTTAACGCCTCCCTGTCCTTATACTGTATGTATCTCCAGATGTCTTGATAAACAAGATCTGTGTTCTTATATTCAATAATTTAGTACATTCTGTTTTATTGGCAAAATACAGAAAATTTTCCAAAACATACAAATATATGATTATAGCTTTACAGAATATAAGATATTTTTAAATTTACTTATATTAACATAGTTCCCTATGGCAGTGCATGGTTTTCCTTTCTGATAATATCAAGCAAGTAGTAAGATAGTGTGAGGGGAGATCTGCTAAATGCCTTCTATAATTTATTAGGTTCCATTACCCCCATTTACAGATGAAAATTCGGAGGCCTTCAGGAGAGTAACTTACTCAAGGTCATAGACTTAATAAAAATCAGCCAACGTTTGAACTAACTCAATTTGACCCCACAGTACTCACTTTCAACAACCACCTTCTACCAAAATGTACTCAAATGATAATGATGTTACTTGAGATTGTGGGACATTAAGCTCTGAGTTAATGCAAACCGTTTCCAGTATGACAAATGTATTCAAGGATTGGCTCCCTTCACCTACTATTCTTTCAGCAAGAGTTAGTATTTTAATGACGTCCCCAATATCATTTATGGATCTGATTTTATATAGCTGTGGGTTGTTAGGAACTAAGGTATGTAGTGATTATTGCCTAGAAGAGAATGAAATTTTTCAATACTATTGATAGTTACTATGAATTATTAATTTTTATATTATGACGTAAGCACCAAACACTGAAAATGTGCATGGTAACCACATTTGTTATCAAAATATTACAATTGTAATAACAAAGATTAAGACGGAGAATTTGTAGGGGCTGGCCCCGTGGCTGAGTGGTTAAGTTCGCGTGCTCCGCTGCAAGTGGCCCAGTGTTTCGTTGGTTCGAATCCTGGGCGTGGACATGGCACTGCTCATCAAGCCACACTGGGGCAGCGTCCCACATGCCACAACTAGAAGGACCCACAAGGAAGAATATACAACTATGTACTGGGGGGCCTTGGGGAGGAAAAGGAAAAAAAGGAAAAAGAAAGAAAAAAAAAAGAAGGAGAAATTGTAGTTAAAGAGACTTTATTGATGATAAATTAACTTATAGGTGATAAGGAAGATACTCTGAAGGTAAAACTTTTTTTACTGTATCAGATAACTTAAATTAAACCAAGTATAACACAATAAAATATATAGAATTAATCAAAGTCAAGGTCATGAATATTTTATATGAAGCCAATTTTCAGCTAAAGTTAGAGCCTTAAAATAATCTTTCTTTGCAGTTCTTAATACCAATAGATTCCTTACTTCTCATAAATGCTCTGAGGTCATTTCTTCACATTCTTACTTTATTACTTGCTTTATTGCAGAATTCTGAAAAATAGGTGGCTAAAATTTTCATTGATTCTGTATAATTTTCAGATTTGCATATTATAAATTGCATAGACAATAAATACATTTAAATGCAATCTGCTATAAGTGTAATCACTTACTCCTATCAGTAAACATTTTACTTTTGTTAAATTAAATTTTGTTTACTGGATTATTTTTTTAATAATAGTTATCAAATCTTTATTTAGCAATCAGATATATTGTGATTTTTCTTTTCTTAAGTGATACTCCTCTTAAAACAAAATTACACTTTCTTAGGAATGAGAAACATATTCCCTTTTATTCCAAGGTGACTTAGAGGATGAAAATATAGATAATATTATTAGATTTACAAGGACATATGAGCATTCTCTATGGGCACTATGGTGTAGAATTACTTTTCCTTACCTTGGCCCAGTCTGTTCTGTTTTTTTTATTTTTATTTTTAATCTCACAAAATAGATTACTATCACTTAAAAAGAAAGCTATAGAGTTTTTTCTTTTAGTCCGTTTAATCATCTATAAATTAAAGTGCTGGGCTAAATGAAATCCTGAAAACTCTACAATATTTTATATTGCATAAAAAGTGATACTTCTGAGGCCTATGCTAAGATTGCCCTGATGCTAGTGTGCTATAGAGAGTGCATAGGAGGACTCACAGGCAGTTCCCATGAGTAGATTTATTCAGAAGTTCTTCACTGACCACGTTGATTTCTGGCATTTGGCCTTCAACATGAAAACAGGATCTACCTTTGTTTTTCTCCACCAATATTGCCCAATAATTTGCCTTCCATCCACATCCCACCTTCTCCCCACACATGTAGATAACTGCCTTTCTAATCAAGTTGTTTGCTCTATTCCTTTATAACTTTACTTTATACTTCTGTATACTTCTGTATAGGTAAATCTAGTCCAGTAAGGACACTTTCCTTGAGAAGTGTCTGAATAGGAGTAATGCCTTAGATTATGGATCATCATGTTACACTGCTTTAATCCCTGTCAGGCTGTGATAAATGATCTCTATCCTTTGATCACTTTGACTCATTTATACACATTTATTTTCTATGGCATGGTCTATTACTCTTTTAAATACAATATAGGGGCCTGGCCCCGTGGCAGAGCGGTTAAGTTCACTTGGCTTCTGTAGCCTGGGGCTCGCCAGCTCAGCTCCTGGGCATAGACCTACACAGGGCTCATCAAGCCATGCTGTGGCAGCATCCCACATGGAAGAACTGGAATGACTTACCACTAGGAGATACAACTACGTACTGGGAATTTTTGGAGAGAAGAACAAAAAGAGGAAGATTGGCAACAGAGGTAGCTGAGGGCCAATCTCTCCTTACGAAAAGAAAAAAAGTTGTGTTGAGTTTGAGGACACGTCAAATACAATATAAAAGTATCATGCTCACAGATAATGGCTAAACAAGAAACTAATAAATTTCCCTTTTTGCTTAAGCTATTTTCAATTTGTTTTCTGACCTTACAATAGAAAAACGCCCTGAAAAGTACAAAAGTAGTCTGTGCATCTAACAGACCTTAAATTGTAAAAAGAACAAAAAAGAAAGAAAGAAAGAATACCATTGACGATTTCCCCAACTTTAATGTTAAGGATAAGTTATGAATAGTAAGGTTTCTGGACAAATGGTTGCCTATTGTGTTTTTGCCACTACCTATTTGTCTGCTGACACTGGGGCTTTAGGGGACCTGGTAGAAAAAAGTCAGGATATTGGTTTATTTTCTGCTTATTGCCTTCTTTAATAACATCCCATTAGGAAAAGCCAAGCTTTTATTCAAGCTGCTCATGTAAAAGATGAGAAGAAAGAAAATACAGCTTTGTTGAGAAGTACCGTCTGCTTTTAGAGTCATCAATCCAAATGGTTGAGAGTCAAATAATTATGTATTTTGTGCAGTTGGAAAAGTCTCTAGATTAACGGAACTAAATTATCTGTTCTCAAATAAACATTAGCACACGAAAATACAGGAAATTGTAGACAACAAAGGGGATAAAATATTGGGACCTAGCTAAAGCTAGAGAACAGAGTAAAGCCAGCAGCCCTAGCTGTGTCTAAAGGCTTTTCTTTAACAAAGATAATATTTATATCCCTGGAATGTAGTATGGGATTATAATCAGGTTAGATGGATCTCATGACTAGAGCCAATCATTTCTGAGGTAAAAGCCAAATGGAAGTGATTTAACTGAGGGCTGAAGAATAGCAAAACTCCCAGAAGTACTGCTAAAGGAGGAAGACTTACGGCCGGGTCAAGATTTAAAGACCACACTACCATAACTACCCTTTAGATTTATTTAGTAGATCTTAAAAGTCAAGAAAACTCAAATTGCTCCATATCTAAGTTTTAGGGAATATTTCTAGAGAAATTCCTAGCAAACAAAGACCTGTGTTGGTAAAACAAAACAAATAAACAAAAAATGATTACCATTGGTCCTTATAACCCTGCCATATAAAAATGATAGACTGAAGTAGTGCTGCCCCCAAATAGACAGTCTTCTCTGTGGTCAGTGAAGAACAATGACAAGAGAGATATTTCCTGAAAGCAAAGTTTGAGTCAGGCATAGTGGTTAACAACTGGACAAATGCATATTGGCTGCACTGAACTTGACCAAGAAAAATGCACGTCACTCAGAGACCCTAGACCCAGAATTAGATATAGGGAATGAATTCTCTCCTTCGCTGGAAGAGGCGAATCTTAGTTCCAGGAATAGATATACTATGTTAGGGAAAAGAATACTTAAATTTTGTACATAGAATGAAAGCCTAGTTCTAGGCAACTGTTTTTTCTTCTTCTTAAATTACTTCACAACACCACTCCTTCTTCTGATAACAGAACACTTTTCTTCTTATTGAGGATTGTCCTTTTCCATCTGATGGAGTTGTCACTCATGTGAACCTAATTCTCCACCACTAGGATAGGCTGACAAGGGGTTGACACGATGAAGTTAGAGTCAATTGAAAATATGAGATGCACCTACCATCATGTAACACGTCGCTACTAAGGACCATCTTTGCCACCACATGGTGGGAGAGGCAGAGCCCTGATTACAGCTTTAGATCATTTCTATCTTTTTACTGATATTTTCTATTTGATGAGACACCATTCTCCCTATTTCTTTTAGTTCTTTGTCCATGGCTTCCTTTAACTCCTTGGTACACCAAGGATAGGGCTCAAGTTGAGTATGGAAGTCTTACTAGGATTAGGAATCACAGATAAGAATCTGGGGTTGTCAAAGCATCTGTAAGTTGAGGGGGGAATCCTGGAAAGGAGGGAACAGAAACTGATGAGCCCCAAAATTTAAGTACAAATTTTCCTTCAGGAAACTAAGAAGCACATGGTAAGCTTAAGAACTGAGCAGAGACCGATGCTTAGGTGCTAGGAGGAAGACATTGAAGTTCAAAGGTAAAAATCATGGGCTGTATCTGCTTGGAAGCCCAGCAGTGTCACGGTTTAGGAATAAAAACCACATACCCAGAGTAAATGATACAATCTAAGGTTAAAAGAACAACTGAAACAGGTCAACCCTAATGATGCCTAATCCTCATTCCAATACTTAGAAAGTGTTTACATGATTCTCCAGTAATTTACCACCTCTTGGAACAAAGATCAACAGTCTCTAGAGAAATAGAATGGAATTTATAATGCCCGGTATTCAATAAGAAACTACTAGGCATATGAAGAAGAAAGAAAATTTGACTTTTAATTAAAGAAAGTAAATCAATACACACAGATGACCTAGACTTTAAATTTAGCAGAATAGAACTTTAAAATAACTATTAGAAATATGCAAAATAATGTAAAGGAGAATATAAATGTGATGGACATGGAGAATTTCAAGAGAGAAATTTCAGTTTTAAAACTGAAAAATATAATACATCAAATCTTTGGGCTGTCTCTAGCAGCAGTGGTAGACATTGAAAAAGAAAGGATAAATAAATCTGAAAGCAGGTCAATAGCAATTATTTAAAGTGAAGCACAGAGAGTAAATATTGAAAAAAACAATATCAGTACCCTGTGGAACAATATTAAGAGATCTAAAATATTTGTAACTGGGTTCCCAGAAAAAGAAGAGAGAGCGAAAGGGGAAAAATATGCATCTATATATAATATTTGAAATTTCTCCAGTTCTGACAAAAAATTGAACTTTACAAGTCCATAGTTCTTCATGAACCCTAAACAGAATGAATACAAAAACCACACATAGGCATATCTCTTTAGAAACAATATCAGCCAAGAAGTGAATGGAATGACATTTTCAAGATGCTCGGAGAAAAAAAAAAAACAGCAAAAGTAGAATTCTATATCCAACAAAGCCAAAATTCTCCCCAAATAATGATGATATGAAAACATTTTCATAGTTTTGTCACCAGCAGATACACCTGACAAGAAATGTTAATGGAAGATCTTTAATGAGGGAAAATTATGTCAGATGAAAGCATGAATCTGCAGGACAGAATGACAAGCACTGGAAATGTGAGTAAAAGATTAGTTTTCTCCTCTGAAATTCTTTAAAAAAGTCCATTGAAGGTGGTAAATGTAGATATACTATTATAAGTTTCTTACACTACACATGAAGTAGTGTAATGTTAAGATAGACTGTGATAAAATTAGGTACATGTTTTAATCCATTGAGCAGCTGCTGAATAAATGAGACAGTTATAGCTAAAAATACCAATACAGAAGATAAAATGTAACGCTAATAAATAGTTAATCCCAAAGAAGTAAGAAATAAGGAACAGAGACAAAGAGCAAAAGAGGCGAAGAGAAAACAAAACTCAAGAGGGGAGATTTAAACGCAATCACATACACAATTATATTAAATGTAAGGGGACTAAACAGTCCAATTAAAAGACAGAGCTTGTCAGGCCACATTACAAAGCAAGAACCCAATATGTAGTGTCTACAAGGCATGCACTTTAAATATATAAAGATATGCAAACATTAAACATATAAAAGTAGAATGGTTATATTGATATCAGATGAAGAAGAGTTCAAAGAAAGGAATATTTCCAGGGAGCTGGCCCCGTGGCTGAGTGGTTAAGTTCACGTGCTCCACTTCAGCGGCCCAGGGTTTTGCCGGTTCGGATCCTGGGCATGGACATGGCACCCCTCATTGAGGCATGCTGGGGTGGCATCCCACATGCCACAACTAGAAGGCCCCATAACTGAAAATACACAACTATGTACCAAGGAGGCTTTGAGAGAAAAAGGGGAAAAAATAATAAATAAATAAATAAAGGAGTATTTCCATAATTAACAAGGTATTATTTCATAATTGTAAAATATATTTCCTCAAAACAATATAAATAATTTTAAATGTGTTGCACCTAATTCAAATTGCATGATGCAAAAAGATACAGATCTAAAGAAATTAACAGACAATCGATAGCTGGAGATTTTAGTATGTATCTATCAATAAAAGGTAGGAAAATGGAAAAACACTCTTAATCAACTAGACTTGATTTGTGTTTCTGGAACTCCACACCAACGACAGCACAATACACATTCTTTTTAACCAAATTTGATACATTCACCAAGATAGACCATATACAGGACCATGCAACAAATTTAAATAAATTTTAAAGCATTGAATCATATAATTTTCTCTCATTACAATGGAATTAAATTAGAAAACAGTAACAGTCTAGAAAATACCTACGTATAACTGAAATTAAACAACACACTAACACGTAACTCATCATTGCAATCTACCATACTAACTAAATACATGATCATTTCAATAGATACAGAACAATCATTTCACAAAATGAAATCCCCTTCATGATTAAAACACACACACACACAAACTTCTCAGTTATTGAGTTGCATGAGTTCCTTTTATATTTTGTATATTAAGCCCTTATCGGATATATGATTCGCAAATATTTTCTCCTGTTCCATAGGTTTCCTTTTCATTTTATTGTTTCCATGTTTTTTTTTAAGGAAGATTCGCCCTGAGCTAACTACTGCCAATCCTCCTCTTCTTGTTGAGGAAGACTGGCCCTGAGCTAACATCCATGCCCATTTTCCTCTACTTTATATGTGGGACACCTACCACAGCATGGCTTTTGCCAAGTGGTGCCATGTCCGCACCCGGGATCCAAACCAGTGAACCCGGGCCACTGGGAAGCAGAACGTTCGAACTTAACTGCTGCACCACCAGGCTGCCCCTGTTAATTGTTTCTTTTGCTGTGCAGAAGCTTCTTAGTTTGTTGAAGTTACCCTTGATTTGTGCTTTTGTTTCTTGTCCTTTTGCTGTCATACCCAAAAAATTATTGCCAGAGACTAGAAGCTTTTTCTCTATGTTTTCTTCCAGAAGTTTTACAGTTTCAGGTCTTATGATTAAGTCTTAACCCATTACAAGTTAATTGTTGTGAGTGGTATAAGATAGGGGTCCAATTTCATTCTTTTGCATGTGACTTTCCAGTTTCCCAACACTTATGGAAGACACTATCTTCTTCATTGAGTATTCTTGGGTCCCTTGTCAAACATTAGTTGACCGTATATGAAAGGGTTCATTTCTGGGCTCTCAATTCTGTTCCACTGATCTATGTATCTATTTTTATGTCCGTACCATACTTTGTTACTATAGCTTAGTAGGATAGTTTTAAATCAGGAAATGTGACGCCTCCAACTTTGTTCTTTCTTAGAATTGTGTTGACTATTCCAGGTCATTTGTGTTTCCATATGAATTTTAGAGCTATTTTTTCTGTTTCTGTAAAAAATGCCACTAGAATCTTGATAGAGATTGCATTGAGTCTATGCAGGGCTTTGAGTAGTGTGGACATTTTAATAACATTAATTCTTCCAATCCATGAACACAGGTTATCTTTCCATTTATTTGTGTCTTCTGTCTTTATTCAAAGTTATACAGTTTCCAGTGCACAGATTTTTTGACTTCTTGGTTAAATTTATTCCTAAATTGATTTTGTTGTTATTATTTTTGATGCTATTGTAAATTAGAGGATTTTCTTAATTTTTTTCATATATTTCATTGTTAGCATATGGAAAATGCATCTGGTTTCTGAATGTTGGTTTTCTATTCTGAAACTTTACTGAATGCATTTGTTAATTCTAACAGTTTTTTGGTGGAATCTTTAGGATTTTCTACACATACCTCCCTGTTCAATTTTTCTGTAAAATAAAGCTAATGTAAAAATAGTCTACACTGCTGGTGGCAGTGCAAAGTGGTGCAGACACTATGGAAAGCAGTTTGGAGTATCCTCAGAAAATTAAGGATAGATCTACCATATGATCCAGCTATTCCACGCTGGGTATTTATCCAAAGAACTTGAAAACACAAAGGCATAAAGATACTTGCACCCCTATGTTCATTGCAGCATTGTACACAATAGCCAAGACTTGGAAGCAACCTAGGTGCCCATCAAGGGACGAATGGATAAAGAAGATGTGGTATTTATACATGATGGACTACTATGCAGCCATAAGAAATGACGAAATTGGCCATTTGTGACAACATGGATGGACCTTGAGGGTATTATGCTGAGTGAAATAAGTCAGAGGGAGAAAGTCAAATGCCATATGATCTCACTCATAAGTAGAAGATAAAAACGACAAAAAAAAAAGCACATAGCATTGGAGAATGGACTGGTGGTTTCCTTTGGGGAAGGGGGGAGGGGGGAGGGCAAAAGGAATGTTTAGGCCCACATGTGAGGGGATGCACTATAATTAGTGTTCGGGTGGTGAACATGATGTAATGTATACAGAATTTGAAATATGATGTACATCCAAAAAAATAAAAATTAAAATATATATATATCATTTCTAATAGTAGAAAAAATAAAATACTTAAGAATAAGCACAACAAAATTGACAAGTAGAATCTAAAACTTAGACAGAAATCCAAAGGATCTGAAATAGCCATGACCATCTCAAAAGAGAGGACTTTCTTTCTTGGAGGACTTAAAACTACATCATTTCAAGACTTACTATAAAGCTTCAGACAAATTAATCAAGAGAGCATGATGTCAGCATAGCACAAAGAAGTAGATCATGGAACACAATAGAAAATCCAGATATAGCTCTTGCCTACATGTTCAATGTGTTTTATTCAAAACACCAACACTGTTCAATGGAAATAGTAGATTACTCTGAACCAATCAACCTGGAGTAACCAGTCCAAACGAAAAAATAAATCTCCAGTCTCCTCTTGTACCATACACAAAAATTAATTTGAGTAAGACTATAAGCCTAAAGGTAAAAGCTAAATCGTCTGGAAGAAAATACAGAGGAATGCTTCATGATTTGGAAATAAACAAATATTTCTTAGAAAAATGAAGCACTAATCATTAAATTTTTAAATTATTAACTTTTGTTTCATAAAAATTGAAGTTGCATGCTATTCAATAGACATCCTTAAGAAAGTAAAAATGCAATTTATAGACTAGAATAAAATGTTTATGTTTCATATAACTGACAAAAATCTTCTAGCTAGGAAAAAAGAAATATATATATCTCTCTCAAATGTGTGTGTGAGTAAACAGAGACAGGAAAATTCAACAAATTAAACTGACAATAAAAGCACAATTAATACAATAAAATGTATAAAATTCTTGAAAAGAATTAACAAAATGAGATAAAAAAGCCCAATATTCATGAGAAAAGTTGCTAAATGGCATTAATCACGCAGGAAGTGTAAATAAAAAGTGGAATGGGAAATAATTTTGCGTCTACTAGAGTGACAAAAATTTGAAAATTTGTAATATCAAATATTAGTGGGGATGTGAGTACTTGGAGCTCTCATAAATTGTGAAATGAAAAATATTTTTGGAAACTATTCAGTAGATATGTATAGAGAGAGAGAGAGAGAGAGAGAGAGAGAGAGATTTAGAATTATGTAGCCTATTACCCACCAATTTCACACTTAGATATTTATCCAAGAGAAAGGAAAATATATATTCACAAAAAGACTTCCACGATATTGTTCATTGCAGCTATATTTATAATCACCAAAAGCTAGAAACAATGATGGAAATGTCCATAATGAAGTGAGTGGCATATTTTTATAATGAAATAAAAAGAAGCAAAATACTGGCATACTCAATAACATGGAAGAATCTCAGAAGAAAAAATGTGCTGGCTGAAAGAAGTCAGACACAAAACTCATGCAGGGTGTGTAAGACCATTTTAAAAGTTAAAGATCAGGCAAAACTAAGCTGTGGTGATAAAAATCAGAAAAGCGATTGCCTCTGCTACAAGGGAATTGGTTTTAATGGGGCATGAATAAACTTTCTGAAGCAATAGAAATATTCTCTATCTTAGTTGTGGCGTTACTTACATGGATATATTAACTTTTCAAAGCTCATAGAACTCTGCATTTTACTACAGGTAAATTATTTCTTTATAAAAATTATTATGAGAAAGACTTTCCAAGCAAAGTCTTTAAACATTAACTACATTCATTGTATACTAATTCCTTAGTCCATGTTTCCTAATATCATTTGTTTGGAATTTTATTTTATCCGTCTTGTGTTACTTGTTGTGTTTGTGTTTCAATCAATTGTGTATTTAGAATCAGCAGAAAATATAAATGCTTCTGTGAAAAATAGAGTTTAAATTTAGCATTCCAATGTATCAGTCTGAAGCTTCGTTTACACTGCATAATTTATTTGTTCATTAATAAGTATTTTTCAGCATGGTATAATTTCTAATATAATAATATTTACCCTGAAGCTATGTTTACCCTGCATAATTTATCTGTTAATTAATCAATACTTTTCAATACTGTGTGATATAATTGTGCATACAGTAGGTAAAAATGCCAGAATCTATGCTATTACAAGAATTACAATCCATCAGTGTATAGACTACCATAGGAAATTGCAATTAGGACATAAAACTAACCATCACAATCATCATAAGACCAGAGAGCATTGACGGAATCTAGCAATATGGAGGTCATTGGATTTTCTGTAAAACCATTGCAGGTGGAATATTAGAAACCAAAGTTAGCTTAAGGGTGAGTGGGATATGAAGTGAATACAGCAAGTGTTGAATTGTTTTATGGCTCTAGAAGTGAGGATAGTGATAAAGCAACTAGAAAAAGATCTGGAGTCAAATGAAATGAGTTTGTTTTTCAATTAAAATGAAAGTTAAGCATATTCAAAGATTAGGAGGAAGGAACTGTTGGTGAGGGAAGAACTAAAAAATATAGAAACTAAGGGACGTTTTACAAAGAGCAATGTATCTAAAGTGTTAGAAAGCTATGAGATCATCTCTACACTTAGAAGGACTATTTTTATAAAAAAGATCGATGCCTCACCTATTATCAATTGAGGGAAGGAATAAAGTATGGTGTATTTGGTTTCATGGGGGAAAGTAAAGAAGTGCCCTTCTGATACTTCTATTTTCTGAATGAAATTGGAAGAGACATGATCTGCTGATCCAGAGGAAGAGAATGAGTTTCTGAGAATAGACATATGAGGATATTGATAAGATAGAAAACATCTGTTGTGAATAACTGGAGAGGAGTTGACTAAGCAAAAGAAATGCAGACTAGTCATTAGGGCATGGTGAGGGTACAGAATTTATAATAATGTCAGTTTTTGTATTGGTATTAGTTTTTATTAGCATGTCTCAGTATCCATTATGGAGCAACAAAGACAGACAGTTGAATTGACCCAGGGTTTCAGTGTTACCACACAGGAATAAGATCAGAACAACAGAATAAATCATTTTAGTATAATGGCAAGAGAATCATTAAAATGATGCCAAGGAGACAAAGGCATGAGGTGGCGGAAAGGTAGAAGAATACAATTTTACTGAAAAGATAAATATAACCCATGAAAAGGAACAAAGAAACAGTCTGTTTATTTTCTGGTGAATAAATCCAAAATTGTGAGTGTTCCCCCCCGAGTCTTTACATGTCAGCAAATTAACATAGTAAAATTGGAAAATGAACAGATGGTCCCTGGAGCTGCCCATTCTTTTTCCAAAGCAGATGATGGTTTCCCAAAGGACAAATATTAAGTTACAAATAATGGTAATGTTTGAATTTTTTAGTTTTAGTAAGCATTTATGTGGTTGTTATCAACAGTAGCATCTATCACATCCTTACAGCAAGTTATGAATTTTGTGAATAAATTCCCTGCCATATGGGGATATCTAATTTTAGGAGAAATCAAAGATTTTTTTTTTAATCCCCAATGATTTGGTGGAATTGATTTACAGAAAGCTTTCAGAGTACTAATTTCAATTTTCCAAAAGTGACATTGTGAAAGACATCTGTTTATCAGCGGCACTAAACTATAAGCAGTCTCCCTGAAAAAAAGCTATACCAAGAGAGATAAATATAGCAGGATGAGCGCATTGCCCAAAACAATGAGAAGTGAAAGTTCTAGAAGCCAAGTGAAAGAAAAAGAAAAAAATATCTTTCCTATTAACAGTGAAGCACCTCTCTTCAAAGTTCTTCTTACCTTGACTGGTACAACAAGCAGAAGAGACAGCTCACCACTTCTTTTCTATTCTAATTTAATTCGATTTGATTCTTCTCTACTTTTCTAATCTTGGTTACACAATACACACCATGATATGTATTTGATTCTATTAACCAACCAAGCAGACTTTGAGCACTTGTCTTGTCATTCTGAATAATTCAAACCCTCAAAATGATTTTTCTTCAATTGTTATTCTGAATGGAAGAGACAGAAGTATGTTTTTTATCCCATGGGTAGACAATAGCTTATTTGCAAAGTGACATGAGAGACCAAAGCTAGGAACATTTTTGTTGAGTGTCTGAATGCACAGCAATAGATGCTTCAGAAATAATTGAGAAGCATTTAACTTACAGCGTAAAATGAAAAATAAGATAATATATTGAATAGAAAGATACCGTAAACCTCTTAAATATCTACATGAAAATTAATTTGATTTTTCTGTAGCACTTCTGGGGAGATAGAGATATCATAAATACTCTAACTTTTTAAAAAGGTAATATCTATATTAGATACACGCTTGTTATCTCTAAATCACATAGACATCTGATAAGAATTTAAAAGGATTTGCAAGACTAGAAATGGAGAAAAATTTAACCTCAAGAAGCTCATGGACTCTATAATGTTTCATAATATTTGCTTTGCTTATTAACTGCCTGCTGTACTCTCTCTTACCTGAAAGGATTATGACAGCTTATAGAAAGAATGTATACAATAAAGTGATGGTAAAAGATAAGCATAAATAGGGAATCCAAATCAGTTAAAAAGTAAATAAGACAGAAGCATCTGCAAGATATAAGTTTGGTGCAAACTTCCTAAGAGCCAAAAGAAAATGAAAACACGATCAGTAGATACATGTTTTAACAGAGGAGAAAGCAAATATCCACAAGATAAAAGGTAATCAAAAGCTGTTCATAGGATTAAATTATAGATAAAATTTCACATGTGGAGTTTCATAATGGGAATGATACAGTGAAAAATGTTCATAATATTATTTTTTCAGAAAATAGTAACAGACTATACCTCGCCATTTTTGAAGGAACCTCACATTAAAGCCCAGTGAATAATATTAAAATACAAATTACTAAAGGAAGTTATACCGAGTCAATGAAAGATGATCAAAGCACGTACCTTCAAATGGTCTATCCCAATGATAGAATTTAATATGCACATGTGTATGTGTGTGTTTGCTTATATATGCATTTATTTAATACATCCAATTAAGCTATTACCTTAAAATTATATATCATTTATTTATTTTGTATCAACAAAGAAGTCAGGCCCTGAACATACTTTTGTTTTTTCACGTATCCATGGTTTTGCTTATGCTGTCATCTTTAGCAATCTGTTCCCTCTCCACAGTTGAAGACATTCTTCAGAAATTGGGTCGAATGCCACTTCTTTGATCTTTCTCAGAATCAGCATCTTGTTTCTCTGCACCCCCAAAGAACATTTTTCTTCTTTTACAAAATTCTTCACATTGTGTTGAAATTATTTCTGTATTGATCTCTTATCAGAATATAAGTTTTTCAACCCATGCAATTTTGCCTTATGCATGAATGTTCCTTCAATACTTAAGACAAGGATTCAATAAATATTTTCTGAATGAATGAATTATGGAAAAAAACATTATTTTTTTATAAGGTAAGAAAATGTTATTTAATCTGGAACCAAGTGTTTCAATGTGTCCTGATAATTCCCTCAAACTGTTTGAAAGTATTTTCGGCTATGTTCGTTAAGATGGGAAGTGGATCTGTAGATTAGATCAGTCTCAGAGGAATCCATGACCCTGTCACTTATAAGACAGGAAACACTGGGGTGAAAAGACAAACATTCTGAGAACGTTATATGTTCAGCCTGTTCATTTATTTATTTATTTTATTGAGGTCACATTGGTTATAATATTTTGTCAATTTCAGGTGCAAATCACTATCTTTCAGCTTCTGTACGGGCTTCATCATGTTCACCACCAAAAGTCTAGCTTCTATCCATCACCGTACACATGTGCCCCTTGACCCTTTTCCCCCTCCACCCATTCCCTTACCCTCTGGTAACCACCAAACTGTTCTCTGCATCTGTGTGTTTGTTTACTTTTTTATCTTCCACATCTAAGTGAAACCATATGAAAATAAGGAGATGACTTACACAACTATATTAATTAAAAGATATTTTTCCAGATTTTTTGAACTAGATGTATAACTGACAATGCTTTCTATTTCTAATGCCATTCCCATTTGAAAAACTTTTTTTTCCTGAATTCATAGAATGTAACACATGAATTTGGGCTAAAACCCTTCAAGTAAATTTGAATTAGAGAATGTATTGTGCTTAAGACAGCTTAAAACATATCGTGGTGTTAGTCTAAAAATATAACCAGAGTAAATTAATCATATTCATAATCAAATTAATCTTATAAATTGTGCAACATAGAAAGCAAGTGATTCATCATAGTTATACATCATTATTTTCTGGAAAAAAGATATGGAATTAAAAATAGAAAAATAAGTAATATTCAGATTAAAGGAGCCTTGAATGTTAGGTTAAAGTGAATGTTATTTTCTTATCACTGTTAATATATCAAAAGATTTTGAGCAAAGAATGTGCATATTTCTTAAAAATAGACTTTGAGAAGATTTCTGTAGCTATTTTATCTTGAATTTACTTGAAGGGAGTTGGAGTATGACAGCAGAAAGGCTAGATTTGTAAAAAGTTATTGCAATAATAAAAGAGAGAAGATTAAGTCTTGAATTAGGGGTATATCAGTGAAAATGGAAAGGAGAGGGCACACATGAAAGACATTGAGGCAAGGAAATTAGTCATTTTCATTAATATTTTCCTTTACTGCAGACTCTACTTTAATAATCAGCTAGAAGATACTTTCAATATGGTTTCTCAATGATCTCCATCCATTTAAGATTTTAATCAGGCAGTTACTGTCTGGTAATAAAATGACATTTAATGTTATAATGATGGGCCTTTCAAAGAGCTCTCATCAATGATTGAGTTGATGCTCAGTAATGAGTTGATCTGTATTTAACACACTGTGCTTTGCTTAATGAACTTAAATTTAATTTTTACCAGAGCTGAGAGCTTTAAATCAAAGCCATGCCATTGTGTCCTCACTAGAAAAGTTTTAAAGACTCTTCCACAAATGTACACTGCAGAGTTATTCTTCCTGGGCACTTGGAGAAGATTTCTGACTTTTTCCAAACTTATAGCTCCCTTGTTAACCACTGTTAAGTCATTGGTGCTTCACCAAATAATTCACAAGACTTTATAACTAGTGTAGATAAGACATATTGTCTCCAAATCTCTAGGTTAGTGAAGGATGACTTATGAAACACAATATAAAAAATTAGGATTAAAAATGCTTTCTCTATGTTATTTAAATATAACTATTTTTCTGATAAAATTCAGTGGAAAAGTAAATTACATAAACAGTTAAGGAATATTTAGATTGTACTTCTTCCCAGCTCTATCGTCTATCTAGCTAGCTCTAGAAATATCTTTATCTATATATTGGCTTGCAAGTTAATAATTTCAACAAGATATTGCTTTTTATTAATTTGGTCGTTTCTGAAACATGCCTCTCAGGCATCTAATGAGTAGGTGTGAGAACTACTTAAAGATTCTCATTATTTGCATTTGTTTTCTTTATATAATAGGATATAATAAAAACTGCAGTAGCATTAATGAAGCTCTTCACAAGGAAGAAGAACAATTTGTCTGCCATTCAAATTGTTTTCATTTGGCCATGTTTTCTTATTGTCCAAAGGACATATAAGTTTTAGTTATAACTTTAATGTTAATACGATTTTGATGTAATTTTTTTAGTACTTTTTCCATTGCAATATCACCTCAATATGTGATACATTTTATTAGCTGTAGAATATCCCATTTTAAGTATTTCCTTATTACACCTAATTGTATCCTCTTAGCGTGTATAATAGTGAAAAAATAGCAATCAGATATCTGTAATAACTATCTTTATGCATAAAGATTCATTTTGCCTTTGGAGTATTTTAAAATACTCTTTTAGACGCCTTTTATTGTAAAACAAGTGGCACGATACTTAACATGGTCTAATCTGTTTGGTAACATAGGGAATTTGGGGCCATTTAGACATAGCTCTATATTTTGTAAACCGTTTTCTGAATAATTTTAGAAATACTAGCCTTTTCAAAGAAAAGAATATCCACTCAAACCCTGTGACAATTTTTAACAGAACTGTCTCTTGAAGTGTCAATGCATGTTAGTCTTTTGGTTTAAATATTCTAGACCTATAGAGACTGTTTCTATGGACCCAAGGACTTAAACACAATCTATTTGTCCAAGAAAATGAAACTGTTTATAAGGAACCTAAAATTAAAATATGTTCTCATTTCTTTCAGCACTTGAGTGGAAACACTTTAGAACAAATGAGAGATTTAACTATAAAAAATGTGTAAAAGCAGCCACTACTTTTCATGAAGATAATATGACATTTTAAAAGCAGTCCAACATATGGTCTAGAGAAAGAAAAGGCCCAACAGAAAAATTATGATTTTCATGTTAATTAAATATTTCCTAAGTGTAATTCAGTTCTCTTCTTATTAATAAAAGTAGGAACTGCTTTAAAGTATAGATTCAGGTCATAAATTACAACAATATTAAAGAGGGCCTTTGTGGTCTACTGAACCAAGGATAATTTGGGGTTAAAGGAATTATAACTCTGTCAACAGAATTCACAATGATGTGCAAGCTACTGAAATATTTTGCATTATTTGACTAATATAGACAGTTTCTCATGATCACTCATACCTCAAAGAAGATGCTTGGCTCCAATGAATGATTTTGCCTTTCTGTCATTGTAAATCCACTGAATAATTGTCAATATTTTCCTTCACCATATGTTTGAGAAATCCATCCACATTCCAGGTGTCTGCTTAGACTTTTCAAGTTAGATTTCTATTTTCAAAGCTATTAAACATGAACTTTAACAGCCATTAAGATTACAGCTAGTGTTACCTCCCACCCTTCTGGCTGAGATTCAACAGCTCACATAAGCCTCTGTAGCTTGGCATTAGTGTGAAAGCTATTCGCTATTTAATACAGAACTAAAACTTTACTGTAAAAAAACATCTAAGGTAGCCAATCAAACTCTGATACATGTCAGTAAAGAGCTCAAAACCCAGTGCTTCCTGAAATAAGTGGTAGATTTATACCAGTACAAATTTGCCATTGCATAGAACCTCTTTGACTTTAAAACGGACAATAGATCAATCATTTCCACAAAATTTCCCAGTCAGGAGCTAGCCTCCTACTACAAGCTGAGGAGGTAGGCTATCACCCAGGTAGACATTGTGATTCACTTGTGAGAAACCAATCCTGGACTTTCCTGTGCTGCTAAGGAAGAAATAACTAGATAAATCACTAATTTCTTCCTCCAAGAATACCCTAACTGTATGACTATACAACTGTAACCCATGGTGTTATGGGTAGGAATGGGGGAAAAGACGCTTCAAGGCTTGGATTTTTACTTTGAATCTTGGAGTCCTTGAGATACACTGATGTGTTCCTCTTTCTGCATCTGAATACTGACTCAGACTCCTAAACTATGGATTTTCTAGGTAAGATCCTCATAAAGAAAGGAGAATGGAATCGAGTCTGGTAGCAAAGAGAACAAAATGGAAACCACTAGCTTATAGTTTGGAAACCAAACTCTTTCATTTCTTAAATTTACTTTTTTTCTCCCGTCTTTCTCTCTCTTTCCCTTTTTAAATGATTTTTCATAAAGCCTAAATGTCAAGGCTTTGTATCCTTAATACCTGGGTTCGAACTCCAGTTTCACAGTTCTTTAGTTGTTTGACTCTAGTCAATTGCATAACCCCTCTGTACCTCAGTTTCCCCATCAGAACAATGGACAAAATAAATACACTCACTTCACAGGGTTTCTGTGAGAATTAAATGGTTAATACATGAAAATAACTTAAAACATTATCTGGCGTATACTGTGCTCAATAAATGTTGCTATTATTAGAATTTTTCAGTAAAGTTCCATTTATGGCTTTCCTTTTATTTAACACTGAACAGCACATTAAGAACTAACTTATGGAAGAATTTCTAGTCCCTGGAATTCTGGTTATGGAGATAGTTTGGAAGAAATATTATAAACGACGGTCTTCTGTGTTAAAGTATAAATCCATCAGAGGGTTGAGTTGAAAAAAAATGCAGAAATAGCATTTTCTATAAGGAAGAAGTAACTATATAAATTACTAATTTCGTCCTCCCATAATATCCTAACTGTGTAGACATCACATTAAACCTACTATCAGAATTTATGTACTTAAGGAGAGACATCAACCACCTTAATTTTTAGATTGTCTTTTGACAGGACATTTAACGGAACAATGACATACTGCAGAGGTTTTTAACTGGTGTTCCTGGTCCTCTGTTGTAGCACAGTTCTTTCAAAAATAAATCACCAAATTTTTACCAATGTGAAAAATATTGGATAGGCTAAGAAAGTAAATTATATACATACATGTGTATGTGTGTGTAATAGAAATATCAGACTCTGAGCAGAGCAGCACCTAATTTGCTAGTAATAAGAGGTGAGGATATGCTGAAACAATAAGCCTGTTGTAAAAACCATGTTTTTCTTAGAGCAGGCAAGAACGTTGTCTTGTGAATATATAAGGGCAGTTAACAGTTCTACTCAAATCCTATATGGTGCTAAAAGGCCACAGAGTGAGTAGTAAGTAAATGCGATTGCTTTTAAAGACTATGTGAAACACCATTTTACGTGGTTGTTATTGCCTAGCAATTATGCTGACTTGTTTAGTAATGCTTTGGGTCTTTCTAAAAATTTGTTTAAGTATAAGGGCTAACGTTCCAGTGTTCAGAGTGCTGCCAACACAAAATGGGTCAAGAATTCCTGCTACAGCAGGAATCACAACACGCACAAGCACACACAACACGTTAAACTTTGAGTCAGAATTGTCTTTCAACTGTACATAACCAATTTTGTATCCTCAGACATTGCACTGGATCTCTCTTAGCTGAGGCATGACGATCAGTAAGATAAGTGTAATAATACCTCCCAGACAGGAAGATCTTTGTGAAATAATAAATGAGATGCTTCATGTAAAAGAGCTTTGTAAATAACAAAGAAATTTTAAAAGGAAAGATTCTCAAAGATCTTAAAATAGAACTCCATGGGAGTGGGACATAAAGCAGATAGTTATGAAAGAATAAAGAGAGATTTACAGACTGTGGGGCTGGAATAGCAGAGGGCCGACATCAGTAGCCTACTCAATTGTCGTGTTCAAAGCAAACAGGGACCAATGTTGGAAACCAAGTAGATGGTGTCATTTTTCTTAAATGCTGATTGCCAACTGCTCCATCCCAATGGCTTTTGCCATTGGTTGTAGCAACTTCCCTCCAAAGTCCCCCAGTAAATAGTTGTATATACTAGTTGTAGGTTCTTCTGGTTGTGCCATGTGGGATGCTGCCTCAGCATGACTTGATGAGTGGTGCCATGTCCGTGCCCATGATCTGAACCTGCGAAACCCTGGGCCACTGAAGCAGAGCATGCAAACTTAACCACTTGGCCACTGGCGGCCCCTATGCTGTTTTCTTTTAAATCAGATTGGAGAAGAAGAGATTTACAAATAAATACATTTATGCTATTTTAATACTTATCACGTAGTTGCCTTTACTGGTGCTCTTTATTTCTTCTTGTGGATTTAACGTACTCTCTAGTATTCTTTTATTTCAGCCGGAAGGGGTGTATTTAAATAATTTAAAACTATTTTTTGAGATGAAAAATTGAATGCTTTGGGATACAAAGAATATATCTATCTCATGTCAATTTAATTCTTAGGCCAGCCAGAAGAACCTAGAAAGGTAGAGGAAAGTTTCTTCCTCAGCCGTATTGTGATGAAGGATACTTAACTATACAAGACGTCATTCATAAAAATGTTACAATTCTAAATATCCAAGCCTTTTCAGTTCTAGTGGAATGGTCAAGAATAACAAAGTGAAAGGGATTGGAAACAAAAGTAAAAACCTTCTTATCAATGCCTTTTATTTTTTATTTCCTGTGGATTACAGATTTCTCCTTTCTACTCGCCTGTATTCTAAAGGCTATTTTCTCTGTAAAGCGCTAACATTTCCATCAGCGAAGCTGAAGTGAAACAACGTAACTTTCTCCCTCTGGATCTTTGCACATTCCCTTATGAATACCCTTAGGAACAGAGTAGCATTGATAAAAATTAGCTGGAGTTGATCTACACTGTAAATTCTTCCAAAGTTCATTTAAATAAGCCATCTGTTACCTACTCTGGTTATTTCAATTCATTCGGTTTTAGGAAATTCTGTTTTAAGTGGGAGCTTGGCTGAGCATCTGGTTTTTGATGCAATTGCTTTCACTTCTCTAGGGGGGACATGCAGCCATAATACTTTAGGCAGGGTCCAACATTTCCCCTGAAGTTTGGAGAGAAGAAGAAGAAGAAGAAGCAAAAAAAAAAAAGAAGATTGCCAACAGATATTAGCTCAGGTGCCAACCTTAAAAAAAAAGAAAATAGCATAAACAAATGATCATAAAACTGTGCTCATGGGTTTATAAAATATAAAGATGTAATTTGAATAACAATAGTAGTATGAAGTAGGGAGAATGCAGCTATGTTGGAGCAAAGATTTTGCACTCAAAATAAGATGATATTAATCTAAACTAGATTGTTTAAAGTTAAGACATTAACTGCAATCCCCAGGGCAACCACTATGAAAATAACTCAAAAAATATACAAAAGGAAAAACAAGGGAATTAAAATGGTGCACAAAAAATATGTTTTTAACAAAGAGAAGAAATTAATTAAGAAAAGAGAAACAAAAAAGATACGAAATATATAGAAAAACTGGCAAAATAGCAGGTAAATCCTCCCTTATCACTTACTACATCCTATGTAAATGGATTAAGCATTCAAAAAATCCAATCAAAAGGCAGAGATTGGCAGAATGAATTTTTTAAAAAGTAATACCAATATGCTCTATACAAGAAATGCACTTTAAGTTCAATGACAAAAAGAGATTGAAAGTAAAAGGATTGGGAATGACAAATGTGAAAACAGTAAACAAAAAAGCCAGAGTGGCTGTACTAATGTCAGACCAAAAAAAGACAAAAGTTGTTACTAGAGACATTTCTTCAAGATATACATTTAGTGGGGAGAAATCATTGGCGAGTTTGAAATTCAACTGGAGACATGGCAGATGCTTACGCAGCCTCTCCTCTGTTTCAGACTCAGTCTGCCCGGAGTCCACCACAGCAGTAACCCCTAAGCTCACCCCCAGTCACAGGGGAGACTTGTTCTCGGAACTGTCCCCCATTCTGAGGTGGAGGTTGGTGGGGGAGACATCACCCATCAGTGGTCTAATATTCTGTATCTTTCTTTAAATTAAGTTCCATTGTAGTGACTGGAATGTTACCTGAGCATTTCCTGTAGATATATTGAGATTCCTTGTTAACAGCTATAAATAGCATGTGCTCCTTTCCTTCTCAGTTTTTCTAATAAGAGCTTTTTCCATTTTCCCATTTATTTGGCCTCTGTTTGTCAGGGAGAGGAAGAGGCATGAATGATACTGTTTACCTTCTACACCCCCAGGCAAGGTCTATGGAGTCCAAAAGTCAGCTAGCTAAATTACTCCAGATACAGTCACAGAACTATACTACTCACACTGAGCTGTCTGTGCCCTCTCTAGGGTTGGGAGAGGAAAGGAAGTTTGTGAACCTCTAACAGGAAATTGACCAAGAGACACTCTTGTGTTGAGTCAGGGGATCGAAGAAGAGCCACGGCAGCCTCCCTGCCTGTTTCGTGCCGACACACCACAGAGCTGGATGGATCCTGGTCCCTACTGTTCTAGAGTATATGAGGGTAGAGAGAACAGAAACTGCTGGACCTCTACAGGATTCCTTTAAGGCTACACTGAGAGGAGGGAGGGAAACAGTATAGGTCTCTGCAGCCTCCAGCGAGATGGAAAAGTATTCTTGGGCCACTGGCAGCTCTTCCTCACAAATGGATTATGTTCCCTCCTTTATTGTGAATGCAGAGTCCAGCCACTCCTAAATTCCTTTTTTAAATTTTCTGAAATGTGACATTCCTTGTGTTTTAACCATTCTTAACCATCTTTACACACCTGTATAAAGTTAAAGGTTGTGAGAGAGAAGGGGAAACTCTGGTTTATTCAGGCCTTTTCTCACCAGGAAAATCTTCCAAATGGTTTAAAGTTCTTTTATGTTTTTCCTTAAAATAAATATACAACTTAAAAAGAGGACTATTTAAGCAAGTGGACCTCTGAGAAAGTACAATGTAAAAATCTACAAACGGGTGGGTATGCAACGCCGCTGTCACCCTCCTTCCCCACCCCTTGTCACCTTTGAGAAGCCAAAAGAGTGAGATGTCCCTTAGTAAAGAGAAAGATGCCTCCTTCCATTCCCTAACCCCAAAGTTATGGGATATCTTGAACATATATCTTCAAATAGAGCACAGACAGAGGACAGCATATGACTATTCAAAGAAATATAGTAGGGAATGATAAAAATCCATGATCATGAGAAAAAGAGACCATCCTCTTCAGAGGATGACTAGTATCAGGGTTATTAGATTAATCTAACTGTATGCAGACTTTCTAGAGTTTTTCAAGATTTTTAATCCACTCCCAAACTCATTCAGGTTGCAGTCCCCATTTCCTTGCTGGCCGTCAGCTAGGGCTACTCTGTGTTCTGTCACATAGCCCCTCCATCTTCAAACCAGCAATGGCATGTGGAGTCCTTTACTCGCTTCAAATCTCTCTGACTTCCTGTTCTACTTCCAGCTGAAGCAAATTCTCTGGTTTTAAATGGCTATTGTGATTAGACTGAACCAATCCAAAGCATTTCCCTTCTCAATATCATAAAGTCAGTTGATTAGTAATCTGAATTACATCTGCAAAAATCCTTTTTTCCATGTAATTTAACATAATTATGAGTATGATATCTCATAGTATTCACAGTCCTGGGGATTATGGCAGGAAATATTTTCATCTTTTTTCAGAAAAATTTCTATGTACATTCACATTCATTTATCATATTAAGAGAGTCTACACCATGGTATTATTCAGTGAAAACAACCAATTCATAAACCATGTTGTAATCACAAAACCTTGGCTAATTAGACAAAGTAAATACAATGATGAAAGCTAAGTTGTGAAAAAAAGTTCAATGAATTTGACTTCCATAAATACATGTATGATCCTGGACTCATTTATTTCTTCACTTTATTCACCTTATTAGTGAGTTGAAAATTACTAAGACAGTTACATCCATATTGTGAACACTTACCAAATAAAAGCTTTGCATTGTGGGAAATGAATTACCCCAGTGACAAGAAGTAAGAAAATACAGATTACTTTGTACATAAATTTATAAAGCATTTAGTAATAAGGAAGGAACTAGATCCTGGAGCATAAGGTCATTTTTATTTATTGTTTTTTCCAAAGAAGGGGCTACAGTATTTAGAAAAGAAATTAAGAAGATTTGTTTTTATTTAATTTATTTATTTTTTATTTTTCTATTGTTTATGTAGTTGTTTGCTTGTGTTTGGTATAACGTCATTACATGAACCCAAAGTAATTTTAAAGGGTATCAGGATTAATTGAAGATCCTGATTAGTTTAAGGTTAAGAATGACTCCCCCCCTCCACTCAGGAACAAATATCATTCAGCACATTATCCAACAGTCCTCTTATTTAAAACAAAACAAAAAAAACCTGTAATAATATGCTTGAAGAAATTTTAACAAAAAGAAAAAAATAAAGAATTTCATTGTTCTATGTAAAAGTCTTAGTAACATGTAAATACTTTGAGAAATTGATGCAAAATGTGGTTCATATTGGACGCAATTTAAGGGAATGACTGAAGGCAGACTTATTACCTACTCAAAAAGTAACATGTAACAATTATAAATTGAGTGAAAGTCCCTGATTATACTAACAAAAATATAAGTGAGTTGTGGGATGGAGAGGGATGGATTGTTGATTTGTTGTTGTTTTTTAATTGTTTGGGCGGTTAGTGCATTAGTAATTGCTGCACAACAAATTAGCAGATCTCAATGTCTGAAAACAATAACAAATTATTTTTTATTCTTCACCCACTGTTAGGTTCCAAAGACGCTGCCACATTTTCTACATGCAAACCCTGATGCTAGATATTTTCCTCCTTGAAGGGTATGGAGGATGAATTTCTGACTTACTTGTGAAAGGGTGCAGAATTTGCCACCCCAAAGTATGCTTCTTTGGCATTAGGATTATTTGGGGCTGGTTATTTTTAAGAAACAGCAGATACTGGAGAAGCTCTGAAAACTCAGTAGAAGTTACCCTATGTAAGAGACATTTACATTTATAATTGAAATCGCCATTTGTAAGGGTGTTTCTCTCTCTGCACCAGGAAGAGGCTGACCAAATCTCTAGAAATGCCTATCCATGGAGAAGGCAGAGACTTAAATCTGCATAATCATTCCATTCTTTATGGTGCTTTGCCTGATAACCTCCCATTACTGGCTCCCCTAACCCCAACACATACTTTTGTCTTTAGCTGGAGATGGTATTTAAGGTGGTGGCTTGGGCCATTTTGGAGAGTTACTCAGTTTTCCTGAGTATCTCTCATGTGTACAGTAGATATACATGTTATTAAAATTCTATTTGTTTTTCTCCTGTTAATCTTTCTTTTATTATTGGGGGGTCTCAGGCAGGAATCTAGAAAGGTAGAGAGAAAATTATTTTTCTTCCCCAACACTTGTGAAATATCCCTACAAAACAGCCTGACCCAGTGGGAAAGTGACCTGAGGAATCTAGTTTCACTGGTCCAAGCTTGAGGCCCTTGGCTCCTGGCAGAAATGAATCAGAGGATTTGGGGGAGGGGAATAAATCCAACAGATGACTGATCATTGAGTCTGAGTTTTCCACAGATGTCCCTCATGGCTTCCAAAGCCTCTGTCCCTACTGGGACTACTCTGGCTCTCAGAACCTGCAATGTGATGGTTGATGATTGTATGATGATGCAATTTTCCCTTTCCTTTCAGCTGGATATAAGGGAGTCATGTTGGCCCAGGAATTCCCATTTAAAACTCTGCCTGGAACTGAGATTCCTTCTTGTGTCTTTTCAGGCATGTTGGAAATCTCCCCCTAAGTCCATATGACTCTTCTAGGATCAGGCCCAAAACTTATGAGAGGCACTGAGCTTCAGGATTCTAAGAGTCCATAACATCAACTTCAATTTCATCTGAGCCTGGGCTTAGCACAGGGGCTGATATTGATTTATCTATTTGCAATGGGCCTTTCTGTCTCTTATCTTTTTTTCTGGGGACAAAGCCATTGAAAACAGCTTATGTTTGTTCCCATTTTCATTTAGGTAGGAAATTTGAGTATTCTCTGGCAGGACTGGTGGAGTCTTACTTTCAAAGATCTCAAATAATTTGCTGACCTGGGCAGGGTAACTCTTTCCTCTGACTTGGGCACCTGGAATCTTGTCTGCCCGTCGACATACTCTTGGGCTTTGGGGACTCTATCATCCTCTTTCCTAGCATTGGGACTACATTCCTCTGGTTCTTACTTGTAGCCTGTAGCTTTTGGTGGTCCCACTAGCACAAGCTGCTCCCTCTGGCTTCCTTATTGGCACCCAGCACCTGGGAAGCTGCCAAGTCCCCAGTGGGTCTACTCTAGAGACCAATGTCTGAGATAGCTGGGAGATAAGAAGCCAGCAAGGAGGAACTGTTTGAAGTGGAGTTCAGTAGGATTGGAACTGACAGTACAGTGAAAGTGAAGTCTGGTGGTAGTGATGTACAGAGAATGGGTGATGGAGGGTGACAGTCATGAATCACTGCGATTCATGGGATGGGCCTGAATGGTATGGTAACTAGTAACTTGGGAAATTATAAAGAGGTAGGTAGGCATCTGTGTGGTCCAGGGGCTGCAGCAAGGAATGCCACACACACATACAAACATAACTATGGGCCTGAGAAAGGGTGTAGTCAAGGAAAATGATGAAGTCCAGAGACATAGTAAAGTCTAGTAAGGTGAGGGAATCTGGAATCTCAGTGTGTTCTGTGGAAGAGAGGAAAAATCAAGTTGTGGGGGTGAAAGAAAGTCCCTTGCAAATTTGGAATTCAGCAGCAAAAAGTGCAGTCTGAAAGAGGATGCCTTAAACCTTTTTCACCTGTGTGGTCTCCTCTCTTATCCACCCTAGACTGCTCAGGGATCCTGGAATGACATAGACCATGCTAAAAAGGATGAAGAACACTTTTTCTGAAGTGTCGGCATCTCTGTTGTCATCACAGCTCCTCCCCAGCAGGGTCTCCAAGAGGGAAACCAGAAGACTGGGCTATATGTGGTAAAGGTGGGAGTCAATACATCTTCTCTGGATCTGCATATAACAGCCCTTTTGGAGAGACTATTGGTCAATTAGATTCTAGGAGCTCCAGGAATGAGTGCACAATGTCAAATAATCAATGGAAATAATGGAAACTCTCACACATGTATGTTTTATCATTTACCAAACACCTTCACACAAATTATCTCACATGATTTGTACAAATACCAAGCTGAACAACTATTATTTCAAAGGATGAGTCTCAGATTTAGTACAATTAAACTACTTGTCCACAGCAGAGTCTAGAATTCCTTCCTCCAAAACCAACCAAGATTCCTTCACCACATCTCACATGGGCACTATTCTCAATTCCTTCACTCTTTCATTCCCAAGGAGAGGAAGAGCAGGGATATCAGAAATATCCCAAGTGCTGGTGCCTTTCCTGTGACCTTCCCTTCTGGGTCTTTGCTCTCTGAGGGGCAGTTACTCTAACACTGACATCTACAGATGGTTTGCAGGTGGCATGTGCTCTCCAGGACTGGTAAGACTATATTGCACCCTTGGAGTGAGCATGTTGGAACAGCAGAACCTTATCTAGCAATGCACTGTTTCCACTATCTTTCTACCTCTGCATTGACACTGAAAATTGAGAAAAGAAAAGAAAATTCTTAGTCTCCCTTTTCTAGGCTACCTGCAGAGTATTCATTTTTATGAATAATGAATTCTTTGTCCTTTGCCTGTTATTTATTTTTAAAGGGATAAACTATTTTCTATTTTTCTAATGTTTGAATAATGCAAAAAAAGTGGCTTTCTGGAAAGGGTCCTTAATTGATTTTTGGTCACCAGTCTTCTTTTGAACAGGGCACACATTTGCTCCATCAGTAGAGTGCTACTCCCTGAGGTCAGAGATTAGACTATAGCATCCAGTCAGAACCTTTCAAAGGTTCATTTTTGTTCTCCAGATCAGCCCTATCAGAAAGAAAAGACTTGACCCAGAGCCACCTTGTATGAGAAGGGGGCCAGTGAACAAGTGTTGATAAACTCTCTTCTCCTGTGGGTATCCCGAATTTCCTGAATATTATAATACATAGCCAGTGGATAACTGTATTCAGGATTTTATTCTGGAGCCCTCTGCTACACCCACATAAATGGTCTAAGAGATTTAAGTTTCTCTCTAATATCTGCTTCTCTCAACCTGTTCCCATGGATGATAGTCTTTTCTTTCCCAAGAAATCAGCTAAAAGAGTCTCTCTTGGCCAAGACAGAACAGATAGTTAGGAAGCAGAATAGGAGAAAAGAGTGAATTTCTACTGTGGGCTGGTCTCATTGCTGTCCAGAGGTTTCATAATAATATAATAAGCCCTAATATCATTTAATTGGATATGTAGAGAGAAAGAATAGAGAGAAGATGAAAGAAGTAATATTTATATACCGAGAATTTTCTAGAATTGATTTTAACAATCCTTAGTTTGAAGAAACACAGTGAATTCAAAAATATATTTCTAGTTTCATTGGAATGGAAACAAAGATACTGTGCAATCTCTTCAAAAAACTAAACTAAAGTGATTTTTCAATAAAATTATTTAACAATCAAAACTATCTTTTAGGGGGCTGGCCCCATGGCTGAGTGGTTAAGTTTGCACACTCCACTTTGGCGGCCCATGGTTTGCCAGTTTGGATTCTGGGTGAGGACCTACACACTGCTCATCAGGCCACGATGTGGTGACATCCCACATAGAAGAACTAGAATGACCTACAACTAGGATATACAACTATGTACTTGGGCTTTGGGGAGAAAAAAAAAGAAGACTGGCAACAGATGTTAGTTCAGGACCAACTTTCCTTTAAAGAAAAATCCTTAAAAAGAAAGGAATGAGCAGAATAGAAAACCTCAAATAGTTGAGATGAACTTAAAAAAAGTAAACTATCTTTCAAGAATGAATGATGAATTCTGGAAAAATAATAGCAATCGTGGCAGAGTTTAAGAATCCCAATGTAAAATAAAGACAACTCAGTTAGATAAAAAAGTTGAAATTGCGTGACAGCATTTCCCACCAAAATAGGTAACAAAGCATTATGACAAATTCCCAAATACAAGAAATAAGACAAAGTATCAAGATCCATGAGCCGTGCGTGCTATCCATGGCTATACAAGAAGAAGCAGAGGAAAGCCACTGAGCCTCCGAAGGACCTGAAAGCAAGAAAAGCACAAGAAAGTCAATGGGTATTCACTGGAAAGCAAAGTGACTGCTTATGGTGAGAGGAAACTGACCAAATCACAATGAGGGGTGAGGGAAAGTTATAAAATGAAAGTAAAGTCAAATAGTATTATTAGGGATAGATAGAACTTATCCAACACAAAGATAATGGATTTTATCAAAGTGGAAAACTGAATGATCAAATAAATGACATAGTAAAAAGATGATCCAGGGAGGAAGATCCAAGATGGCGCCGTGAGTAGTCCTCTTTGTTTCTCCCCCTTCTAGTCTACAACTATTTGGACACTTATCGCTTGACAAAGGATATCCAGACAGCATCTCAGGACGTCTGAGATACCCACGTGACTATGCATCGGAAGGCGGACGGACTTTCCTCCGGGAGGATGTGGAAATAGGTGAAAACTCTCCGACCCCGACTGAGCAGCCTACTACCCGCAAGCGGCTTTCTTCCAACGGACGCCCCCAGAGGATCTACACACATCTAGGGCAGGAGCGAGCACACAACAGAGGAGCGACGGTGGAAACAGGTGACCAGAACCCTACCTAAACCCCCCGCAATTACTCCTAAATGCAGAGGGAAACTTTGGAGTTGCACACCTGAGCCCGCGGGGAGAGTCTCTCCCCGCCATTGGCGGGGAGACCCCGCCTGGTGTTCGCGGCGCCCGGAGGGTCCCAGAGAGAGTCGCTGAGGGTACGGAGGTCTCCCAGCTGCTGTTGCCCACCCTGTGGGAGTAGGGATTGCCGGAGATCTCAGAGAGGACCGGGGCTGGGGGAAGTTTCAAAGGCCGGCTCTGCGACCCAGAGGGGAAGCTCCGGAGTTCCGCCCAGGCAGCAGACAAAACTCTCTGTCTGCCATTAGCAGAGGGGCCACGCCCAGCATTCACGGCTCCGGGAGAGGCCCGGAGAGAATCCCAGAGGGCGGGGCGACCCCCAGCTGCCATTGCCCGCCCCGTGGGACTAGGGATAGCCGGAGGTCTCAGAGAGGACTGGGGCTGGGGGGAGTTCCAGAGACCCAGCTTCGTAGCCTAGGGGGAAACCCTACAGGCTCACAGCAGCCTTAAGGAAAGCCTCTGCACAGCACCAGTAGAAGGCACCCAGCCGGCAGCCACAAGGCTGGAAGACCCCAGGGCAAAAGCAGCATAGCTAGGTGAACTAACCACAGACTGTAGAAGATGCCAATAGCTCTCCTGTGACCCATAGAGGACAAGTGAGATTTTGTGGGTGCCAACAGCAACAGAGAGACAAATATAAGTAATCCCACCCCTGGCCGCTGGAAAAGCCCATAACACCGTTGCAGACCCCAAGGAGAGAGCACATCTAGGTGGGCTGCAACAGTAGCACCAGCAGCCTGAAGCCCCCCTGTGACGGCCCCCATGGCAGAGGAGGGAATGCAAAGGGCCACTGTGGCTACGAGGAGGGGCCCAGGCCCAGTTAGCAACTGCGGACAGGGTTCCTGATTGGTGCAGTATAAACAGCTGCTCCCCCACCGCAGCAGCTGAAACAAGTGAAAGGAGCAACTAAACTCTATCTCCATGCGGAGGCACAAATCAACAACATCAAGCAATATAAAAAAATACATTAAATCTCCAGAACAGAAAGAAAGTAACAAATACACAGAAAACAATCCCAAAGAAAATGAGATATATAACCTAAATGATGATGACTTCAAAACAGCCATCATTAAAATTCTCAATGAGTTAAGAGAGAATTCTGACCGACAACTCAACGAGTTCAGGAGCTATGTCACAAAAGTGTTTGATATAATAAAGAAGAACCAAACAGAAATATTGGAAATGAAGAACACAATAGAGGAGATTAAGAAAAATCTAGATGCTCTGAACAGTAGGGCCGATAATATGGAGGAAAGAATTAGCAATTTGGAAGATGGCAATATAGAATTGCTGCAGGCAGAGGAGGAGAGAGAAGCAAGACTAAAAAGAAATGAAGAAACTCTCCGAGAATTATCAGACACAATTAGGAGATGCAGCGTAAGGATTATAGGTATACCAGAGGGAGAAGAGAAGGAGAAAGGGGCAGAAAGCCTATTCAAAGAAATAATGGCTGAGAACGTCCCAAATCTGGTGAGAGAGATGGATCTTCAGGTGACAGAAGCCAATAGATCTCCAAACTTTATCAATGCAAGAAGACCAACTCCACGCCATATAGTAGTGAAGCTAGCAAAAGTCAACGACAGGAGAAAATACTAAGGACAGCCAGGCAAAAGAAACTAACCTACAAAGGAACCCCCACCAGGCTATCAGCAGATTTCTCAGCAGAAACTTTACAGGCTAGAAGAGAGTGGAATGATATATTCAAAAATCTGAAGGACAAAAACCTACAGCCGAGAATTCTCTACCCAGCGAAAATATCCTTCAAATACGATGGAGAAATAAAAACTTTCCAAGATAAACAAAAATTAAGGGAGTTCATTGCCACAAAACCTCCTCTACAGGAAATCCTCAGGAAAACCCTCATTCCTGAAAAATCCAAAAAAGGAAAGGGGCTACAAAACCAAGAGCAGAGGAGATAAGTAGAAGGACAACAACAGAGAGTAGCAGCTCTAAATCAGAACAGATTAAACCATGGGACGAGAAACAAAGGAAATTGAAGAAAACTGGAAAACAAGACACAAAATGGTAGTGGTAGGCCCCCACATCTCAATAATCACTCTAAATGTAAATGGATTGAACTCCCCAATCAAAAGACACAGAGTGGCAGGATGGATCAAAGAACAAGATCCAACAATATGCTGCCTCCAGGAAACACACCTCAGCCCCAAAGACAAACACAGACTCAGAGTGAAGGGATGGAGAACAATACTCCAAGCTAATAATGAACAAAAGAAAGCAGGTGTCGCTATACTAATATCAGACAAGGTAGATCTCAAAACAAAACAGATAAAGAAAGATAAAGAGGGACAATATATAATGATAAAAGGGACTCTCCACCAAGAAGACATAACACTTATAAATATATACGCACCCAACACAGGAGCACCAAAATTTGTAAAGCAACTCTTAATAGAACTAAAAGAAGACATCAACAACAATACAATAATAGTAGGGGACCTCAACACACCATTAACACCAATGGACAGAACATCCAGACCGAAAATCAACAAGGAAATAATAGAATTAAATGAAAACTTAGACCAGATGGACTTGATAGATATATATAGAACACTTCATCCAAAAACAGCAGGTTACACATTCTTCTCAAGTGCACATGGAACATTCTCAAGGATTGACCATATTTTGGGAACCAAAGCAAACATCAATAAATACAAGAGAGTTGAAATAATATCAAGCATCTTTTCTGATCATAATGCTATTAAACTAGAAATCAACTACAAGAAAAAAGCAGAGAAAGGTGCAAAAATGTGGAGACTAAACAACACGCTTCTCAACAAACAATGGATCATTGAAGAAATTAAAGAAGAAATCAAATTTTATCTAGAGACTAATGAAAATGAGAACACGACATACCAAATCATTTGGGATGCAGCAAAAGCAGTCCTAAGAGGGAAATTCATTGCAATACAGGCTCACCTCACTAAACAAGAAAAAGCTCACATAAGCAACCTCAAATGACACGTAACAGAACTAGAAAAAGAAGAACAAACAAAGCCCAGAGTCAGTAGAAGGAGGGAAATAATAAAAATAAGAGCAGAAATAAACGATATTGAAACAAAAAAGACAATAGAAAGGATCAATGAAACAAAGAGTTGGTTCTTTGAAAGAATTAACAAAATTGCCTCCTAGCCAGACTCACCAAGAAAAGAAGAGAGAAATTGCAAATTAATAAAATTAGGAATGACAGAGGAGAAATCACAACAGATACCAATGAAATACAAGAGATTGTAAGAGAATACTATGAAAAACTATATGCCAACAAATTGAACAACCTGGAAGAAATGGACAAATTCCTAGACTCCTACAATCTCCCCACACTGAATCAGGAAGAAATGGAGAATCTGAATAGGCCAATCACAAGTAAGGAAATAGAAACGGTAATCAAAAACCTCCCCAAAAATAAGAGTCCAGGACCGGACGGCTTCTCTGGAGAATTCTACCAAACATTCAAAGAAGACTTAATACCTATTCTCCTCAAACTGTTCCAGAAAATTGAGAAAGACGGAGAACTCCCTAACACATTCTATGAAGCCAACATCACTCTGATCCCCAAACCTGACAGGGACAACACAAAGAAGGAGAACTACAGGCTGATATCACTGATGAACATAGATGCAAAAATCCTCAACAAAATTTTGGCAAACCGAATACAGCAATACATCAAAAAGATTATACACCATGATCAAGTGGGATTTATACCAGGGACGCAGGGATGGTTCAACATCTGCAAGTCAATCAACGTGATACACTACATCAACAAAATGAAAAACAAAAACCACATGATCATCTCAATAGATGCAGAGAAAGCATTCGACAAGATCCAACACCCATTTATGATAAAAACCCTCAGTAAAATGGGTATAGAAGGAAAGTACCTCAACATAATAAAGGCCATGTATGATAGACCCACAGCCAACATCATACTCAATGGACAAAAACTGAAAGCCATCCCTCTGAGGACAGGAACAAGACAAGGGTGCCCACTTTCACCACTCCTATTCAACATAGTACTGGAGGTGCTGGCCAGAGCAATTCGGCAGGAAAAAGAAATAAAAGGAATCCAAATAGGTAACAAAGAATTAAAACTCTCGCTGTTTGCAGACGACATGATCTTATATATAGAAAACCCCAAAGAATCCATAGAAAAACTATTAGAAATAATCAACAACTACAGCAAAGTAGCAGGGTATAAAATTAACGTGCATAAATCAGTAGCATTTCTATACACTAACAATGAACTAACAGAAAAAGAACTCAAGAACTCAATCCCATTCACAATCGCAACGAAAAGAATAAAATACCTTGGGATAAACTTAACCAAGGAAGTGAAGGATCTATACAATGAAAACTACAAGACTTTTTTGAAAGAAATTGACGATGACATAAAGAGATGGAAAGACATTCCTTGCACATGGATTGGAAGAATAAACATAGTTAAAATGTCCATACTACCTAAAGCAATATACAGATTCAATGCTATCCCAATCAGAATCCCAAGAACATTCTTCACAGAAATTGAACAAACAATCCTAAAATTCATATGGGGCAACAAAAGACCGCGAATTGCTAAAGCAATCCTGAGCAAGAAAAACAAAGCTGGTGGAATCACAATCCCCGATTTCAAAACATACTACAAAGCTACAGTGATCAAAACAGCATGGTACTGGTACAAAAACAGGTCCACAGATCAATGGAACAGAATTGAAAGCCCAGAGATAAAACCACACATCTATGGACAGCTAATCTTCGACAAAGGAGCAGAGGGCCTACAATGGAGAAAAGAAAGTCTCTTCAACAAATGGTGCTGGGAAAACTGGACAGCCACATGCAAAAGATTGAAAATTGACCATTCTTTTTCACCACACACCAAAATAAACTCAAAATGGATCAAAGACCTAAAGATTAGGCCTGAGATAATAAGTCTTTTGGAAGAGAATATAGGCAGTACACTCTTTGACATCAGTTTCAAAAGAATCTTTTCGGACACTGTAACTCCTCAGTTGAGGGAAACAATAGAAAGAATAAACAAATGGGACTTCATCAGACTAAAGAGCTTCTTCAAGGCAAGGGAAAACAGGATTGAAACAAAAAAACAGCTCACTAATTGTGAAAAAATATTTACAAGCCACTTATCTGACAAAGGGTTAATCTCCATAACATACAAAGAACTCACACTGATTAGCAACAAAAAAACAAACAACGCGATCAAAAAATGGGCAGAGGACATGAACAGACATTTCTCAAAAGAAGATATGAATATGACCAATAGACACATGAAAAAATGTTCATCATCGCTAATCATCAGGGAAATGCAAATCAAAACTACACTAAGATATCACCTTACACCCGTTAGATTGGCAAAAACATGCAAAACCAAGAGTGACAAATGTTGGAGAGGATGTGGAGAAAAAGGAACCCTCATACACTGTTGGTGGGAATGCAAACTGGTACAGCCACTATGGAAAACAGTATGGAGATTTCTCAAAAAGTTAAAAATAGAAATACCCTATGACCCAGCCATCCCATTACTGGGTATCTATCCTAAGAACCTGATATCAGAAATCTCAAGAGTCCGTTGCACCCCTATGTTCATCGCAGCATTATTTACAATAGCCAAGATGTGGAACCAACCTACATGCCCAGAAAGTGATGATTGGGTAAAGAAGATGTGGTATATATACACAATGGGATACTACTCAGCCATAAAAAAAGACAAAATTGGCCCATTCACAACAACGTGGATGGACCTCGAGGGTATTATGTTAAGCGAAATAAGCCAGTCAGAGAAAGACGAACTCTATATGACTCCACTCATAGGTGGAATTTAGTATATTGATAAGGAGATCTGATTGGTGGTTACCAGGGAAAAGGGGGGGTGGGGGGAGGGCACAGAGGGGGAGGTGGTGTACCCACAACATGACTAACAAAAATGTACAACTGAAATCTCACAAGGTTGTAATCTATCATAACATTAATAAAAAAAAAAAAGATGATCCAGGGAAATTTTCCTGAATGGGAACAAAAGGCAAACCTACAAATCAAATAGTCCAGTGTACATATAAGGAAATGATTACCATTTAGTTAGAAGAGACTTCATTATTCAACTTGATTAATTAAGAAACAGCTTTTCAAGCAACTAGGCAAAAAGAGTAACCCATTTAATATGGAAAAATCAGAAACGCGATCACCAACAATTAACCCCCAAAGTCCACAAAGCCAGGTTTAAATATTTCTCAGGAAACTGTATCCTAATAGTAGTATTATTTTCAATCAAGTTGTTATTCTAGTGTAAGGACAATGAGCAAACATTTAGAAGCATTATGATAAGATAACTAAGAAGTATAACTTATGTGCTCCCATCTTTATAAAACAAAAATACTGGAATGTGAAATTCAGCTTCTTTAGTGTTTCACCCAGTCAAATGGCCCAGAAAGAGAATAGCTGTGGGGGGGCAGGGGGGATAGGAAAGATTAAAGAACACTCAATATTGTAAAGATCTTGCCAAATGCTTTTCTAAATTCAATGTAATCTCAACCAAATTTCCATCAGGTTGTTGACCAGTTAATGAATGGATAAACAAAATGTGGTGTATCTTTACAAGAGTATATTATTCAGCAACAAAAAGGAATGAAGTGCTGATACATGCCACAGCATGGATGAACCTGAACACATTACGCTAAGTAAAAAAAGCCAGTCACAAAAGACCACGCAGTGTATAATTTCATTTATATGAAATGCCCAGAATATGCAAATCCATAGACACAGAAAGTAGATTAGTAGTTGGCTAGGGCTGGGGGTGCTGGGAGGATAGGAAGTCATTGCTAAAAGATACAGGATTTCTGTTTGGGGTGATGAATGTGTTTTAAAATTAGATAGTGGTGCTAATTTAACAACCTGTGAATATACTAAAACAAAAACCTGAATTGTGCACTTTGAAAAAGGTGAATATTATGATATGTGAAGTTTATCTCAATTGAAAAAAATGTGTGAGAAAAACATATTATATATATTAATTACAATCATATATGAAAACGTGGGATGGAATGGATAATAGGATTGGCTGTCTGCTCTTGATTTTTTTACCTAATTTTCCATTTTTTAAAGCATGAGGCAAAGTGGAGTAAATGTTCTAATAATAATAATTTCTGCTTTCTGAACCTTATAAAAAGCCCAATAAGCAGGAAAAGGAAAATATTCTGCAATTTATTTAAGTCTGATAGTTTTTTATAGTATTGGCAAATCTCTTTAAATCTTCTTATGCTTCAACAAAAGAGACCTTGAAGGCTATTTTCAAATAGCATTATTTCTGTTGTTTATTAGTTAAGTCATGTTTTATTAAAATCCTAATGGTGATGTTTTAAATTTTCATTATTTCTTTCCTTTAACCTTCCTATGTTGATACCATTAATTATCATTTTCTAATTAAAGAAAAGTGATATTTATTTTCTAAAGCAAATGTGAAAATAGGAAAAGGAAAGAAAGGACAAAATAAAAATAAACCATCAAAACAACAGAAAACATAACTCCAATGTTACTTCTTACTATACGAAGGGAATTCTATATATAGAATGCTATCTAAAAATTTCAGATAGTTTAGTAACTGGTTTCTTTACATATCAGTTCAGAATATCAATAAATATCCTTCTATAACCCAGTTGTTGATGGCTGAATGGGGTCCAATAGCAATGTCTTTCTATAGGCATTGAGATTGCTTCAATACTATAAATACTACAAACATTTGTGCAAAGTGAGTCTTTGCACATTTATCTTTGTGCACATATCTTATTTTCTTGGTACATTCCATAAGTGGAATTTCCACATTAAAGGGCATATATATTAGCAAGATACTTTATAAATATTGTCAAATAAACAACTCTAAGTTATACAGTCTTGGAAACAGTTTATTGGTTTGTCAGTTTCTGGAATTCTTGAAAACTCAGTTACCATGTTTTTAAAATAAATATTCTCATCTAAATGACAACACCTTAATTTGTCATTAATTACATGCATATCTCATTTGGCATGTATGTAATAACGTATAATATTGAACAACTTATGTATTATTATGTCACTATTTCTCTTCTGGATAATTGTCTGCTCTATATTTTGTTTGATTTTTATTGGTGCTCTTCTTATAGAATATTAGAACTGGAGGAAAACTTAGATACCGTTTACTCCAACACCTTTCACAGATTCATAGAGAGAAAGTTACTTTCCTGAAGTCGATGTGTGTGTGATACTATGTGTAACCTTTCAGTCACAAATAAGAATCGATTACTCAGTAAATAACTTATTAATTCAATCACCTTCTTAGCTTCACCACTTGAAAGGCTGTTATGGGTCAAGTCCTGTGATCGTTTCTGAGGTTTCCACGAAGAATAAACATGGCCACAGTCCTCAAGGACAAAAGAGTAGATAGAGATATTGAAGCTGCAAGTGCACATGCCTGCTATATAGAGATGTATATAATCTGATAGGGAGACTGAAAACGTAATAGAAGGATGTCCAATGTTCCTTTGAAGCTTCAAGGGAAAAAAAAACTTCACAGAAGGGATACTATTTGGCTGAGTTGTAAAGTATATGTTTTGGTTTGTAGAGAGTGAACAAAATACTTTTTAATTAATTGGTATCAATATTCGAACATTCAAAATTGTATATTAAAAAAAGAATCGTTTCTGAAATGGAATAAGAACAGTCAGACTTAGGGATGAGTGTGAAGCATCATGGCCTATTTCTCGGAGTATAGCCCTAATATCTGGCTCTTACGTCCAGAAAAATTTCTATGACCTTCTGTCCCTTGAGATCACATTGCTCTTAGGTAGTCTTAATATTTAGTACAAATAGTTCATGTATTCTGCTACTCAAATCCCTCTCAAAAAAGGTTTTACTCTGCCGTTTTAAATGTCAAATAAAATATTGATAAATCTTCCCTTTTTTCATGATTATGCTCCATGTAACAAGCCAAACAATAAAAAACTATATATTAAAAAATTGAATAGTACCAAGTATTTTCTATATTGATAGTGCCTGAAAGAGAGTGGGAATCCAGGGAAGAGTGTGCGGTGTCACAGCCCATTTGTAATAGATACTCTTCCAACACTACCCTCTAATTCCTTTCATCTGCAGTATCCATTGTTAGTAATTTGTGAATAACTTTAATCTGGACATTTAAACACCCAGCTATCAATGTGAAAACATTCCATTACAATTGCCTCTTTATAAAAAATAAATTGCGTCTAATGCTTAAAATAAGCTTAATTATGGCTTGGGGTGTTAGGGTGAGAAATAAGAAAAGTGAAATGGGTGCTGGGCTCTGTTAATAAGTTTTACACATATGAAAGGGAACACCTCATTGAAATTAACAAGTATACATTAAATTTATGGCCCTTGATTTTCTGGAATTAAAGTTTTCAGAATCCCTTAGACTCATCGGGTAGGAGACTAACAGAGCACAAAAACAGCCATTAACAGACATAGACAGAGGTCTTGGTTAACACCAGCCATCAATCCATTTGCTGGCTTAACCAAATATTTATACTTAGCCCCACAGATGCCTAACAAATAATTTGTAGTTCAGTGTAGGTACAAATAAAGAATAAGACAAATATGACAGCACTAATAGATTGTTTTTATAGGATATACTGTCTTTGAAGTAATATAGTATCATATACATTATGAACAAGAACGCATCTTGGATTATCTTTAAGAGTATCCTAATACCCATAGTGCACAATTTATTTTTGTTTTGTTAGTGACATGATATTACCTATTCATTCTAATAAATTTCCTTGAAATTGGACAGAGGGGCTGTTTTGGTTTCTTTCTTTGATTTTGTTTTCCTTTCCCCCATAGAAAAAGACCCTCTGGGATTAGGACAAGCATCATTTTATTACATTTCCATCTCCTTTGTATCCTTAATTTCAATAAATATGATCTTCTGTTTCTATCTCTATTGTATCAGTATAAACCTTATGTTTTGAAGCATTGTTTATTTAAGTGGAATTTAAAATAGTCAGTGGATAACGCAGTTTTCTTTCTTTTACTCCAAACTCACTTTCCAACCTATAACACTTCATTGCAATTCCAAGTATCCCAGGTGAACTTTTCCCTACAACTCATTTTACTTTACAAGTGGGATGCAAAAAAAACCTCAGTTGGGTAGTTATTTGCAAGCATTATAGTAATTTTGAATAAATAATGGATGAAAAGTAAATTAAAATAATGAAAACATTTATGAGTAAAACAAATAAAAATAAGGCAAAAACTGGAAAAGTATTTAAAACATTCTAAGATCTTTTCATTTTCAGAAATAAAAATAAATTCACTGAGTTTCTTCTTTGCAAAGTTATTTAATTTTTTAAAAAGTCTTTATAGTGCTCACTACATAAATAGCAATGAATGTGTACCTTCAAACCAGAAGCAGAGGATGGAGGACTGGGAAAGTCTTGTCAAATTAAAAGGTACTATATAACAAATAGAGGATGTCTTCTTAAAAAGACGGGAGATAAACACTGAAACAAACATTAACTTGAAAATAATGTAATATATGAACGTAACATTGAATACAAATATAAAAATTAATAAATTAAGTTTAACGGAAAAATATAAAACATAATTATCATGTAAGTTGGTAGAGCCGTTATGGAAAACAGTTACTCAAAAGGAGGTTACTCAAAAAATTAAAACTAGAACTACCATGTGATGCAGCAGTTTCACTTCTAGGTATATATCCAAAAAAACCAAAATTGATATCTCAAAGATATATCTCCACTCTCATGTTCATTGTCAATTCAAAACTGACAAGATATGGAAACAAAGTGTCCCTCAATGGATGACAGGATTAAAAAAAATGTGATTTTATATACATATATAATATATATATACAAATATTATTTACCCCCCAAAAAGAAGGAAATCTTGCCATTTGCAACAACATAGATGAACGTGTAGGACATTTTGGTAAGTGAAATAAAATTTGCTAAGAGTGGATCTTGAGCATTCTCACCACACACACTCAAAATAGTAACTACGTGAGATGATGCATGTGTTAATTAACTTAATTGTATATGTATATCAAATCATCACATTGAACACTTTAAATATATACAAATTTGTCAATTATATCTCAATAAAACTAGGTAACAAAATTCCCTTGAACTTTTATAATGTATATTTTATGTAATAAAGTTAGGCAATTTTTCTACCTTTTTCTGGAAAATATAGGACTTCAGAACCTTTCAACACTAGTCACCTACCCTAGCTTGAATGTTTCTGTTGTTCAGTATTTTTGATCATTTACTAACATCACATATATTGTAATACATGTTTTATTGAATGATGATATTTGTAGAGAAAAGTGCACAAATCTTAAATCTTCAGCTCAGTGAACTTTTACAAAGTGGATATTCTCTACTGTAAACAGGATCCAGAAGCCTGTAAGCGCTACATCCATGTCATTTTATTTTGAACTCAACAAATCATTACTACTTTATATAGTTAATAAAGATTATTTAGTCTTCAAAAAATAAAAAGATTACCAAAAATGATGATAATATTGCAGCATTTTGCATGAGATAAACGTCTATTAATTCCTTTCGGATGCAAAGGAAACTACCTTAATAATAATAATAATAATTCATTGGCTCACTCAACTGCTGTCTTCAGAAAGTACCACTATATAATGGACTAAAAAAAATAACTAAGGTCCAGCCTCTATAGTCTTAGTCACTTTTAAAAAATTTTTGCTTCTCTTTGCATGTTGAGCTCTTTATGTCCTAATGAAAATGACTTCTTTTATATAACCATGAAAGACAAGTCCTCCTTAGATTATGCTTAAACTTTGTGGAAGAAATCTTTACTTCTTATCAAAAAGTCATGTGCTCCCCCGGGATCTTCAAGCATCCTGCAGTTAGGTGGTGTCACAGGATTTGTTCTGGCCAACAGAATATGGAGAGAAGTGATGACTCTAGTTTGAAGCTTTGAAGCGTGTGTGAACCCAGTGCACCACCCTCCAGCTTTCATTCCCCATTATGGGAACCATGGTAGTCTCTTGTTGATGATAGGAAGCAACGTGGATTGCTGTTTATAACATGGAAAACTTGCCCTGAGAGAGTTTATCACTTCTTTTTGAACATACAGCCAGATAACAGGAATGTGCTCACACAGAGGAAAGGTTGTGTGAGGACGCAGTGAAAAGACAGTCATTTCTCAGCCAAAGAGAGAGACCTCATGAGAAAACAAACCTGCTGACAACTTGATCCTGGACTTCTAGCCTACAGAACTGGGAGAAAATAAACTTCTGCTGTTTAAGTCCCCCACTCTGTGGTATTTTGTTATGGCAGGCCTAGCAAACTGAGACATCAATACATAAAAATAAACAAAAGTTTTCTAAATAAACTAATGCTGCTATCTCAAAATACAGCCTTAAACATACTCTGTGCTCTTCAAAACAAGCAACTCAAATACCATCCACTTATTGTACCTGTTCCAATTCAGGAACTCTAATTAATACATATTTCTTTAATCAGTTTCAAGTGCTACCCCCTTAAGGTCCATAATCTATAGCTAAATGATAAGATTTACAGGGAAATTCTAATAATCATGAATCTTTAATAGAAAATAGCATTACTTTCAAATACATAAAGCAAATCACCTTTAGCATACATAAATAAATTTGCTGACACTCAATAGCAATGGGAATCTTTAAGACATCTCCTTCTTTGAAGGATAAAATAGACAAGTCTAGATGATATAAATTATATATATATGTTATGTTATATGTGTTAAGACATATGTATTAAATTATGGATTGATATAATTAAGACATATATTAAATTAGGAACATTTCCAATAAAATGTACTTAGATCACACATTAAAACAGACCTTGCTAATCTTTCAAATGGGTTACAGATGTTTTCAAATATTGCTTCTCTCAGCCTTCTGCCAGGTTGGTTAACACCCTTGTCTCTGCTAATTTTGATGTGACATACAATCATTGAAATTTACTATATATGCCACAATGTGAAAATTACTGGGAAATAATACACAGAAAACCTCAGTAAATTCCAAATGACTAATAGTTCAGGCTGCCTTATCTAACTATAGCATAAGAAAAATTGAAATGGTTATATTTTCTCAATGCTTAAGTCTATAAATTTTCATTTTTTTAATTTTCTGAAATTGCGAGTCTTGCAGTCACTTTTAAAAAGTTGTAGCCACCAGGCAGAGGAGTAAGTTATAATGGACGGGTCAATTCTTGTGCAACTATGAATTAGACATAGTTTAAAAATAACTCTAAACATAGTTGTCTCTTCTATTTAGGTTTCTGCAACAGTAATAAAATAGAATGTTAAAATGTAAATCTTTCCATCTCAGTTTCAGTTGTGTCCCCAGGAAAAAAATATACCAACTTCTCTTAGACTTCCAAAGTGAGGTACATGGTCACCAAAGCAGGACTTGATAATGGAGATTCTGAAAAACTAGTTTGGTGAGACTTAACTAGCCGCCAATATTTAGCTTATGAAGTAAATGGAGACTCTGAGAAGGGAATTTTTAAATGACTGACATGGTGCAAATAACACCCATTGACTATGGTGAAAAATGTTTCTCTTACCTCAAATTCAGAGAAAAGAGACTCAGAGAGGTCATTCTAAGAACTTGATATGTTTATACTGGAGCATGGAGTAGAGATACGACGTCTTTTAACTGAATTCCGATTTGTGTCTGAGAAATCTAAACAGCTGATGACTGCATTTGGTTAGATGTTCTGGTGATAAGCAAGGGAATGCTTACTTCTGTAATGGGGGAAGCTTGGGAGTCAAGAGCTTATTGGGGTAAAGAAGGCATGACAGTTTCCCATCAGCCAGATATGAGCCACGTAAGAAAGATAATCATCCTGAAGTTGTCTTAGATGATGTCCAGCGTCACTTCTTAGAGGGATGAGACTGCCTCAGTAGCAAGAAGCTGGAGAGGAACTGCCAATGCCTAGAGGCTGAGAAAGTGGCTTAGGCAACTGATTGGAGGAGATGCACTTACCTCATAGCAACTGGAGCAGGGATTCAGTGCTAAAGAACTCATCACCCAACTTAGATCCAGTCAACTTTAAACACCTGCCAAACCTAGAGGATCCAGTAGGAAACTCCAACAAAACCTGAAGAATAAGACCTTACCTACTCTTACCTCCTCCTGTTTGGCCTGATTCAATCTTAGAAGAGTTACTAAGATACCAGAGTGGTGGGCATGGAACAAAAGCTCACTATACCCCTTGTCCCTTCAAGGGGTCTGTTTGAAATAGGCCTAAGAGGGAGGAGGAGAGAGACTTTAGGTGAATTTTAAATTTAGGCTATGACGTTGGAATGGGTATTTTTGTGAAGTGAGACTTTTGTCAATAGAAGTGTTTTTTAATTGCCTAAAAGTAGGTAAAGAAGGCATGTGGCTTGCCCCAGATTTCAGCCGAGGTAGTACACAATAAGCTCCCAGATAATGACACGAGTAGATGAAATGGGATGTATAAAAATAAAGTTGGTTTGATGAGACTCTTGAGTACATTGGTCCTTGCAATGAGAAGTTGTGATTTTAAATTAGCAATACATACATATGGATGCAAACCCATTTAAATTTGAATATCTAACTTTCACTTTAAATTGTCTCTTGAAATGTTATACTAACATAGCATTGAAATGAAAAAAATATTTTTTGTAAAGAAGATTGCCCATTCAATATCATGATTTAGGGAAATTTTATGCTTGTGTGATAATATGCACAGCCCTGCTGGCTGAGGTGATTTAAAAGACTGTTCAGTCAGGGAATGTAAAGAAGAATTAGATTGAAACTTTGATTATCAACCACATCTATTATCAGTATTTTTCCTCCAAAATAGCGATAATTAAATTGATAGTGACTTTTACAATTATCGGCATTTGAGAATTGAGAAAATATGTTGATAAAAGTTGTAGAAAAAGAATAAAAGTACACCACTTGTAAATAACTCTTTTATTAAACCGTAAATCAAAAGTACCTCTACAGATTACTAGAAATCAGTAATAATGACAACAATAAGTACCACCAAAGGAGGGTGGTAGCTACAGGGGATGCTTTTATTATATGATAAGAAGGAAAAAAGAAATAACTTGAATTTCAGCATAGAGTTTAAGGTATTAAGAAGGGGACAATGAAACAAGCAAGAAGTAAGTTGGAGGAGGGGCTGGCCCAGTGGCATAGTGGTTAAGTTTGCACACTCTACTTCAACAGCCTGAGGTTCATGGACCTGGATTCTGGACACAAAACTATACACTGCTCATCAAGCCAGGGTAGGTGGTGTTCCACATATAAGACAGAGGAAGACTGGCATAGATGTGAGCTCAGTGACAATCTTTCTCAAGTAAAAAGAGGAAGATTGGTGATAGATGTTAGCTCAAGGCCAATCTTCCTCACTAAAAAGAAAAAGAAGAGAAAATTGGGTCATAATAAACTCACCCCAATTTTGAGTTATAGATTGATTATGGATTATTTGCATTGACATTTCTTAGCATAATCACGGCAGGATTTATTCATAGCCAGTTTCAGGAGGTGCTTTCGGTGGGGGAATTCACCTGTGGAAAATAAAAGAGGATTCTACAGGAAGTGATATGGTATTTACTTGCATTCTTGCTATATAGACCAGGTTTCAGCCCTCTTGGTTGGAGGTCAAAAATTATTAGAACTATTCAAAAGTTCTGCCCTATGAAATCTGGGGCACAAATATACCTACTACAGTGCTTAGGATTCAAAGTGTGACAGAGTTGTTGAACAGACACTTCCCTCTGTCTCTCCATGGAACCCAGTTTGGTCACCACCAGGAAAGGAAGCTTTGAAAACATGGAGTGCAAAAGCAAGAATCATTGATGATAAAGGAGGATGATAAGACCTCTCTGAATGGCCTTTCAGGCATAAGATTTAGAAAAGTAGGATCTAGAGCAGGAGAGAAATAATCAGTTCTGAGGTAGAAAATAGCTTAGTGCATCAAGGAACTGAAAGAACCAATTTGGCTGGAGCAGAGCAAGGACATAAATTCCATGCAACGAGAAGTAAGAGGTGGGCAGGAGTCAGATTATCTGGGGCCTTGTGGACTCTGTTAAATGACGGTGCAATGGACAATCATGAAGGACTATTTACGTAAGTCTAAGATTTATGAATACAAGCAGGGAAATTATATTATTTTCCTTTGTATTTCTTGAACTATATGTAAACACAAAAAGGAAACACTCATTCAACTTGGTCAATGATATACTTTGTTATTCTGAAAGGTTTCCCAATAGTTGAGAACTTCTTAATTAATTAAACTCCATTATATTTGCCTTATTTTAGATATTGCCTGATGTACCCATAAGACATTCAGAATTATCAATGTAGATATAATTTTATCAAACTTGAAATATCAAATATAAATGTTATGTCGTTGTAACCTCTATCAAATCTCATCACTCCTTACAATCATTCAAATTCCAACGGTCCTTTTGTGTTTTGCTATTTAGTAAGCCATACTAAAACGTGTATCCTCATTATACACTTCACCCGATTCATCAGTGCACATGCTACAAGTGTTCATTCAACAGTCAGACCATTATTTACTACAGTCTTGAATTTATAGCTGAATATCTACAATTTAAGGAGAGCAGTTGTTTGCAATGTATAATGTTAATGATGCATGAGAATGCTTACAGAAAGCTGAACTAATAAAGTTTGTTTCATATCAGCCCATTAAATGTATTTCCTTGGTTCAAATTGGCAAAAAAAACCAATAAAAGAGACCAAAACAGAATGAGGAAATAAAACTTCTTGAAACATTGTTATTCTTTTAAAATAATCTCTTTGTAGTATTAACTTGTGTGCTCTACAATGTGATTTTCATTGACACATTTTTTCTCTAGTGTCTTTGTTATGTATTTATTGCAATTTTATAGCACCATTTCAAGTTGATAGAGTAACTGCAGAATATGTACTTCATAAGTGTAAGCATATTTTTCCTAAACAGATAAATGTGTTTAAACATATATATCATACTTTCAAACACACACAAACTTAAATCTACAATTCAAAATTAATAATTGTTTTGCTTGGTTTTTCTAATACTCTCTTAGGATGGTAGAACATTCAGATTTGAAGTAATTTAACAAATTATCTAATCCAACACTTACATTTTATAAATGAGTAAACTATAACCCATAGAAATTAAATAATTTGTCCAATATTACATAGCAATCAACTTGCCTATTCCGTGTCAAAATATCCAGTTTGTATTTATCTGCCCATACTCCATTCTTCTCACCCACTTTTCTTTCCTCTCTACTCTTTACAGAGTGAAGTGTGTAGCAAAAATAAATGTCTTAAAAGATAAATAGAAAACAATATTTATTGCTACAGTCACTACGTTTAAGACCTTTGATTTTAGATTGGAACATTAAGGCGGTTCTATAAGGATACCGTTCAAATCTATAGGTAATTTAAAATTGCAAAATTTTGCCTGGAAATCATATTTTCATTTATTTAACAAAAAATTAAGATTCACTTACTATATGAGAGGCACTATGCATTTTCCTGAGAATATAAAAGCCAACAAGGCAGACATGTTCACTATAGAGTTTATATTCTAGTGAAGGAGACAAAATAAACGAGTTAAAATTCACTTAAAATGTCTATTTGTAATCAATACCATTGGAGGAAGGAAGGTTAGTGGGTGTTGATTTAGAAAATTAGCTACAATTGGCAAGGAAGGCCCTCTTTCTACAGGCTGGTCAGAGAAGCTCTGTCCCACAGGTGTATTTTATTGAGGCTGAGAACAGTGAGCTGTGTGGTCAATGGGGTCAATAGTGACACAAGATGAGGGAAGAGCTTGAGTTACTGGTGAGGGAAAGTCGAGGACATATTTGATGACCTCCTGATGTCCAGTGCATTTGAAAAGTGGTAAGCTGGGAAGGGCACATCACTGGAGGAGTATGGAGGACTCATCAGTAGCAGCCATTTCCTCAGAACGCCCACTTTTCTTTCCTCAGGCTTATGTTAGAGTAATATTACCTCCCTAACTTCTCTACTTTCCTCAGAGAGGACTAGAAATTGGAGCCACCTTTGTGTCTGATTAGTCTTACCATGAGTCAAATCGTATTTGTACAATTTGCATTTTAAAATGTTAGAACATTTGTCATTTTATTTGATCCCCGTGTCAACTTTCTGAGGCAGCCAGATCAGGACTTTAGAGTGGCATGTACACAAGAGTGAACTGAAGTCAAGGGTGCAAATTTTTCTTATTATGTATTTTTGTTATCCATGTTTTAACGCTACTCTAGTGAGCCCCTTGCATTTTTGTATTTTGTTTTCATTTTCAAGTGTAACTACCTTGCACTGTAGTGTGCAGAGATTCCTACCTTGAGGAGACTCCTTGGTGTTATCAAATATCCTTTGGGAGCAGTTTTCAACTGCCACATTTGCTAATGTCAGCTGTTTTTGTGACTTTTTCTGACTTTCACATAAAAAGCCATTTTTATCTCTGATAAACCCTTTAGTTTCTATGAAATTCCCTTAGTTTTACATTGGAAAGAAAAATCATGAAATATTCAGTCATACCTTCAGCTATTCTCTTAGAGTCTTCAGTGAGTATGTCCAGAGGGATTATCCCAGCATAGAGGAATTGCTCATAGGGACTCCTGAAAGATAAAGCCCCTGATTCCCAGCCTGGCACCGTGCAGGGAACTCTGTGCTAACACTGCATTCTTCTTCATAATGAGCTCCCCCAGAAGACACAAAGTAGTAAAGTCCAGGAATCGCTGTGATATTTCATAGGTCCTTATACTAATAGGAAAAGGTAGAGTCACAGAAGAACACAAGAACCTTCTGACCTTCCCTATGGTGTTATAATATACTTGAAGTTCCTAAGTAGGAGAAGGTTATTTTCCTCTGTTTTTATTCCTAGAGTTCTAATATTTTCCCTTAGGCAGAACTAGAACCCTGGAATACATACATTTACTTTCTAGATAGGGCCAGTTTATACACAATCATTCATTCACTTATTTTTTATTGAGATATAATTGACATATAACATTATATTAGTTTCAGTTGTCCAACATAATAATTTGATATTTGTATATATCGTGAAATGATAAGCACAATGTCTAGTTAATGTCCATCACCATAGATAGTTACAATTTTTTTTCTTGTGATAAGAACTGTTAAGATCTACTCTTTTAGCAACTTTCAATGTATAATACAGCATTATTAACTACATTTACCATACATATCTAGGACTTATTTATTTTATAACTGGAATTTTGTACCTTTTGACAACCTTCATCCATTTCTCCCACCCCCCAACCCCTGCCTCTGTCAACTACCAATCTGTTCTCTGTATCTATGAGTTCAGTTTTTGTTTTGTTTTGTTTTTTAGATTCCACATATAAATGAGATCTTGTGGTATTTGTCTTTCTCTACCTGATTTGTTTCACTTAGCATAATGCCCTCAAGGTCCATCCATGTCATAGCAAAGGGCAAGATTTTGTTCTTTTTTATGACTGAATAATATTTCATTGTATATATATATAGATATATATATACTGCATTTTCTTTATCCATTTATCTATCAATGGACACTTATATTGCTTCCATGCCTTGCCTATTGTTAACAATGCTGCAATGAACACAGATGTGCATATATCTTTTTGAGTTAGTATTTTTCTTTCCTTTGGATAAATACTCAGAAGTGGAATTGCTGGATCATATAGTATTTCTAGCTTTAATTTTTTGAGGAACTTCCATGCTATTTTCCATAGTGGCTGGACCAATTTATATTCCCAACAACAGTGCACAGGGGTTCTGTTTTTTCCACATGCTCATCAACACTTGTGATTTCTTGTCTTTTTTACAATAACCATTCTAACAGGTATGAGATGATATCTGATTGTGGTTTTGATTTGCGTTTCCCTGATGATTAGTGATGTTGAGCACAGTCATTCATTTATTAATTGAAACTGATTTGAGCACCTTCTATTGTGAGTACTATTCTTTGTGCTGGGATTACAAAGAAAGATTTATAAAGAAGAAAAATACAGAGAAATTGTTCTATAGGAAAATATAGCAAGTAATGGTAGCCAAATAAACAAATTTAAAATCAAATATAATAGGAGCCGCCCTGGTGGCACAGTGGTTAAGTTCACACATTCCGCTTTGGTGGCCCAGGGTTCGCTGGTTCAGATCCTGGGTGCAGACCTACGCACTGCTCATCAAGGCAAGGTAGGCATCCCACATATAAAGTAGAGGAAGATGGGCATGGATGGTGGCTCAGGGCCAGTCTTCCTCAGCAAAAAGAGGAGGATTGGTGGCAGATGTTAGCTCAGAGCTAATCATCCTAAAACAAAATCTAGTTTAATACATGCTGCAATGGTGGTATGCACAGCATAATTTTGGATCATATAAGAGGTCCCCTTGACCCAGACTGTCTAAGTAAGTTGAATCCTGAAAGATAAGTGCAATGGACTGAATGTTTCTTTTCCCCCCAAATTCATATGTTAAAATCTTAATCCCCAATGTGATGTTATTTGAAGGTGGGACTTTTAGGAGCTAATTAGGTCATGAGGGTAGAGCCCTCCTGAATGGGATTAATGCCTTTATTAAAGGGACCCCAGCAAGATCTCTCACCCTCTTTCTGCCATATGAAGATTCAATGAGAAAATAGCAGTCTGCAACCATGAGGGGCCTCATCAGAACCTGACCATGCTGGCACCCCAGTCTTGGACCTTTTGCCTGAAGAACTATGAGAAATAAATTTCTGCTGCTTACAAGCCACCCAGTCTGTGGTACTTTGTTGTAGCAGCCCAAATTGACTAAGACAACAAAGAACAGGTTAAAATTGAGTCTCAGAAATTAAAGCCTTTGATAGATTTTATATTAGGAAATCTTAGTAAGAATAAGCAAGAGACATAACATAAGTGTTACTGAAAGTTTGGTCTCTGATGCTGATGCCAATCCAAATAACGAGAACAGAGTCTTGGGTGAAAAACGAAAGGCTTTACTTTGCCAGCCAGAGGGAGCAAAGCAAGGGCCAGTGCCCAAAAATTTGCTTGCTCCCCGTCAAGAAATGAGAAGGGGTTTTTATTTGAGGTTTTAGGTAGGGGAGGGGGACCATGGACTTCTTGGTCAGCATTTTCCCATCAGCCTATGTCAGGACTGCTTCCCTCAGAGGAGACAAAGGATTTCTCAGATGAGTGTCCTTGGCTGTTTATCTCCATGGTGGAAGGTAGGCTCTGACATCAGAAAGCTGAGGAGTTGGGCCTGGGAAGCTTCAGTTTCTTGACGTTCTCTGGACATTAGTTTCTCCGTAAAAGAACTTCAAGTTCCTGTGATTAGTTACAGCTTTAGTGGGAGCCCAGCGTGAGGCCATCTGGGCTTTAACAATTTCTAACTTCTATTTGGCTCTAAAGCTCAGGGAGTCAGAGGTTAAAGAAACAAATATTTACATATGAGTGTATCTAAAGAACCAGGGACCTGGGAATGTGTGCCTTCAATTTTAACCCATATAGCCTGGGATCACTGTAGGGGACCCAATATCAGGGCTGATATTAACTAAGAGCAGGTAACATAAGGAGTAAAAATTCAGAAATTAGATTGCCCAAGTGTAACTGCAAGTTCAGTCTCTGAACCCGATGCCAATCCAAATAACAAGAACAGAGTCTTGAGTGAAGAGGAAAGGTTTTTACTATGCCAGGCACAGGGACTAAAGCAAGGGCTCATGCCTCAAAAATTGCTAGCTCCCCGATGAGGAATGGGTAGGGATTTTTATTTGGGGTTTTGGGTAGGGGAGGGGGCGCATGTAGCTTGTGCAGTTTGACATTTTCCCACCAGCCTGCGTTTGGCCTTGAGAGGCTGCTTGCAGCGAGGCAGGGGGGATGGTGAGATAGGAGGATGGCAGGTGGTCATCCTTCGCCATTGTCTCTTGTCTCGTCTTCCTGTTTGAGGCGGGTTTGAGTGCCGGGAGTGAGGAGTTGAGGTCTGGGAAGCCTCCGCTCCTTGATACTCTTGAGACAGCGGCTTTCCTGGCAAACTCAAGGACACATGATTAGCTAAACTTTAGTGTGCCTCCAACTCCAGGCCACCTGGGCTTTTAGCAATTTGTAACTCCCATTTAGTTGTAAAGCTCAAAGAGTCCAAGTTTAAAGAAACAGGTATTTACATATGAGTGGAGCTAGAGAAGCAGGAAAGGGGGTGGTGGGTTTTAGTTTTAACCCCATATACGCTGGGTTCAATGTGGGGGAACTGATATCAGGGCTGACGTTAAGAGCCTGTAACACAAGGGCAATTTAATCACATGCCGCTATTATTTCAGCATTAATTACTGCCTAAAATAATACTGTTTTGTGTCTTTTGCTCTTTTTCAGACTTTTGGTATAAAAACATCCTTGTCTACATTTGTACCAAAATCTCTATCAAACTTTCTAGTAAGCAACTTTATAGTAAAACAACTATTATGTTTGTTTTATTCTATCAAGGATACACAGAATAGATCTCTCTTTTTGTAGTGTCAAAAAAAGGTTATTTTAGCCTAAATTTGCTGCTGTATTAATTTTTAAAATTTGACTTCGAAGGCAAAACCCAGAAAGTGGCTTCCTGGCTCCAAAGTGCTCGAAATCTACTTACCCTTTCTTCTGTCACCCCACAAACCTATATTTCTCCATGTTATTCTCAAAGATTGTTCTAAGGATCACAGTATATATCTTTAACCCATCACAATCTACTCAGAGTACTCTCCCACAGCATATAAAATGGAAGAACACTGCAAGTCTGTCTTGTACACTATTATTGTCGTATCTGTTACATCTACGTAAGTTATACACCACACAATGGTGTGTTAATATTTCTTTCTTTAAACATTATACTTGCCAAAATACTTTCAATCCTTTCCTATAGATCTAGTGGTATTTCCCTTTAGCCTGAATAATTTTCTTTAGCATCTCTTTTAGTGTAAGTCAGCTGTCATTCTATTTTTGTTTAACTGAAAGTGTCTTTTTAAAAATCTTTTTCAGCACTTTAAGAATAATGATTCAGTGTTCCCTTTTCTTCCTGCCTCAATTGTTTCTGGTGAGAAGCCAGCATCATCCATATCACTACCCCTCTGTATGTAATGTATTGCTATTAAGCCCATCCAGGCCACTTTTAATTTCTGTTATTAGAATTTCAGAGCTAGAATTGTGACTTTGGTTTTTTATTTTATTTTTCTGCTGAGAATTCTATCTATTCATATTTATGAATTATGCATATAATTTTTAATTCCTTGAATATATAATAATTACTTTAAAGGTCTTGTGTCTTAATGACAACATCTGGGTACTCGCTGATTTGATTTATATTGATCACCTTTTTTTCTTGAATATTGGTTACATTTTTCTGTTTCTTTGCATGTCTAGTGATTTCTGATTGAGTAAAGAACATTATTGGTAGAGAACATTGTGAGTGATATTTGTAAAGGGTCTGTATTCTATTATGTTCCTATAAAGAGTGAATTTTTTTCTATGAGGAAGTTAATTTGTCTGGACCCAATGGGATCCAATGTGTCTTCTCTATGTTAGACGGCAGCTGAAATTTCTGCTTACTTTTTTCAGCTTCTGGTTGCTACATTTTGCTAACTCCCTATGTTACCCCAAGCATTTATAGATTATCAGACAAACATAGAGCTACATGAATTTTGAATGCAGATTTTTGGTCCTATCCTGTTTGTGGCTTCCTCCCTTCTAGAATGTCCCTCCTTGCTTTCTGCCTCCTGTTTTAGCCACTAACTCTTTCCTCTGCTCTCAAACCAGTAAGCTTATGGTTTTCTGCCTGGAGAGCTGCGCTGTCTTAGGGAGTGCCTTCTGCCACAAAGTCACAAACACAACATTCACTCACAACATTTCATCTTTGAATGGTAGATGCCCCTTCAGTTTGTGGCAGCATTCTCGTTTGCTAGTAGATTCAAATTTCCAATAGGTTTGTTTTTAGGATTTTGCATTATTTCCTCCTGTGAGAGTATTGATACTAACAAGCTACTCTGCCATTACCCTAGAGGTTCTTTTTATAAATTGTATCTTTTTCAGTTGATTGAATCTTGAACGACTTGAATTTATTAAGGATGAATCTCTGTTTTGTTTACCTAATCAGTTTATATTTATCTAGTCTAATTTTTTGTTTTTACTTGCCGATATCTTTCTAGTTGCGGTTAGCATCTTTTGCTCAGAGTGTTTCAGATTAATAGCTATTTCATGTAAATTTAATTATCAATCTAGTTCTTCAGCTTCTTTACTGTAGTTAGGAGAGAGCCAGAGTTATGAGAAATCTCAGCAGTGAACTTTATATTTGTGCCTTTTGTGTATGTGTAAATTCTTACCAGGGCCAAGGTTTCTATGTTCAGCTTTCTTCACTAGATTCATCTACAAGAAGGAAACATGTTGTAGTTACCTCAGCTTCCTTCCTAGTTTATTTCTGGCATGCATCATCTCAGGAATAAATCCCCGTGCCCTGTTGACTTTCTGTTTGGATTAGCTACAGCATAAACCCTGACAACTAATATTTAATTAAAAGTTTTAACGAGGTATTATTTACATGATATGAAATAATCCATTTAAAATGTGCGATTTAATGAGTTTTGGTAAATTAATATAGCCGTGAAACATCACCATGTTCCAGTTTTAGAACATTTTCTTCACCCCCAAAGTTTTCCTTATGTCAGCATACAATCCTCATCCCCATGCCCCACTTCAAAGAAAACACTCATCTGATATCTGTCTCTATAATTTTAAGTTTTCTAGGAATTGCAGTTAAATCAAGTCATACAATATGTAGTCTTGAGTTTAGGTTCTCTCACAACAAAGTATTTTTGAGAATCATCCATGTTGTTGCATGTCTCAGTAGTTTATTCCTTTTTATTACTGGATAGTTTTCCATAATATGGATAAACTACATTCACCAGTTGATGGATACTTGTGTTTTTCCAAGTTTTTTGTGTTTATCGGTTTGTTTGGTTTTTATATTTTTAAATGTTGTACATTCAAAATGGTAAAAAGATGCCAGTATTATTTTTGCAGTCTGATACAATATCTTCCTTTACCTCTCCAAATTATATGGATTTGTGTGTAATTTTATTTTGTTTCCACTTATTTCCCAGTAATAACACAAATTCTTAAGAGATTTGATAGTATCAGTGCATCCATTCAGTTTCTGTAGCTGATATTTCTCGAGTATAAACAATCCCCTTTCCCACCAGGAAGAATTATTATTTGCTTGTTTGCTTGTTTGTTTTAATATTTCAATATTTTATCCCTTTAGAGTCTGTGGCAAGAGGAAGTTAGTACCCTGCTATTTCTTTGAAAGTACTTAATTCGGTTTCCCCCAAGATTTGATAGCCAAATTTTCTGTAATGTTATTAAGTTTATGTAGGTCACAGTCTGTTCTAGGTCTTTTACAATAACACTTAATGAATATGACATTCAAGCAATTAATTACTATCACTAACAAATTATGCCTGAAGGTCTAGCTCACACTAGTGACCATCAACTAACAGTACTACATAAGGTCTTCATCCGTCGGGCGATGGTTTTCCGACAAGATATACATCAAAGTGATGGGTCAGCAGCTCCAGAAAACCCTCTCATCCAATTTTCCAGCTTTGGAGGAGTAACTGTGGGAGCCATTTCTTATTTCATTTTCATCTTCGTTAGCCATAAGGGCCAAAGACAATTAACTTTTGAATAGCACTGCATCCCCCACCATGGAAACCACCAGAAAGAATGCAAACAAAATAATTACTTTATGTTGAAAATCAAAATTTAAAACAAATCATTCACATATGACTTAAATGACATACAAGTGGAAGGGAAAGTAGTCTAGCTCTTCACATGAGAGAGACAAGATCCACTTGGAGTGACTCTGTGGGCTCCATCTATGGTTTGATTTTAAAATCTTGAGATCACTGCTACTTTTGTAACATATAAAACTTGCAAGTTGTGTACATCTTTTATCTCTTAAAATGTCATTTCTTAGGATATCCGAAGTTCTAGTCAACTATACTGATTCATTCCAAACCTCAATTGTGTGTTGCCAAACAAGAACCATGTGCAAACAATATTGTACATATATAAGTTGTATATATTGTACATATATTATATATAGTGCATATGTTGCACATATAGAGAGAGGCAACTGCAGGTGGGATTGTGAAACTGAAGCATATCTTCAACTTATGATATATGTAAATTTTCTCTAGAAGCAGGATGCCATTAAAATGGGAAATGTTAGTAAGGTTCTAATTTATGTGTTTTGTTTTTCCCCACCTGATCCTATTTGATTTAGAGACCTGATCATAATGTATTTCTTTATGGCTCTAAAAAAAAAATTGCCAAAATACTTTTCATATATTTAAAAGTCACTATAAGTAATATATCTTAGTAGTCTTTCAATGGAAAAACTGAAGCATTATCAAATACAATCTTATTATTGTATTGCAACACTGAAAATAAAATAAAGCAAAATGAAATATCACTTACACTTAATTACTTACAGTAGCATAGTTCACTCTCAAAACTCCTCCCTTCTTATGTGCAACCTGAAACAGTTCTGACCGCACAAATCATCCAGAGTGCCTTATTTGTCCCATTCTGCCCAGCTTTTGCAGTTATACTACTCTGGCAAATAATTTTTAGTGACTTTTCCTTTTCAAGTGTTTATTTGACCCTTAAAGAAAATGTAAGTAAAGCAAGGGAGAAACATACCAGTCATGTCACTTAGACTTAAGTGAGAATGGATAAGGGACTTTTAAGTACAGTTTGCTCCTTTTTCTCACACGGGAGATAACTGATGAGTTTGAGAAAATAAGAGGAAAATTGTTCTGGCAATAGGTAAAATTTAACGAGTGAAAAAACACTTTTTTCCCTCATTTTACTTCACCCCACACCACAACCTAAGCTTGTGCAGGTGTACAGACCATTCTACTCAATTTGCTTCTATTTTTTTTTTCCAGTAACTGTGAAAGATACACAAGAATGGCTTATCCGTCTCATTTCCAATTCTTTGCGATATTCCCCTTGGCAAGTTAGAGGCTAGAAAATTGAAGCTATTTTTTCTATAGTCCCTTACAGCTTATGTGCTACAGGTAGCCTCGCTTCTACCAAACAAATAATCATCTGTGAGATCATGCAGGGGTAAGGGAATCTTGAGAGGTGTCCCATGAACAGGTTCATGAAGTTTTTGCACAGGAGTGCACACATTCCTCCCACTAACATTTTATTGGTCAGAGCAAGTAACATGCCTGCCTTAATTAGTTGCATGAAGTATAATTGAACCAAGGAGGGGCAGCTAATGTTGAGAACAACAATAGTACTTTTAGCAGGAGAATGACATGCTCTTATTTATATTAGGGAATGGATTGTAAGGAAACAAGAATGGAAGAGCAAAACTAGTTAGGAGATTATTTCAGAAGTCCATGCAAGATACGGTCATGGCTTAAACAGAGCAGCTGGTGATGGAGAAAATTTAATACATTCTGTTGGGAGCATCAACCTGACTTGCTGACAGAGTAGATGTGGAGGATCAAGGAAAAAGATAATTCAAAGAGGACTCTGAAATTTTTATTTCATCAAATATTGTCAGCATTAACCCAAGAAAAAGTAGGATCCAGGAAAGATAATTCACTGTGGAAGAGAATGAAATGTTCTCCACAACTATCACAGAAAAGGTGCCAGAAGAAGATGTGTCTACACAATGTGTCTCCCAAAGCACTAAGGAATATAATAGATCTATGCTGTATAAAGTGATCCAGGGCCAAAAACTGTGAATATTTTATAAAGATATTATAATTTTGACAACAAAAGAAGAAAGTGTAAAAAGGGAGGCAAATATAGACTACAAATTGAAGGTGGATTTATTTGAAAAATCTAAATGCATACTAGGAAACTAGATTCTAAATAATGTTAACAATACACAGTGACCAAATAGCGTCTAATCCAAGAACGCAGCTGTGATTCGAAATTTAGGAAATTCCTAATAAAATAATCACATAACTCAAAAGACAGTATAAATCATATCACCTCTTACTTCTCTTTGTCCTATGAGGTTTACCAAAGACTTTGTTCCTGGAATTTCGTCTCAGAATGTTTGCCTAACTAGGCAGTTAGACAATGAAATTCAACTACTTTCCACCCAATTTTCCCCAGCCCAAGTCTATAGTGAATAATTTATCTCTCAGTGATCTGCAGAGTAATGGACTCTCAGTTTAATGGACCCCCAGCTTCTCCATGCGGGATTGGTTACCTTGGGTCCTTCCATAGACAAGGCAATAAGTCTTCCTGAATTATTTCATTTACATTTCTTGCTTCTTTATTCACTATCAATAGTGGATAAAAAAACTGGAGATAAATGCGTATGGTAAACATTGAAAGCAACAAACAACACATACAACTAATGAAGCTACTAACATTTAATTTATTCACACATTCATTCCTTCACATTTAATTATTCACACACTCAATGAATATTTACAGTGTTCCTAGCATGTTCCAAACACTGACATAGGTTCTGGGAGTGAAATTTCTTTCTGGGAGTGAAGAATCTTATTGTCTTAAAAGTCTATTCATCTGAATATAGGGAGGATGTATTTCATAAAAAAAGAAAAAGACTAAGACTCAAATTAACTGGAAACAAAAAATTCACAAGATATTTTTGATACATAGCTAGATCAATAGAATATGGGATGTGATAATGTAGCCAAGTGTTTGGCTAATAATCTTGTATGTGGACCACATAAGCACAATATGGATATATTGTACTAAGAATAGAAAACAGAGAACAGGGGCTGTCCCTGTGGCCAAGTGATTAAGTTCATGTGCTCTGCTTTGGCGGCCCAGGGTTCACAGGTTCAGATCCTCAGCCTGGACCTATGCACCGCTCATCAAGCCATGCTGTGGTGGCATCCCACGTAGAGGAACTAGAATGACTTACAACTAGGCTATACAACTATGTACTGGGACTTTGGCGAGAAAAAGAAAAGAGGAAGATTGGCAACAGATGTTGGCTCAGGGCCAATCTTCCTCACCAAAAAGTATACGTTTAAGAAAAAAAGAAAAAGAAAACAGAGAACTTGCCTAATTTGTTTTCATATCAATTGTGGTTCCATCAAAAAACATATGGCTCAAACTTAAATTATGATAATTCATGGAGGATTCAATAAAGGGACTAATTGTAAAGATATAAGGAGGATGTAGGGAAAATACAAGATATACTGCAGCCCTTCCTGAGGCTAGGGACAGTGTGGTTGTTACATCCTCAGATCCAAGAGACATGGCGAGAAGGCTCTTAAAATAGTCTTGGAGAAAGGACTGCAGAGAGGGGCAGCCAGCCTAAGACAACCCAATATTCAGACTTCACTTCCCTGTTTTCCCCAACAACCTCTCATTGGGCTTCCCATTAGCCAAACCTTACTAGAAACTAGAGAAAAAGTTGATATAGTCACTACAGATTAGCTCTCCCTAAAGAAGAAAAGAGAGAGTAGGCCTGGAGGGGTAAAAAATGGATGATTTCTGCCAAAGTCATCTCAAATATGATGTAAATTTGTAAAAGTTAAATTTATAACTAAATATGTGATTATACTTTCACAGTCACGAGTCACATTATACAGTTGAAAATTCACAGAGCATTTACATTAAAAAATATTAATAACTCCCTAAGCAGCATTTATGTGACATTCTCCTGTAATTGGAGTATCCTGTTCCCTAGCACCCCTCCTCTAGACAAACAGGAGGTACCTCACTACGGAGTCCACGTCTATGTCAGCAAACAATTATCCTGATAGCTCTAAAAATTCCACCGAGTGAATACTCTTCCCAGTCCTCTTTGCTTCCGCTTTGTATTGAGGCAGGAACACTTCTCACCTGCCACCAGAACAAGCACCATGCAAACAAGCTACAGGCTTTATTTATGAAAATAGTTGACAGAGAGAAGTAGCCTGAGAGACGAAGCTCTCTGTCTCTGCTGCTAATGTTAGAGGAAGTAGGGTATCTACGCCGCATGCCTAGGACTGAACCTCTTGCTTCACTTGATGCCATTAGCATAACTGCAGATCTTGCCTAAGTTGAAATGATTCTTCAAAGTCTGAGGAGACAGTTATCCACAGCCTGTGCTCTTCAGCTAAGGATGTTCCCCACAAAAACATGGTTTTGGTTCACACTGCAGTTTACCTTGGGCACAGTCCTACCCTGGGTTCACTGCCTTCTAGGTGAAGATTCATTATTTTTTTAACCTATCAGCATTTAGCTCATCTATTGATATCATTGGATTTAGCTCTACCATTTTATAATTTGCTGTATATTTAGGAGACTTCTGTTTTGAAAATAATATCTACTTAAATTGAAGGATATCATATTGCTCTAGTGACCTGCCAAATGCAACTTGAAGTAATTAAAGAGTCAAAAATGCTATCACTCATCTTTTTCCTTATTCATGCATTTGTTCACATAAAAGTTATTCATATATTTTTACTTTGTGCCAAACACTGAGATGGTTACTAGAGTGAATAGAACGTATTTCTTGCCCTCAAGATCTCAGAATACTGAGAGAGGCAGACTTACAAAGAGAAAACAAACAACCAGAAAAGTCTAGCAGAGGGTTGCCTCACTTTTATTAACATACCCATGATATCTCTAGTTTGCCTGGGAGAAGCGATAGAGAAGAAATGCTGTCCATGGAAGTCTTCACTTTGAAAATGACAGATTAATTGAATCTTGAAGGACCACATAAAAAGCATCAGAGATGGAAAGAGGAAAAGTAAAAGGTAGTGGACTTCCTAAGCAGGATCAGAATTTGAAAATGCTGAATGTTGGGACCAGGATATAGCTTGTGAGCATTGTAACGTAAGTCTCACCTCTAGAGAGACAAGCTATAAGCCTGAAAAAGTAGACAGGGCAGTGGATCGTGAAGGATTGTGCGACACTAATACCAAATGTTTTAGATTTTATTGATTGTTTACGACCTTTAAAGCTTTACAGTTATATTCATATAAAATAACATTTTATAACAGAAATAGTTTCCTTGTCTCATCACTAAATGGAACAATTGAGATCATTTCAGTTTAATTACATTCGAAATGGACAAATTCTAAAATGTCTCTATAATTTAACTAATGTAATATTTAGCTTTTAACTTAGTCTGTGTTATGGAGTCCAATGTCTTAAATTTATTAATTAAAATAATGGTAACATTTTAAAATATTGATGGTTGCAAGATATACTATCAAACCATTCCAGATGGATAAAATAGTAATTTTATCTGCTACAAATGGAAAATGCTAATAAGAGAAATTGAATCTCCATGAGCCAAATCGTTAATAAAACTGCAAGCAAGTTAAATTTAAATATATGTTTTAACGGTGCTGATTATCTTCAGATTTGTAGCTACTCCCTAATGATAAGAACAACATGTATAACATCTTTCAATAATAATTATAAAAATACTACTAATTATTACTAACATTTATTGAATGTTTCCTGTGTGCCAGGCACAGCAGTAAATTTTATATTCTTTATCTCATCTAATTCTCCCAAGAATTAGATGAATTTTGGTGAGGAAGATTGGCCCTGAGCTAAGATCTATTGCCAATCTTCCTCTTTTTGTTTGAGGAAGATTGTTGTTGATTTGACATCTGTGCCAGTCTCCATCTATTTTTTGTATATAGGATGCCACCACAGTGTGGCTTGATAAGCAGTGCATATGTCCACACCCAGGATCTGAACCTGCGAACCCTGGGCCACGAAAGCAGAGCACATGAATTTAACTGTTCTGCCATTGGGCCGGCCCCATTATCTGCATTTTAAAGGGGAAAACTCTGAGACACAGAAAGTTTAAATAAGTTGCCCAATGTACTTTAGCCAGTAATTGTTAGAGCCCTGACTCAAAGCCATGTATTTCTGCTTTCACAGGCCAGGATGAGCAAAAGACTTGGGATAAGCTCATTTTTCCTCTAACTGTGGTAACCTATTTCATGTTTTGTAAAATATAGTAATCTGCTAGATTAGGAAAAAATAAAGAGTTAATATGAATTCTGTTAAAGGGAAATAATTTCTTCTTCCCTCTTACTAAATCAATTTCTACTCTGAAGCATGAAAATTAATCAGGTTTATCACAGTATGCCTAACCATGGGCTGTTATTAACAGTCGTAAAATTATCAGGACACAGCGTTTGACTTGATAACCTGGCGTGAACAAATTTCCAAAGGTTGATTTTCATGGTGCATACATTAATATTCCAATTTATTTGTTCTCAGTTGGTTGACTGCTGATTCCAGCAGAGGAGAAAAAAGAAATTCATAAGGCTACTTCTTTTTTTCTTAGAATAATATAGCCTTTAGTCACATTACATTAGCATGATGAAGTATGTGTGATAATTTAGTTATATAAAGTTTACATTCCATAAACACTGTTTAGATTCAAAGTAATTTTTATCATCAGTTAAAAGTGTTCTTTAATGGAAAGACAAATTGATTGCCTATTTTGACTTGCTTTTTAGAATCAAAATAAGCCTCTCCTGTTACTGAGCATAAGAAAGTTGCTTCACCAACGTAGCTTACTGCTTTATAGATGCAGATTCAATACCTCTCATGGCAAATAAGTTTAAGGTTTTAAAACCAAAAAAGAAAAACCACACATATAGATAGCCTTGAGAAAATGAAGAAGATATATTGTGACCAAGGTTGAGCGGCGGGGACCGCTAAATCTTACCTACTGATATTATACTACAGAAGATAGGCTGTAGAGATATATTTTTCTTGCCACGAAAGCATTTCCTTTGAAAAAAAAATCATGTAGAAAGACTTATCAACTATTTCTCTAGCATAGTAAATACTAGAATTTTCCCGCTATCAATGATACATTTTAAAGATCATCATAATGCCTTTATATTCTTATACTGTGTTTGCTTATTGTGTGTAAAGACTCCAGATGTACAATATATTTTACAATATATTTGAGACACTAATAAAAATAAAGTAATGATATATTTGGGCAAATTCTTCTAATGCTCACTACATCTGTCCTATCAGACACACACTTTAAATACATGAGGACTATTGATAACAACAGATTTCAGAAAATGATCAGAAATTTGAACCAGAAGGATAAACACTAAGGTTGGGGATAAAAATTAGGGCCTAGGTGTAGAAAGGAGTGTAACCTACTGATTTTCTTTCCTCTCTACCCATCCATATCCCATGGGATAGAACTCAAGTGTAGTCCCGCCAATACCCTCAACTTTCTTGCCACATGCCTTCCATATGTAACCAATGAACACTCCAGCCACATTCCTACTTTACAGTTCTTATCACTGCTACATAATTGTTTGAATATATATCCTTTTAAATTCGTGGTGTTAAACTTTAGCTAAATCCCATGATACTTGTTGAAAATCTTATTTTTGCTTGACTCTCTAGTCCTTTCCAACTGCCATTTTCCTCAGCAGTATCTTCAAACTTCCCATGCTTTCTTCAAACTACTTCTCCAATTTCTTACATTCTCAAGATGCCCTGCAATCTTATTTAAGTAGCATCTGCGTGTATCCAATGTGATGTCCTATTCTCTTGCTAACTAACTTATTTGCTTATCATATTTTTAGTATTTCCCTGCATTTCATCATTTCTGACAAGGTCTGTGAATAGCAATGATGCCATCCCTGAGCCTGGACATCCATACTTAAGGTTTACTACTGCTAGGAGGCTTGGGGAGTCTTCAGGCAGAAAGCAGCCCTGTGAGAAGCGCGAAATGATCTACCGTTCTGCCCACCACCACAAAACAATCAAAACAAACAAGAAAAACAGAGAGTGTCAAGAATCCTTATTACCCTTTGGCTGCCTACAAATTCCCCCATGAACAGAGATTGTAGCATCTCCTGAAAAGGTACATCACTTCTCCAATTTTTATCCAGGAACTTCAATGATGGAAGCAGTGACTCTAGTAACACAAGTGGCAAGTGAGTCAAATAGGCTCAAATCTAAAGTATTTTGTTTTTGTTCTTTTTCCATCCACATTTGAATTGAATTTCAGCCCATAGCCCCAAGGCAGGAACAAGAGAGTATCCGCTAAAAACCTTGAATCCAGGTAATAGATTCTGAACAACAGTAATGAATTCTGAACACCCTCCAGGGCAAATAGGGGCCTGAGATGTGGGAGAGGAATGAGATTGGTTCATGGGCATAAAGCATAGAGCCACCATCATCTGGTGGAAAAAACAGGATTAAAGAAAATAAATTGCTACTGAAGAATCTGAAAGTACTGGGCAGTGAGGCAGAAACTAGAAATGAAGAAATAGGGAGAAAACCACATACATGAAGCCAATGCTAAAAGGTGTTGAATTAAGGTAATAGAAGAGGCCTGGTGAGATTTCCTGTGGCACTGGATGATAAACACAGTTGATTTTTCTGGGGGCCTATGACTTCTGGCTTGCAGGAAGAGAACCTGGTTGACCTATTTGAAAGTGACGCATTTAATTGCTGCCTTTCCTTTTACATTGTAAATCCTTGAAAATGGCTCAGATGTGTCATCCTTTTAATTATGCTAGTATCCTTTCTGAAATAAGAGAGATTGACAGATAGCCAGACTTTTAATCCTTAATCACCTTCCTCCTGAGACCACAGGACTCATCAATAAGCCAAGGATGTGTTCCCCTCAAATCCATACAGTTCGTTATTACAGATATTGTCCCCCATTCCTTGTGCACACTCTCAAGCCACAGCTGAGTTGACTACCTGAGCTATGGGATAGCTTTTGTCTCTCTGACCTAAGATCTATGCAGCTATGCATCACTTGACGATAGGGATACATTCTGAGAAATGCATTGTTAGGCGATTCCATTGTTGTGCGAACATCCTAAAGCATCCTTACACAAACCTAGATAGTATAGCCTACTACACACCAAGACTATATGGTACCAATCTTAAGGGACCACCATCATATATGAGGTCCATCATTAACTGAAACATTGTTTTGCAGCACAGGATTGTTATTTGTTAATTCAATAAATACTTACTGAATACCTATGTTTTGCTAGGCATTTTCTATGCTGACGGTTACAAATAGAAAGAAAATAGGCCTATTCTCTGACGTCATTAAAGTCACAAACAAGCAGGGAAGAGACACTGTTAATTGTGTGGATAGATTAGCTAAACCTTCCTATGATGAGAATGGAAATAGTTTAATCCAAGTTGAGGGGCAACCTAGTACCATTTTAGTGATGCCCTGAGGTCTTAAGTGGGAGAGGAAACATCCATACAATCCTTATTACAATAATTTAGGGATAGGGAATATGGGCCAGTAAGGTTAACTGATCTTCTCCACATGCAGAATTAGACTATACTGTCTCCGATGATAATTAGCACTAGTTTTCATCGAAATGCTTACACATAGGTGAATAATATGGAAATAAGCCTGCTTGTAGTTCTAAATGGTAGGTCTCCTGATCTAGAGCTGCAGGGCCCAAGTGGATTAGAGCCCCTGTTCTCAGGAACCTATGAGTTGGGGAAAAGGCTGCCAATGCTGATCCAGATGAAACCCAATGAACAACATTTTTTTCTAGAAAATAGGAAGAAACAAAAAAAAATGAACCCCCTTGGGGCTGGCCCCGTGGCCGAGCGGTTAAGTTCGCGCGCTCCGCTGCAGGCGGCCCAGTGTTTTGTTGGTTCGAATCCTGGGTGTGGACATGGCACTGTTCATCAAACCACGCTGAGGCAGCGTCCCACATGCCACAACTAGAAGGACCGACAACGAAGAATATACAACTATGTACCGGGGGGCTTTGGGGAGAAAAAGGAAAAAATAAAATCTTTAAAAAAAGAAAAAATGAACCCTCTTCCTATAGAAGGCTAGTTGTTCCTGAGAGAGAGAATTGGGTTGCCACCTTAGAGGGGGGTTATGGTGGAAAAGGAGAAGGGCACCTGTGGAGAGGAATCCAGATCAGGAGTGGAAGTATTCCACAAAGGATCTTTTTTATTAGGGGTAAGTCTGGAAATACTTTCCCTTGAGATTTTACTTATTTGTCTTCCAAGCCTCTATTCCCACTTCTCTGCTAACAGTATGCTAGAACTTTTTAAGAAAAATACCCAATCCAATCATTAGATAGAGTTCTCTTATTAGAGCTTTTTTTGTTTCTTATCTCCAAGGATTAAGGGAATACAATAATGGAGAGGTATAGATTAGCCAAAAATGTCAACCTTTATTCTTTATATCCTCTAATGCCCTTCTGGAAGTATCCAACCTTTTGGATTATCTAAGCAGATAGATAGATTCTATTGATGTGGTAGAGGTTTGGGGTCAGGGTGGTGAGAGGAGGGATGGGTATGTTCTGCTCAAGTTTTCCTACAAGGCCTTGAAGAGAAACTGGATAAAGGAGCATGCAACTTTTCGTGGATGATGATACAAGCTCCCTGGAGATTATTAGTATCATAAGAATAATTCATGACCTAGGAAGTGTCTAAGAAATTACAGGTGCTGGGGCCTAGAGCAGACCACTGAAAAATATCCCACAATGGCATGTTGGTTATTTTGAATTAAAGTTGCTTGAGAAGCAGAAGAGTGCAAAAAGGGTACTTTGACGCTACACTTTCCCCCTAGAACAGGAAGGTAAATCTTCCATGGGAAAGATACTCTCCCTGCATCCTTATCACCAGAGATAGGGAATTCAGAGCCAAGAAACTTGTATAAACAAACTTTACTACTTCTCTACTAACTTAATATCTCATGCCCAAACTCTGCTTAAATTTCTTACTAATTAAGCACCCGAACCTAAGTTTCTTTGTCCTGTCATATACTCACAAATTTATTGTTTCTTTGTGTAAAAATATATATAAATTGCCTGCTTTGTTCACTCTCTGAGCATCATTTTTATGATCTCTCATGTGCATGTATTAAATTTATTTTTCTCCTGTTAATCTGGTCTTGTGTGAATTTTATTATTAGCCCAGCCATAAGAACTCAAGAGAGGCAGAACAGGGAACTTTCTCCCTCTTCAACACAGGCATGGGGAATTATGTATAAGTTTTATGAAATTTCTGTGAGTAAATGAAAACCATCTTTTGAGAAGATAAAGAGAGGGTGCTGAGTAAAACCCAGACGAAAAGATAGTTTTTAAATTGGTTAAACTAATAGGATAAATTACAGGAAAAAGGAGAGCTCACAGCTGCATTCAGAGCTCATTTGGACTCTACATTATTTTCATGTTATCTGATGCTATCTCTTAAATTCATGGGTAAGTCCTCTTTAGTCAAATCACGTTCATATGTTCCCGGGCTCTTTTTGTCTGGGAAAGTTTTAAAACAGAGGGGAAGAGAAAAGGTGGAAGTTAATAATCTACTTGTTGAGAATATTGCTGCTGAAATTCCTACTGAATAGCTTTGGTTATGCATACATCTTTCCAGCCAGAAGGTTTGCAGCAAAAGGGAGAAATCAAGCTTAAGAAGATTTCAGGGTGAGAGCAGGAACAGGTGTCACTGGGACAGATCAATACAATTCTCTCCTCTCTCTCTCTCTCTCTCCTTCTTCCTGTCAGTAGAAAAGGAGAGGCCTATGATAAAGTTCCCTGAAAAGGTATGGCAAATCCAAAGCAGGAATCTTGGTGATCAAGAGCACAGCCTGTTTGGAGGGAGGGGAAAATGGTGCTTGAGATAGTTCAAGAAGCAGAGATGCTGTGAGGATTGTAAAAGTGCTATAATCAAAATCAAGTGTTCCCAGTGACTTATCTAGTTGAGAAAGAACAGGAGGAGGGCTCATTGCCACTCTCCCAGTTCCCTCCTCCTACTTTTGCTATTGCCGCTCTCTATAAGGAATGATTAAGACTGAGAGATATAAGAAGGAAACAGATCTCCATTAATAGTCAGGGCACAACTCAGGTCTTAATATACAGAGAATTTAGCGAAGCCTCTGACCAACACATGACTACCCCAGACTCTCAGATGGTGTTTTAACCTCTAAGCAGAGTAGATAGAAGATACTTCCAAATGGGAGAGAAAAAAATCTGCAGACCAAATGGGGCTCATGGGTAGGTTTAGGCCAGGCCAGAGAACAAAGGCTGACTCACAGACATGGTCCTTGTTTCTCTAACAATGACCTCAAGCTCTTTCTTTTCAATATTTGTTATATTTACTATCTTAGTTTTGTTTTTTGTTGTTTTTGTTTTCTCTTCAGTGATCTTTTATAAAAATGACCATTGTTTACAAGGAGAGCAGGGGGAGGAGAGCTAGTCAAACCAGGAAGACCTGTCTCCTGAAGCTTGCCCCTCTGATTTAAGTCATGTCCTCACAGCTCTCAGAGTGCTTCCAACACCTTTCCTCCTTGAGAGATTTAATCATCATGTCATCAGTCTAAGTTATCGACCAGCTCTGCCCTTTTAGCTAGCTTTTGGATGATCTCAATTATTTTTCTTACCTCCTTCTGGATTATGTGGCCCTGAATTAATCACTAAATGTACAAAGGTGTCAGCATTAAAAATATACAGAAATGCTTGACATTGTTTTAAGGGTTAAGCATTTCCCAGGAGGATATGTATGAATTTATAAAACCTCTGAAGTAAGGATCCAGATGAATTCACTCAGGGAAAGATTTACTTTAAAAAACAAACAAAAAAAGCAACCAAAATTTTAGTTGTCTGTCCCCAAGGTAACTGGAATTTCTAAATAAGTCAGTAGGAATTCCTCATGGATTTTGCAGTGCTTCCGTGTGTTTTTTATTCTTTTGAAGACAGACATTTCTCACTTCTGTCAATCTTTTGCGGTGCGAGATAGCTCATTTCACAGATAAATTGTTATTATAACTCACAGTGGAATCCAAAATAATCCAAAGCACAGTAGTAGAACAATTCTCTGGAGAACACGGAGCCAAATAAACCACATTTTGTAGCATTTCTCACCTCACCATGGAAACATTTCTATCCAGGTGAAATAAAGATAAATACCAAAGTCATTCATAATTCATAAGAGGGCAATATGGAAACTAAGAAAAGTATATAAATGAGAAGAATTGGACTCCTTAGGTTGAATATGGTGGTGTCCTCAAGGAAATCAAATGGATAAAAATAAATTATCCCTGGAGTATTTACATTATAAACCTTATTTTAATGGATTACGTCACAGATATTCACATTACTTTAAAAGAGACATTTAACGAGCAAGCAGAGAAAAATGATACTGAAGAAGAGCATTCTCCCAGGTGACAGAGAATACAAGATTCATCCTGGAGTCAAAGAAAATGTTTCAAAGAGGAAACACTTCCAGAAGGGTTAAGGAAGATAAAACCTGAAAAGCATCCTCTGACCTTGGCAAATTGATAAGGGGTTCTGAGAATTAAGGCAAACTTTCTTCCTTCCCATAATCCTTTTGAAGTATCTTAAAGTAATTGGTTTTGCAAGATCAAATATCTGCATTTTCCTTCCCCAGTTAATTGATTTAGAATATACTGCTTTAAAATAATGCTTCAGGCCTCAGACTCTTTTACTGCACCATATGTAAACAAGGCAGGGGAAGGAGATGTTTATAAACACACACAGGCACATGCACACACACGAGAGAGACAGACAGAGGGAAAGAAACAGAAAGACAGAGATACAGAAAGACAGAGAGAATTTGCTGAACTGAGAGACGAGGATCTAGATTTTTAAAAAGTATCCTTAAACTGTATTAATTAAAAAAAACTTTTTTTTCCCTTTGAGATTGGAAGGATATAGAAAAGCATATAAAGAAATATAGGGAAGTTCAAATGTGGGAGTCGGAAGACAAAACATTAAGGAAATTCATACGTAATAGACTTTTTTCCTGTGAAATAGGAAGGCAGATGATCTTTCAAAAATTATTTGGTAGATGTATGATTTAAGCAGAGAAACACACGTTTAAACTAATTTATTGAGGGGAATTATAAATGGAACCAAACAGAGACATATAGTAGTATTGGTTTGTTAACCTGAATTGTGATAGACTGAGTTGTCTGTCCCAACTTTTTAAACCCTTTCTTTTGCCCTTTAAATTTAAAGGTCCTCCTCCACTCTTGACTTTGACCTCAGCAATATAACTTGCTTTGCCGAGGATTAAATGTGATATGAGCAGAGACGTGGAAATCACATGCATTGTTAGACTCCTTGCCTTGATCCTCTGCCACAGATCTGAGAAGAACTCTCATCTAAGGAGGATGAGAGACCTGTGGGGCAAACCTGGACCGATGCATAGATAACACTAAATAGAATCACCTCATGTGACATACAGATCTGTGAGAATAAACAAATTGCTGATAAAGTTTTGGGATGGCTCGTTACACAGCATTACTGGAGCAGTATGATCTGATGCTATGTCAAGGATCCAGAAGAATTTAAAGAACACAAAATTGTGGTAGCCACAACCTAAATAGCTATATAATTTTCTCCAATAGTGTTTGAGATCCCAGGTATAGATATAGAAATAGGCATTATTGAATTGACCAAAGATTTGCAGCGAAGAAAGGATATAGCAGTTGAAGGTAATGGTAGAAACTGTTTGAAGTGTTATACCAAGAAAATTTAAGATTAATATAATGGGAATAAATCCTTCAGGAGAGGCCTGATCGATTGAGGGAAAAAACTCTCAAAACCACTTAAGAGACCATAGTTCTTGACATGAATAAATGTGGAGAATAAAAAAATAATATTATGTGAGAACAGGATATTGAGTTGAGAGAATGGAACATAAGAAAGTAAAGATTCTGAAGTGGAATTATTCTGAATGATAAGTTCAAACCTGTAACCACAAGAATGATGGGGTTGTAAATTGTTGAGGTTTTGAGACAATGAAGGGTCTAAGTGATTAGATATGTTAGCAACAGATTTCTTTTAGCTATTTCTGTATAACAATAAGAGTTAGGTAGAATAGCAACCAGGGAATAGAGGCAAAATTTTTGCTCAATGAGGGATATGACAGGGAACCAATAAAAGACAATGCTAAAAAGAAATTGCTATAGTCAATAAAAATGAAACAATAAGGAAATTTCAGCCATGTGCATTGAAAAATTATGACCTAGAAGCAACCTGGAGGAATGGTGATTTCATCCTCGTATAGTTATAATGGGATATTTTCCCCTTATTTTTTAACTTTTTTAGGGGTTATAATGGAGACGCAGAAAAATGCACAAGTCATAAGTAAACAGCCGGATGTATTTCCACAAACTGAACATGTCTTGGAACCAGCATTGAGATTAAGAAACAGAAAATTATGAGTGCCACAGACACCCTCACATACTTCTTTCGAGTCACCATGTCCTCCAAAGGGAACCATCAACCTGATTTCTAACAGTTTTGATTCGTTTTTCCCCCCTACTTTATATAAATGGAATCATACAATATATATTCTCCGTTTTTTCCCATTCAATACTATGTTTGCGAAGGTGTATTTTTAAGATTATTTATTGTTGTATATTTGAAGATCATTTGTTCTCATTTATTTATCATTCTACTGTGTGAATATATCATTATTTACTCATCCATTCTATTGCTGATGGGCTTTGGGTAGTTTCCACTTTGAGTCTATTTCAAATAATCCTTCTACAAAAACTCTAGTGCATGTCTTTTGGTAAACATATATGCACATTCCTTGTTGGATACATAACTGCTGTATCATATAGTAAGAATATGCCCAAATTTTGTAGATACTTTTCAGTTTCTTAAATGATTGTATTGATATATACTCCCACCAGCAGCATATGACAGTCTGCTTGCTCCACAACTATGACAACACGTGGTGTTTTCTATCTTTCCCATTTTAGCCATTGTGGTGAGTATGCAGTATATCATTTTACGGTTTTGATTTGTTTTGTCTTTATATACAAGGCTCAGCTAAAGAACAACAACAACAGAAACTGTATTCCAAAGTGAGATGGGGAAATATCTTGGGGAATTTTAAGGGGAAGAAAAAAAACCTAATTATTTGAAAGTTAAAACCCGCAACAATATCAGGATGTAAGTAGGTCGGGAGTGGAGGATTATAGGAGAGGATTTTTGGAGAGCTCTTGACATACTGTCTTGGGAGGACTATTGATCCATCATTTCAAGTCTCAGGCAAAAGGCTCCAATAGGGCCTGTCATAGAGTTTTTAGTCAGTTTCTTGTATTTTGGGAGACACAGTAAACTAGTGGGTCGTTGTAGCCTGAAAAATAGAAGAATAGCTTCTTTGATAGCTGACTTAAGAAAAAGTGGCAAAACTGGCCTCCCTAATAATGTATCCGTATTGGTTCATTAATTGTGACAAATGTACCATAGTAACATAAAATGTTAATTATAGAGGAAACTGAGCAGACAGTGGAGTATACAGGGACACTCTGTGCCATTTTTGCAGTAATTCTATAAACCTAAGATTGTTCTAAAATTAAGAATTTATATACAAAAAGAGAAGAAGCATCAGTATTTTCAGTGACTTTAATATAGGCCTTATGCAAGAAAGTCACCACGGTGTCACATTAGATTTGACCCAAGAAAAAGATGGAATTAGTCCCAGGTATCTAGGGAATGAGGAAAGACCCAGCCGCTGCCAGAAGAGAGATGCATCCATCCATATAGGCAAGCGCCGATGAGCAATCCCAAGTGACTGAGGTTATGTTAGTTTGCAAGGGCTGCCACAACAAAATACCCCTGACTGGGTGGCTTAAATGACAGAAACTCATTTTCTCACGTTTCTTGAGGTTTAAAGTCCAAGATCAAGATGTGAGCAGGTTGGTTTCTTCTGAGGCCCCGCTCCTTGGCTTGCAGATGGCCACCTTCTCACTGTGTCCTCACACGGACTTTCCTCTGGGCACTCACATCCCTTGTGTCTCTTTCTGTATCCAAGTTTCCTCTTCTTATAAGGACATCAGTCAAAGTTGATTAGGGCCCACACTAAGGGCCTCATTTTAACTTAGCTACCACATTAAAGGCCCTATATACAAAATACAGTAGTGGGGGTTAAGCCTTTAACGCATAAATTTTGGGGGGACACACTTCAGCTCATAACAGGAGGGAAAGGGAGAGAGTGTGGCAAAAGACCCACGAACACACCCAGGAAAGGAAAAGCCCCTTTTGAACACCTTGTCTAGGGAAAGCCAATGTTAAGTCATTGTGACCTCAGAAAGGATCAGAATACATGCTTAGCTAGATGAAGCAGAAACACTAAGTGGAAAAAGAAAGAAGCAGCTAACTTAGCCTACCTTCACCAAAAGTAGTCTTCTCTCTTCTCCACAAGTCTCCGGCAGGAAATGCAGGGACAGTGAAGAAGGAAAACTGCTATCCTGAAGAAAGAATCAAGTTTTGATCACTAAATGGGTCTGAACAGTGTACTTATGGCATCAAGGTTGTTTTGAGACCTGAAGTGCACAGAACAATTTGTTTCTGGAAGTCATAAGGATTTGCTAAGTTTTTAATCTAGGAATCAGGGGAGAACAAGACCCACGGAGCAAATTTCAAAATGGAGTGCGATTAAGAGAATGATAAAGCAAGCCACAGATCGGGAGAAAGTCTTCACAAGACACATGTCTGATAAAGAACTGTTACCGAAATTTCGGTCTCTGATCCCAATGTCAATCGAAATAATGAGAACAGAGTCTTGGGAGGGAAACAAAAGCTTTACTTTGCCAGGCAGAGTGAGCAAAGCAAGGGCTAGTGCCCCAAAAGTTGCTTGCTCCCCATTGAGAAACAGGTAGGGGTTTTTATTGGGGGTTTTAAGTAGGAGAGGGGGACCATGGACTTCTTGGTCAACATTTTCCCATGGGCCTGTGTCTGGGGCTGCTTCCAGCAGAGGAGACTAAGGATTTCCCAGATGAGTGTCTTTGGCTGTTTATCTCCAGGGTGGAAGGTAGACTCTCATGTCAGGAGTTGGGCATGGGAAGCCTCGGTTTCTTGATGTTTTCTGGACAGTAGTTTCTCTGTAAAAGAACTTCAAGGTCCTGGGATTAGCCACGACTTTAGTGGGAGCCCAGTTTGAGGCCATCTGGGCTTTAACGATTTGTAACTTCTATGTGGTTGTAAAGCTCAGGGAGTCAGAGGCTGAAGAAACAAATATTTACATATGAGCATAACTAAAGACCCAGGGAACTAGGATGCAGGTTTTTACTTTCAACCCCATACCTGCTAGGTTCATTGTAGGGGACCCAATATCAGGGATGATATTAACTAAAAGCCGGTAACAGAACTAGTATCCAAAAATACACAAAGAACTTCTAAAACTTGACAAAAAGAAACAAATGCCCAATTAAAAAGTGGGGAAGAGGCAAATGGCATGATCATCTATGTAGAAAATCTGAAAGAACTGACAAAAAACTCCTGCAACTAATAAGCAATTATAGCAAGGTTTTGGGATACAAGGTTAATTATTTCTTATATACCAGCAATAAACGAGTGGAATTTTAAATTAAAGACACAACACCATTTACATTAGCAACCCCAAAAATGAAATACTTAGGTATAAATCTAACAAAATGTGTGCAAGGTCTGTATGAGGAAAACTACAAAACTGTGATGAAAGAAATCAAAGAAGAATGAAATAAATGGAGAGCTATTCCATGTTCATGAATAGGAAGACTCAATATTGTGAAGATGTCAGTTCTTCTCAACTTGATCTAGAGTCTTTGATGCAATTCTAATAAAAATTCCAGCAAGTTATTTTGTGGATATCAACAAACTGATTCTAAGTTTTCAGAAAAGACATATCTGATAAAGGACTCTTATCCAAAATGTACTTAGAACTCTTAAGACTCAACAATAAGAAAACAAACAACCTGATTTAAAAATGAGGCAAAGGCCATTAATAGGCACCTCACCAAAGAAGATAGATAGATGGCAAATAAGCATACGAAAAGATGTCCAAAATCACATGTCATCAGGGAAATGCAAAATAAAAACAGCAATGAAATTCCACTAAACACCTATTAGAATAGGCAAAATCTAGTTCACTGATAACACCAAATGCTGACAAGGATATGAAGCAAGAGTAGCTCCCATTCACTGCTAGTGGGAATGAAAAATGGTACAGCCACTTTTGAAGACAATTTGTTACAAAACTAAATATATTCCTACCATATGATTCAGCAGTCATCCTCCTTGGTATTTATCTAAATTAGTTGAAACTGATGTCCACACAAAAACCTTCACATGGTTGTTTATAGTAGCTTTATTCATAATTTCTAAAACCTGGAAGCAACCAAGATGCCCTTCAATAGGTAAATGGATAAACAAGCTGTGGTACATTCATACAATGGAATATGATTCAGCACTAAAAAGAAATGAGCCATCAAGCCGTGAAAAGACATGGAGGAACCATAAATGCATATTACTAAGTGAAAGAAGCCAATCTGAAAAAGCTACATATTGTATGATCGCAACTATATGATATTCTGGAGAAGGCAAAACTATGGAAACAGTAAAAAGATCAACTCTTGCCAGGAATTCAGGGGAAAGGAGAGAAGGAGAGATGAATCAGGGGATCACAAGGGCATTTATTAAAAATCACAAGTCCGTCAGTATAAAAAAAAGAAGCAAGTTAAAAAAAAGAGAGGGGCATGGGCGACAAAAATAAAACTCTTTCATTATTTACCACTGTTAATTTTGATGTTTCATTGTGGGTGGCGTATAGAAGATCAAACTGCCTCCCCTAGAAAGCTGGGTAAAAAAGGTAATCATCTTGGGAAGCTCGAAGATTTCAGATAACATTACGAGTGAAAAGAACTTTCTCAGAAGATCATGAGAATTTATACACATAAATAGTGAGATATTTTGAAACATACAGTTTAAAATGATGGAGGAATGTTGACTGTGTGACAAAAAGGGACACACGAGAAAGAATTACAGAAAAATAAATGAACAGCAGCCATAACCAGAATCTTGCATTTTGGCCCTTGTTTTAGGTTTTGAATAATAAATGGCTGTTTCACACCCAGAAGGCCACGACCTGGGTTAAATCGGAAATGTGGAAAGGAGATCGCCGTCTCTCGCACAGACAGTACAGTGGTGTAGACAGCAGTTGGGAACTCAGCTCAGGACTGCAGCAGCAGAGGCAGTTGTGGAATCATAGCAGTGTCTGCTTCCCACCTCACATGGGATGTGAGGATGAAGTCAGACGTGGGTACCGATTATTTACGTGGGGCTGTCAGTGGTCTACATGGGTTAGTGAGTGAGATTAAGGGAAGGAATATGAATTATGAATCATAGAAATGTAGCTCAAGACGTTCCACTTGAAGAGACAATCCCATACAAAAGGTTTTCTGATCTGAAGAGTGTGTAAACTCAGAAAAGTTGGTGGAATGGTAATAACCTCAGGACTTTGTATATCTTGAAGTTTGATAGAATTTTAATTTCTCTTTAAGATTTCTTTGAGTTAGTCATAGATTGTTCAAGTTTGAAGGAAGATTGAAGGTTACTGAGTTCACATCTTTCAATTTAAAGTAAGAAAATAAAGCCAAGAGAAGTTAAATAACTTACCCAAGTTCATGGATCTATTTAATGGAGAATATGACTCCAGGATTCTAAAAACTAATTATATCTGTATGCTCTTTTAAAATATGTGTCTTTTTAGTGGCTGACTGAGATGTTTCTGTTATGAAATGTGATCTTAATTTATCAAATATTTTATTGTATAGCTTTCAAGGTATAACATATAAATTAGTCTATGAATCAATTTAATATGTAATGTACTTAATTAAAATACAAAGATGACAATAAAGTACCAAGTATGACTTCTGGGCTGAGAATATTTCTTTTAAATAAACTCTTTCCCTTCACTAATATTCCCAAATTTCTTTCTCATTACCATATATTTCTATCCAGTAAAAACCTGACCCCTCCCTTATCACTTTTAGCATTTTCAGCTTGAGAGTTTTAGGGATGTTTTGGTTATTCACAGACCCTTCATGCTGCTGATGTGAAAGAGGCTTTCATGTTGTGTTATATATGTCCTTATTGCTGTGTCAGCTTTGTCTCTGAGCTGCATCTTTTGAAGGACTTTTTAAGAGGTTTACTTGATAATTTAACTGTAACGGAATATGAGCACAAGTGGCAGAATGTCTGTGGACAGGGCAGACTGACAGAGTAATGGGTAAACCATTTACTTTCCAAAAATAAGCAAGGTAATTTTGGTAAATAATTATGCAAGCTCTGAGTCTTTGGAATGCACACCCTACATATATATACTGTGAACGAAACTGGGACTCCTCTCCCTTGTCTAACAGGTGAATCTAGCAAGCAAGCTGCATAGGCTTAAAGTCAGTACAGAAATCCACGCTGTACTGTGAAGCAGCCATGCAGGCCATCCTACGCCTATGTTGGAATAACCTTGCAAACCCGCACCTCATGACTGAAGATGCCAGCTTGACAGATCCACAACAGGAAGGGATAAAGGGAACCTCACTCTCACATTTCCCAGCTGCATTTCTTAAAGATTGAGGGAAAAAGTAACAGTGCTGGTCCTTGCCTCCACATAACACCAACATTACAAGCCTTGTTTGATGTATAACCAAAAAGTTCTTGTTCATGTTATCTTTGAAGTATATGAAATTAGATGTGTAAACCCTTTCCTGCACATACACTGCTTTGTTAAAGGGAATATAAACTTCATGAGACCTGTAGACCTCAGAGTAGTTCCTCTGAATACTCTGTTGGACCATTCTCAGGACTCAAGTTCCTCACCTTGATTATCAAATAAACTTCTTTAATTAACCTTTACCCAGACTGTTTATTTCAGTTGATAATATGCACAGATAAAATACACACACATATTAAAATAAATGCATACACAGTCTAAAGCTAAATATATACAAAATAATATTAGCTTTAGAGTGGATTAATTGAAATATAATATGTGGAAAAAAATGGTATAGCAAACTCATTATAGTTTCCACTCGTTATACCACATCTACTGTGACTGCTTCTGTAAGTAAAATTTTGGAAAGATTTCCAGAATAATTCAGAGTTCTTTCCAGATATTTGAAGGACAATCAAGTAAAGAAGACATAAGACTTACTTGTCAGAATATAAAATCTAGAATTAAAACCAATGGGTAGAAGTTACAAGTTATAGTCAATACAACGCTGAATTTTCATAGACATCATTGTTTAACAATAGAGTGAGATTTCTCGTGAGGAATTTAACTCTGTGGCTGAAAATGCACAGAAGATTATTTGTAGGGAGACCCATTATAACTCTAGGGTTTTGTGGTAGATAATTATATATGAGACAATACCACGTATAACTTCTGTGTGCACAGATGAGTATATTTAAATTTACTCTTAGGCCCCCTTGCATTTCATTAATAAACTTAAGTAATTTGTTTCTTTAGCCATGTTGAAGTTTCTGAATATCATGTTTAATAAGCGTCCTATATGATTACAAAGTTTGTTAACTAGTCAAAGAGTATACATTAGCTGATACTCCATTTTTAGAGATAATTTTATTGGAGTAAATAACAGTCTACTAATACTTTTATCATAGTAGCATAATTAAGTTTAAAGGCATATCCACCTAAAAACACTATCATGAGATTTACTATTAATTTTTTTTTTAAAGATTTTATTTTTTCCTTTTTCTCCCCAAAGCCCCCCGGTACATAGTTGTGTATTCTTCGTTGTGGGTCCTTCTAGTTGTGACATGTGGGACGCTGCCTCAGCGTGGTTTGATGAGCAGTGCCATGTCCGCGCCCAGGATTCGAACTAACGAAACACTGGGCCGCCTGCAGCGGAGTGCGCGAACTTAACCACTCGGCCACGGGGCCAGCCCCGATTTACTATTAATTTTTAACTATATGTCGTAATAGAACTATTTCAGCCTTTTTCTAAATTTAAATCACTTTTTACTTATCTAGACTGTTAAAAAGGTTTATAGCTCAGGGACCTGATGCTTCACCTATGCACTTTATCAAGACAAATTTGTACTAACTTTATAGCACTTTGTAATTCATAGTAATGTCCTGGGTATAGGATGTAAAACAAATATATCTTTAATGAAGAAGTCTCATCTTGTAATTATATTGATCAAGTTATAAAAGAATATTTCTCTGCTCTGCATATAAAGCATTGCACATATTTTGAAATAAGCTTTATGCATTTCAGTATTGAGTAATAGATCCAGAACAGATCCAAAGTTATATGGAATCTCTCATAAGAACCCAAGATTTCTTTTATAAGTATGCAACATATTTTATATTAGAACACACACGAAAATACTATATGTCACTTAAAGTTTTAAAGCAGCTTTAAGAGTTACCTAATTTATTACAGTAGACTAGCTCATGAGTGGTTAAAACTGTTTTTGCTCCAAAATATGATAACTATCTAGAGACTCTCTTAAGATTTAAAAGTATACATATATTTTCTATAATGGTAAACCCAGTCAAGATGTTGATAAACACTAATGATTAAAGAGAAAACATGTTAGATGGAAGCACTATGAAAATACAGGTCAAATTTATGTTGTCACTTCAAGGGATAGAGTAGGGCAGTAGGACATAGTTGGAACCTATAGACTAAGGCTATTAATAACATTGGGTGGACCAGGATCTTAAAACAAGGAGAGAGAGAAGGATAGCAAGAGAGAGATGTGGGGAAGGAGGGAGGAAGAAAGGAAGGAAAGGCAGAAGGAAGGAAAGCAGGAAAGAAGGAAGGAAAGGAGGGAAGAAGAAAGGGAGGGAGGAAGGAAGGGAGGGAGGAAGAGGGAGTGAGCACAGGTAGGCATTTTTATCTGAGCAGCCCTGAAAAAAGAGAGTGTAGTGTTAATTACAGGTTCGCAAACCATGATTCATTCCGGCCAACTTGGGTATGAAAATGTAGCTATTTTTCGCAGAGATGTTTTTCATATTGTATCATATCATGAATGCTTTTTATGCTCAAAATACAATGGGCAATATGAAGTATACTGACCTTGGCCTTATTTTCAGGAAAATTGCAAACTAAGGTGAAAGTATATATAGAAATGAATGTAGGTAAGAACAAAAGAAGAAGGGACATACATATAAATGACCTAGCTCATTTCATTTTAAAGCACATGCTCAAATATAATAATTAATTTTTAATTTGCCATATTTATCAACAGAACATGTGTGCTAATGCATGTTGCTTATCATTAGAAAACAAATTAACCACTAAATCTATTGATAGTAACACAGTATTTAAGTTATATTAAGTGCTTATTATGTGACAGAAACATTACATGCAGTTTTACATCAGACTCGCACAACAATCCTAGGAAAGGTGATATTAACTCCTTTGTTCAATGGGAAAATGAGAAAACTCATGATTAAGAAAAGTATAAGTATATTCACCCAGCTGCAAAATGTTAGCGGGTGGTTTCAAATTAAATCAAGTGTGTTTAGCGCAAGCTGATAAGTACTGGGTACATAGTCTTTCCCCCTTGGGGGACCAGGCACGCTGGTTTGTGGAAGACAGTCCACTTGGCACCTGTCTCCCCTGTGGAATTATCAATAGAGCCACCTTTCATTTTCAAATGTTTTGATTTAGGTAACAATATATGGACATTCTAATCTTACTCCATATTACTAGAATCAACCTATTTCTACCTCAAAATTCAAAATAATATGTAGACGTATGTGTGTGCCCACATGTGCATGCGTGTCTGTGAGTGTGCAGTTTGCTACACTATCGTAAAGGATGAAAAATGACCATCCCATAGCAGTTCTTTTCTAGATTTGATGTTTTATTCCTCATTTTCAAGAAATCTATTTAATAAAACCTGAAATAGAAAGTAGGTAATTATGTGCTGAATCAGGATTGCAAGTATAATCAATTTGAATAATTACAATAAAAACTTAGTCTTCTGTCTATAAAATATGCCTTTAATAAAATTCATGAATATTTTTCACAAAATGTAAATTAAATTAATATTCATATGCTGGTTAACTGTGTACAACACTCAATAATATTAGGCCCACTGAATATTGCTCATTCAGGAAATAGCAATTTTTGTTCTCTAAATTTTGATACGTCAATATCAGGTGATTTGATATAAAATATTTTTTAATCTTTTCCCATTTGACATATGATTTTATAAATAGAATGATAAACATATATGTTTAAAATGATTTAACACACTGTATGGAATCAACTTTATAAACTGCATCAGACTGGTAACCGAAGTGTTTGTACACAAATGCTAAAAAAATATATAAAATTTACTTTATATTTATGCCTAACATATCTTATATATCTATAGTGTACATAGTCTTACTAAAGTCTATTATACATAATTTACAATACACATGTGTATTTCCCATATTAGCATTTCATATATTATTTGTATAATTGTATTGCTAGAGACTAACATTTATTGAGCATTATATTAAGTGCAGGGCACTCTTCTAAGCACTTTACATTTATTTTATCATCTCATCCTCCTAATGACCTATGGTTGTGAGGCACTGTTATATTCATGATCTCAGGATGAGGAAACTGAGTCACTCCCCAAGATTATACCACTATTAAGTGGTAGGGCCAGAAATCAAATCTGAGCCATTTGTCCACACTAATCTCCCTCCATGGGTCACACAGGCAAAACTGAAATTCATACACATATCTTTTAATTTAAAAACTAATGTTAACTCCAAATTTTCCCATAATATTCTGAAGAAAAACGATTTTCCCGTCTTCCTTTCCGGTGGCCCTCTGGTTCCATATCCTCTGATCTATTCCTGTAACCCACTCTGGTCTGTAGCATGGGTAAATACCCATAAATTTAATCAACACCTCCATTCAGGATTGGTTCACTAATTGAAGAGGATTTTAAGTTTGGATACAGTAGTTAGTTTTTCTGTGCAGTTTGCTTACAGTTCACACGAATTTTGCCACCAACATTTATTTTGTCTTTTCTTTTACTAATATTTTACAGTCACATATCTGTGCAAATATTAGATTTCAGGCAGTATAAAACATTTAAACTCACCTGTTATGCAAATATTTTTGTTGCACATATTTGGCAAAAGATTTGCCACTCTCCTATGTGAGAAGAATATAGAGGGGTCATGGTTTATGGACTTCCTTGCTGGGATGCTGGCAAATATTGAGAAATATCTCTAAAAAGTCTTGCTCCATTACCTAGAAATAAATTATCTCCTATGTCTTACCACAACATGTTATTAAACATTTCTTGTGGTTACTATTAGCCTGGGCTTTTCTAATTTAACACAGTTTTAGATATTACGTGTGTGTTTGTGTGTATGAGTTATATAAAACAATTATTGCATCTATTTAATTATTTATAATGATGAGAATCCTTTTTGGATTTTAAGTGTTTCCTGGAATCTTATGATTACTTATGTTTCCATTTTATGTGAGATGAGAAGAAATTGGAAATGAGAAAAGTCCTGCCAATTTTCTGACCAAGTAATTGAACGTACACGTCTTCCAGTCCAAGCACCTAAAACATTAGAAATTTACTCTGTATTTAATAAAAATGTTATTTGCATTAACTTATATTAACATTTAAAGTATCTGTGTAATTTCAATGTTTGTCTACCTAAGATTTCATGGAGAGTTAGGAATCCCAGATTTATAATTTTTGATTCTTAACAGTTTAATAAGAATCTGATTGTTTCCCTCCTCAGCAATCTTGCCTTTTTCTCCCCAAATGGGCTCTCCATGATTCACTAGCTCTGAATATGTAGTCACATCAGACAGGCCTATAGGGGAGTGAGGCATGTACCCAGAGGACCTATGATGGAATCTTTTTAACAGTTGAGGTTTCTTCTGGCTGAATATTGGAAGCCATATCTAATTTTCTACTAACTTAAAAAGCTAAATCGCTGACACAACAAAGAGAATATAAAATTTGTTGTTTTTTTTTACCAACTTGTTCAGTATCACTTAAGCAACATTAAATCAGATGAAATCAGAAAAAATTCATTTGGACTAAGGTACCTAATATAAAATGTACCTCTAAAGTTGTCCAGGAGAGGAGTTCTTTCTTGAAGGAAAAATTGAAAAAATAGTTACTATTCTTCACTGTAATTGCTGTTTATGCCAGTACCATAAAAATATATTCTAATTTTGAATCTGATTTTAAAACAAATATTTGAAAGAATCCATCGAAAAAAAGAATCCACACTCATCCAACTCTCTTGCCAGTAGACACAAATAACACAAGTTCTCTTCAATAAAGGGATGCCCACTTCTGGTTTCAGCTCCAACATGTAAAGAGTTTGGAAGTTGCCACTCCTGTACTTAAAACAAGAAAAATCCAGATACACTGAAAATCAGCAGCTTCTTTTGGATTCATCATAGAATGGAAGTTGCAAGACAAAGTACCACCCCAAAAACAGGAGAGAGAAGCGCATCCAGAGCAACACTGACGATATCTGCTTACCTGGGGCAGAAGCTCCTGGAAGCATAAGCTTGTGGGAACACTTAAATGGCAATTTTGAAGACTTGCTGGAGATTGAGGGTGGACTGGCAGGGGGAGGAAAAGAATAATCACTATGAAATACACTCAGAGAATTTTCTACAGCAAAGGCCTGTACTCCAGGGGACTATACTGGAGCTTTTTCCCAGTTGGGGAAAGGAAATTTCTTCCACTCTAGCCACCTCTACTTTCCTGTATTACATAAGGAAAAAAAAATTTAACAGAGGTCAGGGGTTTAAGAAAACAGATCAGAAACACTGCAATCAGGGAAAGGAGGAGAGAGTGAAGAAAAAAGCTGTACTACATAGAGAAACACATGTGAAGATCATAGCCCTGAGACACAGGCTCATGAAAAGACTGAGATTTAATCAGAATATTGCAGAATGCTCCCTCTCCATCTCACCTAACCACCATACTAAAAGGGATTCTGTATAATAGCAGCAAATTGCAGCAGAAAGAGCTGCAAGACATAGAGTTTCTCTCAGAAGGAGTACTTATGGAAGCCCAGAGTCCTGAAGAGACAACAAGCACACAGGATGATTTTAAAGTCTCCAGAGTCTCTAGTTATAGTAAAAATTTTAAAAAGCCCAGTTCCTAGCCAGAATAAAATAAATCCTCACACTAAATGCCCGTTTTCTTCAGTTTATGTTACCCAATAAAACATATCTAGCTTTCAACAAAAAAATTACAAAGTGTGCGAAAGGAAAGAAAAAACACAAAGAGACAAAGTAATCATCAGAACCAGACACATATGATACAGACGTTAGAATGATCAGACAGGGAATATAAAATGACTATGATTAATATGTTAAGGGCTCTAATGGAAAAAATATACAACATGAAAGAACAGATGACTGAGGTATGCAAAGTGTCTCTAAAAATAATAAGAAGAAATGCTAGAAATAAAAACACACTGTAACAAGAATGAAGAATGTCTTCTATAGGTTCATCCACAGACTCAAAAAGGCTGAGGAAAGAATCCGTGACTTTGAAGGTAAGAAAATAGAAAATGTGAAATGCAACGAGTAAAAAGAATGAAAAACCAAAACTAACTTCCAAAGATGGTGGGACAATATAAAAAAATATAACATATGTGTAAATATAATACCAGAAAAAGAAGAAAGAGAGGATAGAGAAGAAGAAATATTTGAAATAATAATGGTAAAGAACTTCAGAAATTAATGATGACCACCAAGCAACAGATTCAAGAAGCTTAAAGAACAGCAAACACATGCATAGTGAATAAATGACACCTAGGCATATCATATTCAAACTGCAGAGAATCAAAAATGAAAAGGAAACCTTATGAGAAGGTACATGAGAAATTTTGATCTATACAAAGAAAGGAAAAGTATCATAGAAGGAATAAGTGATGGTAAAATAAAATAATGGTTATTCTTTTTTTATTGCAGTAGAGTTGGCATACAATATTGTGTTCGTTTCAGGTGTACAACATAGTGATCAAACATTTATATACATTGTGAAATGATCACCTTGGTAAGACTAATAACCATCTGTCACCATACAAAATTATTACAATATTGTTGACTATGTTCCCTAGCTATGCAGTACACCTCATGACTTCTTTATTTTATGACTGTAAGTTTGCATCTCTTAATCCCCTTCACCTATGTTGCCCTTCCTGCTGCCCCTCTCCCTTCTAGCAACCACCAATTTGTTCTCTGTATCTATGAGTTTTTTCTGTTGTTTTGTTTTTTATAGATACCATATATAAGTGAAATCATATGGTATTCTTCTTTCTCTGTCTGACATATCACTTAGCATAATACCCTCTAGTTTCATCCATGTTGTCGCAAAAGGAAGAATTTCACTCTTTTTTTGTGGCTGAGTAATGTTCATCGTGTATATATATATATATATATCACATCTTCTTTATCCATTCATCTACCAAAGGACATTTAGATTCTTTTCATATCTTGGCTATTGTAAATAATGCCTCAAGGAACATAGGGGTGCATATATCTTTTTGAATTAGCATTTTTGTTTTTTTCTGATAAATACCGAAAAGTGGAATTACTGGAACATAATACATATGGAGGCTAAACAACATGCTACTAAACAACCAACAGAACAACAAAGAAATCAAAGAGGAAATCAAAATATACCTTAAGACAAATGAAAACAGAAACACAATGATCTAAAATCTATAGGACACAGCAAAATCAGTTTTAAGAAAGAGGTTTATATTGATAAAGGCCTATATCAAGAAACAAGAAAAATCTCAAATAAACAATCTAAGTTTACAGCTAAAGGAACCAGAAAAAGAACAAACAAAGCCCAAAGTTAGTAGGAGGAAGGAAATAAAAAAGATCAGAGTGGAAATGAATGAAATAGACTAAAAAACAAAAGAAAAGAGCAATCAAACTAAGAGCTGGTTCTTTGAAAAGATAAACAAAGTTGATAAACCTTTGGCCAGAGTCATCAAGAAAAAAAGAGAGAGAGCTCAAATAAATAAAATCAGAAGTGAAAGAGAAGTTACAACCTACACCAGAGAAACATAAAGGATCATAAGAGATTACTACAATTATATGCCAACAAATTGGAAAAGCTAGAAGAAATGGATAAATTCCTAGAAACATACAATCTTCCAAGACTAAGTCAGGAAGAAATAGAAAATTTGAACTGACATTACTAATAATGAAATTGAACCAGTAATAAAAAAAAACAAAAACTAACAAACAAAAGTCCAGGACCAGATGGCTTCACAGGTGAATTCTATCAAACATTTGAAGAAGAGTTAATACCTATGCTTCTCAAACTATTCCAAAAAATTGAAGTGGAAGAATTGCTCCTAAACTGCTTGTTATTCTTAATTAATCTAAAAGTTGTGTTTCTTAAAAAATAATACAGAATATATTCGTTGATAACACATATGGATACTTTAAATGAATGACAAATATTATAAGGAAGAAAGAGAAGTGTCGGCGAATATTACTTAGGTATAAATCTAACAAAGTATCCACAGGATCTATATGTGAAAAACTATTAAATAAAGATGAAAGGCATCAAGGAGTTTCTAAATTAATGGAGATATATCATGTTTCTGGATTGGTTTGCTTAATCTTGTCGAGATCTCAATTCTCCCCAAGTTGATCTATAGATTCAGGCCAATCAAAATTTCAGCAGGCCATTTTGTAGATCTTGACAAACTGATTCAAAAATTTATATGGCAAGATTAGAGACCTGGAATAGCCAATACAACCTGAAAAAGGGCAAACTTACAAGACTCACACTATCTGATTTCAAGACTTAGAATAAAGTTAGAAGAAATAACATAGCACAGTGAAATAATAAACATATAGCACAATAGGATAGAATACAGATCCCAGAACTGGACACAAATATAGTCAATTTATTTTTAACAGAGGCACAAAGACAATATAATGGAGAAAGGATAGTCTTTTCAATAATTGGTGTAGGAACAATTGGACACCCATGTGCAAAAAAAGAAAAAGAATCTAGACATAGGCCTCACACATTACATAAAAATTTTCTCAAAATGAATCATTACAACATGCAAAAGGATAAAATTTCAAAAGCAAAACATAGGAGAAAATCTATGTGACACTGGAGTTTGTGATGAATTTTTAGATGCTACACTGAGAACAGGATTCATGGATGAAAAATCAGTAAGTTGGATTTTATTAAAATTAAAAACTTACTCTCTAAGATATTGTTAAAATAATGAGAAAAACAATTTATAAACTGGCAGAAAATATTTTCAAAATATACGTCTGGTAAGAAAACATATCTATCATCTATAAAGAACACAAGAAAACAAACAACCCAGCAAAAAAATGGGCAAAATATTTGAAGAGACCTATCACCAAGAAAATATACAAATGGAAAATAAAATAAACATATGAAAACATGCTCAACATCATTTGCTATTAGGGAAATGCAAATTTTAAAAAATGCAATGCCACTGTACATTATAATAGGTTTTTATAATGCCTGAAAATCTGAAAACTGACAATACAAATTGCTGGTGAAATACAGAGCAATAAGATCTCACATTCACTGCTGGTGAGATACAAAGGGTACAGCCACTTTGGAATATGGTGTGGCAGCTTCTTAACAAAGCTAAACGTGGCCTGACCAATATGATACAGGAGTAGTGCTCCTAGGTATTTCCAATTGATTTAAAAACTATGTCCACACTAACATGTGCATGCGAAGGTTTGTAGAAGTTCTATTCAGAATCACTTTTCAAGATGTATTTCAACAAGTGAATAGATATGTAAACCGAAGAACATCCATAAAATGGAATACCATTCAATAGTAAAAAAGGAATGAACTATCAAGGCAAACAAAGGCATGGATGAATCTTAATTATATTTTGCTAAGCGAAAGAAGCAAAACTATAAATTCTATATGCAATGTCATTCCATTTATATGAAATTAGGTAAAAGTAAAATTATAGAGACAAAAACATGTCAGTGGTTACCAGGGACTTGGGAGGGCAGTGAAGGGGTTGATTAGATGATTCACAGGGGATTTTTTAGGGTGGCACAACTATTCTGTTTGATACCGTAATGCTGGATACATGACACTATGTATTTGTCAAAACCCATAGAAATTTACTTCACAAAGAGTGAACCATAATGCACGAAAATTAAATAAAAATAATTTGGGAGGTTCAGCAATCTCAGAATGGAGTGGAAACTGACAAAATAATCTAACTGTGTTACAATTGCGTGAGACAATCGCGCTGAAGAGGATGGGGGAAAATATAGTGACAAGTAACTTTGGAGAGTGTGGGGACTGCATGACTAAAAGCAAATGAAACTGTGAAAAATAACCATTGTGTTAGTTGATAAACTTTCTTCTTACAAAGGTAGAGGTTAACAATTCTAAAACCACAATATATGTATACTAGAATTGAACAATTAAATGGCTGGTCGACAGTGGAAACCAAATTTCTAACTGCTGGATTAAGAGGTTACAGATAGTAAGAAGAGAATGTTAGAATGACTCGTGCTTATGATTTAGAGTTGGAGACATCACATACATTTATATTTAACTTAATATAGATACAGATGGATGCATTATAAATATTTATAGATATGTGCCTATGCATGCATTAGTATACACACATATATTACTGTGCTTTGTCAGCTGTGAGGGCCTATGAGCAATGACACTCCAGTAGTAAAGAGTACATCTAGAGATCGGATCTTATTTTCTAATACCATTCTCCAGTAAAAGAAATGGGATCCTTGGAGAAATGGTTGATTCCACAACTCGGGCAAGAAATACTCAATGTGGTCCTGGAGCACCAGAAAGCATGGAAGTACTCTAAAACAAAACAAAATAAAAAACACTTGTAAATGTTTTATATACTTATTGTATATATGATATATTTATAGGGTATAAATAAGACATAAGAATCAACTGAAAGAGCCCCTAATGGTCATATCTGGAACAATTTGAGGAAAAAAATAAATGCAGCATTGCATTATAATCCAAAGTACAAAATAAATATTTGTGAGCCCATACTACTATAAATATATGATTGAATAAATAAATACTTGGAAGAGGAGATAGGCAAAATTCCCAGATAGAAGAATGCCAAATGATTTACTTAGATTTTTTGCCTTCAAGGAAGTGGAGGCTAACTTTCCACTTCTTAAGTGTGGGCTGCACATAGTAAACTCTTTCTGAAGAGAAGGGAAAGGAGGGGAAAGGAAGTACTTTACAGTGGAGAAATAAAGCAAATGGTAGCACAGCCTGGTGATCTAGGTTGACGTCAACAATGATAATTCGTATTGACAGTGCACATCTTAACTATGATGTACTGAGAATGGCACTTTATACCTCTGTGATCTTCCTCACAAAAAGCAATAAATTCAGTCTAATCATGAGAAAAATATCAGAAAAATCCCAATTGAGGGACATTTTACAAGATATCTGACCAGTACTCCTTGAAACTGTCAAGGTCATCAAAAACAAGGAAAGTCTGAGAAACTGTCATAGGAGCCTCAGGGAACATATCTACTGAATGCAATGTGTTCTCATGAACCTTATCCTGAAACAGAAAATGGGCATAGTTAAAAACTAAGGAAATCTGAATACAGTATGGACTTTAGTTAATAATAACATACCAATATTGTTTCCTTTATTGTGATGAATGTACCATGCTAATGTAAGATTTCAATAATAAGTGAAATTGGGTGTGGAATAAATGGAAATTCTCTGTTCATATATGGATGTGTGGAAATCTTTGCCACTGTTCCCTATATCTAAATCTATTTTAAAATAAAAGTTTATTACAAATTTTGAAAAAAAGATACCCAGGAATGACTGACAGTAAGAAGGACTGAAGGAAGTAAGGTTTAAAAATTCATATATAAGTTAGTAGACAGAATTATTTTAGACAAAAAGGACTATCATCTGAATTATAGTATGATGGATGTGGAACAGACCCTATTATTTAATCCTATATCCCATTTTATACAGTTTTATGAAGAAACTGAGCACATGAGAAATAAAGAGGCTTGGTCAGGGTGATACTTTTATATTATTTCTGGAATCTACACAGAAACTGATTTCTTGAAGATGATATTGCTACTTTTCACTTTCTAAAACTCCCTAGTCTAAGAATTGTTAAAATGCTTTTATTTTTTCTGAGTAGGACATTTACCTGAGGCTGACATTTTAATTTTGTTAAATGCACTTACGGAAAAAAATTTTCAGGATAACTTTATTAAACCTAAAATAATAATAAATTTGAGGGTATTGCTTTCAAAAAAAGGAATACCTCCTCTGTTATTCTTTTGTTAACATCTACATCTATATGTGACAAAATACCATTCTACAGTTGTATATTTGCATAAGAAAGTTGTTTGAATAAGTGATTTTATTTATATGTTTGGATCTGTTGAAGTCTCTGGAATAACATTTTCCCACCATTATTCAAATGAATTAGTTTCTGTAAATAAAGTATCTTCTTGTATAAAAATTTTAAAACCAAAAAATGTCAACAGCAATCTTATAGCTTTATGGAGCTTCCCAAATATTCTAGAGTAACAGAATTTTATAACATTTCTAGAAATGCTATTCTACGATTTCAAATTAGTAAGGGAATATTTCGAGTCTCGTAGAAGGTAAAGCTAAAGAGAAAGTATATATTCTTTCTCTTTTCCTCATCTGAGGCCTGGGATCTTCATTTGGCTTCTTCATTTTGGCTAATGATTTAACAGTGCAGATAACCTTTCCTAGATATATCCCAAGGAAAAGCTAACAGTCTTTTGTTAAACGGTTTATTCCAGTGATGCTTGCATGGGTGTAAGCACATGGCAGAAAAGAACCTCATGCTTTTAAACCAGAGTCACTATTTGCTTCCAAGTCTAGATAAACAATTGATATTGAGAACTGGAACAATTCTAGAAGCTGAGAGCAGTTGGTCTGCCTTTTCATATTTTCCTAGTATTTGCATGTAAAAGACTCCCATTAGGGTAGTTTGTTCACATTCAATATGGAGTTCCCCTCCTGGGCAGCATTGTGCCTGAAGTCAGCTTAGAGGTGCTTGGCTTTCCTCTTATCATAGCTACCTCTTTATATAGAGTTCTCTTCACCTCACACACTGAGCATTCATCTGATTTGAAGCCAGGAAACAACTTCCCACTCTCAGTATGAGACACTGAAGCTTACCCAGAAAAGAAACAGAAAATGGGCATAGTTAAAAACTAAGGAAATCTGAATACAGTATGGACTTTAGTTAATAATAACATACCAATATTGTTTCCTTTATTGTGATGAATGTACCATGCTAATGTAAGATTTCAATAATAAGTGAAATTGAGCGTGGAATAAATGGAAATTCTCTGTTCATATATGGATGTGTGGAAATCTTTGGAGTTGCAGGTTCTTTGAGTTTCCATGGCATATCTACAGTAAGAAGTGATGAGGTAATGAAATAAAATTTCCTTTGACGTCAAACAAATTCATATGCATTAATCTAATATTAGCCCATAATTAAATCCTTTATATAGTAGATAACGATTGTTGTATGTATAAGGAACAAGAAAGAATTCATTGTAAAGGGGTTTTAAGTTTTGTAATTTTATGAGCATGGCCAAAAAGAGCAGTGTAGATATATGTTGTTCACCAGATCATGAAAATAGCTTTTTGTGCAAACAGATTCTGAGTGATAGCATGGTCTGTAATGGTATTTCACTTGTATTCAGTTATTTAACCCTGTCACTGTTTCTGCAATTTCTAGATGAAGGAAACCACTGCATATTCCAAACAGGTCTGCTCACCGACATGATATTAATGAATAGTGGCACCACATCAAGTCTGGAGGAGGACCAGCCACAAGGAAGTTATTTATGTAACTTATTATTCCAGCCTGCAAAACAAGAAGAAATGGTTCTTTAACAGCCAGAGCCAAGAATTCACAGAGCAAGGAATGTCTTATTCTTAACAAATCAATATAGTGAGGCTTTTCACTTCATTCTACAGGAGTAATTAAAACATTTGCATCCAAGGGGATCCATAGGACATGATGCATGACAAATTTTAGCTGCCACCCACAACCATCTCTAAACAACACTATTGCCAAGCATTTCCAGAAATTGCAGCCAAAAGGGACAAGTGAAACATAAAGCAGTGTTCTTCATTAATTCATGCAGAGGAGCTCTACAGTGATGGCATATGTTTTGGTGGTATATTTTCTAACTGAAATGAAGTAATCCATAAAGTGTCCACAGGAACAAGCTACCTAAGGTTTTATCATATACTCACAGAGAGTTGTCTTAGGGGTTACAGCTATGAAGTCCACAATTTTCACTTAATGGGTTAAATAAGTCTTCTGTTGCTGTTTAACTTAAATTAATAATGTACACAATGTAAAAAATAAAATAATAGAGAAGAATTTTTAATTGAAAGATCTTCTGCTCCATCCTACTCATCTCAAGTCACTCTCTTTAGATGGAAAAACCTACATTTAATAGTTTGTTTTTCATTTTCCAGCGGTTAATTTGATCTCTCTAAATCATATATGTGTACAGCTCTTTACTGAGTTATTGATTTTATAAATTACTTATAGGTTTCCTACTGAGGTAAATAAGAATTTGGCTTAATTATACTTACCCTTATTCTCTTTCATATATGCCTAGATACGAGGAGATTGTTTACTAAAATCTGCCGTTAGAAATAAGTCACCTTATATATGAGTCCTAAAATGCTCTCTTATTTTAGGCCTTTTTCTTTATTAGCTTGTTTTGAACAAAGTGAAATATTTTGAGAAAAATACAATATAACCTCAGTTGTCCAGGATGCTTAAAGAAGTCTGGTGGTGTGAATAAAAGCAAGAAGCAAAGAAATACAAGAAAGAGTTAGTGACTATCATTGTATATGACATCACAATAAGTGCTAGATGTCTTTATGAAGCTCATTTTCAAGGCAATGGAAAAATTATATTTTTGTTATGAAGAAAATATTTCTTTAGAGTTATACATTTTAAAAATGATCATAATACTTATAATATTATGCAAATGGTACTTGGAACTTGAACTAACTTTTCCAGTGACAAGATTACATACGAATTTAAAAGGTACTGCATTTCAAGTAATTTAGATGGAATTGAGGATGACGTGCCCTGAGAGCCTGTGCTAGATGATTAGAAAAGCAGTTTTAATGGTGACAAAGACAGGTATGTAGAAGATGCAAGTGAAGAATTTGAATAAAACTGTTTCATAAAATTTGAGAGTAAAGTAAATCTGTATTGATATATTACTTACATAAATGATTGTAAATACACAATTAAATTGAGGAATGAAATATTCATCTAAAAATTTATTTGTAGTAAATCTGGCCAAAACATTTTTTTTTAAGTTCTCATTTTAAAAAATGAGGGATTACTTTATATTTGGATTCTCTCTCCCTTTTCTCTCTCTCTGTCTCTCATATATATATCACAATTGTTACTCTTTGTACTGGTTACTTGTTTAATATATTTATAACATACATTTAATTAATATATTAATTAACCTATGTCATTATTTTCAAATATTTGGTGTCTCTCCCTGAAGAAAGATTAAACCTCCAATCTTGTTAAAATCATGGATGTGAGAGCAATGAGTCACTTCTGGAAATAAATTTTAGAAGCGGTTTATAAGTCATGCTCTCTTTCTTCCACTTCCAGAAAAGCTAGCACTGACCCAGACAGGATAGCTCATCAGGCTGGGTGCCAGCGTGAAGGAAACATGGAGGAGCCCACAGCTGACCCACAGAACAAAGGTAACAGGAATCAATTTGAACATTTGTTGGTGTAACCTGGTCAAGTTTTAATGACATAGAAAATCATTTTTTTTCTATAGCATGGCCCAGTTCATCCTGATTGATATATATGTTAATCTTTATTTCATGAGGTAAAGACCGCAGACAGTTTCTGAGGCCTTTTCACAGATATGATTGCTCCTACTATTCTCTATTATTCTCTACCTCTTTTCATTGTATTTCATGGTCCAATTTAGGCCAGCAGTATTTCACTTCCATTGTCAAGAATGGAAACACTTTCATCCTGGGTAACCACATGTAGCAGGTTAAATAATGACCCCCACAGATATTAAGTCCTAATCCCTGAAATCAGTACATGTTACCTTATTTGGGGGGGAAAAAAGTCTTTGCAAATGTGATTAAGTTAAGGACCTTGAGATAAGAAATTATCTTGGATTTTCTGGTAGGCCCTAAACACACACATAAGTATCATTATAAGAGAGGCAGAGGGTATTTGACTTTCTCCCTCTGACTTATTTCACTTAGCATAGTACCCTCAGGGTCCATCCATGTTGTCACAAATGGCCGGATTTCATCATTTCTTACGGCTGAGTAGTATTCCAGTATATATATACACCACACGATCTCACTTATAAGTAGAAGATAAAAACAATGACAAACAAACACATAGCAACAGAGATTGGATTGGTTACCATAGGGGAGGATGGGAGGGGGGAGGGCAAAAGGAGTGATTAGGTTCACATGTGGTGATAGACTATAATTAGTTTTTGGGGGGTGAACATGATGTAATCTACACAGAATTTTAAATATATTACGGTGTACATCTGAAAGCTATATAATGTTATCATCCAATGTTACTGCAATAAAAAAACAAAGGACACATAAAAGCCTACCCATCAAAAGTAAAAGAATAAAAAAAGAAAAAAGAGAGGCAGAGTGAGATTGGATTGACACGGAGGAGAAGGCACAGTGAGGAAGAAGCAGAGAAAGACTTGAAGATGCTGGCCTTGAAGAGTGGAGTATGTGGTCACAAACCAAGGAATGCTGTAGCTACCAGCAGCTGGAAAAAGTAAGGAATGGATTCTCTCTTAGAGGTTCCAGAGAAGTGTGGCCTTATCCAGACCTTGATTTCAGCTCAGTGAAACTTATTTCAGACTTCTGGCTTCAGAAATGTCAGAGAATAAATTTCTGATTGTTTTTTTAAACAGCTTTTTTTTGGAGTATAATTGATGTACAAAAAACTGTATATATTAATGTGTACAATTTGACAAGTTTGGACGTATGCAAACACCAGTGATACGGTCATCACAATCAAGGTAACAGACATATACAACACCTCCCAGAGTTTCCTTTCATCCTTTTGTTTTTTTTTTTTTTTTTTTCAGAAAAACTCATAGAAGCAGAGAAAACAATAGTGTTTGCCAGGGGCTAGAGAGTGCAGGAAATGGGGACTTGTTACTTCATGGGTATAAAGTTTCAATTATGGTAGAGATCTGCAGTACAGCATAGTGCCTATAGTTAAAAATATGGTATTGTGCGCTTCAAAATTTGTTAAAAGGGCAGATGTTATGTTAAGTATTCTTATCTCAAAAATAAGTGAATGAATGAATACAAACATGCATACACACATACATACATAAACACATAAATACATTTTTATTGTTTTAAGGAGTTAAGTTTGTGGTAATTTATTATAGTAACAATAAAGTCCTCAGCACTTTGGCTATATATATTATTTCCAAAGTTGCAAATTAAAAAACTGTTTGCACTAACCATGTAAATAGTGGTTACAGAAAAAAAATAGCCAAAATAAATTTTAAAGACTGTTTTTCCACATTATTAATGTAATTAGTCAGCACATTTTACGGTGTGTGATTTTTTTTTAGATATAATAAAATGCTGTATGTTATTCAAATGCATTAGTCGTGCATCACTTAACAGGGATATGTTCTGAGAAGTGCATCATTAGGTAATTTCGTCACTGTGCAAACATCATAGAGCGTACTTACACAAACCTGGATGGTATAGCCTACTATACACCTGGGCTATATGGTATTAATTTTATGGGACCATCATTGTATATGCAGTCCATCGTTGACTGAAACGTTGCTATGCAGCACATGACTGTATATATATTTTAATAAAGTTCCTTGTGATAACTACAGGCAAAATCATTTGCTCCTTTCTAAAATCTCACAGCACCTGGAACAGCTAATGTGTTTTAAAAGTTAATATGCTGCATTGCTGCCAGAAGATGTATTGTAGTGTGATGGAGGAAGTATAGGTTTTGGGCTCTGACAGAATTGGTTTATAACTATCGTTCTTCTACTCAGTAGCTGAGTGATCTTTGAAATGTTTCTCAAGCCTCAATTTCTTCATCTGTAAAATAAGAATAATACCTAATTCACAGTGTAATTTATGTATTAAATCTACACAAGATGCATGACTTCGTGCTACATGATATATTACTTAATGTTATTGCTACTTCCTTTTGGATCTGTGTGCCAACTCGTGAATCTTCAAAGTCAGGAAATTCAGATTTTTCTATTTCTGGTATAGTCAAGTAGCTCATACTTACCAGATATGAGCTAGGTCATTACCAAGTGTTTAGGAAAAGGATGAATGACTGATTGAATGAACGAATGAGTGAGTGACCTGCTGGACAAAAAGCGCTCTAAATCTTTGCTCAACCCTACACTCTTGAAAATGATAACGAAGAAAGAAACCTCAAGATCCACTAATCAACTAAGCACAGTTATTTTTTACCTCTTAACTGTGGGTTTCCAACTCTGCTATTTTCTTCTTTCACTTTGGAGGAAAATGGTTGTCAAAATAAAAGGTACAACGGGTCTGGTACCTGCTTGTCTGTCATGTTCATTCGAAGCAATTCATCTCCAGTTACCAGGAACAATTGTCTAAGGAAGATAAGGAACTTCCATATGACCACCTCTGCCCATAGTTGTGTTAATCCTGTTCCCTCCCACTGAGTTCCAGAGACCCAATCTGAATCCTGCTTCTTTCTGGGAAACCTCAGCCTGATAACAAATGAGATGGCCTGCACACATCTTGTTTGCCATTAGAGTCTTTGTCCCTCCTTAGTGAAAGTTTCTTCAATAAGCGTATGAATATCTTTCAGTCAGTTTATCATTTATAAAATAGCAATAAACATGCTTATTACATAAGGTTATTATGAGAATTCCATGAGGATTCTAAATATAGCCCCAGGGCCCAACACAGCACATTTGACAAATGTTAGATCTCTTTCAACTTTATACTTACTCATTTTTTAAGGAAACTGTATAGTATAGTCATTGAAAGTGGAGTTCTATAGAAAAACATGGGTTTCATTTTGAATCTTGGCTCTAAATTTTATTAGCTATGTGATATACCACAAGTTACATACCATCTCTCAATTTTCTCATATATAAAATGGGAATAATAATAGCACCTCTCTCATAGGTTTTTTGTAAGAATTAAGTAAAGATATCTATAAAATTTTGAGATATTCATGTTGATTGCTGATCAAAACGGATAACACTGGAAAAATAATTTTCGTGGGGCAGTAAAGGTTGTAGCTGGGGATCAAGTCTCCTGTTTTGAAAAATGAATATTTACTATATCTCTTGGTTATGCAAGTGATAATATGAAGCAAGAAGTTAGATGAATCTAGAGTTCAGAGGACATTTAAACTGAAAGATGAAAGGGATTGACATCATCAGTGTTAGTTGGTGTTATAAAGCATGAGGCTAAATGAGGTTATCTGGGAAGAATGTTTAGTTAGAGAGAAATGCTCTCAGGATATATGGCTGGGGTACTTTAGCATTTAAGGTTGAACAGAGGAAAAGCTCTCGGCTGAGAAGACTTTAAAATAGCAACAAGAGAAATAGAAAGAACATTGAAAGAATGTTACAGAAACTATTTCAATCAGAATTCAGCGGCAGATAACAGAAACTATTCTATCAATTCTAAGCAGAAAGCAATTAAATATAGGAAATTAGATGCTCACAAATTTGATTGTTGGGCTGATCCACAAAAATTGCTCCCGGAACAAGGTAACTGAGACTTCTAATCAAAGGGAAGATTTTCATATGTCATAAGCAGAAGCCTGGTGAAACATATAGGCATTGTCTCAATTTCTGGCACCAAGATCATACCACCTTAGCCACAATCTGGACATTAAAAACCACCACCAGATCAATTGGCTTTACAGGTTTGTTGCGCAAGCAAAAAGAGTGCTTCATGCTCTTTGCTCTGCTCTCTCCATCAATTTCAAATTCTAGCCTTACTAGGGCATTTCATTGGCATTACTTAAATCCCTACATCTGTAAACTGATATATATGGAAGTCTGGAAAATATAGTTTTTAGCTTTCTAGCTACTGTAGTACAGGAAGGTAAAATAGAAGAATATTAGAACAGATATTAAGTGAGTCAGTTTGCCATATCTACCAAAGGAGATGCAAGAAGAGAGTTATTTGAAGAAGAGATGAGTAGCCAGTTATGCACAATGCTACTGATAAAGCAAATAAGATGAGAACAGAGAAGTGATGATTGAATTTGACATAATGGGAGGTTCTTGCCAATCTCAACAATAGAAGAGGAGGGTGAAAACTTTAGGGAGATAGTACAGGTTGAAGAGTGAATAACAAATGAGGAAATGGAGACAAGAATAGAAACAACTCATTTTTAGAGTGTTTTTTTTAAAAGAAGCAGAGAAGTTGGGCAATAGTTGCAGGTGGATGCAGGGGTCAATCAAAAAGTTTTGTATTTTGTTGGTTTTAAATAAAGTATAGTGGTAAACTGATGTGAATAATTCAGTTTGGAACATGTTTCAAGAGAAATAAGAGTTAACTACAAGATAAAATTCTTAAGAAGGTAACAACCAAAATTAGGGCTTTTTCAGAGAAGAAAAATTAAGGGAAAGAGGAAAAAGGGAGACCAGGATACTTGCAAAGAAATAGATATAATAATAAATTGAGAGCCTAATTGGATAAAAAGAGAAATGAAGATAGAAGATGAGAGATGAATAGTGGAAGAGTTTGGTGGATCAATAAATTTAAGGTCTAAATCAGGTGAAAACATTTTAGAGTGGACCAACTATAGTCAAGAGTAAATGGAAGTGGTCAGAGTGATGTGGTTATGGCTATTGGCTGTTGGAAGTAAGAAGGTCAAGAAACAGAGAGCCAGGGATGAAAGATGGATCATCTTGGCTTAATGACTAATAATAACAGTAACACAAGTGGATAATAAAATGCTGAGCCAAGGAAAAAAAAATGACTAAAGACCAAAAATATCTTTAGTGAGTGAGGCAAGAGTAATTTAGTAAAATGGTATGGTCTTCAAAAAAGCTGTGATTTTGAACAAGAAAAGAGAAAATACATATATGCTGAAATTAGATTTGTTGTAAGGACTAAAAATAATCTATCCGAAGCAGTATGTCTGAACACACGCACACACACACGTACTCACCACAGAAGTATTGCAAAGCTAAGCAAGAAATCTGATTCCACGGCATAAATATAGGAAGTTTTTAGAGTAAGTGAAATCTGAGCTATTATATGTTACTTTGTGATAATCCTTCTATTAAAGATGAAATAATAAAATAATTTTTTTAAATCCTACATATTTGTTGACATGCTGTCTCCTGCAGTGAACTCCTTGATGATATTGACTGTTTCACTCATCTGTATGTTCCCAGCAACTAGCACATTATCAGGCAGACTGAACCAATATTTGTTGAATTCAAAGTTCTAGGAACCTCAATTATGTGAAGAGATTTTTCTCAAATTAACGACTGATGTACGGGGAATTTGAGAGAGTCTAATTTAGCCATTGTACAGCAAGTGGAAAATGAATTATGCTGTGGTGAATCACAAGAAATTTGAATAGCACTTTCACTTATCAAGCACTGTACTCTTTGTTTCCCAATGTCTAGCATATTTCCAATTTACTAAAGTAAATGTGGACTGAAAATGTGATCTGTTATTTTTGTGCATGTAATAGCAAATAATTATAACGCATATTTTCAAGAAAATCAAAAGCTAGGCCCCCGCCTGACCCTGAAAATTTGTTGAGACAATCTGTGTTCACGGTTCATTAGTGATATGTTCTACCAAGCTGGTGAATAAATAATCATTTTCATTCCCTTTCATTCCTTCTCTTGCTTATGGAGGCCATTAGCAGATAAGAATGACATTAATGCACATTTTGTGTAATAAAGATTCCATGAACCTAAGAATCTTATTTTCACTGTCAAGGGCCCATAACTGCAGTAGGAAGATGATGAATAAGAGATAAAAAGCCAGAAATAGCAAAATTCAATACAATTTAAGTGAAGTGCAATCAGAAATGTGAGTGAGTGAAAAAAATGCAATTATATGCTAGCAGAAGGAGACTACTGATAATTAAATATAAATGTATAATATACGTATACGTATAACAAATATAAATATATATAGTATAGATTAATTCTGTGAACATAATATGTATGCATAGTTATGTGTGTGTGTACATATACACATTATAAATAAATTATATTTAAGTGTGATTACATGAAAAACAAAAGGATTTACTTAAATCCTTGCCTGACAAGTTTTATGGATTTCTTTCACCTTTAGATACAGCTAAAGTTAGTTGGCAACGATAAGTAAATGTAGAGCAGACCATTTCAAACCCTTACACAAATATGCACATACAATTCAATAATGGTGCCAATAACACTGCGCTAATGAAAATTGCCTTCCTGATTATTGTCTTATTTCCTTCTCATATTGGTAAAAATAATTTGTGAAGAGATTGACTTACCCGAAACTAAATGATCATGCCAGTTGTTGATGGCTTGCCTTAGTAAATACAATTAGGATTATCTTCTGCTCCTTGAATACTCTAAGAGTGAGAATCAGAGATTTCAGCTATAATGCTCGTGCTGCAAAGGGGAAAATCCTATTGATCCGGTGAGTGATATATTTTTAAGTATAATGTACAGGAAAAATACCTTTGAAAAATGTTTTATTTCATATGGTATCCAGCCAGCTATGTGATTATTTTGGCAAGATTAATAAGAAAATAAACTGTGGGTCCCAAGTTCTTGTGAATCACTACTCACTAATGAGAAGTAGTTTAGAGGTTTATTAAGAAAAGAGGACTCAAAAGAATGGCCTAGAGTCTAATAACGTGCATTGACTATTCACAAGGAAAAATATTCCTAACACTGCAGCACCTTTAAAGCTTGGTTTTAACCCCTGCTCTAAACAATGAACCCAAACTAGGTAAATTTAGTTAAGTATATAGGAGGGGCCTCAGTTGTTGAATTTTGTTTCAGATTGAGATTAAAAAAAGAAATAAAAAATTGTGATTCACGTGTATTGGATCTTGTTTTAGTGAAGAGCTTTTCAGGGAAAGTAAAATGACACTTAGCCGTCTCAAAGGAAGTACAAAGAGAGAACTGATTTTTTTAATGACTTAAAAAGACACAAATGACAGGGGCTGGCCCCGTGGCCGAGTGGTTAAGTTCGCGCGCTCTGCTGCAGGCGGCCCAGTGTTTCGTTGGTTCGAATCCTGGGCGCGGACATGGCACTACACATCAAACCATGCTGAGGCAGCGTCCCACATGCCACAACTAGAAGGACCCACAACGAAGAATATACAACTATGTACTGGGGGGCTTTGGGGAGAAAAAGGAAAAAAATAAAATCTACAAAAAAAAAAAGGCCTAAAGGAGATATGGCAGATATGGATATACTCAAAAAAAAAAAAAAAAAGACGCAAATGAGAAAGAAGGAATTGTTGAAGTAAATTCAAAGTGAGTCTTTTTCTGCCAAGGGAAGGAAAGAACTAAATAAATATTAACACAATCCACATTAAAATGCCAACTAAATTTTATAGAAAAGTACACCATAATATTTGTATTATTTTTATTTTAAGTTTTAAAATATTTTAATTACAGAAAAAATGATACAACACATACTAGTATACTTACTAAAAAACCAAATTAATATTATAAAAAGTTTACTTCGGATCTTTCTTTTTTAAAAGAAATAACACGCTACACATATTGCTAAGGCTCTTCACTTCACCATCTTTGTTGAATTCCTCACTCTCTTATTCTACAGTTGATGAGTATTCTCCCCATGCATATTTTATAATATTATCACATGTATAGCTGCGTATATATGTATTAGCACATGTATCTGTACTTGAGAAGATAGCATTGTATGGTTTGAAAATACATGGTTTAATGCTATCATACTGTCTGCATCCTTAGACAATTGGGTACCCATGTTTATTGACGCAGATCTGTGTTAATCCATGTTAATACCCCAATTGATAGGCATGTACATTGTTCTAATTTTCACCATTTCGATATTGCAATGAAAATCCCTTACATCCTGCCTTTTTTACATGTGTGAGTTTTCTAGGATATACCCAGTTTCATGAGCAGTCTCAACTCAGATGGATATAAACATGAAATATTTTTAATTTTCTCCAGTTACTGCCTTCACCTTTGTGCTGGTGAATCTCCTTTCCAGTTCCTTGATAATATCTTGTATGAGTTCCATGAATTCTCATTTTCCATAATAAATTCCATGTTAAAGCACTAATGACAACCTCCATTTAAGCCTCCTTTCCTCTCTTCCCTCTTCCAGGTTAGAGCTGGGACACTGACTGTTGAGAGTGGAGAATATAGCTGGCAATGCCTGGCTATAAGACGCTTAACTCTGCATCCTTCTTTTGTAGATATTTGAAATGAGGAAGACGGAGAAGTAAAGTGAAAGGTTTTTTGGGGGTTTGCTTTTATTTTTTTTATTAAACTGCCCGTTTTTCATTGTTGTTTGTTTGTTGGTTGGTGCTTGTTGCTGGATGACACTGAGCGGCGGACAATTCCTCTCTGTGGCAGCCTTATGAACACTGGATCTTTTGCGGAGGGCTCGAGGGGCACATGTCCTTTAGGTAACTGCTTTGCAATTTCTTGATTTGTGGAATCTAGATCAAACTCAAATATTCCACCCATCTTACCTCCAGCAACAGCCGATAAACACCACGGCTGGGAATTCTCTTACTCCTCAGGGCGATAAAACTCTTACATGGAATACTGCCTTGATAGCTCAGAAACAACTCCCCTAGCTTTTCCTTTTAACACCCCCCCAAAAATCTGTACCTTGTCACACAGAACATGGGAATATAGTGGGCTCCACTCTCGCTCTGTCTTTCTGCCCTGCCTTATCTCTTCAAATTTGCTTTTCCACAAGGCTAATGGACAAGTTTGGTTCCTGAGCAATCACTTATCTGGAAAATAAAATGTGTATTTACCTTTCTAAAGCAGTCCCCAGTTTGATGAGTACATCTACAAAACCCTTTATTTTCCCAGGTCTCCTTCCAAGAACATTGTACTCGCAAGACTGACTCCAGTCACCTCGCTCCTCCTTTTGACTCTACTTTCTCAAGAGTCAGAGAAAAATATTGGAGAATGGAGTGATGCTGAGTGATGATGAGGAGTGAGCAAGGTTGGCTTACAGATGTCTTAGTCAGCACTGATATCCCTATTGATGATTGCCTTGAGAATGGGGGTGTTTAACATCTCTTTATCCTGAGTATTGTGCCCTGATTACCATTTTGGGAGCAACGGGAAGAATCTGCTTCTATATTCTATTGCGCAAAGAAATAAACGCTGGATTGTAGGGTAGGCACAATTTACTAGATAAAGATGACAAATAGCTCTCTTATGGGGCAGCACCAACTTGCAATTACATCACCAGTATATAAGAGGTTTCTATTTCTCTACATTTTCATCTACATTTGAATTAGCAGACATTTTAATATTCTCCAATGTTAAGGAAGTGAAATAAAAAATCATGGTTGTTTTGATCTGCATAATCTTGATTTTTACTGACATCAAGCAAATTATCATATGTTTGTGGACATTATTGATTCCTCTTTCCAATAGCCTTTTTATGTACTTTGATTTGATGTTTCTTTTCTTTTTTATTCCTTTTTCTATTGATTTGTAGGATTTCTTTATATATTCTAAATATTAATCTTTTCTTTCTCTTATATGTGTTGCAAATATCTAATAGTACTATATAAATATATTTTATATTATATAATTTTTCAATTTTAATGTACCCAAATATATCAATATTTATTTTTATAGTTTATATGATTTTTTATTTACTACTTTAAGTCACAACTTTTTCTCTTATGAATTTTGTATATTTCTCCATTTATTTAGATATTTTTATGTCTTTCAATAAATGTCATTGCTTCCTCTGTAATACTCCTGCACATCTTTGGTAGATTTATTCCTGCGTACATTATAAATTTTTGCTTTCATGGGTGGTATATTTTAATTTTATTGTCTATTTTGTATTTGGATTACAAGAATGTTGTTGATCAGGAGTAGTAACCTTGCATCCAGGAAACTTGCTAGCTCTTATTAGTTTTAACAGCTTATAAAGTCTCTTGGATTTTAAAAGTAGAATATTATTCCACTGCAAATAATTACAGCTGGTCCTTGATTTTCAGCCCTAATGACTCTATCTTTTCTATTTTATTACTGTGATATAACAACTTTATAGTAGTTATTTCATTAATAATCATGAAATATTTTTTATTTCATTATAATAGTAAAGTTTACTCTACTATTGTAATATTCAATAGAAGTTGTGATGGCAGTCATCCCTGTCTTTTAACAGCAAGAGGACTCTATCATTTCACAAGTAAGTGTCATGTTTTCTCCAGGCATTTGGAAGATTCTCCTCATTAGATTAGAAAGGCCCATTGTTTCTAAGTTTCCAAAGTGTTGTGATGATGATGAAGAAGAAAAAATAAGTACTACATATTAACAACATTTTTATGCATCTATATTAAGATGATAGCAAGGTCTGGTGGTCTAGTGGTTAACATTCGGTGCTCTCACAGCCTCTCCTTGCTGTGGCCCAAGTTCATTTCTCTTCAGAGAACCACACTACCAGTCTGTTGGTTGTCATACTGTGGTGGCTGTGTGTTGCTGTGATACTGAAAGCTATTATGCCACTGGTATTTCAAATACCAGTAGGGTCACCCATGGTGGACAGCATTCAGCAGATCTTCCAGACTAAGATAGACTAGGAAGAAGGATTGGGCCACCCACTTCCAAAAAAATTGGCCATGAAATACCAAAACAAAAAATAACAAATGTTGGAGAGAGGATATGTAGAAAAAGGAACCATCATACACTGCTAGTGGAAATGCAAACTGGTGTAGCCACTGTGGAAAACAGTATGGAGATTTCTCAAACAATTAAATATAGGAATACTATACAATCCAGCTATCTCACTACTAGGTATTTATCCAAAGAACTTGAAATCAACAATTCAAAGAGGTTTATGAACCTCTATGTTCATTGCAGCATTATTCACAACAGCCAAGATGTGTAAGTAACCCAAGTGCCCTGCTATGGATGAACAGATAAAGAAGATGTGGTACATATACACAATGGAATACTACCCAGCCATAAAAAAGACAAAATTGTCTCACTTGAAACAATATGGATGAACCTTGAGGGTATTATGTTAAGTGAAATAAGCCAGACAGAGAAAGACAATGTATGATTTCACTCATATGTGGAAGATAAACAAACACATGGATAAAGAGAACAGATTAGTGGTTACTAGAGGGGAAGGGGGTTGGGGAAAAAGGGGTAAAGAGGCACATATATATGGTGATGGATAAAAATTAGACTATTGGTGGTGAGCACGACACAGTCTAATAATGTACACTTGGAATTACACAATGTTATAAACCATTATGACCTTAATAAAATTATTGAATAAAAAACCAAAACCTACGAATAGTAGTGGAGTATTGTCTGATATAGCACTGGAAGGTGAGAGGATGGCACAAAAAGAGCAGGCAGGTTCCACTCTACTGCACACGGCATTGCTAGTAGTCAGAATTGACTCAATGGCACCAACAACAAATATTAAGATGATATATGGCTGTTCACCTTTAATCTGTTAATGTAGTCACTCCAATTAAGTTACCTAACTTTAAGCCATCTTTCCATTTCTGGAATGAACTCTACTAGGTCATGATGTATTCTTTGTACACATTTATAAACTATGTGCTTTAACATTTATTTACTCATTAATTTAATTTCTTATGATGTTCTTACTAATTTGTTATAATTTTATACTGGACTTCTATCAATAAAATATTGCCTATAAAAAATACAGAGTGAGATTTTTTAATATTATTTGGAGGTTTGTATAAAAGTGAAACATATGACTTATTTGATTGTAATAGATTTTTTTAAGGTTTTCCATTTTTTGTTGAATCAATTTGATAAAATTTACATTTCATCTACACCTTAAACTCACTGGCTTAAACTTATTCAACATATCTCTTTATCATTTCTTTATATTTGTAAGGACTACTTTTTCATTATTAATATTCTTTGTTTATATCATCTTTAATATTTCTAGAACTCTATGTTCTTAGTCTTTTTTATACTCAATATTGTTTTTTAGCTTTCCTTTTTAATATATCTTTCTATTTATTATTATTATTTATTTCTATTTTCTTTGATTTTATTATTTACTTCTCTTCTACTTTCTTGTGTTGGATGCTTAGCTCATTTACTTTTAATTTTCTTCTTCTAGTATAATCTTTTGGGGCTGCCCATCTCCTGGTACTATATACTTCAGTTATATACCATGCTGCTGTCATTCAGTTCTAAATATTTTTTCTAATTCCTATGTTTTGTCCCACAAATATGCCTTAGTAAATATTTGGTTAACTAATTTGATTAACTAATTTTTATATTTTTTCTTTAAGATAAATGTGTGCTTTACCTTGCTGTGAACTAGCCTTATTTAGGCCTTATTTTGTAATGGAAAGGTCAAACAAAGAGACCGTCTTTCAATATCTGAAACAAAGAAAAGCTGAATGTACTGCTTGCTAAACGAAACAGAATTGCACTTGCAAAGTCTCTGCAAACAATGTCAGTACTGATCTTATATAGGGTTGGAAGTAGCAAGGCGTTCAGAGATTAGCGGCCTTTGAGAAGCAAAATTGTCTTGAACCTAGATAACTTTCAGCTGTGGAAACCTTGTTATTGAAGTGAGTTTGTTGCTGATTGGCTTCCAAAAGCGTGGGATCTGTCTCTGATGGAGAGTTCAAAACCGTGTCTTGTGGTTACCTATTCATGACCTGAGACCACACACAAGGAAATTTTTTCTTTTGGAGAATAGGGATTTTCATCATTAAGAGCACTAGCCCCGGTCTGTCTATATTAGACTGGAGAATCTTGAGACAGTCATAAGTTTGTTTTTTGTTTTGTTTTGTTTTGTTATTTTATTTAATTTTTTTGAGGAAGATTAGCCTTGAGCTAACATCTGCCACCAATCCTCCTCTTTTTGTTGAGGAAGACTGGCCCTGAGCTAACATCCATGCTCATTTTCCTCTACTTTATATGTGGGACCCCTGCCACAGCATGGCTTGACAAGTGGTGCATGCCTGGGATCCCAACCGGTGAACCTTGGGCCACCAAAACGGAATGTGTGAACTTAACCACTGAACCACCAGGCTGGCCCCAAGACAGTCAGAAGTTTTGTTGACCTATTTTAAAGTTCATCTATAACCATACTTGAAGGTATTACGGACTGTGGGAATTTGTAGAGACAAGAGAAGTGGTTGGATAAAACTCACTGATACCTGCCGGGAGCCGGTCTCCAGGCTTAGCTACCACTGCAGTGTGACAAGGTCTGGCAGTGGAGTGAGAATGTGCAAGGCGCTTCTCAAGGGAAATTAGGGAAAGTGCACAATATCTATATGCACTATGCTCTTGCAATCTATTTTTCCTTTTCTGGAATTGCTGGGGAGTGATGAGAAGTTCTGCTGGTCAGCTTCCTCCTTTCTCCCCTCATAAAGTAGGTCAGAGGAACATTGGTGGCCATCCCATAAGAGGAACCTGGCCAAATCAGGAAATTTTTATAGGAGGAAAATGGTGTATGCTCCCCTTAACTGTAGGAAGACACAGATGGCAGCCAGGTACGTATAGGGGCCTTCGTAAGAAGAGACATAGACCTACTTTAAGTCCAGAGGACTTGATGCGAAAACATCTTGAAACTTTGGTCAGAGTTAATTGGGACTATGATGAAGATTGGGTCCCCCATAAGTGGAAAGGAAACAGGAGAATTACACCTGAGGATACAACATATTGGGATAATATGAATGCACGGTGGGGAGACCCTGGAACATGGAATCCATATACAATGAAACATCTGTGTAGGCTGTATTGCAGAGACCCAGAAAGGGCACATAAGGCCACAGAAGGCCCATGGTGGAATTGGTGGAAAGAAGGGGGGCGATGCAAACCTTACTGCCAAACACGTTCCTGACCTTTGAAAGACAAGCAAACAAGTCCAACCTTTAAAGTTCGCTTTATTAATAGTTATGCCAGCTATATTTGACATGTATATTCGGTTGTTTGCAAGACATCTTATACTTTCCTTTGTATACCATACCCTGCGCCTTTGAAACCACTGGTTACTTACCCCACAGAAAATTTATTGCTTGCAGGACGTGCGATGTCTAGATAATGTCTTAGTGCTAAAGATTAGCTGCTGAGATAATATCACCTGATTGAACCTTATGTAACCTGGACCCTTTATAAGAAAAGCCGATGCTCATATTAAATAGACTTGGAAACCTCACTCCTTGTCTCACTGCGTCTCTCTCTCGCTGACTCCGTCCATCCCTTCGGGAGACCCTGGACTCTGCTGGGGCTGGACCCCAGCAGATACCATACTAGGAATAAACTAGGTATGCTTTGCTAAATGGTTAGGACATGAACATATGCAGAGCAAAAGTGAAACATTATATACTAGCAAAATTGTAGATATTTAGTTAACATTTAATTATTGATATGTTTAATTAACTTCTGACTCTTTCTTTCTAAAGATTAGTAGAGACACGCTAAAACAGCAATGGCTGATGGCCTTGCAATGACTGGATTCTACGAAGACTTCATTTTCCCTCCAGTTTGCCATTTAATTGTCTCTTTCCCAGGTCAGTCTGTTTCAACATGGTGACTTCCATGTGTCAAGGATGATTTAGCAATTCAGCGTGTTTTTAAAATTTTTGAAATTGCTCATTAGTTAGAATTCAGATGTTGTCTGTGTTAATTTTGCTAATAGCTGCAGTCTCCATGCACTATACAATCAACCCTCACCCTCCCATTCCATGCACACACAAAGCCCAGGGTGTCTTCACACTTAGGTCTAAGTCTCTGCTCTGCCTGCGGAGGGCAAGGTGATAGAAGAAATTTTCAGAAAACTGGAAGAATTGGGTGATCAATGACTGTTAATATTTCTTCCAATTCGACAAACTTGGAAAAGGAAAAAGATAAATTGGTTTGTGTGGAAGAACATGTTGCAGATTTATGAACCATTCCTTAAGGTATCAGAATGATGGGCTTGAGACTGGGAGCAGGATTTCTCTCAAGCAATAGAGGAATGATACAATTAATTCACTGGTGACAGATTATCTCACAAGAATCACTCTACAAAATTTTCACCCATTTACAATTAGCAGTGTATAAGCATACCTGTTTCACTGCACATTTGCAAACACTAAAATATCTCTCTCTTTAATTTGTATATATATGAGATATGTATATTCATACATATGTATGTATATACGTATCTGTATATCTTGTTAATGTGCTGTCACTATGATGTCATGAAATGAGGCATATGGTTGGAGAAGAGCATAGAAAGGTAATGTCTTATTCAAAGAGAATGGAATTTTTAGGAATGAGGGAGAGTGCCACTGAATATTAAGAAGTTATAAACTCGTGTTGAAATTCATAACCTCAGATCACATACATCACGAAGAGGACACGATTGAAGCTGAAAGACAAGAGCAGCAAAAATAATGTCACTGAAATATTATTCTTCAGAAATCTGGCAAAATGGGGAAAGTTGTGACATATTTTTAATATCAGTTATAGAACTGATATAGTATAAGAAATTTGTGGAAATTCTAAATATTTTGATGCTTTATTCCACTTAAGATTATTTGATAATTATTTCACTTATCTTGCTTACAGTTTAATCTTCTGAGGAAAAGTAGTTAAATAAACAAGAAAAATTCTGCTTAGAATTCAATTTGGAGCAAAAGAAAATTTTCTTAGTAAAATATAAGTAAATGAAGCCTTTGGAGAAAGCAAATATTTAATTGTATACTTTGGGCCAAAAAGGTAAGAAAGGCTAGAGATATTCCTACATGTATCTGAGATCGGAAAAAGAACAACATAGTAAATATTCTATGCAAACATAAACAAAGATTTCATTAAAAAGCTGTATAGATCTCACTGTTCCACCAGAAACTATTCTGACTCTTCAGAGTATTTACTAAATATAATACACAGAAACTTTTTAAAGGAGTGTTCCACTAACAAATCCTCTTTTGTTACTACTATTAATATGACAAATAAACATAGCAAAACATTCAAACAATGCAAAAATGAATTACTTCTTTTAAAACAAGAAAAAATAAATCTCTATGGTTTTCTAGACTGCCAGACTCACCTCCAGACATAACCATTAACAAGCGTTTCTTGTGCTTTCTTACAGAAAATGTGCAGGAGTATCCATATATCTATATAGATGCATATGCACTTGCATATTTATGTATATATATATATATATGTGCATGTAAATAATATTTGCTACCTTCATTACGTTGTCATGGGCAAAAGCTCATTAAATGCATTGTCCAGTAGGTCTCAGGAGGCAGTGTTATGTATGATTGTAAGCACTGACTCAGGGCAATACAGTTGGCTTGGGTAGAAATCCAAACTCTGCCACTTGCTAGCTATATGACCAAGGGAAAATTATGTAATTTATCTGTGCTTCAGTTTCCACATTCATAAAATGTGGATGATAAAAATAGTATTTACTTCTTAGGGCTGTGGTGAAGATAAAATATGTAAATTCATATGAAACACTTAGAATAGTGCCACATGATAAAAAAGCACTCAATGAGTTAGCTATCATTATAGTATTATTCTACTTTTCTCACTTATTAATATATCCTAGAGATCTTCTCCTATTTTCACATACAGATCAATCTTATTCTTTTTAATGTCTACATAGTGTTTTCCACTCTCATGTTGATGGACATTATGATGCTCAATACTACAGTATCATCACTATATGCTCACTTTACATGAATGTGGGAACATATACTTAGGATATATCCTTAAAGGTAGAAATACTGGTTCAAAGAATATAACATATGCCATGTATAAGAATAATGGCCCCACACAGATAAATAATGACAAAAATATCTACAAATTCTATTAAATAATTTAAGATGTATTGGAAAAAGAATTGTGGAAAGTACTATAAATAGCACAAAAAATTTTACAATTATGTTTGAGCCACAGACCACAAAGGGATAGACCTGGGCTTGTGATTGGTTAGAGGTGACAAGTAGAACAATTATTAAGAATAAAATACCTCGGGGTTGGCCCAGTGGTGCAGCGGTTAAGTGCGCACGTTCTGCTTTGGCAGCGGGGGCTTCATCGGTTTGGATTCCGGGTATGGACATGGCATCGCGTCCTACATACAAAGTAGAGGAAGATGGGCACAGATGTTAGCTCAGGGCCAGTCCTCCCTGGCAAAGCGAGGAGGATTGGCAACAGTTAGCTCAGGGCTAATCTTCCTCAAAAAAAAAAAGTAAAAAAAAAAAGAGTAGAATACCTAATATCCATATTTTTCCTCTGTCTTCTTTTTCAGGGATACGGTCTTCAGAAGAAAAACTTGAAAACGTAAAATCCAATATATGCAAAAAGACGATGTGTACTTTTCTAGATGCTTTAGAAACCTGTGGATAAGGTTATGCAATGACAGTTGAGAGTCAGCTATCTTGAGGTGAAAAATGCCCAGAATCTGGGATCAGAGGACCAGGTGAAAGTTTTCTATTTCCTCTAATTATTTGGTAGGTGTCTTTTGCCAAGCTAACTTTCTGAGCTTACCTCCTCACTAGTAAAATAAAATACGAAGGAGAAGAAAAACAATATTTATCGTAAAGGATGATTTTGAGAATTAAATAAATGAATGCGATAATTTTATAAATAATAGTTATTACTACTAATAATAACTTTAAAGATTAGGATAAATGCCAAAATAATGGCTGTCAAAAGTAATCCTGATTTTTTAAAAGCAGAGGCAAGTGGGATTAATGTATGAGCCTTAAATATATATATAAAAAAATATCCAAATGAAAGATAATAGAGGCTTTAGAAAGTGAGATTGTGATAATTGGGAGCCAGTGTGAATTCACCCAATAAGTCATAACAGACTAGCCTGATTCCTTTTTGTAACAGGAATGCTAGCATAATACACCAGGAAACATGGTGGATATAGAATTTCTGGAATTCAGGAAGTCATTTGGAAAAAATCTCTTAAAATATTCTTGCAGACGAGATGAAAAACTCAACTCATTTTCTCAGGTGGGACCAAGATCATAGGCACAAAACAAAAGGCACTTGATAATCAACGGAGCAAGTTAGTGACTCCCACAGGGTCTTACTTTTATTCCTTGCTGCCAAAAGTTGTAACTGTTACTTATTTGAAAATAGAGAACACCACCTATCGAATGGGGAGCTGATATGAAAGTTTAAATATACAGCAGGCAACTTGCTTGAAAAGTAGAATGAGCCACAAGGATTCTCACATGCAGAACATATAATGCTTTAGGGCAATGGCACAGAAGATCAAATTAATAAAGAAGAAGTTTACAGTCACCACAAAAATAAAACACGGAGAGACAGAAATGAGCTGCTACAGGAGTGAAAAAGATAGGGATGTTAGGTGGCAGGAGTGGATATAATTAGTAAACCATGTCATATGGTTGTCCAAAACGCTAACAGGCTCTGAGACTGCACTCTAATAAAAATGTAGTATCGAGACTGAGGGAAGTTATAGTCCCCTTCAACCTTAAGTTGCTAAATTCATGCATGGATTTTTTGACCAACGCAAGGGAATGCATTTTCAGAAAGACTGATAATCCAGAGACCATTCAGATGGAAAAAGACAGAGTAGAGGGCATGCATAAGAACTACTTAAATGAGCTGGAAATTTTTAACACAAAGAAGTGAGAGAGAGATATTGGTTTTATTTAAATACCAGTAGAGCTATGGGGCGAAAACAAAATGGTTAGACGTATTCTATGCAATATTACAGTGGAAAAAATAGCTTATGTGTAGAGTTTACAAGGTGCTGACATCACCAAAAATAAAATGCAGAACTCTTGCAATAGTTCAGATCATTTCATAACTGAAAAGGGCTGCCTTTGACTGGTGAGATATTTTCTCACTGGAGTTGTTCATGAAGAGGTAGGACATCACTAGGCAAGTAAATTCCACAGGAGTTTGAACTCTCTTCTATTTAAGGTTATATAATTGTGTATTACTTTCTTTCTTTTTCCTTTGTCTAGTTTTTGACTTTCTTTGTTTTCATGTAGCTCTCTTTTTCTGTTTTGATGAGCTATATTGTAATAGACAAATTTGAAACATATCATGTCGGTCTCGTCCTTTATATTTCTTTTCCCTCAGCTCTTTTCTATTACTCTCTGTTAAGTCTTCATAAGGATTTATGTATTTGGCTTAACTTTGCTGCCTACAGGCATATGCGCGTATCCTTCATCGATCTGTTGCTTTATTGCTAATAAGCCACATTTTTTAAATGCCAGACTCAACATACTTTCATGCCATTTTTAACATTTCTAATAGTTATTCTGAGCACCATTCCCTAGCTTATTTTTAAAGTTAAGTATTATGACACAAATATATGTCCTCGTAAACTAGACAAAAAGCATTTCCAATGGCATTATCGAGTTGATATGAGTCTGTATTTCTCTGTACTTCATTTAGTTGGTAACCCATTATTTGATTAAGATGAAAAGGTGGAAATTTCCCCAAGTCATACTGTGCATGCTAATGTAAAATTCTTACATATTTTCATAAGCTATATTTTTCTAATCATGAAATTATTAAAATTTTATAGAAAATTTGAAAATTCAAAAGCGTGAGGATAAAAATTTAGATGACCACTAGAGACAGTCTGTTTAATATGTTGTTATATTTTCTGCCATACTTTTTTCTATGTCTATTTTAACTTAATTATACATACACACAAATATGGGTTTCTACATAGTTCTCTCATCATTACATGCTTATAATTTATCCTATGCTTTACAACTTTTGTAGACGTCATTTCAATAAGTGTGCTATATCATGTATCCACGTGTCATTTCTACGTTTAGATTATTTCCATTTTCATTATTATAAATAGTACATCTATTAATAAATTATTGTGTAACATATTTTCTGTATTTAGAATTATTTCTGAGCCAGAGTATGCAGATTTCAAAGGTATTCATGTGCTCTCCTCTCAAAGTTAGGAAGGATTGACCTGGAATACTGATAAACTAGAAATAGTCCTGCATTTGGAATCAAAATATCTGGACTCACAAATTCAGTGTTTTAATCAATAAAATTTGGACAATATTTACTCTGTTATAATTGTAATAATCAAATGAGGTAATATTTGTGAGAGTACATTGTAAAATATAAGTATACATAATAGTCTTGATTATTATTTGCAAAATAAAAATGGTGATATTGGTGTGATGACCAACGAAGGCTTAGGAAAAGTCACTTAATTGAAGACAAATCTGTGCTATAAGAGCATACAGTTTTGTGCTTCATGTGTGAAATTTAGTCCCGCAAATTGTGTAAATGTGTTCTCCTAAAAAGGGCAAAAGTCATGCTTGTTTAAGATATTGATCCTCAGAGACCTGTTCATGAGTTTATTACCCACTCTCTTTGCTTTCTGCTTGTCAAATAATAATATAAACTCTAAACAATATCTAATTTATAATAGAGTTATGAAGCTAACCTAGTTAATATTTTGAAATTAAATTGATTATACAAGAAAGGAAATGCAGGAATAATTTTAAATGACAATTAGGAGTTTCCTCAGCTCCTCTCAGATAAAGGCTCTTTCTTCAACAGGTAAACTTAGCCCTACCCATCACCTAATCTTCCTGTGTACTAAGTTTATAAGTAGCCTCAAATCAACAGCTTTCCCTTTACTCTTACTATATTGACCAACTCTCTAGGTGAAATAGCACAAATGGTTCACTTTTAGATTAGACTCATAAAAATCAGAGTTCTCACCCTTTACTAAGCTATACTAATTATTTTAAGAATAAACACAAGGCATGGGCAAAGCAGAGAGAGACGCAAGATTGCCATGCTGCAATCCTGGTATTTTCTTGTCATGTTAGGATGCTCTCTGATTCAGATGTAACGAACTAGTTTTCTAAGTAATATAATGTAGCCACATCACTTGTATATAAGGGAACTATTTTGGTGTTGAAACATCTCCCTTTTATTCCCCAATAAGTTAGAGAAGTATGTGACATATTCCAGGAATCCATCATGTAAATCCAGAGTTTCCAGGATTGTATAGCATAAGCAAACCTAAATAGACCAAGTATATCTTGCTACAAGTGTTTCGTAGATGCATTCTCCCACTAGCAAATAACATTAGTGTGTTTGTCAAGAGGTCTATCAATAGTGTATTTTCAAGGAAATTTAGCTACCTAATTTTTGTTTGTTTGTTTGTTTTTCTGTGTATACCCTTGTAAAAGGAGAGAATGATTGCAATCCTGCCACCAACTCTTTCCTGTCCACTAGGGCTCATCTTTGAATTAATGCTGCTTCAGTAAATATTTATAGGATAACTACTATGTACCAGAAACTATTCTAGATGATTGTAATATAAGGGTAAACAAGGTGAGCAAGATCTTTCCTGTAGCCGCCCCTGACGCAGGAAGGGTTAATAATCACTGGAAAAGGCTTGCCAACAAACTGTGACCCAGAGGTGAGAAGGCCGGTCAGCCAATGACGGGTAAGACCTCCAGGGGGAGGCAACCTAAGACAGGTACCATCACCTGGGGGCACAGATGGAGACACGATATCGATATCGGGAGCAGGAAGGGCCGTTGCCTAGGAGACCTTGCCTGCTCTGAGATAAAAATATAGGAGCACAGCAATAACATGATAATATCAAAACAGAGGTCGAGGGAGGGCTCCTTGAGAAATCACTAAGAATTCTTGGCATTTGCTAATTACTTCATCCAGAACACCTGTGTATGTGTAACAGCTGTAAGCTATGTATATATTGAAACACTGGTTATAATAAACTCAGTGTGGCCATCAGCCCTCTCTGCATCTATCCTGATGTGTACATTGAATTGCGACACTGACATTTCCTCTTGTGAGGTTTATATTCTAAGGGAAAGAGACAGGTAATAGGAAGTAAACTAGACAAGATCATTGCAAATTGTGATACATGCTATGAATAAAAAGAAATAACAATGATATTAGACAAACAGTGTAGGATGGGGCTAATTTTAATGGGAGAGTCAATGAAAGCCTCATCAAGGAGTTGTCTTTGTACTCAAAGATTGGTTTCCCAATATCAAATCAAGTACCTAATATATAAATTGGAATCCTGACTTTAAAGTTGATATAGCCCAGGTTTTTTTCCCCCAAAAAAGCCTGATTCTATCTATAATAATCCCAGCCACTGATTGTGATCCTATTTCCAATATTATGATCGCAAAGAGTCATTATGCTGCTATTCCAATTTAATTCAAGAATTGTCTAATATCTCCACTTCTGCTGAATCCCTAACAATAGGCTGAAGCTCTTGAGATGAAACTGGAGTTCATATATCCCTTATAGATATCACACTTTGAACTTATGCCTATTCATCCTGAGAACAATACTCACAGCAGGTTCCCATGCTTCTTCCCGATCTTTAGTCAACTGCTCAATGTTGTTAAAGTCACAGTGTGACTTCTCTCTGAGCCCATAAGAATTATTATTATTTAAATTGAAGATTTATTATCCTGAAATATAGCAAACAAAAAATATATTAGCCTCTGAAATGTTTATAAATTACTATAAACAGCTAGAAGATTGTTATGTAACACTTAATCATCTGAGGGCTATACACGAATAATGCTAAATAGAGCAGTAGAGCCATATTGTATTTGAAAAGGTCTCATCTCTCCTTTGAAATTGGACAATTTCAATTTTGATAAAACAGTTTCCGCCTTTAAGCTAGGCTTACTTGTTTATTTGTAAATTCTAATTCCTCAAAAAATAGGCCTTAGGAAATATCACAGTCCAAGAGAAAAGATTGCTAGACTAAGAAGTTCACCTTTAAGTACCAGAAATTGAAAGAAGATTTAGATGTAGAGTCCTAACTGCTTTCATTCAGTCACATTCCGCAGACTTCATTATCAAATACTGTTGACTCTGACTTCTAAATACATCACAAATCCATTTATTTGTTACTACCTCTACCACTATTCCTACAAGTCCACTCACTGTCATCTAGCATCTAACGTCAATCACCAGCTGGACTCCCTGTAGCCATGCTTAGTTCCTTATACTCAGTTCCTCACCCAGCTGATGAGTGACCCTTCTATAAAAACTGTTTTTATTTTGGAAAATTCAAATGTATACTAAGTGCAAAAATTAGTATAATGAATTCCAAGTACTAATTAACAATTATCAACATTCTGCTATCCTCCACCCAATCCTTTTTCCTTACCTGACAATTATATAAAACAGTAGTATTTATTACTGTTTCATTTTACTGTTTATTTTATGAAGGTGAAGCTCATGTATCTTTGCTACACCAAAAGCTGGAAATTGAAGCTATCCTATTCTTTTTCTATTGCCTTCTCATTACAGGGTAATTTATCAAGGCTTCTGCTTTTGAAATTATCCAGGTGGGAAGCAAGTCTGCATGGACAGATTTCAAGGGACGCATCAAGGTTTCAGTTTCTCTGAATTGTTCCCTTAGTACCTCATTCTGGTTCCATACAGCACTGAGGCCATCATTCTGAAGTTAATGTGAGAGACATGCCAGTTGCCCCTTCTACCAGGGGCACCTCCAATCTCCATGAGTGGTTCTCTTAAAGGCTTTCAACTCTCTGAGGACTTGCTCTCCACTTCTCCCAGAAGGATGAGAGTCACACTGCCCTCTACCTCATCAATAGAAAGGACAAGAAAGATAATAGCTCTCAAGTGTACATTATTCCTTATGAAAATTACCATTGCTTCAAATAGTTTTGAAGTGTTGCCTTTTTAGCCACAGATTTAAACTTTATTGGATGAAAATTCCATAGCTATAGAGATAAATGAGTAATAAATCATGAATTTATACTTTATATAATTCACAAAAGTCATGTCTACGATGTATTTACTTATGATGACGAATATCTGAGGGTATGTCCTAGTTAAGTTTTGCGAGTTCCTTTAAAAAAGGAAGATTTCTTTATCATTGTTCAGGGGGAAAGGAAGCTTAGGTTAATAAAAGAGCCAGAACTAATAGGATAAAATTAAAGAAAAGGAAATGTTGTCTATTACTGGAGGAAAAAAAACGCACTGACAGTGAAATCTATCATGTTGTTGAGTAAGTCCCCGTGGATGTAATGGGAGCAGTATCTTCTAGATAATTAATGGTTGTCTGATCTTGTTGATACGGCATATAAATAGGAATCGTGGAAAAAAAAGTTCTACTTTCAATTTTATTACCTATTTAGAACCCCTACAGAAAAAAAACCACTTGAAACGTTCATCTGAACAACACAGTGCATTTGCCTGAGGATATTTATTTATCCCAGGTCACTCTTTGTAAAGTGAAAGAATATTTCTGCATCTTACTTCTGACACCTAGAAGATGGTGATAATATTTTTCTTCTTCACCATTTTAAAAAAGTTTTCATTTTTACTATGCTGTATTTAGCCAAAGGAGAGAAAAGAAACAAATGAATTGATATTTTAAGCAGTGTCTGTAATAATTTCCTAACCTAGAAAACTAATTATTTCACCCATGGCATTAATTAAAACTCCTTATTATCTGAAATACTGTTAGATTAACTTCTCCTCATATTTTTAAGAAAAAATAGTTTTAATTTCTGTGTTAGTCAAGGTAGGCTAACTATTTTAACAAACGATACCGAAATCTCAGTGATCTTAACACAGTGAAGGTCTGTTGTTTCCACAGTGCAATATGGTGTGTATGAGGTATGGGTAGTTAAGAGTGCTTTCCTCAGTGCAGTTATTCAGGACCTATACTCTGTTGATCTTTGATGGTAACATCTATAGAAAAAAGGGAGTAGATTCAATATATGGAATATTCTTTTCCCCCAAGGCCTATAAGTGGCATATGTTGCTTTTGTCCACATTCCATTGACTTATACTATTCACATAACCTCAACTAAATGCAGTTGAACTGAAACATGTTGAACTGGAAATGCACCCATAAAATTACAAAAGAAAAATCCTATAAAAAAGAAATCCTCTGACTAGCAAGAAATTACACTAAGGGCAAAAAAAAATGTATAAAATATAAATCTTTAATTTGCAGATCTGGAGCCCATTTCTCTAGTCAAGAGAACATGTGCTAATTTAAATTCAATGCATGCTAAATAAGTGCTTGGCTTCCAGCAATATTTTTTTTTTACTTAAAATCACAAGATATGGAGATTATGCTTTCCTTAAAATATGCTAGTATTTACTAAATGTGTATACCTGATCCCTGCCTCCTGCCATTTTGCCCTTGTGTGGTCCTCTCTCCTTGAGTGTGAGTATGACCTGTGACTTGCTTCTAGAAAACAGAATATGGTAAAAGTAATGAGATAGATGTGATCAAGTATAAGTGAATATATAATTACATTACATAGGATTGTAGCATCCAATTTGCTGGAGTCTCTCTCTCCTTTACTGGCTTTGAGGAAGGGAGTGGCCATGCTGGGAAACTCCACATGGAAAGAAACTGTGGGTGGTCTCTAGGAGCAGAAGGCAGCCTTCATCCAATAGCCAGCAAAAAACTAAAGCCCTCAGGCTTACAGCTGTAACCAGTTGAATTATGCTGACAACCTGAGTGAACCAGTCAACCCTCCTCGGGATGAGACTAAAGCTGCAGCTGATATCTTGATTATAGCCTTTCAGAGGACCCAGATCATCTGTGCCTGAACTCCTGATCCGCAGAAATTGTGAGATAATAAATGCATGGTTTTAAGCTACTGTTTGTAGCAACAGTATTATGTAGCAATAGATCACTAATACACATGTCAAGAGCAAGACTCAAAATTTTATGTGAGGATCAAATAATTTGAGTAAGGTGGAGAAGTTGGCCCCATTCTCACCTCAGAGGATTGTGGGATGGAAAACATAGCAATCGATCAGAAAGTGAAATATTCATGCTATATATCTGACTTTTCCCTTCAGCCAAGAAAAGGGGCTGTACTTTAGATAAACAGGGTGATACTGAGAGCACAAGGGAGTCTTGCCCTTCTTTCCGCTTAATATCCTGTAAAATCATCACCTTTTACCTTGCATCTGCACCGTGCTCATTTGGCCTTGAAGCCTAAATACTGGTCTGAGAGCCAGATAGCCTGCATGGATTCTGCCAAGGCAGAGCAAGTGGACCTCACCGAAGAAGCTAGGGTGGAGTGGCGGTGGTGGTGGAGAGACTGCCAGAACAGGAAGCAACAAGGAAGATGTGGCAGAGACTCAGAGGCCTACAACCAGTTAGAGCAGAGGTGAGGTGAGGTTAGGATAGGTCATGACAACCCCCAGACTGACCAAGCCAAGAAATTCTATGCTCTGAGCTTTTCTCACCAAAAACTTCAGAGGCAAATTCAGGTAGGACAAGAGCAATCAGGGCAAAAACGGAACATTTTTCAAGAGCCCAGAATACACGGCTCTCCCAGATCCAGAGTCATCCCCTTCCTTAGGAGATCACGTAAGCCCCACACTCCTGTCTCCACACGTTCTTTTGACATCTTAGAGAGAGAAGCAAGCAAAAGAAGAAGACAATCAAAGAGAATGAATTTCTAAGACAGTCTGAACAGCTCTTCTACATAATTTGTTTCAATTATTAGCCAGAACTAACAGCATTAAAAAAAAACTTGTTCAATGTTCCTATTGTGTTAGTGGTTACATTAATCTATAGACTGTTAAAACTCATAGAAATGCACATCAAAACCCTCAATGTTACTATAAATATATTTAAAAATAATTTTAAAAAATCAGTCTATCTGGAAGAGCTTTTTCGAGTCATTTAATCTAAGTAACAGTTTCCCGTTTAATAATAATAGTAATTAATAACCATATTTGTAGCAGTTACCATGTACTAGGCATTTCCTAAGCCAACTTATGTTTGATTAACTCATTTAATCCTCACAACATTTATTTTAAGTAGGTTCTATTATTATTATACCCTCTTTTCAGATAAAATAGAAGTGAGAAGAGCTTGTCTCCTCAAGAACCTTTCTTTTTCTCTTAGTGAATATCCTGACTTTCATTTGTTCTTTATTACTTCCCTACACTGGTCATGTGTAGGTCCTATCACTTAGTGCTCAGACCTCAGAGACCCCCAAGTAGACACCACCATCTGAAGTCCAGTTATTTGAGAAGAGCTGTGGATTCACATTTATCTATTATTAGAGATTACTATTATGATCATCATCAGACATCAATCTTTATGTGGCTGGCTGAATATCACTTTGGGTAAACTTTTAGAAATGAGGTGGTCAAACCATAGGACCATTTTAAGCCTTCTTGATGAAGATTGCCAAATTAACATCCAGAAACCATTTTTACCAGTTTATAGTACCATTATGAGTATAAGGAAATGTTTATTTTAATTTTTACTAATAAACACTAGGTATTGTCATGAAAACCTTTTTGCAATCATAAGATAAATATTTTGGTAAAATTAGAACTTTTAACACTGATGCTGAGTATTATTTTTGCATTTGTTTCACCTTTTGTTGTTTCTTTAGGAATTTTGATTTGAAAGAGTTTTTCTGTATCATATACATTATTTTTTCTATCACATAGGCTGAAGATAGATTTTGTCATAAAATTTGCTTTTTGACTTATTTATGATAATAGTAATCTGTTTGGCATGCTTATAATATTTTTAAAATAATTAGAAATCCATTTCATTTACCTTTTCCTACATTATTTCTTACTTTCAGTTTGTGATTATAAAAACTATTCCACTACTAGATCTATACTCTGTGTTCTTCAAGTGTTTTTATAAGGGAGCAGGACAGAATGTCCTGCCAGAGTACATATGCCAGTATCCTGAGTAAGATTAAGGATGAGGAACATGTGTGTTACAGGAAAAGGGTTGAAATTAACACTTCTGTACATACACTTAACTTCGTGGAGTTAATCCTTTAAAAAGGCTACCCAAAATATGCATTATATCCATCAAAGAACTGCTTTACCTGCTCTATGATTAGACAGAGGAAGGAGGCAATCCCTTCAAAGAAAATAAAAGCTAGTAAAGTAAATAGTTTTATGTTAAAAATAATATTATGGGGTATTATATTAATAACATAATGATTATGAGCTTTTTGAGGGTAGGAATCAAGTCTACTTCTTTCATCACTGTGTCCTCAATACACATAGTAAGACAAGAAGCAATAAAAAGAAATATATATATGGAGTGAATGAAGTGCAGAAACATTTTTTTCAGTACTTGCTTATGTTTGGAACTGGATGAAGAGAGAGATTATAATAGATAAACAAGGAAATAAATCTGCCTGCTTTTGAAAATAAACAAGAAGAAAACTTTTCTTATTTTCAAAATAAAATCCCCCTGTGTTTATTATTAAAACATCCATAGGAAGCTTTATAGATGTTCCTGGGTATTAAGGAAAGGATTCTCCCCCATAATGGAGGATTTGTGCTGGTCTATATTCAGCAGTAGAACATGAAAACTTCTTTTTAATGTGTAGTTAGTAAATGAAGTGTGACGGTTCCCTTCAGAGTAATGCAAAAACCATTCTTAAGGCTTAATGCCAAAAGGAAGAAAAATAATGAAAAGACTCACATATAACTTCTATCCTGAAAATCAATGAGAGAATGGAGGAGCAAACAGTGCTAGGAAAGTAAATAAGGGCACGTATTTTCTAAACTTAGTTTAAAAATATGAAATACGTACTGTGGAATGAAAGTAGCTTCTTAATCTAGAATTATTAAGCTTCCAAACAGAAAAGAAAAAGGCTTTCACTAAAGAGTTTCAAAAATAAAATTGATCCCGGAGAAATATTTAAGTGACTTCCAGAAAACATTAGAAAAGAGAAAATGTGTTGCAGAAAATGTGAGTAAAGGAAAGTGTTTGTGCTGAATTCCTCATTGTTCTCCCCGTCCACCATTTCTTAGACTACAGTCTCCACATCATCAGCTTTCTTTCAGTAGCTGCCACCACCCATTTGATCCTTTATCGTTCCGAAATCTGCAAGTCAGCCTGTATAGTGAAATGCAGTTTCGCAAGTATATCCTTTCTTCCTGCTCTCAAAGATAAACACTAAGCCTTTTGTTTATGTTTCCTTCTTGACATGGAGTTTAAACCTATGATTATGGAAAGACAGTGGCTAATGTGAACTATAAATCTAGTTACCTGCATATAGCACGTAATTCTTAGCAGGTTATAGTTCAAGAGTGCCGCTAAGATGATATAAAAAATTTGAGGTAAATTTAAGACTTCTCAAACCCTCCTCAATTCCTTAGGAAGCTCTCTTTAGTTAATCCATGATGAAGTTCCTTCTCCAATTGCTCTGTCTCTACCCTGAAGAGTGAATAAACTTTTTTAGGGGAATTCTTGACAATCCTCTCTGCTTTTCCTGAAAGTAATTTTATTTGTTCTCTGTCTCTCTCTCTGCCTCTCTGTCATGCTGTGAGTGAACAACTTACGGTCTCAAGAGATGGGCTTCAACTAGAAAAATATTTATTTTCCTGTTTGCATTTTTTAAGGTACTTTTTTCTAATTCATCCTAAGTCTCTCTACATAGAGTGAAAATCATTACTCAATGCACCTGAACGCAGATAGCCTATCAATTTCACTTTCTTTCTTGTTTTTTCCTCCTTTGGAGATAATTTCTCCAGAATCATTTGTCCTCCCAATCCAATATTACTATTTGTTTTTTAGTTCTTTCTAGTCTATTTATCTATTTCACTTTAATTATAAAATGGTATTTTGTTTTTAATTTTGTAACTCATATGATACATACATTGTTCCATATCTAAGAATATTTTTTTCTCCAGCATCCTTTGAAGTGATTGAATGCCATTGCTTCTTTCAGTTGTGTGGTGGATATTTTTCAGTTTCCCTTCCAATCTTCTCTGTTCCCTGGAAGTATGACTCATAGGGACTGCATCCATTGGGCCCTTGCCTTTGGATTCCAGTTGAGTTCAGCCAATAAGAGACTGCAGCAGGAGATCTGAAGGCAGATGGAGAGTGAGATCTGATCCTTGGCTCCCTCTCTACCAGATCTCAGTGTTGTCTGAGTCCCTCAATCAAAAGCTGAGGTCCTGTTATTTTGCTTTGTTCCTGTGCTACAGTCACTCTCTCTGGGTTCCAGTAACTGCTTCCTGCCTTTACCTATTCAAATCTGGAAGTGGTCATGGTTCTCCACTTTTTGCTAACCTGAGGATGGTTCTTCGTTCCTTTTTTATTTTTCTCAACTTGCCCATGACGATTAAATTGTTTCTTTATTAATATCAGGTCTAAAAGTCCTGTTTGTTCTATTTATTTCTTACTCAGACCAATGTAATAAGTTGTACCAGGAATCATCCCACAAAACAGAAGGCAAATTCTGAAAATATCCACCTTCATCAGGGGACAAGCAATATTAGTAATCTGTGGCATTAAATGGCATCATAATTACCAGTTATAACTGCTAGTGACATGGGATAAATTGCATGTGGAGAACAAAATGTTGGGAAATCAAGTGGCTGTGACACTTAATTGCTATGGTAATAATAGCAATTATAAAATTTGTGAGGTCGTCTGGTACCTTCTGATAGCCCTAGATGTTATATACAGGAAAGAAAGAATGAAAGAAAAGAAGGGAGGAAAGGTGAAGGCAGGAAGGGAGGAAGGAAGGAAGGAGATGAGGGAAGGAGGGAAGGAGAGAGAGAGAAAGGCAAGAAAAGGACTGAAATCCTTTAATGCCCAACTGAGAAGACAGGTGGAAAAACAGAAAGCATCTATGGAAGCTTTAAAAAATTCACTCCGCTCCTGGAATCATAGAGAAGATATAGCTGAGGCTATAGCCCAGGACCAAAGCAGAATTGTAGTGCTAATTTCATGCTTTACCCTGGCCAGCCTTTATTTGCTTAAGAACAATGTTGTGAAAAGAATGACTGCTCTCATGGTTGTGCCAAATAACTCACGGAAGGAAATGTTTTCTCTCCTGGTGAATTTGATCTCAGTGAAACATACTTGCCAGGAAACACTGTCATTGTTTAAACAAACTGGAAACCAAGACTGCTTCCTGGCCACACTGGAGTCCCCAGGCTGCTGACCAATAGGCAGAGAAAGGGATTACCAAGGGAAAATGGGATTTCTGCCACACAGCGGGTGCAAGTGAGAACCATATCTGGAACCAGGAAATTTTCTAAGGAGTCTCTTTGTACTCCATGTTCAATAATAATGGTCAATGAGAAACTGTAAAAATCTACTAAAGACAGAGTCTCCCTAGACTCAGATCCTGCAGAAATGATCTTGTGAACCTGAGGAAAAAGGCTATCATTATTGCCTTGAACTCTGAGCAATATAGGATTCTGACTTCCCCACTATTGCTAATCACAAGCGACTTTACCATCCTTGTTATTTTCCTCTACTCATACTCACATCTTTTTAAATAGTCTATTAAACTCTCCTCAATTACCCTATTTCAGTGTCATCTGTTTCCTTCTGGGACTCTAACTGATACATACCACTGTATTTAACAATCTACTATTGGTATACATTTAGATTATTTCCTCTCCCCATCCCAGGTTTCAGATGACTGCTATACACATCTTAGTAGCTAAATCATTTTTTCCAATTGAACCTAGATATGTAGAATTGGATTAATTATATCTTGTTTCATGACATATTATTATCTTTGGTTTTTCATGGCCCATTTTTATTTATTGAATTCATTTATTTATTTAAATTGTTCATTTGTGTAATAATATGGTGAACATTCATGAACCCACAATCCAACCCAATGACGAGAATAGTTATTCTAAAACATATCTACAAATGTACCCCTCCTCTGTTCAATTCCTCTGTCTTCTCCATGAAATTTCCTTAGAGGTAATTGATGTCCTGAACTGTGTATTTTATTTACTTACGTGTGTTTATTATTTATTTCTATCTCATGTTAAAATGATATATTGTTTAGTTTTGTCTATTTTTGAATTTTGTAAAAATGATCATATTATGTAAGCAAAAAGATAGGAAGAGGCATGAATCCTAAGAGGACTTACAAAGGGTTAACATTACGTAAAGAGATGCTCAACCTCACTAGTAAATAAAGAAATGCAAATCCGGACAACAGTGAGACACCATTTACATCATTTTTGATCGGCAAAAATTAAGAAGTCTAAATATACCAAGAGTCAGAAGGGATGTGGATTACTAGTAGGAGTATAAATTGACTCAAAGTCTTTGGAAAATAAGTCGGCATTTTCTTGCAAAACTGACCATTTCAATACCCTATGATTGGAAATTCCACTCATATGCACATATATTTTGGCAAATGTTTGAAAATAGCATGTACAGAATGTTCTTTATAGCATTGTTCATAAAAGAAAAAAAAAAGAGTGGAAACAATCTAAGTGCACGTTGACAGGAGAGAAAGGACAAATATTCAAATTCTGATAAGTGTTTCCATTTCACAGATGAAGTATTTCCATATCACTATCAGTCAGGTGTCATAACTGGCCTTCGGGCTGGATTATCCAAGGATATCCTGATAGAAAATAATAATAACAATAATAATAATGATAATGATAGATTAAAGAAAAAAGTATTTATTATATCAAAGGAACAATTTACTTAGCAAAAAACCTTTATCCTGGGTGCATTCTTTTTCACTGCCATCTACCTTAAACAAAAAAAAAATAAGTTTAAGGTATTTCTTACAAATATTAACAATAAAACCTAATGATAATGGTCATATTAGCATTAAAAAATTTTTGGTCTTTTCACTAGAAAAATAGAGCACCTTAGGGATAAGTGGAAAAATAAGTATGATGCATGCATAGCAGATGTTTTTGAAGGGCATAATGGATCCAAAACCTAAGTTATGATTACCATCAGGGAGAGTCCTGAAGTTCCTGGCCTCTGAATAGAAGACAGAAGTGAGACTATACCTGGCACTGTATGGAGAGCAATTTCTTTGGCTATCTAAAAACATGCATTTATTTTCTCTTCTGTCCTGTAATTAATGCTTCTTCCTGTGTGCTCCACATTATGAGGTATGTAAGGTATAGTCCAGGAAGAAATTTATGAGGTTTATTTCAGCACCATTCTCTTTCATGCCCTGTCATGGTTGACAGTATTGAGTTTGTTACTTCCAGCTCAACAATAACCCTATCAGGATTCCCTAACGGGATCCCATTCAGGACTCACACATGCACATCAACATCCCTACAAACCAAACCAAACCAAAGGTTAGTATCGTGTGTTGTGATATAAAAGACCCTAGATTACGGATATTTTAATTTTAGGCTAATTCTGAAGTAAATGAAAGGAGTTCAGGCAAGTTTCCTCATCACATTGCCCTTAGTTTTCTCATAGGGAAAATAAGACAACTGTATTATATGATTGAGAAAGATGCTTCCAGCTCTAAATTATTGCCTGTAATTTTAAACTCTCTTACCATTTACTTACTGTTACAGGTTGAATTGTGTCCCTTAAAAATTCATATGTTGAAATCCTAACCCTCAGTACCTCAGAATGTGACTTTATTTGGAAATAGAGTTGTTACCAATGTAATGAAAGTTAAGATGAGGTCATACTGGTGTAGGGTGGGCCCCTAAATTAATATGACTGGTGTCCTTAATAAAAAAAAGTCATGTGAAGAGACAGACACACAAAAAGAGAAGATGGTGTGAAGAGATACAGTGAGAAGAAAGCAATCTACGTGATAAGGAACACCTGCGGCTACCAGAAGCTGGGCGCAAGCCCGGGAACAGATTCTTCCCTAGTGCCTTTAAAGGGAGCATGGCCCTGCCAACAGCTTGATTTTGGACTTCTGGTCTCCAGACGTATGAGACAATAAATTTCTGCTTTGCTAAGCTACCCAGTTTGTGGTACTTTGTGATAGCAGCCCCAGAAATCTAATACACGCATCTCCGAGGTTCCTTTCCCTGTCTTGTTTCACAGATCCACGCAATGAAAACCCTACCCTCCACACCCTCGCCAGGCCCCCAGGAGAGGGTGAACCGAAACAAGAGATTCTTCTCCGGTCAGTTTCTGTGGATATGATCTGGATTATGTTACATATCTCTTTTTTATATCTAATTAGATAAAATATATTTATTAACTACAGCACTATAAATCATTAAATCGTTAAGCAAATCCTTGAGATACAAATGGCTATTTAGCACCTACTATGTGCCAGACTATCCCTATAGGTAATTAGTTTCAAGGGTATTAACAAAACATACACCTGCACACAATATCACAATATGCCTAAGTATATCTGAAAAACTCAATAAACAAATCAAATGTTATATTAGGAAGTTAAATTTATTTTAATCATATTGTATAATGAGTATGACAAACATTAGGTATGCTTACTTTGTGCAGACACTGGACAAATCTAGAAGACACTAGACTTCATGCCAGTTTCTCTAATTTCACACTTGTTTTATTTTGTTTTTCTTTTCTTTCTGGAAGACCATAGGGTTATGCAATATTTTATGTCCTGCCTTCTTGAATTTTCCAGTATCACAGCGTTCTTTTAATTTGGAGAAAGTCGTAAATTACGTTTTGGTGTGTCCAGTTGAATTATCACTTTTCCTGTGGGGCTGGAAAACAACTTTTCATAACTACTGGGTCCTCTAGTAGTCGAATTTGCAGACTTTTGAACTCTTTAATAGTTTATAATGATTAGCTACAATTTTAATTTTTCCAACTAAAAGCTTATTATGAGGTCAGCACTTAGGATATTGTTATGGACTGAATGTTTGTGTCCCCCCCAAAAAACTCATCTATTGAAGCCCTAACACCCAATGTGGTGGTATTTGGAGTTTGGGTCTGGAGAGGTAGTTAGGTTTAGATGAGGTCTTGACTATGAGAGTAAATGTCTGTTGTTTAGGCCCCCCAGTCTACGGTATTTAGTTATAGCAGCCCAAACTGGCCAAGACATGATGGACACTTTTGTATGTTGTGTCATTAATCCTTAAAACTGTGAATGTGTGATTTTTGTGATCCCCATTTTATAGATGAAGAAATTGAAGATCAGAAAAATTAATGAGCCCAAAGTACCTTGGATTATAAGTAATTGAACCAGGATTTGGAATTCGGTCAATATGGTTACCATATTATTTTGCTCACCTCAGCATAAGACAACCGATGTCACTACACTTACTAACTACATTTAAAAGCAAGTAATTCCATTCAGTTCACTTGTATAATTTTAGGGGAAAGTGATAATATCCACCCTTCTCTATAATACTTCGTTAATTTCTCCTTAGGAAATATGGTTGATGTCATTACAAAAATTTAATTATTAAAGGAATAAATGTTTCAGGTACTTTGGTTTATATTCAAAGACTTTAAGAAGCCAAGTTTCAAAGGCTGTTTTTTAAACTGATCTGAAACCTGAAGAATGAAATTACAGAGTAGAATTTCTCTTATAAATGTGGCCATCAAAGAAACCCATATGCTGTTTGGTTTCTGTGTTATTACATTCGATAATGGACTTTGAATGAAGAAGGATAAAAGTGAACATCGTTAAAATAGGTGATTCAGACAGAGTGGGTCTTTAACGACAGTTATCTATTGATGAAAGAGGTCAGTATCATTATGCACTTGTAAAGTGAAAAGAACGTAAAAATTTAGAACCTAGAAAAATGTTAAGATTGCATAACCTAGAAACCAACCTTACTAGGAAACAACCAATTACTTACAATAATTAAATAAAAGAGCTGAAAGTAGTAGGTATTTCTATGGTAATGTCAAATGCCAGACCCTGGGCTAAATGATAAACATATGCTTCAGTTATTCTAGCTTCATTCATTCATTCATTCATTCAACTAACTTTCATTGAATAATTATGGAAGAAGAGACAATGATGCAAACCAACCATTCGATTTTCTTTCCTCTATTTCCCAGCCTCCCTTGCAATTAAGGGGAATACATGTGACTAGTTCTGACCAATTAAATGGGAGCTAAAATATGTGTTCCTTCTGGGCTAAAGCCAATGAAAAGCCCCTGGGTAACTGTCAGCTTCTCATTTCCCATACTATATGAATCAAGGAGAAGGTCTCATATCTGAGATGATGGATCTACAATAGCTAAACAACCTGGCTTGCTGAATTACTGCATGAAGGACAACTGGCCTTGAGAATTACCAAAATCAGCAGTGGACTCATCAGGAGTACTAAGAGAAGGTTTTATTTTAAGCCAGTGAGCTTTGGGGACTGTTTGTTACCACAGACCAGTCCATTTTTTCCTGACAAATACAACTATCATGTTCACTCAGTTATTTAACAAATATTATTGAAGATATTTCTATTTATCAGGGCATATGCTAAGTTCTGAAGATGCAGTGGTTAAAAAAAATTCCCTGGCATATGGAGGTCATAATCTAATGGGATGCAGATATTAAATAATTTCTCAAATAATTGTTTAATATCTTATTATTTCACTTATTTTCTTAACTTGTTACTACTAATTAATTATTATACTGCTACTCATGTAACATAAGCCATGTCCAAATAATAATAAAGCTTGTTCAAGCTTCATTCTGCAAAGGAGCTTGTTTCACTCATATACTCACTCTGACTATAAGTCTTGGCTATAATTGACAGATGACATCAACATCTGTCAGATAACTATCTGTTCAAATAGTTAAAGATTTCCTGTATTAAAATTTCTGAAAGTAATTTTTGGTTTTGTTTACCAAAGTCTTACCTTAGGCATTGTCATTCAATAAGTACAAATTATATGTGATAAAATTTGATTTTAACTTCCACTGCTTCCTCTATTTAGGCATATCTATAAATATTTCTATATCTATCCATTTGTATCTACTTTAAGCTAAATATGAGTTCATACTGGTGTTTCTAATTCTAACCCATTCCCACATGGGTCACTCTAGCTTCTTTGCTTGCTTGTTTGGAATCTCCCAGTCCAACAGTGAGAAATCTGGCTCCCACAATCCACCATTCATTTACTCATTTGGTCAATTCCAGCATACACATGAAAAGGTTTCAAAATTGTTAACTCATGGAAAATAATTTTAGCAACTAGACTATAAGACCTACGTGCAATTTCTTTTGCAGTTAGTCTTAGTCTACATTCATTTCAAAAATTACTTTGGCCAGCACTTTTTTCCCCACCCTCTTCAATGAGATTGTTTCATGAATCTGTAATACAGCCAGATTATTTTGTCACAGTTTACATTCCTTCCTGGGATAACCCAGCCTTCTAAATGATTTTTTACATTCACAGATATTAATGTTAGCCTTTTGTACTGCAAAGTTCCATGGGTTTTGACAAATGCATAGTGTCATGTATCCACCATTATTGTATCACACAGAATAATTTTATCATCCTGAAAAACAAAACCTCTATACTTCATGATTCAACCTTTCATCCTTCCTAAATGCCTGGCAATCACTGATTTGCTTACCATTGCTATAGTTTTGCCTTTTCAGAATGTCACATAAATAAGATCACTCAATGGGTAACATTTTCAGCCTGGCTTCTTTCACTTACCAGTATGCGTTTAAGATTCATCAATGGTTTTGTGTGGCTTGATAGCTCATTCTTTTTATAGCTGAATAGAATTCCATTTTACAGATGTACACAGTTTATCCATTTATCTATTGAATGATACCTTGTTGGCTTCCACTTTTTGCTGATTATGAATAAAATTGTTATAAACTTTCACATGCAGATTTTCATATCACATGGGTAAGTATCTAGGAGTAGGATAACAGGGCTATACAGTAAGATTATTTTTAGATTTTTAAGAAACTGTCAAACTATCGTCCAAAGTGGCTTTTTTTTTGTGTTCCCACCAGCATGAATAAGAGTTCCTGTTGTTCTGCATTCTTATCAGCAATTGAAATTTTCAGATCTTTTGTTTTGTTTTGTTTTGTTTTTGGGATTTTAGCCATTCTAAATGATGTCTATTATTATTTCATCATTGTTTTAATTTGCATTTTCTTAATGACAAATGGCAAAAAACAAAAATCTATGGCTTTTCATTCTCTTAACAGTGGTTTTGCAGAGTAGAAGTCTTTAAATTTAATGAAGTTCAATTTATCAATTTTTTCTTCCACAGGTCACGCTTTTGGTGTTATAACTAAAAACTCATCATAAAACCCAAATTACCTAAATTTTCTCCTACTTTTTTTGAAGTTTCATACATTTGCATGTTACATTTAAGTTTATTGACCATTTTGATCTAACTTTTGTATAAGGTGTAGGGTCTGTGTCTAGGTCCTTTGTTATGGATGTGGACCTCCGTTTGTTTCAGCATTAATTGTTTAAACACTATCATTTCCCCATTGAATTGCCTTTGTGCATTTGTCAAAACTCAGTGTATCATCACTTAATGTGGCTCTATTTCTGGGCTATCTATTCTCTTCCTTGATTTGTGTTCCTATTATTTCACCAATACCATAATGTCTTAATTACTGTAGCTTTTTAGGAAGCCTTGAAATCAGGTATTATGAGTACACCATCTTTGCTCTTCCTCAGTATCATGTTGCTATTCCCGGACCTTTGTTTTTCCATATACATTTTAGAATCAGTCTGCCCACGTCTACAAAACAGCTTGCTGGAATTTCGATTGAGATTGTGCCAAATCTACAGATAAAATTGCAAAAAATTAATACATGAACAATATTGAATCTTCCAATCTCTCAACGTAGAATAACTCTCCATTTATTTAGTTCTTCTTTTATTATTTTTAATCCTTTTGTTTTGTAGTTTTCTGCATACAGATCCTACACACATTTACTTGGATTTATACAAAAGTATTTCATTTTTTGGTACTATTATAAATGGTATTTTTTTTAAACATCTGTTTCCAAATGTTTATTGTTGGCTTATAGGAAAGCAATTGATCCTTGTCTATTGATGCTGTATCTCACAACCTTGGTATACCTGTTTATTAGTTCCAGAAGTTTTTTTCTTTCTAATCTTTAAGGTTTTCTACATAGACGATCATGTCATCTGCAAGTAGACACTTTTATTTCTTCCCTTCTAATCTGTACAATTATTACTTATTCTTATCTTACTGCAATTAGGTAGTTCTTCAAGTATGATGATGAATAGGAGTAGTGAGAGAGGATATCTTTGCCTTGCTCACAAGCATAGGGTGTAGGTGGTGACGGTGTCACCATTAAGTATGATGGTTAACTGTAGATTTTGACATTTCCTTTATCAGGTTAAGAAAGTTTTCTTATATTCCTAGTTTTTTTTTTAATAATTTTATCATGAATAGTGCCCAATTTTCTTTAATGCTTTTTCTGCATCTATTGATATGATTGTATTGTTTTTCTTATTCATTCTGTTAATATGGCGAATTACATCAATTGATTTACAATTATACAAGAAGTCTTGCAACTCTATAATGAGCCCCACTTAATCATGATGTATTATCCTTTTTTACATATTTCTGAATTCTATTTGTTAATATTTTGCTTCCATATGCATAATAGATATTGATATATAATTTTCTTTTCCTATGTATTTGGATTGGATATTAGGATACTGCTGGCCTAATTATTTAAATTAAGAAGTATTTTTTATTTCTATTTTCTGTAAAAGATTATGGAAAATTAATATAATTTCTTCCTTAAATGTTTGGTGGGATTAATCAGAAAAAAATCTGTACCTGATGCTTTCTTTTTTTGCTCTAATTTTTGTTAATTTTTCCTTCTGCTTGCCGTAGCTTAATTTTCTCTTCTTTCTTTAATTTCCTAGGGTAGAAGCTTAAGTTATTGATATTAGATCTTCTTTTCTAATACACGCTATACATTTCCCTGTAAGTACTGATTTAGCTGAATCTCAGAGATTTTGATGTCATAGTTTTATTTATTTTCTATTTTTTTAAATTTCTCTTGAAACATCTTAATTGATTCTTTAATTATTTAGAAATGTGCTGTATAATTTCAAAATATTTGGCTATTTTCCAGATATCTTTGTGTTATTTATTTTTAGATTGAGTCCACTGCAATCTAAGAAGACACTTTATTTAATTTTTTTTATTCTGTGTGTTAAAGTGTGTTTAGTGGCAAAGAATGTGGTCTATCCTGAGGATTTTTCCACAGGCGTTTGAAAAGAATGTGTCTTCTGCTGTTGCTGGATAGAGTATTTTATAAATGTCAATTAGATAAAGTTGATCGATTGTGCTCCTCAGGTTATCTACATACTTATTGATTTTTGCCTGCCTGATGTATCAATTACTGACAGAGGAGTGTTTAAGTCTTTAAATATAGTAGAAAATTGGTCTCTTTCTCCTTTAAATGTTATTAGTTTTTGCCTCATGTATTTTGACACACTGATGGTAGATGCATACATGCTTAGAATTGTTATGACTTCTTGGAGAAATGAACCCTTTACCACTATGCAATATCCTACTTTATCCCTGATAATTCTGCTTATCCTAAAGACTGCTCTGTCTGAAATTAATGTGGATAATCTAGCTTTCTATTGACTGGTGTGAGCACTATATATCTTTCTCCATCCCTGTATCTTTAACCTATCTGGGTCTTTGTGTTTAAAGTGAGTTCTTATAGACAACATGTAGTTGAATATTGTTTTTGTTAACTTCTTTGTTCCACTCTGACAAGAGTTTACTAAACATTTTTGGACTTATCCATGCCCACCATCAAATAACACTACACTGCTCGGTGCACATTATAACAGGGTACTCCCATTTCCTCCCTTCCATCTCTTGTGACATCAATGTCACTCATTTCACTCATCAAAATGCTATAATCATCTAATCCATTTCTACTATTCGTTATTTAAACAAGTATATTTAGATAAATTAAGAACAAGAGAAAAGATTTCATTTACCTCCATTTATTCCTTCTCTAGTGGTTTTAATTTCTTTATATAGATCCAATTTTCTGACCTACATTATTTTCCTTCTGCTTGAAGAACTTCTTTTAGCATTTTTTCAAGGAAGATTCGCTAGTGTTGAATTCCCTCACTTTTTGTTAGTCTGCGAAAGTTATTTCCCTTTTACTTTTGAAGAATAATTTCATTAGATAGAAAATTCTACATTAGTAGGTATTTTTTTTCATTCAACACTAAATATTTCACTTCATTCTCCTTTTGCTTGCATAGATTCTGATAAGTTACTATAATTCTTATTCTTTTTTCTCTCAATAGGTAAGGCTTTTTCCTCTGAGTTTTTCAAGATTTTTCCTTTGGTTTGTTTTTCTACAGTTTGAATATGATATGCCTAGATGTGGGTTTTTGTTGTTGCTATTGTTGCTGTTCTGCTGTTCTTTGAGCTTCCTGGGTCTGTGGTTTGCTGGCCATCATGAATTTTGGAAGGTTCTTGGCCATGTTAAAATTAATGAAAGAAACCTTAACTAAATTAAAGTCAAGAAGGCCTATGGAGGGAGCTCTCATGCCCTATCACACACTGTCAATTACACCAAACAGGAAGTGACAGAGACTTGCATCTTGGACAGGAAGTAAAATTAGTTTTCTGTAGAAGGAAGATTTCTCTCCCTATCCAGCAACAGTCCAGCCAATGAGAAAGAGGGCGGCTCAGCCAAGGAGACGACGTTGTGCCCTGAACTGCTACTATCCGCCCATGGGCTTTCATTTAGAACAGCCCCTCCCTACTTCACATTTTCCTCTATAAAAGCAGCTCCCCTACTTTCTTTCCAGATTTGCCTGTGGTTTGCCATGGCATGCACACTCTGGATTGCAATTCTTTTGGCTATTCCTGAATAAACTCATTTTGAGGATAAAATATCAGGCAAATTTGCTTTTTAAGTTGACAACCATTATCACTTTAAATATTTCTCCTTCTCTGCTTTCTTTTGCTTCTTATTTGTATATTCCAATTATATGCATGCTAAATCTTTTTTATACCGACCCAAAGTTTTAGGTGTTAGTTCTGTTTTTTTCATTCTTTTTTCTCTTTGTTTCATATTGGGGAGTCTCTATTGCCTATCTTTAAACTCGCTGATTCTTTTCTATTTCTGTTGAAATATTTTTTTTAAATTTCTATCATTTCTTTGTAGAGATTCTCTGCACATATTACCCATCTTTTTATGGTCTTTTTCATTAGAACCCTTAACATATTAATCCTAGTTTTTAAAAAATTCTGTATCTGGTAACTAACATCTGTATTATATCTGAGTCTTGTTCTGATGAGCTAGAAGGAGGGACCTTTCTGAGATCGTCACTGTGAGAATCTAGAACATGTAGGGGTCCTGGGTAGGGATGGGGGATACAGTGTGGGAGACCCCCTAAGAATAAGACTGTAGCCCCCAGAGTTTCTCACACTCAAGCTAGTCTACATGGTCTCCAGCAATTCATCAAAATTACCAAATGTGTGTTCATACCTTTTTATGGCTCCATGGCCTCTGCTCCAGGGAAGCAGATCTCAGCAGTGATTCTCTGTATTCACTAGACTCTCTATATTTTGGGATGGTGATTTACTCTATAAACTCAATTCTCTTATGGGTCCAAGGAAAGTCATTAATTTTCAGTTTCTATAGCTCTTTTCTTGTTGTAAGTTTGGAGTGACAAATTCCAATCTCTTTAAATATCAGAACTTACCTAATATTTTTTTAAAGCAATTTAAAAATGTATTTTATTTAATGAAACACTTCTACAAAGGTACTTAGAAATTAATTCTAGAGGTTTGGTTCCTAAACACCAGGCTACCTTTAGAAGACAATAATGACTAATTTACCTCAATCCCAGACTTCATTTTCATATAAATCGTATATCATTATACAAGATTGGGTAGCTTTGTTATTTAATTTAAAATTTGATTGAATTAAGGTGAATTAAACCAAGAGTAAATGTTCACTCGTTGCTTTACTTGCACATATTTCTGAGTTATTCAGCACCGAAAGGGGACAGATTATAGTCTTCTATTATATGATTCTTCAAAGGCTCATATGCCAATTTTTCTTCAATAAACGTAATACTAATACTCTTTTTTCCAAATGGTTGATTAGTTAAGCAGAGGAAAAGAATAAACAGTCTGACACATAGAATTAGAAATTAGTATAGAATTAGAAATAATAGGGGCAGTAATTTTGAAAAATCAGGTCTCAGTTTGTCGGTCCCAGTATTTTCATTGGCATTAAGGAAACTTAATAAACTGTGAACCTCAGTAACTAGAGCCATCTTAAGAGCACTCCAGGATTGGGCTTGTTATTGTTTGAGCGGCACAGAGATCAAAGGAGAAGTAGCCATTTTTATTTTGAAGAATTTCTAAATTACAATTGTCCAAACTTGATATCTGTACATGTCTAATTTTTCTAACTAACATGAATATTCCTTCCTCAAGAGAACATTTCAGTAACACTGGCTGAATACATTTTTTATATTCTGTATTTCTAAAATTTGACTTATCCTGAAAACCTCTTTTTGCATTCATCTCAGTGAAGAAATCGTCTTACAAACTTTTACAGAAACACTAAACTTCTAAATCTTTCCTGTGCTTTGGTTGGGCACTTCCTTTTCCACTAATTATATAGTTCAATCATTCCCTGATTCTGACCTAGCAGAGACAATAGAGGAGACGCTACAGGCTCTATTAAGGACTGGAACTTCTGTCTCAGACCCCTGTTTCTGTACTTCCTTGGGTAATTAATCCCTCAGCCTCTCTCCATAAACACCAGGACTCACAACTCTAGAGGACCTGCAGAGACATTTGTTCTTTCCTCCATGGCATTTTACACTAAGAAAATATCAGTTACCCATTGTAAATAACTGCCTCCATTGCAATCAATCCAGTGAGCACTATTAATCAATGCGTCTCAATTTCACTTAGCCAAAACGTGAACCTGTGACCAGGCTAGGTTAAGTAGGTCTGTCTTTAGAATGTAAAGCTTAAGCAAAGTGGAGCAAGGAACACGATTAATAGAATTCAGAGGTGACCCCCAAGATTCCCCACTTTTATTCCTCAAGATACTATACACATATCTTTTTCTAGTTACTCAATAAAACACTAATCTTGGTGATGCTATTAAGGGATTTTGCAGATGTAATTAAGGTCCTAAGTCAGTTTATTTAAGAAAAGGAGACCACCCTTAGTGGGCCTGACCTAATCAAGTACGTCTTAAAAGGGACTGGGCTTTTCCTGGACAGAAATATTCAAAGCATGAGAAGTTTGAGGCAAAGGAGATTTACCATTGCTAGTTTGAAGATGGAGGGGCCATGCGGCAAGGAATGTGGGTGGCCTCGAAGAGTTAAGAGTTGTTCCCAGTTGACAGGCAGCAAGGAAACAGGGACCTCAGTCCTACAACTGCAAGGAACTGAATTCCACCAACTTGAATGAGGTTGGAAGTGAATTCTTCTCCAGAGTTTCTAAATGACAAGTCCACCTGGCTGACCCCCTGATGCCAACCTTTGAGACTTTGACCTGAGAACCCAATCACACCATGTCCAGACTTTTGACCTAGGGAACTCTGAGAAAGTAAACAGATGTTGCTTTAAAATGCTAATTTCATGGTACTCTGTTAAACACCATTAACAAATATAGAAGGGAAATGGTTGAAGCTGATTCAGTCCAAAGGCAGAAATGTAAACAGGTGATGTCATTACAATGTGAACAAGGCTTTGAAAGAAAAAAGTAGGTAGAAGTTGAGATGACAAAATGAGGAACGTGTCCCAGTTGTGAATTAGGAGAATGTCTGAAGAACTTGTTTATTTGTTCCTGCTATTCAGAGTCCCTGAACTGTTTTGATTCCAGTCCTTCCTGAGGCTCACTTTTCTGAATGACTCAAAAGCCTTTCAATGTTTCCTTTTTGATTAAGTTAGACAGGTTGTTTTTATTACTTGCAATCAAAATCCAGTAAGTGATATGTGCTAGGGGACTAAAAGTATTCCCAAGCGCTTCATCCACAAAAGTTTACCAACTAAAGCACCCTCCAAAAAGGGATTCTGGAACTTTTCTTTCCAAGTTTAAAAAGGCTTTACTGCCTTAAAAAGACCCTCACGGCCCAATTTGTAGTATTAAACATAGTGAGTAGGGGAAAGAATGGCATTATATTTTGAGCAGAGTGTGGCTTTCCTAGGTTTGTTGATTTGCTTCTTTTTTTCTTCTGTATTATACATTTTGCTTTGAGATTTTCTGATGGTCTCTTCTAGAGAATGTAGGAGTTTAAGTCAAGCCTAAATTTATACTGTCACACTATGCTGAATATCAAACCGAAAACTTCAGCATGTTGGAGAATGTATGTGTTCTCCTATAACACAGACTGTTTAAATTTTTGTTTGGTTTGATGGTTACCTCTTTGATTGTTTCTTGTTATAAGGGAAAATTTTGTTTCACCAATGCTAATTCCTCTACTAAATTCCCATTTCACACCATTTGTAATGTATCAACATTCTGTGGTTTGTCATTCCTTTGAAAGGGCATCATATTCTGCATTTATTTGAAATAAAGTAAAATGAGACAATATGCTCAGTAATTTTTCTTTTAATATCTTCATTCCAATATAAATATTTATGTAGATTTGGTTGATCAGAGTAGGGGGTTAGTGGTTGTGATGGTCTTTTGAGTGTCAACTTGGCTAGGCTACAGTCCCCAGTTATTCAATCACACACTAGCCTAGATGCTGCTGTGGAGGTAGTGTGTACATGCAATTAATGTCTATACTCGATAGACTTTAAGTGAGGAAGAGTATCCTAGATAATCTGGGTGGATCTGATTGAATGAGTTTTAAGAGCTTAAAAGAATTGAGACTTCCCTTAAGAAGAAGAAATTCTGCCTCTAGACTGTATCTTCAGTCCATACCTGAGAGTTCCAGCCTGCTCTTCATGAAGACCTGTCCTACCTTTTGGACCAGGTAGTGTTGTTACCTTGCTAAATTGTCATTTGTTGAGTAGGCCTCCTTCACACCCAGGGTGTCAGATGATACGAGGCTGTTCAACAAAAGACAGCAGGGAATTGGAATGGAGAAGTTTATTATTCACAAGTCCTGGAGGAGGTACACACATGCATCAAGGGGCCATGAAGGGAGCTGACGGCAGGGTTCAGGCAGAGAGCGCAGCAGGACCTAGGGCATATGCCTTCGTTAGGGTCTGAGGATGGAGTCCTTTGGCGTTCCTGAGCTAAGGCTGAATTGGTCAATTCAAACTTTCAAGGGGGAGGTGAGGGAGACCTTACCACAAAGAACTGACATTTGTGACTTAATTTAAATTATTTAAAAAAGGAATCTGATTTTCTTAGCCCAACATATGGACTAATTCACCTTGATTCAATCAATTGTAGCCTTGTGAATACTGTCACAAAGCCTGAGGCTTACTCCTCCAGATCATAAGGGATCAGTACTCCAAGAGACGGTTTGTGTTGCAGAGGAAAATGCTGGCCATCTTATTGTATAGTAAGACTGAGAGCTTCTAAAATGTTGTTCTGAGTAATTTAAAATTCTAAAATAGACAAAAAATATGGTTTTCTGTAAAAAAAATAAAAGGGGATAGTTTATATTGTCTCAGAATTGTAGATAGACATCAAAAGCTGAGATTAACAAGCTCTAATTTTTTCTGTATTCTAGAAACAGGTACCAGGAAATGGTATTTTTATGGGATTTACTGAGAGATGGTCACATTGGTCCATAGTCCATGACTTCATTCGCCATCACCGTTATATTCATATACTATTTAAACTATTTAAAGAAGGTGTTTTTAAATAGGTAACCTATGAGAGTCATGTATTGTCATCCTAAGGAAGACTGTTGCTGTTCTCTTAGGCCAAGAGATGGGAAAGGCAAGAGAACAGCTATTCTCTTGTACAGAATAAGGTTCCCTAGGAGAAGGAGAGATGAGCAGCCCATGCCTTGAACACAAAACTGCTTATTAAGATAGTGCCTGATAGACACCATGTTTTTATTTGAATTGGGGGGTGAGGAAGAGAATCAGAGAGATGTCAGGTTAGAAAGAGAAAACCCAAACTTTCACAGTTTGATATGGAAAGAACAGATGGGTGGGTTTCCCACGAGCCAAGCGAACAAGTAACAACAATTGAACGTGGACCATCTTGTCAGTGATCTGTCTCCATAGAGGAAGAAACTATGGGCTAAATTAAAATGAAAAAGTTATTCCAGGACTATCAAGGAATGAAGCAAGGGCATGAGGTGGGAGGCAGGGGGTTCTGATAGAGTTTCCTGAAGAATATACTTGGGTAACTATTTAGCAATTGGATGCCTATCCCCCAGAACACATTGATACACAGACTTCAGCAGTGCAAACAAGTAACGTGCCTTTGATCTCTTTCATGTACTTCTCCATCCCCTTAACTGAGCCTGTAGAAGCCAAAAACAAAGTGTGTGGAAGAGGGAGAGGAAGAGGTCAGCAGGGGAGAAAGAACAGAACAAATTACCTTCCTTCGGTGTGGTCTCTTGGGACACAGGTTGGGTCTGAGCTAGAAAAAGAAGAAATGGTGCAGAAGAAAATTAGATTTTGATATGAGAAAGAAGTTTTAAACTGTCTGAAAGAGAAATATCTTTTTAAATGACTGAAAATGACTGGAAAGAAGGGAGGTACAATAGAGTATGTCTGAAGGCAGGAACTGGAGAAAAAATTAAAAGTCAAGTCAACATCCCACCAAATTTAGACTGTGAAATACACTAGTTTATTATCAGAATAAAAATTTCGAAAATTAAAAGTATATGGTAAAATAAATGTTAAAGATATGAAAAATTATAACATACAAAGCCAATGAAAAATGAATAATCACATGATGTATAAATGGGAAAGGACTTTGTATACAAAATGGTTGTAAATTAAGTCGCAGAGAAAAACATAGTTTTGACTATAAATATTATGCATATTTGTAATATTTTAAACTACCGTTAAAGGCCAATAGACATTCACAGATTTCTATTTTTTGCTTCACTGTGTCAAGCTACTAACTTTAGCAATGTCATTCCTGAAAAAATATATTTTTTATTTAAACATTAGAAGTTCTTAGTCTGTATTCTTTAATTTCTTAGATATGTGGACTTTAAAAATCAGATCTATATATATTAACTATTTGCCTGTCATGTACTTATACTATATATTATTTGAATTTGCTCATTTAAATTCAGATTACCTGAATATGGCCAGCTGTGAACTTTTGTCAACATAGATAAAATTTTACTCACCACCCCTGCCTGAATCATTGGCATCAAATGGTGTGTTACTTTGAATCAATTGGCTAGAAATGTCTCTTTTCCTTTTCAAATTCCAGGCGTTGCCACAGGTATGTTTTTGGTTTGTTGTTTGTTTATTTACATTCTTGGTCCTTTTGATGTTATACATTTTATTAACATACTTCCTAACTTTCAACCTCCTAGGATAAACATTCTTGGTTGCTGTAGGCAATTTTTAATAAACTTTTTACTTGATTTCTCAGAATTTCATTTTTTAATTTTGCATCGCCCCCGGTCTACCTCACTGAGAGAAATAGATATAAAGAAAGAGAAAAGAAGGAAAGAGAGTTGGTCCAGATTTATGTTTCCAGAGATCAATGGGTACTTGAAATGTAATGCAAATTTTGGTATGATTGTGCATTTTTTCTTGGAAGAATATCTATTTTTCATAAGATTCTCAATAAAATGTATGAATCAAAAGATGGTTAAGAATCTTTAGTCCATAATTTTTGTCTTTTGTGCTATATAAGTTAGGTTTTATGATAATTTTAAAAAAGGAATTTGTTAAGAAAGCATTGAAAATATTATTGATAAATGTTGCCAAGTTACTTTCGAACTGATATCTATACTACATTTTTTTAGAGTGCTGGTTGAACTGTCACGACTAGCCACTAACTGGAATTTATATTAGAAGAAAAAACAAAGTTTTTGATTGGGAATTCTTCAACATTTATTTAGATTTTAGGAATGTATTCTCTATTAAGAATTAACATTTTCCCATATCATTCTTTCCTCTTTTTAAATAGTGCATCTCCTCTGACCATTTTTCTTAAGCAATCTTAATGTGTGAACTAACAACTTAATTGTAAATTATAGAGTATTTTATGAGTGAGAGGACTCATGGCCATTAGCTATGATTCATGAGTTCAAATCCCCTAATAGAGACCCAATTCTCTCTCCACCACTACAGTGCTAACCATGGTGATGCCGAAAGAAACAAGCAGAGTTACTGCCCTAGAGATACAAAATTCATCAGAGAAAATAGGTACAGCCATTACAGAGCCTGCTACATAGTACACTCAAGAAATGTGTGTTGAATGAATTATTTTTTCCGAACAAGAATTTGTCCATGAATCCACAGAAGTTTCTAGACCAAGTGACAATACATTGTTCGGAAGATCTACTTCTTTTCTGTGTTCCCCTAGTACTTGTTCATATTATTTGATTGTATTACACCTTATAACTTAATTTTATGGCACTTATTCCATTTTACCTTATGCCATTCACTCATTAATATTTTACCCACACTTCACCATATGCATCTAAATTACAGAGTCTGTATCTGTGACTGCCTAATAATATACAAAAAGTCACTCACATTTTAGGTCTCAGTTTATATATCTCTTAAATAATGTAAATTATCCATTCACATACTACTTTCTTAAAATGCATTTCACTTATTTTAACATGTGTAAGCACTCTAAACTCTTTGGGGACAAGAAACCAACTATATCCATAGTGATAATATCCATAGTAAAATATTGTAGAAAACACATCATAGAATTAAGTTTAGGAAGTATTTTCAATTAATGGGATAGCTGGTGAAACCTAATTATATCCAGTATGCTGGATACAATGCTCTGTTTACTTAGTATACTTTGCTAAGCACGATGTGCATGTTTTGGTCCTCTGTAAAGGAATTATTAGCTTCTTAAAATTATGTATTATGATATTTAATTTACAAGGACATGCCTAGGGACTTCAGTAATGGACACATTTGTCAAAATAACAAACCAATAAAAAGAAATAGATGCATGTCTCAAAACCATTCCAGCAGATACTATTTCTCCATTTATTAACTTTAAATATAGTGGCTCTAAAGCTGATTTACTTAAGAATTCCAAGGTGACAATATGCCATTATAAGTGTATAGAGCATTTGTAGTATCATGCACTGTAGTGGGTTAAATGGTGTCTCCCAAAAAGATATGGTGAAGTCCTAATCCCTGGTACATGTGAGTGTGACCTTATTTGAAAATACAGTCTTTGCAGAGGTAATTACGTTAGGATAATGATGTGCTGGATTAGGGTGGATCCTAAATCCAATGACTGGTGGTTTTATAAAGAAAGGAAAGGGAGATTTGGACACAGAGACACAGAGGAAATACACAGAGGGAAGAAGGCCATCTGATGACGGAGACAGATGGGAGTGATGCAGCTGTAAGCCAAGAAATGTGAAAGACTGCCAGCAACATCAGAAGCTAGGAAGAGGCAAGGAAGAATTTTTCCCTTGAGCCTTTGGAGGAAGTATGGCCTTGCCAACACCTTGATTTTGGATTTCTAACCTCCAGAACTGTGAGAAGATAACTTTCTGTCTTTTTAAGCCACCAGTTTGTGGCAATTTTTACGGCAGCCCTGGGAAATTAATATGTGTACCAACTGTACTAATACACATAACAAATGGATGTGTATTGTATACACATACACATATACATGTATATCCTCAAATAGAAGAAACTGAATATTTTTATAAAAACAGGTGTACACTGATAAATATCAAATGGAAGTTCCAAAACATCAGACAGAAAAAAGGTAGACAGAGAAAACTTTTTAATGTAATGATTATTGTTATTTTAACTAACAATATTTGAGCATCTAATGTAGGCTACATATCATGACAGGTACTGGGGATATAACAGCCATGGTCTGGAGGCAGACACAGATACGTAAACAGAACAAGCACCATTTCTTATTAATGAACTAATGGAGGTTTATACTGAACCTTATGGGAACACCAGGACTGATCACCTACATGAAGCAAGAGCTGATGAAATTAAGAAAAATCTGCTGGTAATAGGGACAGGAGAGGTGTGATTTCTGAGCCAAATTGTAAATAAATTAGCCAGGAAAATGGTGTGCATGGAGAGCTGGGAGAGGAGTGAAGGCTGTATTACAAACAGCAGGGACACCCTGCTGAGCCAAGAGCCAATGATACCAAACCTCTCTCTATATCTCAAATTCATGTGTGATGTCCAATAAGCCAATCACTGAGACACTGGTGCTTGGAGATGGAGAAAGGTTTATTCAAATTGGCCAAAACAAGACTGTTGGAGGATAGGTTCTCTCAAATCCGCCTTACAAAACAAGAAAATAGGTGGTTTTTATAGAGCTAAGTGGTTTGTGAGGTGGAATTTTGGAGAAACAAAAGGGGACATCCATGTGCCTTTCACTTGAGATAAGCCCTTGGGCAACCAACTTCTGGGCATTAGCAGCAGCTGGGGGCTGGTTTTCTGAGGGTGGTAACTTCCTGAAAGGCATTCTTTTTCTTCAGCAAAACAAGCTCCTAAATCCTTATGACCCTTGCGTCACCCCTCAGGTTAAGCAGGAAAACAGCAAGTTAACAAGATTAACTTCTTTTCACCTGTGTCTGTGTTGGGAACAAGGTGGAAGGGTAATCATGATCTCATTAAATATTTACAGTAATTCTCAGGCACCCAGCTTCACCAAGAACAATGGTGAGATACATGTACAGAGAATTAAAATTAAGCGTAGAGAGAGGAGGTAGATAAGGCCTGAGAAGTAACAGGAAAAACAATATAAGGCTATAAACCAACTTGTTAACAATGACAACAGACTCACTGCACCGTGTGTTTATGATTTGCTCTTAATTTCCTCTATGTGCCAATTTACATCCTTAAAATCTCATAGAATGAAAAATGAATCATTTATGTAATAATAAAAATAATTTAAATACAAAACGTTACATAAGATATTATCCAAAATTTGGCCTTCCCCAACCTAAATGCTGGGTGGGTCCATTCTAAAAGGACTGGAAGAAAATAAATTCGCTAAATGTTTGTCTTTCAGTGGAAAGGATATGGGTGATTTTCATTATCTTATTTATGCTTTTAGATTTTCAAAATTCTCTACATTGAAGTATTACTTTCATAACTAGACAATTATTTGTTTAAAAAATTTATAAGCATAGTATCAATTAAGTGATCACTGATTTAACTGGGATAATGTTTTTAATATTTCTTGTTTAGCATTTTATCTTCTGTTTTCAATGCTTGTCATCACTTCTGGTCATTTTCTTGCCTTAGTTATGCACTTTAAATATTTATAAGAAAGGTGCTGATTACTTCATTAATATCTCTTCTTTTAACTAGGAATATTAACATTCGTATCTGACTGTCGGTTTCTCCCACCATGAGATGTCCAGATTCAAAGGCTCTCCATATTTATATTGTTTTTTTTAATCTTTTAATCTCTCTATCGAGTGGCTCGGAACTGCTTTGACAAGGGAATAAAGATAACTGAATGGTGAATCTATTTCGTACTCATTTACTCTGAGTTCCATCCTCCAGATGTAAAACCTCTGGATGTTCCTCTCTAGATTTGCAAAGGAACTATACTTTAATTTTTGGAACATTTTGAAACTCTTGAATTAATAGAACATTAACTTATCAAAAATACTATTATTTTTCTGCATATTACAATACTAAATAGGCCAGAATACATAATGTATCACACAGGAGGAACTAACTCCCCAATGAAAAACTATTTTTTCAAAATACCAAAGAAAGATAAATTTAAAGCTGTAAAATGTCCAGTCTAATGTATATTGCTTTCTCTAATTTGCCATATTTTGCTAACCATTAGGGTAACTTTCACTCTAATTTGAATTTTTCAAAGATTTGTCTAGTTGTTACTGCTTGCTTTGAATTGCAGTTTTGCTATAAAATAAAGTGTTTATATAAATAAGAATATGATTATGAGGTTTATAATCATCACAGCTGTGAAAAACTGTATTATGTTCCACAGAGATGGAGAGTTTTGGAATTCATTTTCTTCTCTTATATTCTACCCCTGGACTGATTATTGGATTTCATTTGTTATCAAAATTTTAGTGTATAATTTATCTGGCTGAAACAAGCACATGCTCAGAACATAGTAAATGCATAATTGAAACTAGTACACTGAATTACATTCAATTTGATTTCACTTTTACAAAACTAATACTCCTTTGGGAAAAAAAATGCATGCATTTGGAAAGTACATACTAGCATAGGTTAAATGAAAATGTTTCTTTTTATTTCTTTAAATTGCTTAATGCATTGCCATTCCCTCTGGACATTATGTTTTGTTTAAATGGTTTTGCATTTTCAGAGCATACAAACCAGTAAAATTTAATATTATAAACAGTACAATGCAGCCCTTCTAACCTACAGTCTAATAAAGCACTTGTAAATAGGTGCCATTTGTTTTAATTTCATGGACTTTGACTTTATCTTTTTAGATTTGAATCTCATATAGATTTTTAATTAACCTTTAAAGAAGAAGACAAAGAAAAAGCCTGAAAATCATGTCATCACCAGCTAGTCAGTCCAATAAAATAAATTGATAGGTTGTACATAACTTGAGAGATTTTCATACACTTTGCTGTTTTGTTTTCATTTTTAAAGATGCAATTATTTATTTGAAAAGTGAAAATTAAATGGTTTTAACCAGCTGAGCAGATCTTTAAAAATAAATTATTTTTCAAAAGTGCAGCACTTTTTGTCCTAATTTTTAACTTTCCCAATTCTTCAAATGCATTCAAGTGCCAGCATATTGTAGTAGAAGAAAGATTTATTTAGAACACTGCCTAAATGAACCGTATTCATTCTTCAGAACCTAATTCAGACATTTTTCTCTTCCAGGAATTTTAGGCTCATTAAAGCAAAAGAATTTTGTAGTTTTGATATATAAGTGACTGCAAGCAGCCTGTTTATCTAGTTCAGGCCGTTCAACTGAATCATGGAGAAGCCGGGTTCACAATACATTCACTTATTCAATAGACACTTATTAATTACCAACTGTGTGCCAGACACTGTTCTAGGCACTGAGGATACCACAATAAATGAGAGATACAGGGTTGTCAGACTTCTCATGGAAATATTAGGAAAAACAGGGATTGGGTTGTTTTCTCTAAGGAGGTGATATTTAAATGATAGGAAGGACCCAGCCATTCAAAGAACAAGCAAAAGAGTATTCCAGGCAAAGTGAATACTTAATGCAAAAGCCTTGTACCAGAAACAAGATAGGGATAGAAAGAAGACCAGTGTTGTAGAAGCACATTGAATGAGGGGTGGCACAGTATCAAAAAAGATTACAAGAAAAGGTGAGAGTTTTGTAAACCGGGATAAGGAATTTGAATTGCACTTGAAAGGAATTAGGAAATAAATGATTTACTTCCTCAAAAGACCATCTGGTTGCTGTGTGAAGGCTGGTTTGAAAATTGAAAACAGAGATACTACTAAAAAGTCTATTGTAGTCTTTTGTGCAAGAGATAGTAGACCAGGTCCAGAGCATAAGAGTGGAGCTGGACAGAAGAGCATGAAATTCAGATAGAGTTTTGGAGATAGCAAGACTTACTGATGAATTGAATATAAAGTTTGGAGAAAGAAAGGAGACAAAGATTTTTCTTCTGAAGCCAGTGAGTATATGCTTCTAGAGTTCACAGCAACAGGAAAGAACACGAGATGAAGAGTTTGGAGGGCACCTGTAACAAGAATTGTTTTGATTATATTAATTGTGAGATGCTCATCATCTCAAATGGAAAGATCAAGCAAAAAGAATATAGAACTCTGGAGTTCCAAAGAGTGGTTAGGACTGGATATACATATTTGGAAATCATTGGTATATAAATACTCTTTAAATCCACAGGACGGGATGAAATCTCCTGAGGAGATGATGTGGATAAAAAGAAAAATAGTTAAGGACTTGTTTGGAGTCCTGTATTATCCTAACGTTTATGAGTAAAGCAGAGAAAGAGGAGCCAAAAATCTTAATGGGGAATGGCCTTTGAGGAAAACTGGAAGAGGGAGATGTAATGGAAGTCATGCGAAAAGTTGATTAAAAAAGGAGGAATGGACAATTATGTCTAATATGGTTTGAAGTTAAGATATGAAGGAGAAAACGAACACTAGATTTGGTACTATGAAGGTCATGGATGACCTTGACAACAACATCCTCGGTGGATTAGTCATGATCAAATCTTTACCAAAAGAGGTTGAAGAAAGAATTGAAGAAGTACAGATAATGACTAGAGAGAATTCCTTTTTAGGATATTTTTAGGATAGATGGTATTTTGTTAGATGGCAGTTTTAATGGATTTTGTCACTTATTTTTATTTAAGATAAACATTATTAGGGGCCGGCCCAGTGGTGCAGCAGTTAAGTTCGCACTTTCCGATTCTCAGCAGCCCGGGGTTTGCCGGTTCGGATCCCGCATGTGGACATGGCACCGCTTGGCAAAAAGCCATGCTGTGGTAGGCGTCCCACATAAAGTAGAGGAAGATGGGCATGGATGTTAGCTCAGGGCCAGTCTTCCTCAGCAAAATGAGGAGGATTGGTAGTTGTTAGCTCAGGGCTGATCTTCCTCAAAAAAAAAAAAAAGATAAACATTATTAAAGCTTGTTTTAGCTGTAGATGAGAAAGGTCCAGGAGAGAGGGAGAAATTGATGACAGAAAAATAGAAGGAATCATTCCAGGAGTAAAGGTCTTGAGAAATCAAAAGGGTTCAGGTCTGGAGTATACATGGAGGGGTTGGCCTTTAACAGGAGTCAGTAACTTTTTCTTTACTCATCATTTCAAGAAGAAAGATAGGTATATATCCTATCTTTGAGATGAGATGATCATGAAAGAAAGGAGAGGAGGAAGAGATTTACTTCATAAGTCTCCAAATTTGTTTTCAGACAGAAGCAGATACAATAGACTATTCAACTTTACCCTACCAAATGTTGCAATCCTGAAATGGTGCCTGTAGAGAGTAACAAGGTGAAGCCTGAGCTAAAAGATACCAGTTTCCCCAAAGAGCACTATAGCAGGTTTGTAAATTAAATCCTAGTGAAGACCAGGATTCTGACTATTAATCTGGCTACAAAAGTGATCCATAGCAATGGAACAGCCATGCTTTAAAGACATACAATGAAAAGTCCAGAGGGGTAAAGAGAAATAAAATCAAACCTGAGAGGAGAATGTAAAATATGCAAAGGAAGTAGTCACAGAAGAGAGCCCCATCACTTTAGTAAGGGAAGCTACTGTCAGGAGCCCTAGATTAAACTCACAGATAACAGATGAGAAAAGAGAAAGCTTTGTTTGCTTACAGCAAGAGAGTCAGTCTCAAAGTAGGAATGCCTTCTGCCAGTTAGCAGCTGGGGGTTCGAGTCATTTTGTTTTTATGTTACAGGCAGTTTAGCAGGGCAGGAGAAAGGAGAAAAAGAAAGGAATGTGGACAGGGAAGGTTGAGGCAGAGATTAAGCCCAGATTTCTGGAAACAGATGGATTAAGGGCAAGCGAGTTCAGTCTATGCCAAGTATACTCTACAAATTCAGTTTTTTCAAAAAATAAAACAAACAGGCAGTTTTGGCGAGTTCAGAAAAAAACATATTTAGTTTTTGGTTTATCAGTTCTTTGTTATGGAATGGTTATAGAAAGTTCTCAGCCCTTCACACTATGAAAGAGGATGGCTGGGAGTTGCTGAGGCAGTTACCAGAGAAAAGTGAACCAGAGCCCCTCTCTAGGATGAAAGGGAAAGTGCAGAGGGCAGCAAATGACACTCCAAAACCATCGTCATGTTCTCACCTTGTAGCTAGCCTCCCTTGCAACAGAATGATTTATTATTATTTCTCTGTGGATTGAAAGTTTGAAATATAAGTCCACAAACAAGGTAATTATTTGTATTGCTGGCCTGAAGCACTTGGTGGCAAGCCAGTCCATTAAGGGATAAACTGGAATCCAAATTTATAAACTTTAAGAAGCGGTGTTGCCCTGAAAAATTAGATTACAGCCCTTGTATAGAAGAAAATATTTCGGAATTTAAAAAGAGAAACAAAAACAGTATTTAATTTTTTCCATCATAAAATAATGAACTACCTCTTTTGAGTATTTGATGATTTTTCTATCAAATCTAATAAGGCTCTTAGCTATCATTTTTTTTTTTTTGAGGAAGATTAGCCCTGAGCTAACTACTGCCAGTCCTCCTCTTTTTGCTGAGGAAGCCTGGCCCTGAGCTAACATCGTGCCCATCTTCCTCTACTTTATACGTGGAATGCCTACCACAGCATAGCTTTTGCCAAGCAGTGCCATGTCCTCACCCAGGATCTGAACCGGCGAACCCCAGGCCGCTGAGAAGTGGAACGTGCGAACTTAACCGCTGCGCCACTGGGCCGGCCCCTTAGCTATCATTTTTATCATGATTTAGAATAGCTATGAGTTTGTAGAAGCAAAACAAAATGGATTGAATTCTTGCTAACGCAAATATTGATTTCATAAAAGTAATTATTTGAGAATAACTTATTAGTATATCAATACAATTAAAACTACAGATAATGAATAGTCCAGTTACCCTAAACATCTATAATTATAAATATATATTTCATTATAATAACCAATACCTTCTCATCTCAAAAAGCAGTAAAAATTCTTGGTTTTGGTGAAATTTTGTTTCTTCTGTTTTCTCAGTTTTGGTCCATAGTTTTCTCCTTTAGTCTCACATTATACTCGTGATACCAGCTGAGTTGCTAATAGATTCTACAGGTCTCTGTTCACAAGGCTGTGAATTTTGGGAGAAACTTAGGCATTCCTTCTACACGTGTGTGAATAAGTGTGGGGATGCTTTCCCTAGTTTCTCAGCATGACATAACTCAGAATGATAGTTATCTGAGTCTTTATATGTTTGTAGGTGACTCCAAGTTCTATGCTCCTATTGCAGTATCTAGGATAACTGGGCATTATGGTGAGAGACCATAATGACAGGAGACATAGTGAACAAATAGAACTTTCCTCACCTTCCTCTTTCCTTTTGCTCAGTTCCAAACTTAGAGCTGCTGGTATGGCAGTGTGGTTGAGGAAAATGACTAGGGAAATGGAAGATGGAAATGGTAGTTGCACATCGGATAGAGGAAGCGCCCTACCTTCTCTTGAATGCAAAATGAATATATGAACATTTCGTTTATGCCATTAACACAAATTTTACTACCACCTTTGTTCTGGGTTATTGAAAGATGAGGATGAGGGGAGAGAAAAAGAAAAGAAAGGAAGAGAAGAGAAAATAAAAAATTTAAGGAAAGAGGGAGAGGGAGGGGAGAAAGTGGAGGAAGAGAGAATCAGAGAAGAGAAGAGAAGGGAAGGGAAGAGAAGAGAAGAGGAGAGGAGAGGAGAGGAGAGAAGAGAAAAGAGGAATAAAGCACTATGGGACCAGAGCAGCTATGATTTGCAAAAGTGGCCCAGAGAATCTGTAAGGGATTCAGGAAACGAAAATTTTGGTACCATACTGAAGAGACATATGTGGTTTGTAGAAAGAGTATTGCCTATGGAGTCATTAGACTTGGATCAACTCAACCTTACCACTCTCTGATTGTATAACCTTGAGCAAATCATCTTATCTCCGAGATTTTGGGTTATTTTCTTTAAAAACTTGTTGAAATGTCTTGTATGATTTTCTAAGAGAGTGATTATGAGGATCAAATCAGTAGTATAAGGGATGCCACAGAAACATATTGTGTTTTCTGAAAATATGGTATAACATACGTGTATTATTTATTACAATGCCAAAAATTACTCTAACATTTAGTGGCTTAAAACTAACAATAAATATTTATTACATTACACAGTAGCTCTGGGTAAGGAATTCAGGAATGGCTCAGACAGGTGCTTCTGGCTTGCAGTCTTTCATACAAAGTATTGGTAGGGGCTCAAGTCATCTGAAGGTTTGATTGGGTCAGGAATAACTGCTTCCAAGATATCTCACTAACATGGATGACGGTTTTGTGCTGGCTGTTGGCAAGAGGTCTCAGTTCCTTTCCACATGGACCTTATAATAGAACTGCTGGAGTAGTCTTCATGATATGGCAGCTAGCTTCTCCCAGGTCAAGTGATAAAGAAGGAGCAACACAGAAGGGGAAATATATTTTATGTATTTTATAGCATAGCCTCAGAAGTTACACATAATCCATTTTCACACTATCTTATGGTTACACAAGTCAGCTCTATTGAGTGAGAGCAGGCACTAACAAATGCTTGGGGTGGGAAGGCATCCTAAAGTCTGCCTACTGCAGTACTCTTAAAATGTCTATCCTTGGAATTCTTGAGGGGCTAGAATTTGTCTATTTTACATTTGCTTATGATAATATTAGTTTATTGAGATTTACTCTTTCTTGAGGCTATTTTTGATATATATTCTACTAGAAAAGTATCTTTTTTAACTAGACTGTCAAATACACTATGATGAAGTTGTAGGGGCAGGTTTTAAAGTGGGCAAAGAAGATCTAGTGATAGGCTCCTCAGATAGGTAGCAAGAAAGAAATTACAAAATATATATATTTTAAAAGACAGGGATTAGGCACTAAGAGTGGTGATAGGAGTATTTCTTAGTCCAAAGGAATAAAAAATGACCCACAATAGTAGGCAAGGTTCTGGATATTACTGAGACCAGGGGACAAAAGGACACCAGGGGACAAGAGTACTCAAGGCTGAGAAGGTACCACATCATTCTTGGCATTCTGTAGCACCCTCTGAGAATTATTTCCAGCATCCAGTGAAAAGCTGGGATTTTAGGTGGAATGACATAGTTAACAGTTGTGGAGATTATACAAATTTAATGGCAGGGAGCCAAGCAGGTCATATTTTATCGAATTTTTATATCACAACCCTTCATTTGCCCAGTTTTCCAAAACCAGTTCCCTGAGCCAATTTGTCTGACAGTTATAGAGGTTAAAACTGCCCAACCCATAGGAAACATCGGTGAGATCTGCTTTGCCCCACCCCACTCTCTTTCAGAAAAAAGGATTTCATTTATTTCCCATACACACATTCCTTTTACCACTTCACTTTCATTATTCTGGCTGCTGAGTTAAATTCAGAGATTAAAATGGTGCAGAATCTCTTCCCTAGGATTGTAAATAAACTTGAATACTTAAAAAAATACCTCCTAGATATTCAACTGATGAGTGAATCACATTCTCATAGCCAGAAAAGAGGATCTTTTGGTGTCCAGATAAGGACTGTAGTGGTAGCTCCACCATTCTTCCATTATTCAACATTTATCTATTCAATAGCAATTATGTGTTAGGTATTATTCTAAGTGCATGGACTATAGAACTAATAAAGAAATACAAATACTTCTTTTATGGATCTTACACTCTAGTGAGACAGATTACAAATAAGATAAGTAAGTAAAGAAAAACGCATGGTAATAATTGCTGAAGAAGGAAAAAAGCAGGAAAGAAGTTTAGGTGTATAGGGAGATGGTCGATCTTTTAGGTGAGGGGGACAAGGAGAGCTCTTCCTGAGAAATTTATATTTGAGTAACTACTTGAAGGACATGATGGGAGGGAAGAGCTATGCAGACACCTGGGAGAAGAGCATTTCAGGTGATGATACGACATTCAGAACAGGTGTCATTGATTTTTAACTCCGGGAGACCTCCTATGCAGTGGTTCACCAATAAATACGTTTGGAATGAAGAATGACTTTCCACACAGAAGAAATAAATCTTTTAGAATATCATTAATTTTTAATCATTTTATTTATTTTAGCAAATAAATTGTGACCTCCTCAGAATGAAAACTTCAGGTAGAAATTATTCATAGTAAAGGGGAAAAGATAGGCATTTGTAGACAAGGGAGATAAGATGGAAAAAATTATGATTGGCAGCACACTGAAAAATATAATCCATAGATTGCCTGGAGGATAAATGCAAAAGCTTATCTTTATGTCCCGGCAAACTGATCTTATTTCATATGTCTCCACTTTCTAGTCATTTCATCAAAGCAAATAGGATTTGTTGCTGGGTTGTTCACATCTGGTTTTTTTAGAAGCAGTTTCACCCAGGGACAAACTCCAGGCAATGTTGCTTCACTGTGGATCAAGCAAAGTTTAGCACATCTACCTCATGCCCTGTTTTGCTCTGGCTCCTTCCTACCTTCTCTTCTGCTATCTAACATACTTTCTTCCCCAATAACGTCTATACTGGAACACATCCCTGAGCCTATCAAGTAACCCCTGAATGTATCATCAGTCATATTTCAACAGCTATTTCCCAGTGTTTGTCGAAGTGTCACAAGGACTTTCAGAGTCTAAGCATGGGGAACAACTTTTCAAATCTCAATAGGTAGCTGTTCATACCACTGCTTTCACAAACTGAATGTTACAACAACCCTCACTCTTGCATAAAACTTTACAATTGGTCAAAAGCCTGTGTATAAGTTGTTTTATTTGACTTGTACCACCCATGACTGAATGCGAGTCCCTTCAAGGAAAAGACAATTTATTACTCATCTTTGGATCTCCAGTGCTGAGCACAGTAAAGGAGACTGAGGTGGGGATTGATAAACAGTTATTGAGTGGATCTGATTCTTATAACAATCCTTCTCATAGTTTAAGAAACTGAGGCACAAGGAGCTAAGTAATTTATCAGAGTTTTCAAGATTGTCAAGTGATAGCACTAAAACTAGTACTTGACTACCTTGATGACAAAAACAGTGTTTGCTTGTAGCATTTTAGGATGAAATCAGTCATCAGGGAATTAAGTTTCCAAATAGTTTTTAGTGAAACATTGTAATGAAATTCATATCTTTTATAATCTTCCAGCAGTACAGTTAGAGATAAAAGTCAATAAAACTTAAGGGGCAAAGCATGTTAATGCCTATTTCAATGAGAGTCCCAACTATGTGTGGAGTAAGAGTCTACATGGGAATCAAAACTCAGCCAAAAATAATTCCACTCTTTCCAAAAACCCTGTGGACATTCTGATAAGAGTTTATTGTATTTTTAAAGTTTTAATGTTCTCACAAATCTTTGAGGAAATGCCTCACTCTTCATATCATGGAGAAAATCTGTCCATAAACACATCCTACAAAAATATTTTTAATATGAACATCTAACTCTTCAATCCCCTAGTCTTGCATTAATGAGCAGGCTGCATATGTTGTATTGAGTTTACTCATTTCACTAATATTGTCCTGGACAGCATGTTATTACTCTGGGATTTATGAGGTTTATATTCTAGTTTCATTTCTGACTAGCTGTGTGAACTGGGTAAATCATTTCAACACTATCTGTCAATTAACTTGATGGTAAAATTAGAACAGGCTCATATTTCCTGAAGAGATAACAAACATAAGTCAGAATATATTTCATGAGATTTGAATATCTAAGAGAGGATTTTGTGCTAAGCTCTGGTGAAGGTGTGTTTGCATTACCTATGGAAATCCATACTGCTTAACATATTCAGGTTTGGAGTAAGCTTATTCTTTTGTGTTTAGAGAATTCCACTTCACTGGGAATTTTTCTGAAATATTTCAGATGTCTTTCTCCCTGTATTGCCACAAGTTTAAGATGTGTGAATGTTTTGATGGAAATTGAAATTAAGATGGGAAACACTGTTTTAGTTGGGCATCTCATTATCATATGCTTGACCCTTTAGCTCATTAATAATGGTGATTATTGTAATTATAATAATAATTTTGAAAGAGATTTACAACATACATTATTTTATTTAATGCAACAAAGCTGGAAAGTCAATATCGATATCAATATTTCACCCGTAATTCAAACTACAGATGCAGATATCCACAGTATCATTGATTCTCCTTTACATGGCCAGAACTTCAAAAATCAGCTGTTTGAGGGAGACAGGGCCCAGGGAACTTAGTTCATAAGGCACAAACTCACACAAAAGAGGTAAGTTTATATATTATAAACTCACTTATGTATAATGCCAATACCCAAAGTCACTATGCGGCAATAGAGTGTGAGTTTGGGCAAATTTCTCAGCTTCTGCATTATAGTAAAAGTCAGTTACTTTTAGGATTAATTCTTTTTCTGGGACTATCAAGGGCAGAAAAATTTCCTTTTCTGTCCAAATAATTTATGATTATGTATACCCTAAATAAACCTAAAAACACAAAATAACTATATAGCTAGGAATTATAATGTGAGCCTAAATTCTGTCCACTACTACAGTTTAACCATATATTTGAACTAGCACAGTGAACTACAAGTTTATTTCTATAGGGAACTAAAGAATTTTCTGAAGATATGCCTAAATGAAAATTCAAATCATACACCTATTGGCACAAAATGAATTCCTTGGTCCTTGGAGGGGAAATATCATTCATTTGTGGGGGCTGGAATTGGCCACCCCAAAATATGTCTCTTTGGCATGAGGATTATTTTGGGCTGGTTACTTAAAAAAACCGCATACAGGAAAGCAACTCTGAAAAGCAGAGTTTACTTACCCTTTGTTAAGAAACATTTACATTGTAAAGGAAATCTCCATCTGTGAAGGTGTCTCCCTCTCTGTACCAGGAAGGAGGGGGATGACCTTATCTCTAGAAACTCTTGATCAATACCAAAGGCAAGGACTTAAATCTGCATCGCATCTTGTTTATTGTACTTGTCTGGTAACCTCCTGTAACTGCCTCCACCCTCCCCCAACATCCTCCTTTGTCTTTAGCTGAAGATGATATTTAAGGTGGCGGCTTCAGCCATTTTGGCAAGTTGCTCAGCTTGCCTGAGCCTCTCCCATGTATACATGTTATAAAGCTTTGTTTAATTTTATCCTGTTATTCTGTCTCATGTGAATTTAATTCATTCTCCAGCCAGAGGAACCCAGAGAGGGTAGAGGAAATGTCTTCCTCCCCTACACATTATGTTTTGTTTTCTTTGTTTGTTATGAGAGAGGACCATAGCTTGAAATTGAGAAGACCACTGCACTGAACGTTCCTTGGAGCACTGTGCAGCAACATCATCAGAGTGGAGTGAAGGCATATAAAGGCCAAGTGGGCATGGTAGAAGTTTAATAGAGCTGGAATTACCTTTGGAAATATCTTCAGAAGACACTATCACTCAATAAGGTGAACACATCCAGTTTTTTCTCCAGCATGAGAACAGATTGTTATTTTGATTGATCACCAAATGAATTAGTTTAGGCTTAAAGGCTATTTTGTATGGAAAAAACACATTTTTTAAACATTAGTATCACAAGAAAGAGACCAAACAATGAAAGTCATGAGGAAATAGAGCCAATAAGAATCTATTAATATCTCTCATTCATACTCCCTTCAGTGCATAAGTTCACTGAGTGAAATAATAGGCTCACCAGCAGTCAATTTTTAACAAATTAAATCTGAGTATATTCAACTCTGTCGCTCTTTTATCTAATAAATTGCTGTCAACCAGGCATGATTTAGCCATTCTGGGCACTTTGGCGATGTCTGGAGATCTTTTCGGTTGTCCTTTAGTTGAGAAACTCTGATTATAGAATGCTGTAATTTGGGGAAAACCTTTCCCCCCTTCCTCATCATAGATGGTCTCCTCTATGGCTTGACACCCATGCTGGATAGCATGCATTTGCTCCCTACACCCATCTTTACCCTCTTGACTTTGCTCCCTGTCCTCACCTTTGTAAATCTTTCTTTTATTCATCTCTCTTCAAATTATGCAATTTAGGTATGTAATTTGTTTTCTACCAGGGCCCTAAGCTCTTGAATCCAGTGGAAAAAAATGCTTCGGTACTTAAGGCAAGATACGAGTATTGTATAGTAGAGTCAGGAGTAATAACTAGCCAAAAAAAAAAGAAGATACTCCAAGTGAAGCACTGATGAACTGATGATATCCTTTGAATTAAAACATACAGCAATCACAGTTGTAAACAGTGACCCAGTAGGTTCAGGGATCTAAAGGCAACAGCCAAAATAGTGGTATCTGTTGGAAGTAGTATGGTCCAGCCCAAGCAAAAACAATGTGTGGTAAGGTGGCATTGTGCAGGAGAAAAATAAAATGGCACCCATGAAAGAGTCAGTGTTCCTACACAGACAACAGAGCCCAGCAAGTAGCAGCAGAGACTACTGAGTGTTTTGTAGTACTGACAGCATTGTCTGTGAACACCTTTGCGATAGTCCCAAAGCATGTTTGAAATAATCTTCTATGCAATTATTTCTCGATATCCTCCAATCATTGTTAGAATAATCTGCAATTATCCTTTTTGCTTAATTTCCTTATGAATCCATGATATTAATTCATTTAATAAATATTTGTTCAACAACTTCAATTTGATGTGCCAAGCGTTGTATTTGGTACTACTGCCTATCTGAAATTATCTCCTGAGGTTATTACCTTGAGGTCATTGTGTCCTTGGGTACTTCACACTATGCTGCCTCATTGTCCTTCAGGAAGAATATGCTCCAGCCCTTATCAGGCCAGTCTAAGTTGCTGGGTTTCCAGCTGATCTACATCTAAACATTCGAAAATTATGGCAACTTTCTAATATATATGACAAGAGTTTTTCCCCTTTTTTTCTCTTTAATCTTTTGCAGTACTTTGCTCAATACAGGGTGATATAATTAATTCTATAATTAAAATTGAAAGTGCAAAAACAACATATTAGATTGTGAGATTCATAAGCACACCAGTGAATAAAATTTAATTCTTCTTCATAGATGAGTGATTTCTAAAGTGATGCTTGACAAGTGAACTGGTGTATAGTATCCAAAGACTGCACGTTACCATTACCTTAATCAATTAGAATTTTTTAGTGTGGTGTTTATAATGTCAGTGTCTTATAAAGACCATTTCTACCTTCATTATACATTTCTAAAAGTTGCACATTCATTAATCACTTTGTCCATAAACATTTATTGAGCATTTACTATACACCAGTGTAAAGCCAAGTGTTTGGGATACAAAAGTCTCTAATACTAAGAAACTGGCAATTTAATAGATGAGAAACACAAGTAAACAAATAATTGTTAAAAATAAGTATAACATTCAAAGTATTATGGACTAATAGCTTAATGGGAAGAGAAACTAGTATTTACTGAACTAGTATATTCTGGTTGGAGAGGACAGTGGTAGATGCAGTTCATGTATGTCAATACTTCTCTGCTTTTAATGACTGTGCATACAAGTCACCTGGAGATTATGTTAAAATACACGGTCTGATTCAACGGGTTTCAGGTGGAGCCTGAGATGCTGACTTCTAACAAGCTCCCAAGTGACGTCAATGCTGCCACTCCTCGGATAACACCTTGAGTAAAAAGGATCTAAATCTTACAACCATACTCTTTTACAGTACGGAAGTTAAATAATTTGCCCAAATTTACGTAAACTAAGCTTGGACTGATTTGAATTTTTCATGTTCCAAGACGCAGGTTTATACACTGTACAAAGTAAACAATCTTGAGTAGTTATTGGGAGAAAAGAGTTAAGTAATAATAGCTTCAGACATGATATAACACTCAAATTGATTCTTAAAGGATGGTGGAGATGTACAGGTGGTGAAGGAGGATATGGACTTTTCCAGGCAGCATATGGAAAATAAGTAGGTATTTTATGGTCTTCTGTGGTGTCTGAAGAATAGAAGTGGATACAGGCAGAAATTAAGCTACAAAGCTTGATCATAAAATTGGGAGGCATATTTAAGAACACAAAACAATATAAGTTTTCAATTGAAATAGATAATTGAAAGCCATTGAATCATTTTTTTTTTAAATAACCTGATGAATTTGTTTGTCAAGGAATCTCAACCTGAATAATTTTGGATAGGACGAGTATTAATCACTGGAGGTCTTAAAAATAAAGATAGGGTCCTGAAAATAACGATAAAAGAAAAAATTTCAGAAATACTAACAGTGTTCCACTGCCAAGATAGAGAACCCAAGAGAAGGAGCACAGTTGGAAAGAGAGAATAATGGAGAAGTTGCAGGCCAGCAAGCCTTTGCGGTAGCTTCTGCAGATAAAGCATATAAGTTAAATGTTGGTTGGATTTTGCTATGCAAATATGCATAATCGACTTGGCATCACCCCAACAGCATTATCCCAGCAGAACTTTATACTGGTTGGTTATTAGAACACACACATCTCTTGTTTGCTGAGTAGCAGCTGCATGATCTTGTATTAAACACTACTTAAAAAGCACAACCACTTCCTTTGAGGCCTTATAATTTCATTTAAACAGAAAACTCATTGCATCAGCCAACTACTCAAATGAAGAAAACTACAAAGAATTTCTAGAAAGGAGAGATAAGGGAGTCCAGCTTCCGGATGTGCTTGATAGAAATTGCTAGAAAGCAGCAGTTTTAGTTTATTCTCTAAAATTGCAAAAACAACACTACACTATAAAAATGCGAGAGAAGCATAGAGAATTATCTATCTGTGTCAAAACTGAGTATCCCCACACTTTTGATAATATTTACACCAAGGATATATTTTCTTTTTCTGTTATAATTCCATAAATAATTCTTTTGGAAATAGAATGAGAAGGCAAGCACAGCAACAACCTACTTATTCCAAGATTGTGATCAGATATAGTTTCCCATTTGAAACACAAATGAGAACTAGGATAAAAATAAAAGGACCACAAAGCAGTGAAGCTGATTTAAAATCCCAGGTACTGAAATTTATATATTTTCCTGGAGCAATATCCAAGCCCCCACTCAGCACTTATTTACTCTTATTGTTAAATGTCATTCTAATAAGCATGGTGCTCTAGTTTCCCAAACAAACTTTGGAGGCATTGAGACATAGTGGAAAGAGCAAAGATTTCAGACTCAGACTCATTTATTAGCTCATGAACATCCCGAGAAGAGAGATCTAGTATATACTATACATGCTGTTTATCTTGCACTGTATGTCCTATATATATCCTCAATTTTTCCAGTTTAGACTAAATAATATTTGTACAACAATGTAACTTTGCATTTGTCGTGTCACCTCTTTGAGGATTCTTCACTTGCAATGATACAAATACAACTTGACAGTGTTCTCATGTCCAATAAATGAAATTTAAGAACCCTCCAGCACAATACTTGCCACACAGCACTTATCTTATAGATGTTAGTTCTTAACTCATAGCATATTATTAGTATATTATAATAATATACTAGTATATTACTATACTACAAGCAGGAAAGTGGGAGGCTAAAGTAAAGGACTGCTGGCATTGAGAACGTGGAGAGTAATGAGCAGTATCTGCTAAGAGACAAACAGTGAGGAATGAGGTAGACAAGATTATTAAAATTAAAGCATAGGAGTCCACGCATTTTAAGAAAACCTACAGCTAACATCATGCTAAATATGAAAGATTGTTTTGCCTCTACGATCAGGGACAAACATGGATGTGCACACCCACCACCACCACTTCTTTTCTACATGTCATCGGAGGTTCTAGCCAGTACGATAAGGCAAGGGAATGAACTAAAAAGCAGCCTTGTTGTAAAGGAAGAAGTAAAACTGACTGGCAGATGACATGATCATTTTTGTAGAAAATCTGATGGAATCAAGAATATAGCTGCTGAGTTTAGCAAGGTTATAAAATAGTAGATCAATATACCAAAGTCAATTATAATTCTATATACTCGCAATGAACCATCAGAACTTGAAATTTATAAAAAGTAGTATCATTCACAATAGCATCAAAAATTATAAAATCCCTAGGGATAAATCTAACAAATCTGTGAAAGAACTGTATGTTGAAAAATTACAAAACATTGCTGAGAGAAATTAAGAGAGTCCTGAAAAATAGGTTGTTAAGATGTCAGTTCTCCCAAATTGATCTGCAAAGTTAGTACAATCCCAATAGAAATCCCAGCAGGCTTTCTCAGGGAAATTTTAAAGCTAAGTTTAAATTTAATGTGGAAATGCAAATGACCTAAAACAGCCAAAAAAAAAAAAAAAATAGAGAGAGTAGGGAAAAAGTTAAAGGAATAACATTGCCTGATTTTAAAGTTACAATAATCAAGGTAATGTGCTATTGTCATCAAGATAAAAAAATAGATCAATCAAAGCAATTAGAGTTCAGAAATATGATCACACATAAACAGATGTTTTTAAACAGAGATGCAAAGGCAATTGAGTGGAGAAAGTATAGTGTTTTTTTAGTAAGCTGTTCCGAAACAAGTAGATATTTCTACCCCCCCCAAAAAAAAGAAGAAAAAAAACTTTGATCCATACCTCACACTACGAACAAAAATTAATTCAAAATGCAATGTGTAAAGCCTATAAAATTTTAGAAGAAAACAAATGGGAAAATCTTTGTGACCTGGGTTAGGCAAAGATTTCTTAGCTATGACAAGAAATGCACAATCCAGTCAAAGAAAATAAATAATAAATTGGACTTCATCACAATTAAAACTTCTGCTATTTGAAAGACACAGACACAAGAATAAAAAGACAAGCCATAGACTGGGAGAATATATTTGGAAATCATCTATCTGATAAACTAATAATATATAGAATATTTAAAGGACCCTTAAAACTCAATAATCAGAAACAAATCACTTAATAAAAACATTGGCAAAGATTTCAACAGTCACCACCAAGGAAAACACACAGATGGCAAATAAGCACATGAAATGATGCTAAAATTAAAATGATTGTCCATGCCAAGTGTTTGCAAGGATGTGGAGAAACTAGAACTGTCATACACTGCTGGTGGGAATGTAAAATGGTAAAACTTCTTTGAAAAAATTTTCAGCAGTTTCTTAAAAAAATTAAACATAGATCTACCATATTATCCAACCGTCCTACTTCTAGGAATTTTCCCAAAAGAAATAAAAGCAATGTTCATAAAAAGCCTTACACACAAATGTTCAAAGTAGCTCTATTTGTAATAGCCCCAAACTGGAGATAATTTAAATTTTTATCAAAATATAAGAAAATATACAAATAGTGATATATCCATTCAATGGAATACTATTCATCAATAAAAAAGAATGAACTACTGATGTGCACCAGCATGGTGAATCTCAAACATATTGAGTGAAAGAAGCCAGACAAACAGGGTACATCACTGTCTGATTCCATTTATATAAAACTCTAGAAAATGTAAACTAATTTATAGGAATAGCAAGTAAATCAGTGGTTGCCTATGGATGAATTTGGAGGGTGAGGTAGGGCAGAAGTGAGGATTACAAGGAACACAGGGAAACTTTTGACATTAGTGACATGTTAATTTTCTTGATTGTAATGATAGCTTCAAAAGTTTGTGAATTTGTCAAAACTTAACAAATTGCACATGTCATATACTTGCGGTTATTTTGTCAATTATACTTAAGTAAAACTGCTTAAAAAAATAGATAAGGGTAGGGAAATAAAGAGTTACAGAGGGGAAAAGGCAGGTTGCAATTTTAAACACCTCACTCAGAGCAGCCCCATTAAGATGAGATTTGAAAAAGGTTTAAAGGGAAAAGACATCAGCTACATTACAGGGGCAGAGCCAGGCAAAGGCCTTAGGGCAAGGGATGCCTGGCAATAAGGCCAATGTGCCTGGAGCCAGTAAGGAAGGAGATGTGTATTAGGAGATGAATTCAAAGCATCCCATATCACATGGAGCCTTGCAGGGCATTTTAAGGATTTTGGCTTCTACTAGAAGTAAAATGGATAGCTATTAGAGGTTTTTATGCAGAATCCTGACAAGATCCACTTAAGTTTTAAAAGGACTTCTCTGTGATAAGAATAACCCTTAGGGTGACACAAGTGAAAGCAGAAGGACCAATTAGGAAGCTATTACAGTCATTCAGGCAAGAGATGATGATAGCTTAAAACAGAATGGTAACCCTGGAGGAGGTAAGAACTGGTCAGATTGCCGGTAAGTTTTAAAGGTAGAGCCAACTGTTTTCCCTGATGGCTTGGAAGTGGAATATGAGACACGAAAAACAGTTTCCTTAAGTTGGATTTCAGTACTATTCTCTTCCGGTCAGTCATCTCTGAAAGCTTTCAATTTTCTTCACATTCCTTTCAGTGTAGTATCATGATCCAAACAAAGACTAACCAGTTCAGTGTAGAGGGACCCTCTTGTTATTGCTCATTCTCTGTAGATTTGGGCTAAATTTGTATAGTGCTGTATCTTCACTTGGTTGACTTACATTGAAATTGCAGACAAAAGACTATATCTGCCATTCTTCTGCTTTCACCAGAAATGCTTTTTCCAACTTTGCTGTCATCTTTTGAATGGATTCCATTTGTTTGGCATATGTTAAAACATATGCCTACATCGTCAAAACTAAACATGCGTATAACTTCCATAAATTTTGTTAAATTGGTAATTCTTCTTTTAGGATCTTTGCCCATTTTAAAAATGTATTCCAGCTTGTTATGAAACCTAGCTTTATGGAAATTCAATTTAAATATGCGTTGGGCAGGAAAAAAGAGAAAGGATTATTTATTAAATGGTATATAATTCAATGTTGCCTTTATTGTCTTAATTATAAGGAAGCCCAGCATTAATGATTTTCCTTTAATTTAGTTACCCTAGTATATTTATTCTTCACTTTCCCTCTTCACATCCTTTTTAACTGATATCCCTTAAGGGATGTTTTGTTCATTGTTTTCTTTTAGGTATGCCTTTTGCTTTTGTAAATGACTTTAAATTCCTTTCTAAAGCAGATGAAATATAAAATAAAACAGAATTCCTAAAACAGTAACCAAAAAAACAAAGTTTCCCTGAAACTGCGGATACATAGAAGTGATTAAAGACTGTCACATTGTGCTTTTATTAGTGCCAATAAATTGCTAAAGATATTTAAGACCATATTACTTACTAAAGATGATCAAAATAGCTCATATGCTCTGCTTGGGTAATCACTACTGTTAAAGCTGTATAAACCTAAGAATACCATTACTTGGTACTACTTTTTGGTGGAATAAAATTATATTGGTTTTCATTTCTATTCCATTCTTAAATATATAGGGAATATTCTCACAATAACATTTATTTTTGGAAGAGTCTTATTTCACAGAAAGATCAACAATTCTTCTAAAAACAATTATTACCACATAGTTAGCATTAAGGCAATGATTCCAGAATTTTTTGTACCCTGGAATCCTCTCATTATTTTATTTCCCATAGGTAGACATTTCTTAACGTTACTAGTCAACAGAACTTTTTTCCTAATCAGCATGAAAAAAAACCAGTGTTAATACACTAAGGTGGTATAAATGCAGCAAATCTTTAAAATCTGACATTTTTGTCAGTGTGTCTTTTTTTCTGTGCAATATCATTTAGGTTTTGCAATTATTGACAGCAACACACGGACACCTCCACCACACACATATAAATACACACACACATTCACTATTTTACAGACCCTGAAGGTACCCTGGTCAAATCCTCTTGGCTCCTCAGATTTCAGTGTAGCTATGGTAAAAAGTCCCACACACATTACCAGCATTCCACTTCAGGAGCACCTCACAGTGGCCTTCTGCTTATCTGTCTTGGAGATGTCCCCAAAGTCACAAAAAGCCACTTAGTTCTTATGTAGTCTCAGCCCAGAGTGTGGGGCAGGGAGCGCCTCCAAGGGCAAGAAGCAGCCAGTGAGGGATGAGAGTCACTGGAGTTTCTTGGTTTCCCTATTTTTGTTTGGGATCATTTGGAGGCAAATTCTATATAATTTCTCAGAGGATCCTCAGAAGGGCTGAGTCTCAGTGTCAATTCCAGTGACAGTCAGCTCAAGATCACACTTATTTGACTTTTTTTCATTTCTTGCTCATTTTTGCTACTCTCTCACTTTCACTTCTAGGAATTACCTCCCAACTAAATTGCACCCAAATCATTTCAAGTTCTGATTTCAAGGCAACCCAAACCATGACAGCTACCTTCGCATGTTCTGAGGAATTAGGGAATTCTATAAGGGAACCAATATATTTAGACCACTAGCATTTTTTTAAATACAAACCATATGTTGCATATTTATAAATGTTACATATAAATTAATTCTCATAGCAAATCTGGGAAATTATTATCTTCTTTTGTGCGTAGGTTAAGAGAAATATCTAGTGCTTCAGAGTTGATTAAGAAAGCTAACTTTTAAATCCAAATCTATCGGTTCCAAACAAACATTCTTTCTACTGTATTGAGTCTTAAACTATATTTTAAGTAATGTGTATTTCTCCCTAATAAATTTTAATGACAATTCTTATGAAGATGGATAGCAAATAGAGTATGTCTAGAATAATCTTCAAAGACTGGCAGTGTCTGACAGCACCTCTCAGGTTACATTTCAAAGGAAGAACTTCCTCCTTTGAGGGAGCTCTCCTGGTGTTTTGGGTTTTTGCCCAGCTGTTATTGCTTCTTCTCTGGCTTGATTCCAACTCACAAAATTTCAGTAACCCATATATTTCCCTTAAAACATCTACTGTTCTGCTTTTCACATCCTAGCATGGCAGAATTAGAATCAGTTAGGCATTCTGAAATAGATTAAGGCATAAAATCTTGGCATGTTGTATGTTAACAACAATGATATTCATCTTCATTAACACAATAAAATAGAACAGAGGAAGGTTGAAACTTAATTGTAATTAAGTCCCAAATGATATATGAATTTTTAGGTTGAAATGGAATTTGATTATAACAATGTATGTATTAGATGTTACATTCTCAGTCTGCAGTATTCAGAGATGAAATAGAGCTAATACCTAGAATTTCTATAAAGAATTTGTAAGTGGATGCAGTGCTTTAAATCAGTAGTTTGATGAAATGGAATGAGTCTGGCCTATCAGTTTGGATTAGGTTAAATGTAAGTGATTGAAAATCTGAAATAGGAATATCCTAAATAAAATAGAGGTTTATTTTTCCTCATGCAAAGTCCAGTAAGTATTCCATAGAGTGGTTCCATGACCACGAAGGTTGCTCCACCATGTTCAGTGTGAGATTTACATCATTAAATAACGTTGGTTCATTATTTAATCTGTAGCCATAATGCCCACATTTTATCCAACAGGAAGAAAGAATTGCATAAGTAGGAGATATTCCTTCTCTTAAAGACTGTTACAATGTAGTTGCACGTGACACTGTTGTTGACATCCCACACACCAGATCATAGTAACCAAACCAGCTGGAAAATGTAGTCTTTAAATTGGGCAGCCATGTGCCCAACTAAAACCTGGGTTATATTACTAAGAAAAAAAGAGAAAAATGGATATTAGGAGGAAACTATCATCTAACACACAGGGGTTTTAATGTCAGAAATATTGGGATCAGTAACTGCCTCTGCTATTTATGAGTTGAATGATATTTGTCATTATTCAACATATTAGAGCCATAATTTACTTCACCTCTAAAAATGGGGATTGTGTGCTTAACCCCACAAGTTTCTGCAAGGATTACATAAAATAATGCATTACGAAATGCCTTCTGTTGTATATCACATAATTAGCATTAAATAGAGAATGCAAGGAGGTGTTAGGTATATAGTCTTCATATCAATCTTTCTTTCTGTACGATGCTTTGGTATTTTAGATGGTTTAAATTTTTTAAGGGGTGGGTAGATTAGGAGTTTAAATTTATTTTTTGTTAGTAAGGTAATTTCAATGTTTGAGAGGGAAGGAAATTAGGAAGTAGAAGTTTTTTAAAACATTTTCTTGAGGTCATAATAGTTTATACCATTGTGAAATCTCAGTTGTACACTATTATTTGTCATTCGCCGTATATATGTGCCCCTTTACCCCTTATGCACACCCTCAACACCTTTCTCTCCTGGTAACCACTTAACTGTTCTCTTCGTCTATGTATTTGTTTATCTTACACTTATGAGTGAAATCATACAGTGTTTGTCTTTCTCTGTCTGTCTTCTTTTGCTTAACATAATACCCTCAAGTTTCATCCATGTTGTTGCAAATGGAATGATGTTGTCGTTTTTATGGCTGAGTAGTATTTGTTATGTGCATATACATCTTCTTCATCCAATCATCAGTCGATGAGCACTTGGGCTGCTTCCACATCTTGGCGATTGTGAATAATGCTGCGATGAACATAGGGGTGCATAGTCTCTCTAAATTGTTGATTTCAAGTTCTTTGGATAAATACCCAGTAGTGGAATAGGTAGATGGTGTGGTATTTCTACTTTTAATTTTTCAGGAACTCTCCATACTGTTTTCCATAGTGGCTGCACCAGTTCGCATTCCCACCTGCGGTGTATGAGGGTTCCCTTTTCTCCACATCCTCTCCAACATTTGTTGTTTTTTGCCTTGGTAATTATAGCCATCCTAACAGGTTTAAGATAATGTTTCATTGTAGTTTTGATTTGCATTTCCCTGATGATTAGTGATGTTGAACATCTTTTCATTTGCCTGTTGGCCTTTGGAAAAATGTCTGTTCATATCCTCTGCCCATTTTTTAATCCGGTTGTTTGCTTTTTTATTGTTGAGTTGTATGAGTTCTTTATATATTTTGGAATTGAGCCACATGTCAGATATATGATTTGCAAATATTTTCTCCCAGTTGGTGGGTTGTGTTTTCATTTTGTTCCAGTTTCCTTTAACTTGCAGAAGCTCTTTAGTCTGACATAGTCCCATTTGTTTATTTTTTTTTTGGTTTCCTTTGCCCAAGTAGACACGGTATTTGAACAGATTCTTCTAAGACTGATGTCAAAGAGAGTACTGTCTATATTTTCCTCTAGGAGTTTTATGTTTTCATGTCTTACCTTCAAGTCTTTAATCCATTTTGAGTTAATTTTTGTGTATGGTGCAAGATAATGGTCTACTTTCATTCTTTTGCATGTGGCTGTCCAATTTTCCCAGCACCATTTATTGGAGAGATTTTCCTTTCTCCATTGTATGTTCTTAGCTCTTTTGTCAAAGATTAACTGTCTGTAGATATGTGGTTTTATTTCTGGGCTTTCAATTCTGTTCCTGTGGTCTGTGTCTCATTTTGTACCAGTACCATGCTGTTTTGATTACTATAGCTGGGTAATATATTTTGATGTCAGTGATTGTGATGCCTCCAGCTTTTTTCTTCTTTCTCAGGATTGTTTTAACTATTTGGGGTCTTTTGTTGCCCCATATGAATTTTGGTATTTTTTGTTCTATTTTCATGGGGAATTTCACTGGGATTCTGATTCGGATTGCATTGAATCTATAGATTGTTTTAGGTAGTATGAACATTTTAACTGTGTTTATTCTTCCAATCTATGTGCATGGATTATCTTTCCATTTCTTTACATCATTATCAATTTCTTTCAATAATGTCTTATAGTTTTCATTGTATAGGTCTTTACGTCATTGGTTAAATTTATTCCTAGATATTTTAATCTTTTCTTGTGATTGTAAATGGGATTGTATTCTTGAGTTCTCTTTCTGTTACTTCATTATTAGAGTATAGAAATGCAACGGATTTTTTGTAAATTGATTTTGTACCCCGCGTCTTTGCTGTAGTTGTTGTTTCTAAGAGTTTTCCTCAGAGTTTTCAATATATAAAATCATGCTGTCTGCAAACAGCAAGAGTTTCACTTCTTCGTTACCAATATGGATACCTTTTATTTCTTTTTCTTGCCTAATTGCTCTGGCCAATACCTCTGGTACTATGTTGAATAAGAGTGGTGAGAGTGGGTACCCTTGTCTTGTTCCTGTTCTCAGAGGGATGGCTTTCAGGTTTTCCCTGTTAGTATGATGTTGGCTGTGGGTTTGTCATATATGGCCTTTATTATGTTCAGATACTTCCTTCTATACCAATTTTATAGAGAGTTGTTATCATAAATGGATGTTGGATCATGTAAAATGCTTTCTCTGCATCTATTGTGATGATTGTGTGGTTTTTATTCTTCATTTTGTTAATGTGGTGTATCACATTGATTAATTTGTGGATGTTGAACCATCCCTGCATCACTGGTATAAATCCCACTTAATCGTAGTGTATGAGCCTTTTAATGTATTGCTGTATTTGGTTTGCCAATATTTTGTTGAAGATTTTTGCATCTATGTTCATCAGTGATATTGGCCTATAATTTTCCTTCTTTGTTCTGTCCTTGTCTGGCTTTGAGATCAGAGTGATGTTGGCCTTGTAAAATGTATCAGGAAGTATTCCATCTTCTTTAACACTTTGGACTAGTTTTACAGGGATAGGTATTCCATCTTTGAATGTTTGGTAGAATTCTCCAGAGAAGCCACCTGGCCCTGGACTTTTATTTTTTGGGAGATTTTTGATTACTGTTTCAATCTCTTTGCTTGTGATTGGTCTATTCAGATTCTCTATTTCTTATTGATTCATTTTTGGGAGGTTGTATGAGTCTAAGAATTTGTCCATTTCTTCTATATTGTCCAGTGTGTTGGCATATAATTTATCATTTTTCATAGTATTCTCTTTTCATCCTTTGTATTTCTGTGGTATCCATCGTAATTTCTCCTCTTTCAGTTTTAATTTTATTTATTTGAGCCTACTCTCTCTCTTTTCTTGGTGAGGAAGATTGGCCCTGAGCTAACATCTGTTGCCAATCTTCCTCTTTTTGCTTGAGGAAGATTGTCGCTGAGCTAACATCTGCGCCAATCTTCCTCTATTATGTATATAGGTCACTGCCACAGCTTGGTTGATGAGTGGTGTTTAGGTCTGCACCCAGGATCCGAACTGGCAAACCCCAGGGCACTGAAGCAGATCATGCAAACTTAACCACTACACCCCTGGGCTGGCCCCATTCTTGTTTTTTCCTTAGTGAGTCTGGCTAAGGGTTTGTCAATTTTGTTTATCTTCTCAAAGAATCTGCTCTTAGTTTCATCAGTCATTTCTGCTGTTGTTTGGATTCAATTTCATTTATTTCTGCTCTAATTTTTATTATTTCTCTCCTGCTGACTTTGGGCTTTATTTGTTCTTCTTTTTCTAATTCTGTTAGATGTAGTTTAAGATTGCTTATTTTGAGGTTTTTCTTATTTGTTAAAGTGGGTCTGTATTGCTGTGAATTTCCCTCTTAGGACTGCTTTGCTGCATCCGATGTGAATCAGTATGGTATATTTTCATTTGTATTTGTCTCCAGATATTTTTTGTCATCCTTTAATTTATTCAATGATCCAGTGGTTGTTCAGTAGCGTGTTGTTTCATCTCCACATATTTATCAATTTCCCATGTTTTTCCTTGTTGATTTCTAGTTTCACACCATTATGGCTTGAAATGATGCTTGATACGATTTCAATCTTCTTAAATTTATTGAGGCTTGTCTTGTTTCCCCATATATGGCCCATCTTGAGAATGTTCCATGTGCAGTTGAGAATGTGTGTTCTGCTGTTTTTGGACGGAGTTTTCTATGTGTTTCTATTAAGCCCATCTGGTCTAGTTTTTCACTTAATTCCACTATTTCCTTGTTGACTTTCTGTCTGGATGATCTGTCTATTGATGTAAGTGGAGTGTTGAGGTCCCCTGCTATGATTGTGTTGCTATTTATTTATCTCTTTAGGTCTGTTAATAGTTGCTTTGTGTACTCTTGTACTCCTATGTTGGGTGCATATATGTTTATAAATGTTATGTCTTCTTGATGGAGTGTCCCTTTTATCATTATATACTGCCCCTCTCTGTCTCTCATTGTCTTTTTTATCTTGAAGTCTTCTCTCTCTGATATAAGTATGGCAACACCTGCTGTCTTTTGTTTGCCATTAGATTGGAGTATTGCCTGCTATCCCTTCACTCTGAGCCTGTGTTTGTCTTTAGAGCTGAGATGTGTTTGCTGGAGGCAGCATATTGTTGGGTCTTGGTTCTTAATCCATCCCTCCACTCTGTGTCTTTTGATTGGAGAATTCAATCCATTTGCATTTACAGTGATGATTGACATATGAGGGCTTAATGCTGCCATTTTATCCCTTGTTTTCTGGTTGTTTTTTATTTTGCTTTTTTCTCGTGCTCTGTATTTTGAACTGCCAATTCAGCTTGGTAGTTCTCTATGACAATTTTCCCAGTTTTCTCTTTTTTGATGAATTTTGGCTCTGCTCTGGTTTTTTATCTGGTGGCTAGCATGAGGTTTGTATAAAAAAATTTCATAGATTAGATACTCTATTTTGTGATAGCCTCTTATTTCCTTAATCTAAGCCAATTCCATCCTTTCCTCCTCCCCTTCTAAATTATTGTTGTCACATCTTATTCTGTGTTGTGTAGTGAATTTGTGGTTAAAATGATAAGATTATAGTTATTTTTGATGTTTTCCTTCCCTTTATCTTTAATGTTATAATTAATTGTTTGCTAATCTGTTCTGATAGAAAACCACAATTTTCTGATATTGCCTGCCTATCTATGTCCTTGCTCAAGCCTTTGTAAACCCTTTCTTTCACTTTTCAGGAATGAGGGCTTTCTTGATCATATCTTGTAGGGAGGGCCTTGTGGCAATGAACTCCCCCAGCTTTTGTTTATCTGGGAAAGTTTTTATTTCTCCATTATATCTGAAGGATATTTTCACTGCATAGTGTATTCTTGGCTAAAAGTTTTTGTCTTTCTGAATTTTGAAATATTCCACTCTCTCCTAGTCTGTAAGCTTTCTGCTGAGAAATCCACTGAAAGCCTGATAGGGGTTCTTTTGTAGGCTATTTTCTTCTGCCTTCTGCCCCTTAATGTTTTTTCTTTGTCTTTACTTTTGCAAGCTTTACTAATGTATGCCTTGGAGAAGGTCTTTTTTTTTTTTTGAGGAAGATTATCCCTGAGCTAACATCTGCTGCCCATCCTCTCCTTTGTGTTGAGGAAGACTGGCCCTGAGCTAACATCCATGCCCATCTTCCTCCACTTTATATGTGGGATAACTGCCACAGCATGGGCTGTCAAGTGGTGCAATGTCCACACCCAGGATCCCAACTGGTGAACCCCGGGCCACCGAAGCGGAACATGCGAACTTTACTGCTGTGCCACTGGGCCAGCCCTGAGAGAAGACCTTTTTACAGTGATGTAATTTGGAGTTCCATTAGCTTCTTTTACTTGTAATTTCAACTCCTTCCCCAGGTTTGGGAAGTTCCAAGCTATTATTTCTTTGCACAAGCTTTCTGCTCCTTTCTCCCACTCTCCTCCCTCTGGAATACATATAATCCTTATGTTGCATTTCCTAATTGAGTCAGATATTTCTCAGAGAATTTCTTCATTTCTCTTTAGTCTTAATTCTCTCTCCTCCTCCATCTGAAGCACTTCTATATGCCTATCCTCTAAATTGCTAATTCTATTCTCCATAATGTCAGCTCTATTATTTAAGGACTCTAGATTTTTCTTTATTTCATTCATTGTGTTTTTCATTTCCAACATTTCTGATTGGTTTTTCTTTATAGTTTCAATCTATTTTGTGAAGAATTCTTTCTGTTCCTTAATTTTTTTTCCAGATTTCATTGAACTGTCTTTCTGAGATCTCTTGTAACTTGTTGAGTTTTTAATGACAGCTATTTTGAATTCTCTGTCATTTAGAATGTAGATTTCTGTGCCTTCAGGATTGATTTCTGGGTATTTGTCTTTTTCATTTTGATCTAGAGTATTAATATACTTCTTCATTCTATTTGATGGGGTGGATTTGTGCCTTCACTTAGTGATAGCATCTGGTAACAGATTCCACCTGCTGCCAGTGGGAGGGGGGCAGGAGCTGTGTATTCTGAGCTTGCCATCATCCCTGTCAGCTGTACTCGTCTAAGCTTAGGCCACTCCTTGGGACCACAGTGCCCTATGGTCTCTCCCACTGAATGGAAAAGCAATCACATAGGGGCTCAGGGCTGCCACTACCTGCTCCCATGGTCCCACCAAGACATGATCCCCCCCTTCAGGGCCACAGTGGCACTATGGGCATTCACAGCACCCATAAAGTCATTTGTTTGGGCCCACAGATCTGCCACCATCTCCTCCTGGGTCACGCCAGCTGTTGTGCTTTGTGGGCGGGGCCTCCCCACTGGATCTGAACCAGAGCCACTCCCTGAAACTGCAGCAGTACTGTGGGCTCTCCCACCAGATGAGAAAGCACTCATGCCAGGGGCTCAGGGCTGCTGCCACCTACTCCCACTCTCCCACCAAGAGTGGTCCCCAGTTCGGGGCTGCAGTGGTACTAAGGACATTCATGGCAGCCAGGAATTTGTTTTCCTAGGTGCACAAATCTGCCACCCTCTCCTCCTAGGTCTCACCAGCCATTGTGCTTGGTGGGTAGGGCCTCCCCACTGGGTCCAAGACTGGGTCACTCCCTGGGGTCCATGGTGGCTCTGTGGGCTCTCCCACCAGATGAGAAAGTGATCACATGGCAGCTCAGGGCGGGCCTCACCTGTTCCCATAGTCATGCCAATGTGCACCCCCACCCTCTGGGCCACAGTGGTACTATGTGCACTCCAGCAGGAGAGCAGTCACACACATGTACAGGGTGGCCAGTTGGCTGGAAAGTACTCACCTATCTCCACCACCTCCCCAGGGATATTCCATCCACCTTCAGATGTGTAGCTGTGTGGGTCTCTCCACTGATCAAAGAATGTCCATTTAGTTGTAGTTTGAAGGGGAAGAGAAAAAGGGAACAGCTCACTCTGCCATGTTGCTGACATCACTCCTCCAGAAGATTTTTATTAGAATGTCTAGTAAAAGCCTAATTCATTTATCATTTTCACCTAAACCCCAATTCATTATTCATGTATCATTATACCAACAATAATAGATACAATATACTTCAAAATTAGGAAAAGATTTTATAAACAGTGTTTTTTTAACCTTTACTACAAAAGTGTTAGTATTGTAATAATCTTCAATATAACAAATAAATTGTCTTAGGTCCATGCAGATTTGCAGTCTTGCCCAAAGTCACACAATATGAATGGGTAATTGCACAATAAGTATGGGAAGTTATATCCACCTAAGGATGACACTTAACAGAGGTAAAGGACAGTCTCTACATTCTACTTCATGGCTTTCCTGATATACTTTCATCCAACCACATTTTATTGATGTTTATGGTCCATATGAGGGCATGGGCTTGAGGTATGAGAGTGTGTAAAGAGACAATGAGAGGGTCATTTTTATTTTCAGAATAAACTCCTTTCAGACAAAAAATGAGATGCATTTAAATTTCCTCAATTGCCAGGATCATAGTGAAAAAATAGTTTGATCATATGTCAAAATTGGTTAAATTGACTTCTTCTAATCCAGGTTGAGGCCGGACTGAAAAAAATGCCTTTGATTTATTTGGTGTCTAAGACTGAGAGAAAGGATATAATTACATGACTTCTTTTTCTTAAAAAAACATAAAATATTGCTTTTATAAGATCTCAGACCATGAATATAAAATAAAATAACATTATATATCAGTATCATACACAGAGTAAAAAATGCTGTAAACTGTAATATTATTAAAAACATCATTGTGCTTTTTTCCTAGCCATTTTGATGCTTATAATCTTCTCTCTAATTTGAAGATGGCACTTATTTTTCCTTTGATGAGGGATAAGAGTTGGTATAGTAGAAATTCAAAGAGAAAGAAAAATAATAAAGAGCTTCTGTCATCCAAAAAAAAAAAAAACCCCACACAAAGGAAAGCACCAGAGAGATAGAATTTCCTAAATTTCATATACCTATGTATATAAATAAATCATGGAAGACTAACATCATAGGAGGGATTCTTCCACAGCAAAGAGGTCATGAGGTTGGCTATCCTAACATAAGAGCCTATGTTACAAGAGAAACAAAAGTCAAAGATCATTTCCTTCAGTTCTAAAGAACAGAGGGAAGAAGAAGAAAGGTAAAGAAGTCAAGAGCCAGCATACTTATTACCTATCCTCTCTTAAAATCCTCTTCACTTCCCCGTTTGACATCAGAACAGTTATATCAACTTTTCCTTTGTATAGTGTTTGCATACATCTTTTTCATATTTCTATTTGCAAACTCTATTTGTTATTATATACAAATTGTGTCCATTGTAAGCAAGGTAAATATGAGGAATATGTAGTATTTTTAATCCAGTTTTATTAATGAGCATTTATTAAATTTACAGATATTTACAATTTACACATATTACTGATCTACTTGGAACTTTCTACCATGTTACTATTTGTCTCATCTTCCCTCTGTTATCTTTTTCCCTCTTATTTTCTCTTCTTATTTATGAATTAAGTGTTTAATTAATACATCTTCCTTTCTAGTAGCATGTGATTTATAAATTCTATTATTCTTTTGTGTCTGCCCTAGAGATTTAAACATAGATTCTTGACTAAATTCTATTATATATGAGTACTATCCCTACATCCTTGAGAAAACAAAACCTTGTAAGAAATTTCCTCAATTTACCCCCCCTTACCTTTTATGTTATTGTTATCACCGATTCTGTTTCTGATTAGTTTAAATATCAAAAGAAGTTACCATCATTGTCTTATAGTCAATATTCACTTTGACTTACCAACACATGTCCCCTTTCCATTACTCTTTACTCTTCCTTTCCTTTCTGTGCTTCTGTTGAGGATCATATTCCATTTACAAGAAGAAATTTATATAGTAAGAATTTCTTTTAGAATAAGTCTCCTGGCTATAAATCCTCTTAGTATTTTATTATCTAGAAACATTTTTATTTTGTCTTTATTATTAAGATTATTTTACGTTTTGATTATAGCCTTCGTCTAACAGATAGTTTCTTTCACCATTTTAAAGGTATCATTCCATTATATTTGGCTTCCATGGTACTAGTAAGAAATCAGTTATCTACAGAGCCAGCATGGTGGCACAGTGGTTCTCATGTTCCACTTCAGCGGCCAGGGTTTCACCAGTTTCGATCCCAGGTGCAGACCTATGCACTGCTTATCAAGCCACACTGTGCCAGGCATCCCACATATAAAGTAGGAAGATGGGCACAGATGTTAGCTCAGGGCCAGTCTTCCTCAGCAAAAAGAGGAGGATTGGCAGCTTAGGGCTAATCTTCCTCAAAGAAAAAGAAATCAGTTATCTATTTTATTTCCCCTTTGAAGTTAATTCCTTCATTATAATTTTTCTGAAGGCTGAGGAATTTCTTTGGGATTTTTTTTTTGTAATTTCTTATTTTCAGGAAGTTTACTATGATGTGTCAACATGTGTTTTTCTTTGTGTTCAGTTTACTTGCAGTACAGTATTTCTTGCCTTTCATCAGTCTGGAAATATTATCAGCTGTTATCTATGCAAATATTGCTTCTGTTTTGTTCATCTTTTCTTTCTCTCTTTCTTTAGTGGGACTCCAATAATATATGTATGTTAGAATTTTTCATGGAAATTCATATATTTCCTGTACTTATTTTTCATCACATTTCTTCCCAGCTTGGTTAGAATATTTTTTACTAACTAATACTCTAAATTGTTAATTCTTTGTTCATCTGAATTTATTCTTATGGTAAATGCCATCTTCTGTGATCTTAATTTCAGTTCTTAAAGAGTTTGGATCTAGCTATGGTGGATTTCTCACCTTTATGCATATCTCCTGGCCTGCAACACTTAAAACTGGTGAATGCTGTGGTTGTTTCTTTTTTACAGCCTACTATTCTTGTTTCCTGAATAAAACATTTCATGAATATTTCTGAGGATACTAATTAGAGGGTTTGGCAGGTTTTCTGTTTGTTCCAGAGTATTTTGTTTTTAGTTATGTTTCTCTTTCACACTGCAAGGTATTTGGTGATCCATTATCATTCATATTTAAAGAAAGGAAAAACATAATATGAACATGAGCTCTTTATAGGTTGGTGATATTTGTTGATTTGGAGTCTTTCCTAGGATGCACAGGTATAGATCCAGTAATTGTCATGGCGGAAAAATAAATTCCGTGGTGTAGAGGGCCTCCATACTAGCTGTGTTGATTCTTTGCAGGTCAGTTTTCCCATTCATTTGAAAACAAAAATTCTTTTTTTGTGTGTGGATTAAATCTTTGGATTTGAGCCATTCTGCTCATACGAATAGGCATAATATTCCTGCTGCACGCACAAGTAGAATTAATCCTCCTGTTTTCATCTCATAACTTACTTCCATTCTCAGTTTTATTTGGTGCCTGTTCTGAATTCAATTAAGAAAATAGAATTCCTCTTGCTACAGTCATCCTCAATAGAACTTTAGGCTGTGGCTTCCTCTACTTTGCTTTATCAATCATCACTTTCCATGTTTAACAAAAGTTTTAAATATTTTCCAACCACTGATTATCTCCCTCTTGAATTCTTTATTTTAGTGAGTGTGTACGTTTTTTACTCCTTTTAGATACTTTAGTAGAATCTCAGAAAAATAATAGCCAACACATAGTCACAATAGTTTTCTGGAACTCATTCAGCCAACTATTTCTTGAATTTTTCCATGGATCTGAAAATATTAGTATATGACCGGTCTTTTCCATACATTTTATATTTTACTAGTCTAACTGTTCAGGGTTTAATTTCATTTGTAAAACCTGATGGCAGCTTATTTTATTCTATGTACTTACAATAGGATTTACAATGGGTACATCCATTGAAAGATCCTATCCATACATTAAAATGAAAGCAGGCTTAAACAGAGGAGATTTCTAATATATGTTTTAAAATATCTTGAACTTAACTCTTTACTACTTAAAATTCCTTTAAAATATTTTAATTTTTCTTAATTTAAAAAATGAGTAAACTAATATGGGATGTGATCAGTTAGACAATATGCTAAGTAGATACAAATAATATATAGCCTGTCCTCTGTTCTAGAATTTGTTATATGTTAACTATCTAGTTTCATTTCTCTTTACTTCAGACATTTCCTGGAAAATAGAGAGAAAAAGAAAATTTTTAACTCATATTAATAAAATAAAATTACAGAGAAGTAAGCGTAATATCCTTTTGTAATATGATGTAGAATTGGGAACCATTTAATAAATATGATTGAAAAATGATTTAAAAGTATCTTAATTTGAATGTGAGACCCATGAATCAAAAAGAATTTTTGACTTATAATAAATGCTTTATTCATGTCATTTATATTTTTATTTCAGCATATGAACAAATATTTTACATGAAAAATCTACATTATTTTACCCTAGTAGCAAAGGAACAGTATTTTATTTCCCACTAAGGCAGTATAACACTATAAGATGAAATACTAGCTTCAAGCTAAATACTTACAAGGAACACATTTATTTACAACCAACTTTCCATGTTAATGCATAGATTCCTTGTTTCCAGATAACTAGAAAAAAAACATTAATTCATTAGATTTTCAGTAAAAGGCCAATTGGAATTTAAGAATTTTTCAATAGTTTAGGTAATAATTAGACCATGGAAATAAAGAATACAAACTACATATACAGCAGCAGTCCTCAAAGTTTGTGATTTTCCCCTCCAATTACCAACATTTATTGAGTGTTTACTATGGTACCAAACATTTAAGATGCATTATATAAATTAATCATTACTAAAATCCTATAAGGTAGATAATATTTTGACTCATTTTAGAGACTGAAAAATTGGTAGGAAATGTTAATCAACTCAGGCAGGAAGTCACAGAACCAGGATTTGACCCAGGATTGTCTGACTATAGGGTCAGTGTTATTACTAATTTATTTATAATTGTTTTCAGAACATCTAATCATGGGCCAGGCAATTTTTATGACAATAGCAAACAATTCAGATGTATTCCTTGTCCCTACAGACATTACATTCTAGTAAGGAAAGTAGGCATTCGGTTGTACAGAGGGATAAGTCAAAAATGATTTGCATGCTCCTGGCTTGAACAACAGTATTGATGGCTCGAGGTAGACTAAGTGCTCAGATTCAGACATGTTGAATTTAAGATGCCTTCTCAATATCTAAGTGAGATTTTCAAGTAGGAAATGAGATATATTGGTCAGGAACTCAGAAGCTAGCTCCAAAAGTACAGATTTTGACATCACCTGATTAATAATTAAGAGTACTTCATGAAGGTGGAGTATAAAATGCAATAGGAGTAGCTGTGCCAGGGCAAAAGGGAAATCCTGTCAATAAGACATAGACCACAATGCAATAAAATCACAAATCCAGCCAACAAACATAACCACAAGTAGGGAACCCTGAGGGTAACCACAGAGTTCTCAGCTTAGTTTTGGTGCACCAAGTTTAGGGGCAGCCATCACAGATGCTCACATTACAGACTTCAAGTTGGCATAGTTCAGACTTTACTTACCGACAGCCTCACAGTACCTGCTGATAGCATCACAGTACGATAGTACGTTATGATACAGACAGAAATTGGCCATGAGCAACATTTTCAATTTTTGAATAATAGTTGGGTATAGAATAAGAAACACATTCTTGAACAATGCATGGAACTCTGAACTAGAAAAGAATATACATGATCACAAAGGAAGTAGAAAACTACCAATTTTCTTCTATTATACACTTGCTCAATGCCTGAGGCTATTAGATGTCTCACTTTGTGTTAAGATTGTAAAAACCTTTTTTAAAACACTAAAACCTAGGGAAATATATGTGTTTGCTCATCAGAGCAGAGAGGACTAGGACAAAGAAACAAATGGATGTCAAAACCAACTTCCCATATTTATCATTGTGTCTAGTGTTAGCTACATTAAAAAAATCTTTCTAATTGTTCTTTTTAAAATGTAAAATCAGTATAACACAATAGCATGTGAAAATCAAGACTAAAGTTAAATAATTTTAATATACTCCCCATGGACTAACACCCTCATCCGTATTACTGGAAACAGTAAAAATTACAGTACTGGCAATTATTTTTCTAGAATTTACAAACTGTTGCTTTGAAATTTTACCAATTGTATTGAATCCTAAGACATAAATCTTACCACACCTCCAAGTGACAGATAACCTATTTGTTATTCCAAATGTTCCAAAGAATATAAAGAAGAAGATGCCAAAGTGATTTTATGAAGTTAATGTTGCCTTGATTTCATAACCAGATGAGACAACACAAAACAAATATAGATGAATCTCATTTCTGAATATTTACAATACTAACAACAATTCAGAAATGTTTTCTATAAAAATTACCCATGACCAAATATGGTCTGTTTCAAGAATCCAGGGAAAATTTCACATCACAACATGTTAATATTTTCAATAAACTGGAAGATTAAAGAAACAATCCTGCATTTCTATCCCAGTAGTTACAGAAAATCCAAGCAGAACATCTCCTCATGAAGAGAAGTGAGTGAAAAAATAACACATGTAAAGAGGATCAACAAAGGCACAAGCTAGTTCCTGGAGAAGGAAAAATCATATACGGAGAGTGTTAAAAATAAACAGGGTACAAAAATACCAATACAACCCAGATTTTAAAGGTAATAAATAATAACTTTTATATAAATATCAAATCATTATATTGTACACCTGCAACTAATATAATGGCATATGTCAATTTTATTTCAATTTTTTAAAACACAGGGAAGTTATATATGCCCATTTGTTTATTTCTTTTAACCAAAAGAAACATATAAAGGATTAGGCACTTAGGGAAATGGTCGCCTGTAAGGGATGACTGAGGTAAGGGTGGAGGAGTAAGGAATAGGGTGAGACTTCTCTAAATATACTCTTTTACATAGCTTTGACATTTGAAATAATATTAATGTTCGACAAATTCGAAAAACTAAGTCAAAAGGCTTAAAAGAACAAACTCTAAATTTTTCAGAATGCAAATAGAAACAAATAAGCTTATCTGTTTTCAAATTGATAACCACACAACATAGTACGTTATTACTCCAGCTACCACAACATAGTAACATACACATGTATACTCTGTACCTCTTAACTGGAATACATTTTAAAGACAAAAATAACTCAAAGTTCTTACTTTAATTAGTAGGTTGTTGTGGATGTGGTATTAGGATAGTAATTCTGAAGTTGTTTTATGAGTATTGTAGGATTGAGCAAATGAGTAAATGTATTGATATTGTTGAGAGACTGGGTTTTCACTAAGGGAGAATGAGTTATCAATAAGAAATTTAATATTAGGAGGAATCTGTGATATTGGATTTGAATTGGAGATATCAGTATGAATTGATGAAAAATACATATATATTTTCATGCATATATGAAAAACATTATATATATTTATTTTCTCACTGAAAGGTCTGGAAACATTGATATCCAAGTAGCACCATTCCCTACTAAAGATGCTTTTGGAGGATAGTTGGTTCTAGGTCTGGGGCAGGAAAAGTATAACATCAAGTGTACAGTTTTCTTCCAGTAAGTAAGGAAGAGTTTAAAGACTATGTCAAAAGGATTATGTCAAAAGGAAACAGAACCAAGCTTGAAGGGGAGTGTGACAGTTCATTATACTTGAGTGTATTTATCATACTCTGGGACCTGGAAGAAAAAGAAATAAGTAGATAAAGAAACTCATCAAACCATATGAAGTTTTTCCTATAGTGAACTCTTAATTCTTTTTCTGAATATTTAAATAAGTTTTATGAGTAAAATACAGTCATCATCTTTCAGACGTCTTCATGACTAATGGAGGCTGTAATTGTTCACATCACTTAAGAAAGATACTCTGTCAGTGTGTCAGTGTTTCTAAACAATGGAGATGTTCCCTAGGATGGTCCTTTTATTCAATACCAAAGCATTGTACATTGAAGAAAGTGTCAAGCTCATTATTCCAAAGTTTGTTTCTCTTAATGTGCCTTATTCTACTTGTTGTGTTTTGAGAATAATGCAATTTATGCCATAGATGTTTATTTAGTGCTTACAAAGTGTGTAATACTGGATATGAATATCAATATAAGACATGAAAACTGCCTTTAAGTATCTGTAATCTAGCAGAAGATAAAAGACACAGAAGGAATCCTTACCAAAAAAAATCTCAATTGTGATAGGACTCAATAATCAATTAGCTGTAGAAAAGGGGGTTTAAAATTATGATAATTTTGAAAAATATTGAACTAGTACAATAAGCTATATTGTATCTTGATGGGAGTTTAACATTTTGCATAGTATACACATATTCTTCTTCTGAAATTATGATTTCAAACAGTGTATCTATTAGTCTCTAATCATGAAATTGATGCACGCTCAAACTGGGTATATAAGAAGAGTTTTTAAAAATTAATTACAAATGTGTGGGTAGTTTAGGGAAAACAACAGACAATATCCACTGTGTCATTACTATTCCTGCCCCTAAGATTAATTCATTGTCTTTTTGCCAAATAAAATTTTGTATTCTCAAAATAGGAGACACAAAACTTTTCATCCTATACGCTATTATTGTGAGATCATTTCAATTTGAACAGATTCCCATTTGAAACCAAAAGTATTTGCTGCCAGCAACGTTTTTTAAATAAGGTAGTATAGGAAAAGCATGTAGAGGGAAGGAAAAAATTAGCACAAAACAAATGTGTTTCGGTCACTGCTTCTGTAGCTGATCATGAAGCCAAAGTTAACCGAACTGTCAACTTCTACTGCCCATTCCACGTAATCATTAATCTCTCCCAGTACCTTGCTCTAGTTTTCCGCTGATCAGGGTAACTTGGCAAGAAAATACTAAAAGGAGTCTCAGTGAATCTTCTGTGTGCTAGAAATAGTCCTCCTTGCCCTCATTGTATAACCAGAAAGTTATACCAGAGTTCCACTTGGTAATTGGAGTCAATCACATTGACTCAGTCTTTAACCATTGATTCTGAAAAATGAGGAGTCCCAAATGGTAAGTGGTATCCTCAGCTTCTAATTAAGTAGAACTACGACTATGTCCACTGGTGGAAAAATTCCTCCCTTGGACACAAGGATCTTCAAACTGACCAATGCCTAAAGGTGTTGAGGTAGGTAGCAAAACTCTTGAAGTGGGTTATGAAGTACTTTATTTAGAGTGGTCTCACATATTTTCATCCCTTGGATTCCAACCTGTGCATTGTGGCTATGAGGTAACTGATCATTTGTCTAAGATATAACTGAGACATTTAGGATAGCATCAATATTTCTCATGATGTTACTTCCAAGCTGATGCCATAACTAAGTCTTAGACAAACTATTCCACTCTAATTTCTTCTTATTAGTAGAACACAGGGTATGACTAATGAATTCTATGGTTGTGAGCCACTGCTGTAATTCTAAAGTCTGCTCTTGGTCAGAGACATTGTTGTGTGAGATGCCATGTCAACGGATAACACATCCTGTGAAGTCCTAAGTATGGTGCTAGCAGAAGAGCCTTGTTTAGATAGTAAATATCTACTAGGAATATGTTTTTACTCTGTAAGACATCACTAGCCCCTCCATGATGGACAGTGTCTAATGGAATCATCATTTATGAGGGAACTCACTGGAATCTACAGCAAATGGTGACATATTGTAGATTTAGCTGTGGCTTTTGTTGTTGCAAAATTGGGCACTCAGTAGTCGTAGCCAAAACAGCTTCAGTTCCACTAGAAACATACACTAATAAAATGGCTACAGTACAGGTGGTTTATTTAGGAGATGCAGGAAAAACAAGCAGTAGAATGGTGAAGTAAGACAGGGAGAAAAAGACAGCCAGTAATGGCTGAGTTATTAAAGCAGTTGCCACAATGAGCAAACTGAGCTTAATTCAAGGGAAAACACCAAGAAAAAGTGTAAAGCACACACGTTGGAACTGACCCATCCTAATATGAGGGAGCAGAGGTGTGTACACATCAATTCCCGGTAGTCATTGGTTGAAGTCTACTCCTAGTGGTATTAATTCCCAGGAAATTCTGGTCTGATACATGTATAAAAAGAAAGGCCAGAAAAAAATATTTAGGCACAGATGCAGATGTTAGCAGTTTGAAATCATCCGAACACACTGAAAAGATAGAGACCAAGGAATATTGGCAGGGCACTGACAGCAACTGCTACAGCCTTAATCTCTGAGACTAAGATCACTTTTTATGTAGACTCACTGAGCAAGTATCCGAAGGTTGGGGTAGGGGGAGGAAGCTGACATCCCCAAACAGCCTGTCATGTTTTTAAGAGTCTCCACTGGCAATAAAGGCAGTCTGGTGGCATTTATGTAGGTCATAAAAATGCCTAATCTTCATTCATATACTTCTTAAAATCTCCTTGTCACCAATTTTCCTATGTTGATCTTTGCAAGTTTCTCACACTCAGCCAAGTCTTTAGCAGTTGCCCACGAAGCAGGATAATGCATAATTCAGGCAATAGTTCTTTTCACATGACATAGACAATCAAGTGCAACACCCAGAGATATGCTCACTAGGAATCAACCATTGCGGGGCAATTCTTGAATATGGGTGTAAAGCATCAACCATCCACTTCTGGCAGGTGCCTGGAAAGCATATAAATCCGTCACTTTCTCCTCCCTATTAACAAGTAATAGTGAATTTTTCATGAAATTTGGGCTTCAGAAGAGGCAATAAAGCAGTGAGAACAGATACTATAGGAAAATGTATCTGTGTGTGCTGTTTCCTGGAAACTTCTGGACTTACTTTAGCACCTACTCCTATATTTCTATTTCACAATGAAATGCAAAAACATGCTCCAGTGCATATCAAATTATATGGCTCAATGAATTAGTAAGACATATTTCATGATGATTTAGTTTGACTCGAATTGTTATTTAGTGTCCGATAATCACGTATTTAGTCTTTAGTGGTCCCATTCACAGAGGCTGCTTTCGAATGGAGAATATGTTGCCTGCAGAAGGTGACATGGCTTATTCCAAAACCCTAGAGGTCTTATTAGTTATTGCCAGAGGCTCTGTACAGCATCTCTGTTTGCCACAGACCTTTCCAATATATTTGGTTGTGCTGAGTCATAAGGGCCCAAGTGGCAGCACAGCTTGTAGCACAGGCTAGAACTGATGTAAGATTTTTCTTGCTCTGGTCCCCCTCAAAACTGGCAGCCTGCAGGCAAATTTTGGCAAGGAGCAGAGGAGCCTACAGAGCCAGTGAGATGGCAGTCACAGTATGGGGAGGCAACCCAGCCAATACTCAGTGGATTTAGGGCAACCATGTGATACTTATACAGCAAATTCTGCTAATCAACAGATGAGAACAGCTGTACTACTACTTTATTCTGTAATGAAAAGTAAACTTATTGGCATTTAAAAATTCCTCAACCAATCTTTCAGAATCAGCTACAAGAGCTGGATTAAAAAATAAATAAATAACACCACTATCTGCACCTACCCCAAAACAGCTCTTTGATGGCCTTGCAGTGGAGAGCAACCATGACCCTGAGGACTTGATGATCCAAGATCCAGAGGGGAAAAAGAAAAAAAAGAAATACATTGAGGTGTGAGCCTGACCTTCATCATTATCTTCCATAGGTCATATACCAACTAAAGACGTGGCATAGAGACCAAAGAGAAAGCAAAGCTCTAGAGCTCATGTGGCTGAGCGACGAGAATTGGAGTTGAAGAGCTCCAAGTAGGTTGACCTTTGTTACATCATGATCAATGAAGATAATATCATTGTGGAGTAAACAGCCCTCATTCCATCAGTCATGAATCAGTGAAAGAATTCTGTAGTTACTAAGTACATATATTTTTACTATATATTTTGAGAATGGAGAAATAACAAAAGTGTGGTTCTCGGTCCCACACAACTCTGTGAGACACAATTGGACTGAACCTTCATCCATCCTCTGACCTCCATAGAGTCCTACTATAACGATTGAACCACAGGGGACTTGTGGACCTCTAGTAATAAGAGTGTATTGAGCTGGCTCAGTGGCACAGCGGTTACATGCGCATTCCACTTCTGTGGCCCGGGGTTCGCGAGTTCAGATCCCAGGTGTGGACATGGCACCATGCGGCACGCCATGCTGTGGTAGGCATCCCACATATAAAGCAGAGGAAGATGGGCATGGATGTTAGCTTAGGGCCAGTTTTCCTCAGTGAAAAGAGGAGGATTGACAGCAGTCAGCTCAGGGCTAATCTTCCTCAAAAAAAAAAAAAAAGCAACCAAAAAAAGAATGTATTAACAGTTGTCATCCAATAATCCCCAGAAGGTCTAGGTGTCTCCCTTTTCCCAAAATAAAGTCACCCTGGCAAATTGCTACAGGATACTTTAGGAAGGTTCATACTTTTTCAAAGGAAACAACAGTTGACCTGCATACCTTGAGGCCTAAGAGTTCATGTTTTACACTTTGTTTAATTTTATTTTTTATATTATCATACAATTAAATTGACTTTTTATGTGCAGTGCTACGAATTTTAATACATGTATAGATTCATGTAACTACCACAGCAATCAGGATACAGAACAATTCCAAAAGCCCAAATACTCTCATATCACATTTTTGTAGTCACACTAACTTCCCAACCCTAGTAACCACTAATCTGTTCTCTGCTACTGAAATTTTGCCTTTTCCAGAATGTTATGCAAGTGAAATCATACAGCATGTAACTTATTTTTTCACAGAGCTTAATGCCTTTGAGATTCAACCAAATAGTTGTATGTGTCAACATTTCATTCCTTTTTATTGTTGAGTAGTATTTTATAGATGTGCCACAGTTTATCAATTCACCTATTGAAAGACATTTGGATGGTTTCCAATTTTTGGAAATTATTAATGGAGCTGTTATAAACATTTGTGTGTGAACATTTTTTGTGTGAGAATAAGTTTTTATTTCCCCAGAGTAAATACGTAGGAGTAGGATTTCTAGGATATATGCTAACTATATGTTTAATTTTATTAGAAAATGCCAAATCATTTCTACAATGAATATACCATTTTACAGACTCACCAACAATGGATGAGAATTCCATTTGCTCTACCAACTTGCTAGCACTTGGCATTGTCAGTACTGTTTGTTTTAGCCATTCCGACAGATAGGTAGTCATGTCTTATCATGGCATAGTTTTAATTTGCTTTTCCCTAAGGGTCGATGAGAGTGAAACCTGTCACGTGCTAAATTGTCTTCCATATAGCCTCCTTTGGTGAAGTGTCTAAGTCTTTTCCCAATTTTTTCAAAATTGGATGATACCTTTTCTTTCTCTTTAATTTCTTTAGATTATTTTCTTTCATTTCATACTTAGATTTTCGTTTTAAACTTTCTACATATGCCTAGCATCACGGCAATCAATAGATAAATAGGTTCTGGATATAAATGGCCCTAATGTGATACCAGAAGAAAACTACTGAGAAAAGAGAAAACTTCATTTGCTGCAGTTAACAGAGAGTTTGTATGTCACAGGCACTTAAATTGGTCCTAAGAACAAGGTACAGACAAATGTTCTATTGTTCATTCTCAGAAGTAGATGGCCCATGGTAAGAATATACAGAAAAATACATTCTGTGAGATTGAGGTTGGCAAGGGAACGAAACATTTTGAATAAGTTGTAGAATAAATTCCTTAGTTTCAAGGTTAGCCAGAAAAATAGATGCTTTAGGCCAGAAGCTTACATGTGTCAGGTAGATATGACAAAGGAAATAGTTTTTGGATATATAGGGATTGCATAAAGATCTCTTAACTCTTTACAGTGAAAATTAACTGATTATTTTAAGTTTTATTCTCTGTGATCTCAATATTACTATATAGAACTAATCTTTAGTTACTTAATACCTAATTATTAATTGCTATCTCATTATTGCCTTCCAATTGATTCCTTAAGGACTCTAGTTCACTGTACATTTTTTCAAGTTAAGCATTATTAGGTTTATAAAACCATATTTTATTTTTTAAATTGTAAACTAGCAGAGTATCTTCACACCCAAGTTTTTTTTCATCTTTCATCAGTTTTAAAGTCAAGGTGTAAAGTGGATGAAGTGGTTTCTCGTTACTGCCGAGCTGTCTGTTTTCATCTGTGAGAAAGAACTTTCACCATAAAGGAAAATTCATGGCTTTATGTTGATTTTACAAGATCATTATTTCATGCAGTATTTTATAATTACTCAGATAAGATGTGCATCTGATTCTTTATCAGAAACTACTGTTTTATATTTTGTTTTGAAGAATAAGTTAAATCTCAGGGAATATGCTTTAGGGCATAAGAATTTGTCCAGTTTATTACAGAGTAAATTAATCCACCAAAAAATTAATCTTCTGGATTCCAGACAAATAGTATGTAGGGCTGTTTAAAATAACAATTTAAAAATGAGGTGTAATACTGTAGTTTAAGATCACTGTAAAATTAACTTTCCTTGTAGAAAAAATGAAACAACTTTCTTTAGATAACCTGCCTCTATAAAAACTATTTCCCAAATAACTTTAAGGAGCTAAATGCAAATTTAAATAAGAAATATCAACAGAACCTGAAAAGTGAAGATAGCAGTGAGGGAGGCTATTTCAGAAGAGTCTGAAATGAGGAAAAAAACATCAAAGGGTACTGAGCTATATGTGCCTAAATAGGCTGTAGGAAAAATAGATAAATAAAAGCAACAGTGACTTAAAGATCTTTATATGGGAAAAAGAAAAAAAATGAAGCTTACTAGTCAGACCGTTGGAATGGGTCCTAGCTGCATAGACCTACAAGATATGATTGTGAAGAACTTTGAGTACTCCTACCAGCTTAGAGCTTTAAGTACCATATCTCTTTTGTTCAGGTAAAGTCCAAGTGACTAGCACATAGTAGGGGTTTGGTTAATATCTACTTTATGAATAAAGGAGTGAATATACTGAAGTTGAAAAACTAGAGTTTTGCTATCAAAATTACTCTACTTTACACTTACATTTAAAAGTAAAGCTATGTTATTTCCAGTAAAAATGTATTGTAGTAAATGAAAAAGAGAGAGAGAGATTGAAACATCAGGTACTTTAATCTCACAACCCAGAGATAGCACCTGTCCTCTTTTGAAATCCAAACATCCTGGGCTCCCTCCCAAGACAGAGGCTCACACTGAGGAGAAAGTGCTGAGCGTAGAATTAGAGTTGAGCAGAAAAATGACAAAATTTCCATAGTTTGGAACATTACACAAAAGAACAGAGGAAGACATGCGAAGTTAAAAACATTATCTTGAACCTCAGGGTAATGTTCAGGAAGAGTAAATTCACATCTAAATGAACGAGAGAAAAGTTTCAAAGCCAAATTCCATGCAAAGCTAGGTAAGGAAAGAAAAGATCAGGAGCAGAATAACATCCCCACAGACGAAAAACTAGATCAAAGCTTCACCTTCACTTTCATGACATCGAGAAAATAATACAACAGATGAAAGAACTACAGAAATCAGAAGTGGACAATCTCAGAGATATTCAGACTTCAGGATAGAATTTGAAGTAAAAGAAAAAAATTCAAAAAATGTATTTGAACAAGAAGGAACAGAGGACTGAATAAATATTATTTTGATTTTTAAAAAATTGAAGGTAAAAGAGAAGATATTTTTTAAATGAAAAAGGAAAAAAAGAGATGGAAATGGTTTGATGGAAAGTGGCAAATGTTTAAGATAGGAGTCCCTAAAGAAGAAAATCAATTTCATCCAAAGAAACAACAAATACTAAAAACTATAATTTCAGAAAAATTTCTAAAATAAAAATTCTAAATAAATAAATTCTAATAAATAAATAAATAAATAAATTCTACTAAATAAAAATTTCTAAAATAAAAAATGATTTGATGAACATACCATGTGCTTCAGAATATCAGTCTAGAATGATTAACAGCAAGGTATATTCTAGTAAAATGCCTAGACTTGAAAAAAAAGAAGAAATATTTCTTGGGCCTTAAGAAAAAAACAGTACATACATGTTAGAACAGAAAATTAAATTATCTTCTGATTTTAACACAATGTTTTACGTCAGAAAAAAATAGAAAAATATATTCAAGAGAGGCAAGGAAAGAAACTGTGAATCACAGGTTTATATCCAAAAAACTAACTTTCTATAAAGGGTACAAACTCTTATCAGCATGCAAGAACTAGTAGATGATTCTTCTTATGAGAAATTCCTCAAGAATCTACTAGAGAAAGGGCTTCAAATAATCAAAATGCTTAAAGAGACACTGACATAAGGACTGATAGTTTCTTTAGGATCTAGGACTAAATTAGGGTATAACGGAAGATGTCCTATAGTAATCTTGAAAACTGACAAATACAGGGAAACAATCCTGCCTATGATTAGGATTCTAGAAACAGTATCACTTGGTTACCAAATAAGTAGTAGATAAGGTAAATCATGTCTTTATAATAGTTTTTCCAATTAATAAATTTAAAAAGAATTGATAGAATTAGAATATGGCTAATGTACAACCTCAAATAATTAATAGAGCCAAATGTCATCATCAACAGCTGCAAGCATCATAAAATGTGCAACTATCTGACACTATGCATAGATTAATGAAGAAGCACACCACTGCCACTCCTGATAGCCTTGCTGAAGGGGTCAGACATGAATTTGAACAAGCCTCGGGATCCAGCTGCCAGTTTGCAGGAAATACAGAGGAGAGAAGAAAGAGTTGAATATGCAACCTACAAAATCCACACCAGAAAACTCTACAGGTCACAATGTCCTCAGGGTCTTCAACAACCACATTTAATGAAAAGAAAGAAATGCGAGACACAAGAGAAAACCTGCAGGTAAAGAGACTTAAAAGACACATCGAAATTGCTTTGTAATTTTGTTCGTTTTAATCAGCAAGACTGAACTATGGCGCCTGGGAATGAACACTCAGGCGATGAAACTAATAAAGATACAAGGAAGTCATTGCTTTGAAAGTGAGAAATCGTGATTATTTATGGAGATGAAGGGGTTGTGACTGAGATGGGACACATGGAGAATTCCTGGTATGGCTGTTTATAGGGGTGTTCAATTTACAAAAACCCATTAAGCTATACATATTATATGGGGTTTTCCATATTTTCACTTGACAGAAAATAAAAAAATATATAAACAGTTAATTTAAAACTTACCTAACCTTTTATTGTTTGGTGACATAGTATTTTATAATTCCAAGTCCCTCTTGTTAGATATTTCAGTTCTTTCTACTTTGTTACTATATAAATACTATTGTCATGAACAGAATTTAGCTAAATCTTTCTGCACATCTTTAATTTATCTTTAAAATAAATCTGTGAAGGGGAATTGTTAGGTCAGAGGCTATGGACATTTCATGGCTTTTGATGTATGTTGCCAAACACACTTCAAAAAGATGGTAAATTCTTATTTTACAGGTTGCCACAACTTCTTGCCTTGCTTCCTTTATTGATTATATTTCTGCAAGTTTGATTTTTAAAACATTCTGATTTTAAAACATTAAAAACATTACTGAGTTTCAGTTACATGCATAGAAATGCCCAATTATGAAAAATTGGCTTGGGATAAATCCAATAATACATGCCAAGTGCATCCGATTGTGTTATTACTGCTATCTGTATTAATTCAGAGTGTAACAAAAACTTCAACAATGATACATACAAGAAAATCACTCAATCTATTTTAATTTCAAACACTTAGAATAGAATGTACTTTCTGCTATTTGGGTCAATTGCAACTATTATGCTAAATGGACCAACATAAGAGACAAAGGAACCATAAATTCATATTTTAATAGACTTGTCTCTACAATGTCAAAATAGCATTATGTGAATTCATTGCTCTAGGAAAATAAGGAATGAAAAGAATAGTTTTTGTCATTGTTGCTGGAGCCTAACACCCATGTTACTGACAACTGGTTGTCTAAATGGTTTTAAAACAAGCTCTTAATTTTTATGGGGGGCAGTTGATTTTTGCCTTTCAATACTCATAGAAACTAAAATTTACTTTGTGATAGGACTGCAGGTTACAGGCAGATAGAAATTAACTCTATAAATATTAGTGTCTGTCTGTACTTTTTCTGTTTCTGCCCATAAGCCATGTTTCACTAGCTTTTGTTGCTACCTTGTAATGGAGGATCCCAACATTCTGAGAAAACCACCTGAACAGTCAGGGAGTCATAGACAGTTCTGATGACCTCCCACATGGCACTCCCTGAGCATCATTGATTCTTCTTCTGTCTACATCAAAATCACTGGGCACGACTCTTCCCTTCATGCTCTGACAATGTGGGCATTATTATTGTTCCAGTTGGGTTCCTGTCCATCCACCGGACACTCCTTCCACTCCCACCGTGTCCTGCCTTTCTCCTCCAGCCTGGGTGCCCATGGTGGACACTGCTTTGTTTCCTGTTAGGTTCAGCCATGCCCACTAGACATCACCACTACTCTAGGCACAGATATTGCGTTTAGTGAGTTACTCTAATTTTGCTAAACACAACTACTACTACTGAATATTATATGCTGTGCTATGTCAAGATGTCTCTTCTTGACACCATTGTTCTCCCCTGAAAGCCCTCACTGCCACAGAAGCACTGCACTCCTTATACCACTGAAACTGCCTAGTTCTCTGTAGCTGTGGTGAAGTGGATATAGTCCTCTCTCCTACTTGTGTTATACTTCTTGATAAAGATGCTAAAGCTGTGCTGCTTGCAACTTACTCTTTCATTGAGTATTTTGTATATTTTCTAGCTCGTACATGCATCCTTATATTCTTCTAATATATAGACACAGTAAGAGAGTGAAGAGTAGACCCAATGACCTCATCAAGGTTGACTCAAAATCTCTCTTCCCCAAACCACCTAGTTCACTCAGTCACACTATAAGATGAATTCTCTCCAAAATGGGGTATCAGTCTTGTACATCAATTAGTATCTTTCAGGTGTCTTTGAAATTCTCCAGATACATACAGATATGTCTGATGCCCAGAAATGAAAATGGCATGGCCTCAAGCTGAGACCCCTGCTACAAGTTATTAATTGAGTTACAGCTCAAGTAGGATGAGGAATGGATTAACTGAGTTTAACTGAGCCACACGCCTTGTCCACCAGTCAGTCTCTCCTTCCCACTAAGTTGTCTGAGCCTTATATAAACACCTCTCTGAGTCTAGACTAGCCCAGGAATTTTCTCATTAGTGATCTCATGGAGTTTACCCCACCAACTGAAGAAGAACTAAAACAAATATTGCCAGCTTGAACTAATAATAAAATGAATACAATAAAATTTTTCACGCTACTTCAACCATACTTTTTGACAATCTGCTACCTACCGCTATCCGCCAAGACATTTTCACTTTTTCTTATCTACTTGCCTATCTTAGCTGATAGCCAATTACTACTTAGAGATATTATATATGTCCTGACCATTTCTCTCTCTCTAAATATGAGAAGCAAGAACTGAAATAGCCATTAAATTAGAAGAGTACATCATTGCTTATGTCTCATGGTTTCAATCTTCTATAAGTGTTTTTAATTTTTTTCCTATCAGTCAATTCCAAGCTTCTATAAGAGTGTCTTTTCCCCTATCCTCTGTCTTTCTCTCTCCCTCTCCCCATTGTTATCCTCTGTTCTCTTGCTACATGGGAAATTTCAAGGATATTTTAACACTAGCTCTCAAAACTATTTTAAATAGCTTTACTTGGATCCACTCTTTCAGCAAATGATGATTATCTGCACTTTTTCTAAAGGTTTATTTTCTTACTCATTAAAACTGAACTACAAGTAAACGTAGTTTTCAACAAGTAAGTAACTTTTTCCTTCAGGAAATACTAATAATGACTATTTTTCTTTGAAAGTGTTAGAAAACGTGATTCAAATGGACTTGATTAAGAAATAGAGAGTGAGAGAGAAAGGAGTTTTGCTTCACATCTCTGAAAAGTTCAGGTTATATCAGCTTGAGAAATCACTGGATTCACAAGCTAAATTTACTGGCTCTGTTTTCCTTAGGTGGCTCCTTTCTTGGGCAGGTATTTGTCTTAGAGCAAGATAGCTGCCAGACATTCCAGGCTTTTATCCAATCCTCCCATAAGCTCTAGTGAAAAGCATGCATGTCCCTCATAAATATTCCAACAATTGGCCCAGAATTGAGTCTCATTGGGTCTAACTGGTAACACACCCATCACTGTAACCATTTGAGTATATTGTGTCCAGGAAGAGGGTAATTCCTCAAAGAAGATCAGAATGCCATTCCTAACAGAGGGTGATCAATGCTGAGCAGACAAAAACAACAGGTATCCATCATAGAGGATACCTGATATTTCCATGTGGTCATTTTATGGAGAAAGGAATGAGTGGTGAAATACATAATTAGGGCTCATGGCAGGACTCTGCACCATCTATAAAGCACCATCCAGTCATTTATGAGTCCTCCATCTAGTCCAAGGTATCTGCTGAGCAGTGGGTCAAAATACTTATGCTAGATGTGCAAGCAGAATTAGTTCTTGATGTATACTCACTCTATGGTATCCTGGTTCATTTCTGGTCACCCTCTTATGCACTTTCCCTCACATTTGGTGCATTTCTACCAATTCTTGGACTAAAACCCAGGCACTCCACTCTTTCATCTTTGCTCCAAGACCTTGATCATGTGTTTTATCCCCATACTCCAACTTGTATTCTCTCTCCTGGCCCAGTATGCTCTTGAGCTTATTAAAGAAACTTCTAAACATAGCATCAGACCTCTTATACATGAATATTGCCCTTATAGACAGCTCTATTGGTAAATAGTCAGTTGCTGATTTTTTACACACTATCCTACTTTTGGGGTAAGATTAGCTTAAAGTATTTAGAGTTATTTCTTGCTGAAGAAAATTGAACTTTAAGCCTGGTGCATGTGACTTGAGAGCAAGTACCTCAGGAAGGATGCAGTACCTTTATCTTAAGGAGAGTGTATGTGCCAGGGGAGATGGTGGCCCCAGTTCTATATTTTTGTCAAAGAGCCAAGCATTTTACCATTCAATCTTCTACACATTTTGTAGGCAATGCTATCCCAAAGCATGCCCATCAGGTGGATAAATATCTATGTCTAATAAGTAGGCTAGAAAATGATTTTCCTTTGGGGATAGAAAGCTTGGGAGTGAGATATGTACATGAATTACACACAGAGTTTTCCTCCTCACCCTAATCCCACACCAAGGTTGTGAACCACTGATATAAAGCAGTGATCCCCAAACCTGAAATATTTACCTGGAGCTTATTTCAAATGCAGATTAGTATACCCCAGCCAAGATATAATAAATCAAAATTTCTGAGTGGGAAGCCTGGATATTGGTATTTTTAAAAGCTCCCTAGACAATTCTGAAGATCAGCCAGGTTTAGGAATTACTAGGATGAAGCATCTGGTCCCAAAGCAAAAAAGAGAACTAGAACTCAGCGAGCATAGGCTTCAAGTGAATAGGCAGTTGCTTATCACTCCCTTGCTTGCTTTGAATCAAAAATAAGCCAAGCATTTCTTCCTTTGGGGTTTGAGTAGAATGCATCAGCAGAGCACCCACTCTGCAGAAATAGCACATTCAAAGCTCCTTCATGGATGAATTCACTCTAATAGGAAAGCTGTTCTCTATGCGAGTGACCAGCTGTGGTAAACCACCACACCACGCTACCAATTATCACTACGCCCTATTAAAAAAGTCAGGGCAGGTCAGTTCCCCATTTGAAAGAGGCAGTAAAACTCCTTGGCAGGGAGTATTAATTCTGCTTTAGAAGTCCTTTGGTTATATACAAAAACTAAAATAAAAAACACCATATTCCTTTCAACAGAAAAAAAGTTCAAGCAAATCAGGCTCCTTAGGTGATGTAGATTAAAGCACCAGTGGATATTTTTACTTTTTCAATTATTTATTTATTTATTTTTTTGCATGGGAAATTTTGCTCTAAGCTAACATCTGTTGCCAATCATGCTCGTTTTTAATTTGTTTTCTTCCCTTTTCCCCCACAAAGCCCCAGTACATAGTTATGTATACTTGTAAGCGCTTCTGGTTCTTCTTTGTGAGCCACCACCACAGCATGGCTACTGACAGATGAGTGGTGTGGTTCTGTGCCCGGGAACCAAACCCAGGCTGCTGAAGCAGAGTGCACCGAACTTTGACCACTAGGCCATCAGGGTTGGCTCCCAAATTTTATTTTCATTAACTACTATACACAGCCTCTGAGAGATTAGAACATATTCTACCTTTATAATGTGAAAATTAAATAACTAAAGTTGTGCAAGTGTACACTCGATGAAGTAATAACGCAATTCAAAGTTAGTTTATAAATAAAAATGTATTCCCTGTGTATTTGGGAAGTGTATGTACATATAGTGAAACATATAAGGTCTCTCACCATCTAGGCTTATTAACTTTCCTTATTACTTTTCTGGCTACTTGACTTCTGTTCTTATGACAGTTTCAGCATCTACAGACAGAGGCTTGAGCCATCTAAGCGCTGTTCCTTCTCTGCCTATTGCATTGCAATCCATACCTACCTGCCAGCAATGATTCACCAGGCTTCCGATGGTACCTGTGGTCTCAGTTTTCATCAACACTGAAATTCTTTTTCAGACAATTAATAACCCAATTCTTTACATCTCTACCAAGTATGATAACCTCCCAAATTGAAAACCCCTCTCCTCATTTCTCCTCTCTGTATTCTCATCTCCATACTGATCAGTGTTATCCTTCCTTTATTCTGCACCCTGTGGAATCCTTGTTCATCTTTAATTTATTCATTTTTTTACCTTAACCAAAAGCAGGCTCTCCCTGAAACACCCAGATTTTCCAGGAGATATCTCCAATGAAACAACTATTCTCACACTCTTCATGGACCTCCAAGTCAGAGAATGAGATAGGATTCCTTTATTTTCCCAAACCTGTTTCCTATAACTACTATCTACCATCATTTAAATCCCAGTTTCTTGGAATTTCATCAAGTAACACTAGTCCCTTTTTGTCCCTGATATTTATAAATCTCAAGGTCACTTCACAGTCTTTGTAGACTTATATACTATGATTCATTCCAAGTATCCACCCTAATTCTGTCATAATTCTGAGTGATTCCAAACACCATGTGAATATACACTGACCTGATCATTGTTTGACCTCAATTCTAATGATCTTCAAGTCATCGTCAGTTTGGTCATCCATTATTGTCATCAACTAAAACAGCTCCATCTTTGAAATATTGAGCTTCCATAATGATTCTGATCCTATTGAATCTTCTGGTGATTTGTCTATCCTGTTACTTTCACTCCTAATTTTACTTTGACCTCGTTGAGATTTCTAACCCATTTTTCTTCTCATTTTCTACCATTACATCAAATCCATCTTGAGTTTTCTTCCATTGTTGGTCTAGTTCTAGGCTTGATGCTTGATCATCAGAAAAAATATTTAATAAACTCTAAATGCACTATTGCATAAGTCTAACAAAACCTCAACCCTGGAATAATTCTAAAAAGTCTGTCGTTTACACTTGTAATCCTCAGTATAGCTGAAAAAATGTACACAACCATAGAGCCTCAAGTCATTAAAAGCCCAATATATATATATATTCAGGGTCATGTATGTGTGTGTGTGTATATATATATATATATACACACACACACACACAATACCTACAGTGGTTTCATGTGCATATGTGTGAAATGATCCCCCCAAAAATCTTTACTTTTCTAGGTTATCTTCCAATTAGAGGATACATTTAGTTGACTGCATTTTGCTGTTTCCAAAGATTTGGAATGCTGTGCACTCAATATCTTAATTCCACTAGAAGATGGCTTATTACTGTGTTTAATGAAGAGGGTAAATTCACCCCAGAGCCATCAGAACATGTCCATGAGAGGTTATCACTCAAGAAAGCACTAGTTATTTAACTGAAATATATAGCCAGTGGTTAAATACAGCTAGTGCAATGAGATTATGATGCAAAAAATACAAACATGGGTATCACAAGAAGAGCTTTCAATGGTCATATTTTGCGCTTTCCTATTCCATGTTCATACTTCACTAAGAATAGGAAAGAATAGCTATTCATGAATTGTCTCTAACTGATATGGATTACTATCACTCCTATATGTTTCTGTTCCTGGATAGCAATTCAAAAGAAATTGGTCTTGGTTACTGTGGATGAGCGGTTTATAGAACTATTTATGTTAAAAGTCACAAAGCCCCGTGGACTACCATCTGCTCTCTGCAACAGCTCCTTTTCACTTGCTCCGCATTTCTCATTATAGTTCAAGCTTTGTCCCAGAGTAACTTCTATAAGAGTGTGTCTGCATCCAGCCTGCTGCAAGTCATCTTTCACTTCCCTAAGTGGCGTAGAGAGGCTCGTTCTAAGTTACATGCAGTGTTATGGCTACAAGAATATTTAACTTTTGTTCTAAATCAATATTTGAGCTTATCTATAATAAACATTTTATTTATTTTAGTATATGTGTAAGAAAATAGTAGAGGAGGACTATTGGAGAGGTTGGAACAAGAGTGGAAGGTGGTAGAGACTGAGGAAGCGCAGGTATTTTTCTAAATTGTAAAAAGGTTAAATAAATCAAGGTCTGGCTATAAGCATACCATTGACTCAATTTCATGCCATGCTATTTTTTACTGTATTTTTCATTAGGGTAAGAAATGTGCCTACATTCTCTTTAAATGATGTGTGGCATATAATTTTCAGATAATACATATTTATTCAATGAATTATTTAATGAGCAGAGGATACAGTAGGCTTCGTCAAATAAGGGACTTTTGTCTTCAATCTTAATATGAACCGAATACAAGCATTGGCAGTCAGAATATATGGTATAACTTCAGTAAGGGGTGACAACTACAACCTAGCCTAACAAAAGACCTTCAGAATTTTAGCAGTTTATAGACTTATTTTCTCATCAAGACATCAAGGCCTACAGACCTACACAGAAAATCAGCCAAAAGAAAAATTACCTAACATTAATTATTTTAGTTTTAATTTGTTTCAGGTTAACATATGTGTCTATGTGTATATATATGAAATTGGATAGCAATTTCTATCTAAATTGCCATTAACAAAATGCCTATGGATATGCATACATGCACATACATACGTGAACATAAGTTCATTCTTTAGTTCTATATGTAAACATGTAAAGGCAAAGATTCATATGATAGGAAATGGGAAGGTAAATTAGGGGGGAAAAGAAGCAAAAAGAATCCATATCACAGATAGAAAGATGGATTGAAATAAGAAACACGCACCTCCATGGTAAACTAGTAACACACACATCTCCCTTTCCCAGTCCTTATGGGAATTAGTAGATAGCAGAAGGGCTTTGTGGACTCATTTGGAGGAAAGAGCCTCAAGAAGCAATAAAAATAGAAATAATGTCGAAACAAATCAGGTTCTCCTCTCCCTCAGCTAAATTATGAAGAGTTCAGCAATCAGAAATCACAGGTTGAGTGAGCAGGTTATGTAGCTGGTGATAACTGCATGATTTGTAGATTGTTGGAAATGTGTAAAGACATCAGGACAGTTGGAGTGGTTCTGTTTGGAAAGTTTTTATATACAGCCCCCAGATGTAAGGCATGTTATACAAGGATAGGTTCTGGGAAAGAAGTGATCAACATACCCATTAAAGATGTGCCCAGAATGGGTCTTTAAAATAGTTCAAGTTAGTGTCTTCAGTGGAATTTCAGGAATGCCTTGAAACTTGAATTGTAAAGCAAGATGCCTCCTCCCCCTCCCATTCCTATCCTCCAGCTTGAGCCAAAGTTGTATGTGGACCCAAGGTGTATTAGTTTTCTAATGCTGCTGTCAAAATCACTGCCAACTTAGTGGCTTAAAATAATGAAAATTCATTATTTTATAGTTCTGTAGATCAGAAGCCCAGCACAGTCTCACTGGCTAAAATCAAGATGTCTGCATTCCCTTCTGGCAGCTCTAGGGGAAAATCCATTCCCTTGCCTTTTCCAACTTCTAGAGGCTACCTGCACTCCTTAGCTCCATTTTCCACATCCCTTTCCTCTGTCTTCAAAGCCAGAAACGTTACATCTCTCTGATCCTTCTTCAGTGATCACCTCTCTCTCTGACCACAGGCCAAGAAGGTTTTCCACTATTAAGGGTTTGTATGATTAGATTGGATCCAGCAGGATAATCTCCCTAACTCAAGGTCTATATCCTTTATCATACCTGAAAAGTCCCTTTTACCATATAACTTAACACTATCACAGTTTCCAGGCACTAGAATATGAACATATTTGAGGGCCATTGTTCTGCCTACAACACAAAGATACAGAGTGTCAAAAGATACAGAAGAGGCAAATGGGCTTTCAGAGATAGATGTTAGAAAGAAGAAATGCTCAAGGCACAGCATCACTTCTTCACAAGGTTTAACAGTCATTTTTGATAATTAATCTCCCTATATATGTGTGATAAAAGATATGAGATATGAGGATTTAAGATGTTTCTTGGGATGCTGGGGAAAAGTATAATCACGTGAAACCAATTACCTGGAGAAAGTCATAAAAATAGCCGCACTGAAAAGGTGCTACACAAAGCTCAGGACAGGAAAAAAATATATTCAGATACGAGCTATGTAGATCCAAGAAAGTTACTAATATTGATTCAACTCATACCCCACAGCCCTACATATACAAACACAGTGGCAGAGAGGCACAAAACTTACCCCTCTTTTTTCACTTAACTTTTTATTAATGCTATTTTTAATGGCATAAAATCTTCGTAAATCATGCATTTAGATTACATATTTTCATAGGTGTTCCATAGGCAAGATATAATAAAATTAAAACTGATGTTCAATCTAGACTCCATAGTATCTTTATCCTTTTAGTAAAATGTGAGAAAAGTTAAGGAGATTTCTTGCAAATACATTATTGCTTTATTGCATGACGAAAGTTTCCTTTGCCAAAATTTGTTACTAGAACTAATTTAGTTATATTCTAGTTTCAAATTGCAATCATTTTGTTCACATTCTCCTGACTCACTAGCTGTGTCTAAACATGCAAAATATATTAGAGAACTGAGGCCATTATGCTAAGAAAATACTAAGTCTTTTCCATCTGAATTATCTAAGTAATTGAGGTCAAAGTTTTCATGCATCTTAATAATTTGAAGACTTCCTCAAGTCTCTAAACTTTCAGTGCATTGAGACCATCTAAGGAAAGCAAATAATTTAGTCACGTTTTCAATATCAATTAAATTCTTGAATATTGAGATAATTTGCTATGTATGATGCTTTATCATCTCTGTACATTCATAAGAATGTAGTGGAGGAAAGGGACTTACATTTGTAGGGGGCTTGTCATGTACCACACACTGGGCTTTATGCTTTTTAAACACTTAATAATTACACTAATCATATGTATGTCACAGTAAGTATTTTCATTTTTATTTCACAGAAAAGAATATAATTTAAACACAGGGAATTTAAGTAACTTGCTCAAGATCACATAGGTGAGTAAATGGCAAAACTGAAATTGGAATTTTGATTTGCATAACAGAAATCAGTGGATTATTTTCAGTAAAATATGCTACTCCAAAAACTACATCAATTTGAAAGGTACTGCAGAATCAGAAGGAGAAAAATAAGGCAAGTTTCTAGGATCATTCCTCCCATCAATGTCACTGAAACCATAACCACTTCCAAATACTTCCCTTTGATGCCAGAGTGGTTCACGGGGTGCTCACATGTGCCCATGGGAAGTAGTTGCCATCTTCCATCACTTCTAGTGGTTTTCCTGTGCATGGAACCACAGTTGTCACACTACCCAAATGCAGCACTAAACTTCCCAGCTGCTTCTCGGAAAGGTGGTACTACAGGAATGTTTCTTGTTGTCAGCTCTGCCTTTATTTCCTATTGATCTTTCACAGCCCCTTGCTCTTCACTGGCCCTGACAGACACTTTTCTCCTTTCTGCTTCAACGATTACTGTGAGGACACGGCATAGAGAGATGCCTTTCCTCTCTCGGCACTGCCCTGGGTCTCTGCTTTATTACAGAAAATTTCATGGCATCACTTTTTATTTGAATCAGTCTTTATTGAGGTCACCTCTCCTTGAGATTTTAGCACTAGTCCATTGGCAAGAGCAGCCTAATGTTCCCCTCAGCTTGACTAAACTTAACACAGTTTTCTTCCTGACTATAAGCCCCTGACCTCCCTTTTCTTAGAGGATTTACTTTAGAAAACTTGCAGTTGTAAATTCTTTCTCTTCTACTTTGAAGCGTATGTAAATCTTTTCCCAGCCTCTAGCCAGTTTTACAACCTAGGAAATGTCTTTCTGAAGGACTGGGAACCATCTCTTTGAAACATAAACACTGAAGGAAATAGCATCCCCGTCTCCCAGTCTCTGTGGAAGAGTATGAGCCTAACTTGGATGGGTGCCAATTAGCAAACACAGATGGTCTAATAGCAGAAGAAAACATTTGCAAACTCAGGAATAACTCAATGTGCTCAACACATCTCATCGATCATCCTATCCCCTAACGTCTACTAATACTTGTCCGCTAGCTCACTCTAGTGCTCAAAAACTCTCCCACTTTTTGTTTCAGCATAGGTGAGTTCAGTCTCTCTCTCCTCTATTGCAATAGTCTTGAATAAAGTCTTCCTTGCCTGTTTAAATTTGTCAGTGCAACTTTTGCTTTGACACCAATGTGTAGGCTGAAAGATGGTCTCAGCGTCTTAGAACAGGATGTGTCAGACTTTGGTGCCCCCATCTTCTATCATGCACCTCAACCCTCCCTTTCCTCAGGATTAGTACCCTCCCCATTGAGGGCATTAAAATGAAGGGGAGACCTTTCTTTCACTGTAGCTTTGATGTCTTAGTCCTGCAGCTCCACACGCACTTCTGACTCTAGTCACATGTCTTTCCTATAAAACTATGCAGTTCAATATGTAAATCAGTTCTCAATGAGTTGGTGCAGTGAGGATTCAGGACAAGCCTAGACACGGACAAATATGTTACACCCATGCACTTCAGCTCTCACTCTGGGAAGACTCTCCATGAACAGGCAATTCGACAAGCCTTAAAGCAGGAAGATTTGTATAGAATGTCTAATTTTGCATTATAAAATATTCAAAATATGTTTTTTAAAGTGATCAAGTCTATTATCACACAAAGAAGGGCAAACAAAGATCTTCTGACATGAAAAAGGACAATTATATTGTTGGCTGCAGACATGTGAGGTAAAGAAATTCATTTCCTTTTCTTGCAATTCTGTAATATGATGTTAGACTCATTCAGAATTGTCTTAATAAAATACTACATTGTCATTGTACAGTATTCACCAGTTATTTGTGGAACACAAACTTCTGCAAATAAAATAGCATTCAGAGATGCCTTGACACAAGAGGCACTTAATTTTTGTGACACCTCAGGGTGCCTTTAACATTATTCACATCCAAACATTGTACATAATATTAATCTGCTATGAAGTCAGTTCTAAGTAGTTTAAATCTGGCTGGTTTCAACTGATAAAGAGATAAATGCAAATGATTCGCATTGCACATACACTTTTGACTTGAAATGGCAAACTTGCCAGTGGTTTATGATAATCATAACTCATCGTCTCTTTGTTAAAAACATTATCATCAATAAATACAAAACACTTGAGTAACTTAAAACCACTTTGTGCCTGTGGAGAAACCTCTATTATTATCTTTTTGAATATGTTCATACCTCTATTTATCTGTTGATTCAGAGAAACAGGTAAAGCAGTTGCTGTCAGGAACAAGCTAGTTTGATTTTCTACAGGAAATATAGCTTGGCAGCTTCAATAAAAACAGGGACTTCCAATTAACTCCCTCTATTACATGGAAAAGGTAATCTTTCAGCCCAGCCCAGAGTAGAGGGAAAGAAAGGCAGACAAGAGAAGAATGAAAAATAGGGAAAAAACTAGACAGCATGGTTCTCAGCTGGGGTTGCACATTTAAAATACCTGGGGAGCTTTCAAATAATACTACTGTTCAGGCCCCATCCCCAGGGATCTTACCTTAATTGGGTTAGAGCAGACTGCATGAATAGTATTTCTTAAAATTCCCCAGATAATGCTTATGTGGAGGCAGGTTTGCAACTGTTGAAAAAGAAGATGTCCATGAGTCATGAGATAATCTTTGTTTGACTGTTAATTACAAGAATATTACTTGATAAGATTTCTCAGCTATTGGGACTTTATGATGCCACAGTAATCTGAATGAACAGACAGTAGGCCCCCTTATCCACAGGGGATAGATTCCAATGCCCCAGCAGATGCCTGAAACTGAGGATAGTACTGAACCCGGTATATACGATGTCTTTTCCTATACATACATATCTATGATAAAGTTTAATTTATAAATTAAGCACAGTAAGAGTTGTCATTTTGTCACTTTGGGGCCATCATTAAGTAAAATAAGGGTTACTTGAACACAAGCACTGTGATACCATGACAGTTGGTAGGGCTACTAAGTGACTAACTAGTGGGTAACATATACAGCGTGGATATGCTGGACAAAGAGATGATTCACATCCTGGGTGGGACGGAGCAGGACAGCACAAGATTTCATCACACTACTCAGAATGGCCACAAGTTAAAACTTATGAATTGTCTATTTCTGGGGTTTTCGTTTTAATATTCTTGGACCACTGTGACCATGGATAACTAAAACCACAGCTAAGCGGGGACTACTGTATTAGCAAAATCAGAGTTAATACTCTAAATGTCAACACCAAAAGTGACACAAAGAGCCTCTCACTTAATTTGAATATTTAAATAAATAAATTATGGCCAAAGCTGTGATTTTTTTAATCAATTTTGCTTCCAAGAAACAGATATGGCCAGGATACAGAAATAGTATAAAAAAGTATTGAAAAGATGCTTTGCACTTAAAAGAATAAAAGAGAATCACACAATGCTTGTGTCTGTCATTTAAACAACTTGGAAAGTGATCCCAGCCCAGCCCTGCCTCGCCTCTAGTTGTCATCACCATGTAGAGAATTAGCCGGCAGGTTATCTGAGCCAGAGGTAATCATAGAATAGTATGTTTATTTAGCCCAGCCTGATTTACTTTTACTATTTGTGTTACTCATTTTTGGCTGCTCTAACAAAGTACCACAGACTGGGTAGCTTATAAACAACAGAAATTTATTTCTCACAGTTGTGGAGGCTGGAAGTCCAAGATCAGAGTGCCAGCGTAGTCGGGTTCTGGCGAGAGCCCTATCCAGGTTTCAAACTGTTGTCTTCTCATCATGTCCTCAAGTAACAGAAAGAAGGCTAGAGAGCTGTCTTCTTACAAGAACTCCACCCTCATGACCTAATTATCTCCCAAAGGCCCCGCCTCCCAATACCATCACATTGTGGGTTAGGATTTCAACATACGTATTTTGGAAGGATACAGACAGTCAGTCCATAACACTATTTTAGAAAATATCCTCTGTCCCAGCAAGCCATGTGAGATCATGCTCAGTGTCTACAGTGGGCAGAATAATAGCCCCACAGATGTCCACGCCCCAATCCCAGAACCTGTGGGTATGTTTTGTTAAATAGCAAAGGAGAATTAACATTTCAGGTTGAATTAAAGTAATTAAGATTGCTAATCAGCTGACATGAGATGGGAGATTATCCTGGTTTATCCAGATGAGTACAATATTATCACAAGGATCCTTTTAGGTCAGAGGAAGGCAGGACAGAGTCCGAGTGATGTCCTGTGAGAAAGATTTAACCGATCCTTACTGGCTTTGAAGATGGAAGAAGACTGTAAGCCAAAGAATTCCAGAAGCCTCTAGAAACTGAAAAAAAGCAAGAAAATGGACTCACCCCTAGAGACACCAGAAAGGAATGTAGTCCTGCTGACACGTCGATTTTAGCCCAGTGAGTTCCATTTTGAACTTCTGACCTCTAGAACAGTAAGATAATATATTTGTGTTGTTGTGGCTTACAATTACCACACTGCATGTGTAGTAATTTGTTATAGCAGCAGTAGGAAACTAATACAGTGTGCATGGACTTGGATCCTAAATGAACTTGAACCCAGATTTGACCTCATTTGGAGTCCAGTCTGTAATGTTCTTAACTTCTGACAATCTGCTTATCTGTTTAGAGCTTTGCCATCCAGCTTCCATTTGAACGCTTGGTCCAATTTTTCTCAGCCTTTGATTTCAACTGTTCTATTGATTTCAACTTTATTTCTTTTCCTTGCCTGGAAACACATAAATTACTATTCATTTTTTTTTAAAGTTCCCTCTGGTTGAATCTAGCCCTCAAGAACATCCCTCCCAATGATACCCCTACATGAGGCATCTTATAGCCACACACCTGATCTGTTTCAACTTCCTAAGGAGAACCTGACAACCACATTCCAACTTGCTGTTTGTGATAACTATTGTAAGTGAATTTTATAAACTGAATAAGGCTATAATTTGTCAACAAAGCATTCAATAGATGATAAATCTAAGTCTTTTTTTTTTATTCCCTGTTCACAGACGAGAAATAGGACACAGTTGGTCTAATGATAAAGGAAATAAGTCTGCCATCTACTGGTGCCAATGAAAACTGCAGGCATGGAGCCTTGAATTCACAGCACTGCATAGCTGTAGTACAAAGTATAAGAGCAAATTTTTCTCTGCTGTTACTATTCCATGAAAACTAATAACAACAAATATATTGTTTTTGTGCCACTTTTAGAGACTTAAAATTCATTTCTCTTACCTCATAATTGCTGAATCCTAATTATGACAGAAGAGACTAAGTTCTGAGATATGTAATTAGATGATGTTCATAGTCCCATAGTAAAGGAAGCCATTTTCAAGATTATTTCTGTTCTTGCTGCCTGAATCAACATCTAAAACAATCTTTGAAATGAAATCTCACTGTGTGTGCCCACTCATATACATGGTGTCCCCAAGCACTTACACACACACACACACACACACACACAAGCATTTTGCTTCCATGTACCCTAAGTGTCCTCAATCAAAACTACAAATCTGCTGATGATCTGCTGAGTAAATGACATCTTGAGTATTACTAGATAATAAAGATCAGCCTCTGATAAATAAATTATATTATGATAGTAAAATCAATCCTGTTTTTGACATTTATGTGTATTTAGTTTTCACTGTCACTTTAGGAATATGATGACACCATGGTTATATTTATAATAATTTAATGCTTCAATTCTCTTTGATTAACCTTTTACTGGCTGAATTTCTGTATAGTTTTCTTTCTGTGGAAAAAACAAACAAACAAAAACCCCACTCTATTGCTATAGTTTGGGGTGGGAGCTCCCGCCAATTGAGGATGTTGATTCTATTAATTATAATTTACTCTTTGTACACCAAGTGGCTGGAACTTGGTGATACACATGTGAAGGAGCTGACAATTGTATTTTGACTAGCGCAGGAGTAAATCGCTTGAAGTACGGAAGGCACATTACAATGAATAGGATCAACAGCCTCTGCAGGCTGGAAGCTTAGATCTCAAACTACAAGAATTTTCTAAATTTTCCGAAAGGGGGTCTAACTGCAAGAGAGACCTCAAAATATTAGAGGAAGCTCTTAAAATTATTGGGGCTCATTCTCAAGTGGGGTAAATCCTAGTGACATGGATATCACCCAGTTGCAGGGTCTCAGGAATGCACACTGAAATGTGGAAATTGGTTTGTTATAGCCTTCAGCTTTACTCTCAGGAATAAATGGGGAGATTAAAAGTCTAATGGGGCTCCAAGTTTCTACAGTGGAAAGATTAAGAAATTGTAGTCCTGGCGTGATAATTGTCAAAACTTTCACACCCTATATCTTATTATCTAGTTGTGATTAGCAGGAAAACCTTTAAAACCAAATTCTGTCCTTGTGTCTCTTCTTTACCCTGTTCCTCCCTATTTAACATCCCTTCTGTATATTTTACTCAAAGAATTGATGTAATTAAAGTGCATCACGGAAGCAAGGCATTGAGTAGATCATTTGCTTTGTCACAGACAATCTAAGAAAAAGAATAGTCCCTGGAAATACACAAGGTACTGACACGATATATTTAAAGACTGGACAAACGCAGCTTGTGTCTCTGGGTCAAATGTGAAAAAGAGGAAGGACGTGATCAGGGGAGCACGCGTCGACGTAAACCATAAAAAGTCCCACTTGGTTCCTTAACTGTCTAAGTTTCGGTAGCTTTCAATTCAATTCTTTTAATTTTTTTTCATAAAATCATCACAAACTGCTAATGTGAGTATATTGCTACAACTACTTCAAAAAATTATTTGCCATTATCCATTAAATATGAAGACATGTTTATTATAGGACCCAACAATTCTGCTTCTAGGAGCACTCAACACAGATGCATGAAGGTATGTGTCCAAGAGGCAATGTACTGGAGTGTTCAGAGCAGCATAGTTTACAGTAACCAACAATGAGAAACATTGCAAGTGTCTCTGAACTAGAGCAATCAGAGCAAGAAGCAACAGTATGGAAGATGCTTACAAACATAATGTTTTGGGGAGAAAAAGGATTATTATGCATACACATAAAACAAGACAGAAAAGAATACATATAATTCCATTTAGTTAAAATTCAAAAGCAAGCAAAACTAAACTGTATTATTTAAGGAGGCATGGATAAATGATAATACAAACAAACAAAAAAGCCAATAAATCTTTATCATAAAATTCAGGAAAATGCTTATTTCCAGAGGAAAGAGATGAGGTATATAAAGAAAGAATATATAGAGTTTCCGGATTCCAGCAATGTGCTATTTCTTAACTTGGAAGATATTTACACGAGGATTGTTACAATAATTATCGTATCTTCAGGTTTCATGCATTTTACAAATGTTTTAATTTCATAAAAAATTGAAAACTTCAAAAAGAGAAGAACAATTCGAATAACCATCTTTCCTCAAAACTTCCCTGTGAACTCTGTGAGAGCAGGAGTCGTGTCTGTTCTGTTCACTGATATTGTCTGCAGTACTGAGCGCACAGCCCAGAGCAAAGAAGGAGCTCAAAATACATTTCATCACTAAGTGAATGAATGGATGAAAGCACAGCGATTATTTTAAAATTTTTACTTTAGGATTTATAATAAAAGTAATCATAAGAGGGAATATTTATCGAACTCTCGTATGTTAAGCATTGTTTTAGACACTTTATTACATCTTTTTATTTAATCTTTACAGCAAACCTATGAGGTAGGTACTATTATTCTACTCATTTTACAGATAAAGCAGCTGCAGCTTAGAGATTTTAAATGAAACATTCAAGGTTATCAGCTAATAAGTGTCAGACCTGGGAATCAAATCCAAATCCATCATTTCTTAACATCTATATTCTTTACTCCTTTACCTACGTCTCTCTGAATAAATTGTATTGATTAAATTACTGACTGAATCAATCAATATGATTAATTATTTTGCTTTTATTAGATAATTTTTCAGACTTATGATGTCCTAAGTTACAGTTTTAAAATATATGAAATTTCCTTCAGTGAATTATCTTCTATGCTGAAGAGAACCAGTTTCTATAGTGTCACAGGCATTAACGTTTCCTCAGACTCTGCTACCCTGACCAGTGCTGGCCTTATTAATATTACTCTGGAAACCAAAAGAGCCACAAATTCAAGGAAGAGAGTACTATTATTGGTGACTATAAAAATAATTCCATTTACCAAAGAATAATGGGGATATATCAACAGGATACAAGACCCACCTGGAAGGAGTTCCCCCCGGCCAAACAGTTTGAGCAGGAAAAAAAATAACGAGGGGCCAGCCTGGTTGCATAGTGGTTAAGTTTGGTGCACTCCACTTTGGTGGCCCAGGCTCATGGGTTCGGATCCTGGGAGTGGACCTAACTGCTCATCAGCCATGCTGTGGCATCAACCCACATACAAAATAGAGGGAGATTGGCCACAGATGTTAACTCAGGGTGAATTTTCCTCGAGCATAAAGAGGAAGATTGGCAACAGATGTTAGCTTAGGGCCAATCTTCCTCAGGAAAATAAATAAATAAATAATAATGATAGCAGTGGATTACAACCCATGAGTAAAATAAGAACTAATCAATCCACAATAAATATTAATTAATTAATGGTGGATGAGAAAGGTTTTCCTTACAGTAGAATGGCAGGTAATAAATATTTAAGAAATAATGGAGGGAAAAAAATTATCAATGTCTAGAAAAACTAGTGGGAAAAGTTTGAGAAACAGGATAATTGCATAGTCTCGAAGAATCTTCCCACAACTATTTAACTACAAAGGGAAAATAGTAAAGCTACAAGTGAGAAATCTGACAATTACCATCTTAACCAAGTGAACAAAGCTGACAGCACCAATATTGGGACAACTCAATCTCATGCGGCTCCTGGATATGATACACTGAGAAGGATACAATATCATTTCTGATATCCTTGCCAAAAATGAATAACCTGAATCTAATCATGAGGAAACATACACACACACACACACACATACACAGACTGGCCCGTATATTCTTCAAAGATGTAAAGGTGGAAAAAGACATAGAACGGCCAAGCCGCTGTTTCAGACTAACGGAGACTATAGAGACACAACAACTAAACACAAGATGTGACCCTGGACTACAGTGTGAGCCAAGAAAAAGAAGGACATTACTAAGGCAATTGGTGAAACTTGAACATGGACTTCAGATTACATGACAGTAGTGTATCACCGTTACAATTCTTGAATTTGATAATTCTACTGCAATAATGTAAGAAAATTTCTTGTTCTTAGAAAATACACACTGAAGTATAAAGAAACAGAGAACAGTTTTGAAAATTATGAAGTGAAATATGCTATACCAAAGAGAGGCATAACTACAGGGGAAATGTTAATATTTGATAGATTAAATAGAGATATATAATCCACAAAGTTTATATAACTAACGAAAATACCTATACCTGCAAATTGCAGGAAAAGAATATACATTTTTTCAATCATACATGAGACATTTATAAAAATTTTAGTAGGTTAAGCCAGAAGGAAAACATGAGTAAATTCCAAATTACCAGAAACAAGGACTGTATCTTCCAACAGCAATGGAAAAAGGTTAGAAATAAAAATCCTTTAATATACATACTCAGAGGCAAAACCTGTCTTAAACACATTACTTACTAAACGGGAAAGAATATATTAGTGAATTACTGTTGCTTCACAAACTGGCCCCTTATACGGAGGGCAAAGAGAGAGAGAAGAAACAGGCAGACCACGCCAGACTGAAAGGTAGCAGGTTTAATAAGCAAGTGAACGTTCTTATGCGGCTTGTCTTGAGTGGCCACAAGACAAGTAGCTCTCCACACCTGCCCACGAGAATCTTGAAAGTTTGTATAGAGGCCTTAACAGAGCTCAGTCATATATCCAGTCCAGACAGTCTCAACAACACATTGCTCTCTCAAGGCAGAGTCCTTAAAGAGGACTCCCACTGTGGGAATAATGGGCACAACATACTTCCAAGGACAGCAGAGTGGAGAGGAACCTCTTATGGCCTAGGTCCAGCTTGTGGGCCATCACGTCCTCTGGATGACCTCCTCCAACAATTGCTAACTTAAAAATTAGAATCAGAATAAAATAAATCTTTGGAAATAGAAGTAAGGCATTATAAAGGATAAACTTAGAAATGAGACTACAAAACAACAGAAAACAAATAATTTAGAATCATGAAAGAATATATGTATATTTCTCTATTAATCTATTTGAAAACCTTCAACATTAAAACATTAAGCCACCTTGGAGACTGGGAACCCAAAAGAAAAATATTGTACTGTGATCCTGAAGCAATTTCAAAATTAGTAAAGATATATAACATCAACGCAACATTAGGAGAAAATAATGGCATCAACTATGCTCAGGAAATGTAAAACAAGATAGATTAGTCCCAGGTCATGTTCTTCATTGACTGTGTTCGACTTATCAGATCATTCAATCTAGGAATTTGTTTCCTGTAACAACAGATAGTGGAGCAAGCCATATTTATCAGTTCTCTCCCTCCACCCCTTATGTGTAATGGGATATTTACATGCAACAACTGATCATATCAATGGCAGGAACTATGTAGGAGAGATAATGTGATCAATTCTAGTATCTCTAATTAGTGTTCTTACGGGCTTAACTATGTCAGGAAAGCCCAGGAGAGGGCACAGCTGGTAGTACTAATTACAGTTAAGGATCAAGCAATTAAAATAAAATGATCAGCTATGTAGAGGGAATAGCATAAGGAAAACAGATAACTAGCAAAGTATCTTTGCTGTAATAATGGAGAGGTGCTTCCGGGAAGGAATAGAGATAGGACCTAGGCATGCTTTTGTTGAGGGATCAGAGAAGTGATGGAAAGAATATTGTTTATCTGATTTTTGAGCTTTTTAGGGATGCAACATTTGGGAATTGGTCTTGGACAAAGGGACATAAACATCTTACAAGGAAATAAGCCATGTTATACATGTATCTCTTCACATTTAGTCTAATACTAGTTTGGGCAAAGGATTCTGTATCAAAATTTGATTGGGCAGTTCAGGCCTGAGAGCTGAGGGCCTAGACTTATAATTTGAAGTTCAGGTGATTATTTCTCCCCCTCCTAAAATCTCACCCATAACTATAGGATTAAAGTCACAAGATATCCTACACCAATCTGGGAGGTCATTTTTCTGATTTCCAGATTCAGGTAAGTGTGCAAGTTCTATAGTGGAATAAGTTGAAATTTATTTATCTTCATTAATTTAAACCATATATATTTTTAGTGGTGCAGGCCAATGAGAAGACTATGCTATGCAGAATGTAAACATTAGCATAACCCTAGAATACTGTTTGAAACTTTTTCTATACACTTCCTTTCTGGAAGTCCTGAGATACTGCTCATATACCCTGGAGGTTCCTTTTCATTGGGCAGATCCCTTGAGAAAAACTACTAAAAAATATGGTCAGGTTACTATATATGGATTAAAATACTCTAAAGAAATATGGTACCTTAAATTTAACACTAAATTTGAGCACTTGACTGTGGGTCAAGTACTATTCCAGATGATTTTCATACATCATCAGTAATTCTGACAATCCTGAAAGATAAGATCTATGTTACTATTTCACAGGCATTAAGATAAGTTAAACAAAGTCACTTCATAAATGGCAGAACTGAGTCTGGGTCTCAGGTTGACTTGACTCCAGCCATCCTACCATGAGGGCTCTCTACTGCTGGCCTCATTGGGACCTCTTGGAAGAGGAGAAAAAATTAGCTTGTGTCCAAGACGAGGGAGAGGGGTTGCAGGGAGGGCATGGTCAGTGAACATGTTCATTGAGTCATGGCCAGGAGAAGAGTTTTGGAAAAGAAAATTACCCAAATGTCACTTCTGAGTGAACTAATCTCTATTTCAGACTCCTGAGAACTAGCCTCGTTTCTTAACAGAAGGAGAGGTAATTGTGGGTAATTGCATTTGTCCATAACCCCAAGTTGGTCACTCATTTACTTTTTGTACTCCGTCAAATAAAGAGCTCCTGATCAGAGTGAACTTGAGGGAAGCCAAATACTTGAGCTGCCTGCAATGACCACCACCTATAGGGGCTGCATCCTAGAGGTGGAAAGATTGACTCTAGTCCCAGGTACAAGCTCAGCAGTGGCACATACAGAAGCTACAGCTGCTGACCTGAAGGGGAGGCAGGTTTGGGTGGGGGTAGACTCCAGTAAAGGTGAAATCAAGAATTTCCAAAACTAGTGTGAAGTTAGGGCAGAGGGGGAGTGGAACCTAGGCTTTTGAATGGATCTCTCTGCACAGATATTGCTGCTCCCAGAGCACTGGAGACAAGGATCTGCCTGACTTAAACAAGCTGAGAAGGAAGGATAGGGGCTGTTCCTCTTGGCTACACATCACCTCAACACAGAGAAAAGACACATGGCTGCCAGGAGTCTGGTTTAAATAAAGTCCCCGGAGATAACAATAGTGCTTTCAAAGTTCCGTTCATGCAAAGGCTTCTGCTTCTCGTTGTGCTAATCAATCCTTCAAGTTAGTGTCCATACATCACTATAACAGAGCTATTCTAAACGGAATTCAATATGGTGACATGTTTATGATTATTTTATTTACTTTAAAGAACATTATGGAAGGTGTGCTTATTTTGTACTGCTATTAGCAAACCGTAATACTACAAATCTTTGGATAATTTTTCCTAAGCAAGGCAGGGAACTCAAAAGCTAACAGGAGAAAATGAGCAAATTTAACTATAATAGCGTTTTTTATATTCTGTATGTCAAAATATACATAAACCAAATGAAAATTACTCCAAGTAGGAAGAAAATATTTGTAAAGCATAAAATAGGAAAAGAATTAATGCCCTTAATAGGCAAGGATATCTAACAAATTATTTTTTAAAAATCACCCAATCAAAAAATAAAGTATTGAAACAGCCAAATCTCTAAAGAATAAAAGCAAATGATAAATAGACATATTAAAGGAAACTATGGTAATAGTGAAGAGCATACAAATGAAAACATGTTTTACCCATTAGATAGTTTTGACCTATAGAGTGCAGCAGAAGTAACATGAAGCCAGTCCCCAGCCTAGTCTTTAAGAGGATGATATATTAGTCAGGGTTCTCCAGAGAAACAGGACCAATAAAATATATAAATATAAAGAGATTTATTATAAGGGATTGGCTCACACAGTCATGGAGACAGAAATCCCATAACGTGCCATCTGCAAGATGGAGGCGCGGGAAGCTGGTGGTGTAGCTCCAGTCCAAACCTGTAGGCCTGAAAACCAGAGGAGCCAATGGTGTAAGTTCCAGTCTGAGTATGAAGGCTCAAGAACTAGGACAGCTAATGTCCAACGACAGGAGAAGACAAATGTCCCACCTCAGGCAGAGAGAGTAAATTCACCTTTCCTCTGTCTTTTTGTTCTAATCAGGCCCTCAAGAGATTGGATACCCACATTGTGAGGGTGATCTTTACTCAGTCTACAGATCCAGATGCTAATTTCTTCCAGAAACACCCTCATAGACTCATCTAGAAATAATATTGTACCAGCTATCTGGGCATCCCTTAGCCCAGTCAAGTTGACACATAAAGTTAATCATCACTGATGGGCAAGTTATACCTTAGTCTCTGAATCCTGGGCCATTGTTTAAGAAGCCCATCTCTCTGCTGGAGGGATGACATGGAGAGGCCCCAAAGAAGGACCCAGCTGAGTCAGACTTCCGCCATTCCCACCAAGGTGTTAGGCATCTGAATGAAAAAACTTTGGGTCGACCAGACCCAACTGGCCACCTCCAAAGGACCCCAGTCAATGTGCAGCAGAAAAACTGCCCAGTCAAGCAGTGCCTGAGTTTTTGACCCACAAAACATATAGATAGATAGACAGATTCAATTATATACTTATATAAAAATATGTGGAATATACATATATAAATACATATATTTTTTTCCATTCTTGTATATATATCTCCATTCAGTTTTTGAAGCATTTGTTACACAATGATAAATAATCAGAATAGACGCCAAACACTAAACAGCAAAACAGCTCTCTAAATTAAGAGACACCTTTCAAGATATCTGAGATAAAACAGGTAAGAGAGGAAAACCAAGGATAAATGGCATCAAAATCAAGACAGGAGAGAATATCAACAAGGAGAGAGAGGGTAAAATCAATATCAATAATACAAAAGGCATAAAAAATGTCCATTACATATTCTAATTAGAAACTCATTGGCAACTTTAATGAGAACAATTTTGGTAGAGGAATAGTAGGAAGCTGATGAGTGAACAAAAACTCAGAAATTCCATTCCTGGGTTTATATAATAGACAAAATTTCTAAACATAGGATGTACACAGTAGTGATGTTAATCATGAAGAGAAAAAAAATAGAAACAATTCAAACATACATTGACAGAAGAATAGAATCAAAACAGTAAAATGGAATAACTATGGCCACATGCAGCATCATGGATGAATCTCAGGGATACAAGCAAGTCTCAGCAGACTGTGCATAGTATAGTCTTTTTATAAAGCTAAGAAATAAAACTAAACACATCATATGTGTGAATGTGTGTATAACATATATGTGTGGAATGTATGTATGTGTGCACACAGTAAAAAAGCTAAAGAATGACAAACACAGAATTCAGAGTGATGGTCACCTTACAGAGAAAGCCAGTGTGTAGGTGGTGGGGGGAGGGGAGAAACACTTCCATAAATGCAATGATATTAATAACTTTCTACTTCTCACATAGATGATGTGTTTATAACTTGCATATATGTCTCACATATCCTCATATATGCATCAAATGTAGCATTGTGATATTTACAGAAAAATTTTTAAGTGAAATGACAGTGATAAAATGAAGACAGCACAGTGAGTCCACTTCTTAAGGAAGCTTTGCTATGATAGGAAGGAGGGAGATAGATCAACGTTGGAGGGGAAAAATGAAGAGTTAATATACAATTTTAGGGGGGAAGAAAAATGAGGGTATTCCTAGGCACATAGGGAAAGTCATTTTGGGGAGATACATAGATACTAGACTTAAGGATCTGGAACAAGAATCATAGGCTTCATGCCAACTGACTAATGGGGCCTCTGGAGATTCTGCTGACATGTCACATCCCACTGAAACTCAAGTTGCTAATTGTGAATGGCTATTCTTTGGCTATTATTTTTTGTTCTATCCCTGTATCAATTTCTTATTTAATAAACTTGCAGATTCTTTAAAATAAAAGGCATTTTGCCATTCTGCTATACCCAACAGGAAAATGCTAAGCATGTACTATTTACAAACCTGTGATTTACTTTTGATGGACAGGCATAAATTTTCTGAATATAATTCAAATAAAAGAATATGTTGAAAAGAAAATGGGTTCTTTCCTATACAGAATTTCATTCAAATATTTACTAAGGAGACTGACAGTTGTCAATCCCTGTGAATACCCTTGAGCTTCCAAGAGGACTCCAAAGTTTTCCACCTTCAGGAACGGCAGGGAAGGCTTTTTAGCAGATACCAAGGCTTTCCCCAAAAATCTGATGTGAAGATGTATCTGATATCTCTCTTGAGCTTTATAGCAGTACATGGATCAAAAATAACTCACCTGGCCTTGGGTACTGAGCTATCACCCCCCACTGTACACCTTGGGAGTTATTAGGCAACTGTTATTACTCTGGAATTGAAGACCAAACTTTAGAAGCAATACATGTATTTCAATGAATGCTAACTCTAAGTATATTTTTTAATTTGTTCAAAGCCTGTCCTGTCCTTGGTGCTTTGCTAGATACAGAGCAACATGTCCTTGAGTAGAGGATTCATATTCAAGGGGAGATGGCTATAACAATGTAACCAGATGTTGAAGCAACAGCTGAAGAGGAGGTCAAATCTCAGAAGCCTGAGGTTAGGAATTCTCTTTCATCTGACTTTCTATTATCTACTTATTCCTTTTTTCTTTTGAAAAGGAGAGATTTTTTTCTCCTGAGGTCTGAAATAATGGGAAAAGGCAGCTTATGCTTTTCTAATGGGTCAGTGAGAAAAATACCACTTATTGTCACTCATTTCCTTGAGTCTAGGACCAAAATAGAGCTTCCATTGATGTTTGGGAGCATGCAGGATACTGGGTTATCTGCTGAGATGCTTGGGGGTCTGATTGCCCAGGAGAAATGCAGGTAACTACAGTCTGATCATTATAATGAGGCAAAATGTGATCAGAGCATCAGTAGGGCAAAAGGTACAAGATCAGGGCTAACAATATTTGAGCAAGGATCGATGAAGAGAATTTTATCTCACAAAACTACAGTTTAGCTTTATGAGAGAATTTACAAACTTGCACTCAAGAATAAAAATGCCAGGCTGCAAAATCAGGAGTGAGGTGAGTTGACTATGCACCAGTATGCTGTTCCTGTGCTCTTGGATTTTCACAGTGTTGGGATTTAAACATAAATGAGTCATAAAAAGCCTTCTGTCCATGTTGACTTTTTCTTGAATTTGGAAGGTCCAAATCTCTCTGTTCCATATATCATAATTATTCCTATATTATTTTTAATTGAATAAATATATGATATCTCCAAGACAATCCAATTTGAGTTCTGGAATTTGCAGGGGCATAAGCTTCAGCTTTCTTGATCAGCCACAATATTTTTGGCAGGACAAAAATAACTACCTGCATCTCTTTGTTGGATCAATACCTAGAGAACATAGGTGGGAACCACAGCTTAAGATGAGCTACTTTATAAGCAACATTATGCCATGCCTAACATTTGTAAATCATTCATAACATAGATCAGAAAAAAGAACTCATTCTCCAAGATTTGAGATCTGTGCCCGAAATGGAAATAAATAGCTCTTTAGCATGCTTTCAAACGTGTCCTTACATTTATAACAAAATTGCTCAAGTCAGTTCAGCCTTCTGGGAGCTCACCTCTGTGTGGAGCAGCTCATGATTCTCCTCGAGAGCCTCCTTCAGTTTCCATTCCTGTCATTTAAAAGGAATGAAAGACCTAAAAATAGAAAGATCTTTGCTCAGACTTGAAGATGGGTTGTAAACCACGTCTCCGTCTTCAGACAACTTGTTTAATAAGCCTGGAACCACTAACTTTCTCAGAAATGTTTTAAAGCCTAATTTTCATACTCCAAAATAATACACCTAAACAAGTAAGTGTCTTAATTTTAAAGTACTATTTTTACTTTCACATCTTAAAACAGGATATGATGAAAAGATTAAAAAGTAGTCCCAGATTTATAATGTGGGAGTAGAGAGAAGTACAAGATTCACCCAGGGAGAAAATTGGCCTATCCTGGTTAAAATCTAATCAGGATTATGCCCTTTAGGCAAGATGGAAATTTAATGTAGGAAAAACTGATTCTTTTTCTCCCAGAGTAAGAAATGTTGTGCTTTTTTTACCAAGATTTAGAAAGTATCTAAAACAGAGAAAAGATGGATCTTTTAAAAACATCTTAGCTTCAAGAATATCCTGACTTCCTAGAATTAAAAAAATCCAAGATATTTCTCTTTGTTTTGATATTATTTTCATTTGCTTTGCCTTTTCCGCATAGTAGTAAAAATGCAGCAACTCATGTGGAAGACTGTTCACCCCAGACCCTGCTCAAAACTATCCTCAACCACAAGTCCAATCTAAACTCCTGTCTTATTCAGCATTGTCTCACCATGTGGCAGTGTGTCAGGTATCAATTTATTATCTCTGCTCTGAATGCACTCTTCAACATATGCTCTCTGATAAGCAACGGAGTTCCTTTAAGAGTTTCTCCTTTAAGGTGAGCATGATGCTAAGCTCATATAACTGGTGCTTGAGTGACATTACAGGAGGAAAAGCCCGTCCTACATTTTCCATTGCAGACTGGAGTTCCGTGTTGTAGATGTGAAGACACCCATTGGAAAACTCCCCCAATCATAGACTTAAAACATAGTTCCTCTGTGATTGTATAGCCTCAGCCTTGAGAGAACACAGAAAGCAGAACTCCCAAGGAGTGGACACAATCTCAGTGCTTCCTCCCCCAGCTGGTACCAGACACCCCAACATGGTCCATATGCTCTGAAAACTTCTTTGCTCCCACTAGGACCTAGATTTCTGCACACTTATACCACTGATTGCTAATCAACTGCTCCCTGACCTGCATCCTGGACTGTTGCTCATTGCCTGCTGCAACTCCAGACCAGCTCCAGCCTGCCCAAACCAGCCAACTTCTCTGCTAACTGGTAGACTAACCCATACCTTCTCCAGCATCAAAAATATGAAATCCTAAGGGTAAATTTGACAAAATATGAAATACTTATATACTGAAAATTATAAAACAATGTTGAGATAAAATAAGAAAAACCTAAAGATAATGGAGAGATCTACTATGTTAAAGGATCGAAAGACTTAAAGTTATGAAGACAATTTTTTCCAAATTGGTCTTTAGAATCAACAAATTCCAAATCAAAATCTCAGCATGCTTTTAAAAAATTGTTACCTAATGCTACAATTTGTATAGAAATGTAAAGACTAGAGTAGCCTAAACCACTTTGCAAAAAACAAAATTGGAGAACACTACCCGACTTCAAATCTAACTATAAAGCTACACTAATCAACAACACAATGGAGTGTGGGTGAAAACACAGGGGAAAAAATTGATCAATGAGACAGAATATAGAGTCCAGAAATATACTTACATGTATAGACAAGTGATTTTCAACACAGATACAAAGGTAATTCAGCAGAGAAAAGTTGGTCTTTCTCAACAAATATTGCTGGAATAATTGGATAGCCATATGCAAATATATGCACTTTGATCCATACCTCACACCTCATCCCTAAATTAACACAAAATAGAGCATAAAACTAAATGATAAATCTAAAACTATGAAAGCTCGAGAAGAAAATATATGAGATAAATCTATGTGAGCTAGGGTTCAATAAATATTTCATAGATACGACATCAAAAGCACAATTTATAAAATCAAAATTAGACAGAATTTACTTTATCAAAATTAAAAACTTCTGCTCTTATTGTACATCAGTTATACCTCTATAAAACTACTAAAAATAATTCAGAAAGGGGCTGGTCCAGTGGTGTAGTGGTTAAGTTTGCATCTTCCACTTAGGCAGCCTGGGGTTCGTGGGTTCAGATCCCAGGTGCAGACCTACACGCTGCTCATCAAGCCACACTGTAGCTGCATCCCACATAACAAAATAGAGGAAGATTGGCATAGATGTTAGCTCAGCAACAACCTTTTTCACCAAATAATAATAATAATAATAATTTAGAAAAATAGCATATATTACCAACTTTTTATTATACCAAATAAAGGCACACAAAGAAAATAATTATGCCATTAATATTGTTTCATAAATAAAGGATAAGTAAAACAAAAAAGTGAAAATAATATTATAGTAATAAATGAATGTCCTTCAAATTGAATTAATATATTTAGTTTAAACTTACTATGTTTTATTTACTTTCCTCAATTTTCAAGGACTAATGAAAAGCATTTCACTAAATAGTAAATTTTCCTGGCATTGGCAAACTACTGACCTTCAGAATTAGTTAGGTAGCATGAACCTTAGCCTGCCTTTATTAAACAGTGATTATTCTAACTGGAGATTTTACAGAGGCTGGAAAATAAATATTTCAATGTTATTATTTTTTGAGAAGCTTAATGCTGGCATTAGTCTTGTTACTTACTATAATAGATATTTAACATCTGCAAATCATTGAATCTATATTGTCAATAAAAAGCAAACTGTCCCACAAAAGAGGCCAATATGAATTTTTCTAAAGAAATAAAATATCTTTCATTATAATACCCTTGGTAATGGATTCCCAATTTGTGCAAGGTACTTTTCTAGCATTGCTTGGTATGCATTGATTTAAAAGATCAAAAATGACCTTCTACTAATTGAAAGTTAGGCACAATCCTATGGAAGAGCAACATGCTGGGAAGAATTTGTCATTACAAATCCCAAAATAAACTTGTTGGCTTGACATTTAGGAAAACTTATGAATAAGCTTGACAAGATTCCAAGTCTGCACACTATTATCTTGTTCTGATTTTCCTGTTAAGATTTAAAAGCCTAAAAATAGAGGCTTTGGCTAATTTCTTTTTGGTGAAATTATGGTAACCAGATAACTAATGTGGCAATTTAAACCATGACAATGACAAAATTTCAATATTTTCCTTACCCATTCTCTCGACACTGTCTTAAAAAAATTGCCCCAGGGGTGCTTTGGGTCAGTCTTTGAGATCATGTTAAGAAAGTACTTTTAAAGTGATCTCTGAAGGAAAATTTCTCAGAACCAAGACAGAAACTCCAAAGAGCTATCTCAGCTCACAGTTATGTGGTCAAGGATGCTGAGTAAACTCAACGAACTAAGGGCAGCTTTTGAGCAATGGAGCAGAGGCCTGAGTCAACTTGCAGTTTTAAAACAAACTAGTAGAATGAAGAGAAAACTAATAAAGAAAAATTCAAGTTCAGCAAAACTCCTGAATTACTCCCAATTTGATGCATTTGGGTTGTGAGAATAACAGCTAAACAGTAGTTTATTAATCATCTGTAACTTCCAGTTTATATGCTGCCTTTCCTAAGAAAAATGAAGGAAAAAACTTCTCTTGAAGGATGAGGACATTCTAATTAGAATTGGAGAACTACAGGAACAAAATGTTATTCTCGACTTTGTTCATTCCATATAGACATAAAAGCAGGTCATGGATTGAGGCACAGCTAATTACAAGGTAAGTAAACTTCATCATAAAAATAAGCCCAATTTGGCACCCTTTTATAGAAGCAAGATTTAAATTTTTTAAGACAAATGAGATTGTGAAAGTATAGTTGAATACTCTGCTCATTAAAATGACTGTACTTTTGACAAAATAACATGAATATTTGCATTTAAGGAGCATGTATCCAATATACAAGGATGTGTGTATGTAACATACCATATACACTTTGAGGAACACAATGACTCCTAGAGGTCTCTTTTATGGGCCTTGTTATCTGTGCCCTTTTCTCTGCCAACTACCAGAAGCAAATTCCACTTGTTTGAATAGTTTAGCCAACTCTAAAATTCGTGATTGGCCAGCATAAAGCACTAAGATAGTAGAGATTTCAGCAAAACTGTGTCTGTTAACTATGAACTTTCAAATATTTAAATGTATAATGTTTAATGTATTTAAACATATACTATAAATGTTTATAAAGACAAATTCATATATCAAGATAGAAATTCCAAGATTTAAGGGGAGGAAAAGAAATACATAATCTTAATTTATTTTACATTGTACTACTTTTGTGTATATGTTTGAAGCTGTAGTTTAAGAATTTCCGTTATAAAAACACATTGCACTAATTGCTTCACTGTGGGTTCATTCTTATTTTATTCAGTGGAAGGGACATGCTTTATACAGTTCGTGTATTTGCCTGAATATCTGTATTCTTACTTACTGAAGGAGTAAACAAGAAAAAATAGGACCTATATAATAAATTATAGAGGACACAGAGGAAAAAGAATATCTGTTTTGTGCTCAGAGTACAATTCAAAAAAATTATAGCAGAAAATAACAGATACAGAAGTCAGAGAATGCTGATCTAACATAGCGATGTGTTACTAAAGAAGATGTCAGATAAATACATCAGAGTCAAAGATATGATAGCTATTTCATAAACAATGAGAAGAAAATATATTCTATATAGGACAAATATTAGGAATTTATCAACTAGTCAACTTTATTGTAATATACAAATTTACTTGAAACTTTAACAGAAGTGTTAAAACTTTCAATGGCAATTTTGCATTTGTCCACTTATACTTTAAATTGATTTTGCTTATGATTTTGATACCATAATATTTGTATAAAGAGTTTAACAAAAATTTAATATTTCTAAATCTTTATCTTTTATCACTATCGAATAAACTTCATTTTGTTGACTTCACAGAATCATGGCTTCACTTTTCACACCTGTTTGCATCCAAATTGAAAAATAAAACACTAAATACCATGAAGAATATCATTTGAGTATAAGATCATTTTCTACTTTTAAGTTCTTTTTAAATTTAATTGTCGTGAATAGGCACATATATGTGAAACATATGAATAATATTAAGAGACAGTATAAAACTACAAGAGTGTTAAAACAGAAAAAAGTCTTACAAGTTTGGCAATAGCTGGAGTGGTTAGAAAACATAATAAGGAAGACAAGTGTGGAGTTGAAACATAGGCGACGGGAGAGACATCCTAAGAGGGAAGCACAATAAATACCACAGGTCTGGATACGGAAAAAATTGTCCTTCATCAAATATCTATTGAGAACGTATTATGTGACAGGCACTGTACTTACATGCTGGAACAACGTTCATGCTCTAGAAGAACCTACAATCTATTGGTAGTGAAAATTTGTTGTTTTACCTTCTGCCTTTCCTGATTATAGAATCTCAGTTTTATGGGAAGTTCCATTCCCTGCTTATCTGAGATCATGTGATTCAGGCTGGTTTGAAATCACTTTACCTCCAATTCCTGGGATTAGTCATTCCTAAATCATTACATAATATGGGAATCATAGGAGTATTGCTAAAACTACTGAAAAGAAAGAACTCCTTCGGTAGGAATCGTTCAGCTGGAAGGATAGAAATGCCTGATGGCCCATTTTCCTCCATGAAGAGGGACAAAACCTACAAAGAAGAAAGCAGCCCAAATAGAAAATAGAGGTTTTTTTGGTATCACTTGAAGACCTGGATCCATCCATGCTTGAAAATCTATCCTTGATTTTTTTCATCATATGATCTATTAAGTTCCCTTGTTTTCCCCTATGCAAATTTTAAATTGGAGTTCTGGTTTTTGCTACCGAAACATTCTGATTACTTTACTATTATGTTGGTCTAAGGAACAGAAGGCAATGGGTCTACCTGGAACAGAAGGTTTGTGTTAGAGAGCAGAAGGAATTAATGTTGGAAAGGCAGGAAGCAAACAGACATGTTAGGAAATTATCCTTAAAGAAATCCTTAAAGGGTTTGGATCCACTGAAAATTTAACAAAACAAAATTAGAAGACCATTTTAATAACACAATCTAATAATAGTGTGTAAAAATGATTGAAGAAGAAGAAATACGAACAATGATGCTTAAGCTATTTCCAAGAATGAATTAACAGCACTTGTAGGCTGATTGGAATTGGAGGTGGAGGAGAGGGGGGGTCAAAGGTGATTCCAGAATTTCATAACTGAGAGTAGTACAGCATTCGCAGGAATAGGGAGGTCAAGAAGTAAGACACATTAGGGAAAAAGATAAAGTATGGTAGGACAACAAAATGTTTGATTGGAAACATTTACAGGGGAGATGTAAGCATAGCACTGGAGCTTTGTTAAAAGTCATTACGAAGAACATATTTGAAGTGATATTTGAAGTAAAGATTATGTTGATATCCCTGAAGAAAATGCAGAGAGATATGATATGATGAGGGTGATTGTACAATTGGTTTTCAAACTGGGGTACTTTTGAGATCAAAGGGAAGCTCTCAAAACCTATGCCAGGAAGATGGAAGTAAATCAGAGAGTCCCTGGAAAATTGGGACTAAATTTAGTAGAATTAAAGTGTGTGGAGACTTCTGTTTCCAGCAAACACAGGGTAGTCCCTTTCCTCCCCAGGCTCCTCTCTTACAAGTGAAAACCCATATATACAACAGAACAAGCAAACATAGGAAGGGTCTGAAAGGTGGAAAGAAGAAGAGAAACTGCCCAGGGACCTCAGGACTTGAGGAAATGACACAGCAGTAAGCCTCTGGGCTTCCTTATTACTTCCTATTTATCCCTGAAAGAGCAATCCCAAACCCTCCAACCCCGAACTACCAACGGGCACAAACAAACAAAAAATCTTCAAGAAAATGCCATTCCCATTGCCAGAGGACCTGGGGAAAATTGACCAAACAACAGAAAATCTTTTCAGAAATTCCTGCCCAAATCTAGCCAAACACAACAGAAAAATCACACTGTTCCAGAGGTATGATCAGGGAACGTAGCCTCCCCTCCATCCTGCTGCCCCACAGAAGCAAGCAGCCTGCTCTGATTCCCCAGCCCAGTGTCTGAGCAGAGAGTTCATGTTCCATCCCTCCCTGGAAGAACCAGGCTGTGCTCCCATTCTCCAGCGGGATGGTGTCTACAAACTGAGTCCAGAGCTGAGTACAGAGCTCACCCATTACCTGCTTGGCAAATGCAAGCAACTCTCTGATTCCTCCCTCTGCCAGGGAAGTCTTGGTGGTCTGAGCAGGAAAGAGACCTTCAATCTCCCATCCTTCAAAAGTAGGCAGTGATTAGATTTTCCTGCCAGGTTGCTGGTAGCAGGGTCCAGCAGCATGGACATTGGAAAATTCTAATGGAAGACAAGACAGGAAACTGCAGAGTCTGAAAACTGTTTTCTTCAAGACAGAGGCATAAGAATAAACATACGAATGAAAAGCTAGGCAATATGAAAATAATGAAGGCAGAATAGATAAACATGACTACCAAATAGCCATATAGCTGGGGGAGGGTGAAATCCGAGGTGCGGGCTGATGGGGGTTCTTCTGAGAAAAGAAGATGACTTTCATCCCAATCCTTGAGAAGGAGAAAAGAACAAGACAAAGGGGTGGGGCAGAGGTGGATGGTTTCACTCTCCTGATTAAGCAAAATATCCTGACAATAGATGCCTCCTTTTGTGAAGAGTACAGAATCAGATTTTTTTTTTCTCTGCTCCAGTCTGAGTAACATTGCTTTGGGGACTATATGTAATAGCAAACTATTAATGGTTTGCTGAGGGCTGACTCCCTGATTGCTCTTTCTCCAGAGGAAAAAAAAATACTAAGTAAATTAGGCTCTTGGGGAAACCCTAATGATGCATCAGAACTGCACTTTAATGTTCCAATAATTAGGAATAATTATTTCTGCATAGTTTTTGCCTGAGAACTCTGCCTTTCTGGCTGTCAGAAGCAGCAGCCTGAGAAGTCCTGGTCTGTAGTGTAAGTGGCAAACAAACTCTAGGTGAAGAATATATGTTTTACCTGCAGAAAGCAGAGTCACTGTGATGGCAGTGTCATACATACAAAGAAGCCACTTAGTAACTGTCAGGTTCACAGTTTTAGGCTGTTTCTGTCCTGTCTATTTGGGACAATGATCGAGTATTTGTATGCATTTCTTCCTTCTTCATAATTATATTCCATTATGGTACAGAGGCTTTGAAGGGAGACTCATCAATTGGATCACAACTGATCTGACTAAAATTTTACCTCCTATTGCCATTCAGGAAAAAGTTTTCAATCTCCACTATTTTGTACTAAGCAATGTTATAGCCAGCTCTCTTTTCTTTTCAACCTGGATTACCCAGTGATAATCTGGTTTCCCTTATTTTCTTATAAAGCTTTTCATCTTTCCTTTAGATGATATTAAAAGGCACCATAATTTTGGCGTTCATTTGATCTAGTGCTGCTGGAAATAAAAGACTATCCAGGCTATATACATACCCTTGGTTTTTAGGGAAAAAAAAAAAATATATATATATATAAAATCACTAACTCCTCTTAACTCACTTGTTAATGTCCTGCTCCCATTCTCTATCAATATATATGAAATTTTACATTGTGAAGAGGGAGTGAAATTAGAAGGCTTTGAAACATTTTAAAGAGATGATTTTTTTTCCTGTTAATTATATAATTTTGGGTCAAGATGCAGCTGTGTGAGCTGAGTTCAACTGAAGTATCTCGTTGCCATTTTTAATGGGGCTCCTTGACCTCATGAGAACAATAAAAGCTCCCAGACTACTACCAATCATACCAGCTTTTATTTCTACTTCTGTATTAGTCATGGATACATGTGCCAGAAACTGCACAGTAATCTGAACAAGGAAGGTTTAATATAAAGAGTTATCAACTTTTTACAGGGAATTAATTAAAAGAGAATAAAAGAAAACCCCCAAATACTCTAGGGCTGAAGAAATATACTCAAGAAAGGAACAAACTTGGAAGTGGAAGGAGTGGGGTTCCACCCTAGGGTGGGGATTCAGACTTCATTAGAGTCCACTGGATGACAGAGAATATTTCTGCATTGTCCTGGGCCAGAGCTTGTTCAAAGTCAGCAGGCCAAGGGTAGAAAGAGAACCATCTGACACGGTGCCTACAAAATTTTCCAGGAAGCTGCATGCTATGGCTGCTGTTGAACTTGTTGAGGAGCCAGTTGGAGCACCAACTGACCTAACTAGAAAGCTACTAGGAAGCTGCCCAAAGGAACTCACTAAAAGGCTAGCACTGGGAAGGCTCTGTGAAGGCATCTGGGGTGCCCTTGGAACTCACCCTGTAGAAGCTAGCTGAGTTGCCCACAGAACTCACCCAGAAGCTGAGATGTCACTGACCTTGCTTCTAGAAAGCCAGCTATGTGTCTATGGAATTCACGAAGCCACCTGCTGAACTCATCAAGGAGATCTGGTGATCTCCACTGGGTGTCCTACATGGCAGCCTAGCCCTTTACAAGCAGGAAGAAGCAAAGCACATCAGACCCAGGAAGAGAAGCCCCTTCCTCCTCCCTCCAGTGTCCCTTTAGAGCCCTTTACTATCAAAGACTAGCATTGTGCAAAGTGATGAGGAAGAAATGTTCCAGTATCACAAACAGGCAATGAAGGGTAGATTTGGAGCTAAGAGGTAATAAATTTGTAACTGGCACAATTTAATAGACCGACACCCAAATGAACAAGCTAGTAATACATTTGCCTTCACCTAAGTCATCAAGATTCCACTACGTACTGTCTGAAAGAACATGAGCCTCCTGGAGAATAGTAATAGTAGTATACATTTCACAGCATTAAAATGATGCTATTTTCCAGAAGAACCGTGGCATTTAGCTTACCTTTGATGTTAAAGTAAAAGACAAAAATGATATCCCTTCCACAACACAACTCTTAAAATGGTTGTTGTTTTATACAATTAGTGTGTTGGAAATCCTAAAGCTCACTACATGTATCTACTCAAATAATAACATTCCAATTTTCTAGCAAGAAATCAACATTTGAAATGTTCCTCTGGGCAAGCAAGTTTACAGCCATTTGCAAGGATTAACTCCAGCAAGTCTGGACCTGAATTGTTTTGCTAAAGTACCACCAGGCATAATCCCTGGTCAAAACATGAAAGGTATTGATTGATAGTGTTGCTTTGTAACCATGAGTCTGAGGAGTTTCAGGGTCATTCATACCATCTTGTCAGCTATGTTTTTTGATAATAGTGAAATTGGTGATTTACAACTGATTTTGGTGTGACCCCTGAGGCGGAGGGCTGGGTATAGGGAGAGGGGTGCTTTGCTGGCAGGGCTGGTTACATAATAAGAATATGCCTACTTAACCAACAGGCTATAAGAAACCCTGGCTAAAACTCCATTTTGGGCTCGTTGGTTCCAAGGTATTCTGGGCATGTGTTAGTGCTTCCTAATCCAAGAGAAAGAGTTCCTGATACGGCCCTTACAGAGAGAAGGCAATTGGAAGTCACATATGGTCTCTCTGGACCTCTTGCTGCCAGACGGCCTTTGGCTGTCATGCATGTCCTTACTTTAATGATGTTGCTCTATTGCATCCTTTTCTTGAAACAAACTGTAGATTTATAAGCAATGCCATTTTGGTTCCTAAGTCTTCTTTAGCAATTGTTCCCTACCTGCTCTTGTTGGTGCAGCAAGGCTGGTTTAAGGTGTAATAATTGCTAAGTCTCACAAGGTGAGTGGGAATATGTCCCGAATGTAGGATACGTTTTACCCCAGAGAGAGCAACTGAGACACAGTTCTGTAAAGCCTTTATTTTTAAGAGTCTCAGAAACTTTCCATTCAGTACCTCCCTTCTTCCCTTGCTTGACATTTCTCTAGATTTGACAACTATTAACAGGATCCTACATCCCATCATGTGCCTTTAATATTTCCAAGCCAGTAAGTTTTTGTCATTTTTATAATGAAACTCAAATGATGAAATGCGTTGGCTCTGGGCTGCATTTTTCCTTTTTTTGAAAAGCCAAATATTGAGAATAGTTTGAAACAAATGGTACTTATATTTTTCATCTCAGTTTTTCATCTAATATAAGATAGTACCATCACTTCACCTCCTTGTTGAATATATGAGGAGTCCATTAGATTTGCTTGGTTTTGTGAGGGACCATCCCCTCCCTATAAAAGCCGTTAGTTTCTTCTGCATAGAAATATGTCTTTTATCTTGAAAACACTATTTCTTAAAGCTCTAATTTTGTGAATATTTAATGTGAATGTTTAAATTAGGATAAAGAATAAGTATTGGACATTTTTCAATATATTATTATTTTAATAACATTCAAATAATGCTATTTATCTGTTTTAAAATGTAGAAATACAAAGTAAGGTTTTTTTCAGGGCTTAAATAGTTACGTATTAATGTATTGGACATAATTTTTTTATCAATTATTGTAATCTAGCCAAAGCCATGGAGTTCTTTTGTTTTGTTTTGTTTCTTTTAGGAAGATTATCCCTGAGCTAACATCTGCTGCCAATCCTCCTCTTTTTGCTGAGGAAGACTGGCCCTGAGCTAACATTCATGCCCATCTTCTTCTACTTTATATATGGGATGCCTACCACAGCATGGCTTGACAAGCAGTGCCATGTCCGTACCCAGGATCCGAACCAGCGAACCCCAGGCTGCCGAAGTGGAATGTGCAAACTTAACCACTGTGCCACCGGGCTGGCCCCCAAAGGCATGTTTTAATTTCCAAAATTGCCAAATATTAAATTCACAGGTGAGACAAAGCAACAAGCCACTCCACCCTACCCACCATTTCTGATGTGATGTGTGTGGGGAAGATTGCAGTTAAGACCTAGCCCTACTTTGATGGGCAACATGTGGGATGACAAGAAGCACAATCAAAGAATAAAGAAGTGGTCACAGTGCACAGATTTCTTGTCCAGATGATTTAAGACTCAAATCAATGCCTCTCAATGTCCTCAATAAAATCAAATCCAGCAACCTAAGATGGGAGTCCCAAATCAGCATAGGTCCAAGAGAGACAGTAACACCACCTCCATCTTCAGTCAAGTCATTGACCTTCGAGACCTGAGGTGGGAAAGGAGCGTGAGGGAAATTGGATATATTTCTACTTTTTGCCATTTTGCCTGGTAAATAGCACCTCTCCTCTTTTCAATTTTTAATGCTTATTTAATTTAGTTGAACCATAAGGGTGCAAGCTAGAGAAAATTGAAACAGGCTGCCTGTAAATTAAGTGAGCCCAGAAGCCATACCCAGCACATTTCAAACATTTAAATAAAGTTGTTACTATAAAATATTTCTATTTTATTAAATTTTAAATAATGATGTTCACCTTGCAGAATGTGAACTTGCCCCAGACGGAGTTTAGATATTGCAAATATATGGTAAAATCATTAAGATAGTCTTAATTACAGGTAAGTATAAATATATGTATTAACATGCCTTTAAAATAATTTCAAAAATCTCTCATCTATAACCCCATCTTTGTTAAACAGAAATAGTCACTCAGCAAATAGCTCTTCTTTATGACTTTCCTGCAGTGTGGCAAGATGACAAAGCTTAATTGATAGAATTGGCAATTTTTAGCATAGACATTCTCAGTGGAAGCCATTTCTTGTTCAATTACCATATTCAGTTTCCTATCCTTAGTCACTGGGCATAGATGTAAAAAGAAAGAGGGAATGAATTAGCAAACTGAAAAATTAACCCAGACTTTAGATTGGACCGATCCGGGTGTAAATCCCAGCTCCCAGCTTCACCACTGACTGCTTGTACAAAATGAGTAAGTTACTTGAGTTCCCTGAACCTCAGCTATCTCACATAAAAAATGAAAATAATACTGTGGTTATTTTAAGAATTTAAGTGAAGGTCCAGCACGGTGGTGCAGCAGCTGGGTTCACATGTTCTGCTTTGGTGGGCTGGGGTTCCCCAGGTTGGATCCCGGGCATGGACCTAGGCACCACTTTGCAAGCCATGCTGTGGTAGGCATCCCACACATAAAGTAGCGGAAGATGGGCATGGATTTTAGCTCAGGGCCTGTCTTCCTCAGCAAAAAGAGGAGGATTGGCAGCAGATGTTAGCTCAGGGCTAATCTTCGTCAAAAACAAACAAACAAAAAGAATTTAAGTGATACCTAACATAGGGCCTACAACATCAGACATGGTCAAATCTTTGCTGATACCATAATTATACTTATCGTTATGGTTTAGTTCAATTTGAGGCATTGCTCTTCATTTTTTCCTCAGCAGGTCTGGTTTGTTCCTCTATCAAATGCTGAGTTGCTTTAAACCTGTGATTATGGCCCTAACTAGAATTGCCATTCTTTGAATCAGTGACGTTTTTCTTTTATTAAAATTCAATAGGACAGACATTGTCTTTTTTTAAAAAATTAGGATTTGGACTATCTGTGCTATGTGAAAATAGCATTGGGGTGTTGCTTCCCCAAGTTCACAGGCAAGCTCCCTTAATCCGTTTCTTAGAATTTCTCTAATTAAGAAAGATTTGAGTGGTCAGTGTGGCTGTAAGAGTCATTCACATTTGAGAATCAATAGGGAAGAGATAAATATGCTCAATTATACATCAAGTATTGGTATTTATGATGGTTCCAAAAGAGCATATGCACTTTTTGCACATTTTTTATAAAGAAATATGATTGTTTAAAAAAACAAATTATGTGAAAGTGTATTAGGTTTTAGACAAGAATCTGAGAGGCAAGTAGCAGATTTATTACAGTTGGAATTTCAAAACTAGTGAAATTAATCAATGACATTGTAACAAATGCCTAAATATTAGGTGGAGGGAAAAATAACACTTAAGTTAGGTCCCTACCATATACCATAGAAAACTAAATTCTGGATAGAGCAATGATTTAAATTTTTTTTAATTTTAAAAAACTTTAAAACAATTAATATAGATGTATATTTTTAAGTTTCACGGTGGGAAATGCCTTTCTTAACATATTACCAGAGTCAGAAATAATATAGAAAAAGACTAATAAATTTGACTACCATCCCAAATGAAGTTTCTTTCTGGCAGAAGATACTCTAAAGAAAGTTTTAAAAGACAAATCACAGGGGCTGACCCAGTGACATAGTGGATAAGTTTGCACACTCCGCTTCTGTGGCCTGGGGTTTGAGGGTTCAGATCCCTAGTAAGAGTCTATACACTGCTCATCAAGCCATGCTTTGGTGGCACCCCACATACAAAATAGAGGAAGTTTTGCACATATGTTAGCTCAGCAACAATCTTCCTCAAGCAAAAACAGGAAGGTTGGAAATAGATGTTAGCTCAGGGTCAATCTTTCTCACCAAAAAAAAAAGACAAATGACAAATTTTGAAAAATGTTGCAACATATACCAGACAAAGGGTTGATATCATTTTGGATGAGGTTGTGATAGCGTTTTAAAAGCATCACTGCCATCAATCCAGAGAGATCCCAATCTAATGCCAACTCAAGCCCCTCCTACCTCAGTACAGGAGGTTCCCAAGGGATCTTTACATTCGGAATGAAAACAGAATTTGACTCAAACTACTATTTACTAATAGTTAACATCTATGAAATCAACAAAGATCCCCAATGCATTAAAAGTTGATTCAAAACACAAGCCTTGATCTCAGGGTCTCATCTCTTAATCCTCCAATTCTTACCTCTCAACACTTTCCCTTCCCATATAAATTATGAAGAGCATTCTCAGGAATACCTACATAGAACAAGCAAGGTGACAAGGCCTTACTAGTGTCCTTAACTTGGTTTATCAGTTCTGCCTCATGGAATGCAAGCAGAAATGGCAAGAAGTTGGCTGTCTTGGCCTCAGTGCCTAAAACTGGAAGTTCTCAAGAGAGAAGGGAGTATGGATCTCTATGATTTTAAGGTACAATAATCTTATCTATTATTAATTGTAGCCTAATCAATGACTCGAACTCTAGCTAGATCTATTAACAGAATGTTTCTCCCTTGGAGAGGAGTGGATGTCAAAAACATACTACACTAGTATGGGGAAGACGTGAATTCTTTGTACTGTCAGAAAAACTAAATGGAAATCCAAGAATCCATTGTGAGAAAGTTATAAACACCTCTGCTCTCACTAAATTCTGAGGCTCCCCCAAATCACCAAGCATGGTAAAGTTATAAAGAAAATGGCCTTGGAATTAGAAGTCTGTCCCTTCCATGATTCATCGTGTGACCATGAGTACATATCTTAAACTCTTAAGCTCACTGCTTCCCCTGTGAAGCTGAAATAATACTTACCCCTCTGGGTGTGTAGCGATGATTAAATGAGATGCACTAAGAAAACTCTAATTTATACTACCTTATACTATGATGTTTCTCACTGAGAAACAATCCAAATTCTAGGGTTAATCCAGCACGTAGCACACAGCAATAAGTCAATAAATGCCATACATTTTATTCCTCTACCATGCTTAAGAAAATATCAAATTTCTCAACAATATCTTATAACTACTACAACATTAGCCAAACCAACATATCCGGCTTTTGGAATCTGGCTCAATTTGTGGTAGATGCTCTATGCATTCTTATTTCATCAATGAACTTTATGTTCAAATCTTGCACAAGTGACTGTCAGAGGGCAAATCATTCAGCAAATGTTCTGAAAAAAGTCCTTGACCTCCTGATGTTTTGTGACTTTTCATTTAATGATTTGTTTCCAAGAAATGAACTGTTTTCTTTGGAACTCAGTGCTTTGGCTTTTAGTCCAAGTCCTTAGGAAAATTTTATAAGTGTTGAAATGACTGTCAGATGGATTAGACTCCCGCTTCGGTCCCACTGTTCAGCCCGGATCAGTCCTGGAGTGCTACAAACTACTCAAAGGCAAAAACTAATACTGAAATATCACTGCAGGCCACTGGACATAAGCTGAAATCTTCTTGAAGAAAACTGGATTGACAGATTTTGGTTTTTGACAAGATAGTTTTCAAATAATTTCCAATTGTACAATCCTAAGGGCTCCTTAAGATTTGTTCCCTTTCTACTTCCTACACTTATATTAAGCAAGAAATGTATAATTACTTTTAATGTAACTTGTAGGTGTATTTGCATGGGACAAAATGTGAATCTCCACAGCTTCAGTCTACCTCACAATACAAAGTCTGCTATTACTGGTCAGGGTTTTAGAGAGAGAGGATGTAAAGGGTATAAGACTGGCTTAATTAATTTGCCTGTCTGCATTTCACTACCAGAAATGATCAAAGCTACATAAAACCATCATCCAAAGTCACCTTATAATTCTCCTTTTGCTCCTGAGATTTCTAACCCATTATCTGATGAAAAACTGGCTTGGTAGCATATTTAAAATATATTTTTATGTCCAAACCTTGATCTTGGTTATGGTTAAACCATGGAGTTCATGAACCCTGGTAGAACAAAGGGGAGAAGTCATTCTCTGTTATAACTCACATTATACTGCATTCTTACAAGTAACAAAAAAAAATATGGTGAAAAAAATGTGCGACTGCACATCTGAGTCAAAAGAGAAATACAGCAGTCCCTCACACAACAATAAGTGCTAAGCTATGTTTTATTATATGGACATAGCTCTATTTTAATTTAGAACGAATATAAAGATGGCAGATTCACATAGGTTTCTGAGCTTTAACATTTCATTCTTTTTTAGTTACTACAGAAACTTAAAATCTGAAAAGTCGAACTGTCAGTGAAGCAGCACGTTCTTTTCTTGTTCTTTCATAACTATTTTATATTAAATGCATCTCACGTAGCAAAGCTCTTTTTCTCCCCCAGAGAATCTGGCAGCCACAAGACTTAGCTATACCAGTGTCTGTGGGTGTCTCTGAGCAGCAGTCAAGTACTCAGAGAGAATAATGAAGAAGTCACCGATATTTTCTCAAAAATCACTCCAGGAGCTCATCAAAAACTTGGCATAAAGAAAATTAATTTCTGAAATCTTTAAAGACTTTATTTAAGCTCATTTTTGGAGACCAAATGGAAATTATATTTTTTAAATCTCACATAAATGAATTCCATGGTCCATTAAAATCTTTTTGCCATTGTATGATTTCTTTTTGTAGTAAAATACATTGCTCATGAATACATTTCCACTCTATTAGGGTCTTTAAATAAAATAGCAGAAAAGAATGGAGGGGAAAAGGGAACTGATATTTGTCAGGTATTGATGCTTTACCAGGAAGATCATACTTCGTTATATACATTATCACTTTTAATCTTCACCACAATCTTTAAAAATGTGCTGGCAGTAAGTACAGTGGTTAGAGACACAGGCTTTTGAATCAGCTTTATATGGGTTCATATCCATTCACTAGCCAAGTGACAGTCAAATTACTTAAGCTTTCTGAGTTTCAATGTCTTCCTCTGTAAATAGGGCTGAAATATGACATAATGGTATTTTAAGGAGTTAAGTTGTTAATGGTAACAAAATTCTTAGCAGAGATGCACATAAGAAATACTCAATATATGGAAGCAAAATAAAAGATCAGTACTATTGTTCATTTAACAGATTCAAAAAGTGAGTCTCAGAAGTGAAATAATTTGTCCTTACCACAAAGATAGATATTAATGGGGCTATAGTTTAATTTTTTATCTCTCAGGTCCCAAAGTCCATGGTCTTTCAGTTATGAGATTCCTCTAAGAATTAGTACATACATTTTATGCAATGAAAATCAAAAGGAAGATTGTTATGGACTGACTCTGCCCCCTCAAAATTCATATGTTGAAGCCCTAATCCCCAACTTGATGGTGTTTGGTGATGGAGCCTTTGGAGAAGGGAGATGGGAGGTAATTAGAATTAGATTAGGTCATGAGTATAGGACCTTATGATGGGATTAGTAGCCTTATAAAATAAGGAAAAGAGAGAGAGATGAGACCATGCTGGCACTCTGATATTGGACTTCCAGCCTCCAGAACTGTGAGCAAATAAGTACCCAGTCTGTGGTACTTTGTTTTGGAAGCCTGAGGTAACTACTACAAATGTTTTCATTCTATTTGGGAAAGGAGAAAACATTATACAACTATTTCCTGCCCCTTTTTCTTTATGTATGAGATGAATAATGCAAGTACGCACACTCTTAACTGTCCGTATCTCACAGGGAGAATTGGAATATTTCTTGAAGAGAAGGGTAAGTGGGCAGATGAGTGAAGCTGAAATGTCATGTAGTCTAATACAAAGAATAACCATCTGGATGACAGAGTCTGTGAGCTTGGTAGTTTCCTTTAGATGGGGCATGGGCAGGGCAGGACTGTGATTGACATATAGAGTTCACCGATGCTTACAGAAGTTAGTGACTTGCCCATGGTCTCACAGCTGTTAACTGATAAAACTAGGATCTGAAAAAGGGTAATATATCTTTCATTTTAAGCTACAGGTTTAAAAATAATATAAGCTACACTCTGAGAGTCTTTCTTTTAATCACGGTAAAAAAAAAAAAAAAGATATTTGATCATGTGTCAAAAAAACAGACAAATCCATGAAAGAAAATCTTTGTATTTTATAAGATATAATCCTAGCGGCATTTAAAAAAATAAGCTATTATAGCCCACACTGTTTTGAAAAGTGTCAAAGTAATAATTATACTATATGAAGCTTTTCTTATTTTTGTTTTAAAAGATACATCTCAGATAGCAATGATTATAATTGTCTTTATCCCAGAACATATCATAACGGTTCATACCTTCACACATGGAAGGGCCACTTCCTGGAATATTTTCTATCCTTCCTTCTTTGCCTGTCGGGAAAATTGGTTGTCATCATTTTAAACCTCAGTTCAGATATATCTTCCTTGAGAAAAATTTCCCTGGCCAACACCTCTGCGTCATAAATTGTTCCATTCTCTAGGAAATATCTGTTCCTTGTGTTTATTTACAATGCAGTTATCATATAGTGGAATCACTTATTAAACTGTCCCTCTTTCCTGCTGGACTAGAAACTTGTTGCTCAAAGGTACCGCATCTTAGTCATTTTGAATGCATCACATTTATCACAGAACCTAGAACATGAGAGGCAACCGATAATTTTACTTAATTGAATTACACAGAAACCAGAAAATTAACTTCCTATTTAGGATTACTTAAAAAGACATAATTCCTTGATAGGAAGTTAAGAGATAAATTTCTGCATACATTCTACTCTTTTCCAATTATTGCAATAATAATCTTCTGGTTTTAAGAAGATTTATACACACAGTTTATCCTGTTACAACTTGCACTTTATAATTGGATTCTTATCCCACAAGTAGTCAATTATAAATAAAAATACTACAATAAATACTTAGATATTTTGAATCTACTTGTATTCACTACTTTAAAAAATCATAATGTTAAACCTATGGCTTTATTCACATTCTCTAAACTTTAAATAATTCTAAAGTGGCTAGTCTAGAAGTAGAGTTATTCAAATCCAGATTATTTTAAAGAATTACATTTAATAGTTCCCAACAAACGACCACTCTACCAGAGTAGGAATAGTTATGCAATGTAATTTTCTTTCCCTGCTTCTTTGAATTTTTGGTTTTTAAATTGGACTTGAAAAGCACTTTTAACAAAGATGCAAATTCGTGTTGCCTTTAAGCTTAACTGCTTCCTCAGCTTGTGCTCCCCAAGCAAATAACAGAAGACAGTGGAATGATCCACAAAGCTAACATGAAATACTCCCCAGCCTATCTGACATTTCAGTACAACCAGTGCTTAGAAAATCGAAAACACGTCTGTACAAAATTGCAGAATATTGGGAACTAGCAGGACTTTCTTTCAAGACTTTCATTTTACAATGAGTTCTGATTCCTTAAAAACATACATCAGCCTTTATTCTCCTTTGAAATCATCATTGTTATATTAGACGTCTGCTTAAGAAGATTCTTGGCACCATTTGGAAGGTTTTTCACTTTATCTGAAATACATTTCACTGACACCCCAGTGATTCCACTATTTCACACAGTGGGCTCTGCCCTCTATGTTCCCTTAGAGGGTAAAGTGGGAAAATATAATGGTCATTCAGGTACAGGGGACTTACTGCGAAAATTCTGGTTGTTCTCACAGTATTCATCAAGAAAAATTGGATTTCCTGCAGATCATTCTTGAAGGCAGACATTAGTACATTTGCTGATGTGTTTGGGTAATTTTCCATCTATTTTCATCTGTTTTGAATCTTCCCTGATTGACAAGTTTTGTCAGTTTTACTTACCGACCATACCTGGTTTTAGAAATGGAAGAGTCATTTCTTAGTTACCTATGGTCTATAGACTACTTAGTTAAAACATTACTTACCTAATGTTGCTGATTATGTTTTTGACTCAGTAGAGTTGTACGTATTTCAAGAAACTCATTGGCCCATCTCTCTGCCTAATGTTATGAAATCTAGTAGCAACTGAGACTGGGCAACTTTAGAGATGACTCCTTTTCACATCTATTCATTCACTCATTCGTTCAGCATTTATGAGGCAACACGATCTTCAAAGCACATGTTAGAAGTTCGAGATAGATACAACTTTATCCCAAAACATAAAGGTATGTGATACCAGTGAAAGTGACTATGCTTTGAAATTTTCATCCTTTAATTGGCTTAACTAGACTAAAATATGTTGTTCTTTAGGCTTTAGTTCAAAATCAAATCCTGACACATGCTGTAACATGGGTGAACCTTGACAACATTATGTTCTATGAAATAAGTCAGATAAAAAGGACCACATATTATATGATCCCATTTATATGAAATGTCCAGAATAGGCAAATCTGTTAATACAGATAGCAGATCAATGGTTGACAAGGGCTGGGGAATGGAGGAATGGAGAGCAACCACTAATGAGCCTAGGTTTTCCTTTTGGGATAATGAAAATATTCTAGAATTAAATAGTTGAGATGATTGTACAATTCTGTGAATATACTATAACACTATTGAATTGTGCACTTTAGATGGGCGAGTTGTATGGCATGTGAATTACATCTCTATAAAGCTGTTACATTAAAATGCATACACAGGGGCTGGCCAGTGGCATAGTAATTAAGTTTTCGTGCTCCAGTTTGGCAGCCCAGGGCTTACCAGTTTGGATTCTGGGTGCAGACCTACACACCGCTCATCAAGCCGTGCTGTGGTGGCATCTCACATAGAGGAACTAGAAGGACTCACAACTAGGATATACAACTATGTACTGGGGTTTTGGGGAGGAAAAACAAAAAAAAGAGGAAGATTGAAAATACATGTTAGCTCAAAGCCAATCTTCCTCACCAAAAAGCCTACCTTTTAAAAACAAGGAATGGAAAAAAAATGTCTTTAGAAAAAAAAACAAAAAAGGCACACACATATACATACTAACATATACCAATGAACTAAAAAAATTTTATTTCTAGGTTCTGACACTTTAAAGGCTTTAAAGAACTTGAAAACTCTTTTGAAATCATTTTATCTGTGGTTAACTAGTGGAAATTGGCAAATTCCATAATTCACATAAATAACTAATAGCAAATAAGGTTAAATATTTTGGCTAAGTTTAGTTGTCACATGCTTTAGATATCATTAGGCTAGTGTCTAATTATATAATTATGTATAGTGTCTCTCCTACCTAAAAATTTAAAATAAGATGCTAATCCTCTCTGCTTGACAAATTATAAAATGCCTCTTTCACTTTTGCCTACTTCAATAGCTTCTATAAGCTATTTAAATTAACACGTAATCACTGGTTACACAGAATGCCAGGGATTGTCTAGAAACGCAAAGCAGTAACAATATGCATACTATTTCTCAAGTTTTTTAAAGTACCAAAAAAGGCTATATTATATGAGGATTTTCTTTTGTTTTGTGGACAAACGTGGGTCTAGTTACACAAATATCCCATTCATTTATTCCAGTATTTATTTATGCATACATGCTTTCTGCAAACATTGAGTACTGGCTATATCCCACACATTATCGACTACACTAAGGAATTCAAGCTCAAGTCACTGTACTCAAGATACTCACAGTCTAGTGATCAAATGAATCAGTAGAGATGAGAACACAAATGTCAACGCTACTCTGAGAAAAGATGTGTGAGTATATCTGTCATTATCTATCGTCTCCAAAGAACATTTCTAAGAAGAGTATTTTATTCTGCATATGTAAAAGAGATAATGCCACATCAGAAAGGACTGGTTAATCAGGTTACAAGTAATTTGATAATACAACAACTACATTTAGCCCTGCCCACTCCTTCCAGTAGTTCTCTGAGGTAAAGGATCCACACGACTAAAACACAGAAAAAGGTCAGAACCAATAATTTAATCATCAGTTGAATAACTTCCCATTCTGACTTCTAGAATGCTATATCTTTTCATTTATATCTCATCTAGGATTGTAAACAAACTCCAAAATTTTTAATCTTCATAGAGATATAAATATCTGGACATCCACAGACAAGACTGCTAGCCAGCTGCTTTAAGCCAGACCTTCAACATCTTCAGTCTGGATTATCAAAATTGCCTGTCTTTCTCATTGTTTTTCTTCTATAAGTAGGGTATTGTTTTTTTCTGGTTGCTTTTATTATTTTCTTCTCTTTGTTTAGTTTTTAGAAGGTTAATAATTATGTGTCTTGACAAGGATTTCTTTACATTTATCCTATTTATCATTTGCTCAGCTTCTTTATTCTGTAAGTTTATCCCTTTTGCCAAATTTGAGAAGTTCTCAGCCATTATTTCTTGGAGCACTTTTTCAACCTTGCCCTCTTTCTTCTCCCCTTGTGGGACTCTAATAATGCTAATGCTAGATCTTTTATTGTGGTCCCACATCTCTGAGGCTCTGTTAATTTTTTCACTCTATTTTCTATTTCTCAGGTTGGGTAATTTCTATCGTTCTAACTTCCGGTTCACTGATTCTTTCCTCTGTCCCCTCCATTCTGCTGTTGAGCCCAGGCACTAACCTTTATATTCTGGTGTTTGTATCTTCAATTCTAAAGTCTCCACTTTGTTCTTCTTTGTATCTTTTATTTCTTTGCTGAGACTTTCTTCTTCTTTTCTGGTGAAGTGTTGGGGCACCTTATTATAATGTCACAAGGGTGAAGTCTAAGCTTCCCACTCAGCCTTTGTTGCTGTGACTAGAGAGGAGGCCCAGTTTTTTATGTTTTGGGTTTTTTTGTTTGTTTGTTTAGTTTTGTTGCTAGTTTCTGTCTTGCAAGGCTGCCACTTTCTTGGTCTTCTGGCTAGAGGGAGCAGGGTTTTGTTGGAGCTCTTTTTGTTTGTTTGTTTGCAGTCTTTGGCATTTCTGGTTTGCCAGCTTTTTCAGCTCCAAGTCTGGAATATATGAAGCAAAAGAAAGGCAAGGGAACACACTGCTGTTTTGTTCCTTAGGCTCTTATATCACTAGCCAGTCTGCCTTCTTCTCTCCATCTACACAAGTCTTTTAATGTTTGTTTTATGTGTAAGGTCTAGAGTTTTTCATTGTACTTAGTGGGAGGAAAAGAGAAAAGTATGTCTATACCATGTTCCCAGAAGCACAAGTCTAAATTCTGAAGATATTGTTAAAATAACAAAAGCTTAAGAAATTTGAAGAAATAAAACATGATTCTTTGAAATTACAGGGGAAGTTTACTTTATTTTGATGCAATATTTAAAAAATTTCCTGAAGGTTATACCAAAGCTGTTGAGTATAGTGAAAAATACACTAGACTAAGATAAAACAGTATGGACTGGGCTCAACTTTTCCATCCATGAATTTACTGTATTTAGATTATAATTCAGAGATATCATTCCAAACAATATGGGCTAAATAATCCATAAGTTCTCTATGAAGAGTTGCTAAAACAAAGAGAAAAAGAGGATAGACAAGACAACCACAACTACAATAGCTCCAAACAAAGGATGAAAAAAATTGTAATAGAGAATTCCATCATCCCATGAAACAGCAATAGAGAAAAAATAAACTAGATGAATGCTGAGTTTTAATTCTCCAGAAAATTTTAATGTACATTATCACTACCATTCTCCAATTTTAAGCCTTGTGCTTATGCTCAATGACTGCAAATCGAGTGGTTAAAATGAAATTGGTCAAAATGTTAAGTCAGTCAAAAATAAATTTTCCCCATCACTGGTCTTTATATAATTGTAAGGTTAAAGTAACATGAGAAAATTATTCAATGACTTCTATAATTTTAAACATTTTCCCATTTTTCAGAGTTTTGGGAGATTCCTCTTTGTTTTGAATTTCTAAATAATGTTAAATACATTTTAGCCAATTATGTGTTCTTTGTCTGATTAGCAGTTCTCTACTTAATTGGTCAATTTGCCTACAGTTCTGTATCAATTATCCTAAAACAACTTGGTTGAATTTTTTTCAGTAAATAGTAGTGATTTTTAAATTTTATGTGCTTTAATGTGATTTTATCAAGTTGGCAAATGTTGCCTTTTTCTAAGTTATTTTGGTTTTATGAATTTTAAATTAATTTTCAAACAACAAGGCCAACTCGGCATATTAGGCTATATTTTTAAGTACTTTTTAATTTGTATTTACTTTACACCTAAGCAGTTTTCATATGAAACAATTGTTGCCTTTTCAAGATTGTATGTCATCACTATTTGATACTTTTGTGTTGTAAGACTTGAATCCACAGTAAAAAGCATGTGTATTCTCAATGCAGACTCCTGGAAGAAAATGATTCTGGGCTTGGCTTGCACAGTGAAGTGGTCATGTTGTTTTATCTGCCAGCATCTCTTCCTTGGTGGGGCTGCACTGCTTCAGCATACCATAATCCTTGCAATACATAGACATACACATACAAGAGTCAAGCACAAATCCTTCCGTGAGCCATAATATTACCTATTTTTATCTTATGCTTATAATTTGAGCTCCAGAACTTGCAACTAAAAGTCCTGACAGAACTTTAGGATATGTGAAAGAAAATGAGTTACAAAATGCCAACAAGAAAAGGATCTGTCATATAGGCAGCATCATGTAGGACGTAGAACGGAGAAAGAATCTAAAATCATTGAAGATAATCAATCAAACTGAATTACTGGATAAAAATGCAATTCATTTGCACCTTCACATAAATTATTAAAATTCAAAAATATTTCCAATAATCAGGGCATACATAACTGGCTAAAGGAAAATTAGGAAAATAGCCTAAAGTGTTTTTAATAAAACAGAAAACTTTGCTTAAACATGAATAAAGCTTACCAAACTACTCTAAAATTATTAGTATATTAAAAATAATAACTAGGAAAAGACATAGACATGGATGGACATAGATATATAGATATTTCTCAGTTTGTTCTTTTGGGCCTGCTCTTTTGACTATATTGTTGTTTTCTATCCATTTTTTGTTCTAAATTGCCATTCTCTACGTTATATTTCAAGAAAAAGTTATACATATGGATGTGGGTATTATTTTCCATCTAAAAAAACTAAAATTAACTGTTAGCACAGGAACAATTTCCTACTAACCATCTGAAATAGTGGCAGAGTCCCATTAAGTGCAAAAACAACCAAGACAAGAAATGGCTTCATCTCATTTGATCAGATTCATACTGCCTGCAGCTCTTGAGTGGGCCTAGCTAAAACAATTTAATCTTCCCCATGGGATATGAGACAGATAAAAAAAATTGACTGGATTTATATAGACAATACCCAATAAAAAACAGAGAATAAAGAAAACGAAATAGGGAAAAAAGATTTCCATTTGAATCTTTGCTCTCACATATCTTTGCATTTCTCCCAATATAAAATACTCTTAGCATGATGGTTATTTTCTTCTCCTGGTTTGCTCATGGAAGCAGGAACAGCAACATTATTTCTGAGGTCTAGTACAAAATGAAAATAAGGAGTCTTTTGTTTAAAAATCATTATGAATTTCAAGATCCCAACAGTAAGGAGAATTAAACCAAGCATGAGATCCTTCTAAACATGGACCTGTACAATTGCACAGGTCGTATACTCATGAAACCAGCCCTGCAAGGAAGTATAAATCGTAGAACAGTTTAGCAGTAAACATCAAGATCACCATATATGCACATGCTCTTTTACCCATTTATCCCATTTCCAGGGCTCTATATAAGAGAAATATCAGTTTTGTATATTTTTAGACAAAATATATTTGTCCCAATGTTATTCTAATAATGCAAAATTTGAAAATTTAATGGTGGAATAATTTGTGGACTTTTAAAATGATGTTTGTAAAAAGTTTTCTTAATGACATTATAAAATGAAGTTAAATGAGAAAAATTGGACAGCAAACTAGAAATATAGCCTATTTCCTCCCTCTTCTTCTCCATACTTCCTCTACTTTCTTCTATACATATTCTCAAAACTGAAAGGGCATTTAGTAAAATATTAATAGTGGTTAACTATGGGATATGGAACTATGCATGATTATTATTTTCTTCTTTATGGTTTTCTGAGTATTCTACATTTTCTGCAAGGAACATTTATTACTTTTATAACTAGAGAGGAAAGTAAGAAAAATAATAAAGTAAGCCTTTCACCTAAAACTGATAGTCTCTAAGCAAACAGTTGGGAGAAACAAACAGCAGTAATACAAGTGGATCTACTGCAAACACATCACACTTTCTTACTCTCTTCAAGATAGTCCTCTGGAGAAGAAAAATTTAGTGCCGAAAGCAATGTTTCAGCTCAGCGTGCATAGTTTTATTGGTCTACTTGCCCTGCTAGCTTTTTCCATTTACTACATCACTAAACAGATTTAGTGTCATTATTTTTAATAAATTGGTTAGGAAATTTTGGACATGAAACTATTTTTAAATGGTTTTATATAGCGTACATGTCAATGACTTAGTCCTAGAATAAAGGGTACCCTATTGTCAAAGCAATAATGATCTCATGTTGACCAAGGCTAGAGAGTATGATTAGAAAGAGTTCAGAATTTTTAAGTGTCTCAGCTTGGGTCCCCCACAGTAAAGCCTGAGACAAGGATTTGGGTACAGGTAGTTTACTTGGGAGATGCTCACAGGGATCATCTGTGGTAAGGGAACAAAAATGAGAAGTAGGAAGGAAACCAATAAACAATAACAGGATCATTATTGAACTGCTCAGTGCTATGAGCAACTGGGGGTAAATTTTCCCGGGAACTATCCGTGGTACTGAATAGAATGCTTCTTGAAATTTTCCCACCAAAAGACAGGAAGTGGAGGCATTAAACTTCCACATTGGTTGAGGGTTTTCCTGGAGGTATTGGCTTCCCTGCTCTTCCAGAGTACTTGCATACAAGCTGAGCAAGACCTCCAAGGCTTTGGAGAGAGGCACAGAGAATGTTTGAAATGGGTGCTGTCAAGGTGCTTACAACTGTCTACCATAGGTTCAGGTGAAATCAGAGGTGGGCTGAAGGAATCTGAAACAAGACGCCAAAAATGTCCATAATTGGAGAATAAAAAGGAGAGAAAGTGGAAGTGAGGAATGAATGTTTTGCAATGTGACTTTGGGACAGATAAAGAAAACCGAAGAGAGGGGCTGGCCTGGTGGTGTAGTGGTTAAGTTCGTGTGCTTTGCTTCAGTGGCCCGGGGTTTGCAGGTTTGGATCTAGGGCTCAGACCTAGCACTGCTCATCAAGCAACACTGTGGTGACATCCCACTGAAAGTAGAGAAAGATTGGCACAGATGTTAGCTCAGCAACAATCTTCCTCAAGCAAAAAGAGACAGATTGGCAGCAGATGTTGGCTCAGGGCCAATCTTCCTCACCAAAAAAAAGAAAGAAAGAAAGAAAAGAAAACTAAGAGAGACATGTCTGGTTCAATTTGCCTGCATTTGTTAGTGAGGAGAAGGAAGAGACTCGGGGAAAGGAGGCTTATAGAGCCGGGACATAGTTCTTTTATGTGAGCTGTCTCCAACAAAAAAACACAAAAGTTTACAGGCAAATTAAAGATTTAGGACATTGCACCTTGGGGAGGTAAATTGAAAAACTACTCCCAGATGCATGTGGAAATCCTCCACTTGCCATTCCATGAAAGTGAAATATATTTTCTCTATAATTTTTTCCTTTGTCAAACATCCAAATAGCTCTGCATCTCCAGATACACATCAGAACCTATTTTTAGGGATTATTCTTTCAGTGCTTCTTAAACAATCAAACCAAAAGTAATCACTAACACATAGGTCTATGCACTACGAGAGAACTAGACAGAACTTGGACAATCAGGTCATTTCTATCAAGTCCAGAGTAGGTATTTAACATATCCCTTCTCACCACAGCTGCTTTGAAAGAAATGTTCAGTGACTTGGAGGGGCATGACAAATGCATCGCAATAAGCTGTTTGGTGAGTCCCTCCTCAGTGATTTCTACACATTTTATCCATGTCCCCATTGGAGCACAACAGTCTACAATAATGCATCTTGTTATGTGTCTAACTCCCCAGAAACTAGCAAGCTTCACAGTGAGTGAGACCGTATCTTATCCATCTCCGCACACACAATGCCCAGCACATTGCCCAATGCAGAATGGGTGACCAATACAAATTTGCTGACTGAGTAGGCAAAGCATTTTCCAGGTTAACATTCCCTGATTTGTGCCAAATAGATCAACCCTGAAATGGCTTAATCCATCTGAGATCTGAACTTGGTTCTGCCATTACGAAGCAGGGTAACCTTAGATAAGTCAACAACATTTTTTCGATCTCGTTTTTTTCTCACCTTTATAATTAAGGGGGTTGAGAAGGTGATCCCTAGGGTGCCTTCAAGCTCCTGCAGTCCATGATCCATGAGTCACAGCAGTTGGTGCGTTAGAACACACTGAAGGAATTCTGTCCCCAAGTCCCTACACAGCTTTCTAAAGTAACTACACGTACCCTGTGACTAAGGTTGTGTTTATGTGTAAGTGTGTAGATATGATAAAAGGGAATTTAGATTTTTAAATCAGGAGGCTAATAAGTTTGCACCTTTGTTCTCTTGAAGTTTTAAAAGCTGGTACCTGTGTTTGCTTTAGAAGGTTGTTGTCATCTCCTTTATGTGTCATCTCAATTTCTAATCTTTGGTTTTAGAGATCTGGGGATGCATGTTAACCTGTCAGTAGTAAGAAGGAGCATTTGTGTTAATCAATGCACATGTTTTTCAAAAAAAGTCAACAAATTTAATTCACTCTTTCAGCACATCTTAATGGAATGTCAAGCACTGTGCTAACTCCAGAACCTGGGAAACAAATTAGAGATGTCTTAATGAGCTAAGAAATAAAGTCAATGCAAACATAATACTTCTACTATTCATGAAGACCTCAGGAACTAGAGAATATTGTTTTAATACATAAATGTTTATCCTTAATACTGCTTTACTCATAGGTATTCTAAAGAAACATGATAGCAATTGAAGAAGCAAATGCAAATAAAAATCATGAAATCTGTTGAAAGCAAGACAATGAACTGAAAACTATAATTTGATGAATTGAAATCTTTGAGGAAGAAGGAGAGAGGTTTTTTAAATTACTTTATAGAAATCATATTGGCTTACAACATGGTGTAAATCACAGATGTACATCACTATATTTCAGTTTCTGGATAGACTGCATTGTGTTCACAACCAACAGCCAGGTTTTTATCTGTCACCTTACATATGTGCCCCTTTACCCCATTTGCCCTCCCTTTACCCCCTTCTCCTCTGGTAACCATAATCTGTTCTCCTTGTCCATGTGTTTGTCTGTTTATCTTCCACATATGAGTGAAATCATATGGTACTTGTCTTTCTCTGTCTGACTTATTTCACTTAGCATAATACCCTCAAGGTCCATCCACATTGTTGCAAATGGCACAATTTTGTCTTTTTTACAGCTGAGTAGTATCCCATATATATATACATCACATCTTATTTATCCATTCATCCATTGATGGGCACTTGCATTACTTCCACGTCTTGGCTACTGTAAATAATGCTGCAGTGAACTTAGGGGTGCATAAATCTTTTTGAATTATTGATTTCATGCTCTTTGGATAAATACCCAGTAGTGGAATAGCTAGATCATATGGCGTTTCTATTCTTAATTTTTTGAGAAATCTCTATACTGATTTCCATAGTGGCTGCACCAGTTTGCATTCCCACCACCAGTATAAGAGGGCTCCCTTTAGGAGAAATAATTTATAAAATGTATTTTATAATAGGAATTATTTTAATCAGGTAAACTTTTCCCATTTTGAGGGTTTTTAAGAGCTTTTTTCAAATTTTTACTGAGATTATGATAGTTTACAACCTTGTGAAATTTCAATTGTACATTACTGTTTGTCAGTCGTATTGTAGGTGCACCACTTCACCCTCTGTACCCACTCCCCACCCCACTTTTCCCCTGGGAGCCACTAATCTGTTCTCTTTGTCTACATGTTTAACTTCCACATGTGAGTGGAGTCATACAAAGATTGTCTTTCTCTGTCTGGCTTATTTCACTTAACATAATATCCTCAAGTTCCATCATGTTGTTGTGAATGCGATGATTTTATTCTTTTTTATGGCTGAGTAGTATTCCATTATATATATATATACCGTATCTTCTTTATCTAATCATCAGTTGATGGGCATTTAGGTTGCTTCCACATCTTGGCTATTGTAAATAATGCTGCAATGATCATAGGGGTTATTCCACAAGTATACTTGAATGAGCTTGCTTTAAAATATACTTGAATGACCTTGGGCAGAAGACTTAGAATCTCAGTCTTCCAGAGCACTACCAGAAAGGAATACACACATACATGTGGCAGTATCTCAAAGTGTTGTGACTTAGGCAAAAGTGTAAGTATGTACTCACTGCACCCCATGGGTGAAGAGGGAAGTGTATATAAACTGGCAGTAGTTCTGAGTGATGCTATTGGTAAAAAAAGAAAGGTGAATCACAAAGGAGAGAATTCAAAAAGGAATGCCACAGACCTGTGGGTACACTTATATTAAAATAAATGATCAGGCAACAACTTGGATGAGTCTTTGGGGAATTAGGATGAATGAAAAAAAGCCAATTCCAAAAGGTTCCATGCTGTATTATTCTATCTACATAACATCCTTGGAATGAGAAAATTATAGAGATGGAGATCATATTAGTGGTTTTCAGAGAAGGTGTGTATGGGGGTGAGTGGGAAGTTGGGTAAGGATCCTTGTGGTGATGGAAATGCTCAGTATCTTGACTGTGGCAGTAAACACACAAACTTACATGTGTGACAAAATTGCAGAACACTAAATATACACACACATGCACACACACAAATACAAGTACATATGAAATGAAAAGCCTGAATAATATCTCTGATTGATATTATCAATGTCAATTTCCTGATTGTAACATTATTCAGTAGTTATACAAGATGTTACCATTGGAGGAAACTGATTAATGGGCAAATGGGATTTCTCTGTATGATTTCTTACATTTGCATGTGAATCTACAATAATCTCAAAATAAAAGATTTAATTTAAAAAAATCAGTAAGAAAAATCCGACCATATATTAGAAAAATGAGTCAAAGTCTTGAACAGGCCCTGAACAAGAAGGAAATTCAGATGACAAATCTTTGAGAAGTTATTAGTCTCACTGGCAACCAGGAAAATCCAAATTAAAATCACAGTTAGACACGACTACACAGATTGGCTAAAAATTAGAACATCTGACAAAATTAAATGTTAGAAAGATTGGAACAATCAGAAGTTTGGTCCACTGCTAGTGGGAGTATAAATGAGTATAGCAATGTTTGAAAACAGGGTGGCATTTTCCAATAAAATGAAATGTTTGTACCTTTCCACCAAGAAAATCCCCTCCTAGGCATCAGAGGAATGCTTGTACATATGTGCCAGGATGTATGTTCATGAGAATATTCACAACTATATAGTTTGTTTTGGACAAAAATTGGAAATGACTCATGTCCATTTACAATATAAAGGTTAAATAAATTGGAATATATCAACAGAATGGAATTCTATACATATATGATGTATAGGCACACACTATGACAAGGAATAACCTAGGGGACTACAGTATAGAGCTAAATATACAAGAAACAAAATAGTAACTACTACATTATTCCATTTATATAAAGTCCCAAAGCGGTTACCTTGTTTAAGAATAGATTTACAGGTTATATGTTAAGAATAGATATACATGCAAAGGTGGGAAGAAAAGATAATCTTAAAAGTTGACACGGGGCCATCCTCATGGATAAGTGTTAAAGTTCTGTGTGCTCCACTTCGGCGGCCCAGGGTTTGCAGGTTTGGATCTGAGGTGTGGACCTACTCCACTCATCAAGCCATGCTGTGGTGGCATCCTACATACAAAATAGAGGAATATTGGCATGGATGTTAGCTCAGGGCTAATCTTTCTCACCAAAAAGAGAGAAAGATTGGCAATGGATGTTAGCTCAGTGTGAATCTTCCTCCCAAAAAGAAAAAAAGTTAATATAAAGGTTACCCATGGATGAGAGGTTGGATAGGATGAAAACGAATGGGAAGAGTTGTGAAGCCCCACATGCCTTTTTTTTTTTTTTTTTGGTGAGGAAGATTGTCCCTGAGCTAACATCTGTGCCAGTCTTCCTCTATTTTGTATGTGGGACGCTGCCACAGCATGGCTTGATGAGTGGTGTGTAGGTATGTGCCTGGGATTCGAACCTGCAAACCCCAGGCTGCCAAAACAGAGCACACACATTTAATCACTATGCCACTGGGCCGACCCCAGAATATAATCTATTTCTTGATCTGAGAGGTGATTACACATGTGTTTGGCTTCACAATCTTTTTTGTCAATCTGTAAATACATTTTCACCATAAAAATGTGTAAAATGTTGCAAGCTTTAAAAAAAGTGATAAAATAATTGCAGTTTTGTTTGTTTTACTGCGTAACAATAGACCCAATTTAAAAGGCAATAACACAAGGATAAATATACAAAATAAAGTCAAATGAAAGTTACAGAATCTCTAAGTATTAAACATTTTGTAATATAATCCTCCCCCACCCTCACCTACACTCTAAGAAAATATCAAATGCAAATGGAAATAATTAGGTGTCCATAAACACAATAACTTTTATTAAATGGTGCATGTAGAGTGACTAAGTATGAATAATTTTACCCTTTGGTTGCAGCAACCTACATTGACAATTTTGGTCTTTTGTTTCTCCTCATCTAGAACATTTAGTTCTAATCTTGAATTTTTTTCTGGTTCCATAGTAAACACTATAAATATTTGCAGAATAAGGATGTCTTTATTTAATTAAAAAATCATATTTTATATTTTTAATTATAACTTTAGATAGAAACAAATTATATTTTTATGCTTTCGCATGCATAGAAAAAAAGACTAGAATAAAATGGACCAAAAATACTTTCTTCTTTTTTTGCATTCTGATATATTTACATTTTCTGCATTTCCTTTTTATAATTAGAGGAATAGACAATAGAGAAAAGTTATTTGAAAAATAAAACAAAGTCATAATTCAATGATCGATTTAAGTCATTGAAAATGTAAACAGGAATAGTCAAGCTCACCATTATTTTGACCAATGTTATTAACAGTCTTACAAGATAGGAACTCACTGACTTTAGATTGGTTTTGTTTAGTAACTGTGGCGTTGCCTCATAAAATAAGAGATATCAGTGGGAATAGACACTCCTTAAATTACTCAATTACAGCTGTAGCATTTGCAATTCAATTTGGGAGTTAAGATTGATTATTGTATTCAAGTGTTTGTAATTCCTCCCTCCCACCTCCTGAGTTCATCCACAATTTAAGTTCTGCTTATTATTCTTCGTGTGATAATTATTTGTGCATCAAATTTGCATAGCTTTGTAGACTAAGGATCTATGATTTCTCTGAATGTTCCCATTTCCCAAACCAAAAAAAAAAAAAAAAATGTAGTAGAAGTAAGGCCTTTATCTCCTGAATTCTCTTATAATCCAGATGTGCATGGCCTCCCATGGCCAGTCTTTGATTTCACCCTACAGCTGTCTGTAAGCAAGACTCAATTCTAAAAAGCAAATCACTTCCCAAAGCATTAGTGAGGTATAGAAGGTTTACTAGAGATTGTGGACGTTAGAAGACATGACCGTGGATATATATGTGGCAAACACAGCATTCTTACTTCAACGTGAGTAAACTTCACGACACATCTCTTCCTAAGACTGTTTTCTTCACCGCTGGCTTCCAAATCTCCCCTTATCTCTTTAAACCCCTCTCCTCCCCAGCCCTTCTCAACCTCCCTGATTGCTCCCTCTCTCTTCCATTACTTTCCCTTTCTTAACAGGACAAATAATCTGAGTCTGATCCTCCAAATTTGCATCACCATACCCATCATTTAAAACTGTTTCCAAGCACTGAAAAAGCCAATAAACTGATGATGAAGATTGGTTGTGTGTGTATGTGCATGTGCTTAGAAAATATATGATAATTAACAAATTCACCCTCCTCAAAAAGGGGAAAGGAAGTGGGGCAAGGGGGATATAACTAATACTTTTTTTCTGAAAACTGTTTTCCTGTCACACTAAGATGTAGTTTGTCTTCACCTTTGTAATGTTTCAGAAATGTACAATTGATACGTACATTTGCTGCGGTAGAGTTCTACTTTTCTCCAAAACTTTTACCCAGATTGATAGCCACCCCACAGTGTACAGGACTTAAAATTGAAGAATGTGCTATAATATTTTTCTAGAATTTTCCTCATTACTTTTTAAATTGTGATTTTACAAAAGTCAGGCTTCCTCATTGCATCTGGTGATGCACTAGCAAAGATAAAGATGTGCAAACATGTATAAAGACAAAGTTAATAATCTCATCCTAACCTCATTCCCCCTCATGAGGTTACCAGCATTAGCAATGTGCTGATATTTTCATACGACTGTGAGAGCTCAAACGTAATGTGTATGCCTGTGTAGGATTTTTGGTTGCAATTTTAGCAAAAATAAAATCATATTACTCGATATTCTTATTTAACATACATCAAGGCCATCAATTAGCATTAATAACTAAATCTCTAACTTAGTTTTAAATATCTCTATGGTAATTTTTAAATACCTATATGGTAATTTAAGTATCTATATAGTATAGAAGTCTGAGAATTTATTCAGTAATTTTCCTTCATTCAAATAGTTTCCTTCATTCAAATATAAATCATTGAAAGAGTTTCCAGTTTTTCTTTATTTCAACTTCCAGGAATTCTGCCTTTATTTCTACAAACTAGAGCCTCAAAAGTGAGATTGCTGGATTAAATGATATGTGCAATCTAATTTTAACATAGATTTCTGGATGAATTTCCCAGCTGTTTTAGGGGTTCACATGCCATCAGCAGCATTATGAGATGGCCCATTTCCTTACATTCCCACCAGTGCTCTTGTAATTGCTCTTTTTAATTTTTTCCAGTCTAATGGATGAAAATGGTCTCATACGCTAATTTTCATTTTCCTCACTACTAGTAAGGTTAGGCATTTTTTCACACTTTCTTGGCCATTTGGACATCATCTTCTCTCTCTAGCCTTTGTACACTCTGGGTATTTTTCTATTGTGTTGTTTTTTTTCAAGTAAAACAATTTTTAAAATCTTACTATTCATTAGGAATATTTACTGTTTGTCAGGCAGATATGTTGCAAATATTCTTTTGCAGTTTCCATTTCCTGCCAGCTCACACTGTAATATATATTTTAAAATTTTTATGTAGTCAAATATGTCTGTCTTTTGTTTAGGAAGTTATCCCTCACCCTGAGATTATAGAGCTTCCTAAATTTTCTTCTAATGTTTTTAGTGTTTCAGTCTTTTACTTTTTCACTTTACTGAGGTATAATTTACATACAACAAAATTCACTCATTTCAAGCATACAGCTTGATGAATTTTGGTAATTATATATAGCCATGTAACCTCCACCAAAATCAAGCTGATGAACAGATTTCATCATCTTAAAATGTTTTCTCATACCACTTCACAAGTGATGCCCTCTCTTGCCCTTGACTGCAGGCAACTACTGGTGTGCTTCCTAGACCTATAGTTTTACCTTTTCCAGAATTTCGCATTACTGGACTTATAGAGTACGTAGTCTTTTGTGTTTTTCTCTCCTTTGTATGTGAGAGATGCATCCACATTTTCACATATATTAATATTTAATTCACTTTTATTGCTGAGTAATGTCCCACAACATGGATAATCCACAACTTGATTATCTGTCTACCCGTTAATGGATATTTGAAATTACTTCTACTATTTTGGTTATTATGCTTACTGTTGTTATAACATTATTTCAATATTATTCGATATTATAATATTATTATTTACTCAAATGTAAAAGTCTTAGAGTAAAAGACTTTGTGTGGACATATCTATTTCATTTCCCTTGGGTAAATACGTAGTTGTGAGATTACTGGGTTGTATATTAAGTGTACACTTAACTTTACAGAACACTGCCATCCTGTCTTTCAAAGTGGCTGTGCCATTTTGCACTCTCAGGGGAAATGTATGGAGTTTTCAGTTGTTTCATATTCTCCCCAGCATTTGGTATTGTCAAGCTATTTCAAATAGTGTGCAGTGGACTCTCATTGTGGTTTTACATGATAACTGGTGATGCTGAGCATCTGTTTAAGTGCTTATGTTTGCCATTCATACGTTAAGTGTCTGTTTAAATCTTTTTCCCTTTTTAAAAACATTGGGTTGTTCTTACTAAGTTGTCAGCGTTTTTAAACATTCTGGATGCAAGTCCGCTGTCAGAAATATGTTTTGCAAATATTTCATGCAATCTATGGCTAGTCTTTTCATCTTCTTGACTGTGTCTTTCAAAGAACAAAGGTTTTTATTCTGATAAAGACATTTTAACAATTTTTCAATTGTTGTCTTTTGTGTCATGTTTAAGAAATCTCTGTCTAGCCCAATGTCACAAAGATTTTCTTATTTTTTCTTCTAAATATTTGATAATTTAAGGTCTTATGGTTAAAGCTATGATCCATTTTAAGTTAACTGTTGTGTATGGCATGAGGTATGATTTGAGGTTCACTTTTTCTAGACAGATAAATCTGGTTGTCCCAACACTATTTCTTAAATTGTTAATTCATCTGGAATTAACTTTTGTGTGATATGAGGCAGACTCTAGCTTAATTTCTTTGCCTGAAAGATAATCAATCATATCAATATTTTCTAATATCTAAGTCATCCTCTTCCTACAGTATTGAAATATTATACTTATTTCTTAATTTCCTATTCATAATTGTAACTATTTCAAGACTTTATTCAGTTCTAATGATTTATATTTGATTATTTCTGTGATAATAGTCCAAAACAGAATTATTTCTTCCCAACCCCTTAACCTGTTTCTCTTTCCATTTTTCCTTATTTCATTTAGTGATCCTGCCATCTCCCCAGTTAGTCAAGCCAATAACCTAGGTATTAGCCTTTATTTCTCTGCTTTCTTCGCCCTTATAATCAATCCACCACTTTTCCCCCTATATTATAAATATAATATCCAATATAAATAAAGTGTCTACTTTACTTCATCTCCATTGCTAAGAGAGTTGCCCAGGCTCCCTCGCTCTTATGTTGCACCAGGCTTTTCCATGCTCACTATCTCTGTCCACAATGGCCATCTTTCCTTTCTTTGACCATCCAAATTTGTGCCTGTCTCAGAGTCTTTGAACTTGCCATTCCTTGTGCCTGGGATAGTCTTCCTTCATCATAACTATCTCTTTTGCATCTTTCAGGTCTCAGGTTAAATGATAATGACTCAGATCTCTTGAAATATCTTATATGTGACTTTAATCCTCCTATTGCTAGTTTGAGTTTGAGGTGGATACTCACCTAGGAATTTGCATACCTGATAAGCTGTGCATCTGCAGGATCTACTGAGATCAGGCACTGGATCTTTCCATTCTTGAATGATTTTTCCCCATCTTTGTAAAGTCTGAGCCAGCAGCCAGCACCAGAGACAAAGAAAAACAAAGGATTAGACTTAATCAAACTGATTCCTACTCAACCGGACGCTCATAAAAGTGTGGTGCCCTGTGCCTTCTGGAATGTCACAGACTCCAAGTATGAGGAGCAGAAGGTTCTATAATTACATAGCATATTCCTAAATAGCAGTCCACTCTAGAGGGACAGTCACTTAGGTCCTGGAAAGTGTAGCTGGAGAAGTGAATGCTGCCGACAAATAGAACATCCACACTTGGGGAGGGGTCCTTTCTGGGGGCCTTGGGCATCATCACAAGAAAAGGATCAATGAGCTGGCTTTTCCACTCTGCAGAATTCCCCTTTGTGTGTGTGTGTGTGTCGCTTCATTCATTCTGGCTCCACTTCCCCAGGTACTGTGTATTCAGAACATTCAGTGCCACAGCTGCAGCTGCCACTGCTCTTGTTGCTGTGACAACTCTTAGCAATTTGTTGTTGTTCTATATAAGAGCGAGCCCTGGGGTATACCTTCCCCACTAAACTTCTCCCTCAAGCTCCAAATGGCATTTGACTCATTTTCCATTACAATCAACAGAGGACCTGCAGCAATTCAAAGGGAGTTATTGCTTTCTTTCACATCTTTTCTCAAATATCTGATTGCAATTCAGCTCTCCAGAGAAAATCCAAGCTACCTCTCTAATCCTTATGAAGAGAAAGTGTGCATTTTATCCCAGATTCATCATTTTAAAGCTGAAGGGGACCTTGAGTACAACCTAATTATATCTCATAATTAGACATGAAAAAAAAATGTCTGTGGTGCCTAGAACAGGATCTGGCACGCATGGCAATCACTCAGAAGTTTGTTCAATGAAGGAATGAAGTCTGAAGAATCATGACTTCTCTAAGATCACACAGCAAGTCTGTGACAGAACAAAGATTAGAATATAGATTTTCTCATTCCAAAATTGAGTCCATTTATAAAAACAAATGGATCATGAAAAATAAATAGGTAGGATGCATCTAATTCAATTTCTTAAACATTTTTACTAAAGTATAATTGATATACAAAAAACGACATATTGAATGTATACAATTTGATGAGTTTGGAGATATGCATACACTTATGAAACCATCACTACAATCAAAGTAATAAACATATCCATCACCTCCAAGCTTCCTTCTGCTTCTTTGTTGGTTTTTGTTTTGTTTTAAGAACACTATTTGGGATCTACCGTCTTAGCAAGTGGTTAACTGTGTAATATAGTATTGTTAACTATAGGCACTATACTGTATGTTAGATCCCTAGGACTTATTCACCCTGTATAACAGAACCTTTGTACACTTTGACTAATATTTCCCTGTTTCCCTCTTCTCCCAGACTCTGGCAACCACAGTTCTACTCTCTGCTCCTATGAGTTTGACTATTTTAGATTTCTCATATAAGTTGTATCATGTAGTATTTGTCCTGTGTCTGATTTATTTCACTTAGGATAATGTCCTCTAGGTTCATCCATGTTGTCACATATGACAGGAGTTTCTTCCTTTTTAAAGCTGAATAATATTTCATTGTTTGTACGTACCACATTTTCTTTATCCATTCATCTGTTGATGAATATTTAGGTCGCTTCCATGTCTTGGCTGTTGTGAATATAATGTTGCAATGAACATAAAAGTGCAGATAGCTCTTCTCGATCCTCACTTCAGTTCTTTTGGATATATATCCAGCAGTGGAATTGTTGGATCATATGGTAATTCTATTTTTAATTTTTTGAGGAGTCTCCATTCTGTTTTCCATAGCGACTACAACATTTTATATTCCCACCAACAGTGTACAAGGATTCCCTTTTCTCCATATTCTTGCCAACACTTATGTTTTCTTTTTAATAGCCATCCTCATAGATATGAGGTGATAGCTCATTGTGGTTTTGATTTGCATTTCCCTGATGATTAGTGATGCTGATCATCTTTTCATATCCCCTTTGGCCATTTGTATGTCTTCTTTTGAGAAATGTCTATTCAAGTTCTTTGTCCATATTCCTAATTCAATGTTAATAAAGGTTTTTTCCCACTTTATTATTAAATGCACACCTCCTATCTTTCAAATTTCATTATTTTTAATTAGCTAAAACCAGCATAAAATCTTGAAGTTTGACAAATTATTTTAAAAACCACAATAGGAAAAATAATTAAAATGCACATCACATCGATGTTTAAATCAGGTAGTTTGGATAATAGCAAAAATCTCATAACATGTGGTTCAAGAAGGGGGAGAAAACACTTTCATCTCAGGATTGAGCTGTCTTTCTTAGTCCATGTGATTGCAAGACGTTTTCCTTGAAATAATTGGAGAGAAGTTGGAAGAAAAGAAGAAATGCAATGAATTTAGAGCCAGAGTCTTAGAAAATTTTAAAATTTAATGGATTCTAATAGCACCTATCCCCAAAATCAATTTAAGGTTCAAACGAAGAAATTCTCTTTGTAGAAGAAGGAGCTTTGTATTCAATCTTGTTGCAGCCCAATCATTTGTAATAAGAAAATTCCCAAGAAGTGTCATCTGAAATGGTGTATTTGTGAAAGTGGCTCTGTATGACAGTGTAAAAGGCCATCAACTTAGTGTTTCCAAACTTGGCTGGCTTTAGAACAAGCTGTGGCACTTTAAAAAAATATATGCTTATTCCTGAGCCCCAAAGAAAACCCACCAAACCAGAGTCTCTGTCTATGAGACCCAGAAATTTGTTTTAATATGCTTTTCGGTGCTCTTCTGTAGCCAGCCTGGCAGCTCAGCAGACTGGGCTTTGAGAGCCAGGTTATTTACCTATCTTTGGAGAAATAGTCGTGTCTGAACTTGTGCTATGCCTGCAGATAGTTGAATTTTCTTGTGGAAATGTAAATTTCCCATAGATGTTCTGGAATACTATCTGGAATACTGCAGGAAAAACCGTCAGGTCTTGACCCCACCTCTCCCTAAGAAAGAACCATAAGAAAGGTTTGATCAGTTTTAGTCTAATAGCTAAAAACTTGGGTCATGTTTTAATAATTATATTATTGTTTTGTGCTGAGATATTTCTGTGGAGACACCACAAGTCATGACCATGCCCCATCAGCTGGGGGATAATTTTTCTTAATCTAGTGGATATTCCCAGTGTTATCCTAGGAAAGAGAAGATCCAAGATCAGAAAATAAGGGCTTAAGCTGGTAGTAAGACAGAAACTCATTATTCTGGGTCTTGTGGTTGATAGAATCTAGGCTGTAAGGAGCAGAGATTCTCTTCCAAGGTGCCACCTGGGTATAAGGAGTAAAGAAAGCAGATCTCTTACCATGGAAAGGCAGGGCTGGACTTTGATCTTTAAAGTAGCTGTAGTGGTCTACACTTCTAAAATACCTAGAATCCCCTTCTTGGAATGGGCCATGTCCATAAATTTCCTCTCTATGGTGGTTTAGAGAGTAAACTTCTTTTTATCTTGACTCCAGATTTTAAGAGGGCTCATTGGTTAGACTATGCGCTTCCCCTAGACTGATCTGAGACTGAAAAGCTGCAGTGTATTTCACTCCTTGATCTCAACAGTCAGTGATACACAATGGCCAGGGCTAGAACCAGTTTGCATAGATCTATATCCTGACTCTAGGTAGAAAACAAGTTGAAATAACATAATTGTATACCTTGTGTAGTGTGGCAAGTCCTGAATATGAACAGACTTCTAATATATGAAAAATAATAGGACTTTGTGAAACAAGTAACCCTGCAATTGTCAATTACATTTTCTTGGCAATGCTTTCAAAATTCTAATTAATGGTAAAGTGTGTTTATCTTTCATATTTGTCCAGCAAGAAGGCTTACTTTCATCTTTAAAGGATTACTGACTTGATTACAAAAATATTGTGCCTTTATCATCTAGGACCAAAGGCTTTTGTACTCAATACAAATGCCTGATGAATAAAACTGCTACCGTATTTAAAAAGGGTTTCTATTTGAAGAGTATCCTATATATGCACTTGTTTTATTAATACAGCACCAAAACGGCATGTTATCAGTACTACAACTCATATCCTAAAATTACAATGAAAACAAGCTTCACATTTTCTTTTTTAAATATGTCATTCCAAGATTAAATGGATATATATATATATAAATCACTTGCCTAAGACAATCAAACAGGCTCTTAGAGACAGTGTCTTCAAATTTCAAATAGCCTTCAGTTTGTTTTTAGAGGTAAAAATAAAAAGGGCTCAGAATATTCTCTTAAATTGTGTAGGTTTTTATGTGGGCTTTTTTGGTGAGGAAGGTTGCCTTTGAGCTAACATCTGTGCCAGTCGTCCTCTATTTTGTATGTGGGACGCTGCCACAGCATTGCTTGATAAGAAATGTGCAGGTCCACGCCCAGAATCTGAACTGGCAAACCCCAGGCGGCTAAAGCAGAGCGCACAAACTTAACCACTAGACTACCAGGCTGGCCTCCTCAATTGATTCTTGGTAGTTAAGAAAGTAGCAACAGAAAACCAGCTATTGGCTTGGTCAGAGTGTGGTGGTTCCGATGCCCTGACTTTGTGGTGCTCTAAGATCCTACTCAAGGGTTGGCTGCAAGGGTTGGGGATCATCTGGTTAACTAATGTGCTTAATTAATTACCCAGCAAGAGTATGATTCCATTCGTGATGCATATGCTATTCAGAAATGACCTGGAAAGGCCAGCTCTATTTTGCTGCCATGATAAAAGAAGGGAACTGGGGATTGCTAAACAGAAAAAGGGCCCTTTAAATACCCAGGGAATTCAGCTCAAGTTAGCACTCAGGCCTAGTCTAGAAGCAATCAGGTATGGTATGAACAGGACTCTGGTAACTTACCAGAAGAAACTCAGCATCATCACCACATTGGCCTTTCTTATTCCATCTGTCAAATTTATGGAAAGATTACATTGCGTGACCCTCCCTGCTTTAGCTTATTTCTCATTTCTTTCTTTCACCTGCAAATAAACAAGTTAGATCTGAGCAATTTTAAGAAGCATGCATTAATTAACATTATTTCAAAAGATGAAAAATTTTTCAACATTTTTAAGATGGATCACACTTTTGAAAACATCTTGCATATATATCATCTCATTTAACTCTCAATATTTCTGTAAGATGTGTATGATCCTCATTCATGTTTTATAGCTGAAAAACTGAGTTTTTATCCAGTTGAGAAACTTAACCAAGACTATATCATTTGTATGTGTCAGAAACTGATTTCAATCCAAATGTGATAAGCACAAATTTTTGGTATTTTTACTGTAATGCAAACTACAGAAGTCATTTTTAGAAAATAATTATCTAGATCTAAATGAGAAAAAAATCACTGTTCTAGTTGCCCAGCTCCAGATAAATGTTATTATTCTCTTCTTAATCCATGACTCTTCTGAATTCCCAGAAACTAGTAAAGTAGACCCTCTTATACTACCTAGACAGATGTAGTTAATTGAACAACAAATTTAAATCATTTTAAAATGCTATAGACATATTTTAACAACATAAACTACATAAATACTCATGTTTTGTCCTTTATATTTTTTCCAGCTTTATTGAGATATAATTGGCATATAACGTTTAAATTTAAGTTTGCAATGTGTTGATTTGATACTCTTATATATTGCAAAATGATTACCACCACAGTGTTAGCTAACACCTCCATCATGTCACATAATTACTATTTCTTTCTTGTGGTGAGAACATTTAAGATCTACTCTCTCAGTAACTTTCAAGGGTATAATACAGTACTATTAATGATAATCTCTATACTGTATATCAAATCCTGAGAACTTACTCATCTTATAGCTGGAAGTTTGTACCCTTTGACCAACATCTCCCATTTCTCCACTCCCTAGCCCCTGGTAACCACCATTCTACTCTCTGTTTGTGTGAGTTCAGCCTTTTTAGATTCCACATATGAGGTCATACAGTATTTTTCTCTCTCTGCCTGACTTATTTCACTTAGCATAATGCCCTTAAGGTGCACCCATACTGTCGCCAATCGCAGAGGGTTTTTTTTTTATGGCTGAATAACATTCCATTGCATACGTATATATATGCACCATGTCTTTTTCATTCATTTGTTGGCAGACATTTAGGTTGTTTCCATGTCTTGGCTATTGCTAACAATAGCAATGAACATGGGACGTCAAGATATCTCTTCAAGATAGTGATTTAATTTCCTTTGGATATAGACCCAGAAGTGAAGCTGCTGGTTCATATGGTAGTTCTATTTTTAATTTTTTGAGGACCCTCCATAGTGTTTTCTACAGTGGCTGCACCAATTTACATTCCCACCAGTAGCGCGCAAAGGTTCTCTTTTCTCCTCATCGCCACCAGCATTTGTTATCTCTTGTCTTTTTGATGACAGCCGTTCTAACAGGTGTGAGGTGATATCTTGTTGTGGTTTTGATTTGCATTTCCCTGATGATTAGTGATGGTGAGAGTTTTGCATGTACCTGTTGGCCATTTGTATGTATTCTTTGGAAAAATGTCTATTCGGTTCCTTTGCCCATTTTTTAATGATTGATTTTTGCTATTGAGTTATATGAGTTCTTTACATAATTTGGATATTAACTCTTTATCAGAAATGTGACTTGCAAATATTTTCTCTTATTCATTCCATAGGTTGCCTTTTCATTTTGTTGATTGTTTCTTTTGCTATGCAGAAGATTTTTAGTCTGATGTAGTCCCACTTATTCGTTTTTGCTTTTGTTGCTTATGCTTTTGGTGTCATAACCAAAAAAAGCATTGCCAAACCAGTGTCAAGAGGCCTTTTTCCTACGTTTTATCATTTTAAGACCAAAGTTTTGTTTTATTTTATTGTCTAGATGGTCCAATGATTAAGTTCCATTGCCCTTTTTTACTAAATTGTTCCAATAACGTATCATCTATAATATCTACATTCTTTAAAGTGAGTAAAAAACTTAAAGATACTTTTGAAACAACTTAAGAAAAAATTTTCTAGATTTGTATGATTTTTCCAATATTTTACAGCCGTGTTGTCCACACCTAATTTTTTAGGAAGCTGGCTTTATTGAACCTTTCAAACCTTTTAATTTGATTTTCTAAATATTTGATGTATTTTTTTATCTTTATTGAGTTATACTTAGTATACAAAAATTGTAGATATTTAATGTATACATTTTGATGAATTTGACATATGCATACACGCATGATACCATTATCACAATAATTTGATATTAGTAGAATCTATAATTTTCCTTGTGCATTCATATGTCATCGGTTAATATAATATTTGATTATATCATAGAATTACAATAACAAATACAACTGGAATAATTAGGTTTGTGAACAAACACAACTTTATCATGATCAGCAAACCACCTAAATGGTGGGAGCAGTAGTAGGGAGCACACAGCCTACTACCTAGGCATCCATCAGAGCACTTTACAGACGGAATAGATAGGATGGGTTAATCCAGCAATTTGATTAAGTGGAAGTCAGTTAAGAAATCTAGAGGCAGGAATATCTGTCTGCCTTTCCCACAATGTGGTGCATTTGATCAAGTGGGTTCCTTAGACTGGAGACGGATGTCTACGTTAAGAAGTTAAGAGGATTTTCTAAGGAGCTGATATGGAAAAAGAAGCCTCTTATTTAGGGCACCTGCTATCAGCCAGGCTGTTCCTTTGTCTTGACCTTTTCATTTCCCCATAAACCTCCAATAAAATGTAAAGCAAATGAAAAAAAAGATAAAATATTAAATATTAAAATGCTCACATAATAAATGTTTCACTGAAGGTCAAGTAAAGCTAAACTTCTAAACTGAAAGCAATGAAAAACTTCAAGATGGATGGAGTCAGAGAGTGCTCACAGTTCGACCTGTTTTGCAATAGGGTACTTGAAAGGATTCTCCAGAAAACAAAATCAGGAAAGGATGCTTCTCAGGCAGAACACTTCAAATGTAGACTCAGGTTTATCACAAAGGACCCAGGCCAGAAGCTGATAAATGACACACTTTTTTGAATCATAAAAAATTTGAACTACGTATTATGTGTTTTTGGGACATAGTGATAAGAAAACTGGACGTGATCTGTGCCTTCAAGGATTTACAGCCTAGTGGGAAGAGAAGGTAAGTTTAAATCAATAGATGAAAAGAAGTGGTAAAGGATCCAACCTTGGAGCAAATGCCAACTGGCCACCTTACATCCAAACTTGAATGTCTAGTATGGATAATTGACATGCAGTGTCTTAAAAGAATTGTCAAAAATCATATAGATTATCTTGCGGGAAGGTTAAAGGCCAAAAATAAGAGTATTTTAATTCTAGATGCCTAACTCTAGAACTCTAATTCTCCAGAACTAGTGGGTTTTATCTCAGAGACTCCAGACTCTAAGTCCTCATAAGTAGTAAATAATGTCCCTGAGCTGTTTTTTATATAGCAAAAAGCCTTATGAAACTATGTACCTAACCTTAATAACACAGAGAACAATTAAAATCCTGCCTTCGACTGGAATTTCCTCAATTAGGAATCCAAATCAATCAGAAATTCTGATTGGCCTTGATGGTTTTATTAGTAACAAATAGAAAGATGAGCTAATTATTACTTAATAAATACAATTCTGTGATAAGTAATACCTTATAAAACATGAGGTTTAAAGAGTAAATAGTAAAACTGATTGGGAAACATTAGAGTAGATTAAGTGTATCTTTACTCAGAATCAATCTATAAAACCATTTAAAAAAATTTACTTCAATGATAGACTTCTAAAGAACAACTTGTGTACTCAGCTAATTTTACCTTTAACAATTGATAACACTTTGTCTTTGAGTCTATTATACATAACAAAACAGCCTAGGAATGAGAAGGCCTCAAATGTTAATGGTGATCCCCTCTATAGAGAAGATGAAAAGAAAGGACAAGAGAAAGAAGAGGAGGAAGACAAAGAAGAAAAGGAACTTTCTGTTTTCTGCCTGGAATGATTTTCTTTCATCCTTACCGTGGATTATTTCTTCTCATCTTTCAGGTATTCGCTTAAATTCCATGTCCTCTGAGAGACCTTCCCTGAACAACCTGCACCACCCCATCTACCACTACTTTCTCTCACATAACCTGCTTTGTTTACTTCATGGCTCCTATCACAGCCTGAAATTGTTTGGATTATTTATTGGCTTATTTGTATATTTGATTCTCCCACTAGAATGGAAGCCTGTGAGGAGGACACTGTATATTTCATTACCCTATCTATTTCCAACACCTAGCAGCACTCAGTAACTATTTATTGAATAAGTAAATAAACAAGAACCAAAGTTTCTATCTAGGGGTCTACTGGTACTCCGCCAGGCACTTTTCACCTACGTGTCATCTGTACAAGACCTCTGCTAAGTAGGTGTTAAAACTACCTTGATTTTTCAAAAAAGGGAAACTGAGGCGTAAAGAGATTGAAACTAGCTTTGCCAATATCAGTTATTGATGGGCCAGTGATGCAAATACTTTTCTGTTGGCCTCTGAAGTCTATGTTTAAATATGGCCTTTTAGTTGAGAGTTTCAAGGTGCAATTACCTCATCTGTATTGTACACGTTTGTGTGACAAGAAAACACAGTCTCCCTTAACGATTTGTTCCCCGTCTGTTACGGCATTTTCCAAGCTGAATTATAATGGGTCTTGTTACCTGGATGCCTCCTCCCTCAGTATGAACTCCTCAAGGGCAATGAATTATTCTCTGTACTGAAGAGTTTCCACAATGTTCAACCACGTTTGTGAGTGAAATGAGTGGGTTGAGGATCAAGGTCATGTTAGCTTTTCAAAGTGAAAGAAAAAATCAAGCTCTTTCTAAAACGAAGAATTATGAGATAGAGAGTGGCTTTATGCAGTATGATATATATTCAGTGACGCATAGACTTCTAGATTATCTTACAACTTTAGTGAACTTGTTATCAAAACATTCAACTGATGAATAAGAAATTTGAGTAAAAGAAAAGGTAGGTGATTTACCCAAACTCACACAGCACTTTTGCATTTAGCAATGAGCTATTAATTGCTGACTAATAGTCACATAATAAGTAAGGACCTCAGGTCAAAACTAAGGACTTTATTTTTCAATTACTTAAACTCTTAAAAGCAACATTTAAAGATTCTGGTGGAGGACTTGGGGAAGATGTATATGTGAGCCCAGCATTCATTATCTCTCAGACCTCCATTTAAAGGTACTAAGAAGTGGAAACACAAAAAATCTCTGTTAATCAAAGGAATTATCTAAACGCTACCAATTTGGAAGAAATTCTGCCATGTATCGTGTGTATAAAGCTACTGCAGGCTCTAGAGACAGATCAAAGGCCCTGGGGCTCTCTTTTCTTTCTGTGAGTCAATAGAATTTGAAAGTAGCGTGATAGAAGGCCACAGGATATATGTAGAACCTATGACAAACAGAAAACCAGAGTCTTGTCTCTGAGGTGATAGCAGCACAAAATAGGAGCTTGGGCAACCAAATTGAACCTGATCTGGAGCCTAACCCACAGAAATTTGAAAGTGGATCATAGGTCCTGGTGCAGCAGCTTGAAATAATAGTTCAGAAATAAGCATGTCCTCATAGGGCTGCCCTGAGCCCAAGTCTGTCTTGTCTCCCATGAAGCTTCCAGTACTCAACAGATAATATACAGTGCATTTATACCAATCAGCTGGCCAAGTTACAATTAATTCAAAGGAAGAATTCTAATAGCAAATAGTTGCTCAGTGAGGAAAATCTAAGAGAAAGTATGCACTATGTTTAGGGTCAAAAATCATGCCTAGATAGAGGAATGCATGAATTTGAGCAGGAATATGTTCGTTACTGTATTCTTTATATCAAAAAACTACAATCAGCCTAGTGTCCACCAGCAAAATCTTTTTAAAATAAATTATGGTTCTTCTATACAATGTAATTCAATGCTGTCATTAAAAATAATTTTAGAAGAATAATCAACAAAATGGGGAAATGTTGATGCTGTATTTTAAATTTAAAAATCTGCTGAAAAAGTACTGTTTGTGCAATGATAGTAGTTTTTTTTAATGCACTTATGAATATCTACATATATCCACAAACTAAAAACTAGAGTGATTAGCACTAAAATGCAATCATTGGTCACATCACTCCTTTGCTTAAGACAGGCTGGCCGGATGGCGTAGGGGTTAAGTTTGTGAACTTTGCTTCTGCAGCCCGGGGGTCGCAGGTTCAGACCCCCAGTAAAGACCTGACATCACTTGTCAACCCATGTTGTGGTAGCATCCCACATAAAATAGAGGAAGATTGGCACAGATGTTAGCTCAGAGCCAATCTTCCTCACCAAAAAAAAAAAAAAAAAAACTTTAATAGCTTCCTGTTTCACTTAGGAAAAGGTTGACCTTCTCAACACAGCCCTCAAGGTCTTCCTTGATAAGTCTTCTGCTTACATCAGCAGCCCATCTCACATTACTCTCCTCCACTACACTCTAAGCTTTGGAAATATTTTTCAGTGCCTCAAATGTGACTTGATCTTTGGCTCCTCGGGTTGTGTGTAATGGTCTCTTAATCCAATCTCCTTGTAAACCTTCCCCCACCTTTTCCACACACAGACATGTACACACACACTGCCCCTCACCTTATGAATTGCTGCTCAGACCCAGAGTCCAGGTCAAATCCTCACTCATTTAAGGAAACATTCCCTGATAACTACCCCAGTTTCCACTGATAGCTCTCCATCCTCTCATTCATGTTTCTAACTACATTTAAATAATTTACTTGTTGAAAGTATGACACACAATGTTCTGTAAGAATCATGAGAAGAGAAATTTTATCCATCTTGTTTCTTTACAAGTAGCATAGCTTCTTGCATATTATAAGTACTCAAAATATATTTACATGAACGGTATAGCTGGTATCTATTAGATGCTTACTTGTTTTCAGTAACTTATCTATATTAACTCATTAATCTTCACCACAATCCAAGAAGTGGCTCCTGTTCCAACCAGTTTTAAAAATTATGAGGCTGCAACACTGACATATTGAGCAACTTGCTCAACATCACATCACAGAGATTTTGCTGAGCTGGGATTCACATCCAGGCAGTTTGGCTCAAGAGTCTGTGTTCTTAACCACTAATAGTAATAGCCGTTACTTACATAACAAATATAATGAGCCAGATATTCTTCTAAACCAATAGTTTACATATATTGACTCACTTAAGTCTCATAATAAACCTAGGAGGTCGGCACTATTACTATCTGTATTTTATAGATGAGAAAACTGGTTTACAGAAAAGTTAAAGCAACTTGCCCTGGTCATGTGGTTAATAAGTAGCAGAACAAGAATCTGAAAGCTGACATTCTTCCTGCTGTCAAGACTGCTCCATACTCCTTTCACATGGGAGAGGAAGGGAGCTATCTTGTGGTAAAGGGATTATTGATTTCTTTCTTTTTCCTTTGTTGTCCAAAAAGTATGTGACAAATACATTTTTACAATGGGAAAAATATTTTTAAACAGACATAATTTAAATAAATAACTTTTGGTGCAAAAACATTCACAAAATCATAAAGCTATGCCTTGAAAATTTACCTGGGTGCTTCTTTAATCCATCTTGCTCTCTGATACTTGTGTATACTCCACAATATCCTGACAAGTGGATTTCCAGCCTCTTCTAGATAGCCTCTAGTGTTGGCTGATATTAACATGTCCCTCAAGAAAAGTCTCCCATGAACTGAGGGATATCATCTCCTCAGCATTTCAGTGGAGATGACAACAACCAGAATCAAGTGATTCATCTTTAAAATAATTCCACACTCTGCAGGTGCTGTGAGATGCTGGAAAAACTAAGCCTTCCCAAAGAAAATCATTTTTTTAAATAACACTTCCGCCTCATATAAGTTGCTTTCTGAACCCCTAAGGAAGCAGAGGGAATAAAATGTTTTAATCACAATAATTAAGATCACTGAAGTGTTTATGTGATTATTTTCTTTGACATAGAGGAAAAAAGAGGTTTTCGTGTGTTCTGCTTTTTAAAACTGGTCTTGTGATGGCCCCCTGAATTGTCTCTTTCCTTGTAGAAATGGTGACTCCTTCCACGCTGTCCCCAAAACTCGCCGTATATATTTCTACTCTAACAACTTTAACAGTTTGTGCTCCTCATTATTTATGTGCCTGCTCCTCTTTCTTATTCCTATTTTTACTTTGTTTCCCTGGCACCTAACTCATTTTAAGAACATTAGGTTCCAAAAAAAAGAAACTTTCCATCACTCAAGAAACACAGTTTTTGAATGAAAAACTAATTTTATAATAGCTCAAATTCTTTACTTGACTTTTTTACCTACTAAAATAGATGTATGTGAATAATTTCTTTAAAAAATATTTCTCCTCCTTAGCATTTTCTTCACTCATCTCAGCTACTCTCTTGTTTCTAATACCCCCAAACTGTCCTAGGAAAAAAATCTGTCCCTCAGCCCCTTGCCTAGGGCATCTCTAGTTTTCTTCTTTTCCCCTTTTCCTCTCATTCTGAATTTAAACCACCAAAGAATTGATCTGGCAAAGAAGGAAGCTGCTGAGAGGGCGGAGGAGGGCAGGAGACTGAGGGGGCCAACTCAGAATCTCCCTTCAAGTGCAAAAAAGGGAAGAAAGAATGGTAACAACTGTATATAAATAATTTTGTCCCATGCTGAATATTTATTAAGTGGAAGGAAGGAACAAAGGCAGGCAGATAGATAGGCTAATATTTTGGAAGGGTAACTTTTACCACACCCTAGCTACCTTTTGTGTCAAATTGACAACTTTCTTCTATAGTTCTCTTTTTTTCTTTCCTGTCCCCAAACTCTACCTATCTGTTATTTGATATGGTCTATAACCACTGTCCTTCAATATCATTGGCTTGAAACATACTCAAAAACTTTAATGAGAGGTTATCAAGGAACTATTTTAAGACTAATTCTAAGTGGAGAATAAAGGTCATAATACCACTGTAGCAGCTAAAACACTTTTGCTGACATTATCTAATTTTCACAGAACTCTAGAGACGTAGGCAATTATTTTGATTATGCTTCTATAGATAAGGTGTTTTAGGTACAGTGAGTAGAATAATGGAGGTCAATCATTGCTCGGACCAAAAATAGACTTACATCTACTAATATTCAGGGGAGAACTATTTGGATGACACAAGTCGGGCTTCATAGAAGCATCTTTTATCATCCATTCCTTGCCTAATACAGAACAACTCAAAGAGTTAGATATTTTTCTTAGTAAGTTGGAGTTGCCTTAAGTCACAAAACCTAAGAATTAGAGACTCCTCCTTCACACAAAAAAGTGCTGTCTCTGAACATAAACAGGTGATAGCCAACATTTGTATGACAGCTCTATCTAAAAGAAATACTGTATAATAAAAGGAAAGATTTATTTTCACTGAAAAAAAACCTTCAAATTGTTGATTAAATCTAAATTATTGGAAGATTCTCTTTATTACTTAGAACATTATTTAGATATATCATTTTACGTATTCCATTTTATTTAAATCACATACTCTTATGGCAATTCCCACTGTAATACATTTTGGAAATGTTTGAAAGCCTTCACTTAAAATTTTTCTAGACCATTTCCCTTGAAGTCACACTTCAGAATCTGCTCCTCCCCATGTAGATTCATATATTTATCCTAGTTACTCTTCACTGGAATTTCTGCCCTGCTGACCCATTCTGGACGCACTACCTAGTTTAAACTTGGATGAAGAAAGGATTAAGGCGCCAATACTTGGGAGGTTGAAGCACAGGATGGCATGAGTAAGAGAAAAAGGGATGTGAAGCAAGGAAAAAGGGAATGGATGGATGGATATGATGCTGTGTGCTGTGATGTGTTATCACACATGCTTTCCCTTCACAGCCACCTGCAGAAAGACACAGCAGATCATTCAACAGGCAAGTCCACTCAACATCCAGGATTTCTCCAAAAGGGTTTCAAAGAGGAAGTGAGTTTTGGAGTAGCCCACAGGAGGAAGAAAGGAGGGGAATTTTGCCTAGCTCCTTCTTATCTCACATTTCACATTTGATCTTACCATGGAGAGCTAACTTCCCTGCACTTTCAGGTTTCATTATCCAATCCTAGAGACATGGCAGGAAGCCAGAACCCTTGCCCCATAGTGTGGCGCTTTGTCCAAGTTCAAAGATGCAGAGGTGATCTAGTGTGGGTGGAGCACTGATCAAGAGAGAAAGGAAGGGGGCTGGCCCCGTGGCCGAGTGGTTAAGTTCGCGCGCTCCGCTGCAGGCGGCCCAGTGTTTGGTTGGTTCAAATCCTGGGCGCCGACATGGCACTGTTCGTCAAACCACACTGAGGCAATGTCCCACATGCCACAACTAGAAGGACCCACAACAGAGAATATACAACTATGTACTGGGGGGCTTTGGGGAGAAAAAGGAAAAAAATAAAATCTTTAAAAAAAAAGAGAGAGAGAGAAAGGAAGAAAGAGGCAGTGTGAGGAGGAGTTCAATGTTATTATCGTAATACAGACACCTGGGACATAATTATGATATATACCTGCTTGCTAAAGACACCGCAACTCTCCAGCAAGAAACACTCTGGCCTTCCTCAGCTGGGCAACCAATATATTTAGGGATCAAACAGAGATCAGACGAGATGTACTGGAGTTCAAGTCCTGACCCATAGCTAAGCCAGAGTAATAAACCTGTGAAAGCCAGAAATAGAAATAGTCAGAGGTTGAGTACAAACTGAAGTCCTTAGAGAGTACTAAAAGTTGAAGTTGAAGAAACCGAAGCAAACACCAAAGCTGGGGTCACAAGTGGATTCGAAGTTGGTTGATGAAACCCAAGACTAAAAGCAGGAAGAAACAAAAGTGGAGCCAAGCAGAATGGAAATAAAGTAGGTAGAATTCCATGCAATTGCTTTAGAAGTGCTGAAAACATAGAATGTATCTTTATATGCCATTAATTGGCATGTAACAAGCAGGTGGGCAGGTCTCCCTTAAAAGCATGGCTCATTGCAAACAGAGGAAATATACGGGAATATAAGGCTTATAAAAGTTTCCAGAAATAAGTTTTATGTAACCTAATTGTCCTTGGCCATGCCAGTCTGACAAGTAAAATGAAGTCATATTTTCATTAATAAGCACATTATTCATTTAGTCAAAATTTTGTATCAAGGGCCTACTATGATCAAAGATCAGCAGTTAGACCTCATTAGGCAGTGCTTATTTAAATAGTCACAGCCTCTCTGCCTTCATGGATTTTGTAGTCTGGTGGGGAATGTAGAAAATTACTGAACAAATATATATGTATAATTGTAAGGGACTGTGAGTTAAATGAACAAGTTGCTGTGAGAGAGAAAAGCAGAGAGAATACACTTAAACATTGTTGTCAGGGAGGATCACTTTAAGAAGTTGCCAATTAAGCTGAGATTTGAAGCTTGAGAAGAAGAAAACAGAACTAGCAAAGAGCCTCCTATGCAGAGACCACAGCATGGCCAAGTTCCCGAAGCTAGAGAGTGATTTACTTGTTCAAGAAATGGAACGAAACTAGGAGTGATTGAAACATAATAAAATGGAATAACCTGAGATGAAGATGGGCAGGGCCCTGTAGGCTTTTATTATTATTATTATTGAATATATTTGACATATAACATTGTGTAAATGTAAGATGTACATGTTAATTCGATACATTTATGTATTGTGATATGATTGTCATTGTAGCAATAATTAGCACCTCTATCATGTTACATAGTTATCCTTTCTTTTTAGTGGTTGTAATAATTAAGTTCTAGGCTTTGATTAGGATTTGAATTTTATTTTAACTCCAGTGTGACGCCACTGATGAGTTTAATTATTTCAGTTGTAATGACTGAAAGCCCCCATCCTGCTTCACTGCAGGAAGTCCCCTTTTCACAGGTTGCCCAAATAAGACCAAGAATCCCTGGAGGACAATTAAATGTTCCACAGATACGTCCTGTTGTCACCTGCTGCCTGTGACCCCCTGTCCTCTGCAGGTTCTGGCCTCTGGGCTGGGATTACCATCTCCCTTCAGAGTCTACTACTCTCTTGCACTGCTTTGCCCCAAGCATGAACAGCACTACTGAAACAGGCTGCAATTTTAATTGGTCTTTACTGAAAGTTTGAGGGAAATGAAAGAGAAGTGCAACCTAGAGAGTAACTTGTAACCACTACTAGATCTATTTCTTCTTAGAGAGATCATAGGACCAGAATCATCCTTGGGTTTAGACAGTCCCAAATGGGCCCAGACCTTCCTAGACAAGTCTCCATGATACAGGCTATCCTCATTCTATCCCATTCCTACCCCCACTTCTCATTTCCTGTCCAGGATTAGATTCTTCCAAGAATGATTGATAATACAAATGAATTACCTTCAAAGGAAAAGTTAACCCCCAAGGACCCCAATAAAGATCCTGAGCTACACCGGAACCCAACAATCCAGCATCCATAAAGGCTGAACCCATGCAGTGTTTGGGATATTTACATGCCAAACTAAGCCTCATTCTTGTCTATAATTCAAAGTACAAATCAGGCTTGCTACACACCCTTCCTGCAGGATCTCTGTCCGTATAATGAAGCAGCAAGTTTCAGGCATAGTTCATTCTAGAACCATGTTTAAAATAGTCATAATTTTCTCAAGGACACAGCCACAGATATGCAATCCTGTCTATCATATAGAACATCTTTAATATTACCACAGAGTAGTTCACTTCCTTCAAATCACAGTGGCTCACAAAATCTTCAAATCTGAGGTATGTCTTCATTTTACTTTTGCATAACAAAAAAATTACTTTGGTTCCTCCAAAACAAAGGCATAATTTGCACCAAAGGTAAATTCACGTCTCTACACTTAGCAAAAGAAAAAATGCTTAAAGCTTGATACATGTGACTTTCTTCCTTTCTTAAAAAGAAAACCTCTTGCATTTGACTTCTGACCAAGTATGTCAGTTCATTTTAATTAGAAGTTATTGCAGTAAAACGACTCTCTTCTTCAAACTCTCACTTCAAGTATTCTCTTCAGTCTCCTGAAGAATCTCCTACCAGTTCCTTTTCCCTAACCTTTGTGGCAGATCCTTCATTTTTATTCAAGTTCTTGTACCCTACCCACCCATGGGAACTATTTTTGCACTGTAAGAAGGGCTGCTCTACCTGGGTCTCATGGCAGTTGCCCTTGTCATGGACCTCCCAGCCTGCTCCCATGATGAGATCCAGCTCCTGAGACCCCAGCCTAGTTCAGAATTCTGTTCAAAACAACCCCAGCCTCCCATATCACCTGAGAGATAAGTTGGAGCTGTTGTTCTTAAACAGTGAGGATTTCAAGAACTACCTTGTGAACTGATGCTGTGATGCACACACAACAGCATCTCTGAAGCCAACATAGCTCAACTTCACCTCCACTTGGATTCAGTGGATAGCAGAGGACCTGCAAACTTCATCAGGCAGGGGAAAGAAATGTGTTCAAAGTTTTCAATGCCAAGCTCCTAGCCTCCAGTTTTTCACCCTCACACCCCACCCCCCAGCTCTAAATTTTGCCTAGTGGCCATTGATGGCTAGTGTTTTATTCCAGAACTGCCTTTTCCCACAGCTATTCTAATAGTGCCCTCCAGTGGCAGGTGATCCAAATGCAATTACAGAAGCCTGATTGAAGAACCACACCATAAGGGGTCAGCTTAATTCAATATCTACCCAGTGCCTAGGGACTGTTCCAGAGATATTCACCTCTGACCCGGACACTTTCTGGTTTTCTGTCTTGCACGGATATGTGGGTAAATGACATAAGAGTCAGACAGCAAAGAACTAGTCAGACTTTGTCTTCTAACTAGGAAGTCCACTGATCAAAGACCAAACTGAATGCCAGATAGTACTAGGTAAACCATATCATCAATACCACCACCATCAGCCACAGATACTGAGAAGAGGGAAGGGCATGTAGCTCCATCTATCATATAATCATGGCTTCTCACAGAGAATCTGAAATAAAATGGTCTAGCTCTGTGGTCTCAGATCCGGAAAGCACTTAAATATGAGCTCTTTACTACCTCTTCATTATTTAATCCCTTTGAAGACAAAAACAAAAAGTCACCGTGTTCATACTTTTTCAGCTAATTTCTATTAACTCAACTAGTTTGGGGTGGGGCAAACAGGCTGTTAACGTGGACAGCCAGCATGTCCCACCCTTTGGCTCCACAGAGGGGCCCACTGCCCTCTCGTCACCCTGTCATGAAGCTGAATGAAAGAATTCTCTTCGTTCTGATGTAGTATAGCAGGGACATGCATTCACGTGAGAATATTGTGGACCCAAGCAGCTTTATAGGCCAAACAATTATCATTTTTGTGCAGTTTCCCACAAAACCCATTGGGCAAATATTGACAATGGCCCCATTTATATTCCCAATCCCATCTGTCACCTCTCTGGCATTAATCCCAGATTAAATACACCATCTATGAAGGAGTTATATCAGACAAAGAACTAAAAAGCTCCCTTGGTGAGTATGACACACAGTCAGATTTGGGAGGCAAGGTAAGCTGCCCTCAAACACCTTCCCAATGTTTGGAATCCCATGATGTTCATGTGTTCTAGTTTATTCTCTGTAAGTGAGATTTGGGTTATTTTCAATTTTTCAATATTAGAAAAAACCCTGCAATTCAGTGAATGACTTAAAATTGAATTTCTTTTTCCTTTTTGGTAAATTCTTGGTCAAAGGACGTGGACAATTTTTAACTCTTTTTGGATACTATTTAATTGTTTTGTAGAAAGGCTAAATCCTCTAACAGTGCCACCAACAGTGAATATACTGCCTAAAGTCCTATCAACATTGCATTTTCTCATGATCACTAATTTTTCTTAGTGCAATGGATAGATAACAATATAGTCAGGCTGTTTTAATTCACATGCTTTGATAGCTCTCCAAGCTTCTATGGCATGGAAATATTCTAAATATCCTCAGATATCAACATCTAGGCAAGATATCTCAAGCTAAATACTTCTTGGCCTAATAAATGTATTAATGTAGTCCTGTGAGAAATAGAGGTTACTCTTTTCTAGGACAAAATTATTCAATAAATATGCAGTGAATTGAAAAAATTCTAAGAGGGTTTGTTTTAGGTGTATTGGGAATTTCCTTTTGTCAACATTCTTTATTACTATAATAGCAAATTAGGCAAAATCAAACACCCTGAATATCTTTCAACTTTCATGATTTCTGATGAACGACTAGAGAGTTTTTAAATAGTGCAAATTAAGGAAGTTTTTAGAGAGCTGAGTGGGTTTAATAAATCTGTTTAAAGCTATTTTTATGGTTCCACTAATGCAAACAATAAATGAGATCAGGGTAGAGTTATAACATATAGGAATCTTGTTTATGCCTTTGGCTGCCACTAAAATCTGAAGGGAACACAAAAGTGTAGTCCCAGGGTCTTTTCATACAGAAAAAATTATGAAAAATTTCAGGGTTATATACCCATGGCTATGAATCTTTGGTAATAGGCTGGGGCAGACATGAAACAGTTCCTAGGAATAAAAACACTATTCCTGTTCTGTTATTATTACAAAGAAGATGGAATAAGAACTGGTTGAACAAATATCCCAAACTTGGCATATAAATAAATTTCAATGCAATGCCACAAGGATGTCCTTGATCTGTTCTCTCCAAAGCTTTATCTATAAACGAACTAGAAAGCACACTCATAAACGTGAGTGACACAAAGAGCTTAGAAGGAGAGCAGATACATTGGATGACAGATTCCAGATCCAAAAAGAGCCTCACAATGCCTCACAAAATCTTCACATCTGAGGTATGTCTTCATTTTACTTTTGCATAACCAAAAATTACTTTGGTTCCATGGGAAACATGAGGCCAGAGTTATCTAATTGGGGGAGGAGGGGCAAAGAAGGGTCAGTATATAAAATGAACACTGTGAGGCAAAGGATCCCAAGTTACTTTCTGCCTCCCTAAAGTATGGTAGTATCTTTTCTTATGGGCAAGTGTGTAGTGAAGAATTTGGCTTGGCCAAAAGAGAGGTCTGGCTTTAATCTTGGCTTCTTGGAGGTAATTTATATTATATCTGATAGTGGTATCTTTATTTTATTGGAGCGGGACACACTAGATGTTAGGATGTGGTCAGCCCTACTCAATAGTCTTAGAATGGGGCCTGGTTATGCCAGAAAGATTAATCCTGTGATCTAAGGTGGGGCTTTTGGATCATTCAGTATCAGTTGACCTACAGACTGAGCTCAACCATGAGAGCAATCAATGAATCATGCCTACATAATGACACTCAAATAAAAACTGGAATAAGGCTCAAGTGAGATTCCCTGGTTGGCAATACTTTGTATGTATTGTCACACATCAAGGTCAAGAGGGCAACACTTCCTAACTGCGTGAAAGAGAACAATGGAAGCTTCATTTGGAACCCTCCCAGATTCTGCCTTATCCATCTCTTCCTTTAGCTGATTTTCCCCCTACCTTTATTGAGATATAATTGACATATAATGTGTAAATTTAAGGGGTATAGTGTAACAATTTGATATACACATATCTTGCAAAATGATTACCACAATAAGCTTAGTTAATCCATCCATCATCTCACATAGGTATCATTTTCCTTTGACTTTTATCTGTATCCTTTCCCTGTAATAAACATTAACTGTCAATATAATAGACTGTAGTGAATTCTGTGAGCCCTCCTGGACAGTTATCTAACCTAAAGGTGGGTTAGGAATCCTCCAAACTTGCAGTTAGTGTCAAAAGTGAAGGCAGTCTTGTGGGCTGTGCCCTCAAATTTTGCAGTTCAGCTAACTCTGAGTAGTAACATATACAAATCTGCTATGTAGTACATTATGAGGTTCCTCAAAAAACCCATTAACCATGTGCCTGTCCAAGTGCTACTTTATGCACAGGGGTCAAGTTATTTTATACAAAATACAAGTTTACTGTACTAATGTGAGGGCAACCTTCTTATATGAGAGAAAAACTAAAGGTTTTTACTTTTTTTTAATCTTTTGAAAAAATGAAAGTTCTTTGTGTTTTATAACAATTCACCCAAATCGTTGAGATTTTTCTGGTTAAGCATTAGGAATAGACTTGTAATTTCAAGTAAGTATCATCCTAGGTGCTAATTGCAATTGGTCAGTAATCTCTCTCACACAGAAATATATGAAAAGTACCATATAGTAACAAAACTCAGCCACTCCACTTCCTAGCTGCTGCTTCATTCTCTCAGTTTTCTCATCTTCCTGACTCCTTGAAATAGTATTTTTATCCCTTCTAATATATGTTCTAGATACCACAGAGATTGTTCCATCCATTAAATATTCTTTGCTAGGAGATATGCCTAAGGTCAATTTCATCAGCTCTTATAAAAATGGAAAATTGACTTTTTTAAATGGAAAGTCCTCCTATTGCTCAGTAGAAAGATGAAATTGGACCTTTACTTAACACCATATGCAAAAATCCACTCAAAACGGATTAAAGACTTAAACATAATACTTGAAATCATAAAATTACTAGAAGAAAACATAGGGAAAACGCTTCTTGACATGGGTCTGGACAATGATTTTTTGCCTATTTTTTTTTAATATGACACTGAAAACAGGCAACAGACACAAAGAAGACAAATGTGATTGCATCAAACTAAAAAGCTTCTGGACCAAAAAGGAAACAATCAACAGAGTGAAGAGACAACCTACGGAATGGGAGAAAATATTGCAAACCATATATCCAATAAAAGTTAATATCCAAAATATATAAGGAACTCATACAACTCAATAGCAAGAAACCAAACAATTCAATTTAAAAATGGGAAAAATATCTGAATAAATATTTCTGAAAAGGAAACATACAAATAGCCAACAGATATATGAAAAGATGCTCAACATCACTAATCATCAGGGAAATGCAAATCAAAACCACAATGAGATATAACCTCACACCGGTTAGAACGGCTGTTATCAAAAAGACAAGAGATAACAAGGATTGGCAAGGATGCACACTGTTGGTGGCAATGCAAATTGGTATAGCCACTATAGAAAACAGTATGGCGGTTCCTCAAAAAATTAAAAATAGAACTACCATATGATCCAGCAATCCTACTTCTATTTATCCAAAGGAAACAAAATTACTATCTCGAAGGACATCTGTGCCCCCATGTTCATTGCTGCATTATTCAACGTAGCCAAGACATGGAATCAACTATAATTGGTTGATAAGTGTCCATCAATGGATAAATGGATAAAGAAAATGAGGTATCAACATACAATGGGATAATATTTCAGCCTTAAAAAAGAAGAAAATCTTGTCTTTTGCAACAACAAAGGTGAACCTAAAGGACTTTATGCAAAGTGAAATAAGCCAGATTCAGAAAGACAAATACTGCATGATCTCACTTATGTGTGAAATCTAAAAACGTTGAATTCTTACAAGTAGAGACTAGAATAGTGGTTACCAGGGGCTGAGGAGCGGCGGAAATAGGGAGATTTTAGCCAAAGGATACAAAGTGCCAGATACACAGGATGATTATGTTCTGGAGAGCTAATATACAGCATGGTGACTATAATTAACAGTAATGTATCATATATTTGAAATTTGCTGAAAGTAGTGGATCTTAATTGCTCTCACCAAAAAAATAGACATAGACATAGATATAGCTATAGATATAGATATAAAATAAAACAAAGGATGGGAAACCCATATCCATGCTAGGTCCTTATCAAAATGTTGAGTTTTAATCATAGTTGATTATATTTTACAAACTAGTTTGAAAATCAGTTAATGGTCTGTTAAATTCAGCCATAGTAATTAGGAAGCACTACTGATATTGTATTTCCCACATCTCCACCTAATGGCGTGAGATCATTTGGCATTTTATCTGCCTTCCATGTTATTGTAGCAAACTTTATATCAAATATCTCACCACTGCATAAGTTGGGCTCCATCTTTCTAGCTTCCCAAAACAGATTCTTCACCATCCATTGCTCACCATAAAGCCAATGCCTCATATTTTCAGTTTTTGTTACATCAGGTCTCTGCTGGTGTGCTACGAATTGACTCAGCCAGTTTAGGCAAGTCATGCTGTGGTAAAAAGTGATGCCAAATTCTCATTGGCCTACAATAACGAACATTGATTTCTTGTTCATCCTTCATGTTTATCGCATGTTAGCTTCAGTTCTGCTTCACAGCACCTCTACTCCAAAACCTGGGCTGAAAGGGAAGCCCAATTCACACATCCAGGTCTGTGACAAAAGGAACAGAAAGGCTGGCAGAACCATGCAATGGCTTTGAAGCTTCTGGTGGAAAGAGGTATATGCTTCTTCTGTTCATATGTCATTGTCCAAAACAGTTACAAGGGCTAGTCTTATAACAATGGAGCAAAGAAAGATAACTTTCTCACAGGGAAAGGCAGTAAATACCTTGGACAAAAATAAAATCTGCTATACCATTGTTCATAGATCTAATGGGTTTTTTTCTTAATCATTGACTAGAACAGTGAGGTATGATGAGTGTTGAGAATGTAATAAAATACACAACTATTCCTTTTTAATTACTCAGGAATTTCAAGACACATCACCTTTGCTTTGTAAGTGAACAAGTATAGAGGAAATGCACAAATAACCTGGTCTCCCTGACTGCTGTTCCTCCTCCTGTAACATTTCTGTAATTGTTTTGCACAGTTGCAGAACAATTCCCACAAACTTAAGCAACTCAAAACAATACTCATTTATTATCTCACCGTTCCATAGGTCAGAAGTCTAGGGGGGGCTCAGCTCTGTCCTCTGCTTAGCATCTCATAGGTTGAAGTCAAAGTTCTGACCATCTGAGCTGTTATTAGAGCTCTGGAAAGAAAGCTTCCAAGCTTATTCAGGTTGTTACTGGAATTCAATTCCTTACAGTAATAATACTGAGGTCACCATTTCCTTGCTAGCTGTCAGTTGAGAACCTCTCCTTCACCTCCTTAGGGCCATCCACATTTTCTCACTTGGCCCCTCTCCATCTTCAAAGACAGGACTGTGCATTAAGCCCTTCCCATGCTTCAAATCATTCTGAGTTTCTCTTCAGACACCAGCCAGAGAAAACTCTTGGCTTTTAAGGACTATGTGGTTAGATCAGGCCCATATAACATAACATAATCATAAGAATGATTCAGAGGTCACTTCATATTCAGAGGTCCCAGCGATTAGGGAAGGAATCTTTGAAGATCATTTTAGGAATTCTGCCTACTACACCATCCCTTAACAGAATTAAAACATTCAAAATGGATTGCAAAATGACTGCTAATATCAAATCATTTTTCTTCTCAATGATTGTTAATGTCTCACTAAAGCCAGTGAGATAAAATCCAGATTATTTCCCCTGCTATATAGAGGCCTTCACAGGCTACTCAGAGCCTACTACAACTTAACCCTTCACTAACTTTCAAAATGAACTCTTGAACCAGGGCAGTCTATCCTCTTTTGCAAATTCATCTTGGTTATTCCTCCTCTACTTTTTTGTTGTTATTTTGTACCTATGGTGTTCTCCCTACCTTCTCTCCACCTGTTCAAGTTATCTGTTTCCTTTAAATTGCAACACAATTTTACAATCCTCATTAATCCATCATACATTTATTGAGTCCTTACTAAATGTTGGAAACTGTTCTAGGCTTAAAGAATACATAGTAGCCAATGCAGATAAGGTCGTTGACTTCTTGAGCTTATATTCTAAGAAAGAAAGGCTAAAGTCTCCTCTCAACACATAAAACCACAGCAAATCTTTCCCTATTAGACTGTTGAAGTGTTTATTAGCTGTGACTCTGACCTGATACATTTCACACCATGTATTGTATCATACACATCTTTTCATGTCTCTGCCCTGTCTACCCAATGAGATTCTAACCTCCTGCTGGGTATATATAGTATAATATTGCCCATTCTGTATTGGAGATTGAGTAAATATTTCCTGTTTGAAAGATCGATCTTTGTGCTTGAGTTTGGTCAAATTTTGAAATATTTGTTCCCAAAGCCACAACTTAAATCTCCTTTTGCAAATGTGTTTTTTTGGGGGAAAAATGCCACAAAGCAAAATATTGACTAGAAGGCAGGCTGTATCAGGAAGAAAAGTAGAGCCAGGATCAGCTTTCTAAAATATCCATAACCAGTAGAATCCTCTTCCAAATGGTAAAGAAGGGTGTTTGCTTCCTGTGACGAGGAAGTTCAAAATTAAATATCAGATAGGCTAAAATTTTATCACTTCTGCTGGGGAGTTAGCAGACTGAAGATCAGCTAGAAGACATTCTTACATGATGGGAAAGTGGAACTAGTATTTTATATGTGAATAAGAAATTCCACATACATTATATCATTTAATCTTCAGAACATTTTTAAATTGGGCAGTAGTGTTCCTCTTTAAAAACTTCAAGATGGTTAACTGAGATCAAGCTGAGACCATAAAGTGACAATGTTACCACCTCTTAGTTAATATCAGCCCTGACATTGGTTTCCCTACAGTGAACCCCACATATATGCATTAAAACTGAAAGCACACATTCCCAGTTCCCTGCTTCTTTAGTTACACTCATATGTAAATATTTGTTTCTTTAACCTCTGACCCCCTGAGCTATAGAGCCAAATAGAAGTTACAAAGTGTTAAAGCCCAGATGGCCTCATGCTGGGCTCCCACTAAAGTTGTGGCTAATCACAGGACCTTGAAGTCTTTTACAGAGAAACTAATGTCCAGAGAACATCAAGAAACCGAAGCTTCCCAGGCCCAACTTCTCAGCTTCCTGATGTCAGAGTCTGCTTTCCACCATGGACATAAACAGTCAAGGACACTCATCTGAGAAATCCTTTGTCTCCTCTGTTGGAAGCAGCCCCAGACACAGGCCGATGGGAAAATGCTGACCAAGAAGGCCACGGTACCCCTTCCCTACCTAAAACCCCAAATGAAAACCGCTACCTGTTTCTTAACAGGGAGTAAGCAATTTCAGGGGCCACTGGCCCTTGCTTTTCTCCCTCTGCCCGGCAAAGTAAAGCCTTTCCTTTTTTACCCAAGACTCTGTTCTCATTATTTGGATTGGCACCAGGATCAGAGACCGAACTTTCAGTAATAATAATAGAAGACTAAAACAAGAATTTAAAATTGTTATAAACCCATAACAACAACAAAAAGAAAACAAGAAAAGAATCATTAGCAGGAGGTAGATTTCAACAAATTTCTGGAAGACACATATTGGAACATTTACTAATGAAACAGAGAAGAGAGCTGCAACATCAAAAGAATGTGACAAGACTGCAGCAGAGAAGGTATTTTTTTCAACCAACAAATCCCTTGAGAGATTATCTTGAAATTCTCAGTACGACATAGAGCAGGAGTTAGAAGTAGAACTTAAAAGGTTAACTGACACTCCATGAACAGAACTGTCATTTCCACCATCTTTAACCCCTCTCATCAGGATAACATAGATAACCATGGATAACAGCCTGTAGGCAGGTATCTACCCCCAGTCAAGAGCAGGGCATAGGAGCAGAGTTCTGTTGAAAGAAATTAAATGAAATGTTTAGGGAGAACTTTGTTATTAAAAGTAGATAGACAGCTGAGAATCAATAGATTTATGAGAAAAAAAATTATGGTATGAAATAATAAAGACCAAAACAGGGGGTCGGACCTGTGGCCAAGTGGTTAAGTTTGCACGCTCCGCTGCAGCGGCCCAGGGTTTCACCAGTTGGGATCCAGGACGTGGACATGGCACCACTCATCAGGCCATGTTGAGGCAGTGTCCCACATGCCACAACTAGAAGGACCTGAAACTAGGATATACAACTATGTACCAGGGGGATTTTGGGAGGTAAAGCAGAAAAAACAAAAGAAAGATAGCAACAGTTGTTAGCTCAGGTGACAATCTTGAAGAAGAAAAAAAAAGAAAGACCAAAACAAACAGAAAGGGTGGGGATGACCCCAGATTAAACAGAGATAAATCAAGGAAGAAAAAATAAGTTTAAAATAGTGTAATTAATATTCTAGGAAATAGCCCAGACAATATGATATCCATAAATCATGAACAGGCTGCTGTGAAAAACATAACAATAAAGAAACCAGAAATACCTCTCAGGAAACTACAAAAAAAGATTAATAAAATAAAATTTTCAATAGTCAAGTTGGGGAATAAGATTAAGAAAACCTCATCAAGACTGGAAAAAAATGAAAAATGTAAGACCAAATATAAAGACATACCAAACCAAAAATATCAGTATCTCTACCCAAGTGATAGGATTTCCAAAAACAGATTACAGAGAATACAGGGAAGAAAAAAAATTACCAAATAAATAATGGAGAGGAATTCCTCAATGCTGAAATCCTGCGAGTCTTCAAGATGGAAGGCCCTAGCACAGAAAATAAAGATCCTCATCTAGGTCCATCATTGTGAAATTTGAAAATGTAAGCAATAAAGAGTCCTAAAAATACGAGGAAACAAGCACAAAGATATTGTGTTACTTGCTTAAAGTCTTAAGGGTTAGGAGAGAGTTAATATTTGGGACTAGAGTTTCTGATACCTATTTTCTTTCCCCTGTATCAGGATGTATTTATAAGGTTATTCGGCAACTTTACAAATAGATTTAGGAAAATTATTTCCTTTATCCTAATTTTCCCACTCACCTTCTACACCCTCAAAAATAATTCTTCTTACTTGTTCACATTTTCAGTTGCTCACTGGATATTTTAACATGGATGATGCTGCACAAACACAATATATAGGAATCGTTATATAAGAATTTTTAATAACCAGTCCCCTGCTTTTAGCCTTTCCCTGCCGCAAATTCATCCTTCAAGTTGCCACCAGAGATATTTTCTAAACTACAAACCTGGTTCATATACTCACCTGTATAAAATGCTTCAGAGAGAACACCAAACTTATGAGTGTCATTCAATTGCATTTAACATCCCATCTCCTTAGCCTTCTAAAATATTCATTGATTTATGCTTTTATTCATTCATTGAATTAATAATTAATGTACCTGCCATGTGCCAGGTACCATTCTAGATGTTGTGATACACGTTACAACATGAATAAACCTCAAAATATCTTTGACGAGTGAACAAAGCCAGACCAAAAGAGTATGTACTATATGATTCCATTTTATAAAATTCTAGGAAATGTGAACAAATGTATCTTAGATTGGTGGTTGTCTGGGGATGGGAGCAGGACAGGAAAGAGAGGGAGAGAGATTACAGGGGCATTAGGAAACTTTTGAGGGTGATGGATAGGTTTATTATGGCTGTATATGAATGTCAAAACCTATAATATTGTACATATTATTCATGTACAGTCGACTGTATGTCAATTACACCTCAATAAAGCTGTTAAACCCACACACTCAAAACACACATTTTTTTAATTTTATTTTATTGAGGTCATGTTGGCTTTTAACATTACGTAAATTTCAACTGTACATTATTATATTTCAGTTTCTGTATAAAACATATTTTAGAAAGCCTGGTTATGGGCTGAATTGTGTTCCCCTAAAATTCATATGTTGAAGTCCTAACTCCCAGTACCTAAGAATCTGACAATATTTGTTGGAGATAGGGTCTTTAGAGAGGTAATTAAATTATAATGAGATCCTCAGGGTGGCGTCTAATCCAATGTGACTGGGGTCTTTATTGGAAGAGGAGATTAGGACACAGACATGCACAGATACAGAAAGAAGACCTTGTGAAGACACAGGGGAAAGGCAGCCATTTACAAGCTAATGAGAGAGGTCTCAAAAGAAACATTGTAAACATCTTGACCTCAGACTTGCAGCCCCCAGATCTGTGAGAAAATAAGTTTTTGTTGTTTAAGCTACCCCATCCCCGGTGCCTTGTTATGGCAGCCCTGGCAAACTAACAGACCTGGTAAGAGATTATCCCGCTGTAGGTGTAACACATGCTCTCCATGTGGCTGTATCAGGAGTGATTGATTTTCTATCTAAATCACTTCCTTTGTGCTTTTTTTCTTACAATAATCGTGTGCTTCTGTGATAATTACAAAACTATTCATAAAATCTTGCATGGAACCATTCACGGGATTCAATCTGAACATCCTAACAACAAAGAAGCCATGGTGGAAAACGTTCCATTTTCTTGTTCTAAAAGAAGGTGTTTCTAGTATAGGAAAAAATATGGCAATTTCAAAAGAACAATCTAAAGCAAATTGGTAAGTATACTTTTAAAATCTTTCTATAAATATTCAAGAGGAAGCCTGCCTACTCTAAATTGCTGATACTGCTGTTTCAAAGATGCCAGCAACACACACAGGAAAGACTCAGCGGAACTATAAACGAGCTGTTCATTAAAGATACCTATGTAAATTACAAGACAAAAGGTAATATTCAATATAAAATGCTCCCACTTTTTCAGGAAGCTTCACAAAATGAGTTTTAAGTTGGCAGTGATTACCAGCAATGTTTTTGTTAGGAGCTTCACAAGGCTTTCTTTTATTCTTAATTACTTTTGTAACTACCAACACTTATTCAATTAGATATGTTAATAGTCTCTGGATTTCTGTACACCTGTTTCTTCCAGCTGTCTGCAAGGCTGGTTCTCCAACATCTGTATGAAATCGGTGGTTCATTCCCTACCATTAAAATCACAGAAAAAGAAGTCCCAGGATCAGTATGGGGTTAAAGAGCTTAAAATAAAGACAAAAGGTAGTTAAGTATGAACATTCTTGCAATTAAATCAGTGCTATAAGAATAAATTCCAGGATACATGCAATAATTGCCAGAGGGTCCTCTACACTTTCATAGATATAAAAGGAGAGTCCCTTACTTTATAAGCCCTCTGTTGCTGGGCTGTATTTACAACTATATACACATGTAAGCTCTAGACTGTAGAGTAGTTTTGCTATGAAAATTAGAGCAAAAGTTAATACTTTAAAAATTGAGCCATTCATAATAGACTAAGGTATTTATTAAGAAATTCTTTCAAGAATATGCTTTCCCCAGAAAAAAACTCATAGGTACAAAGAACAAATTGGTGGTCAACAGAGGGCTGGGGGTGGGGAGATGGGCAAAATAGGTGAAGGGGATTAAAAGGCACAAACTTCCAGTTATAAAACAAATAAGTCACGGGGATGTAATGTACAGCATAGGGAATATGGTCAATAATATTGTAATAGCTTTGTATGGTGACAGATGGTTATCGGACTTGTGGTGATCATTTTGTAATGTATATAGATGTTGAATTACTACGTTGTACACTTGAAACTAATATAATACCGTATGTCATCTATACTGAAAACAGCTACCTGAGAGTTACTGTATTCAATAAGAACGTGATTGCCCCTCAACCTTATTCCCCACACAGATAAAAAGAAGTTAATCTTGTTAATGTGCTGTTTTCTTGTTTAACCTGATTGGTGACTCAAGGCTCACAAGGATCTAGAGCTTGTTTTGTAGAAAAAAACAAAGGCTGTCAAGGAAGTTACACCACCAGATAACCAGCCCCCAACTGCCAGTTGAAGCCCAGAAGTCAGATTGCCCAAGGGCTTATCTGGAGTGAAAGAAACATGGATTACCCCTTTGTTTCTCTGAAACTTCTCCTGTCAAGGCCCTTAGCTGTATAAAACCCTCCTTTTTCTTCTCTTATCAAGGTGGATCTGAAGAACTATCCTCCCTCCTGCCTTCTTTTGCCCAATGTGAATAAACCTTTCTCCAACTCCAAGCACCAATGTCTCAGTGATTGGCTTACTTTGCATGGGGCACAAGAACTTGAGATTTAGAGGTTAGGTATCAATACTTCAATAAAAAAAAAAAAGATTATGCTTTCCCTCATATTTTTTATTAAGAAAATACTTATAGTTCACAGTAATTTAGGAGATAGGGTCTTTAGAGAAGTAATTAAATTAAAATGAAGTCATTAGGGTGGAACCTAATCCAATATGACTGGTGTCTTCTTAAGAAGAGGAGATTAGGACACAGAGTGCATAAATATAGTGGGAAAACCATATGAAGATAAAGGGAAAGTTTCCCAAATTCAAGAAGTACAGCTGCAAAGACAATGCCCCTGATCTTATGGAGCTTGAAAAGGAGCAGGAGGGACTAATAAATCCTAATTATTTAAGTGTTATGAAGATGATATAATAAGGTAAAATTACAGGGAGTAACTGGTTTGCATGAGGGAATCCTGTTTACGTAGCTAGTCTCTTCAAAGAGATTACCTTAAAATGAGATACAATCTTTAATTTATACACTAAGAGAGATTAAGGAAATAATTATTGTACCCAATGTTGAAGAGAGCACTGGACAATGGGCACCATAAATTAAAGCAATCTATATTGAGAGGATGTGTGCATAACTAAACACATTTTTTAAATAGACGCAAATTAACCTAAAAATATATATGTAGGATATTATCTACAAAGTGTTTGCACCAAGCTTTTATTTTAAGGTTGTTGATTCTACAATTGTTTATAGTAATAGAACTTTGGGGAAAATTGAATTGTGACCACAGAATACTCACTGAACAAATAAAATATGGTGAATATTGTGCATCCGTAAAAATGATGCTGTACAGTTTCTGATGCAAGAGGGCAGATTTTCTCTCCCTCTTCAGACTCTTTCACAATAGTAAGGAAATGTTTAAAAGGTATAAGTATACAACAAATAGGAAAAGAAAATAGCCAGTAATAAACAATGAGAGGTAAATAGAAGAATCTTGGTAGATAAGGAATATCAAAGGAAACCCGAGCCTGGAACTCATATGGTATGAGTACCAGTAAAGGAAGAAGTTGATCCATCCAGCAAGCACAACAAAAGGAAGGTATGGCAAAAGGAAGGAATAGTAAAAGAGCTAAAAATGGACAGTAGATGAAGGTCTGCATACAGAAACTTGTGAAACAGTTGGTACCTCTCTCTTGCCTGCTTCTAATGGCCTAAAGCTTTGTACTCAACTCTGAACAAACAACCATCTAGAAAGAACTAAGGCAGCAAAGGCTAGGTGTTGGTGCCAAAAGATAAAGACCTCCTCACTTTATTATATAGGTGTACTCTAACCTAATAGCCAGTTTCTGCTCCTTATTCTGGAGAAAGCCTGGCAGTGAATAAACCTTAACTCTCTACATAAATTCTACAGTCAGACATACTGTCACCCAATTCTAAATGTGAGCAAATGATACATTTGAGGAAAGGCCACAGCATGCAAAAGAAATACCAAGATTTGAAAACAAACAACAGACAAATGAAAAATAACCTTAGGAAAAGGTAAGAGAAATAAGAAACTGACAAAGAAAGAAAGACCTTCAAGTTAGAGTCTTCAATGACATTTAAGAAGATATCGCTTCTCTAAAACAAAACACTACATTATGAAAGCAAACACAAATCAGAAAAGACAGAGCTCTTGAAAATTAAAGATTTGGATTTGGAGAAGAGATTCACTTAAACACAACCCTACTGCCTTACCATCCCAGTTCCCATCCAACAATCAGCCTCTTGAGTATGGAAGCTGCCAGGCAGGACCTGGAGATGACAAGTCAGGTCTTAGGCTCTGCTGAGGTCTGGATGGAGAGAACAGACCTGCAACTTCTTCCCCTCAGGATGGAGACGAGCCGAGGACAGCAGTGCAAAGCTCAGGAAAATGGAATATAACACCTGGCAAGAGGGATGTTGGCCCTCTGTTAGCCAAGGATCCCTGAGAGGAAAGACAATTCTTTTTTTTTTAAGTATGCTTTTTTTGGTGAGAAAGAGTGGCCCTGAGCTAACATCTTTGCCAATCTTCCTTTTTTTTTTTTTTTTGCCTCCCCAAAGCCCCAGGACATAGTTGTATATCCTAATTGTACGTCTTTCTAGTTCTATGTGGGATGCTGCCTCAGCATGGCTTGACGAGCAGTGCTAGGTCTGAACCCATGATCCAAACCAGAGAACTCTGGGCTGCCGAACCACGTGAACTTAACCACTATGCCACCAGGCTGGCTCCAAGGAAGGACAATTCTTGAGGAACTGCAGAGAAATTAACAAAGCAACTCAGTTGACCCTGACCATGAGGCTCTAGCCCAGTGGTTTTCCAAATTAGAAACACCTGGGGAGATTTTAAGCCTCCCATTGTCCAGGCCACACACCATACCAATTAAATCAGAATCTCTGGGGGTGGGATAGAAGCATTAGTATTTTTGAGGTCCGCCAGGTGATCCCAACACACAGGCAAGTTTGAGAACAAGTTCTTTGACTACTTTCAGCATCAGCAGCACTTGGGAATTTGTTAGAAATACTGAATCAGGTCTTACTCCAGACTTCCTGAACCAGAATCTGCATTTCAACAAGATGCCCAGGGATTCATATTTACCTGAAAGTATAAAAAGTTCCACATCTAGCCCAAGAACTAGAAATCCAGATTAGATAAACCACGGACAGGGACTAGGCATACCAATGCCTAATTAAGAATTACTCCTAAGGAATTGCTCCGTGTGCAGACAGGTTGAAGATCCCTGCCCTAGATATTGCAATTGAGGAGACAAGAGTAGCAAAAAGCTTCCCCTTTGGGACCCAAATGAGAAACTGACAAATCATTATCTGCTACATCATTGACCCTCAGGGAATGAGACTGCTGAAATTCCCACCTCAACATAAGGTAGATCCCACATAAGAGAGATCAGGAACCCCATGCCCAAAAGATGGGACATGAGCAGATGAAGAAAAAGACACATCTACGGACCTTCAGCCACTCACAGAGGGACAGGTCCAGAAGAACACTCAAAACAGGCATCTCTGGCAGAAAACCATTATGAACACAAAGAGATTCAATTGTGGCACAAAATAAAACTGTTTTTTTCAACTAAAAATGTTTTAATGTTAAAATTTAATAGATTAATTAGTGCTGATGTTAACTGCTAAAATGTGTCCTTGAATATAAAGTATAAGTGTCTCATAAAGAGATGGATATCATGAGTTTAGAAGCTTGAATGATATTATGAGTTGCATTGTGTCCCCCAGAAAAATACATTGAAGTCCTAACCCCATACCTTGAATGTGACCTTATTTAGTCTTTATAGATGTAATCAAGGTAAGATGGGGTCATACTGAATTAGGATGGGCTGTAAATCCAATGACTGGTGTCCTTGTAGGGAGTGAGAGATTTGAAGACACAGAGGATACACAAAGAAGAAGGCCATGTGAATAAGGAGACAAACTGGAGTTGTGCTGCCACAAGCCAAAACACACCAAGGATTGCTGGCCACCACCAGAAGCTAGAAGAGGCAAGAAAGTATTCTTCTCTAGAGACTGAAGAGGGAGCATGGCCTAGCTGATACCTTGATTTTGGACTTCTAGTCTTCGGAACTGTTAGAGAATAAATTTGTTTTGTTTTTAGCCACCTGGTTTGTGGTAATTTGTTACAGCAACCCTTGGAAACTAATACGGATGACAAATCTGGAAGACCCACCATATAAATGGAAGAAAAAATAAATAAATAACAGACAAAAATCTTATTTCCCTGGGGCCAGCCCAGTGGTGCAGAGGTTAAGTGAGCATGTTCCGCTTTGGTGGCCTGGGGTTTGCTGGTTCAGATCCCGGGTGCAGACCTATGCACTGCTTGTCAAGCCATGCTGTGGCAGGCATCCCACATATAAAGGAGAGGAAGATGGGCACAATGTTAGCTCAGGGCCTGTCTTCCTCAGCAAAAAGAGGAAGATTGGCAGCAGATGTTAGCTCAGGGTTAATCTTCTTCAAAAACTAAAAAGTGATTTAAAAAATCTTATTTCCCTGAGTTTAAGACATTTTTGAGGCTTCAGATTGAAAGGGATCAATGAATTCCAGTATTGACTGTAAAAAACATACACCCAGCCTTACATAGCCTGGTAAAAATCCTGTCTCCAAAGTAAACTTCTACCCTCTTCTAGCAGAAAGGAGAAATTTCTACAAAGAAAAAAAAAGCATTGGACTTATCTGAAAAACTAGAAGCTGGAATTTGATGGACTAGTGTTGACAGACTTTGAAGAGAAAAGAATGCAATATAAGAATTTTATACCTAGGTAAGATATCATTCACCTGCATAAATGCCAGCATGCAGAAAATAGACTATCACACAGGAAGTACTACATTTAAAGAAAATAATGGAGAATAGATTATAATCAAACTTCCCATGAGTCAGAATAGAGACTTCAAAATAAAGGTGAAAACAAGAGAATACAATAGTGTACAATTGATCTTATAAAATATATCCAAATTATATTATATATCTTATAAATTAAATTTGAATAATGACTAAGTGGGAAATATATAAGTGCTAAATAGGTTCTTATAATTTAAGACAGTAGCTTGTGAATCTACCGTTATACATATACATCTGTAAGGCCACACATTTTAGATGTAATTTTTGGCTGAAGTGAATTCAAAGCTAATAACTACTTAGACATTTTATTTATCAACTCCCCCACTTATAAATTCATTAATTCAATTTGCCCCTTGATTAATTAGTGTCTACAAAAGTTTTGTTTTTTTGGTTTGTTGCCACCCTTAAGAGGTGCAGGAGTGATAATTTTGTATTGCTTTTATGTTGAAGAAAAACTCTTCCTGAAGTAGAAAATTCTTTTCCTTCAAAACATTGTTCTGCTCTTTTCTAACATCTTTCATGACTGAGGACAAAAGTTTGTTTCCCCTTCTGGTAATGTGTTTCTGCCCCTCTAATCACTACAGTAACCTCATCAGAAGAGATCTTAGCGTGGGTTGCTTTTCATTAATTTTTCCTGACACATGGAGGGCCCTGCAGATAGACAGATTAAGATCTACCTTCAATTCAGGAAATTTCTCTTATATTTAGTTTTTACTCTGTTCTAGTCTTTTCATTTCTTCTACTCTAGTCTAGTCCCTTCCCTAGGAACACAAATCATAGGTATATTGAATCACCATTATCTTATTCTTTTCTCCAACCTCTTTTTATTATAACTTTCATAAAAATCTTATAGCTTTTCTTTGGTGTTCTAGGTAATTTTATCAACTATACCTTAATGATACATTTTTTTGCAGTGATAATTTTGTTCTTTACTACTTCGAATGCTTTAATAGCATTATTACTTTTATTAAATTTACTTTTTTTGGTTCCTTAAAAATCCCTGTGGCTCATTATTAAACATAACATTCATGTTCATTTCAGACACCATGTTATCCTTAATATTACTCCAAAATAGATAGTAGCTAAAATTTGATTTTGTTTCCTTGGGTAAGTCTTCTTCAAATATATGCTCTTCAACTAAATTTTTCACACTATTGGTATAGAATGTGTTAATCTCATCGGTTACCAAAGCATGAGAGTGGTGGGTTTAGCATAATGGATTAATTGGGAGAAGGAGTCTTTCTATTGATCTTCATCTTGCTTGCTTTATTCCTAACATGTTGAAATGTATGCTCCTGGGAAGTAAGCTGGAGGGCGGTGATGTAGGTTGATGTTGTCACCTCAGTTGTGCAGTGATTTCAAGAATGTGGGAAGGAAGTTGACACTATAGGAAGTTGCAGCCAAAGCATATTTTCTCTGAAAGCGTTTTCTCTACATTTGTTGAAATCCGTTGCATGGATGCCAACTCAGCTGGGTTTAGAGAAAATCTTCTCCCATCATAAGAGGCGCTTAGTTCTCTCCCACTTCTAATTCATCTGGCCATACAGGCAAGAATTTATGCCAGGAAAAAAAAAGCCACATCAGACTTCTTTCTATGTGATAAAACTACATGTTTTCTCCTTAATTCTTTTACTACTAATGATCTAAAATTGTTAAATGGCTCTTAGTAGATACTCCCCTACTCTTCCAAGGACTCATCCTCATTTCCAGAACTCCTTGATCTAAATTAGTGGATGTGGCAGCAGACAGACTCTCTAACAGTGACCCCAGTGGTCCCTGCCTCCTGGTATTTTTGCCCCAGAGTAATCCTCTCCCCTTGACTGTGAGCAGGATCTATGACTTGCTTCTAATAGCCTACAGTGGAAATGAAGGGATGTCATACATGGGATTATGTTACATTAGGTTGCAACTTTTCTCTTGCTAGCAGACCCTCTCTATTGGTGCTCTCCCTCACTGCTTTTGATGAAGTACACTGCCATGTGGAGAGGCCCATGTGGCAAGGAACTGAGGGTGCTATCCAGCTGACAGTCAACAAGGAGCTGAGGCCCTTGATCTGACAGCCCACAAGGAACTGAATAGTGCCAACAACCACACAACCTTGGAAATGGATCCTTCCCCAGGTGAGCCTCAGATGAGAGCCCACGCACAGACAAAACCCTGATTAATGTCTATGAGAGACCCTGAGGAAGAAGACGCAGCTGTGCCATGCTCAGATTCCTGGCCTAGAGGATGTGCATTGTTTTAGTGACTACAATGTAGTAATTCATTTTGCAGCTATAGATAAATACTACAGTGAGTTTCTTCTCAAATCAGAATATTGCTACTGAGAAATCGTTTCAGAGAAAAGCAAGTAGTTTTGATTGAGCGACTGTTGCCCTGGAATATAATATACCTATGTCAGGGGAAAGAACTCCAAAATGGATTTTCTCAGTCCTTCCCGTAGCCTATCCATACCTCCAATGCCTGGACCCTTACAATTAGCAGATATTGGTAGAATTTTCCAAAATTTTTTCACCTGAATTCCACAACAATGAACTCTTATAAGGTGTCTTTGAAATATCTGGTTCCCTAGAAGCAGAGACTTAGAAAGGGATTACAAAAGTGTTTTATTTTGTGTTCTCAGGAGGAGTGTGAGTAAAGCGGGAGAGGGAAAGGGAAGAAAGCCAAGCAAGATCTGGTCTCTCAGCTAGAATCTAACTTTAATCCTAGGCCCTTAGGAATCTCTGGAGCAGAAACTGCAGCTCAGAATTGATTCCATCTTTAGGCAAGGGGCCCAGCCTTTGTCTTCTTTGCCAAATAGTCATTGGTCACTGGCTATCCTAGAGGAGTCTGGGAGATTTGGATGAAGATAGAAGCTATGAGTCCTTAGCAACCAACACTCACAGCAACTAAGAGAGAGTTGCACCCACTCAGTGAAGGGCAGGGCACCAACAGCACCCACCAGAAAAGGTAGGTTGTATCCTGCTTTCCGGTGTCATCTTTAAAAGTGTTCTAAGCTATGTTATATCTGATAAACAGTCTTCAAATGTTTGTAATTGGCAATATCTTTAATTTCAGCTGGTCATTTTATTCAGTTAATGTGTGAGAGTTTATACATTTGCTTTTACCACGCTATCTTTCCCAAAGGTTTCCAAGTTTGTGAAAATGGGGTAAACCTAGGGGGTTGTTTATTTATGCATTCTGCATTGGCAAATTCAGAATGAGAACAATCTGCAGTTTACAAATAGGAACTCTCATTTATCTCTTATCCCACCTTACCCCCAAGAAGCAGTCTGTCAAACAGACCTCCTAAGTTAGGTATTTAAGCTTCTGCTTCAGAATGAAAAATAACTACTGCCTAACACAGATTGTGGGTTTGCTGGCCCCGTTCCCAATTGAGTCAGGGGCACAGAGTCTGGAAAAACAAGCCTGGCCTGCCGCTAGGGCTGTCCTCTCACAGTGCCCCCAGGGTGGCTGGCAAGCTTTCTGCCGTCACAGCTGGTATTATCCTGAGTTACTCAGCCAGAGGAAAATTGCTTCCTAATGGAACCCTAAGCCCTCAGTTCAATTTTCCGTTCAGGTCTGAAGAGTGCAATCCCAAGGACTCATGCTAAGCAGGGCCTCTTCAAAAATTATGGTCTGCGATCGTTTGAGAGTCAGAAATTTTCAATTATATAGCCTCCCAGGCTACATTTTAGGGAAAAACAAAACCCAGTTGTTTTTGCTCACTTGTTAAACACTAACCATTTTGTTCCTAGCTCCATTACTTTTTCTTACTTTCTCTCTTTTATGCAAATAAACAGCCCATTTTCAATCTTCCTTGAAATAGAAATGTAGGCTCTGTGTACAGGAAATATGTGGTTTTGAAGTTTGCTTTAAAAATTTTCTTTGGGAACAACTTGAATTTTTTTGACACTTTAAAGTTTCAAAAATGCTTTCACATCCATTGCATCACTTGATTCTCACCACAAGCCTGCAAAGTAGACAGGTGTTATATATAACCCTTAATTTACAGACTAGAATTCAGAAAGCATCCATCTTCTTAAAATCGTGCTGCTAGGAACAAACAGAACTGAGATGTGAACCAGATTTTCTGACTTCAGTCAGATGCTGTTTCTCTTCCTCCATGCTGCCTTTTTTTTTTTTTTTTTTTGGTGAGGAAGATTGGCCCTGAGCTAACATCTGTGCCAGTCTTCCTCTATTCTGTATGTCGGATGCTGCCACAGCATGGCTTGATGAGCAGTATGCAAGTCCATGCCCAGGATCCGAACCTACAAACCCCAGGTCACCAAAGAGGAGCACGCAAACCCAACCACTATGCCACTGGGCCAGCCCCACTCCGCATGTTGTCTTTTAACTGTCAGCAATAGGCATTCTCAATTTCTTTCTTAATCCTGGGGATTTTTGCTTTATTGTTATTTTTGCATTCAGGGATCCCAGAAACATACAACAGGACTTAGCAACGCCCCATTTAGTGTCATTCAACACTGGCACTCCCTTTATGTATTTCCACATTCTCGAATGAGGACCCTGACTTAATTGCCTCATCTGGACATGTTATTTTACCATTGTGACTCCAAGATGGGCTGGTGAGTCCCAAAACTAGCATATTATTGCAGTTTATTTGAATTTTATTGTATCACCCTTATGCTTTATTTCTACTGCGTTTCAAAGCAATCCTTAGCACGTGTGGTATCACTTAAATAAGACATAGCACTGCAAAGTAAGAGTTCTCTAAATAGTCCCTGTGCAACCACAGGAGGCCCCTTCCAAACCAAAAAGCTGTGAAACTTATCTGTGGGTCGGTTGTAAATTTTGATCTGGAGGCATACTTAATAGCTTTTCAGTGACTATCGTAAAGGGAGTATTTACTCAAAATGATGTCTGCTTATATTATTTCTTTGCCAAATTGCTTCCAGCAACTAGAAATCTGCTTGTTCCTCTCCATCAGTGTCCTCCCCAGAAAGGAGACATTTTCTGTTTGTGGACTACATGAAATATTTGATTTTACTGGACAATCTCTAAAGTTCAGCCAGAAGGACAAACAGCATATCCAATGATTCTCAACCTTTTCACTAAAGATGCTTTTATTATTTCTCTCCTTGACTTGAAATATTTCATCTGCCAAACTTCACATTTACCAAGGAATCCTTTATTTCCCCATTTTTAGTGACAACAAACATATATAACAAGAGCAAACGCATAGAGCACTTGATGTGCTGGGTGCTGTTCTAACGATTGGCATAATTAACTTTAACTTTTTGTTATCTTCATTTTACATGCAAGGCACAGAAAAGTCAGACAACAGGCAGCAAGTAAGAGCTGAAATTTGAGTACAGGCAGCTTAGCTCCAGAGTCAATACTATTCATCTCTGCATACGCTGCTTCCCGTTTGTAATATGCAGTTAGCACAGATCAGTGAAAACACCTGGCTCTTTTAATTTCAGAAAGGTGGAACCAATAAACGCGTGACTTCCTCCAATAGGCACACACCCCAGGTGGAAACCATTCTCCGTGGAGTCAGCTTACTGAAACCCAAGCTTCCACTCCTCCCTTTGTCAGCTTTATACCCTTAAATTCATCTTTGAAATTCCCAAGTCTCCAATTCTTAGGGTGAAAATAAGGATATTAAGATTTATCGTATCTATCTCATTCACTACTTAAAAAAGAAAAATGCTTTATTGCACAACTTAATATGTGCCAGGCACTGTTGCTAGATCTAAAGAAATTCAGAGTCTAGAGTGGAGGTATAAGAAAATAACCATATTTACATGCAGTGTGACAGGTTTATGCCATAGGAGTTATTGAATAGTAGAGGAGTTGAGAGGGAGAAATGTGTCACATTTCTCCAGAGTGGGCAGGAGGGGAAGGTAATGTCAAGAAAACATCATGGAAAAGATGATTCCTGAAATGCGTCTTAAAAGATCGGGACACATAATGATGGGGAAACAGCGTGTGTGAAAACATGAAGATACAAAGGGAAAAGATATGCCCTAATTTCAAACACTTCTTAAAGTACAGAAGACACAGTCCCTGGGCAGTTAGCAGGAGAGGAGACTGAATCACACAGAGAGCTGGAAAGGTAGAAATTGGGTGACAGGACAAAGCATTTTATAAACTCCAAAGCATAATATAAATAGACAACAGTATTTAGGATGGTCATCACTAAGGACACGAGTCATACTGAGGACTCAACATTTTCCTGAATTGCAGAATGCCAGCACAAGCACAGCTGTGGATGGTCCTAGAATCAGGGGTCCCTCAAACTTGTCAGAAGCTCTGAAAACTTTATTCCTGAGAGCTGCTCCTGAATCATGTGAGAGGTTGAAACCGTGACTTCTTTACCCCATCTCATCCAGAATTTCAAATGACACGCTGTAATCTCAATTAGCTGCTTTGCACCTAGAGAAGCCAAACCTGTGTTTCTGACAGAAGCTTAGAGAAATTCAGGAGACCCAAAGGATCCTAAACAAAGGACTTTTGGCCATCTCCCCTTCAGCCTGAGACAGAGAGTCTGGATTATTTGGATAATTGCTCCAATTTTCTATTTCACTTTGCTTTCGTAAATGAGGAAGGAAATGATGAGCAGAATAATTTAATTCAGACCTCCTGAAAACACATTTATTCTTCCTTCCCTCATTCACTCTCCATTTTACTTCTGGCGAATTTCAGTAAAAAATAGGAATATGCACTGTCTGCGGAAATTACACTGGCATAATAAATCCATGAAATTTTCAGTGGGGCACAGGTGGGAAGAAGACAGCTGTTGCCCGTTTAGGCAAATGTGCATGTTTTTTAAAAAGGAAATTGTGTATAAATTGACCAAAATAACGGCTTTTCTAAATAATTGAGATAATTCATGCTATTCTCCTTTTTGCTTTGTTAGTGTAAGCAAAAGTTTTATAGTCTTTAAAGATACGTTAAGTTTCTTTTATCTTTACTTTCTCAGGTGTACAAGGAAGATATTGGTAACTGTATCTGTGCAAATCTCACATGGATTTGATCATTTCATTTGCAGGCAAATTAACAAGATCTTAAGACAATACTGTGGCTACAGATTGTTTTGTTACATGTGTAGTCTATGTTATTTTATTTCAAACATGGAAATGAAATCAATGTTCCTGGAGCAAAGATTATCTGTAAGGTACCAGATTAGGCTTTGGGTGGAAAAGAGAAGTCCTACATCATCGTACCAGCTTTCAATTAAATTGGAGATAAATGGGTGACAAGTTTGCAAAATTAACTCATACTTCAACTTGGATGTGAAGAAACATGCAATTTTAAAACTAATTTGATGTTTATCTAAAGCCTTGATTTGATTAGTGAAAACAATAATGATAATAACTTTTATTCCTACCCTATTTAAACTTTAGTCTGAACCAATATTATAAAACAGTCCCTTTGGGTAATTTTCAATACTTTCTGAGTAAAATGTGTTTCATTTATCAGAGACTTTCCACTTCCCAGTTTCTCTTTCCAAGATAACATCAAATACACAGGGAAGAGTTTGCTATGACAAAGCTGCCAAGGGTAGGGAGAGGTGGCAATGGGGACCCTGGCCCTCATCCTTGTTCTTGGGCTTGCACTGGCTCTCATATTCTGACATGGGCATTTGTATTCTTACCTTCTGGCATTTGCAGCTGCTGGAGTAACTCTTGATCTGGATTCTTCCAACTTAGTCCATCCTGATATCAATCACTGAATGACTCAGCCTCAGAGTGCCTGCATCCACTCGACCAGCCCTGCAGTCCATGAAGGCCTTGACTCCAGTGTCCCTCCCCTCCCCTGCCACACAAGCCCTGGGACAGGCCCATGGCATCTCGGCTTAGCATCAGTACCAGACAAGAACCTCAGAGATCTCCCCAGCCCCCACCCACACCCCGCCAGCCCACCACCTGACAACACTGTGCTCTTAGCCTTATTTTACTCTCAACTATCTAGAACACTTCCTTGATGCCTGAGCCTTAGCATGAAAAGAGGAAATCAGAATACTTCTCTCTCCCTGCATCCATGTATTAAATATCATAGAAAAGTTCTAAATAGTAGCTAAACAGTTTTTTGCTATGATCGGTTACCCTAACAGAAAAATGTTCCAAAAGTCAGACATGCAATCCTCAATCTGCAGAGTGTTCCTTCCTCCCTTCCAAAAGCAGGAGGTCATTCACCTACCTTCATTTAACTCACTCAAATCATGCGTGCCAGGCACTGGTCTAGGCCTGGCTTCTCAGAGATGAAAAGCAGTCAGGCCAACAGTGTTGCCTCTCTAACGGCAAAGACAGAGAGACAGAGGCAATCACAGCACACAGAAATCTGCTGGGATGGAGGAAGCACAGGCCCTGGGGAGCAGAGAGGAGACACCTAGCCAGACTGGGGAGTCCAGGGAAAGCTGCCTGGTGAAGCAGCGTCCGAGCTGAGTTCTGAAAAAGAAACAGAGATTGTCTAGGGAATGACAGTAAGAGCATGTCATGAGAGGAAGCAGCAGTGTAGAAAGACAGGGAGGTGTAAGAGTGTGGCTCATTAGTGGAACTGCCGAGTGGCTTGGTCTGGCTCCCTTGCACATATTCCACATTCATGTCCCCTTCCTCTCTTGAGGGGCTTTGATTTTGACTTGATTTCTTACAGCTACGAACAAAGGCTTAAATGCAAAGTAGAAATGAACAGGGTCATATGAGATGAAAAAGTTGTCGATGGATACCTTTTGGAGATGAAAGCAGAAACATTTTATAATATTCTTTAAAAGAATATGATTTTGCTTTTAAAGAGTTCAGGCTGCCTCTTGGTTTCAAACAGCAGAATAATTGGCTATTGTTGTTGGTTTCTTTTTTTTTTCTATCTAAAAGAATTTCTTTTAATATTCTCCACCAATTACAGAGCAGTGTGAAGGTAAAGCACACAGGAAAATTCCAGAATTCATAAATGCCACAGTAACAAGGCAGTCTGCCTAAAGAATGCATGTTTAAACTACAGAATAACGGGAAAAGATTAGCATTGAATATTTTTGCTATGGTAGACTGTCTTCATTCCTACTTTTATGTAAATGAGGACTCTTTAAAATGCGTGCTTCTCACATTTATTTAGGCCATGTAGAAGTAAACAATATAAATTAAGGAGCATGATACGAGCATGGAGGAGTGGTCCAAGTACAGCACAAAAAGATGTTGAGAAAATGACAAAGGAGTAAAGGTTGAGGGTATTCCTAAGGTAAAATTCCTAGGAAATTACGCAAATTGGAATCATTTACTTTGGAATGGATGAAGCTTACCTCTAAACTTAGAACCATAAATGTTTATGCAGCTGACTAGAATTACCAAGATTACCTATCTAGTCACTCTAGTTGAGAGAAATTATTTAGAGGAAAGGTGAACAATTCATCCAAAAATATGTTAAACATCGTTTCAATTAGTCAAGACAATTCCACCTGCTAGAATGGCATATAAAAAGGTTTAAGTTGAAATCTTGGGTCTCTCCCTGCCTGATAAAAAAGTAAATAAATATTTATTCCCACAAGAATGTATCAATATTTCTACATTTTAAAGAAGAGAACTCCACCCTTTTCGTTCAGTTCAGTAGTCAACCTCTTTCTTCAAACCAGTAGATTTAACAAGTACTACTCATTCTTCTTCTTAAAATGTAATTGCCTGTGGTTTCCTTTAGGGCTTAGAGCCATGAAACATCCCTTCTAACAGAATTAGTTTGGTGTATAGAGGGGTGAGAGGGCATGGAGACCAAGCTGAGAGAGTTTTTATGGAGTCAGAGAGTTCCTTACTAAGCTCATGTGATTATTTTCACACCATTACTCCAGAAGTCCCAGTGTAGAATATGCTCAGTGTTTCTTAACGATTGCCGAGGCTAATGTCAAAAGATGAGTTTATAAGAAGGACTTCAAAATCTCCTTGATTAGGCTTTCTCCTCAAAATAGAGAAGGTCACAATGGCACACAGGTGGGATCCAGGGGTAACAGGCCAGTGATAGTGATTGGAGGAAGAGGGGAGAGGATTCTAAGCCCAGAATAGAACCTGTCCCTGAGATTGTATTCTGACCCAGTCTTGATAGTCCAAAACATGAGTTTTGGGGAAAGGGCCAAAATAGAAAAGCCAGTATCACCATAGTCTCTAAAACATTGAAAATAAAAGTTGATGTCTACAGGATTGTACAAGACATCTCATTTGTTTGACAGGAAGCCAACAGATGCTTCACTTGCATTGATAGGCTCAACTTGGCATCAGGAGCCAAAGTCCTCACCAGCAGTCCCCACTGTGGGAATCTGTAGACAGAAAAAGAGACAAGGATATGGCGGACAACATACACCATGGTTGCATATTTAGTGACACTATCAGCTTTACTAAAACTTAAAGAGAAGAGAGACTTGGAATAGGGCTGAAATTGCTGTCCTTGTAGAAATATCCAGAGAAGCACCATTTTTATTGTAAGACCATGATACATAGTTTTCCTTCTAGGCTGATGTGGGCTGAGATAAGAATCACATGATAAATTTCCTTCTGTGGCATTTAATCATGTCTCCGAGGTGCGAGTTTACCTGCTATGTGATCCATTCACACTTTAGCAGTTTATTATCTCCTTGCCTTCTATTGAACTAACTCTGGGAAAACAATAGGAAAAGTCAGAGGATGTAATCAAGCTTCCAGTTCCTCCTCCATGAAAAAGATACAAGTTCCAAATATACTCATTTGACTGGGACATTAGAAATAATAGTACACTCAAGGGAGGTGATTCCTGTCCGAGATATCTGATGTCTCATGAGATCAGAAGACCCAGGTCCTCTTTCTGCTGTGTTGGGCTCTGACCATCAGGAAGTTGACTTGGCAGTACTTCATAAGGATTATAAAGAAGATATGCTCTAGAGGAAGAAAGAGGTAGTTGTTGATTTCACACCTAGATTTAGCCTGAGCCTCAGTGCCCAGAGCTGGGGTTCTCCTGGTCATATTGACCTCAGTATTCTCACCTCTAGTCCTTCATGGTTTCTTTTTTTTTCTTAAGGATATAACATTACATTTGGTGACTGAAATGAGACTGAGATATCATGACCACATTATTCCTTTTGGTATGTCATTCCTTACCAACATGTACGGGAAATTTTGCTTTATGTCTGGAGAATGGAGGAGTTTGCTGCAGAGCAAAGCACAGAGAGGAGAATGACAAGGGAAGAAGCAGGTCCCCCTCTGGTTCCTAAGCCTGTGTTTAAGATCTGTTATTACAGGGGTGAAGGACTGACTATCATAGACCTGTCTTCATGAGGTTTTAGTCGAGAGGGTTGGCCATAATTTTATTCTTCCACACAAACGAGACTGGAGACAAGGAGAGCTACTTCGAGGGCACTGATGACAGACTGGGGTCATAGTCAAGGAGAAAGTAGATCTTCTTCCTTCAATGTGCATGGAACTCAAAACAGGTCTGGTCCCCTGAGGATTGAATATCTTGAGTTGGTGTCCTTAGCAAGAACATTGGGGTTCTCAGGGGAGGCAATTGGTAACATTGTGGGTTCTCTGAGCCAAGTGATTTAGTGGGTGACAGCTGAGGGGAAATGGAATACAGAACAGGAGAGGACAGACAGTATGTTTACTGGATGGAGATGCCTACCACTGACCCATTGTAAGGACAGAGAAGACCACCTTATGAAACTCTGGACATAACTCCCATCAGAAAGAAAACCCTGTGTGAATAAGAAATTGGATTTTATTCTTTGTCCCCCATGCCTGGCATTTGGTGGGTCCTCAGTAAATATTTGTAGTGGAATAGCTTCAGGATGCTTTAAGGGAGGCTGATTTCAAGAACTAGTTCAGTGAGTACTTGAGCTAGGATCCTTTGATCACTAAAATATTCATGACATAACTTGGTAGACACAAAGTAGTCAGTGGTATTTGTTTTGTGGGCAGACGGATTTAGTTTGGGTCACTCCATGAAAGAAGCTTTTCTCTTTGGGACAGGGATGGAGGAGAGAGAGGCAATTTAGGGCGAAAGGTGGGCATGACTTTTGCAATGGCAAATCCGGTGGGTCTGGGTACTGTTTCTCTTTCACGTGTGGAATGATGCTCTTGTTTTCCACAGCTCTGCTCAGCTTCATTGATCAGACAAAGAACATCTCTGGGCATCCTGAGAGGCCTCCAGAATTTCTCCCTCACTTGTGTGATTCTTAGATACCAAGATATGGTGACCACTGCAGTGCCCCAAATTTCCTTTGAATCAAAAGCTTCCTCATACCAGTCTGTACCAAGGCTCTGCTAATCCCACATCAGGCAGTTTCTCAGCATAAGGTGCCTGTTTAAAATGCAAATATATTACCTTGAAGAGGTAACATATTAATACATTACCAGCCATTAACACTACAACACAAATTAGTTTATCAGTCAGTCACTGAGTAGGCGTAGCCTCAGGGAATGGTACATAGGGTGGATTTGTTAATTTTTCCCCATTTTAGATTATGATTTATTATACAAACAAAAATTGCAGGAGGAATAAAGAAATCTAAAACAAGGACTAACTTCCCCCCTCCCATGGTCCTATTGTAGTAATATATTAATTGTTTTGTCTGGGTTCCCTTTCAGCTCCTATTCAAATTCAGAATCAGCTTCAACCCAAATGTTTTCCATTTTTTATGAATAATAATAGTTAATATTTATTAAGTGCTTACTGTGTGCCAGGCACTATCCCAGAAACACTTAAAGAAATTAAGTCATGTCATCTTAACAGCAGCTCATGAAATGGGCACTGCTTTATCCTCATTTTACAGGTGAGGGGACAGAGGCCCAGAGAAGTTAAGTAACTTGCCAAAGCCAGTAAATAATCAATTTAAATCCAAGCATTTGCCTCCAACATCCATGCTTTTAACCCCTGAACTAAACATCCCATTTACCAGTAAGGAAACTGAGGCATTGTGAGTTAATTAATTTGTCTACAGTTCCATAAATAATATGTGGTGGAACCAGAGTTTGAGCAGTCTGCTTGGTCCTGAGCCCACCCTCTTAACAACACTGTACAGATGACAGACACATTGTCCTAGCTGATACTCATAGCCTCTGAATGAAGGTGGTATCATTATATCCATGTTACAATTTTGAGGTCCAAGAAGACTGATTAATTTGCCCAAATGCAGATCATAAATGACAAACGCAGGTTGTAAATCCAGATCTTCTGATTCCATGTTTAGTACTTGTTTATGTTCTTTTTTATCTGCCTCTATTGACATTCAAATTTTTCAATATAGTTTAAACAAAATATATCATCTATATGTTTCCTACTTTATTCATTTAATGTAATTGAAGGAGCTTTTCTCTTGTTACTAAGTAGTTTTCATAATTATCATTGCATTGGTAGACTGATAGTACCCTGGGGTGATCAATCAAAATGTACTTAATCACCCTGGTTGAATTTTTTGTTTTCTTTATATTTTTCTGCTGTTATAAATGTCACAATAAAGACATGCAATATCCATGCAATATCATTTTGCTTTTAAAGTCTTTCTTCAGGAATGGTTATGTACAGAATCTCTCATTTTGTTTGATTTTCTAACAATGATTCAACCCTATGCAGAAAGCAGAGCATCATCTTTTTGCAGACAGCCATAGCAACAGACACTTCCCCAGCAGCTCCTATGTGTACGCTGTCTGGAGAGACCTGAATTTTTCTACTCAGTGGCTGCTTCAGAGGCATTCAGCAAATCAAACTGTGCCACCTACTTGCTTGCAGAGTGACCATCAACTGGAACATGGCCTTCTACTTTCTGGTGGCTGCTGCATGCAAGGAGCCAAGCCTGAATCTCAAGAATGGTTGTCACAGTTGGACTTTGGATCAATGTCATCTATCTGGGAACAGGAGCATACTTTTTGGAATTGCCTAGACCACTGAGCACCTGTCCCAACTGCGCCTGCCCTGTTGGGCTAAAAAGCACAAATGCCCAGTAATTAGTTGGGCATCTCTCTTAGTATAGTCACCAAGACAAAGTAAATTCTTACGATTCTCTTCTCATCTGTCCTCTAGAATTTAAATTCCTTGGGAACCGAATCTATCTTGGTTGAGTCTTGGTATGGGCTCTATACCCAACTGATCCTCAAATATTAATTTATGTCTTCTTGTTGGTCAAGAGGCATGCCTTATGCTTTATAGTCAGTTAAGTCAAACAACCGCTTTCCCTAAAATTAAAGATTGATGATTATGGGAAGAGTTTGTATACTTTGGATTGCATTACAGAGGTAATCTATTTATGCTAATTATCATGTCTCATTCCATAACATTTTCACTGAGTGAAATATTGATTTTTAAAAATAAAAGTCACCTTGAAAAAGTGAGGGGTAACATATTCAGCATAGAGCTGGAAAAAAATTCTTTTTAATTAATCTAATCTCACTACATAAATAGATTTGAGGAAACAAGTATTTTACAAAAGTTTATTATTATAAATTCTTCTTAAGGTTATATTTTTATGGAAGCACTCTGACTTAGAGAATAAGGTCTTCATAATGTCTTCTGTCAAAATAAATTATTGAGTTAAACAAATTTGGAGTTAAAGTATCAGTGCCAGAATAGAGGTAAATATTCACCTATCTCAGCTACAGCCAAGAGCTTTCCATTGCCAGATGCAAAATATGAGCTCTGCTCTTGAGAAAACCTATGTCTTAAGGCTATTTATGTCGTTGCCACTTTGAACATTTTCAATATTTAATTATGAATTTTAAATTTGTTTATCTTACAATTGCATTCTATGAAGCAGTTGAATATCAATTGTAACCAGCTGGGAGATGAGAAATAGAAATATACTGTGGCAACTTCTAAATATAAAACGTCAATAACAAAAATGAGTTACAAGCTATTAAATATTACTGTTAGGTAATTTTCCAAGTTCTACAATTTTCATAATCTATAGAGCAAAATTAATAAATATTTGCGTTATGACCTAAATTTCAAATTCTATTTTATAGAATGTAGGAAAAAGAGGGGTCAATTGTAGAAATAATTAAATCAATTCTGAGCTTTGTCTCTGGAATAAAATTCCCTGGAAGTTTTCTGTTCTTTTCCAGCTCTGCAACCCAGTGGGTTGGGTTCCCACTGATAAGCCCATAGAGCAGCAGAATAGCTGATCAAAGATAAATTGCAAGCATTTTCAAACTCTTGAGACCAAGTGTAGTGTTCTCCGGAGGTCCATCACCAACTGCTGCAGCAGCAGAGGGAGGCCAAGGCTTCAGGGATCCCAGCTCCCCCACTGCTTTCCAGCAGAGCGGCACCATTTTCGTCTGTTTTGCAAACCGGCTTTCCATATAAAAGTTCTTTCTCAGGGATTCACTGAGGATGAAGGTGTTGTACTGCTAAAACTATTGTTATAATTTAATGAAGATGTTAGAGAGTAGGTCAAGTCAATCATTTTTCTTTTCTTAACTTCTTTTGGCATTCTAAACAAAACAATTTTAGTACAGACTTAACTGATCATTTAAAGCAATCTGCAAAGTGAAACAGAGGTTAACAGAGACCAAAAGGAACACACTTGGATCTTTAAGTAACCTAACATACTAAGGAACAGAGATAAACTAGAAGATGACTGACACAGTAAATCAAGTGGTAAGGAAAGAAAAATGAGCTGTTAAGTCCAGAGGAAAAAAAAAAGGCAGACTATGCTTTCACTTTAAGCTTTGGTTCAAATATTTAAAGTGGGAAATGTTATTTTTTCAACATTGGTTTTGGCTCATCACAGCCGAGATTTTTCATAGATGTTGTTCAACTGGGATTATAAACTAAAAAAAGAGGAAAAGAGGCTAAACCAAGAAACAAGACTCAAAGGAGAGTAGAATGTAATAAAGGAGAGACTTCTTCAGGAACTAAGGTTTTTCTCTGTCTGTTAGACAGTCCAATCTACTCTTTAATCACATTATTCCTTCAACAAATATTTATTAAGGCTTTACAAGCGCCAAGCTATTCCAAGTCCAGTAAATTATGAAGAATGGTTTTATTGTCTCCATTAGAGAAGGGAAACTTTATATAGTTGGAAACTTTTCAACTCCTACTCTTATTGCACCTTCTTCTGGGTTCCTATAATACTTTCTCATGTTTTTAGTAGTATTTATCACATACTTTTAAAAACATAGTTATTTTTGCATATGTTATTCCCCGTATCAGGCTGCAAACACCTTAAAGTACAAACCAGGTCATGCACCTTGGGTCCTCTTATGTTGCCTTCTACACAGCAAGTATTCAATGTGTGTTTAGTGAATTAAATTTTAAAAAACCATGAAGAGAGATATCATTTACATTTTCAGAAAACATACCTTCAGTAATGAATTTAGAGCAGGCGAACTTTCATCTACTCACTACTATCCTAGGACATGCTAAAGAGCTATTGTTTATTCCATTTATTTCTACCAGAGGCCTAGAAGGTGGGTAAAGGCAGGTGCTATTAATTCTACTTTAAATATGGAGCAGCCGAGTAGCAGAAATCATGTTAAATATCATTTATTTTATAGAAGAGAAATCCAGGGCAAGAATGAAGTTCTCACACTTCATACCTCAGTGTTTTTTTTTTTTTTCCATGAGTTTCCACTATCTAATTATTAGCCAATGCACATAGCTGGCCTCTCTCTCCATTTTGGTGGTTTAGGTTGGTTATACAGGGAGAGAAAACTTCACGTTACTGGTCACACATCAGACAGTTCTTCTCAAATATCTATTCAAACAATCAGAGCTGTATGTTGGTGAAGAACACCTGAGAGACACTTAATGCTGTGTTCTGACGTGAAATGCTCATAGTACATACAGATATGCCAGATGTTGAAAAATCAAAACTTCACCCATTCAATTATTTATTCAGTACATATTTTAAAATATTCAAAATATTTACTATGTGCTAGGCACTGGGCAAAAGCTTCAAGGAGTTTACGATGTAATGGAGAGATAAAAATAATAAGCAAACTCCACTAATGAATAAAAATTATTGAATACAAAATACAGTGAAAGAATCAAATGCAGCACTATGATGGAGAATAAGATGGGGAAGGGATCTATTTAAAAAGAATGATTAATCCTCATATCATAGTTAGGAGGTGATAATTAAGCTGAGAAGGAGCCAGCGATATGAAATTCCAGAGAAGGGGCATTCCATAAAGAAAGGAAGAATGAACAAATATGCTAAAGTGGGTGAAATCTTGGGAGGGAAAGTAAAAGACAACATGACCAGAGTGTGGTGAAAGAATGAGTTGAGATTCTAGAAATAAACAAGGGTCATTCCATGCCAGTCCTTTTAGACCAATATAGGTAGTTTGGATCTGATTCAAAGTGCAATGGAAATCCATTAAAATATTTTAAAGCAGGCAAGTAGCAAAATTTATTTTTGAAAGATCATTCTGGATGCTATAGGGACAATAGATAGCAGGGAGAAGTTCAGTAAAGGGAGTAGAGAAACCCAGGAAACTGTTGAAGTAGTTCCAAGTACTACTATTATATGGCTTAAATTGGAATGCTGGTGATGGATGTGTACAGTGATGAGATATGAGATGTAATTTGTGGGTAAAACATACAGGCCTTATTAATAGATTAGAAGTGGAGGGACAGAGAGAAGAAAGAACAAAGGATTTTCCCCAGGTTTCTGGATTAAGCAGCTGAGGAGAAAAGCTGTACTATTTACTGACGCGAAGAAGACTATGAATGGAACGTGATTCACAAGACTGATGCTAAACATAGGCTGTCTGTAAAACATCCAAATGAAGATGTCAAATGGGCAGTTAGATGTCTAAGACCGGAGGTCTAAGAAAATGTTGGACCCAGAGATATAAATTGTAAGTCACCAGCACATAGATGATATTTAAATCTGTAGAAATGTATGAGACCTATTACCAAATAAAGGCTTTAGGGAGAAAAAAGAGAGGCCTATTACAAAACACTGAAGAACTCAAACACTTAGGGATCAGTACAGAGGAGAGGAATCAACGATAGAAGCTGAGAACAAAGGGAGAGAAAGAAAACTAGGCACACGTTACCAAACAAGAGAGAGCAATGTTTCAGGGAGATCTTCAATGTCAAATATGCTGAGAGGTCACCTAAAAGAGAACAAAAAGAATATACTAGATTTGTCAACATAGATGTGTCAGAGACCTTAACAAGAACGGTTTTGGGGAAATGGTTGGGGGCAGAAGCCAGAGTGGAGTGGGGTTGACAAGTGAAGAGTATCTGACACAGTGCTCAGAGAACTTTCTGGAGAAGGTTGGCAGTGGGAGGGCCGTTCATGCATTTGATTCTTTTGTTTGTGTTGCTCATTCAGTTGATTAAACAAAGAATATCTAATTTTAACAATGAAATTTTCTGATGATCCCTTCAAGATAGATGCGTTGCAAAATGTACTTGCAAGGAATAGTAGTCTGCAATAAAAAAGAATGAATGAGTGATACCTGCAACAACCTGGATATATTTTGCGGACATGCTGAGCAAAAGAAGCCACAAAAAGGAGGACACACTCTATGATCTCATTCATATGAAAAGAAAATGCATACTAACCTATAAAGACAGAAAGCAGATCAGGAGTGACCTGGAGGCCAGAGGTAGGAGGGACTGCAAATGTACATAAGGAGACTTTTGGGAGTGAGGGAAAAATTCTTTATCATGATTGTGGTGGTTTCAGGAGTATATACAGCTGTAAAAACTCATTGAATTATACACTTTAAATATATGTTTAAATACTATACACTTTAAATACAGTTTACTGTACATAAATCATAAAACAAGAAATTTGATTATGTAAGCTAAAATTCCAAATATTTTCTTTCAAAAATTATATTGTTAGAGTTCAGTTATTAATTAGTGGTGACTTCTTTTATTCTTTTTTTTTAGAGATTGGAACCTGAGTTGAAAACTGTTGCCAATCTTTTTCTTTTTCTTTTTTTATTCTTCTCCCCAAAGCCCCCCAGTACGTTGTTGTGTGTTCTAGTTGTGAGCACTTCTGGTTGTGCTACATGGGACGCTGCCTCAGCGTGGCTTGATGAGTGGTGCCATGTCCAAGCCCAGGACCCAAACCGGCGAAACCCCGGGCAGCGGAAGCAGAGCAAACAGACTTAACCACTCGGCCACGGGGCTGGCCCCTAGTGGTGACTTCTTAGTTTTAAATCCTTCAATGTATTTTTAAAAGATTTCTCTGTTCTAATTCTTGCCTATTAACTTTTGCTTGAAAATATAATCTAATTCCTTTGGAGAACAGGAGAAAACAGATATTAGTATGAATCAGGATATCAAAAGCAATTGAATTACAGAACTAAAAAATTATTTTTCCACTCATATTACCTGATTTTGTATTTTAACATGCAAATACATTCAGAAATCTCGTAAAAAAATGTACTTGCAAGTAATGGAATGACTTTATCTGACATAAAGAAGTGTTGACTGTTAGTCAAATAATTGTCAAGAATATCTCTTCAAAAAAATGATAATTTCAATTTTAAAACAGTTGCTCTTAAACCATTTTTCTGACAATAATTAGAAGAAAGGACTAATTGTCTATCAAGGCAATTACTAGCATATGTTAATAAAAGCTTATCACAAGAAGATAAGAGTATATGTACCTTTTTCATCTCTATAACAGGAAGCATATATATAATTCAACTAGAAGTTGTTTGGGGTCACTGAGGAGCATGGTAAGTGCTAAGTTTAAATCTTTGTTCCCAAGATGCTGAAATTGAGACACGACGTAAGCACTTTTAAATTATCAAACACTACCAGAACGAATGAGAGAAATGAGAAGAGCTGTGAGAGTTTGAAGAAGCATGAAGGTAGAGGCCTTATATGTTTTCATTAAACTTACATGTTAAACAACAAACTTTTATGGATCTGAGCTTTTACATAAGTGCATGACAAAATTGCAGAAGATGAGTCAAACAGATGCTTCATTAAGCCAGGGATATATTGTGGATATTAGTATGAAACCTCACTCTCTTATAAAAAGATATGATTTTCCTGCCAAGTTATTCCTTTCAGAAGCTTTTTGATATAATATTTTTCAACATTTTCTTTTTATCCAAATATAAGTTCTGCGGGGATTGACATCTATTTTCGTCTGTTACAAAAGGAACAAAATTAAGTCTTGTAACTGTTAGGAGTCTTTCAGTTGCAAGTGACAGAAGACATAAATCAAAACGTCCAGTGGTGGGGTAACCCCCGCCCCAAACCGCATGATGAAAATAAGAGATGGAGCCTTTGCCAAAGGTACTCCAAGAAAGGTGGAAAATGGATATTATGCCATAAATAAGAGAGGTCCATTGCAGTCCAACAGGGGCAAAGCCACATTATTGACTAGCCTTTCTAAAAACGTTCATGGTTGTAGAGAAAAAAACCAGAGAATAAGAACTATCATTTCACCAGAGTAAGCTACTGCTTAAGATGTCTTATCTAGATCCATTCCTTTGGGATTGTCAAATTTTAATTTTCCTTTCTAAAAATCATTTTAGGCATCTTTACTGAAATAAAGAGTGATTTCCTACTGTTCTAATTAGCCTTTCATGTCCCTCCCCAAAGACTTTTTCTCATGCACAAACTAGTGGGATACATGAAAGGTTTACCTCTATATTTAAAAATAATCATAAATCTGAATTTCTATCAGGAACCTAAAACTATATATAAATCTCTGTGGCCTTTCTCATATGAGCAAATGGGTTATCTACTAATTAGTATCTTTTTAATTAATGATCTTTCATGCTCTTCCCACTATTAAAGGTAGAATTCCTAACTCTATGCTATTTTCAAGTAGAATACAACTCAAATTATATTTTCATCTTTATCTAGGAAGCCCTGCATTAGCTAATCCAAGGAAATGAAAATCTGTGTCGGACTGTTATATCATATTAAGCTTATAATATATAAAAGAAAACACTTACGTTTGTGTGCATATAGTGTCTTCTCAACTTAAAAATTATCTTCGTATGACAGTCTTTCTACTAAATGATAAATGAACAGTTACTTTTTGTGTGTTTGCGTGTGTGTGTGTGTGTGAGGAAGATTGGCCTTGTGCTAACATCTGCTGCCAATCTTCCTCTTTTTGCTTGAGGAAGATTGTTGCTGAGCTAACATCTGTGCCAGTCTTCCTCTCTGTTATGTGGGATGCTGCCACAACATGGCCTGATGAGTGATGCTAGGTCTGCGCCCTGGATCCAGGCCTGCGAACCCCAGGCTGCAGAAGCAGTGTGCATGAACTTAACCACTATACCACCAGGCCGGCCGCCAGAATTGCTTTTTAATTTCAATGTTTACCATCTTTGGGTTTTAATCCCAGAGATTAGTTCAATTTCTCAAATCAAATAAGTTTGAGTAACTAACGCTAGTTTCCCAAATAGATGTCAAAAAATATGCCAAAATAATTTAATATGTGTAAAGGAATATTTGCCAGGATATATAATCTCTGCTTTTACAAGGCATCCTAAAATCCTACTTTAATTAAAATACTCAGTGGCTCCAGCACAATTTCCTTCACTTTTAAGATCTATGGGTTTCCAGCAGTTGTGCAAAGCCTTCCTATTTTGAGGGATCTGGACTCAGAGATCTCGGCGAAGTCAAACCAGAGCATAAATTCATCAGGCAGGGCTAGGACCCCTGTGGGTAACCATTTAATATCTGCCTGCTTTACTTTTATAAAGAGATATCAGAAGCTGGATATGGTCATTTGGGGGAAGGAGATGGCTAAAAATGGCGTGTCAAAAATCCAGAGAAAATCATTGAGTTTTTGAGTCAGGAAAGTTTACGATTCCGGGCTATACAGAGGTTGGACTCCGCATACATGCAAGTAACAAAGGCAGCAATCCTTGGTGAGAAGATGACAAAAGAAACTGAGTTTCTGTGAAGCAAATGCAATTTAAGGCCCCTTCTTTTGCACAAGTCCCTTCCAAAGTCTGGATGAGGCCTCGGAATTGTGATCACGTAGTCCTCCATTTTCTTAAAATTTTCAAAAGTTAGGCAATTTAAGAGTCATCAGTGAAAATGCTGTCTCTCCACTCTGACCTTCCTTCCACTTTCCTTCCTATCTGGTGATGTTGGAGTAACTGTGGCCACTTTGGGGATCTAGCTAAGGGGATATTTAGTGATTACATTAGCTCGTATATGAAAGAAACTTGATATAGAATTTTCCAAATTTCACGGCTACTAAAAATGTACATGACATAACCAATAGCAAGTTATGAAACTGACAGAAACTTTTCTATGTCATCAATAAAAACACAAACACGAAACTCTGTGCCTCTGGCCATGGCAGGGTAACTGGTTTCAGACTTACCCTGCCATAAAAAACAAAAATATAACTGGACAAAATACACAACATAACTGTTTTCAGGTATTAGACTACCAGCAGGACTATAATTCTTGAGAGAAGGAAAGGAGAAGGGGTGAATCCCACTTTTGCCCTGGCTTTCTGTCAGAGAGCAGTTTCTCATCATGAAGCATGGAGTTTAGGCCCAAGCAGAAAGCAATGGTCTTGCTGGGCTGAGGAGGCAGAGACTGGAGAGCAGCGTGCTGAGGTAGCTGGTATTTTCTAAGCAGCACACCAGAAAGGTGAGAGCTACACAAAGAAGTAGGTGTGGGGTATCCCCACGGGTCCCTGGAGGAGGCTGGGCTGCACGTGTGCAGGGCAAAATTCTGTAAGGCCTAACAGAGAGTGATGGCCTCAGTTAAAACCGAACAGAGGGGCTGGCCTGGTGGCTGAGTGGTCAAGTTCACGTGCTCTACTTCGGCAGCCCAGGGTTTCGCTGGTTTTGAGACTGGTTGCGGACCTAGCACTGCTCCTCAAGCCATGCTGAGGCAGCGTCCCACATGGCAGAAGTAGAGGGACCTGCAACTAGAATATACAACTATGTACTAGGGGGCTTTGGGGAGAAGAAGAAGAAAAAAAAGATGGGCAACAGACGTTAGCACAGGGTCAATCTTAAAAAAAAAAACAACCAAACAGAGATGCCAGGTTTTGTACAGTTCTGGCCCAAACAGAGCAGAGAGACCTTGCTCAGCATCACAGTCATTCAGCTGAGACCCAAAAGAGCTTCACGTAAGACCCATGCTATAAGACAAAGGGAAAAAAATACTAAAAAAGATACGATAATATCAGGCCCCAATCCACATGCGTATGAAGCAGAAAAGCTTCCAAGTGAAGCTGCAGAATATCTCAGTAGGTGGGCGTAGCACAAACGCAGGGATTTCTGGGAGGCCTGGAATCAGTTAGTGTCAGTGAAGTTGGGGTTCAGACACTAGAATGGGGTTTAAGACAGGGCTCTAGTCCTGAGAAAAGCCTGGGAGAGCATGGTAGCATTCCAGGACCTAAGGAACATGACAGATGATCCAAACAGAACCCCAGTCAGGAGGACGTGACCTCAGTTAAGAGAACTTGGGCATAGGTAAGGGTCAGACCACAGAAGAGGGGACACTTTTGGAGTTAGAAGTGTTTCAGGACTTCCTGTCTCCAATCAGAGTTAGTTCTAGGAATTGTGGGCAGAACTGGCACTGTGATTTGGAAGCTAAATTATTCCAACCATGGGCATCTAAATAGTCGGGGGAGGTGGGGAAATCATACAATCAATGGAGGGAGAAAGCTTGGTGACCATTAGTCTAGGTTCAGAGGAGACTCAGCAGGAGGGGCCTAAATGGAGTAGCATGGATAGCGAAGAACCCGGTGAAAGCTGAGACGGGCAGAGGCTGTGAGGCCCTCTGATCAGAGACAGGCTAGAATTGGCAAGGTAGCTTACCTCCACTGCAGAATTGGCTTGGGGACCATCCTGAGTTTTCTTCCTGCTGTTTTAAATGCACAGTCTGGTTCCTAATTAGGACCATGTGTCACTCACAGACCAGGATAACAGTGACCATTATACGCTTCTAAAATTACCAACAAGTGTGTATGTGAAAGAACAGAGTAGCGTTCCTAGGTGACTTTGACACTTGCTAGATTGACATTGTTAATACAGATCAAAGAACTAATTAACCATCAAAGGGAATATTTTTACCACACAGAGCAGTCTAAAGCTGACTGCATCTGAATACCGTGGCAGTGCAAGGAAATCAGGCATTAGGAATCTGCTCTGGATCCTTCAGGCCCCAAGCAGGCTTGCTAGTGATAATTATAAGAGACTGACCGGGCCGAGCAACAAAAGAAAGAATGAGCCAATCTTGGTAACTGGGAGCTCTGCGAGCAGGGCTTGCTGCTCGCTTCCAGTAACAAGAGCGGATTTGGGGGGTTATTTCTGCAAAACTCGTAGAGAAACAAAAAACAGAAATAAGAGACAAATATGGTAAAGGAATACATATTACAAACAATTATAGATGAAATGATTGTGTGTGTAAAAATACAAGTAAGTAAACTTTTTAAGATAATCATCAAGGTGATTAGACTCAAAAATCAATACCCTTCTAACGTTAATGCTTCTATTTCCACCGACGCCCCCCACTCACTGCCTGATCTAGAATTTTATATGCAGGTTTTTATTATTACATTTTAATAATTTATATTATTAATCTCAGCTTTAGAATTTGTTTTGACATTTATATTTTGATTATGTTTGTAATCGTTATAATCATTCATGTTATTCATTTAGCTGATTTTACCCCTCACAGCCGGTGCCGCTCTAATATAACTTCCCCATTCTCGACGGTTCTTTATTACCATTCATCTCTGTCAGTCAGAGAATATCTGTGAGTAGTATCATCAAGGATGGAACTTGTACACTGCATCTCACAAGCTGCATACATTCTACGATGTCTTTTCGTCGCCACTGCACAAGAAAGGCAATATGCCTGCGTGCGGGATCTTCAGTCTTAATATCGTCATTATCTCCCTCACCACTTTCAATATTGCTTCTAGCATTGCCATGTAGCAACGGAGACAGCCTACATCTACTGATTTTTTTTCTACGTAAGTAATCTGATTTTTTCCTCCTTGGATGTTTGTAACATATTTTTTCTTTATCCTTTGAAATTCAGATATCTCAGCAGGCTGTGCCTACATCTTGCCTTCATTTCATTACTGCTGCCTGCTCCTCAGTGACACTCTTCGTTCTGCCAACTCAACGCTTTCTTCAGTTTAGGGAAGTTTGCTATAGTCACAACTTTGATTACTGACTTTTCACCATTTGTTCTGATATCTTGTTCATTTATCTCTCATGTCGGTTCTCCTTAATCTTTCGTGTTTCATCTTCGCTGTCACCATCTTCCTATCTTAATCCTTTCACCCTGGATTCTGGAAAAGTTTCTCAGATGTGTGCCTCACGTCAGTGATTCCCTTTTCTGTGGCGTCAGTTTTTATCTTTATTATTTCTGATGCATATTTTGCTTCTCATATGGCAGTTGTTAGTATCATCCTAATATTAACTTACCTTGTCTGGCTCTGTTTTCATCTCAGTCTCTTGTCTTATTCCCTCTTTGTTTCATCATGTTCATGTTTTGAATTACAGAAATTATAAAACAACAGCTTTTAAAATTTACCTCCAAGGACTATAATGTATTGTCATATTTGTGCCTGCATTGTAAGCGTTCTTCTGCTTTTATGCCACAAAATCTGTTCACAGATCTCATGTTAAGTATATATTGTTTTCGTGTTTACTCATCTTTGAAATCAGACATACTATCTGCCCATAATTGGGGGGGGGCAGGAATTCTTCATGATTTCACTACTCTCCACCTGTATGCTCTCAAAATCTCCTTCTCAAATGTTAATCTGGAAGCCCCAGTTGATCTGCGCATCTCCTTGGCAGTGCTCTAGCACTTGACAATCGCTTATGTGGTGTCTCTGCTGGATTAAGGAGGAGGCTCCTATCCCCCTACCTGCTCACATGGACACATTCCTGCACAATGAATAGGGAAAAAACTCAGAGCCAACAAAAGGCAACCTGCCTACAACCACCCTCTCTCACTAACACCTTCAGGCCTCAGAGTGAAAAGCATCAGTTATGCTCTTTTTTTTTGCCCCTAACCAATGTTAAGTTACTAGGAATTTTAGACCCTCAATGGATATAAAGAGAGGCTCACTGGAAAGACTGATATGAGAACAGGGGTAAATTGAACCCAGGTGCCTTTGACATTTGGTTGACTAAGATCTTATATCTTTGTAGTAGATGCATTCAGTGAAGATAATGGAAATGATTTTCTTGCTTTTCTGTCTGACTTACATTGTGCCATAGATCGCCATGATGCCAAGGTAATTGGAAATTTCTCCTGGGATCTGGCAGAGCACGAGCCAAATATTCCTAATTCTGCTTGCTTTTATAAATGCATATATTTCTGTGACTATAATAATATTTAATTGGAATTTATGACTATATTTGTATTTAATCAAAAGCTGTAGGTCACTAAGGCTGAGACACACTCAAGATGCCTTCCTCCCTTATATTATTTCGCCTTATTGCTCCAGCTCACGCATGTTGGAAAGAAGAATTTTGTTAACCTGATTGATCAGATTTCAAGAGAATGATCAGACCACCATTGATGCTGGAAGATCTAACTATATATTAAAAGGTCTCATACTCAGGTAGAGCTCCTTTCTTCCTCAGCTAGGAAAGTTACATTCCCTGGGGTCTGCCTTCCCTGAATAGACACTATCACTTTTCTCTTTCTCCTGTCCTTCCTTACAACTAGCCAGAGGGAATGACATTCAAGATTTGGATTTGGGAAGGGAGGGGGTACTATGGGTGGGAAGCAGAAAGGCCCATGTTCTAGCCCAGCTTTCCACATTGGTGGATTTGTGACAAAAGCTCAATTGATGATAATATGATAGTCATTATGTCTTTATTTTTTTTTAGAACTGTATGCAGAAGAAAAGCAATGATTTGAGAGAGGATAGAGTTATTCCTTGGTCTCTGGGCTAATTTTATCTAATATGCCTTAATCCATTCCAAAGTGAATGGAGAGTAAGCAAATGGTCATTTATCAGTTACTTAACCCAGTTTGTATTTGTACTAGTTTAACTCATATTTAAAATATTGGAAAGAAAAATATAACATAAAAGATGACCCAGAATAACTTCTATAAGGAGAATGTTATGGAAGGCAACAAAAAAGATCTGATATTAATTAGTTTTGCATTGCTTAAATCTTCAAAAAGAAAAATTTTTTATTGACAAAGTGGTACTAAATTCTTCAAATTCCATCTCAAACCTTTGCTAGCATAATAACAATTTTGTCTTAGCTATACAAATAGTATGTTCATATACATACATTTTTATCTTTTCTCAGATAATGATTTTTAATAAGCTCAGCCACTCCCACTCAGAAATCCTATCAATTATGTATAATATATAATTATTATATATAATAATAATTTAGTTATAATATATAATATATAATAATAATGTAACTATAATTATATATAATACAATTTTAATTATATATGATGTATAATGCAATTATAATTATATGTAATATATACACATACACTGCTAATTATATTAGAAACTTACTAACAAAGAATTGTATACAATGCCCAGATACAGTTTCAAGTGTGTTTAACATGTACAAACAATAAGAATTTCTAATCAATTTCAGTTTGCAAACACCAAATTCCTTTACCCATGCTTATTCCCAAAATATTTTCCATATGGCTCTTAGACACTTGGGGTATACACAAGAATAAGACAGAAACAGTCCCCAGTACATGACCATTCATGTAATTCCTCTTTCTTAAAGAGCAGGCAAAGCATTGGTTACACTCACTTGCTTGTTTAACCTTGCAATAATGTAGAACCTTTCCACATGCACAGAATCTTAAAAAAGACCATTAATTTCATCTCAGCTTGATTTCAAATAGATTTCCAGTTCCTGTGTCTGCAACCACATTCATAGTTACACAAGGATGGTAATAGGCTCACATTCTGGAAAACACAGGCCACACCTAAATTACTTTAGGTGATCGCTAGGTCATTTTTCATCTTTCCTCCTTAGATTTTCCTGACTCCCCAGAGTCATGTTTTAGCACTAGTTGGATGTTTTCAAGCATCCTTCAGTTTCCCAATCCTCACTACAGTTTACCATTTTATTGTTGTCTTACTATATTTACCACAGTGGAATTGCTACATGTTTTCGTTTTATATAAGTGAGTCTGCATTTAACTGAACAGAATTTAAGGGTTAACAAAGTTGTCAGAGTTGTCACAATTACACTTCACCACCCTTAAACCTCTCATCAGTTAAAATATTGTGTTAGTTATAGGTGTTGAAATGTTCAGTAAGTTTTTGTGCCTTTTGACTCTCTGCAACATTTACTCCAGTGACTTAGGGTGGAGTTAGCCTGGGGTAGGTATTTGTAACAATAAAGCACTGTCCTCTGGAAGATTTGCTAGTTCCTTACCTGTTTATTCCTGCTCTCATATTGAGTACTGAAATGCAATCACTCTGTATCAGAACGATTGTTCTCCCACTTACGATGAGCCAGTCTTTTACAGGATATGACAGAGCCTATGTGAAAATTCCTTGCAGACAGTGTTAGATAGCTATAATCTTAAAAGAATTCTCAAACACACTTCCAAGAAACTCAATGTTCTGGCTGTAACATTTGTACTTTTGAACTCTGCAGTGTTGGTACATTCACATTAAGGGACATACTGTGAAATCTGTCTTTTCTGTGAAGAGTGGAACATCCTATAGTAATTCAAGAGTCATGTTTCAGAGTTTCACACACACACACACAGACCTCTGAATGTCTGATATGGCACTTATATTCTATGCTTTTCTCTTGTACCTGAAACCCAGTCACTGAGAACTGCCCACATTCCAGACAAAGAGAAAATGAGGAAGTGTGTTATTAAAGTGATAAAGGTAAAGAGACGTTGGATGTAATCTCATTTCTAAGTACCTCACTGGTCAGCTGATGATCCTTCTGTGACCAGATAAATGTCCTGGAAGATATTCACCAATAACAAATTGTAAATGCGTGCTCTCTAATGCCCACTTCTTCAAGCTGTTTGTTGCCTTTTTGCTTCTTCAAAGAGAAGTCAACCAACTCTAGACTTTCTAATATGCCTGTTTCATCCAGCACTTGACTTTATCACCCCTTCTCATACATCTTGTGATTAAAGGCTGGACCCAATCCCAACTTCAGACTAGCAGTTTTAAAAGGCAGCTCCCAAATTTGCAGGACTATGAAACTAGATCTAGTAAAATCTTTTTTTGAGTGAGAGGAATAATATGCACATGTCAGCCAACCAGCAAAGACTCATCTTCTGATCTTTTATCTGACTGTGTTCTATAGAATGAACTAGACTGACCCATGGACCCAGGCACCAATGAATTTCAGGGGCAGATAAGGAAAACCAAAGAATCCAACCTGAAATGTCTGCTTTGATAAATTTAATAGACTTCTTCCTATTTCAATGGCAAATGTTGAGTTTGTCGCTTTATTTTGATGGGTAGGAGGAACAGTGTCAGATTACTGCTTTCAACAGCCTCATCGTGGGGCACATGCTCACGAGGAAGTGAAAAGCTAACTTTGTTTCCTCCACATTTTCACATATTACACCTTATATTTGTAAAATACCAACACAACTGACTGAAAAGTAAAAAATAGAGATTATTATAAGTTCTCTTATCTTCTCAATGCTTTGAAGGAAGCAGTTCCTTGATGATTATATGAGAGTTTGATTTTCAATGATTTAGACATCAGGCAGCATGGTATAAAAGCAAAGTCCTTGTTATAAAAATGACTCAAGAGTCTGGGTTTTGAGTATTATTTTATTGCCATCTAATAATCCAGTGACCTGATCATGACGTCTCTGAGCTCCAGATTTTCTCTTATAAAATGAGGAGATGTAGCTAACTGTCCTTTTAGATCCTTTGTTTTTGTTTTAATGGAAATGGTTTGCTGACAAGAGAGGAGGAAAGAGACAGGGAGCAATGGAAAATGATTCAGACCTTAGATTCTACATAAGTGCATGATTTGGAAATTTATTCAGTTGAATTTTGTTTTGTTTTTTGGACAGAATGAGCCATTTGGATGAATGTCCTATGTGATTTGCAATGGATAAACTCAGTCCAATCACCTGCTATGTTTGTGAAAAAGCCTAATATTCTGAAAAATGGCTAAGCAATAAAAACTCAACAGAAGCCTCATAGCTCAGGGAAGAAAACAGCCTAAATATGGTTCATCTCCGTCTAATCACAAGATGAAATGCCATTTAATAATGAATTAGAAAAATTTGGATAGCAGAAAAAGATACAGGGAATAATTTTTAGATGAAGTGAACAGTTAGCAAAAACACAAAAATGGCAAAGTGAAGAATGGTTAAATGATAATGAAAAGTAAGAAATAGATAGCTTCAAGGGATCACAGGAGGAGACAATAGACATTTGTGTCTGATTAGTTACGGAGGGAGGTACAGAGGGGTGTCAAGCCCACAGCCACCACAGTAGTTCAGGTCTTTGCATTAATTCATGTATGAATTTATGTCAAATCCTTGTGTGGTAGACAAAATAATGAGCCCCCACAAAGATATCCGTGTCCTAATCTTCTGAACTTGTGAATGTGTTACTTTACATGGCAAAAAGGGACTTTGTAGATATGACTAAATTAAGCATTTTGACATGAGAAGATTATCCTGGATTATACAATTGGATCTAATGGAATCATAGATGTCCTTATGAGAGGGAGATAGAAGGGTCACAGTCAGAGAAAACGTGATGAGGGAAGGAGAGGTTCATAGTCAGAGAAAGAATTGAGGATATTATTCTACTAACTTTCAAGATGGATAGATACTGTCGTTGAGTTATCTGACCATCCCCATTGTGGGCCAGTTATGGAGCTATATCAATTTCTATAGCCCAGTTATCAGAGACCAATACCACTAAGGTCCTTGCATACTTCGTAGTAAGGACTGTCCTATTGCTGACATGTCCACTGCAGAGGAAAAAGAAATAGCAATATATTTTCTCTTTACATAATGCAATATCAAGACTATGAACCCTACAACTGTTGTGTTTTTTTCCAAAATAAATATTAATATGCTTTTAAAAGAAAAAGAAATTTAGTCAAGCATTGAATATTCACCATACTTGAGCAAACAGAGGTAAAATTAAAAGACTTAAGTCTCTCTGTTCAACTTTATCTCCAGGAAGGAGTAGAAAGAAACTCCCAGCCCAATGAAATCTATAGCATGTGGTATAAGGCTTAAAGTTAAGGCTCAATATTATGTGCTCCCTTAACATCTGGTAAAATTGGGAGGGCCTTGAATGATATAACTGAAAGTTCCCCTCCCCAATCTGCTCCCTGAGATAAAGTCCCCTAGCCAAACAGTCCTCCTTGGCAAAGAGACCAGCACAGTTCCCACTCATCCCTGAGGAGCGGGTTTCGATTTCCTGCCAACCTGCAGAAAGCTAATCACATCCTCCCATGGGAGCCAGGAGGCACCTCACCCTCTTACTGTTAGAAAGCCCCTTGACTCGGTTTCCAGGCCCAACCCCTGTGCGATCCTGCGTGGCATACGGTGTTCTCCTCTTCCAGGCTATGATTATATGTGACTAACAAACTATAGTCGAGCTCATCTGTCCAGTGTCCAGTGCCATGTGTTTGGCTATCCCCATAACCCTAGGATGGGAATCCCTCCCTCACCAACAGGATTAATAGGAGGCAATTAAAACGTATCTGTAGGATCTGACCCAGTGGTCTAGTGATTAATTTTGGCACACTCCACTTCAGCAACCTGGGTTCAGTTCCCAGGCGCAGACCTACACCACTCATTGGAGGCCATGCTGTGGCAGGCTACCCACATACAAAATAAAGGAAGATTGGCACAGATGTTAGCTCAGGGCTAAACTTCCTCACCACAAATAAATAAATAAATATATACATACATAAATAAAATATATCTGTGCAGTATGAAAATGTTTGGCATGCTTACATAAATGAATTTGTTTTTGTTACTTTTTCATCTCAGACTAGAGTTCTTGGAGGATGTAGTTTCTTCTTATAAAACTCTCACAGTTGGATGTGGCTGAGTTGAGGGTCTGGATCAACAGCTGTGTACTTGATGTTACTCTCAGTTTGTTTCTCTCAAACACATCAAACCTACTCAGCAATATCCAGAACTGCAGATCTCTATTTTCTTCCCCTAAAGACTTCAAACCATATACACTGAAAATATTGTCATTATTATATTGAGCATCAAAGTCCAGGCCAAGAATTTCTGTGAGGGTAGGACCAGAGGATGCAGATCTTTTAGTACTCTGATGGAAGAAAGGTGTTCCTGGCAAGTGTTTTCAAAAGTTTGTAAGCCAAAATCAAAATACCTTCAAATGATAGCTTGAATGGACATTCCATATTTTTCATCTGCTTCTTTATGTCCTTGTGCTTTTGCTACCATCCTTAAAGAAATAGGGGAATGAATTAAAGGGAAGTGTAGCAGAGTGAAAGTTGTCTCCAACATCCAGTTTTTAGCTATCATTTTGATTATGGGATAGAAATATAGCTTCTCAGTTTAAAGATTAAACTTTTCAAGCTCCCTTCTCCTGCGTGTGACTGCGTAGTTAAGTACTAGTCAAAGAGATGTAAAGAAAAATGTTGTGCGGGGCTTCCAGGAGGCCTTTTTAAAGGACAGTACCACGTCTTTCTTCCCTCAGTTTTCCCACCTTCCATGACTGGTTGAAACTCAAGCTCTCCACACATGTAGGCAGGGCAGACAGCTGCCTCTAAGACGCAAAAAGTACAGCTGCCAGGAACCTATTCACCACCCATCCCAGCATCAACTCATGGCTCAGATAAGAACAACATTTGGTCAGTGAAAGCTATGACAAACAACAGATCATGCTATTAATTTCTAAACAAATTAACAACTGATTTGAAAATTATTAAATTGGATAAATGTTTTATGTTATTAAGTAAGCAATTGTATGATTTTATACACATACACTCACATATTTAACTTAAAGGATAAAAGGAATTTTCAGTGCATTTCTATTTGTACATTAATTTATATTGCGGTATCAGTTGTTTTTGAATATCACCCCAGATCATTCTCAACAGAGTAAGTTTTACTAAGTTAGAATTTTGTCAGAGGAGCTACATTTCTGCTTTTCCCACTCTGGATGCCAAATTCTTTTTTTTTTTTCCCTAAGATTGGCACCTGAGCTAACAATCTTCCTCTTTTTTTCTTCTGCTTTCTTCTCCCCAAATCCCCCTAGCACATAGTTGTGTATTTTTATTTGTAGGTCCTTCTAGTTGTGGCATGTGGGACACCGCCTCAACATGGCCTAACGAGTGGTGCCATGTCCAAGCCCAGGATCCAAACTAGCGAAACCCTGGGCTGTGGGAAGCGGAGCGCATGAACTTAACCACTCTGCCATGGGACCAGTCCCTGGACGCCAAATTCTTGACTGCAATTGCCACTCAGGACCTATCCAATGATGATTTACCTATCTATAAAAATAACTGAGGGATGTTTTACTTTGGAATTATATTTTTTTGAAAAGAAGACACTCGTGATGAAGTGACATCGTCAATAAGGAACAATGAAACACGTGCAATGAGAAAAGAGCTATAAAGATGTAACAATAAATGTAAACTACAAAATCCTGTGATCCAACATTAACTCTCAATCCATCTTTAGTAGTAAACTGGTGAAATCCTTATCTAGGTCTTGGTAAGGGAAATGGATCTCTTCTAATCTGTCTACTATTTTGACTTCACTATAATCATTCACTGATCCTCTTCTTCCATGTTTCAAACTCTTAACAATTAACTTTGGAGGTTGCTCAACTTCTTGTATCAGGGGCTTTAATAATAACTGCAGAGAATTCTCTGTCTCCTTTCAATTGCTTTTTATGTCAGACAGTTAAATATAGAGTCTTTATCAACTGTATCTTTTTAAGATTTTTCTTTCTCTCAATTATGATCTGCATAATTGTTACCCCCAGTTACAAAGAGCAGAGGTTTTCATATACCTATCTTTTGGCCCAGTGCATCAGAATCGCTTAGAGAATTGTTAAAAATTCAGATTTTCTGATGATGTTGCCCTAAGATATTCTAGGTGGGGCCTAAGAAGCTTAGGCCTAGTTTAGCAAGATCTCCGGCCCAACATCAAAAGCACAGCCAAATTTGAGAAACTGATATTTAGAGAAAGGTTGCCCTTGCTACCCAGTGAGCCTGAAGCACTGCTCTGAATTTTTGCCTCTCCTATCCAAGTTCTTTAGGATCTTCCCCTTACTACAACTATTGAGTGGGGAATGGGAAAAGATTTGAAACCTCATTCTGAATTTTGATAAACAGATGTATTTTCCAGATTCAAATATGATGTGAACTCAATGGAGAAAAGTTCATTCTCTAAAAGGCAGAAATTTTTATTATGTGTTTTTTCCCTCAGAAACATCATCATATGGTTGCAATCACTTCAGGTTTTACTGTATATTTCACCTTCATTCTCAGATAACTAACAGATAACTCTGAGAGAGAATTATCAGGAAAACCATAGAATAACCAAATTAAAGCATAAAGTATCGTGCCCAAGGACTGATGAAGGCAGCAATCATCAGGAGCAAAATGAGGATTTATGAATTCCAACTAGATCTGAGCAGACATGAATTTGAAGTCAGAAGAGGCAATGGGTCAGGAACCCAGCAAGTCCTGCAAAGTGGGACTCATAAAACAGAAGTCTGAGGTCAGCAGAGAGCAGAGCATGAAAGGGTTAAATCCATGGTTTAAGGCAAGGCTGGAGCTCAACAGAATCTTGAAGGTCAAGGCAGGTACAGAATCCACCAGCTGAGAGAATGTAAAGCAGTGGCATCCATGAGTAGAAACACTAAAGAAACTCCGAGACAGAGGGTGATCCCTGCTCTTGTTTTCTACCTCCTGTTGGATACGCATGGCTCTCAGACCATAGGTGTGTAATCACTGACAGAGGATGATGAGAGACCAAACGATTCATTGTGTACCTGACTGAGGTAAGGACAGAACTGTGAAAATTATTGGAAGCTCTTGAACATTAAATGTACCCACAGGCAATTCACTCCTCCGTGCTTATTAATCCCTCCCCCGTACCGTACCTCACAATGTACAAAAACAAGTTCTGTTTCCTGCCTGCTGTATGTTTACAACATGTAAAAGACCTGGGAAAATCTTTCATCTCAAATCTCTCAGGCAGCTTAAAACCTCATTAGCTTTTATAAAAGCCAATTCAGAAGGTCAAACACTGTTCTATTGTTGTAGAAATTAAAATAGTCTAACCAGTGAATGGTTCTTAGCATCAACTTGAGTAAGAAAATGGAAGTTGTTGTGGGAAACATGGAGTGCTCAGCCCTCACAACAATGTGGGATTAAAATAACCTAAACTCTAACCTCCAACAAGTCATTTAACATCTCTTGGCCTCGGTGTCTTCCTCTGTAACATCAAGAGGATAGCACCGCCCAGAATATTTCATGAGATTGTGATGAGGTCAAAATAACTTGACATAGAACAAAGTACTTGAGAAGAAAAGCACTATTAATATCATTATTTATTATATTTGTTATATTTCTTTGGCCAGTATTTTATTTTAATTAAATGTATTTATCTGAGTATGTAATTGCAAATAATTACATTTTGATAACACAAAGAGTGCAAAAACATGCATAAAAAATGGACAAAATTACAATAGTTACATAATTTTTCAAAAGAGTACAATAAGAAAATCCCACACCAAGACAGAAGAAAACATAATCAAAATTTAACATTGTTTCTTATTGTCATATTTGTTTTCTTCTTTCTAACTGCACAAAACATTAGAAAAAAATTACAAGTAGTGTTAAATTTGATACTAGTTGATATTTGTAACTAAATAGATGGTCAGTTCGGCTTTTGTCAAGCAAATTCCCAAGGAACATATGGACACAGAGGAAGAGCATGGCAAAGGAACATATTCCTGGCTACACTTCTATTCCCCACTCCAATACAGGACTCTATTGAACTAGTATGGACCTTGAGAAGAACATCTTCTGCCTTATCCAAATGATTCTGAGAGGCTTAGATCCAAAGTAGACTGAAAGGCTTCACTTATTTCTATAACAATGGTCAAACTCAAATCTCTATACGCTTACCTCCTTACCTCTCCAATGAAGTAAAGACCAAAGAATAGCACATAGACAAGTGAAAATTAAGAGGATCTTAGAGAATTTGTGCCAATGCCTAGAGTATAATTGGCATAGTCTACATACTCAGACGTGTTCAGCACTTTCACAGGGAGAAATGTGGCTCACATGTGGGAAAAAATATTATACTTGGAAAGGACAACTCAAAATGCTCAACCCTCAGCCTCTTAAAAACTCCACTTGCTTCCATGTCTTGGCTATTGTGAATAATGCTGCGACAAACATAGGGGCGCATAAGTCTCCTTGAATTGTTGATCTCATGTTCTTTGGATAGATACCCAGTAGTGGGATAGCTGGATCGTATGGTATTTCTATTTTTAACTTTTTGAGAAATCTCCATACTGTTTTCCATAGTGGCTGCACCAGTTTGCATTCCCACCAATAGAGTATGAGGGTTCTCTTTTCTCCACCTCCTTTCCAACATTTGCTATTTTTTGTCTTGTTAATTATAGCCATTTTGATAGGTATAAGGTGATATCTCATTATAGTTTTGATATGCATTTCCCTAATAATTGGTGATATTGAACATCTTTTCATGTACCTGTTGGCCATCTGTATATCTTCTTTGGAGAAATGTCTGTTCATATCCTCTGCCCACTTTTTGATTGTGTTGTTTGTTTTTCTTTTGTTGAGTTGTATGAGTTACTTATATATTTTGGAAATTAAACCCTTGTTGGAAGTATGATTTGAAATATTTTTCCCAGTTGGTAGGTTGTCTTTTCTTCTTCTTCTTGATTTCCTTTGCCTTGCAGAAGCTTTTTAGTATGATGTAGTCTCATTTATTTATTTTTTCTTTTGTTTCCCTTGCCTGAAGAGGCATGCTATTCAAAAAGATGCTGCTAAGTCTGATGTCAAAGAGCGTACTGCCTATATTTTCTTTGAGGAGTTTTATGGTTTCAGGTCTTACATTCAAGTCTTTAATTCATTTTGAGTTAATTTTTGTGTATAGTGTAAGATAATAGTCTGCTGTCATTTTTTTGCATGTGGCTATCCGGTTTTCCCAACACCATTTATTGAATAGACTTTCCCTTCTCCATTGTATGTTGTTTGCTTCTTTGTTGAAGAGTAGCTGTCCATAGGTGTGTAGTTTTATTTCTGGGCTTTCAGCTCTGTTCCATTGATCTGTGTGTCTGTTTTTGTGCCAGTACCATGCTGTTTTGATTACTATAGATTTGTAGTATATTTTGAAGTCAAGAATTGTGATGCCCCCAGCTTTGTTCTTTTTTCTTAGGATTGCTTTGGTTATTCAGGGTCTTTTGTTGTTCCATTTAAAATTTAGGATTCTTTGTTCTATTTCCATGAAGAATTTCATTGGGATTCTGATTGGGATTGCATTGAATCTGTAGATTGCTTTAGATAATATGGGCATTTTAACTATGTTTCTTCTTCAAATCCATGAGCATGGAATAACTTTCCATTTCTTTCAATAATGTCTTATAGTTTTCAGCATATACGTCTTTCACTTCCTTGGTTACATTTATTCCTAGATATTTTATTCTTTTTGTTGTGATTGTAAATGGGATTGTATTCTTGAATTCTCTTTCTGCTATTTCATTATTAATGTATAGAAATGCAATTGATTTTTGTATGTTGATTTTATACCCTGCAACTTTGCTGTAGTTGTTGATTATTTCTAATAGTTTTCTGGTGGATTCTTTAAGGTTTTCTATATATAGAAACATGTCATCCACAAACAGTGAGAATTTTACTTCTTCCTTTCCAATTTGGATACCTTTTGTTTCTTTTTCTTGCCTAATTTCTCTGGCCAAAACCTCCCATACTATGTTGAATAAGAGCGACAAGAGTGAGCACCCTCGTCTTGTTCTTGTTCTCAGAGGAATGGCTTTCAGTTTTTTACCATCAAGTGTATCTTGGCTCTGGGCTTGTCACATATGGCCTTTATGTTGAGGTACTTTCCTCCTATGCCCATTTTATTGAGAGTTTTTATCATAAATGGATGTTAGGTCTTATCTAATGCTTTCTCTGCATCTATTGAGATGATCATGTGATTTTTATTCCTGATCTTGTTAATGTGGTATATCTCATTGATTTATTTGCAGACGTTTAACCACCCCTGTGTCCCTGGTATAAATCCCACTTGGTCATGGTGCATGATTCTTTTAATGTGTTACTTTATTTGGTTTGCCAATATTTTCTTGAGGATTTTTCATCTATGTTCATTGGAGATATTGGCCTATAATTTTCATTTTTTGTGTTGTCTTTGTCTGGTTTTGGTATGAGGGTAATGTTGGCCTCATGGAATGAGTCAGGGAGCATCCATCTTCTTCAGTTTTTCAGACTAGTTTGAGAAAGATAGGTATTAAATCTTCGGAAGCAACCCAAGTGCCCATCAACTGATGAATGGATAAAGAAGATGTGTGTGTATGTACCAAATATATATGGTATGTACCAAACATATACACACACACACACACACAATGGAATACTACTCAGCAATAAATAAGACAAAATTGTACTATTTGCAACAACATGGATGGACCTTGAGGATATCATGCTTAATAAGCCATACAGAGAAAGACAAACAAAGCACTGCATAATTTCACTCATATGTGGAAGATAAACAAACACATGGATAAAGAGCACAGATTAGTAGTTACCAGAAGAGAAGGATGTCGGGGGAGGGGGAAAAGGGTAAAGGGGCACATGTGTATGGTGACAGATTAAAAATTAGCCTATTGGTGAGCATGATGCAGTCTATGCAGAAACTGATATATAATGATATACATCTGAAATTACATGATGTTATAAATCAATATGACCTCAATAAAACAATGAAATTAAATTTTAAAAAACTTTACTTGCTGAAAATGTTTCCATATAGAGTATCTTAGAACGATAATTATTGGTAACATAATCAACAAATTTATGCCTAGCTATTAATTCTTTATGTCAAATTCTTTCTGTTAAAATGACTGGTGTGACTTCAGTATCCTGATTGGACCCTGACTGATACAGTATAGATGGTATTTAAACCGTGAGGCTAGATGGCATCACCAGAAGTGGGAGTATAGAATGAGAAGACAAGAGTCCCAAGGAGGGAGTTTTGGAGCATTCCAACTAATTTAGAAGTTTCAGAAGCTGAGAAGAAAACAGCAAAAGAAGACAGGAAAATAATTAGCAATGAGTGAGGTAGAAGGAAAATTAGATGATCTGACACTCTGGAAGACAAGCAAAAATAGTCTTTCAAGGAAGACAGAGTGATCAATGTAGCTAAAGTGGTGGTCATCAGTAACCTATTAGTGGTAGGGGAAAACACTGATTGAAATGTGTTTGAAAAATATCACAAGTTGTTACCTTAAAGTCAGAAAATGTTGAATTCAGGGGAAGATGTATAAATTGGAAAAATAGAATATAATTATGTACAACTTATAATGAAGGAATAACAGTTATTAATATATGCACCAAACAACATTTACAAAGCAAAAATCACAGAAGATACAAAGATTACTAGAAATACTTAAAATAATGGGTTTTCATTTTCTTCTCTCAGTTCATGGCAGATCAAATGGACACAATATATTCTTAAAAATTAAATATCATAAATAAAAAATATATGTAATTGATATATATAAAATTCCATACCTTGAATATAGGTAGTATACTTTCTTTAAGTGTTCATGAAACAGTCACAAAAATTGATCAATATTCAACCAGTCAGCAAACTTCAATAAATTCCAAACTTTAGAAAGAGTACTGGCAACATTTTCTGGTCATCAGAAAACCAAGAACAAAAATTCCTCCAACTGATGTGTTGCAAGAGTGCCTTGCATCAATATTTCTCGTATTTCTACTTTTTGTCATTCCAGGACACAATAGGATTGTGTTTCCCTACACTCTTGGATTTAGGCATGGTAATGTGACTTTGATTAGCCAATAAAATGTGAGTGGAAGTATTTAAAGTGCTATTCTGTTCCTCTCAAATGTGTGCTGCATTGACTGGCAACATTTCAGATGATTCTGAGCAAGCATTAACGGAGCACAGCCATGGACTGATCCTAATGGATGTGAAGTTAGTGTTAATCTATCCTGTATTGACTGATACAAACACATGGATTAAAAAAAAATCCAGGGGCCTACCCGGTGGCGAGCGGTTAAGTGTGTACGGTCCGCTTCGGTGGCCCAGGGTTTGCCGGTTTGGATCCCAGATGCAGACATGGCACCGCTTGGCATGCCATGCTGTGGCAGGCATCCCACATATAAAGTGGGAGGAAGGTGGGTACAGATGTTAGCTCAGGGCCAGTCTTCCTCAGCAAAAAGAGGAGGATTGGCAGCAGTTAGCTCAGGAGTAATCTTCCTCAAAAAAAAAAAAAAAAGTCCAAATTGAAATTGTGGACTATCTACCAAAAAGGATAATAAAAACACTGTTTATCAAAACCTAAAACTATGCTTTAAGTACACATAAAAATATACAGGAAGAGCTTTCATTCTATAGTATTGCCATTATGTGACCCAGTTTCAAAAGTCACAGTCTTTCTGCCTTCCTCTTCCAAAACTGACATTTCCAGGAAAGGAAATCCGGTTGGCTCAGCTTGTCAATTTTATAACCAAAAGTGCGGGATTCAACAACGCAGACACGGGCTCTTAGGCCCCCCACTGTGTTTTGAGGCCATTTCCAGAGGGGAAAAGTTATTACATTTCACCTCTTGGCCACCTGCTGCCTACAAATGACCCAACTGTCTAGATTCTGGACTCTTGTAAACAGTGGCACCGACATAGTTGCCAGATAGCAGATTACTACATCATGCTCAGTTGTCTCCCACTGAGGAAGTACTTGACCTTAGTTATACATGTCAGGTGGGCTGAGCTTCCATTTAAATAGGAAAGTAAACGACATACAATGAAAAAATGTATGTTCCATGCCAATTTCTATCAGAATTGTCATGAATTCTAAACTGAGTCTATAAATTGACCAAGTTTTATTATAATGCTAATTTCTTGTGTACATACTATGTGAAGAGAAATTGCATTTGTAGAGAAAAATATGAGGAGAAGCAATATACGTTTCCTTGAATTAAACAGTTGAGGCATTTTGTTCCAACTTTGTTCTGGCATGGTTTTTTGTGTGTCCTGACTCCTAGGATCACCACAATGTCTGGTGCAGGTTTTCAAGCTTTCTCTCTTGTCCTCTCCATCCATACAGAGGATTTTCATGCAGCTTGACTCTTGCCTTTGATGGGATAAAAGCCACTCTAATTCAGCAAGGCCCACTCTTTAAGCAGCTTCCAGAAGCAGAATATGTACTCCAAAAGGAGTCGTGGACATCACTAAACCCTCTTCAGTAGCAAGAGAAGGGGGTAAAAAGAGCATCCAGATGGCTATGCTGGAAGTCTTTTCTCTCTTCTGGAGGTACCCAGGGATGAATTTCTGATCAGATGAATACTGCTGGACTCCTTTCAAGGCATTAAATGTAATTAGCTGTTAATCGTTGTTGTTAAAGGACTCTGCTGAGTGGCTATCAGGACACCATCTGGACACTCATCACAATCACTGGGGAAACCCTGAATTCTCCATTCAAAAATGTCTATGTCTCTTGAAGACATTTACAATACCCATCAAAAACCTTTGCATCCAGTGGAAAACTTGTTCACAGATGGTTGATATTAAAAACAGAAATGCTCTTTTTGGGGGTCAAAATTCCACTTTACAGTATTTGTACTTTTTTAAAGCAATAAGTTTCAAATGAAGATAAAGAATATGTTTGCTTACATCTTTAACAAAACCGTCTATATGATCTAGGAGTTTGGTTGCAAACAACAGAAAATGGCACAGATAATCTGAAGTAAAAAGAGAATTTATTGGAATGATATTGGAAGACTGGAGGACCAAGTATGAAAACTTGACAGATAGCAGCAAGCTCTGGAGGGCTATCACACAACTTTAACAAGCACTGTATTGTGCTATCATTTGCTCAAGATTCAAAGTCCTACAAATAACACCTGTTGGCCAAACCTATGTCATAGCTTTACAGTCTGATTTTACTGAGATAAACGGAGAAGGGGTCATATCTCCCTCAGTTCATACAGTAGGAGGTGACCACTGCCTTCAAGTAAAAGGTCTCTAAATCAATAGGAGAATGCAACTAAGAAGCATGTCTGGATGCTGAACATCCCCAAAGTGGTAAATATTAACTAAATTATTTTACCACAAATCAAACTCCTCTTTGACAACTGAAAAAAAGTCTTGCAATTATATATGGAAAAATATTCCTGAACCAATCATTAACAAAATCTATATTGAAATTTTGTTAAGAAGGTAGTTGGGAATTCTGTATGAAGTGGTAAATTTCTTGCCTTTTGAGACCAATATCACAAAATGAAAAAACATGCTCTTCTTCAAGATAGAATGCTGGTCTCACTGGGCCATTTTCATGGCACATAGTGGTGTTTTGAAAGTTTCATTAATTTTTTTCATTTATTAATTTCATATACATCTATTAAGTTATTTATATGTCATTGTGTAAGTAATGGTGGGTGGACACAAAATAGTATTTGACAGTCTCTATTCTTAGTCTAATGAGAAAATAGTATATATCTACCCCAAATAATTAGTAAAAAAGATAATATAAATTATATACTTTGATGAAAGTCAATTAAAATTCTATGTATCCTGATACGTATTTAATATTCTGTTCCCAAAAGTCTTTCTGGCCTTCCAAAATAGATATGGCAGGAAAGCCAATTTGATTTTGTCCTTCCCATCTGCTATGTAATAGTATGCCAAAATGTTACAAATTCACTCCTTTTACCTGGATATTTAGGTACATCTTCTCTAGTTCAACAGCCTACCTGCTTCTCCCTTTTCATCTTGTTAATGCCAGTTCATCCTTCAAGATTCAACTCAGATGTACATCTTGCAGGAAAAATTTCCTGGTACACACTCTCTGAATGAGATATCCTTAAACTGTCCTCTGGACACCCTGTTTCATGTCTTCTTAAGGGGGTCATTTCCTAGTCACTCAGGAAATTCATTCCTACTCTGGCTCCTCTACTTTACTTCACTTCATCCACCTGTTGAATAGGAGGAAGAATGCTGATAGGGATCAAGGACAAAATCAAATTCTGAGGGACATACATGTAAACCAGAACACCATGGGATGACATTTACAGCTGGGGGGCAGGGGTTGTGAATAAAAGGATTCTAAAGAGAATTTCATGTGAGAAAATACTGACCCTTGGAGATTTGGCAGAGCCCTGAAGTTCTGAGTAAGTTAAATAATGACCCCTCCCCAGAATGCACCATGTTTTCTTCCTCCTTTAGCTTGTTTAGCCAGTTGATTATCAACTACCCTATGGCAAGACTTTAGGATTAACATTATTGTTGTATCTTAGTGTGGAGTAGATAGGAAAAGTTCAGGCTCTGCACCTCTATGGCAAAACCAGAGTAGCACTGGGTCCTACTGTATACATTCCTGTGAAATAGATGTATCGGTCATAGTTATCAGTGATGTTAACAGAGATTTAATATAGAGAATTAATGAATAAGATAAAAGGAGTAAAAGGGCAAAAAGTAAAGAGTGAAATATCATAGAAGTGGTAACTGCAAGAAGCAGCTACTGCCCTAGGCTACAAAGAACTTAGAAGCTTAAAAGAAAGATCCGAAAGAACTGGATATACACCTCTAAGAAGAGGGCACTACGAGCAGCACTGGAACCTCAAGAGTTTAGAGGAGGACCCCTGTGGAAGCAGCACTCAGACTTACGGGGAACGTCATTAGTTGTTAAGTGCTGGTCATCTGGAAAGGTTCAGTGAGGCTGGTACAAGGAATATGAAAAAGGAAATGGAACCTGGAGACACCTGCTGCTACAGGACCCAACTGCCATGTTCAAAATGAAGTACCTTTGCTAGAGTGGCCTTGAGATCAGGAAACAAAAAAGCAGGAGCAAGCATCTTTTCCTCTTTCACCCTTCCAATTTCTCTCTAGTTCCTCATCTTAATAGTGCCCAATAGGAGCTAGCTGGCAAGAGGGAACTGTGATTTGCAGAGTCCCAACCACAGCATCACAAAGCCAAAGCTGGGAGATAAACACTTCATAACCAACAGGGAAAGCAGTAGGCAGGAAGGAAACTCTCCTGTAAAGGTAGGAGTCAGTTCCTCTCCTCTCTGTCTCTTTTTAGATTCCAGACTCTCTTAAGGTTAAATTTTTCAAGACTTCTAACTAAGGCTGTCCCAAAGATACTGTCATAAGCCTCACAATTATATTTTTTTTAAGTCAGACCTCTGACATAAACCAGCTCATCCAACCATTAGAGGATGACCTCTAAGTTTGCTCTAAATTGCCAACTTGCCCATTGTCTGTTGCCCTGCTGATTAAAACAACAAAAGCTTGTAGAAAGTGACTAATTTCTTGCTTCCTCTTTCATCACAGTTTCTGATCGAATTATAAAGCCTTTTTTAAAAAAGCAAATTTCTCTTGAGTTCCCAGGAACAGGGATTTCCTGGTCTTCTCTGGAAATGTAGGGACCCATTCCACCCTGAAAATTCTTCCTGACCCTCTAGATAAAGAAAGAATTACACACTATACAGAGACTACTGAGTCCCATCTCTAGGCAGCCATGAGCTGTCAGTCACATTTTGCTTTCAGACATGTTTGTCAACTTTTGTTCTTAAAAAGTTCTTTTAACCTCTGCATACCCTGCTCTAAACAGCATTTACCATACAGACAAAAATGAAAGGTAAGTTTTCCACGAGCCTCACAAGACTGTACTCCAGCTGAGCACCGAGCACTGTTTTCAGTGAAATAATGATGAATGTTTTTTTCCATACCTAAGCACAACATTGAGTTAAAATCAACACTGCATGACTCACTTTTAAAACTCTTCTGACACTTCTACCCTGTAGCTTGGCCTTATGCCTGTCTTGTCTTTCTGGGCTATCAGATTTGTTCAGGGATCTCCAATACGCAGCAGCCCTCGGAACCTGCAGCTTAGTGGCTCATGATGCAGAAAACATTCTTTCCTGCCTTTGAATCCACTAAAGCAATTTCTCTCCCTCTGATTTTTACAGCTCGTGTCTGGTTGGTCAGTCAAGCATACCTGCAATGAAAGGAAAATAGCTTTGGGGAAGTAACATGGACTGCTTAACGTGAAACAATCAACATAAGAAAGATCCTATGTAGTTTATTCTCTCTCAATTTTTGGAAAGCATCTTTCACACTTCCCCTCAAAAATTGAGCAATATAAAATCATTGTTCAATTCAATAAATTAGCTTTTACGATGACGACCTTAAGCACTGTCTTAGACCTAGTAAACAAGATGAGTCTTAAAATTCAAAGATTTTTGACGATTTAGTAGGAATAACACACATTTTCATTCAACATTTTAATTTAACCATGGAAAGGTGGGCATCTACACCCCTCCCCCTTAATTTTGTGGGTGTTCTGTGATTGCCTTAACAAACAGAATACTGCAGAAGTGGCACTGTTTCTCAGCCCAAGCCTTATGAAACTGACATATTCAGTACTATCTCGAGTAACACTCTTTTTTTTCTTTCGAGATAAAATTTACGTATAACATTGTGTAAGTTTAAGATGTGCAACATGTTGATTTGATAGATTTATATATTGCAATATGATTATCACCACAGTTTTAGCTAACACCTCTATCAAGTGACATAATTATCATTTCCTTTTTGTGGTGAGAACATTTGAGATCAAGTCTGTTAGCAATTTTTTTTTTTGAAGATTGGCACCTGAACTAACATCTGTTACCAATCTTCTTCTCCTCCTCCTCCTCTTCCTCCTTCTTCTCCCCAAAGCCCCCCAGAATATAATTGTATATTCTAGTTTTGAGTGCCTCTGGTGTGCTGTGTGGGACGCCACCTCAGCATGGCCTGATGAGCGATGCCATGTCCACTCCCAGGATCCAAACCGGCGAAACCCTGGGCCGCAGAAGCTGAGCGTGCAAACTTAACCAGTAGGCCACCAGGGCCAGCCTCTGTTAGCAATTTTGAAGTATATAAAAAGTATCCTGGACTATAATCACTGTGCTATGCATTGTCCAGAACTTATTCATCTTCAGGTTTCAAGTTTGTGTTCTTTAATATCTCTCCAATTCCCTCCACCACCCAGCCCCTGGTAACCACTATTCTACTCTCTATTTCTGAGTTCAGCTATTTTAGATTCCACATATAAATGAGACCATACAATATTGAAATGCTCACTCCTGAAACCTAGCCACCATGCTGTGAGGAAGCCCAAGCACCCCCAGGTAGAAGCCCCATAAAGAAGAACTGAGGCCCCAGACTGAAGACCTGCTGAGTTCCAGACAACAGTCGACACCAACTTCCCGGTCATGTGAGTCCGATATCTTGTAAGTGGATCCTCTGGCCACAAGGGAGCCTAATTCTTGACCTACAAAATCTTGAGCAGGATAAAATTGCTGTTTCAAGACACCACGTTGTAGGGCAGTTTAAAAGGCAACAGACACCCAATATGAAGGGTTCTATCAGCTCATATGAGATAATATCCTGAAGACATTTTGGGGTTCTTAGTTCAGCACATTAGTAACCCCCTTAATTTTTTCCCCAGCATACACTCATTTCCTACCTTTGAGTAATGCACGCTCTGAAAAAGAGAAAAGACATTGATGTACAAAAGTACATTATAGGAGAGAAAAGTCTAAGTTCCATGTCCTATGATTTACCCTGATGTAAGCAACCATCTCAGGAACTATCCACTTCTCCCTCAGCTGCTGTGCCCTCCTCACACATTCCTACTTTGTCTCTATTTCTTATCTCAACAAATCTGGAATGAAAACTATGGCCTGAAGGTGAGAGAATAGAGCAGGAAAAGGAATTTCAAACCACCAAAAATAATCCTTCGTCAACCACAAAGGATTGTTCTTTTTGTCTGTTTTCCCAGCTTCTGGCCCATTTCTTCAGCCACTGCAGTGAAAACCATCTAGTTAAAATGACAGCCCTACTGACACACTCCATCTCCCCTTCCTGATCTTTTTTTCCCGTAACACTTATTGCCAGATACTGTACTACATATTTACTTATGTGTCTTTCTTATTTTTGTCTCCCCGATAGAATGTAATATCCATGAAATCAAGAATATTTATCTACTTTATTCACTAATATATCTCTATCCCTTTGAACAGAGCCAGGCTTATGTAAGTTTCCCAGTATATATTTGTTATATTATTGCTGTTAAACAGGCTTGTGTAGGTTGCCCTCAGAATATATCTTTGTTGATATTGGAAAAACGTGCTCCAAAATCCAAAAGGCCTACTTTAAAAAATAAACTTTTGGAGAAGTCTACTCAGAAATCAAGGATTCATTTTTTATTTATTTCTGCAGCATCTAATTTTAAAAAAATATTCAGGAGTGTAAAAATATGCCATAAATTAGTGTTAAATAATATCAAATGTGTAATTTTCTTCTTGGACTTTTCTTTGCCTTAACTTTGGTCAAGCCAAACTATTAATAACTTGCTAAGGAAAAAATTCTTGTCTGCTTGCTAATGAAAATTTTCTGCACTTAAATTATTTAAGTGAACACAATCTGGTGAGCTTCTTCCATGTCTAGTTTTTGGCATTGGGCTTTTTCTCTACTGTTTCCTTTTCAAATAATAGTTTATAAGTGATGAGAACTTCTAAGCCATTTAGGCACATAAATAGGTGGCCACAATAAATATATATCACTTTAAACAACAACAGCAAAATAAAATTGACAAACTAAATTGAATATTTGGATGGATGCTGGAAATAACTAAAATCTACATCTTATGGCTCTTCCATGTCCTGATCTCCAGTAACTCATTGATCCTAAGCATATTTTTAACTCATATTACTTCACAGTTTGCAAAGGTCATTCACGTGCACTGTCTCATTTAATTCCTACAATGAAGTATTTTATCAGTTCACTACTGTTGCATAACAAACCATCATAAAACTTTAGTGGCATAAAACAGTAATCATTTATCTTTGGTCATGAGTTGATCACTGACTGCACAATTCTGCTGAGTTTGGTGGGGCACATTCATGCATCTGCAATCAGTTGCACATCACCTAGGCAGCTCTGATTGCCTTAGCTAGGTTCTCTCACATTCCTTGGGCCTTGACTGCACAAAGTAGGCTGTCTTGACTCTGTTCCACATGCTTTATCCCCTAGTTTGGGCATGTTCTCATGATAAAGGCAGGAGAGCAAGAGAAAGAGCAGAAGCACTTTTTCAAGCCTCAGATTGCATTATTTGATACTGTCCCATTGGCGAAAACAAGTCACATGGCTGATCTCAGAGTTATAGTGTGAGGGAAAAGATGTTGCTACAGAGATGCCATTAATTATGGTCCTTAATGCAATCAATCTACCACAAGTATGTGTTATTATTTTTATTATCTTATATATGGAAAAAAAATGCCCAAGGGTAATTAACCACGTGAACGAGCCAGAAGCTCAGGTCTCTGACTTCAAATATGTTCTTTCTTCTAACTATATCTGGCCTATCTATTTATTATTTGTAGAAGCTGAATTTATCGTCTCTGGAAAGATAGAACCATTTCAAATTACTATGATACCTCACGTGTTCCAAAACCAAAAGTTAGGATGTCACTTAGATTACTTATCCTTTTTTGTAAACTGGAGATAACTGAGTTTATCCTTTATAGTTTCTTTTATTCAATAACTTTGTCAGACCTGGAAAATGTAATGGTTTAAAGAAATGTGAGGTTTTGTCAAATTTTCTTTATAGGTAAGTCAGGTTGCCCCTTTTCCTATGTCTGAGTCAGACTCAGGAAATGGAATAAGGGAACACAAGGCAATATAATAATTTTCTGTGGAAACTCTGAACATGCTGTTCTCTTTTAGCAGTGGGAGTTTTAGAGGAAAACACAAGATGATGCATGTCGTTTAGTTCCCATTGACAAGACTCTCTCCAGAGAAAGGTAATGGAAAAAACTCTACAGTGCTAAAATTTATGGTCATCAATTTCCACATTTCAGTGAAAACTGAAATTCTTTCTTTAATGTTCAGTTTTAGATCTTCAGTCGGGAGCAACTCAAAGCTAAGTCAAAGTGTATTGGCACCTTGGAATCCTTGAAAAGAGGCATTTGTGTTCTCCATAAATAAGCCTCTCAAAGGATCCAGTTCACAGTCAAGGCTAACTTCTCTATTAAAGCAACAATTAAGTTGCTATAAATGTGAAGAATGTTTCACATCACCTATAAATAGATCTATAATTTTTGAAACATATTGCAATAATGCCTGGGGATAAAGTTATTTCCTTCTGACTTAGAATGACATTGGCTGAATTGTTACAGGTATGGAAACATTGATTGATGGTGACAGGCAAACCAAACTGCTATACAAAATTTGAGATAAGGATAGACTCAAAGGTAGCTTATTTTTCAACAATAAGACAATGTAGACACTAGAATTTTGACTGACTCAATCAATGTCAGTTTCTGAAAATAAAAAAGCATAACCACTATGATGATAAGTTTCATGTGTCAACTCAACTGGACTAAGGGATGACCAGATAGTTGATAAAACAGTTTTTCTGGATATGTTTGTGAGGTTGTTTCTGGAAGAGATTAGGGTTTGAATCAGTAGGCCATGTAAAGTAGATCTGCCCTCACTAATGTGGACAGGCATCATCCAATCCGCTGAGGTCTCAAATAGAATAAAAAGGCAGAGGAAAGGTGAAGTCTCTCTCTCTTTTCTTGAACTGGCATGTCCGTCTTCTCTTGGGCATCAGGGCTCCTAATTCTTGGCCTGTGGACCCCAGGGTTGAATTATGCCACCAGCATTCCTAGTTCTCCAGCTTGTAGATGGTATACCATGGGACTTCTCAGCCTCCATAATTCTGTGAGCCAATTCCCATAATAAATCTTCTCTTGAATGCTTGCATGTATCCTATTGATTCTGTTTCTCTAGAGAGCCCCGACAATAAAACCCTAAGAAGAATCTTTTCCTATGTGCAGGTTGACAATAAATAACTCCTCCCTCTCTCCAGCAACAACAGCACTCACATGAAATGTACCAGCAGGAGCAACTTCCCTGGAATAACATGCGCAACAGCATAGCACCAAGATGTTTCCCTTCAAGACTCTTCATAAATTGTAATTACAAGCATTTATGTATATGAAAATCAGACAAAGCCTAAAGGAAATAAGATTTCCTATAAGAATTTTTTTAATGTATAAGTATGAAGTTTATTTTTAAGCGACTACAGTTTATCATCACCAGATCTATTTCATGGTAACAAATATGAGGTTGAAAAAGATGCCAAAAATTTCATGGGATAATGATTACAACCAGTATGGTTTAATAAACTGTTATAAGACTGGGAGTTAGAAGAAATGGGTGCTACATCTCGATATGCCACCAACAACACTCAGGAAAGTCATGTAAACCCTCTTGTGGTTTTCTCTCCAGTACAGTGGGCAGCTAGACAATATGATCCCTAAGTGCCTTCAGTGACTGGGACTCATTGACTTTTCTCTCTAAGGATTTTAGGAAACCATACAGTGAATCTCATTATTACCTTGTGCAATATTCACCATGCTTTAATTTATTCTCAGTGCTAATTTTCATAACTTATTTAATACCAGGGAATGGTACCTCCTATTTGATTCATAATGATGATGTGGTTTTTAAGTCTTTAGCTTTCATTTTAATTCCTTGGAGAAGAAGAATAGAAAAAGGACATTTTATACTTCAAATACTATTATATAATGATTGTGATATTTTTAAAACAAAATATCAATTCTTATAAAGACAAATTACCCTTATTAATAATGAAATACTAAAATATTTTAAATGATATTTTATTGCTGAAGATCATGTAACAAAAGTTGTACTGTTGTAAATTGTTAGTGAATGACGTAGATTAGTACAAGCCTAGAAGAATGAAATTTGATAGTCTGATCAAGAGTCAGGAAAATGTTCAATATTTTATTTCGAATGTGGGCTGTAGAATTCAAGCAGTTCAGTTCTACAGAAATAAGAAACTTAAAGCTCAAATCTCTATTATATTATATTTTTTAAATGTATTGAAAAGACAGAAAATGGGATCAAGCAGGGGACTACAAACTCAGCGTTTTGGCTCATGAATCTTAAAAGGTGTTTCCGTGAATTCAGATCCAGGACCTCAGGTTGTTTCAACTGTTCCATTCATGACACGAGTCATTTACACCTGAAGTCCAGTTCTAGAAGTAGGAGGAGAAGGAAAGAACAAGAATAAATCAATACACGGAAAAGGATATCTGTTATTGCCTAAGTCTAAAGAAATAAGACACCAATGTATCAGCAATAAAATCCACTTGATTACATTGAAAAATAATGGTTTCTATCCTTGTATGTTTGCTATCATTGTTGTAAAGGGGAGAATTTGAAAAAAAATTATTATAGCTGGTGGCAGGAAGGTGGGGTGCTATTAGTAGCTCAGTGCTCAGGAATAAGATATCAGGTGCTCACCCAGGCCACCAAGTGCCATTTCTGGAGGAAGAATGTTTGTGGGAAACTTTTAAGATTTCAGAAATGTATATCTTCTTCATATGTGTTACTTTTGCCTTTTCCCTTTTTCTGTGTAATCAGCAGCTAAGACACTTAAACCAGGAATTTCTAGTTGCCATCTTGGTGTGTGACAAGAAAGTAACTTGAATGAGGAGGATTACTAAGAAGGCTAGGGAGACTGCTGCGCTTAATAGACAATCCCTAAAGAAGCAGATACCCAAGGGACAGAGTGGTTGTCAGGCCAACTGCAAAGAAGAAAAGGAGATATTGGTACAAATCTGAAAGCAGGAGGATTTAGTGGGGGAAAAGTTGGGAAAGAGGGACATGCAGGGGAGTTCAAGCTGCCTAAAAATGGCCATAGCAAGTTTAGAAACTGATTTGATATGAGTCCAGAAAATCAGTTTGCTAGAAAAGTGAAGTAGTTTTTTTTTCCTGCCAAGGTTTATAGCTCTATTATTTGCATGCATCTATATTAAAATTCCTCCATTGCCATGTTCCCTCCAGGGAGCCCCCCAGTGTATCACACCTCTAGCACACACTGCCGAAAGCCAACACTGGGATTCACCTCAAATGAAAATGTTCACAGTTTGAATTTGCAAAGTAGTGATACTAATTCCCTCTAAGGCACCAACCACGTATAAGGAGGTGAGAAACTTCATATTTTTTAAATTTCTGAAATCTATATGGCATATATGTGTATACATATGCATACGTACATGTATATGCTATATATATGCATATATATACACACACACACATTTGCCCATGCATACATATGCACATATATATGTGCCATAGAATTTTAAGGAAGTGACAGAATCAAGAAGTTGGCAGTATTTTCCTAGGACACGTACTCTGCCTCTAGGTAGGACTAAATCTAAAGCACTCTATACTATAGGAAGCTGAAGCTGAAAACTAGAGAGAAATAATTCAGAAGCTCCATTTCAAATGCTTTTCGCCGGAAAAAATATTTTAATCATGACCTAAACATAGCACAGCCACAAATATTGGAAAAACAATATTGTCTAGGAATATTGCTGCACAGAAACCAGGCATTGCTGACTTTGTGTAATAGTAGCCTCTTGGATGTGGTTGACAAGCATACTTCAAGTTAAGGAAAAAAAGGAGAAATCACAATTGTGAAAACAGAGCTCAACAGAGTGCGAAATGCTGTAAGACCCTACTCCCTGTGTATGCCTTCCTAGCAGGGTCCACTCTTGTGGGAATCACTAGATTAATACAACATAAACAGATAACTGATGCTAATCTAATCTACATTTCATATTTAAAACCCACTTCTCTCTTTTTTTTAGTGGCAACTAAGAAGAATTTCTTGCTGCTACATAAATATCTTAACTTAGTGATAAACACCCAAAAAGTTTATATCCTTAAAAACCTCCAGTTTTCCTTAATTATATCATTTTTCAATATTCTTGTTAAATGTCATTAATTTTTAAACAGTTGTGCAATTTGTGCCCTGCATAAATGCGCTTGGCCAAGGGGGTGCGAAAACAGAAATATCCAGCCCTCCAGCTCTTTAAGTCATGTGCCCTGGGGAGCAGCTGCCTCCATCTGGAAGGAGAGGAGCCTTTTTCTAACTCACCTACAGGCATCCCAAGGGCTAGGGTTAGATCAGCTCCAGCCTCCTACAATGATACCTAAACCGCCTTTCTCTATCTTCTCTCTTCTTTCTCCTCTATCCAACTCCAAAATCCTCTTCTTTTCTAAGGTAAACACTTTTGGTTATCACCTATTTTCCTGACCGCTGCTAACCCATTTCCTCAGGGACTGACTTTACCCAGAAATTTCTTATTTTGGTTGGTCATTATCATGATATGTTTTGACCTCATTATTTTTGCTTCTGCTTCTGTGGCAATGTAGCTTATTAGCCACAGCTCTTGCAGCAATGGGGCACAGACCCACCTGTGGTGAAGGGCAATACATGCAGCAAGCAGAAGACAGTATTCTCAGGGCAGGAACCAGCACCATAGCAGCATCCACACTGATGGGCACCCCAGAAGTGCAGCACTTCCTTCATGGGCATCAGGGCCCTCAGGAGGGCATCGCTCTGCAGAGACTTCCAGAAATAGTTGCAAGGAGACTTCAGGTAAGAATGGAAAAACTCGCATAGTGAGTGCAAGTAAACCTAAAAATGTAAATATGATGATATGTAGGAATCCAGTTTGACTCCTAGATTGGTTTGATCTAGAAAACGCGATTTATCATTTTGTAGCAAGTTTATATAAAGTATGTATCTCAAAAGACGGGGTTCAAGACATTTACTTAGGCAACAACTTATATAATTGTGATCAGTGAAGAAATGATACTGTAAATTTAGTGCTAGAATATAGAATATCAAAATAACATAGAAATGATAAAAAAAGAGGTTTAAAAATATGATATGGAATATGGAAGGTAGACATAATAGCCTGCAGAAAGAGAGGGACTAGTTATAAAATACAGTGAGTGCGTATTCAGGGGATGGAGACTGGAGGTCATCAGATTCCATAGGTATCTATCCTCAACAGGGTTAGACTATCTTTGTAGTCTTAATTTAGTCTATCCTTAATTTAGGAGAGATACACCCTGAAATTAAACAAGTATATTTTCATCAAATCAGCCTTCTGATTAAATATTGTAGCCTTTGCCTATTGCCTACAGGGAAAGAATATCCTGATCTGCTAACATGAGTAATTCAGTCCTAGCTACAGTTAAATATTTTTCATTACAAGTGAGTAAATTAATATTCTAGTTTATACATCTCTCTCTTTTTATTGAAATGAAGCTATTTCCCAGGGTCTAATTATCTCAGAGTTCCAACAAGACTGAATTTCTGGCCTTACAAGGCTGAAAACTAGACCCTGGAATGTGATGAGTCAACCAGTGGACTATATCCTTAAAGGACTCTCCAGTATCCCCAGTGGACATTGCAACATCGTAAACCAGGAAAATTAACACACCTTGCTGTCTGAATTCAATTTGTTTGTTTTCTTAATATTTTCATTCAATACATTTACTAAAAGATGTTCACCATATTAGCAATTAGGGGACGTATGTAGTTTATACACAGTGAATAATTTAAGTAAAAAAGTAATTTATACACATGCATAATTTAAGTTAAAGTCCAAGTATTTCTGTCTAAGGTTGAGGGTGATATTTAATAACATAAAATAAGCAGGAATTTGGAGCCAATACCTTTTGCATCACACTCTGTCGGAATTGGGTCCAGGAACCAAAAAGACCTATCAAGGTAGATCAGCACATCTTGCGTAGAGGTCCCAAATAAATGGGTATGCCATATGTTATACACTTACAATTTTCACATTGGCCGTTAGGCAAAAATATATCTAATATTCCTTTCTAGCCACAGGGAATTTACCTCCCCATCTAAAAAAATCAACTGTAAAAGCTATTAGATAAGTTTGCAGAATCATCTTCAGGTATATGTACATAGCACATTATACAAAAAGGAAAGGATAAAAGGCTACCACTGGCTTCTGGCTTCGTCTCAGTGAGGAGATCATATAATGTCCTTGGGTTCCCAGATGTGAAATGAAAATAATTGAACCAAATGATCCAAGATTCCTTCCATCTCTGACTGTTTAAACATATTCTCTAAGACCCCAAAACTGGGAGGTTTTGAGGATTAGTTGAAGAATAACCATAGTGTCCTCCAAAAAAAAAAAAAGTACCCGCCACTACCAACAACAGCATATTGAAAAGACATTGTGCAATTGTGGCCAGTCACATTCTCAATTCATAGTTCTTCATCAAATCTGATGCTATGGGAAAATTCTCCTGCCTATAGCAGTTAGAATTTTCAAAATGCAGTCAATAGTGAGATATGAAAGTGTTTCACTAACCGCTTCATGAATTCTCTCATTATCTCTCATAACTTTATTTTTAAACTCAAAAATTTTATCTGAAAAATATATATCATTTTTTAGTAAATATCATTTCCTGTTTTTCTACACATATAACTAATCTGTTTATAATATTTTACTAAATTTGGAAAATGTAGCAAAATAAAAATTATTTGCCGTCTCTCAGATGACTCCTACAAAGATCAAAGATTCACCAATAACATTTTTCAGTCTTTTTTCTATTAAAAGAGTAAGTGATTGTTATTTAAAATTGGACATTCTGTAAATATTATTTTATGACTTACATTTTCATTTAATAATATATCTTAAGCGTTTAAATATGTAATTAAATACTATTATTAAGCGCAACTTTAGTAATTGATACTTCATTCAATTCTTTTTGGTCATTTAGTTTGTTTTGAATATTTGACATTATAAATCATGCCTCAACAAAGATTCCTATACATAAATCCTTCAGTGGATCTGTTTAGATGTTCTAAAAATAGATTCCTAAAGGAGAAATTACCAGCCAAAAAAGTGCAAGGATTTTAAGGATCCTCTGGCATATTGCAAAATTTCCCTCCAGAGTAGTCATAATTGCACCCCAGCCAAAAATGGGTATTACCATTTGTCAAAGCATGCAAATTTGAAAATTTAAAACTGGTAACATATTTCTACTTAGTTTACTTCGGCTATTCTTGGGGTTGAATATTTTTTTCCATATTTTATTGGCTAGTTTTCTTCTTGTGAATTATTTACTCATGTTGTTGACCTATTTCTCTGTTGGAGTATTTCTTGTACTGATTGCTAGCACTGTTTACTAAAGATATTAAATTCTCTTTCACAAAATATTTGAGATACTTACACCAGTTTGCCATGTGCCCTTTAGTACGTATATGAATGTATTTATTGTTCAGATAGTTTTAGTCAAATCTCATTATTTACGTACATGGGTTTTTTTAACTTTATGTTTTGAGAATACTTTCCTACCCTTAAATCAGAAACATATTCAATGTTATTTTCCTCTATTTTTCTATAGTTTCATTTTTTGCTTTTAACTCTATTCATATTGAATTTACTCTGATGTGGAATCTGAGATAGAGAACTAATCTTAATTCCAAAAAATTATCAATTGTTAAAGCAATATTTGTTTAATAATCCTACTGATTTGAAAACCTAGTGATTCATCCATTCAACATGTTATTGGGTACCTATTATGTTTCCTTTTCTGTCGTTCATAACGTTTTCACATGTTCTATGGTCTGCACCAAGGTTTTTTGTGGGTCCATTGACCTATCTGTTATCCTCAGGCCTGTATCATACTTTTACAGTTATTGTAAATTTATATGTCATTTAAAGAATTTCTCTGCAATTCTTATTGTAAGTTGTCTTTAGTCATCATTTGATTTTAATTCTGGCCCAATTCTTATTGAGAATGTCTTTTTTTTTTCATTTCCCACATAGATGGGTTCGGTTTTGTATGGAGGATGTATAAATTTGTATTAATTTCAAATTTTAGCACATTTTGATCAAAGAATATGGCCTTACAATTCTCGGTTTGGAGAAGTAAGTGATGCTTTTTGTAGCCTAATTTAAGAAAATTTTTGCAAATGTTTTATGGAATTTTAAAAAGAAAATATGTTCTCTGTGGCACACAAAGTTTGTTAGCAATCTTTTAAATTACTCTAGAAATTTTTCCTTTAATAATTTTCAAATAATTAGTTTAAGTTATTCTTTTTTTCTTCAACAAAGGATTGTTGAACTCTCCAAGTCACTGCCTGAAAAGTGAGCAAAAATCTACATGGTCCTTATCTTCAAATATGAAACTTGACTATACTGATGTGTATCTGAATGGCTTATTTATTCCAGTTTGAATTTTGTTTTCTCTCTTCTCCATCCATTGGCTCTCATTGTTGTTAACTCTTTTTCCTCCCATCTGCATTCAGGCAGAGTTTCTCAGTTTTATCCACCCATTGTTGATGTGCTTGGTATCGTTTGCCCATTTACAGCTTAATACCTTCCTACAGATAATATATTTACAACATGTCATTAACGTGGAGTTAAAATGATGCCTTCGTGAAGATAGTTATGTTCCTCACTGCTGGTATTGGTGAAGACTAACTCATTGCTGAAAAGATTTTCAGTTTTCTGAAATTGGCTGTGAGTTGCTATGCTTTTGTCAAAATTGACATTTAAATAAATACAATAATAACTGATGCTCATTAAGATGATAGACATGGTCTGGATAATTAGCTTTTCTTCAAGTTTTTTTAGCATACTTATATCAATGAATATCAAATAGTAAAACTAATTACATGTATATTTATTTTAATATTAGCTCTTGTGGTAGACAGAATTTGAGAAGACCCTCATGATCTCAAACTCCTGGCATTCATGTGCTTGTGTGATCCTTCCCCTTGAGTGTGGGTGGGATCTGTGACTGGCTTCTAACTAACAGAATATGGCAAAGTGATGGGATGTCGCTCTTTGATTGTTATGTTATATAAGACTCCATCTTGCTAGTAGATTTGCTTCTAGTCTCTCTCTCTCCATCACTAGCTTTGAAGAAGCAAGCTTCCATGAACGTACAGGCACAAGAAAATGAATTCTGCCAACAACCCAAGGGAAGTGGGAAGAGGGTCTTCTCTAGGAGGGCCTTCAGATGAGAATCATGTCTTGGTTGATACCCTTTTGCAGCCTTGCAGAAGACTCAGCTAAGATATACCCAGACTCCTGACCCAGAGAAACTGTGAGCTAATAAATGTGTATTGTTTCAAGTCACTACATATGTGATAATTTGTTATGCAGCCTTGAAAACTAATATAGGTAGGGGCACATAGAGCAAAATATACAGCAAAGCCCAAAGGAAGTTATTTAGTAGCAATGAAGAAGAAATACTATATCTCATTTTAATATCTGAAATATGTAATTTAACTTTTCAGACTCTTGCTGGATCTCTATTTCATGTTTAATCATTACTAAAGCTCAGTTTGAAGGTTTGTTTCCAATAATCATTTACATCTCATAGCTATATCTCTCTCTAAACTTCTTGCTGACAATGGTCTCAGGTTGCTATGGAAGCAGAAACATAGTTACCAGCATTTGGGTGTACAGTGGAGAGTAAAACATACTTTTTCCTTGCCCTTCAGGGGCAGGCAGATGATAAAACAAGAGAGAAATAAATGAATGCATAATGGTAAATAGTTATGGGTGTTCTAAAGGAAATGAGCATGATGCTATTATAGAGAATAGCAGGGGATGGCCACAAAGGGACCCTCGTAGGAAATAGCAGTTAAGTCAAGATCTGAGAGATGATGAACATCCAACGGTGCTTGTAGTAAAACGGCAGAAAACTTTGTGGTGTGTTTGAGGAACCAAAAGGAAGCCAGTGTGGCTCTAGCATGGCAGACAAAGGAGGAGAGTCCATGAGATGAGGCTACTGAAGAAGAAAGTTCTGGTTTTGAATTGAAATCACTCCTCCTGTCATTCCTACTCATTAGTCCCAGTTTTTCTCCCTTTGGGCCATTTAGAACAGATGGACCTGATCTGCCCCTAAGAGGCAAGCCTTTGAGCATTTACTTGAAGCATCTCCCTGTACATCTGTGGCTTCCCTTCCGTGGGCTAAACTTAACCATCCCCTCCCCTCTCCTTCGTATGACTGACAGACCACACTTTCAAGATCAAACTCTTCTATTTGTCACATAATAAACAGAGTGGAGGCTTGGCCTGAGTTTCAAAGGATGTTCTTGGCAATAAAAACATAATTATTACAAATTACTTCCTAACCAAGGAGCAAATACCTTACTACTTCCTGTTTTATTTCCTGGTTTTAAGATTCAAGTTTTCCTTTAAATATCCTCTTTAGACCAGGGGATTTCCCAACTCTCTCCTTGCTAAACCAACCCCCAAAGTACTAGCTTCTGTAAAAAGCAGCACCCTATCCCTAGCATCCAAAACTCTCACTCTTGATTTTGTCTTCTCGCATACCCAAGTTCTCTGCAACGCCTCACATCACCTCTGCTCTGTGGCTCTCTGCTGCCCTCTTTTGGCCATGATCAGTGTGAGCGGATGACAAGCACCTGAACCCCTCTCCTCCACACGTCCCCATAGACACTGAAGGCAGAAAAACTCCACCTTCACGTAGAACACCTCCCTGGAGCACAGGCACATACCAGTTTCTCAGACAGAAGGTACAATACCCACTGGATATACTAGCCCCACCCATATACTATATATGTGAGTGTGTATGTGTGTGTGTGTGGGGGGGGGGTGGGTGTGGGTGTGTACGGAGAAAAATATTTCACTCACTATGCCAGTTTCTTGAAATGTATCAGTAGATCAGAAATTTCTTGACCTTTAAAGAGTATGGCCCAATGGAAGATATAGCTATATAAACTGGCAATAATATATTTTGGCTAGTGCTGTGGTTAGGAAATTATATAATACTATAGGTGCGTTTAAAAGGGGGGACATTACTGTGACTCAAGGGATAAACAAGGCTTCAGATCTCAAATGGTGATCTGAAAATGGAGGTGAAGGGTGTTCCATGAAATACAAAGGTTGGCACATAGAACCCAACATGCTTGGTTACTCTGCAGAAAATTGGGTCACCCACATAGTTCATGTCATCACCAGACCTTGGGTCACTTGTCCTGCTTCAAGATCTACTTATTTATCAAAACCTAGGATTCCATTGACGAAAGATGACTCCTAAGAAAGCCAAGAACTCCAGCCACATACAGGGTAGAGCCAAGACTAATTATCTAGCATCTTTACCAACAATTAAACCCCCCACCTTAAATCCCTACTATCTTTAGACTGCACCAACACAAGCCTTCTTGTTCACTATCATTTACCATATCACCACCCCATAATGCTCTGTGCTGCTTTCCCCTTAACACAACCTCCTATTGCTTCCCTCTGTCCCAAATCTTCCCACTGTGCCCTCTAGAATCCTGAGTCCTGAGTTATATCCCTCTAGATCCACAGTCTTTTAACTGAGCGTTTCCTTCATCCCTCTCATGCTTTAAGTTCAACTTGTCTTTGTCAACTTGGACTGCTAAAACAGAACACCACAGATTAGACGCTTTATCAACAACATAAATTTATTTCTATAGTTCTGGAGGCTGGGAAATCTCAGATCAAGGCAACAGCAGATTCGGTGTCTGGTGAAATCCCACTTCCTGGTTCATAGAACACCATCTTCTCACTGTGTTTTCACATGGCAGAAGGGGTGAGGGAGTCTTCTGGAGTCTCTCTTATATCTCTTTATAAGATAATAAACTAATGGGATTATAATTAATCCCATTCATGAGGGCTTCACCTTCATGACCTAATCACCTCCCAAAGGCCCCATCTCCAAATACCATCACATTGGGGATTAGGTTTCAACATATGAATCTGAGGGGCACAAACATTCAGTCTACAGGACTCCTCTCAAAATCTTGTTTATCCTGAAACCTTTTCAAAGGAAGATTTCTCATTGTCTCACACTCCAAGCTCTTTGTTCTTACCACTGTGAAGCATGTGCCATCCAGTCATCTAGTCACACTCTCCCCTCCTAGTCACCATCAGTCACCATCATCTACCATCACCTGATCAATCTCCTCTTTCATTAAAGACCTTGGCAATAACTCTTCCTCTCCACTCTGCTCTTGTCCTGGGGAACTTCAAGATCTATAGGGATGATGGAAGCTATAAAGGGTCCATTGCTTATGAATATGTTTTTTTCTTACTTTCTGGCAGCTCTATCTCAGTCTCATTTATGGGATCTTATTCCTGTATATCCTTGTATTAATAAACCACAGTGTTGGTTCTCTTTTCTTCTCATTCCACACCCTCTCCCAGGTAAATCTTATTTACAACTACAGCTTCAATTAACATCTATGTGCTAATAAATACCAAATCTTTACCTCCATCTAGATATGTCTCTTGAGTTCCAGGGACACATACCTAACTGTTTAAACAGATACAATTTTTTATGGCCCACAGTTATCTAAACCCAGCATGTCCATAGATGAATTCAGCATTTTTTCCCCAAATGAGCTGCTTGTCTTGAGAGTGACAGATGATCAGGCCAGAAATATGGCTTCATCTTTTGTTGTTCCCTCTTTAGTTCCTCTGCACACTCACCTCAAGGCAATCTCTATACTCCTTTCTTTTCCACTGCCATTGTTCTGATTCAGGACATCATCATCCCTTAAGTAGATTGTCCTGCATCTGATCCTGACACCCCTCCAATCCACTCTTCACGCTGCGTCCATGGTGATTGTCCAAATATGCAAATCTGATTATGCCATTCCCTTGATTAAAAATAAATAAAATAAAACACTTCAATACAACTCTTCTGACCTCAGGATAAAGTTCAAACTCCCCGATGAAGCATAGAGTACTCTTCTGATTTGGCTCCTTGTTAACTCTGCAGCCTCATCTTTCATTCCTCTCACCCATGGTTGCGTGGGTCCCAACCATGCTGAACTACTGGGTGGCACACTTCAGGATGAGATAACATTAACAAATTCCTTGGAACAATTACAATTTTACTTGCATCTAGGACTAGAAGACTTCCTTATAAGTGCCTGAGGATGGAGGACACAGGTTTCTAATGAAACCCATGTCAATGAACCACAGATTTGTGAATAAAGACAGCCAGTTACATGTAGATTTTATTTCTACAGAGAATTCAGGCTAGTCCTGTGTGGGCAACTAGAAAGAGACAGAAAAAAATCATTAATAAGAAAAGTTTAGCTCCACCAGTATCCTTAAATTATGACAATGCTTACACATGATTGGCCCAGAATTTAGGCTGCAGTGAACCATCACTAATGGCTCAATTCCAGGGTTAATAGAGCCAAACAACTTCTTGAAGATCCTCTGTGTCCTCTCATTTTTAAGTCCCCAGATGCTGGCACATAATCAATGCTTAACTATGTGCCGAAGATCCCTTGCAGGGATTGTGTCCACGTAACCTAAATTTTCCAGGACAATTGTGACTTCAAATATTCTCCTTGGTAAACCATGAGAATGTTCCATAAATTACAATTTTTAAGAAAATAGTCATGGAGAGGATCAAGTAAGTACACATTGCAATAAAATTATACACGTTAAAAGACAGAGATCAGAAAAGATACGAGAAATCGGAGGCCAAGTATAGTGAAATATCATGAAAATCATACCTACTAACCCTGGTCATACATGTCTAGGTATGTGTATAAAAGTAAATCACGTTAAGGCAAATTCTGAAAAGTCACTTTTCTGGTTGGCACAACCTAAGTATCAGAATTGAAATGAAGAATGAGAAGGCTTGCCTTCTTCTTCTTGTCCCCCTTCTTCTTCTTCTCTTCTTCTTCTCTTCTTCTACTTCTATTTCTACTTCTTCTTCTTTTTTAACAATTCTTGAGACGTCATGAAAAATTACTTGAGAAAACTGAAAAACTTGAGTCAATTATACGAAAAAAACATAGACATTTTACAAGGGATTTAAGTCAAGCGTAGTAATTGATAACCACTTTGACCTCTGTAAGATGTCTTGATAGGCTCTCATAGCCTCAGTTATTCACTCATTTAATGAATATGAGCACCTCCTATGTGTCAGACTGTTCTGGGTACTTGGGATATAGACCCAATAAACAGAGGCAGAGGTCCCTGCCTTCAAGAAGCTTAGATTCTAGCAGTAGAGAGATGGTACCAATAAATGTGCAAACTAGTAAATCACATAGTATGTTGACATGATAAATTCTATGGGAAAAAAAGCAGTGGAGGGCAAAGGGATTGGAAGCACCAGTGAAGGGAGTGGGGTGGGGCTGTAATATTAACAGGTGATCAGGGCAAGCTTCATTTGGAAGATAAGATTTGAGCACCTACTTCAAAAGGGTGAGGGAATTAAACAGACAGATGAGGAAAGCGTGTTCCTAGGCAGAGGGGTCAACAGGACTGAGAGTCCTAGGATGGGAGGACTTTTCACATTTATATTTTGATTATTTTATTAATATGTGTCCTTCATTAGACTATAATCTCCAGAAAGGCAAGGATCATATCTTCTTTGCTCCATTTTCTCTCCAGCATCTAGTCCAGGGGCTGGCACAGAGTAGATGCTCAGAAAATATCTGGGGAATGATTAAAAAAATGGAGATTAACTTGTACAGTTTTCCTCATGAACTAGAAAACTCTTCACCTGGTTTAACTAAGGCAACATTTTCTATTTAGTCTCCTCTAGATTTTGATCCTTCATTTGCTTTTGGCTGACTCTTATCTTTGCATCTTATCTTATTACTGACCCATCCTAGTCTGTAATGGGATGATTGCTTCCTTGCATCAGACACCTATTATTAATTGCAGAAAACCTTCAGCCTCATTCTCTACCTGATAACTTTAAGCACAAGAGTTCTTATAAACCTTATAATACCAACTAATAAATGTTTGCAGCCAATTACTTTTTTCTACAGGAATAGTTTCTGCTTTCTCCTAGCATGAACCCTAAGCAGGTTCTTTTCTCTGTTTCTTTGTTATTCTCTGGCTGGCTGCCTTCGCTATGCAGAATCAGTGTTCCGCTCTATTGTGTGATGGACAGGGGGTTATCCCACATCTTTTTGGCAGGAAGAGGATCTTCAAGTTTGGCTCTGAACTGAAAATGGGTAACACGTTAAGAAGAAATAAAGTCACCACTATTCTTCCTGTGTAAGGTACTATTAAACATTTTCTTTGCATGAGTTAGCTCAGGAAATTTGCTGTTAAACTATTTGGGGCCCAATGCTATAAAAGTTATAAAGATCCAGTATGCTGATTAAGTTCCGTGAATTCCACAGGACATATGAAAACCTAAGCAACTGTGGTTGAGAGAAAAACAAAATTTCATACTTGTAGTTCAAATTTTTGTGAAGTATGTTTAAAATATTTCATTATACATTTTATTGTTCAGATAAATACTAAAGAAAATTTTTAAAAATCCACAAGAGAAGGGTCCATTGGCGGATGAATAGATAAAGAAATTGTGGTATATGTATACAATAGATTATTACTCAGTCATATAAAAGAAAGATATCTTGCCATTTGTGACAATGTGGATGAACCTGGGGGGCATTATGCGAAGTGAAATAAGCCAGACACAGAGAGAAAAAAACTGACTGATCTCACTTATATGCTAAATCTAAAAAAGTTGAATACATACAAGCAGAGACTAGAAACATGGTTACCACAGAACACAAGGCAGGGGAAATGGGGAGATGTTGGTCAAAAGGTAAAAAGTAGCAATTATGTAGGATGAATAAGTCTAGAGATCTAATGTATAGTGTCATGACTGTAGTTAATAACAATGTATTGAATACTGGAAATTTGCTAAGGGAGTAGATTTCAGGTGTTCTCATCACCAAAAAAAAGGTAACTATGTGAGGAAAAGATATGTGAATTAGTTTGACTGTAGTAATCATTTCACTATGTGTATGTATATCAAATCATCTTGTACACATTAAGCATAAACAATATTTTACTAAAATAAATACACAGGAGAAATCTTTCAATACAATATGTCAAAAGGAATACTTTTTCTTTTCTTTTTTTTTTTTTGAGGAAGATTAGCCCTGAGCTAACTACTGCCAATCCTCCTCTTTTAGCTGAGGAAGACTGGCCCTGAGCTAACATCCATGCCCATCTTCCTCTACTTTATACGTGGGACCCCTACCACAGCATGGCTTTTGCCAAGCAGTGCCGTGTCCGCACCCAGGATCCGAACCGGCAAACCCCATGCCACCAAGAAGTGGAATTTGCGAACTTAATCACTGCACCACCAGGCTGGCCCCAGCAATACTTTTTCTAAATAATGTGACTGTTCACTCACAACCTTTGGTACAAAGCATTATGATAGAAATAAAGTTTATTCAGCACCCTCTATGTTTTAAGATTAAATAATATAATACATGTTAAATGCGTCTGTTCATAATAGTCATGTATGAATGTGAGAAATTCTTATCACTATGAGTCCGACTGTATGCTGCCCTCATCCATGGACTAAGCACAGAATAACATTAAAGTAAACCTTATAGTAGAAGAATCTGATCCCACTTAACAAATTTAATGTAAGAAATACCAGTTAGCCCTCAAATGTGTAACATATGGAGATTCAGCGAAGGTGTCTAACAGAGTTTGCATCAAAGGAGGAGGTGATTCTATATTGCAATATTTACATTTATCAGTTTAGCATAATAAGAGTATATTTTCCAAAGGAAATTCCTCTATAAAATGAGGCTGAAAATATTACCTACCTGTGATGATTAATTTTATGTATCAACTTGGCTAGGCTATGGTACCCAGTTGTTTTGTCAAACACTGGTTAAGATATTGTTGTGTTAAGATGTGGTTAACATTTAGATCTTGATCCAAGCACATTATCTTTCGTAATGTGGGTGGGCCTCATCCAACCAGTTGAAAGCCTTAAAAGAAAAGACAGGACCCTCAAGAAGGAAGAAATTCTGCCTCCAGACCGCCTTCAGACTCAAGACTACAACATCAATTTTTCCATGGCTCTCCAGCTTGCCAACTCACCTGCAGGTTTTGAAATTGCCAGCCCCTACAATCAAGTCAGCCAATTCCCTAAAATAAATCTCTCAGATAGACAGGTAGGTAGATAGACAGACATACAGACATACAGACAGGCAGGCAGGCAAATAGACAGATAGATAGATAGATAGATAGATAGATAGATCTCACATCCTATCGGTTTTGTTTCTCTGGAAAACCCTAACACTGCCTTCATAGGAGTGATGTAAATATCTTTGCTCTGAAATCTACTTTGACTTGACATTAACATACCCACTTCAGCTTTCTTGTGATTATTACTAGCATGATTCTCATTTTCTAGCCTTTTACTTTTAATCATTTGTACATTTTATGTAGGTAACGTATAGTTGGGTTTGGTTTTTTATTTAGTCTGACAATTTCTGCCCTTAACTGGGGTATTGAAAATTTTCCTTTGTGAGGCCAGCCCAATGGAGTAGTGGCTAAGTTCACATACTCCACTTCAGCAGCCCAGGATTCACTGGTTTGGATCCCAGGTGCAGACCTACACACTGCTCATCAAGCCATGCTGTGGCAGCATCTCACATACAAAATAGAGGAAGACTGGCACAGATGTTAGCTCAGAGAAAATCTTCCTCAAGCAAAAAGAGGAAGATTGGCAACAGCTATTATCTTAGGGCCAATCTTCCTCACACAAAAGAAAATTCCTTTGTTTAGCTCCACATTTACGTATGGTATGATTTTCTTTCTACCTGAAGGACTTCCTTTCACATTCTTGTAGTACAATAGTCTTCATTTTTACCATGTCTATTTTTGAAAGATATGTGCACTGGGTATAGAATTCTAGGATGATAGTTTTTTCTCTCAATACATTAAAGATGTTACTCCACTATCTTCCACTTGCATTGCTTCCAATGAGAAATCTGCCTCAATCCTTATCTGTGTTCCTCTACACATAATGTATCTTTTCTCTGGCAACTTTTAAGATTTTCTTTGTCAACAGGTTTTGAGAAATTTACTTACTATGTACTTTGGTAAAATTTTCTTCACATTTCTTGTGCTTGCAGTTCATTGAGCTTGTTGCCTCTGTGCATTTATCCAGTTGGAAATTTTTCAGCCATTATGTCTTCAAATGTTTTTCTGCCCCTCCCTTTTCAGGAACTCCAATTACACACATATTAGGTCACTTAGAGTAGTCACAGAGCTCACTAATGCACTCAATTTGTTATCATTCACTTTTCCCTTTTGTGTTTCATCCATGTTATTTTCTACTTCTATGTCTTGAAATTCACTCGTCTTTCCATCTGTAAGGTCCAGTCTGTCATTAATTCCACCCAGTGTAGTTTTTTCCATCTCTTTTTTTCATCTAAACTACATTTAGATTGCAGTTTTTATCTACAGAAGTTCAATTTGGATTTTTAAAAATATCTTTTATGTCTCTACTTAACATGTTTACTCTTTTCTCTAGCTTTTTGAACATATAGAATGCAGGTATAATAACTGTTTTAATGTCAATGTCTGCTAATTCTAGCATCTGGGTCAGCTCTTGGTCAGTTTTAATATAGTGATTTTCCTCCTTATTATGATTACACTCTCCTGCTATATGCCTCATAATGTTTTTGAATGCCAGACTTTGTGAATTTTATCTTGTCTGATGCTAGATTTTTTTATGTCAATAAATATTCTTAAACTTTGTTCCAGAATGCACTTAGAACAGTTTGATCCTTTTGGGTTTTGCTTTTAACATTTGTCAGGCAGACCCAGAACACTGTTTAGACTAGGGTTAATGATTCCTCACTATTGGGGCAAGACCTTTCTGAATGCTCTAGCCAATCCTCATGAATTACTAGGTTTCCTGTCTGGCTAGTGGGAATAGGCACTATTGCTGGCCCTATGTGAGTGCCAGCCACTATTCCCTCCAATCATTTTGGGGTGTTCTTTCCCCAATGCCTCAGTAGTTTCTTCATATGCATGTGCTGATCAGCACTCTGTTGAATACTCAAGAAGGAATCTCTGCAGATCTCCAGAGTTCTTTGTGCATCTCCCTCCTCTCTGATACTCTGCCCTGTGAACTCCAGCTACCTTGATCTCACCAGACTGTCAGCTTTATCTTCTCAACTCAAGAAGTCTCCTGGGATGGACCTGGATTTCCCCCTCCCTATACACAGGCATGGAAACACTCTCAAGTCTGTAAGCTAGGGAAATCGTAGGGCTCACCTTAATTGTTTCCCATCTCTCAGGGATATCTCTCCTCCACGGCCTCATATTCAGTGTCTCAAAAACTGTGCATATACTATGTCTGGGCTTTTTTAGTTTTCTCAGGCAGAAAGAGAGATCTTGTCCTTGTTAGTCCATCTTAGCCAGAAGAACAAGTCCAATGTTGTGAAAAATCTAATAAGATAATGAAAGAAAAGTACTTGGAAAGAATCCAAAGAATGTTACCTATTATTATTATTAGCATCAGAGTTTTAAGCCATTTTAGGTTATACTTTTAGGAAACCTCCTCATTGTATGAACTAAGTTTTCATAAATATGAGGAAAGTATGAAGCAATGAAAACATTAATAGCAAAAATAATTGAGCACTGTGCTTTAAAGTAATCGTCCATTTAATTTCAGTTCAACACTATAAAGTAAGGTAATATTGTCTGCATTTTATAGATTAAGAATCTAAGGTTCAGAGAGGTTAAATAAATTGTTCAAGGTTAAGGAGCTCCCAAATAGTAGAGAACCGAGCCAGAGTTCTGTCTAACCCCAATGCCCAACCTCTTAACCTTCATACATCACTGCCAGATTACTTCTAAGCAAATGTGAAAGAATTCTTGCTTCAGAGACCCAAAGACTTTGGAAAAGAATTGAATAAAACTGTATCTTAGTGTTATCATGGCTTTTTCTAACTATTAATATCAGAAAGTCATTTCCACAAAGTAGGAGTTTCGGTGTGACGTTCATGAGCATGAAGTCCAGCCACATGGGGCAAATAATAAATAGAATGATGATGTTTACTCTTCTCAAAGCAAAGCAGGTTTGCTGAACTGATGTGTTAGCACATCAATGGATAACATGAGTTCCAGCTTCAGTAGTGCAAAACATAAAGGTAATAAGAATGATTTAACGAAGCTGTCAATTGGCTGCAACCGAACAAGATAGGCCTAAGCAGCAAAGGTCATGCATGCAAACATTGTGCCAAATAACTTATCAGACGTGTGTCCAGTTGGTATGGTAGCTATTGGAAAATATTCCATTGTTTCCATAGACATACTATACAAAAAAATTAACCTTAAGACATTCTATTATCTAAGTAAAGTTCAGACAGATTTTTTCACATGCAAATGTAAGATTTCTAAAATCTAGGCTTAATCCTGAAATAATATCAATATCATACTTATTAGTTATTTTAATACAGGAAATTTTAAATAAAAAAAGATCCCCATAATTCTAATGTCCTGTTGACTTAAAGAAAAAGAAAACTAATCTGTATATGTGGGTAAAAAATTCAAACAATAAAGAAAGGCTAAAATATTTTAAGCATTCTTTCTTTGCTCATCTCATTCAAAAACCTCTATCCCTTCATTTTTTCTCCCCAAAGGTAATTATGATTAATTTTTGTTGCATTGACTTTCTGAAAAAATAAATAGAGATATATACAGATATACGGAAATTTTCTTCTTAAAAAATCTATTGAGGGGTTGGCCCAGTGGTGTAGTGGTTAGGTTTGCATGCTCCACTTTGGCAGCCTGGGGTTCACAGGTTCAGATCCTAGGCACAGACCTACACACCATTCATCAAGCCATGCTGTGGCGGTATCCCACATACAAAATAGAGGAAGATTGGCACAGATGTTAGCTCAGCAACAATCTTCCTCAAGCAAAAAGAGGAAGACTAGCAACAGACACTAGCTCAGGGCCAATCTTCCTTACCCAAAACCAAAAAGTCTGTTGAAATTACTTTCATTATTTTTAAGACATTTTTTAAGAGAATATATCCCCACATATATTCTCATTTCTACCACTAATTCAATCTATTTCAATTATTTTCCATGGTAATATTTCCAAAATGTGCAGACAGAATGTATCAGGAAACCAATTGCAGAATCAGGAAACCAATTACAAATATCTGAGCTTACACTGAAATTTAAACTCCTGGTAAAAGTGAGAAAAATAGGGGATGCATGTGGCTCAGTGATGATCACTATAGTTGGACCTGATGAAAGAGGTTCAGGAAACTTTATGGTAATTGAATGAATTGTTCAGATCCTTGAAAAAAAACATTGTGCTGTCTTATCAGTTTTCCTGATTACAGTTGATAAAACACTAAAGAGATAATCTATGAAAACCTGGCATCTTTTATTTTTTCCCTTTATTCTTTTTATCTGCTTTCTTCTTTGTGGTTTCTGGCAAGTTGCTCTCATTTAGGATTTGTTTTGGGATTTTTGTGACACTCTAACTGTCTTACCTTTTGTTTCATGATGTTCAATTAATGAATTCTAATCACAATGATATGATTATCTATTTAAGAATCACTCTCTTTAGACAACATCTTGACTTATTCTCAAGACTTTGGTTAATTTGATCACTGACCTGAAACTTACTGACCCACCTGAACAAATTCTATCTTTTGCAAAAATTAAGAAAACAATGGGACTTGGATTGGGCATGGATTATATTCTTAATTGCTATGATTTCATACTTACTCCATCCTTTGAGAACCAACAAAAGATTTTGTGGATAGAAAGGAAAAACGGGGAAAAATTGAGGAGTTCTTTCTACCCTTCTCAAGAATAGAATTACAAGAATATGGATCTGGAGGATTTCTACTGAATAATCTAAAAAGTAAGTCAAGAAAGAGTCTATGAAAAACTCAGTCCTAGTAATATTTGGAGTCTCACACTGATTAAGGGATGTAATTTTGAAAAGTCTTTAAATACCATCCTTATTTCCATTTTTCCCTGCATGATACCCTGAAGTGATCAGCAGGAGAATATCCAAACAAAAAGCATCCATGAGCTTGTTTAAAGAGGATTGAAGGGGGCCAGCCCAGTGGCATACTGGCTAAGTTCATGTGCTCTGCTTCAGTGGCCCAGGGTTCACAGTTTCAGACCCCAGGCATGGACCTACGCACTGATTGTCAAGCCATGCTGTGGTAGCCCCCCACAAAAAAATAGAGAAATATTGGCACAGATGTTAGCTCAGGGCCAATCTTCCTCATCAAAAAAAAAAGGGTGGGGGGGACTTAAGAATACTACCTAATAAGTGAATACTTTCTATCCCAGTTTTCTCACCCAAGTGGTTGCCTAGGTTCAAATCCTAACCCTGTGACTTAGCATTTGTCTTCAGAGAAATTATTTAATCTCTCTAAGTCTGCATTCTCCCAAGTGTGAAATAAAGTAATAATACTTAACTCACACAACTGTGTGAGGATTAAATGAAAAAAATGCACCTAGAACAGGTAATAATTAGTAAAAAGGAAAAAGAGAGAAAGAGAGGAATCTAATGTTTATTATGTGTCAACTATTGCTAGATATTATTTATGTGCCTTATGTTCATGATTTCTTATTCTCATACATAGTAGCCGTGATGTTTTCATCTCAAAAATTAGGAAACCTGAATTCAAAATGGATCACGGGCCCAAGAGCAGACATCTAGCAATTGATGTAGTTAAGATTCAAATCTAAGTCTCTTATTAAAAAGGTTTTCTTCGCATTATACCACAGTGCCTCCCAAGCAGGGCAAACTGGTTGTAAAAATCAGCATCATTCTTACCGGGAGAGGGTATCAATCTTCATAAGGTTATTTGTAAATGTTTTAAAAAGATAAAACATACAAAGTGTTTGGGCTGGTACTTGACACATACTCTTCACCAGTATCACCTTGTCCCATTTTGCTTCTTAAAATCCTTGTGGAGTGTGGGATTCTGTCTTCCATCCCCATATTGGTCACTCTGTTGCACTTCCTTTTTAAAGTATATCAGAGTTGATCACTTGATTCATGGGTTAAATAACTAGGAATTCTTGTTGTGTATTAATACCACACACATGTATAACATTATAAATAAAATAGAATGAATGATGTCAATTTTAATATTAATTTTTTCCCAATTGCACACATACCCCTGGCTGCCCCGTTACTTCAAATGAGCCAAGCTTAAGGAGATATCTTCAAGAGAAGGAGCTATCTTTCTGTATACAGATTAATATAAAAATAGGAGAAAAATTCAGAGTCCCTATTATTCATACTATTTAAGGTATCTGAATTTTTTTCAGCTTTATTAAGATATAATTGACATCGAATGTTGTGTAAGTTTAAGGTATACAATGTGATGATTTGATCCAATTGTATATTGTGAGATGATTACCACAATAAGGTTAGTTAACATATGTATGACCTGACATAATTACCATTTTTTGTGTGTATGTGGTGAGAACATTTAAGATCTACTCTCTTAGCAACTTTTAAGCATATAATATAGTATTGTTAACTATAGTCACCATGCTGTACATTAGATCTTTAGAACTTATTCATCTTATAAGTGGAAGTTTGAACCCTTTGACCAACATCTCCCCATTTTCCCCCACCCCCCAGCCCCTGGAAACCACCAATTTACTCTCTGTTTCTATGAGTTTGGCTTTTTTATGGTCCACAAGTGGGTAAGATCATGCAGTATTTGTTTTACCCTGTCTGACTTATTTCAGTTAGGATGATGCCCTCGAAGTTTATCCATGTTGTTGCAAATGGCAGAATTTCCTTCTTTCTCATAGCTGAATATTATTCCATTGCATATATATCACATTTCCTTTATCCATTCATCCACTGATGGATACTTAGATGGTTTCCATGTCTTGGTTATTGTGAATAATGCTGCAATGAGCATGGGAGTGCAGATATCTCTTTGAGATCCTGATTTCATTTCTTTCAAATACATACCCAGAAGCAGAATTACTGGATCATATGATAGTTTATTTTTAATTTTTTGAAGAACTTCCATACTGCTTCCATAGTGGCTGTACCAATTTTCAATGTAACTAAATTTATTAAAATGTTTTATTTAAGGTATCATCTCCTCCTTAAAGGAATGAGAATGCATCTCAGAGCAACTATTTCATTGTTCCTGATTTCATTTTGTCTAGATCAGTGATCCTCAACTGGGGGTAATATTGCCCCCAAGGGGAACTTGGCAATGGTTGGAGAAATTTTTGGTTGCCACAACTTGATGGAGTGGAGAGTACTACTGGCATCTAGTTGGTAGAGGCCAGGGATGCTGCTAAACACCTTGTGATACACAGGACAGCTCCTCAACAAAGAATTACCCAGCCTAAAATGTCAACAGTACTGAGACTGAGAAACTCTTATCTAAATCAGTAGTTTTCAACCTTAGCTGCACATTAGAATTACCACAGGAGCTTTTAAAAGTAATAATGCTGCTTGTGTCTTTCCCTCACCCAGCAATTCAGACCTAAGTAATCTGGGGTGGACTTTGGTCTAGATGAAACTAACTAGTTTAAACAGAGAAATGAAAGAGTAGTTGCAATGAGAGGAAATACTTACTGGCATTTTGCAAGAAGGATTCCTGCCCTCTCTCATCCCTCTCCAGTTGTGCCAGGAGAATCCTAACTTTTATCAGAGATCTTATTAAAATTCACTTTTTGATATGGTGTTTTCCAAAACAGTATGCTTGTATTCCTATGCTAACAGGAATAAATCTCATTTAAATTAGCAGACTCAAAAAACAAAAGCAGAAAACCGGATCTTGCCCCCACACAAAATATTCTCTACTAACAGCACACATACTTGGCTTTCACCTGCAATCCTTCCTGTGAACAGCCTTGCGGTTATTTTTTTCCCTTTGTTTCTAAAATATTTTTATTTACCTCTCTCACCTTGAACCTGCAATGTTGCAATCCTTCCTGCAAATTCAGACTGTCCTCAACTCCTCCTTCCTAGCCGTCTTTGGTCCCCTGATTAATCACCTCCAACTCATTCTGGAAATGAACCTCTTCCAGCTAAACTTCCTCATGTGATCCTAAGTCAAAGTGTGGAAGAATGTGGGCTCCCTAGTAAATATCCATGGTTAAGAATCCCTCCAGGGTCTCTTCTCTGTACTAGAAGAAGCTTCATAAATTGCCACTGCTATTGTTTAATAGAAAGTCAAAATGTGTGGGGGAAAAAAGAGGTTATTTAATTATTCTAATTTAAGTTTCTCCGCAAAGATTGACTTAGAAATCTCACTAGACTGCATGAAAGATTTAAAAATATGCTATGGAAGATGATTTCAGGCACATTTGCAACAGGGCTGATGATTGTGAATGTTATGCAATAAACGTACGGATCATTCCCTCCTCCAGATAACAGCTTTACCATCAGCTACTGGAAGTCCAATTTCTGCCAAAGGAGCAAGGTTATTTTACATTATTTGACAAAATGGTTTAAACTCCCAGGAATAAAGGAAGCTGCTTTAATGCGTATCAGCTGAAGATTATATTTCCTCCTCATGTAACATGCTTTTGCAGAGTAAATGGAAAACTCCTACGCTGTATAGAACTTGGACATTTTCTGTTTTAAAAAATGGCAAATGTAAATGGGAGAAGCAACACAGTTAGAAATTTCTGAGCTCTGTTGGTTGCCATATGGCAAAGGTAATCCAGTCACATATATCAAGGAGAGCAGAGCATTAAAAATAATGTGGTTTTATCATGAAAATATTGATCATCAGTGCGAAAGAGAATCTGAGGAGTGTTTGAACAAGAAATAACTTGGAATAAATAAACACCACACTCATGAATTACAAAGGAACTATCCTTTTCTCGGCAATTTTATCTCTCAACTCTTTTTATTGAGAGTAAAGGTGTTGCTTTATAGCAGAAGTCTATAAATTTTTCTGTAAAGAGCCAATATTTTCAGGCTTTGTAAAATGTTAAAGCCATTCTTAGTTCAGATGCCATACAAAAAGAAATAGTGGGCTCAATATGGCCCATGGGCTCTAGCTTGTGGATCCTCACCTTGCAGTATTAATATTTCTTTTCTGTTATTAAATTTTGGGAATTTTTGTTAAAATTAATTATTGGAAAGAATTTATGGGATTTCCACTTCTGGCAATAGGATAGAATAGAAATACTCAAAGCAGTCTAACACGAACACCTAAAAATGCTTGCCAAAATTTAAAAGGGGGTAGAGTGGGAGGAAGAAATGTTTTAAATAATTGAATGAGACTATAGGAAAGCAAAGGAGATCTGGTAAAATTGGGAACATTGTGGAAATCAAGGAGAAAGCAAGCACCAAAGCCACCGAGATACCCTGGAGAAAAATACAGACCTCCGGGTGTCTGTAACTTTAAGACATGCTGGAGATGGGGCACAATGCTTCAAGCCTGCACAGAGCAGAAACCTGGGCCAACGCACACAAAGCTCACAGCAAAGGTCAGACCTTCAGGGAAACAGTGAACTAGAAAAGACAGAGGCAGAGAGACAGAGAAGATTGCCTTTCAAGGCTTGGGCTGTGTGGAAACAACAACAAAAACTTTCTCCTGGAAATTCAAGGACACCAGCCTAGACATAGGTGGGTTTGGGGATTGAATACAGACCACCTGATGGTTCTAAAAATTGCAAGCTAATAATTTTAATGTCTAAGTCTGAACGAGGTACCTGGCAGAGGCAAATACAAATCTTCCCAGGTAGAAGAACCCATATTTCAAATTCACGGAATTCCCATATAGAAAATTTCAACAAATAATTGAAGTAATAATTTCTCACATAAAAAATTCCTCACGAAATACACAATGAGATAGGTCACAATGAGCAAGGGAAACAGAAATGACAAATAATAGACACAAACACGAAGACTTCCTGTATAGACACTGTAAGATAATAAAAGACAAGGTTATTAAATTTAAAGAAAAAAGAGTAGAAGGAATTGAAAACAAGATAAATCTGTGGAAGACTCTCAAAAATGACCAGGTTGTTATAAAAAAATAGAATTTCAGGAAATAAAAATGTTTAACAAATTGAAATTTAAAACTCAATAAAAAATTAGGCAACAGATTAGATACAGGCAAACAGAGAATCAGTGATCAGTAAGGCAGGTTTTAAGAAATTTCCCAAAATGTAGTGCAGAGAGAAAAAGATAAGAAAAAGTATTGAAGTGTCGTTAAGTGACGTGGAGGACAAAGGTGTAAATTCTAGTGATCATCCAACCAAAGTGCTAGGCTGTCTGGATAACAGATATTATCCATATTATCTAGGGATTCAAGAGATAATAGCAGCAGTTCTTTTACAGAATTATTGAAAGATATTGTCATCTGTAGATCCAGCATAAGCACAATACAGCTGAAGAAAGATAAACTTTTTTAAATCTACATATAGATACAAAATGAAAACTGCTCTAAAAGAGAAAGTATAAACCAATCAGAAATAGAATCTAGCGTCCAAATGGAGAGATTGGCCTTAGAATGAGTGTTCAGAAACTTCAGCTCTGGTACCAGAAGGGACAGCCAAGTATATGAGCATAAATATTGGTGGGTGGGTAGATGTGGTAGAGGGAACTTGTAGATGTCCTATTCTGAGAACTACTTTCACCATGAACTAGAAATCAAGGTCATCAACTGACAGTAAGGTGGAGGTTGGTGGGAAGATTTAGGGATTTGAGAAAGTATGGAATAGTTGTTAGAAGAGTTGAAGGGTGAATAAAACAGGAAAAGATAGGATGAATGCTGATAACATTAATAATCTTCTTGAAGGGCCAGCCCCATGTCGGAGTGGTTAAGTTCACACACTATGCTTTGGCGGCCCAGGTTTTGCCAGTTCGGATCCCGGGTGTGGACATGGCACCTCTCATCAAGCCATGCTGAGGCAGCATCCCACATAACACAACCAGAAGGACCTACAACTACAATACACAACTGTGTACTGGGGGGCTTTAGGGACAAGAAGAAGAAGAAGAAGAAGAAAGAAGATTGGCAACAGATGTTAGCTCACGTGCCAATCTTTAAAAAAAAAAAAATAATGGTCGAGGTTTGTGGTCATGAATCTAAGTGAGACCATTCAGCTTCAGAAGTACAGGAAGACAGAGGGCCAGCCCAGGCCAAGTGGTTAAAGTTCCACGCACTCTGCTTCAGTGGCCCAGGTTCACAGGTTCAGATCTCAGGTGCAGACCTACTCCACTCATCAGCCATACTGTGGAGGCATCCTACATACAAAGTAGAGGAAGACTGGCACAGATGTTAGCTCAGGGCCAATCTTCCTCAAGCAAAAAAAAAAAAAAAAAGAAAAAGGAGGATTGGCAACGGATGTTAGCTTAGGGCAAATCTTCCTCACACACACACAAAGAAGTACGGGAAGATAGTAGGCAGAGAAGGCTGGAGTTTAGCAAAGTGAGAAAAAGAAATTGAGATAGAGACAAGGAATACAAAGCTGTATGGAATGGGGTGATAATAATGATTCTGCTAGGTAAAGAGAAAAGAGAGAACATGAAGTGGGTGATGAACAATCAGATTATGGTAGAAAATAAATTTCAGGACCCCATGGAATCACATGACTGGAGTCAGAATAGTAGAGCAAATAGCCTGAAATAATAGAAGGCATTCGTCAGAGAGTAGCCTGCTCAAAAGAGTTTATGGAGGGCTTGTAGTTATTGGTAACAATGAAGAGACCTTTGAGGAGAAAACTATGGAAGTGGCGAACAGCAAAGCAAACTCCGTGAAGGGAAGAAATTCAAGGAGCTGACAGGCCAAGTATGTTGGAGTGATTTTCTATGTGGGTATTGAAATTGATAAGAATTAAGATGGGAATTGTTGGAGAGAGTGACAGTGAACCAAGAGCTAAAATTTTCTAGAAATGAAGGGTAATGCCAGAGAGGATGTTATATGACTACAGTATAATGAGATAGTGGGTGTTAGAGATAGATGACAGTAGTTTCAAAGGTAAATGTTAGTGAGAACGGACAGAGAATGATCTGGACACATCAGTAAAGGCTGTCCTGTGCATTGTAAGATGTTTAGCAGCCTTCTTGTACTTTATCACCTAGTTGCCAGTAGCACTCCTGTTGTGCTATTAAAAATATGACCCCAGTTGTGACAATTTAAAATATCTCCAGACATTACCAAATTTCCCTTGAGGAGAATTGCCCTAATTGATAACCATTGCTCTATAGCAAAACCTCACACCAAGTTCTTTGTGCTATTCGGTTTCTCTCCTCCTATCTTCTCATGGCTTTTCTGTCTGTCATTCAGTTCCACCAAATCACTAAATGTCCTTTTATTAAGGTTACTGATATTAAATATTACTAATATTAATACTAAAGGTTACTTTATTAAGGTTACTCCCCATTGCTAAATTCAACAGTCAATGTTTGGTCTCCTCTATATTCCTCCCAGCATTTGACAGAGATGATCATTTCCTCCTCCTTGAGACACTTTCTTCACTTGGATAACAGAATACTTCACTCACCTGATTTCTTATTCCCTCACCAGCTGCTCCTTCTCACCTTCTTTCTAATCTCTGATTTGTTGAAGTGACCTCAGAGTCAGTCTTTGGGCATCTTCTCTCTTTTATCCTCACTCCTTTGGTGAGCTCATCCAATCAAGCAGATTTGAATACCATCTAGATGTTTATATCTCTCAGCTTATGTCTCTTTCCAAGTGTTCTTCAGTGCACTGAGACTTACATAGTCAGGTACCTAATTGACATTTTCACTTCTATATCTAATTGGCATCTGAAATTATATCAAAAATGGATCATCCAATATTTCCCCTAAACTTGTCTTGACCCACAGACTTTCTTGTCTCAGTTCAATGACAACTCCTTTCTTCCAGTGGCTGAGTTTGAGTAATCTTTACTACTATCTTTTTCTCCCACGCCACCTTCAATCCATCAGAATATCCTGTGGGCTTTACTTTCAAAACATCCAGAATATAACTACTTTTCATTCCTTGATACCACTCTAATCTAAAACATCATCTTCCGATATCTGAATTATTTTAGTAATAATAGGAGGCAATAGTTTCCTAGCTAGTCTCCCCTCTCCCCACTCATGCCCACTATGGTCTAATCTAAATGCAGCAGCCAGAGTAATCCTTTTAAAACTTAGCTTAGACCATGTCTTCTTGGCTCAAAACCCTCCTATAGCTTCCCACTTCCCTCAGAGTAAAAGCCAAATACATTATTATAGCCTACAGAGACCTAAATGATTTTGCTTCTTATTATTTCTTATACTGGATTGTACAGTATTTACCCCCAAATCATGTCCCCCTAACAATTCAGAATCTGATTTTATTTGGAAATAAAATCTTTACAGATGTAATTAGTTAAGATGAGATCATACTGAATTAAGGCAGGCCCTAATAAATGAGTGATGTCCCTACAAGAAGAGAAAACAGAGACACAGACACGCAAGGCAAGTGGGAAGAGAATGCCATGGGAGGCAGAGACTGGAGTGATGTGTCTACAAACCAAGGAAGGCCAAGAAGTGCTGGCAACCACTGGAAGGTAGGAGAGAGGATGAAACAGATTAGCTCTCCAGAATTCGTTCTCCAGAACCCCCAGAAGGAATCAACCTGCCGACACCTATATGTCAGACTTCTAGCCTCCAGAAGTATGAGAGAATACATTTTATGTTGTTTTAAGCCACCGTTAAAACAACTCTGTGGTACTTTGGTTTGGCAGCCTAGGAAACTAATACACGTCTTCAATCTCCTCTCCTACTCTTTCCCTTGCTCATTCTACTCCAGCGACAACCCACTTGCTAGTCCTTGAATACTGAGGCATGTTCCTGCTTCAAAGCCCTTCTATTTTCTGTATCCTCTGCCTGGAACATCCCTCCCCTATCTGTTTGCATGGTTCTTCCCCTCCTTCCTTAGGCCCGCTCAAAAGTCACCATGGCATGATGCCTGATGTATTTAACACTGTAACAGCACTCCCTTCCTTCTGCCCAGTTTTATGTATCATGCTAGAAGCTTTAACCTCACAACATTCTATGAAATTTATTTATTTTTAAAATTTTCTGTCTCCTTGTACTAGAACGTAAACACAATGAAGGTAGGAATCTTTTTCTATTTTGTTCATTGACAGTCCCTGATGCCCATAACTGTGCTTGGCACGTAGTAAAATTTGTTTCTCTTACCACTTTTGCTTATTTCAATCATTGAGTTTGTATCAGTTTGTACTCACATAGATGTAGTTCATACTTCGGGTTATAATCCGATACTGCTTTATTTCTTTTTCTTTGCTCAAAATGTTCCAGTTTTGGCCCTGGGAGCTCTTTCAGGTTGGCCCCAGTGCCCCATTGACATGCCTCCATTCTCTTGTGTTTTGAGTCCTTCCTTATTCTCTGGCATTTTAAGATGCTCCAGGTTCATGTTGTATTTTTCTTGCCCCAGCCCTATGATCAGCCATATAGCTAAACATAGCGGGAGATTTAATTGGAAGAGAAAGAAGATAAAAATCAGTAAGGATTTGGAAGAAGTGAACCGTAAAATAAAGGAACTCATTCTGAAGGACAAATATAGAGGGTCACAAGCAACAATTGCAGCCTTCACGTCTTTTCAAGCATGGAAGAAATGTTAGCAAAGATTGACCAACTACCAAATATAGCTTCAATAAAATTCAAATAATTGTGGGAGCTGGCCCTGTGGCCGAGTGGTTAAGTTCGCGTGCTCTGCTGTGGTGGCTCAGGGTGTTGCCAGTTCAGATCCTGGGCACAGATGTGGCACGACTCATCAGGCCATGTAGAGGGGGCATCCCACATGCCACAACTAGAAGGACCTGCGATTAAGATATACAAACATGTACCCAGGGGGATTTGAGGAGATAAATCAGAAAAAAAAAAAGATTGGCAACAGTTGTTAGCTCAGATGCCAATCTTTATAAAAATAAAAAAGTAATTCAAATAATTGTATCAATCAGACCACATTTGCTGAACCCAATGCAATAAATTTTAAAAATTAATTATAAAAATATCACGAGGCAATCCTACATAGTCACAGAAATTTAAAAGCATTCCACTAAATGACTCATAGGTCAAAGAAGCAATCATAATGGAAATCTGCAAATATTTATAATTGAACAATAATGAAAATATAACAAACTACAGCTTGTTGAATGCAACTAAGTAGTACTCAGAGAGAAATATAGACACTTAACTGCTTTCATTAGGAAAAAATTCAAAATTAATGATCTGTGCATGCAAAGTAAGACATTAGAAAAAGATTATCAGAATAAAGCCAAAGAAAGCAGAGAGAAAGAAAGAAAGGTAAGAGCAGAAAATAATGAAATGGCAACCAAACATGGAATACAGAGCAAACACGGAATAAACAACAAAGCAAAACGTTGTTTTTTTGAAAAGTTAAATAAAACAGAGAATTAAGATTAATCAAGAGAAAACAAGAGTATGTAAGAGAAAACACAGTGAAAATACTAAGAATACAGAGGGAGACAAACCACAGATGAAGCAGAAACTATACAGATAAGACATTATGAACAATTGTTATTAAAACATAGATGAAATGAACAAATTCCTAAAAAATCTAATATACCAAGACTGGTTCCAGAAGAAATAGAACATCCTAATAGCCTTATAACCATTAAAGAAATTGGGCCAACTTAAGTCTTCCGATCAAGAAACTAGGAAGTTCAGATAGAAACTCAGGTGACTTCTACCAAACATTCAAAGACAGGTATTCCAGTCTTACACAAATTCTTCCAGAGAATAGAAAGAAAGAGGAAATTCCCCCATTCACTCTATAAGGCTAGTAATCTTGACACCAAAACATAACAAAGAGAGAGGCAGAAGATTAAATAACAGTCAATTTCATGCATGACCACAGAATAGTAATTTTAAACTTTAGGAAACCAAATCCAATAATGCTTTAAAAGTGTGACTAATCATGACCAAATTAGTTTATCTCAGGACTACAAGTTAGTTTAATAATAGAAAGTAAAAAAATGTAATGCACCATGAATAGATTAAAGCAGGAAAACCATATGGTAATCTCGGTAGATGAGAAAATCGTTTTTGATAAAATTCATTATCCTTTCATGATATTAAAAAAACACAGACGAGGGCCTGGCCCCGTGGCCGAGTGGTTAAGTTCGCGCGCTCCGCTGCAGGCGGCCCAGTGCTTCGTTAATTCGAATCCTGGGCACGGACATGGCACTGCTCATCAAACCACGCTGAGGCAGCGTCCCACATGCCACAACTAGAAGAACCCACAACGAAGAATACACAACTATGTACCGGGGGGCTTTGGGGAGAAAAAGGAAAAAATAAAATCTTTAAAAAAAAAAAAAAAACACAGACGATAAGGCCAGAAATAATCTTCCTTAACCTGATCCAGGGTAGTTACTAAAAACCCACCAAAAACATCAAGCAATGGTGAAATTTTGAAAGCATTTCCTATACTCTAAAATCAAAAACAATACTGTAATCACTAATTCTGTGCAACATTATATTAGAAATCCTACAATACAGGGCTTAAGGGGAAATAAATGAAAATTATAAGGCTAAGAAATGAATAAACCGAATTGCTAATATTTGCAAATGCTATAAGTGGTTCTGTAGAAAACCTAAAAAGAATCTACAGACAGATTTTTGGAAATACTAAAAGGTTTTAACTATGTTGCTGAATATAAAATCAACACACAAAAATCAATTGCATTTCAGAGCATCAGCAACAGTTCGAAATGCAGCTTTAAAAATATAACTATCATAGCAACAAACATATAAGTTCCTTAGGAATAAATCTAACAAAAGATGTGCAGGACTTTTATAGATAGAACTATAAAACTTTATTAAAATCTATTAAAGATGGCCCAAATAAATGGAGTGATAAACCATGTTCTCGGATCAAAAGATTCAAAATCATAAAGACGTCGATTCTCTCAACTTGATCTATAGATCAATGCAATTCCAATCAGAATCCCAACAGGATTTTCTTCTCATGGAACTTGGCAAGTTGATTCTAAAATTCATATGAGAGAGCAAAGAGCCAGAATTATACAAAATATTCCTATAGGAGAAAACAAGATTGGAGGATTTGCCCTACAGACTACCACACACTTCATTTTAAAGCTATTGGTATTAAGTCAGTGTCGAGCTTCATCAGAGTTAATGAAATAAACCAAGGAAATACAGAGCCCCAGAACAGACCTATGCATGTGTGGAAGCTGATGTATCACAGAGAAAGTATTACAGAGCAGTAAGAAAAGGATGGACTATTTAAGAAATGGTGCTAGGACAATTGCTTATCCACGTGGAAAAAACAATATTGGCTCTCCACTCCACCAAACACCATATATAAAAGTTCATTCCCAGAGGATTAAAAATAAAGGTGAAAAGCAAACTCATAAAATATTTAGAAAACAATCCAGGATAATATCTTTATGAACATATAATGGGAAAATAGTTCATAAAAGACTCAAAAAGCAAAACCATTAAGGAAAAGATTGATAAATTTGACCACATTGAAATTAAAATTAAGAAATGCTCATCAGAGAGAAAAAAACAAGTATGTATGTATGTGTGTGTCAAACTATTCAAAGGACTAGTAAGTATAGATTATGAAGCTTTCCAAATGATTAGGAAAAAGGCAACTAAATTGCAGAGAGGAGGAAAAGGACTTGAACAAGCATTTCATAAAAAATAAAGTACAAATGGCTTATAATAATAAGAAAATATGCTCTCCATTAGTAATAATAAAATGCAAATCAAAACCACATTTCTAAGCTTCATATTTCATATACTCTTTGATATGTACAAAGAAGTTCACAATAACTTATTTTTAGAAAATCTCTCTGTTAGCAAGGTAAAGAACTGGTTGAAGAAAGCTGGAGCCAATAGATTCAAAATATTACTACCATAATCAAGAATTAGAGAAATACTAAATTCTTAAAGCAATACTAATGAGAGGAAAAGGAGAGGACATTCCATTGAATGAGGTAAGGTAGACCTTATCTCTCCTATCCATCATTTATTCTTAGTACCTAGAGCTTTATCTAGCACAGAGTAGACATTTAATGAATATTTGCTAAATTAGTGAATAAATTTAATGATTGAAAAAAATATGAGATATAAAATAACCAAAGGAAGCTACGATTGTCAAGTTATTTTTTATTTTGTTATTTTCATAGGTGTAAAGTTGTACCTCCATACATTTTGGTTTTAATCTTTTTATACCTGGAGGTTGAACACTCTTCCATATGTTTCATCACTAATGAGGTAGAAATCTTCCATATGCTTGTTTGTAGTTGTATCTTTACTTTTTATCAATTATATCTTTTGCCAATTTATTGAACTTTGAATATTTTGCAGAATACTGTCAATGTGAATCCTTTTCTCTCATTTTACACAAATATTTCTAAATTTGTTGATTATCATTTCATTTTGGTTATATTCACTTTAATTTTACAGATGTTTATATAGTTGAATCTGATTATATTTTCCATGTAATATATAGAAAAATATCAACTCCCCCAAATTTAGTAATTCTATTTAACTCTCATCAAAACTGGGTGAATAACAATCTAGATTTCTTTTTTTGGTTTGCTTTTATACTTATTTAATCCATCTACTTACACATATACTTAGGTTTATGATGTAAGGTATGAATTTGAATTATATTTTCCTAGACTCCCACAATTTTCCCCATTCCACTGTATTATCATATAAAAAATATGATATAAAGTCATTTCCTGAATTTTCCATGTTATTGCATTAATCCACATTTCTGTTCTTCAACTTAATTGCAGCTTTCCAATGAGTTGTCTGATACCTGCTCTCTGTTCTCTCTCCTTTGCTGACTCCTCCAGCTGATGTACGCTTTAAAAATTCCTGTTGCCTGCAGCTCTCTCCTCAGCCCTCTTGTTGTTCTTGTGCATTCTCATCCATTAGAATTCCCACGGCTTGTACTCATACCTTGATGTCACCTACCTCACAATCTCTAGCCCAGGGTTTTCTCTGAGCTCTAGATCCATAGATCAAATGACCAGCCAGGCATTTATTCAAGATGTCCTAGAGGAGTCTCAAAAGTAACACTTCCAAACAAAATCCATTTTCCTTCTCTTCTTTCTCAAGTATATTTCTTCCCCGTATTCCTTGTCTGTGGAAGGTAGCACCTTTGCCTCAGTTACTTAAGAGTGAGTGATCAAAAACCTAGGCATACACTTTTCCTTCTGATTTATTACAAACATCCAGCAATCACAAAGTTCTGTCTATTCTCTCTAAAATTGTCTTTCAAATAATAAAAACAACAACAGCAGGTAATTAAGACTGAAAGAGTGTATCAGTTCAGGTCCCCAAGAAGCAGACATCAAGACAGGATTAGCAAGAGATTTATTGGGCAAAACACCTGTAAGAAGAAGATGGGATGGAAGCCAGAAGAGGCTGGGAGAGATATCAGACTGAGATGCAGGTCCACCCTATGTGAAGGAGGGAGAGAAAGAAGGAAGGTTGAGTAGGAAGTGCTTAGGCTGCAGTGCAGTCCTAAGAAAGTTTCAAAAAGCAGATGGAGAGCTCTCAACATAAATTCACCATTCAAAGGAGTTCCACAGCTTCCAGGAAAGGACCTGCCTTGGTATCCCCATCATGCTTAGTCACTGGCCAGCAACAGCCCAGGGAAATGTGACCTCAGTGGGAATGCAGCGATGGATTGCAGAGCACAGTAGCTGGGGCTGTTACTCTCCGTGCAGTCAAAGATCTGAGAGGCACATTTTCATAAATGCCTAGAGACTGTAAGTAATTTGCCACAATTTCACAGATGAAAAAATATGAAGCCATTATTCAAACCCATGCAGTATGACTTCACAGCTCACACAATGGATCACTATGCAATGTTTCCTCCTTCTCCCACCCCTGCTTCAAAGCACGTTGGAACATATATCTAACTCATCTCCTGACTTCCAGCCTTCTTTGTCAACCCATCCTTCCACACAAAAGCCAAATAAGATTTTCAGATAGGAATTATGAGTGCTACCCTACTTCTCAAAATTATTCAATGCCTTTCACACTCTTCCAGAATAAAGTTTAAAGTTCCTAACATAGCATACAGTCCCAGGTAGCTGGTGTCTCTCTGCTTCTCAAGCTTTATTTCTTGACACTCCCTCTTTTTCAACTTTACAAAAATATTCATTCCTTCACTTTTTACTCATCCATTTGATAAGCATGTGTGGAAGACCTACGACCTATGACAATTCTGTTTTAACAACAAGAAATTTACTCAAACTAGATGATGTCCCTATTTTCATGGGTGCTTATGTTCTCTTTAGTGAGACAATAAGTAGCAAAATTAATAAATTCAGAAAGGTGTAAGTGCTATGAATAAAATAAATCAGAAAAATGTTATGGGAGTAACTAGATTGGGAAGGTGGTAAGGAAATGCCTGAATAATAGGAAGCCAACTTTTTAAAATCTAGAGGGAGGAATTTCTAGGAGAGGGAACACAGGCAAACAGTGAGGAGAAGGGAAGTCAGCAGGTTCAAGAAACAGAAAGAAGGTGAGTGTGTCTGTCTAAGGAGTCATGGGCATGGGGAAAATGGACCAGGAGAAATAAGAGGTTTGGCATTGTGAAGCCAAAAGAGGATACCAAGAAGCAGAGTGACATAACCAGATTTTTATGTTTTAAAAGAAGCACTTTAGCTACTGGGTAAAGAGTAAACTACAGGGAACAAAGGTAGGAGCAGAATTTGTAGGTTCCTGGGCATACCACACTTGCCCACACCTCTCTGATTTACAAATTTGGTAAACTTTTGCTCATCCTTTAGATCTCAGGCAAAATATTAGCACCTCTCTGAAGCATTCTCTCAATCACCCAGGAAGATCTGAGTACTCCTTCCTCCAGAATCCCATTGCATCAGAAGGAACCAGAGCAAATTGTTAGAGCCCACAATCCTTTGGAAGCACCAGAGGATAATGTACATTTCTGGTGTCTGATATTTTTCTTTATGTATTAGAGAAAATGTTGGTACTGTCACTCTGTCTCGATTTACTCCAGCTCCTCAAGTTGAAGCTGGATGAAAGAATCAGTTGGGCTTTTAAAGGGGTCATAGTCACTTTTACATAAAACCAACATGCTAGAGCAAACTTATCTTAAAATTCATCACATAAAAGCTAAAAGGAGAGCTTTACAATACGAAGGGCTAAAAGAAATGCCTACGTAATAACTGTTTTTTGTTTGGTTTTCTTGTTGTTCTTAATGCTGATCTCAGCATTATATAACAGACGCCACCAGCTACCTTATTAAATCCCCCCAACCATCCTGAGAGAGAAGTCTCCGACTATAGTCATTACCAAGTGAATTTCTTTCAAGTGCATCAGAATCTTGCATATTTATAAAGTTCGTGCTTCTCAGTTTTCAAATTCAGTCTTCAGCAAGAAAAGTACATATTTGACAGTTTCTTGTAGTAGAAATATATTTTTCTCTGACTTTCCTAACAAGTTTTCAATTTCTCTCTTTTGTCCTCAGAATGCTCCCTTGTGGATTTTCTCATCCCCTAATCCTTGTCATACCCTAATCCTTCTTACAGGCATCAATATCTAGATGCCAAACCCACAGATCAAAAGTGATTTCCTCCCCAAGTTTCCTGATGGGAACCACAGTGGACTCACAAGAACCCATGTTGGGAAGTATTGTGAAAACCTACAAGGGCTTACATCCTTTCCTCCAAGCCTTCAGAATGTCTGAAAACAAATCAACACAGGTTGAGTTGAATTCCTGAGTGCCTTTCTATCAGCCAGTTTCTCTGGGGTTAAAGGGATTCTCCAACTCTTTCTCTTAAAAACCAAGTTGAAAATTTGCCCTGAAACTCCGAAAGTCTCATTCAGAAATGCACTACCGTGGAATCTCAGGTTCCTTGATTAACATGATGCTTCCTCTTCACCTCCTTCCCAATAAATGGGCCATCCATTGCCTCATTGTCCAACCATTGCAACTTTGAGTTGCCACAAATGAGAAGGTCTTTGCATGAACACAGTTCCCTACTAGGGAAATGCAGCACAAACTCCCTAAGTTGTTCAGGGCCAGCCGTCAAATCAGAGATGAAAGGACTGATTTTTAGGAGTTTGCAGAGCAGATGAGACAAACACTTTTAAAGTGCTGTCAAGGTGCAGCTGTCCTTGAAGAAATGGCTTCCTGACAGCTGCTGGTGCCTTCCTTCCTGCCAATGTTTAATTTCTCTTGGAGAGGTAGGGCTGTAATTAGGTTCCTAGGGCAGCTTGCTCTGTATCTTTGACCTTATCAAGGATGCAGGATTTCAAAGCATGGGCTTAGATAGGTCTCCCTTCATTACTGATCAAAAGTCTCCTCAGGAACACTCCTGGGCTCAGACTTCAGTTCCTCAGAAACCAAAGCTGCCTTTTTGTGCTTCCTTCTAACGGGTAGTCTTATATCAGCACCCCTGTCATTCCAGTTCTTCAAGGGAGAAGAGAGCATTCAGGAGGAAGAAATTAGACGCAATTCATATAAGAAACTTTTCCTTTTTGAAGCTCCTTGCATACATCACTGTGAACGCCTTGTAACATTGGAAAAGGTTTGCATCTGGTTTATTGATTTGATTTTCAAATGTATAACATTCTGAGTCAAAAAAAATTCCTGTAATTGAATACTAGGGATTACTTTCAACCTGGTTGAGAGTGAGCAATTCCTCTAAAAAGACAGATGTTGAATTTTAATAATAGAACTTTTTTTGGCATGTAAAATTAAGCATAGAGCATCTGCTTTTACAATACCAACATCTGTTTCTTTGACATCCTTGCCTTCCCTTCTGCCAGATCCAACTGTGAATTTGCTATTGAATCGGATATGAAAAACAGATAAAATTGTTCTTGACGTGCTGAATTCTACAGGGCCAGTATACACTAAGCTATCAGGATTAAACTTTTATTCTAAAAGAAGGAAAAACTTCTGAGTCACTCTTGTTCAGGATCCTCAGATTTCCAATGGAAACCAAGAAATGCAGAATTTTTCAAAGAAAGGGTGACATCATTTACAAATGACATTGTGTGTTCTGTGACTTTCTTTTAGAAATCATTTTGAAAAATTATTTTAAAGGCAACTATTTAAGACTGTTATTAATAGCATCAGTCAATATATGTCAGTCACATAACACCAAGAAAATTCACCCAAGAGAAGAAGTTTCCTTGATTATAGGCTTTAAAAAAAGGCATTCAGAGAGACTAAAACTACTAAAAATGTGATGCTGTTTTTTGGTAAAATAAAATTATCATTCGGTAACCAAAATGATCTTGTATTGAAGAAAAGCAAATGCCTGGTTCAATAATGGACTGCCCAATTCCCTATTGCCACATCACTTTAATTCTCATGGATTTACTTATTCATTCATCAGAAGTTATTAAAGGTTAATTCTATGCAAATAGGGTTAGGTGTTAGGGATATAGGCATTACCAAGGCAAACATAGACCCTGCCCTTGTGAAATGTAAGGTCTAGTGGGGAAAATGTACATGTAACATGTAAACATGCAAATAAATGTATAATTACAAATTCTGTTAAGGGCTCTGAGGAAAAATTATAAATGGTTCTGAGATAAAGTAGATGGGTGGGATATTTTAGAATTATTAGTCAAGGAAGGCATTCATAGAAAGGGACACTTAACCCAATACCTGAAGAATGAGTAGACATTGTTAATAAGGAGAAAGTAAGGTCTTCAGTAGAAAAAATTAGAGAAACACTTAAGGAACTGAAAAAGGCCAATGTGGCTAGAAAGTATAATGAGTAAGGGCAGAGAAGGATGAGATGGACTGGAGAAATAAAATTGGATCCATAAAGATCCAAGCAACTATCTCAATCTTGTCCTAGGTTCAGAAGCCATTGTTGTCCTTGGCCTGGAAGCATGAAGAGACCTCAGAACAGAGACTCACTTGTCCACTGACTGGTGGTATGACCTCACTGCTGAACTCACTCTACTCACATGCCTGTGGTCACAAGTCCGAACTTATATCCTAGTCTGAATAAAGGTCACCTGCCATTTTACCCTTGCCTGAGTCCTATACTGAGGACTCCCATCAATGTAACTAGTTCTGCTGGGCCTGGGGTCAACCAGGTGTGGCAGTGCCCTTGAGCTGATCATCAAACCTCTGTACCAGGGTTGCGCACTCTTCTACTATGCTCTACGGTTATGAAAAAGAGCAATTCATTCACATTCCTGCAGGCAATAGGATTGGCATATTAAAACCTGGACATCCAGGCCTCAGAAACAGCAGAAACTGAAAACTTGTTTTGGGTCTACAGCAGCTCTAGGGACCTTATGTCTCTTCACTCAAATGCTCATCCATTTATACAACTTGGCTACTCTCTCTGTCCACATCTTCCTCCACTCAGTGGAAAAGGATAGTCTCTTCAATAGATAGTGTTAGGAAAACTGGATAATCATATGCAGAAGAATAAAACTGACTCCCATCTTACACCACTCACAAAAATGAACTCTAAATGGATTAAGGACTTAAATGTAAGACTTGAAAGCATAAAACTCCTAGAAGAAAACATAGAGAAAAAGCTCCTTGGTATTGATCTTGGCAATGATTTTTTGGATACGACACTACAAGTAAAAAAGGCAAAAATAAGTAAGTTGGACTATATCAAACTAAAAATCTTCTACACTGAAAAAGAAACAATCAACTAAAAGAAAAGGCAACATACAGAATGGGAGAAAATATCTTCAAATTATATATCTGATAAGGGATTAATAGGGGTTAAAAGACATCACCTCACACCTTTTAGAATGGCTATCACCAAAAATGCAGGAGATACATGTTGGCAAGGATGTGGAGAAAAGTGAACCCTTGGGCACTGTTGGCAACCATGTAAATTTGTAAGGTCACTATGAAAAACAGTATGGAGATTCCCCAAAAATTAAAAATACAACTACCATATGATCTAGCAATCCCACTTTTGGGTATATATCCAAAGGAAATGAAATAAGAAACTCAAAGAGATATCTGCACTCCTATCCACACTGAAGCATTATTCACAATAGTCAAGATATAGAAATAACCTAAATGTCCATCTACAGATGAATAGATAAAGATGTGGTCTATATGTATATATACATATGATGGAATATTATTCAGCCATTAGAAAGAAGAATAGCCTGCCATTTGGGACAACACAGATGGACATTGAGGGCATTATGCTAAGTGAAATAAGTCAGACAGAGAAAGACAAGGACTGTATGATCTCACCTATATGTGGAAGCTAAAAATGCTGAAGTCACAGAAATAGAGAGTAGAATGGTGGTTTCCAGGGGCTGGGCGGTAATGGAGAGATGTTAGTCAAAGGGTACAAACTTTCAATTATAAGATGAATAAGTTCTGGAGATCTAATGTACATCAAGGTAACTATAGTTAACAATACTGTATTATATACCTGAAAGTTGCTAAGAGAGTAAATCTTAAACCTTCTCACCACAAAAAAGTAATGGTAATTATATGAGGTGATAAAGGTGTTAACTAATCCTACTGCGGTAATCATTTCACAGTACCTAAGTCTATCAAATCAACACGTTGTGCATCTTAAACTTGCACAATGTCAATTGTATCTCAATAAAACTGGGGAAGAAATAAAATAAAAATAAAAGAACATTGCTACCAAGGGATTGTCTATTCAGTATAGGTTGTGTCCATAGCACGGTTGCTTAGAAAGAATTATATTAGTTGTTAAAACTTTTTTTGCCTCAATTTCCTCATTTGCAAAATGAAAGCAATGCCACCTTTACCTCCTTCAAAAAGATATTATGATGAGGGGCCAGCCTGGTGGTGCTGTAGTTTTAAGTTCACATGCTCCACATCGGCGGCCTGGAGTTGGCAAGTTCGGATCCTGAGGGCAGACCTATGCACCACTCGTCAGACCACGTTGTGGCAGCGTCCCACATACAAAATAGAGGAAGATTGCCACAGATGTTAGCTCAGCGACAATCTTCCTCAAGCAAAAAGAGGAACATTGGCAACAGATGTTAGCTCAGGGCCAATCATCCTCACCAAAAGAAGAAGATACTAAGATGACAGTATGAGGCACAGGTTATAAATTCTCCTAAAAAAGTTAGAAGTCACATACTATGGTTCAGATATTATTATATCTAAAATATTGTTATCATCAAATTTAAGATATAACAATATAATTCTACCATATTGCCATAACATTTAAGGGAGAAGGATAATGCCGTCCATCCTCAGTTGCTACTTTCAGCATCATCTCTCCTTTTTCTTGTACCATTTATTATAATATACATTTATATTTCTATCTCCTTCACTAAACCATTAACTCAGCAAATATTTTTTGAGCCAGGCAGTACACTAGGAATTTGATATGCAACACTGGACAACATAGAATGGTCTCTGAACTCAAGAGCTTACTGTCTAACCAGAAAGACAGACAACTAAAAAGCCATATCTATGAACAATGATAAGAATGCTATAGCTGGATATGCCCTCCTTAATATACAGCACCTAAGTAAGTATTCATGGAAGGCAGTGACGATGTATAATCGTTATCATCATGCCTCCCAGTGAATAACACAGTATTTGCCAACTACCAAAGGATGAGCACACATTTAACAAGTTCAGCCTTCTAGGACCCAATCAGGAATAGTATATAGTCCAGTCTGTAATTCAGAGGAGGAATTCTCAGGAAGAAAGTCTTTTCCAAGTTGGAGAGGCCACTACTAAAAAGTCAGTTGCTGAAATATATATATTCTATAAAGGGATGTAATAGACATATAGTAAGCACTCAATAAATGTTAGCTGATATTATCATTAGTATTATTATATTGTTAATACTATTATCATTGTCTCTAGACTGCCATTATAGTGAAGAACAAAGCTAAGCATTCAGAGGATTTTTCGCATTATATTAAGAAAGCAGCAACATAAACTATGCACAAAGAGAAAATTATTTGAGTCACGTTATAATTGAACCAGGGCTAAAATGAGGTGTCTCCTAGTGGAAGGCTACAAAATCGTTTTTATTCTCCTGATTGTTGTTGAAAATGATTCTGTAATCATATGAGAGAAACAATAAGGACAAAGAGGGGATGATCAAACAGTTTATATCTTGTGAGAACAATTGTGTTTAGATTTCTAGGAATGTGATACATTGCATCACTATGGTTTCACTCTCATTGAATTCCATTAAGTTTGGAAGATGGTTGGTTGGTTATGCTGAGTGCTTCTTTTCATTATCCTTAGAGCACAAATAATAAGTTGATTTTCAAACTGCAAACGCTTTCTTTTTAATCAAGCTTTTGCCAGAGTGGAGTTTAAGTTCAAGAGTTGTTATTACTTTAAAAATCTCTTTTAGCAACACAAATCACCACAGTTTCTAAGCACTCTATTGCCTCAAAATCGTGTTAACATGCACACCCAGAGACTCGGGTGCTGGGCCAAATCTTATCAATCTAAATGAGAAAGAAAGCAAAGTTCAATGACTGTATATAGAAAAACAAATATCATGAATGCCATGGTTTAAAACACTTGGTTATTTTAAAGATCATGCAGACAAATAATGTGAAGACATTTTCTACATATTTATTCTCAAATTACTGATTTTGAAAAGTAGAAAGAATGTCTTTATTGAATTTCTGCATGAATGCTGATTTAAAGAAAAAGTCTTTTAAAGAATAAGATCTTCACAGTTAGGAAGATACCATGTGGGCAAATGCTTGACTCTATTGAATTTGTTTGGAAGCTTAGGGAATAGCCCAGTCAGTTAAATGCTAAGCCTGGGGTCCATCACCCAAATTGACAATAGAGCAGCCATTGAATTGCTTTTCCCAAAAATTCAAAATATGCTACACTATATTTTATAACTCCATATGATGTTTGGCTAACACTGAGAATTCAATAATTCAAAATCCTGTGATTTTAAGGTTCCTCGTGGTATCATCTAGGATTCCTACTTTATCTGCTTCCCAAATCTTCTCTAGGACAAGCCTGAGGAGCAGTCATCCTTCTCCCATCTGAACACCCCCAAAAGTGAGGAAATTACTACTGCTAAAGATAGTTGTAACTGAAAAGTCTCTCCTAAACTAAGCCCAGAACCTCCAAGGTTTACCTCCGGAGAAAGATTCTCCAAACGGGACCAAATGATTCCAACTAGATTCTCCTTAAGGTCCACCTTTCCCTCTTGAATTTCACCCTTGGATTCCAGCAGCTACCATCCTACCAGCCCTTTGAGATTGTACTAGTCTCCTATTCAGCGTCTGGCTCAGGAATCGATGATAATTCTTCTCTTCAATTTCTTTTGGATAGTTAAGCAGTCTGGGAGATTTCAAAATACTCCTGAGTATATTTTGTAAAGAGAAAAGCATACAGTCTACAAAGGCTGCAGTCTGGCTCCTGTTATAGCCGGTGTTCCTCCTGCTCCTTTTACACCAAACCCAACAGGATATTGTTGTCACCTCTTCCTTCAGCTTCCAAATTAGATCCCCAGGAGCAGCTGGACACATTCCAATGCTGACAGAACTGAAGAGCAGGCTTGCGGGCCTATAATGCCTTCAGCACAACAACCCCACTATCACCAAAGCCAAACCCTGGCCATCATATTGAGAAAAGGGGAAAAGAGGAGAGCACTTTTAATGGAGCAGGAATGGAAGAGTCTAGGCCATGTCTATAAAGCAGTGTGTCATGACCACACCTGGCCTGGGAAACAAGTGTGAGTCACGTAGCAGAATTGGTCAGGTCACTTTAGCAACTACGTCGCATGTTTCTGTTGTTTAATTACCATGCATAATTCTTGCATTTCCCTCTGACATCACCCTCAGTGTATTCACAGTTTTTTTCCCAGGAAACTTCTGGTCTGTGACCTAGGAAGCACTACTCACATTATCCCAACCTTTGCCTCCCAGAGAGCAGACCAAAGTACAATGGTTGCTTCTCACGTATTCACCTCCCAGACCTCTCGGTTTCAGTTGACCATCACTTAATGTCCAGGTAGTTTAGGTCCTTCATAATAGTTTTTGGAAGTCCTCAGTATTCCAGAAGCCTGTATGGTCCATTTTAGGATGATGATTTGGCCTGCGGTAGAAATGCAATATCATGGGCAATAAGAGGGACTATCAATGGGCTCATTAGATAAGGTATTGAGAAGAACTGAACAAACCACTGAAACATCTGAAGTCCAAGGGTTAAGTCTATTTGGCATCCAAGCGAGCTAGCCAGGTAAAGGTAAAAGAGTAGATCCAACATTTAGAGGGCCAAGCTGGGCTGCAACATTGGGCAACTGAGTAATAGAGATAAGAACAATGAGGCTTGGGAAATTGTGCTAAGCGATTGTAGCTCCTCCCTATCATTTATGACCGCTTTGCCTTGAAGGTGATATACAAGCACCAGGAAGCCTTTGTTGTTATCCTGCCTCGATCATAGAATAGCCTCTTCTGAGTAGATAGAAAAGGATCAAAGAATACCCTTCTTCTGCAGTCCTTCTAAAAAAGCAAATAAAAAAAGGAAGGATAGCATAGAAAACACAAATCCTCTATAAAAAGCTATATTATACATTTATTTTATTCTTAAATGTACACACAAAAAGAAAGGCAAAGATGTATTGTATATGTATGTATAAAAACTTCAGACAATAGTGTCTCAATTTTCTGGATACTTTCCCCAAGATAGCTGCTACTCTGGTTTATAAGCACGTGGCACACATGTTCACTTAGAGATATGTAATTTTGTGTTTCGTTTTTAGGTTAGCTGGTGCTTTTATTTATTTTTCTAAAAGTTTCCTTTTTTGCATAATAATATATCCTGGAGCTTTTCAAACACCACTACATATATATTTACCTGATTTACTCCTATATACATGGTGTCCAATGAATGCAGTCACCACAATTTATTCAACCAATTGTCAATTGATGGATTTTGTCCTGACTAATAATGCTGTGGTAAACATCTTTCTACTTACTATATCCACATCTGAATAGCCCTCTAAGATAGACACCTGGAAGTGGAATTGCTACCTTGAAGATTACACATATTTAAGTCTTTATAAGATGCTGCAAAATTATCATCCAAAAAGGCCATACTAATTTATGAATCCAGCAACAGAACATAAATGAGACTTCCAAGTCCTCTACAACTTCATGATTATCATGATTAAAATTTGCCAATGTGTTAGGTGAAAATATCATTATTTTTATTTGCATGGTCCTGATTATTAGTAAGGTTGAGCATCCTTTCATACGCTTACGGGCATTTGCATTTCTTCTTCTGAGTCATTTTACTATACATCCTCTATTAGGATTCCTTTTCTCCTTATAAAACAATTCAAAGAACTGGGCCATGAGAGGAGGATGGTACTTCAACAGGGCAATGAGAAACACTATGCACAAACATATCTTACATTGTTACTGAATATTGTAGCCCAGAACCGCTTGTGGATAAACAGAGTCAATATTGTCAGTGATTGAGTCAATTTAATTTACTAACACGAGATAGCAGATGATGTGTACGTTTCACTTAATAGTGTTTCAGGTAACCTTTGACAAATGATAAGCTTCTCTGCAGCTCAGTTATCTTATCTGTAAAATGGAGATAATATTACCTATCTGATAGAGGTGTTTTGAGGATTAAATTGGTTCAATGTGTATAAAGCGCTTGGAATAGTGCCTGGCATATAGTAAATGCTATATAAGTATTAATTATAATTATAATTTCCAGGAGGAAGACTATGCAAATAACTCACTCTACCTGTGCAGTTGAACAGAGTTTGTATAAAAGTGGTACTTTAAATAGCAATTCAAGAATTACATATATATATGTATATATATACGAAATCTCTCAAGAGGAACTGGTATCTGAGAAGTCTACATGATGCTGCCAGCTGACTGTTTTGGTTGTATTTATCTTCCTGGAGTGCAAGTAGGTAAGTGAGTGTGGGGCAGGGAAGCCAACTAGGGCAAGGTATCCTACAAGAGGACATTCAAAGCGGGGAGCACCAGTATAACATCTAAGCCAAAATCTTTGAGGGTGACGTGAAAGTTTGGAGCTCCTCAGACACAATGGAAAGAGTAGAAGAGACTCGGCTCAGTGCCAGGAATTGGACAGGAGTTGAGTCAGAATGAGAACAGGCAGTGATTGAAGAAGAGGAAGTGGGACAATTGCATCAATCTTGTTGGACCTATAAGACTCCCTTTCATGAGGCAGTAGATGTTAGGCAGGCAGGCTTAAGTGTAAAGGATAACAGGATTCAACATCTAAACCAAGTAGAGAATGACCATAAGCTAGATTGAGCGGACTAAAACCATGCGACCTTGAATTTGTACATTCTTGCTTTGTGCCACAGACATGACATGCAGCAAGCACTCTGAATTCAGAGCTTTAATGATTGAGAATACGACACTAAGGGTCTGCTTGTTACACTAGAGTCCAGGATTCAAAGACACAGATCAATTATATAAGGTATCTAACCAGTGGACATCCAACATTACCTTATTTCATCTGTTCAGGGATACACTCCACTCCCTGTTGATAAACGTAGACATTACAATGGATTTTAAAGGTGTAAATAATAAGAGGCTTCTATAGCTAGTAAAAAAGAAAGAAAGAAAGAAAACTGACATTAATGAGAGAACGAGAGATTGTATTTGTTTTCCTCAACTATGAAGTTGAAACCAGAGTGAATTCTTCCAAAACTAAGACAACTGCAATGAAAAGTTTACTTCCATGCTCGTCTCCTGCTTCTTCTAGTCTGTGCTTTGTATTTGCAGAAAGGTATCTTTCATTTTCTTTTTAAAATTCTGTCTGAATATCTAAGCTGGACATATCCTCTGAATTATTTCTGGAGACTCATTCTGATATTGTGACTTTTCACGGTTTGACATATTTGTATGTTATTAAAACCTTGCAGGGATTTTCTATGAGTTTAATTTTAGTTGTGGTCTTAGTTTTGAGTACCAAGACTGTGTTGTAAAAGTATGTCTGCAGCATCAATTGTAACAGCTACTTGCTCGTATTTCATTGGGAAGAGTAGGGTGAGGTGTAAGAGGATGGGGGAAAAGGGGATACGAGGCAGAGTAGGAAGCAGGTTGTAGAAAAGTCCCTAAACTTGGAGTCAAATGATCTGTGATTGAGATGAGTATCACAGCTTCCCAGCTAACCAAATCACTGAACTTTCCTTGTAACATTTGTTAAATAAATATCTGTAGGGGTTAAAAAGCTAATGTGTGTGAAATTGTCCCATAATAACAGCTAGCATTTTTGAGCACACACAATGTGCCAGGAACTCAGCTAAGTGCATTATATGGATAATTTCATTGACTTCTCACAACAACCCTGTGAGTTAGAAATTATTAGTTGCATCGTTTCACAGATGAACAGCTTAGAGAAGTCAAGTAACTTGCTCAAAGTTACAAAGTTTGTTAAGTGGGGTTTTAGGCTCAACACTAACTCCGAAATTAAACTTAATCACTGTTTTATATACTATTTTCCTCTATGTTTTATTGGATCCTAATACACATTAGCACAAAATAACTTTGTTTCTTCTTCATCCCCTTCAGTTGCATTTATCCTTTTTTTGTGTGAGGAAGATTGGCCCTGAGCTAAAAACTGTTACCAATCTTCCTCTTTTTTTTTTCTCCCCAAAGCCCCAGTACATAGCTGTGTATCCCAGTTGTAAGTCTTTCTAGTTTTTCTATGTGGGATTCCACCACAGCACGATTTGATGAGTGGTGTGTAGGTCCACACCCAGGATCCGAACTCGCAAACCCCATGCCACTGAAGGAAGGCACGTGAAATTAACCACTATGCCACCAGGCCAGCCCTGAGCACAAAATGACTTTTAGCTGTTGTGTCAACTCTTAGTCCCTAGAGCTCTATGTCTGACAGTCATTTTTTGTAATAGAACACTTAGTGCTCAACAAAACATTGTTCTGAGTGTTTTACATATATTTTCATTTAATCCTCATGACAAGCCTGTGTTATAGGATTATCACCATTTTACAGAGGAGGAAAATGAAGAATCAGAAGTTAATTGAATTTCCCAATATCACACACTTTGGGGGGGACAATGATTTGAACCCAAGTTTACTTGGCTCCAAGGCCCATTTACTTAAGGACAATACTATATGGACTCACATCATATTCAGGGGTTAAGTTCTAAAATCAGTGTATAAGGAAAAAATTTCATACAATCAAAGCTACCACTAAAAATCTTTTTTATCACAGATCAAGTACCACATACGAGCATATTCTGTGCTACGTTGGAGACTAATAAATTCAATGCCAGAAATTTCTCTTCCAGGATTGGAACAGATTGCTGTTTCTTCAATTCAGCACAGATGAAATAGTTAGTTTATGTTTAGAGGCCATGTTTTTGAAAAGTAAGTGTCTTTAACATAAGAATCATGCCCAGCTCAGTGAAGTGTTCATGTTATAAGAAGTAAATGGAAACTGAAGAGAACTGACTGAATAACTAAAGTAATGTTTCCCATTTCACACTCTCTCCAGGGCAAATAGCCATTGGATGAAATGGCTTACCTGTATTACTAAATTTTTACGTTTTTATTTTTCTTTTGAGCATATGTAATGTGCTTCGACTACATACTCTGAGCCACATTAAAGGTCAGAGGGAAATAGGGTAATCATTAATAATTCATGTAGATTATGAGTGTGAGAGTGGTAGTTTTGGCCTTAACTGTAGTAAGTACTTAAATATTAACTAAATCTGAAGCTCATTCTTCCTCTCACATGCACATAGCATGTACTTCTCTTTTATAAAAGTTTGTACACTTTTCTTATTTAGCCATAAGTCCTCAAGGGCAGGAACAATGACTGTCCTGCTAAACACTTTATCCTAGAGTCCAGCAGAATAGCTGGAACACAATGGCCCAACGCAAAAAATTTTTATTGAATAATGAATGAACAAATAAACGATTATGTTTTCTTTAACATCAGAATCTTACTGCAATGTCAGAAGAACCCATACTATTTTATGGAGTTAATGTTCACTCAGAAGTCATGGAGAACACAATCTATTAGATTTCCTGGAACTCTACCTATCAAATATGCTTAGCACTTTATTACAGAAAATGTTCAATAAGGGTGAGGGAATGGACTCAGTAGTCAAATTGCCTGAGTTCATGTGACTTAGCATTTACCTAACCTCTCCAAGCCTTAGTTTCCCCATCTGTAAAATGGGTAAAACAATAATTATAACTAACATTTTAAAATATAACTTATATGACAGGCACTGTTCTAAACACTTTATACAATTAAGCTCATTTAACGTTCCCAGGTGCCCTGTGAAATAGCATCTGTAAATTTAACGATCTTGTTCCGGGTTGCACAGCTAGGAAGCAGGAAGCTGAGTTGGCCTTTTACCCAAGCACTTTGACTCCAAAGCCTGCATTGGTAAATAGTGATCTGTACCACCTCACGGCCTGGTCATGCTTAAAGTGGCCACCTCAGAAAGCATTAGACACAGTGTCCAATGAATAAAGAAGTCTCAATAAATATTAGCTCTGATCATTAATAATTACAATAATAATATAATAATTGCATGCTCTGAATTCAACAAGGCATGGTAACCACAAGGAATGCTGTGGTCAGGCCACCCTAATCCCCCTTCAGAACAGAGGCCTCATTATTCCAGCTGCCAGGAGTGTTGATGGCTGACAACTCATGACAAAATCACTCTTTGGGAAATGCCTTCTGATAAAGGGGGCAACCTTGATCAAGAGTGACACCCTCTCGAGGCAGCCCTCTTCCAATGTCCAGTTGATAGGGGAAGGTTGGAGAAGCAAACAAAGGCCCCCGCCTCCTTGTCTCAATTTGGGACAACTCTGAGAGACCAATCCTGCTCCAGAGCTCCCTGTGGGGTCTGTAGAGGACTCTGTTGCAACTTCATCACCTCCTCCCTCTGTGAAGTCCCTCACCCCCCACAGGTGCTATTCCCAAGCACATTCTCCAGTAAACTTCCTACATTCAAATCTTCATGTCAATCTGTTTCTGCAGAACCTGGGAAAGACTTCACAGTGCCTCCCAGCTTCCTGAAGCCACAGGATGCTCCACAAGTGCTTGGTTTCTCTCAGAGAATTGTATCCCAGACCTCTTACAGACTACGGAGAGTGGCACTCTCTCCCATGAGGGGCTCACTGTTTCTGGCATCGTCTTTCCTTGACTGTTACATTCCTGCCCAAACACATTTCTTGATACATGCCTTTCTCTACCCTCCTATTTCCAGATTGAATCTGTTGTAAACTTTTTCACTGAAAAGTTTTTTTAAAAGTCTAAAAAATTACTTAACTAGTATGAAGTTATTTCATCCACTATTAGGAAAACAAATCAAACAGTCCAAAATTCAAGTTTCCCAGGAAGTCTAAAATTGTATCCAATTTAAAATATCTTTATATTTGTTTCTTAATTTTAGTGCCTAAATTGGAGCATCAGCCTCACAGTAATCTTCATTTGACTTATGCACAAATATCAACTCTCATGTTTGCAACTTAAAGACTCAAGTTATTAACAGAATATTGGTAATAATCTTGCTACGTCCCTAAATTGTACTGCAAAAACAATATCTCCATCTCAAATTACTCCTTGATGGAGACCAGGTGAGGCTGCAATTTTATACACTCTGCATTGGCTGAATTGAGCTTCTCTGACCAGGGCTTCTCTATGCAAGAGTTATATATAGATTAACGGAATTAACCAGAAAAAAAGGCGGGGGGGAGAAACGTTCATGATTCTTCAATGTCTGAGTACAAAAATGTAATGACCCACTCTAATTGTAAAAGAAGAATTATGTGGGTCACTTTCATGCTCTGGCAAGTTGTATTGTCTCACCTGACAATTGATCAAGTCTGGTAGGAATATCAATATTTGAGTGACCATGTATTGACATTATTTTGAAAGTAAAAAGCCTGTATATTTTTATCTCTATCCAAACACTTCCACATATGACAATACGGTAATTTTACACTAATTGGCTAACTGAACATGTGATGTGCTGAAGTGATACTAACAAAGCACAAACATAAGAGAAGGAAAAGAGCAAACACAAGCTGTCATCCCAAGACTCCAATCCTCAGAGGAAAAGTGGCAGACATTTGCCCATGAACAAATGCCCATGATCCTAAATCCATTTGGAGGTAGCCCTCAGCCTATTTTTGGTACTGGTGTAAGTTTAAATCAAGGGACACAGGAACATTTTGCAGAGGGTTTACTATGGTCTGAAGATTTATGTCCCCCCCACCCCCCGCATTAAATTCATAAGTTGAATTCCTAACTCCCAAAGTTGATGGTATTAGTAGGAGGGGCCTTTGGGAGGTGATTAGGTCATGACAGTAGAGCCCTTAGAATGAGATTAGTGCTTTTATAGAAGAGATTCCACAGAGCTCCTTAGCCCCTTCTGTCATGTTCGGAAACAAGGAGAAATCTGCGACCCAGAAGAGGGCCCTCACCTGACTGTGTTGACACCTTGAAGTTGGACTTCCAGCCTCCAGAACTGTGCGAAATAAATTTCTGTGGTTTACAAGCTACCCACTCGGTGATATTTTGTTATAGCAGCCCAAACTGACTCAGACAGGTTTCCCACATCTAAGGATGTCTTTCTAAGCACCCACAGACGCTCCCCAACAGGAGTATTTAAGTCTACCCAAAACAAACGAGTGAAGTTTTTCTCTTTCCTTATCAGGAAAGGAAATGTCACAACCATTTACACACGACTCCAGTTTTCTTTGAAGGAAGTGTTTCCACAAGACAACGCTTCTGAAGGGGCTCACCGACTATCAGGAACTGGGGTGACTCGAAGGGCAGGATTCCACCAGAGCAACGAACGGGAGCCTCTTCTCTCCACAGTCCGGCGACCCCCGCTGGGATGACTGCCCATTCCTACACAGAACCAACCATAACCAGCAGTTTTATTTTCACTGGCAGCTGCTTTTATGATTCAGATGTTCCCAGTTCCTCAGATTTTCCAGAGCTGCTAAACAATCTTTCCATATTGTCTGCAACTTGGCAGGGTGTCAGGGGCAGTGGAATTTTGGTAACTGCCTGAAACCGCGAGGCGTTTTTGCTGTTCTTTACAGCTGAGGGTGTACAGGTCCCCGTATTTGGGAGAACCTGTTTACCAAGTTTCTAAGTTTTTAAAATTTACTACATTTTGAACTCAGGTCAAATGATAAAATAAATTGCTTTCCTTGTTTATCAGATCTTAGAAAAGTTTACAAAGGCACAAATTAGATGTTATTTTCAGACGGTAGATAACTCTTACCCGCCAGTGTTCAGATGAATGTAAATAATTCAGAAACGAGTGGTTTGAATGAAACTTAGGATATGTATGAAGGTATAACTTATGAGAAAAATAAAAGGATCAAAACATTTTCACTTTTGGTTAAAATTATTTGATATGTCATGGTGTTCGTTATCATTATTGAGCAGTCCTCCCTTAATTTAAATGAGTGTTTTTAAAATGCTCATTTATCACAAGATTTAAAACCGGAAGAACTGTACACCAAGTTTTAGAAAATCTTCGGAAACTATGAAATCAATGAAAATGCAAAAGCTATAGAAGTTCTTTGTTCACATCTGGTTGAGTATTTCCTTTATCAAATTTAATAAATTTAGATAAATGCATAATGTGTCATTTGCACACTTCTCTCAATTAAAACAGAATATAAAGATCTTGGGGGAATTGATTGTTTGATTGCATGGTTGAATTTTGATCTATTATTTTCCACAAAGGATTTGAGACAACTGGCAAAAAAAGCATGAAACACGATAGTGGAATATAAAAAGTATACAACATAAAATAAAGAAATTAATATAAAAAAGGCAAAAATATAATGTTAGTATACTTACTTTATTTCTAAGTTGATACTGAGCTTCTTGGTAAAGACAGTAAAAGGAATAATTAGAAAGACTTATATTTCTCATTTCTAGAAAGGAGAGAATATCATAGTTCTTAAAGGGAAACCAAGCTTTTTGCATAAATTATTTCTATAAGAATTGCTCACAGAGAATTTTATATAAGCACAACTAAGTTAGGTAGTAAAGAAAATCTTCAACCTTATTTCCAGCAAATCCTTTAGCAAATTTTGTCATAGGAATTAAAATAAAAGACAAGTGCATAATATTAAATATAATTTATTATGTGCAGTTCTTCAAAGGAATACACTAATGCGATCCAAGTGTGTAGGTTTGTGGTGGCTCAGTCTAAGGGAAAGAGAGAATAAACTGATCTTTGCCTTCTGTTGCCGTCTGTTGAAATGCAGAGATGCTCCCAAAGACTTTTAAGTAATACAGCTTGCCAGTATGCTGAAGCCCTATACTTTTCTAAGTTCTTTTTGCTGGGTGTTTTTAATGGTATAGAGAGTTTGGTTTTATTCAGTAATAATAATAGTTAATATTGAGTGCACGTTATGTGCCAATGTGACAATTCAGAAGTTCAGAAATCTTTCTCCATTCAAAATTTGAGCCTTCTTTCCTGCTTGGAAGCTAAGCCCACTTGTTAATACTTGACCCATTCTTTCCGCTCTACTCGCCACTCAGGTTAACTTTCTCTTCATGAATTTTCCAAAGTCACCATTAACATTCCCCATCACCTGTCATCTTCACTCAAAGAAATATGTATTAAAACATTTAAATCTAAGATTAGTTCCCAGCTGTGGCTTCCTCTATTTGGTAAAAGTCATAAGCTCCAATGTGCAATGAAAAGGAAGACAAGGACTGGCATTTTGGAGAGATTGTCTTCATCTGTAGGCCCTGATCCCAGCAGCTTCTACCAGGTGATTCTTTGTCTTGTTTATTTGTGGGTGAGAAGTTTTGTTTTGTTGTTGTTGTACTGGGCTTTTTTTTCCCAAAAGTATTTATAAATCACTTTTATATTCTTGCAGACCAGGGGTGGAAGGTGGGAGGGAGGGCCAGAGCTGAAACCTCTAGTGGCCTCTGTCACTTATTCATTCATCCATCCAAGTTTATGATACATCTATTCTTCTGATTGCTAGAAAGCAAGTAGAATCTGGTTAATTCAGTTAGTACCTAGTCTGCTGGAAGTAAGAAAGTCTGAATTTACCACTAGTTATTGCACATCTATTTGGTATTGTAAGAAAATTTGGGGAGGTACCAAAGAGTTAAGTTCAGACATATCATCCAAGGAAGAATGGATCTCATCACCTCTGTACACACAGAATTAGACCTGTTTTCCTGGGTTCAAAGGTGCACTGATTAAAACAAAGACACAAGAGAAATGCAATATAGTGCATTGAAGGCAGTAAATGGCAAGGATGTGTGTGTGTGTGTGTGTGTTTGCACGTGCGCTTATGTGTGTGTTGAGAAAATTACCAGCTCCAAAACTATTTCCCTGAGCAGTCTTCTCATGAGTCCAAAATAATTTAGAAAATACCAACTAATCTGACCATAAAGACCTTGGAGAATATTAAGTACTTCATGAAGCCAAAAGACAACATAAGAAAGAATAATGTGATGCCTTAAGCTTATTTCAAAGAGGTACCATTGGACTCAGGTTTCTAGAGATCACAGAAGTCTTTGCTCCTAATGGAAACTTTTGATGCCCATTTTTTTCAGGGCCTTGAGTTCTTTCTATGTTTTTAAAATTTTTGTGAGGAAGATTGGCTCTGAGCTAACATCTGTGCCAATCTTCCTCTATTTTGTGTGTGGGACCTGGCCACAGCATGGCTTGATGAACGATGTGTAGGTCCATGCTCGGAATCTGAACCCGCAAACCCCAGGCCTCCGAAGCAGAGTGCACGACCTTACCCACTACACCACCAGGCCGAACCTTTGGGGCCTTGTCTTCTTTCTAAAATTCATGATGGAAAGCAGCATCAGGTAGAATTCTACATATTTCCATTTACTAAGATATTCTGGAATGAAAATCGGCACCTGTATTTGAAAAAGCCCAGTATTCCTAACTTTTATATTCCGTGATGAGACTGAAAATCACAGAAGTTAAGAGAACTGTGAAGAAGTGGCAAGTATGCTCTAAAAGAAAAGAAACCATCATCTGTACAAATGTGGCCATTTAAGCTGTTTTGCCTTAAAATAATGTCAAATTCCAAAGTGAATAGAGTGTAATCTGTTTATTCAGTTTACTCCATATTCTGTTTTAACTTTAAGTACATGTTTACTGTAGGCATTTAAAACTTTCCATGCTGCTACTAGACACTATGCCAAGCACTTCACCTGCATTTTCTCAGTTAATTATCACAACAGTCCTATAAATATTTTCCCCGTTTTGTAAATAAAAAAACTGAGGCTTAGAATTCTTACATAGCAGGTAAGCCAGGAGGCAAAAATAAGTCGGATTGATCTGGAACCTGCTCTGCTGACCTTCCAAGTTGATAGATAATCAGATGTCACTTTTCAGAATTGAAAGACAGAGGATGTAGTGAAGGTAAAGAGATCAAGGAATCTGAATTTAGAACACCTAGATTTAAGTTGTGCGATCTTGGGCAAAGACACTTAACTACTGAAGTCTCGATGTCTTCTCCTGCATATGGACACAATGAAAAAGTTATATCTCAAGGGTTTCAGATGAATCATAGGAAATAAAGCATGTGAATGCACTTTATGAATACTATGAATATTGTATAGACCTTATTATTATCATTAATTTTCTGAGGTTTATTCCCTCTCTTCTGATTATCTCTTCAAATCTGCTATGATATAGGAAGCAGGCTTCTTAGATGCTCTGAGTAAAAGTTGAAAGTGTTTTTCTATAAATAAAATGTGTGAACTTCAGAGCATTGGCACCACAATGATTTTTAGCTCCTTGGGTATGTATTTGCTTATTTTCTGGTTCCTAAATATGTTTCAAATATGAGAGATAATTGGGTAATTACTTGCTAGATTAGTAATAACTTTAACTTGCATATCAGTTTTTTATATTACAATGTATAAATGTTTAATTTAAAAGAATTTACTAATTTAAAAAATTATAACCATTATTTTATATTCATATTTCCCTGATCTCCTCCAATTTCTATCAATGTGTAAATGAAGATTTTACATGCAGAACTGTAATCAAAATGTATGCAATCAATACTTGATTTTTTTTACATATTTTTAGGTGATTTACCAAAAGCTAAAATTTTCATATTCATCATTTTATTGACTGAAAGAAATAATATAGAATTAATATGCCATAAATAACTTATTCATTCCCCTATTGTTAAACATTCATATTGCTTTCTAGGTTTCTACAATGTTTCGATTGTGCTCAAAAATACCTTTCTACTTAGAATTTTTGGGTTTTCTTTCTTCCTAACTGTTTTTTTCTTCTTTGTTTTTTCGTATTAATTTCTGTAAAGTGGATCATTTTATCAAAAAGGGTCAACAGTTGTGTGGCCCTCCTTGTGCATTGATATCTTGATTTTATAATCAGCATAGGATTATTCCTACTTTTTCAGCGCATTAACAGTGTAGCCTTAAGTACTTTCATCTATATGTTTTAATTTTTCTATGTGATTATACTTAGCTCTTTAATCGAACTGAAGCATAGTGGGTAAAAAATGAGTTTTCTCAATGTTAATATGCAAGCCTCCGAGATGCAGTCATTTAATAAAAATAGCATTCCCCAGTCTTTTTATGCCTATAGACCAGAATTACGGGCATATCTTGGAGATGTTGTGGGTTCAGTTCCAGATCACCTCAATAAAATGAATATCACACTAAAGCAAGTAACACGAATTTTTTCGTTTCCCAGTGCATATAAAAGTTATGTTTACACTATACGTAGTCTATTAAGTGTGCAATAGCATAATGTCTAAAAGAACAATTTACATACCTTAATTTAAAAATACTTTATTGCTATAAAACGTTAACCACCATCTGAGCCTTCAGCTAGTCGTAATCTCTTTGCTGGTGGAGGGTGTTGCATCAATGTTGATGGCTGCTGACTGATCAAGGTAGTGATTGCTGAAGGTTGGAGTGGCTGTGGCAATTTCTTAAAATAGGACAACAATGAAGTTTGCTGCATCGATTGACTCTCCCTTTCACAAATGATTTCTCTGTAGTACGCGATGCTGTTTGATAGCATTTTACCCACAGTAGAACTTCTTTCAAAATTAGAGTCAGTCCTCTCACATCCTGTCCCTGCTTTATCAACTAAGTTTCTGCAACAGTCTAAATCCTTTGTTGTCATTTCAACAATCTTCACAGCATCTTCACCAGGAATAGATTTCATCTCAAGAAACCACTATCTTTGCTCATCCATAAGAAGCAACTACTCATTCATTAATGTTTTATCAAGAGATTGCAGTAATTCTGTCACATCTTCTGGACCAACTTCTAATTCTAGTTCTGTTGCTCATTCCAGTACATCTGCAGTTACTTCCTCCACTGAAGTTTTGAGCCCCTCAAGGTCATCCAGGAGGGTTGGAATCAACTTCTTCCAAACTCCTCTAGAATTGACTTCTTCCAAACTCCTATTAATGTTGACATTTTGACCTCTTCCCATGAATCATGAATCTTCTGAATGGCTTCTAGAATGGCGAATCCTTTCCAGAAGGTTTTCAATTTACTTTGCCCAGATCCATCAGAGGAACCACTATCTATGGCAGCTATAGCCTTAAGAAATATGTATCTTAAATAATTAGACTTGAAAGTTGAAGTTACTCCTTGATCCACGGGCTGCAGCATGGATGTTGTTAGCAGGCATGAAAACAACATCAATCTCATTGTCCATCTCCATCAGAGTTCTGGTGACCAGGTGCACTGTTAATGAGCAGTCATATTTTAAAAGGAATCTTTTTCTGAGCAGTAGTAAGTCTCAACAGTGGGCTTAAAATAAACCATGTTGTAAACAGATATGCTGTCATACAGCTTTGTTGTTCCATTTACAGAGCACAGGCAGAGTAGATTTAGCATAATTCTTAAGGGCCCTAGGATTTTCAGGATGGTAAATGAGCACTGGCTTCAACTTAAAGTCATCAGCTTCATTCACCCCTAACAAGAGAGTCAGCCTATTCTTTGAAGCTTTGAAGCCAGGTATTGACTTCTCCTCTATAGCTGTGAAAGTCCTAGATAGAGTCTTTTCCAATAGAAGATTGTCTCATCTACATTTCAAATCTGCTGTTTAGGGTAACCACCTTCATGATTACTTCAGCTAGGTCTTCTGGATAACTTGTGCAGCTTCTACATGAGCACTTACTGCTTCACCTTGCACTTTTATGTTATGGAGATGGCTTCTTTTAAACTTCATGAACCAACCTCTACTAGCTTCAACCTTTTCTTCTGCAGCTTCCTCTTCTCTCTCAGCCTTCACAGAATTTAAGACAATTAGAGCCTTGCTCTGGATTAGGCTTTGACTTAAGGGAATTTTGTGGCTGCCTTGACCTTCTATCCAGACCACTAAAATTTTCTCCACATCAGCAACAAGGCTGTTTCACTTTCTTATCGTTGATGTGTTCACTGGAGTAACACTTTTAATTTCCTTCAAGAACTTTTCCTTTGCATTCATAGCTTGGCTAACTGTTTGGCACAAGAGGCCTAGCGTTCAGCCTGTCTTGGCTTTCAATATGCCTTCCTCACTAAGCTTAATCATTTTTAGCTTTTGATTTAAAGTGAGATATGTGTGACTCTTCCTTTCGCTTGAACACTTAGAGGCCATTCTGGGGTTATTAATTGGCCTAATTTCAATATTGTTGTGTCTCAGGGAATAGGGAGGCCCAAGACAAAGGAACAGCCAGTCTGTGGAGCAGTCAAAACACACATAACATTTATCAATTAGGTGCATCGTCTTACATGGGTGCAGTTTGTGGCACCCCAAAACAATTACAATAGTAACATCAAAGATCACTGATCACAGATCACCATAACAAATATAATAATAATGAAAATTTTGAAATATTGAAAGAATTACTAAAATGTGACACAGAGACACAAAGTGAGCAAATACTGTTGGCAAAATAGTGCCCATAGACTTGTTCAATGCAGGGTTGCCACAAACCTTAAATTTATAAAAAATGTAACATCTATGAAGAGCAATAAGGTGGTGTGCAATAAAACGAGGTATGCCTGCATATTTTGAAATGTCATCTGATATATTTCTCCTTGTTGCTAACTAATTAACGTGCTCTCAATTTTGCATTCATCCCACCATTAAAGCTGGACAGAGAAGATAAAGGATAAAGTTTATTGCATATTTAAGGGAGAACAAAGAGGATAGAATCATATTTTGGCTTTTCAGCTCTTGAGTTGATTTTGCAAAATTATAGCAGAGACGATCATTCTTGATGGCCATATTTTCAAGAGCCAGGTTTGAGAGAAAATTTTTATTTTTGTTTTGGAATTCTAAAAACTTGAAAGATCTAGAGACCAACCTTTGGAGAGGTCATAAATTTTGTCCATACATGAAAAAAGTATACATGATGATGTAAGGGTTAGTTGAGGGAATAAAAGTGTTATCAGCTGACAAGAAAAGGAGAAGTAGAGGGGATGTGACTACAACTTTTCTGCACTGGCTCTCTGAAGGTGCCCAGCTCGCCACCTCATTTTGGGGTTTGTGATGAACAGACTTCAGGGTGGCCCCCTAATCCCCACCTCCTTGTGTCCACACACTTAAATAACCCCTCCCCTTGAGTGAAGGCAGGACCTGTGACTTGATTCTAATCAATAAAATACAGCAAGTTAACAAGGTGTTACTCCTATGATTAGATTACATTTCATGATAAAGGTAATGGGATGTCACTCCTGTGATTATGTTTTACATAAGACTCTATCTTAGCAGAGTCTCTCCCTGAGGTCTTGATGAAATAAGCTGCCATTTTGTAAAAGCCCACATGGAAAGGAAATGCAAGCAGCTTCTAAGAACTACTGGTGGTCTCTAGGATCTGAGGGAAGCCAACAGCCAACAGCCAACATCCAGACAAATGTCAGGGTTCTCAGTCCTATAACACCAAAAAACTGGATTTTACCAACAACCTGAATGAGGTTAGAAGTAGAATTTTGCCTAGTCGAGGCTTCAGATGAGACTACAGCCCTGGTCAACAGCTTGATTGCAGCCCGGTGAGACCCCGAGGAGAGGACCCAGCTAAGCCATACTTGGACTCGTGACTCACAGAAACTGTGAGATAATATATGCACTTTAATTTAAGCAGTCAAATATATGGTACTTTGTTATTACCACCAACAGAAAACTAATACAAAGTTGAGGTGCTCAAGGGGGAAAAAGATGGATTACATGAACCCCTGGTAGTTTAAGAGGATCTCACAGCAGAAGGGAATATTCTCTGGCAACTTGGAGCATAACCTATGAGATTGGAAACCTTACAGAGAAGCCTCTGAGCATTAGAACAACGGCAGAGGGGAATGCCTAGATAGAAGCCTGAGGGCAGCCTCATCAAATTCCACACCACCCAGTGTTGCATGGACGAGTCTCAGAAAACTCTCATAGCTGCCTAGGAGAGGTACAGAAGTGCTGAAGAAGACAATGGCCCAAAGAAGCCTGGAGCTGGAACCAGGAGGACACAGAAGTCATGGACCTTAGGACTTCAACAGAAGAGGCAGGCCCACATAGGAGACACAAGTGGAAGCTGGAACAGACAAATGCCCACAAAGCGAACCCCTCTCATCTAATACCAGGATGATTCATAAGTCTACTTCCACCCCAGCAAAGGGAAGAAGGAGAAGGGACAGAAAGAACCCTAAAGGACTCTGTTAAACCCAAACAGATTGAATTTCTTTAAATTGGCCTATTTAAGTTTTTTACCATCAGTAAAAATGGAAATTTGAAAGCTAAATTAGGTTTTAGTTTTAGAGAAGTAAAGTGACATTTTTACAACCCCAAACGCCACCTATTTGGAGACCATAAAATTTGGAAACTCTTATATTTACTATGACAAATATAAAATATATATTTATGTGTGTATACATATATTAATATTACATTGAGGCATTATTTTATCCTATTAGCCCCACTTTCTGATTTCTGGCATATATTATCTTTTCTATTATCTAACATTTTTCTGTTGATTTCTTTATGTTTGATACCCTTACAAAGGACCCAATTGCAATTCAGGAAGTATTTTCCATTTCAAGCTTTATTCTTCATATCTTTTTAATGCTTTGTTGGAATGACAAAATTCTCCAACACAAGTGAGATCTCAAAGCAGGGACCTTTTCATTTGTGTCTTCATTCTATGCCAAACATCGATCATGTCCCTAATACAAAGTCAATTTAGTTTCCACAAGTGGTGTGTCAACAGTTATTAAATTATGAGTGTTCCCAGCCTTTATCCTAACTCCAGCCACTAAAGAAGATTCTGACTCGAATTCCTTAGTCTCCTGATAACCGGATTGAGCCAAATTCTCTTGGGGTTTGTTATGCAGAACCAGAAAGACAGCTAGAAGCAGAGAAAGAGGCTATGGTTGAGGAAATCTTCAAATTTTCTCTGTTTGAAGATTTTAGGGACAATTTAGGACGAAAGAAATGTGGAAGCAGTTGCAATGAATAAATGAAATGAATAGGAAAGATGAAGAAAATTTTAAAATATTAGTATAGTGTATGTGTCCCTCTTCAAGCACTTTGAAAAGTGCAAATAAAGAATTTGTTATTTTAAGATCATTTTGTGACTGGACGTGTCCATTTTAACCTTGATATCACTTATTCTGGGCACTTTATGAATGTCTGGAATTGTTTTTCATAAGCACATGCTGAGTATGTTTAAGTTCATGATACTTCAAGATCTTCATCATGTTGGGTCATGCAAAGAGTGTGAATCTTCACTGTATGAGGTTGTAAAAGTAAATGAAAGTGCTTGGACTGAATGTGGGATATTCCCAGGATATACTATGAAGATGTCTGAGGGATTTTTTTAACCCATAAGATAAACCCATGGTTTATCTTTGGAATATTTTTCCAAAAGGTGAACAAGATGCGTCTAACTAAATTTTTTCCCACAGATTTATACACATGTATCAGTCACTTAGCTTAATAACAGATAACAAAAGAAATCTCAGCAGCCTAAAGCATAGCATTTATTTCTCACTCACTAGACTGTTGTTCACTGGGGTTCAGCTGATCTAAGTGAGGTCAGTTGGACTTGGTTCCAAACCACAGACAGGTCCATGTCTGTTTTACATACCTTTCATGGTCTTTGGACCAGCAGCTATCCAAAGAATGTTCTTCTTGGGTGAAAGGTGGGAGCTCAAGAAAACAAGCCCATCTGTGTAAGCACATTTCAAGTCTTTGTTTGCATCATGTCCACTCAAATCCCATTGGTCAAAGAAATGGGTTGGCCAAGCTCCCAGTTAAGGACCAAGGATATATACTTAGCATGAGGTCATATTGCTACTACAGGGGAATGGAGAATTGAGACTAATAGTTCAACTTATACATATTACTAAATTATATGTTTATTATACATATATTATATTTTACTATACATATAAATACATTGCTCAAGCCTTTTCTAATACACTCATAGGATTCAGTATAATCTCATTATTATCATCATATTTTCTGATCTGGTGAAAAATATAGTCAAAGATTGTATTGGCTAGTTTCATTTCTTTAAACCATATCCTCTGACTATGTAGACAAATAAGACTTGCTGGCATTAGCAGAATCAGAAATAAATAACGTATGGGCAACCTGTTGACATTGGAGTCCCTTGAAAACTGTGGATGCTAAAGCAAAAAAGCTGTAGGCAAGCTCCCCTACCCATCTCATACATACACAGATGCTTATACCACCAACTGTGGAGGTTGCCAGGAATAAGTTCCTGGCCACCCACTTCTGGAGTGAAGATGATGTATTTTGACACTGTAGAAGATACCAGTAAAAAAAAAAGTCTCTAATAGCAAATTTAAACCCCATGATGGAGAAGCTGATAAACCAGGAAAATCACAGCTTGATTTCAAAAGCAGCAGGGAGCTAGGAGGGAGACTTAAGGAGGAAGATTGAATAGCTGGTAGAATATAAAAGGAAGATTGCTTTTGCTGAAGATCATTTTTGAAACCTCACAGAAACATGACTGTGCCGCTAACCAGATGAAGTACTTCAGGAAGAAGCCGTACTAAGCAGGAGGAAATCACAAATCTCGCAGTTAAAAAATGTGAATGAAGATTAAGGTAGATATGGCCATTATAAACAAATGGGCTGCCAGTGTTTTCATTGTTAGAAAAGTTCAGCCCTCACTTTGATGGCATCCAATGCCAGAAGCAGACAGGGTTCTTTTTGCCCAAGAGCAGATCAGAGGGAAAACACCAGCCTACACAGCACCAGATCCCCCATCTGTGGTCAGGGTGTAAATGCTGCCTCCCCATTCTGACTGCTATAAAAAACACTAAGATTTTGATTCTGCATCTGCCTTAAGCTGTGGAACCTTGGGCTATCCACTTATTGACTCTCTGCCTCAGGCATCAGCTATTCATAATTGATTTAAAACTATATAAATATATTAATGTGTCTACCCTCTTCTTACTTTAGAGAGAATTTTTTAAAGTTCTGCAAAAATACTTTAAGCTATTCCAAAAAAGGAGGCGTCATCCCATTCCAGAATACAGTGGTTATTATTTTCATCTTGCCTTATCCTAATCAGTCTCATTATATCAGCATTTTTAATGGATGAAGTGTTTTCCCATTGAGTTCCTGGTAGCACTCCATGTGACCATAGCTAATCACAGCAGCTATTGTCTCAGCCTAGCTCAGTCTGTTCTCCATAGCGTTTGCTGCAGCGATAGTACTGTTGGAGGAGAGGGGCAGTTGAATTTTTCTCACCCAATGATGGTACCCCAAAAGAAAAACGTACACTGCTTTTTGAGGGGACTTCAAATTCAGGATGAGGTCATTCCTCTTTCAATAACAATTTCTAGATGATTAGCCCTCATTTCAAAGACAGGTTCAGTTCCCAGAAGGTTCTTCTTCAGCATAATCATGAGATTTTTTTTCTGCCCTCATCAATTGCAGCACCTGGAAATGGCATGGAAGATAACACTGTTTGGCAAAAGCTCCCATCACAATACGAAATATACGCAAACTCGCTTTTGAGTGAGCTAGCTGATACCATGCAAACTCTTCAATCCTTTGATCAAGATAGAAGTCTTGTCAATTACAGTATGTGAAGAAGCAGCTCTGGTCTGCCTTATGGAGAATAAAAATGCCCCTTGAATTTAACTTCTCCCAGTGAGAACATTCCAGAAGCACCATCCCAAATCACACAGATTTTCACATATTAAAATATTCCTTGATATCCTGAGTATGTGGTTGCTGAACAGAAATCCTAAGGAGGATAAAGAATTACAAGATAATGTTTCCAGTGACATTTAAAACAGCAGCCAATGTAGGAGTCATTTCACACATGAAATAGACAAAAGAAATCTACTGCATATTTTGTGGTCCAATAAGAGAATAGAAAATGATATTGATTTATGCCTTTTTATGTGTATTATTAAAGAGTAAGAAAACTATTTCCTGAGATATCTTTAAATATTAAAACTTTGAGAGTTTTCATTTATGTACTCTGACAAGTGATAATCAAATAACTTTGTGATTATGTTCATCCCTGTATCTTTGTTAGAAAATGGTTCTAAAGTCAGCCAGGCCTGATCATAATGCTTCTAGTCACTTGGAAGCGGGAATGAAAAGACGATGGCCTTTGGTATCAAAGGGTCAAATCTGGGTTTGTTTCCCAGTTCTTAGCAAATGACTCATTCTCACCAGGTGTCAGTTTTGTCATCTATAAAATAGGACTAATACAGTGTATTCATGAAATTAGGAGATCATGTATGCAAAGCATCTGGCATGCAGAAGTCACTCAAGATAATAAGCTCTAGAATAAGGAAGATTTCATAATTCTTGCACATGTTCTGAAAACCTTCCTTAAAGTCTCTTCCTAAAGAAACAAAAACTACTTTTTTTAAACAAAATGCTTTTACAGATGTAAACCATGAGCTCAAAAAGGTAAATAGCCTTTAGAAAATTCCCAAATTATTTTGGCTTACAGTTATAAAATTTGTGCTACAAACTGGGCATGAAAATGTCCTTTAAAAATGTTGCAGTCTGTGATGGGCCAAGTTTTCTTCCATAACTCATTTGGATAAACACTAAATTGGAATGATTATCCCAAAAAAAAAAAACATAGGAGAAAGAGAGACACTGAGAGAGACTGCCATATTGGCCTCTCCATGTCCTATTTGAGTTCCCTGTGATGCGCGGTTTAGGAGAGGAATCGGGACATTCAAACACTGAGCTAATAAACCTAGCGGATGTTGAAAAGGCCAAGCACTTGTCACAACTGATAACTTACTCCCCTGACGACAACTAGACTGAGGACAACACAGTGTCCTTTTACATCGCTGAAAGACAAACAGCTATTGGCAGTTCCTAATTTATAGATAGGTAATAGTCCTGGCCTGAATTTGGTTTCGTGAGTGTAGGTAATCATGTGGTACAAAATAGAAGACACTTTCCTTTATATTTTCCAGCATAAGTGCAAAGTCCTGGCACTATTTGAAATAGACAAGATGGACTAATTTTTCACTTCTTTTTCTTCACCCCATTTTCTTAGTTCCTAATGCTCCTTTTCTCCTGTTTCCAGTCCCGCAGGCTGCCCAAAACACCTTTAGTGAGATCCCGCCTGGTCCTCTCCTATGTCCCTAAATGTCCCCATAATGCAAAATGAACTCCTTCTCCCCTGCAAAAATTCCCTACAAGATATTAATATTACAACAATCAGGGTAAAATAATGTATACTAATGTGTGATGGATAGTCCCATAATCACGAGTTATTTGCCTTTTTAGAAGAGGATGACGGGGGCCAGCCCCATGGCCCAGTGGTTAAGTTCACCCACTCTGCTTCGGCAGCCCATGGTTTCACCAGTTCGCATCCTGGGCACGGACATGGCACCGCTCACCAGGCCATGCTGAGGCGGCATCCCACATAGCATAACTAGAATATACAACTATGTCTTTGGGGAAAAGAAGAAGAAAAAAAAAGAAGAAGAAGATTGGCAACAGTTGTTAGCTCAGGTGCCAAACTTTAAAAAGTAAATAAATAAATAAAACAGGGTGACTATTGCCAAAATTAATGAGTAATTAGTAGAATATAGGAGAGTGTTGCAAGGTATCCAGTCCTAGAGGCCTCTTTTTTTCCTGATTGGGGCAATGAGAAAAGAATGATTAAGCTTTAGACAGACGAGCCTTCAGGGCTCTCTAAACTCTAAACTGACTTGATTTTTTCTAGATTCATGCCCTCCCCAAACTCTGCCACACAGCTTCTCTACCAACTCTACGTATTTGTTTGTTTGTTTTTACCCAGAAAGGTTCTCCTAACAACAGGGTCTCTGGCAACAGAGATAAAGAAGTTGTGCAGGAGAGGTCACAACTTGGGCTTCTGAGTATTGTTAGCTAAGGGTCAGCACATTTTTCATCTGAATAAATATTGATTAAAAAAAACCTACATGGCTACTATTGCATAAAAGGCTGACCCAGAGACAGGAGCTTGCCATGGAATATTATTGCCACCTGCAAAACAAAGCAAGACACGGGTAGAACTTGAAATACATCAGGATACAGGCAAAAAGGAGAGAGTTTTCCAAACCTTTATAACTAGGCAACTGAACTGGTAGTCCTACAAGAAGCCTCTCATTTCCATGGAACTTGAAAGGGTCACAGGAGTCCACACACTGCCATGTAGACGGCTGCCGAGTGCTGTCACCACAGCTCCAGTACAAAGGAGGGGGCTTGAGCTTGAGGAGGTTAAAAGTCACACCATATGGAAATCGCGCTGAGAATAGAGTCCACGTTCCTGACTCCCACGGCATCCTTCCCTGCAGCTTCTCCTGGGCTACCTCCAGAACATCTCAGCTTTCAGTCTACCCTTTGCTGGTACCAGAAAGCACAGATTTGCACAAAAGTACATTTTCAATTGTGAGCATTTGGATTTGTTTTTGCTTATTTGACTCCCCAACACGGGCTCTTGTATCAGTATTTCTCATTTCAAATCTGGTAATAAAAAGAGTTTCATCTTCTCTGGGTGAGCCAATTTTGAAATTTGGCTGATTCCTGCTATCAACAACACAGCTGGGACGAACGTAGAATTTTGAATCCACACTGCCACTCACTATGTGATGACTTTGTGCAAATATCTCACTTCTCTCAAATACAATTGCCTATTCTATAAAATGGGAATAATAACACTCATCTGCTAAAATTGTTCTATGATTTGACAGCAATGTTATCTCTCACATGGATTATTGCAACATCTTCCTATCCGGTCTCCTGACTCCCACCCTTGCCCACCTTTCACCTACTACTAACAGAGCTGCTAGAGTGGTCCTGTTCAAACATAAGTCTTGTCACTCTTCTGCTTAACACCTATCCCCTATACCTCCTCATCTCTTTCAGAGTAGAAGCTAAAGGTCTTCATTGGCTTACATAATCTGCCACCTCCTCATTGCCTCTGACTTCACCTGCCACCACTCTTGCCCTGGATCATTTTGCTCCAGTAACTCTGAACCTCTCACTATTCCTCAGATATACCAGAAACACTCCTGCCTCAGGGCCTTTGCACTCACTGTCTCCTCTGCTTGGAAATTCTTGCCTTAACTATTTATATGCATTGCTCCCTCACCTCCCTTTAGGTCTTTATTCAAAAGCTACCTTCTCTGAGGAGTTTTTCCCGGCTCCTTTATCTAAAATTACAACCCACTCTCTTAAGACTCCTTCTTGCTGCTTTACTTTTTTCCTTAGTGTCACTAACACATCCTACATTTTCTTATTTGTATGTTCTATTCCTCTCTCCCACTAGAATATAAGCTCAATGTTAGCATTTTGTTCACTTATTAATCATGTGACTTTATGAGAAAAATACTCAACTTCTCTGAACTACAGTTTATTCATCTATCCCCAGGGCAGTCCTACAGCAATGTCTGGCACATTGTAGGAGCTTAATAAATGGTTGTTGAGCTGATGACTGAATCTAAAAGAGCTTTCAAAATTATGGCCATTGGAGCATGAAAGAGGAGGAGAAGAAGGGGAAAAGGAAAAAGAAGATGTGAGGAAAGGAAAGAAAAGAATCATGTCAGTGGGCCGGCCCTGTGGCCAAGTGGTTAAGTTCATGCGCTCCGCTTAGTGGGCCCAGGGTTTCACTGGTTTGGATCCTTGGCGTGGACATGGCAGCGCTCACCAGGCCATGCTGAGGTGGCGTCCCACATAACACAACCAGAGGCACTCACAACTAGAATATACGACTATGTACTGGAAGGCTTTCGGGAGAAGAAGGAGGAGAAAAAATTAAAAAGAAGATTGGCAATGGATGTTAACTCAGGTGCCAATCTTTAAAAATTTTTAAAAATCACGTCAGAGTTGCTCAGATTTAGCTACCGTTTTATCATGAGCTAGGGCAGCGCTATCCTCAGAACCATGGGAATCATCCTCTCTTCTATCAATAACCAGTTCAGCCATTCCCTCAAGGTGCTCATGGACTTGTGAGAGGCCCAAAGGACACACAGTGACTCTAGGATGCTATTAACGATTAGATCTATTCTTCATCACCACCTATTTTCCTGGAAACCTGATTTGAACACATATGTAATGCCAAGAGCTAAGATAATCACTCTAGGGCACGGTCATAATCTGGAATGTTGTACGCCTCGATGCACACATAGTCATACACAGACAACCACACCTCCTTGCTACACAATTAACGGACTCTCAGTCTTCCTGCAATGCAAGGACCATGAAATTCTATACTTTCCTTATTCATATCCCAATCAGTGGAATCATCTGGAGCAAGAGGAAATTTCCAGCATCCATGCATGGGATGTTTTCTAGGGTTTCACGAGCAACACTTTCCCTTCTGGTTCAGCCTTTTCTATGATTTTAACTTTTCCTTCATGGGAGCCTTTTCTTCTCTGGCCCCCCAGGCTTGCAAGAGCTATTTTGAATGTCAGGTAAGTTTTGCTCTGAGATGCCTTTAAATGCTAGTGCTGAGGAAAACAGCATTCACTTTGCAACCTTCTCGGGAATTTTACTTAACACAGCATCTTCATCCCAAGGATTTAAAGCGTGATGGAAACTTTAGCTCATGAATCAAAACAACTCTCCAGAGCTAAAAGCTAGTTGTATTTGCATAACAATTTAGCAGATCTAAACAGCAGGGCAAGGTCAAGTGAACTAAATTGCCAAGGTCATGGTTCTCTTGAAGTGGTGTTGAAATTCAGAATTGCTGACCCCCAGTCCTTGCTCTGCCTCACGGATACCTCTCCTGCTCTCCTAAATGATACAGTGGCAGAAAATAAAAATAAATCTACTGTATGTGTGGAAACCAAAGACCTGCCCTTAACCCTCTCCTTTCCTTCTAACTCCAGATTATTCAGATCATGGAGGAAAAGATCGAATCGTAACCCACTGATACCACTGTCTTACCACACAAATGGAAGAATTTACTAGAAACAGTGATCTGGAGGACTCTTGGTCTAAACTAGGAACTGCTGTTGACTGTATTTGAGACTCTAAAAGTATTTTGACTCTCTTTAATTTCTTGATGCAATAATTGCTTCAAATTCACTGTTTTAATTCTGAGAACCTAAAAACATAGGAATCCTCAAAAATTGCAAAGGCCCACGTGCCAGAGAGAAGGAAGCTGAGGAGATTAAATGTGTAAATGATGCTGGCTTTAATACTCTTAGCCGGAAAAACCGTTAAAGCGACACATCGAAGAGAAGCGCCTTAAAGTCACAGCCTCTTTGAACCTATCCCAGTGAACCAGTGGATCTCAGATTCCTCAGGCGCAACTCCAAATTCTGAATTCTCCGGGAATCGGAGTCCTCGCCCTCTTAGGTGGCAGGGAAAATCGCAAACTACGACTCCTAGCCTTTGAGGGGAGAGGACTTTGCAGGGGCGCGGGGAGCGCCATCCGGGAATCTCACCATCAGTGGGCGTTTAGCGCAGCCAAGCGACGGGCTGGCGCCAGGGCTCAGCAACAGGGAGGCGCCGGCTGGGGCTGGGAAAACTTTGCGCCCCGAGCGGAACCACCCTTTGCTGGCCAGTCGCGTCGCTCCTCTGAGGAAGCAAGCGGCGGCGGCGACCCGGCGGAAAGAGGAGGAAAGAAAGGAACAGAGGAAGTAATGAGGGAAGAAAAATGAAACCAGCTCTGGGGAAGCCTGCGAGAAGGTAGCCGACGGTGGAGCAAGGAGTATCTGGCATCTTTTCCGCGCCCCGGGCGTGAACCCCTTCTCCTGGGCGACCCCAAGGAAATAAGTGGGTTTCTCCTGGAAAGAAAAGGAAGAGAAAATAATCCAAGTGCGCGCGCTGCCTCCTCGGTCACCGTAGGAACTCCGGCTGCTTCTCAGCCCAGCCTCCCCACGGGGCGGGACGCAGTGCCCGAGCCGCCCTGCAGATGGGGCGGGCAGGGAACAGGCGCCCCAGCCGCAGGTGACAGGCGCCGGCCCGCCCGCCTGCCTGGCTCCGCGCAGGGACCGGGCGGGCAGAGGATGCGAGGCGGAGGGGCCTGGGAGCGGGATCTGAGACTGCCGAGAGCACGGTAGGCTCCAACTTGGATGGCCTGGAGACCGCTCCAGCTCCTGGGACCGCTTCACCGCGTGGAGTGAGCGGCGCGCGGGACCTGGGGGCGGAGACCTTAGGCGGCGGCTGCAGGGGGCAAGCCGGGCGCAGGAGGGGGCGCGCTTTCTCCCTGCGGGTCTCAGTAATGAGGAGACTGAGTTTGTGGTGGCTGCTGAGCAGGGTCTGTGTGCTGCTGCCGCCGCCCTGCGCACTGGTGCTAGCCGGGGTGCCCGGCTCCTCCTCGCACCCGCAGCCCTGCCAGATCCTCAAGCGCATCGGGCACGCGGTGAGGGTGGGCGCGGTGCACTTGCAGCCCTGGACCACGGCCCCCCGCGTGGCCAGCCGCCCTCGGGACGGCAGCCGGACAGGCGCCCAGCGGGATGAGCCCTCGCCAGGGACTTGGCGGCCCCCGGCGCCCTCGCCAGGAGGACGCTGGTTGGGGAGCGCCCTGCATGGCCGGGGGCCGCTGGGCGCCCGGAAGCCCGGGGAGGATGCCGGGGCCGAGACCCTGTGGCCTCGGGATGCCCTACTCTTCGCCGTGGACAACCTGAACCGCATGGAAGGGCTACTGCCCTACAACCTGTCTTTGGAAGTAGTGATGGCCATCGAGGCGGGCCTAGGCGATCTGCCGCTCTTGCCCTTCTCCTCCCCTAGCTCGCCGTGGAGTAGTGACCCTTTCTCCTTTCTGCAGAGCGTGTGCCACACCGTGGTGGTGCAAGGGGTATCGGCGCTGCTTGCCTTCCCCCAGAGCCAGGGCGAGATGATGGAGCTCGACTTGGTCAGCTCCGTCCTGCACATCCCAGTGATCAGCATCGTGCGCCACGAGTTTCCGCGGGAGAGTCAGGTGAGAGGAGGCTGGCGCGTGGAGTGGAGCTGGGCGCTACTGGGGGCCGGACCTTAGTGTGGGGAGAGAAAGGGGACGGATGAAGTCCAGAGGGACTTAGGGCTTTACAGCTTTGACGTTGTTTAAGGATTGGACCTTTTCTGTAGGTGGTAGGTAGAAGGACCTCAGTAGAAGTAAAATAAAACATTTTAAGCGCAGATGAAAATAAAATGAGAGAGAGAGGTAGCAGATGGAAGCAAGGAAGTGGGCAGAATAAGCGAAAAAATCTTCACGTTTTGATCGGCTGGAAGAAACCTAGCGGGTGCCCGACAGAAGTAGAAGTCGAAGTTCAGGACCGTGGAGAGCGATCGAGGTTCTGATAACTAGAGCGGGAGATGGGGATGGCTGACTCTGCTAGTCTTTCACTCCCGTGAGGAACTCTGAGAGCATGTGGCAGGAAGAGCAGCATCTGCTCTCTGACTTCTTTAGAAGGTGTGCCTGAGCTTTAGGCGATGGCGAAGGAAGGCAAAGGAAGAAAACACATCTCTCTAAATCCTTTGAGTAAATAGGAAATCTGCAACTAGTACAGAAAAAATAGGTAAAGAACAGTGGCTAATTAGTCCTGGATTTGGAATGTATTAAAGACATTAGCTGATAGCATAAAAATGGAGGAGAAGACTCATTTGGGCTGGTTTCTTTGTCCCTACCTTCCTTCTATGTGATGTGGGCTCAGAGACTGGCAGTTTGCAGTTGCTGTGTTCAGCCCATTTCTGCTCCAATTATCTAGGAGTAAAGGAAGAAGATCTAATGATTTAGTTTCCTATGGGTTAAGAAAATTAAATGTATTTTCAATAAAAGAAGCTATTTGTGAACTTAACTGTTCATAATAATGATGAGATAAACATTTAAGGAGAGGATGGGGTCCTTTCAGTAATAGCAGTTTTCTGCATTTTGTGCATTATTTTAATCAAAATATCAAGCTTCATTAAGACTTGCACCAGTATTTATGAAACAAATAGGTAATTGGTATTGGCCCCATTTTAAAGATTGAGAGAGAGGAAAATTCTGGAGCTTGATCAACGTTTGTAAGTGTACTGGTAAAAGAGTCCAGATACTGGAGAATTACTAACTCTGTATCATTTTCACTCTATCCTTTTAGCTGGAAAAAGTATTTCTCATCACTTTTCCTCCACTTTTGATATAGATACAGAGGTAAAAACTAAAATGAGTGAGGATAAATACAGGTGAAAACTTTGATAAAATCTATGCATAAAATATCAAGAGAATACTAAAGATTTCTTTTTCTAAAAAAGTGAATCTTACGTTTTTAATCTTAGGAAGGGCAGGCACAAGATACTTTCAGCACTTGCCCAGAAAATTACTATTTAATGCTGAAATACACAGATTTGATCTGCAGAGTGCAACCTAATTAACTTTTATCTAAAATATTTCCGTCACCTGAATCACTGTAGGCAGCAGATGGGAAGGCATGGAAAACACAGGTGCACAATGCTGCCAATGACCAAAGTGCTATAAACATGAAATTGCATCCATAGGGTGCATCATTATTAATATATATGCAGAATCAGATCTAATGAAATGCAAGAGTCAGCATCACTTGCTTCTCATCATTGCTTCTTTATTACCTAATACTTCATAAGTTGCCAATAGCGTTCACAGTCTCCAGACTCCTTTCCATTTGTAGATTGTTTGGCAAGAGTCTTAAATAGCAAGAATTTTCTCCCAAATTAGCGTTCCTTAGTTAGAAGGGAAATTGTCTGTGTTCCATGATGGATTTGTGCAGTAAACTCTACATTACAACAAGGGGACCAGAGAAACTGTGAAGCAGCTTCTAGAATCAGTCAACTTCAAAGGTTTAGGACTACTGGGGGAAGAAAGTCCTCCAGGGACAACCCTTACAAGCTGACAATAAAATAAGTACTCTGCCAAGCACATTTACTTCTGTGTTTCAATTCAGAAATGTATTTTCAATCACTGTTGTCACTGTTACTTTCATGGCGCACATATTGAAAGGGAGACATTATTATATTAACTCAGACCTAGTTTGCCCAACTGAGGACATTTCCTTTCATATTTCTTTGTATTTTAAATTCAAACTTATCTAACTTGTCTTACTTTTAGTGTGTCATCCCATAATGTTCTATATTAAGAATGTCCAGCTCAATGCCAAGTCACTGTAATATGTAATTTTAGAATATGACCCTAATCTGCTTTCAGCAAAAATAATAACTGATCTTTTCCTTGCTTCTCCTGAAAAGTAGACCTTTCTCTAATACACTGATGTGATTTTTAAAAAACTTTCTAAATATAAAAGAATGTCAAAGTCATTTTACATATTAAATCAAATTTAGCCACTGTCCTCATTGGAGTCTACTGCCCAGTGACCTATTACACTGATTGTGCCAGTGCCTGAATAAGGGCTTCTAGAAGAAAGTGGACTTGTCCACACAAGCAAGCAAAATAAAATTGTGTCTCTTATTCAGGCAAATCAAAATTGCTTTTAGAGAAGGAGCAGCAACTGTGTTTCCTCTCACTTTCTTTTGGGCTGCTGATTTATTTCATATGAAGCCTTTAATTAATAAGTAATGATTTTGACAGTATTCCTGCCACAACTTCTAATGGGAAGAGATACCACTGAAATGATCAAACCCCTGAGAGAAGCATATAGTTTTATTCCAATATACTGTTTATTCAAAACATCAAAGCATCAGATCATCAGCTTGGAAGGAATCAACTTCCTTCAAGCAGGGAAGTCCATTAAAAGTAAGATAGTTAACTATTCACTTTTGGAAACCATGTGTGTTTTATCACCACATAATAAAAACTTAATACAACATTACACATAGGATAGGATCAAAGCATGTTTCCATCCAAAAAAATTCTGACTTTACTACCGTACTCAAACCTCCACTTTCAGCTAACTCATTTTAATAAAATGATCATTTCTTAGTTCTAAATTCTATTCCCACACCCTCAAATAATGATGCTGCATACGGATCCAGTTACATTTACATTTAAGTTCCATTAAGTTCCAACAGTTGTTCTTTCTCTTCCCTCTCCAAACCCCTTTTTCTTCTAGGGGTTTTGCATAGTTTCTCCAAAGTTAACTCCTTGAAATTTACCTGCTGCTAAAATGTATATCTCATGTTAATTCCATATTGGTTCCATTAGACAGAGTTAATGGAGTAATATAATTGGCTTGGATCCAAACCAATGCAGTTATAATGACTGTACTACTATTTTCAACTCTTGTTGAGTGTACCAACCACACTTTGCCCGTCTTGTGAGCCATATATGCTAACTAATTAATATATGTTTATTCCCATGGAAATATAAGTGTTTCAGATGATCCATTTTCTCTGATAATACAGGCCTAACTACTGAAGCCTATTTATTAGAATTTAGCTAGCACAATGCCACTTTTGTGTGGAACAGGGGACAGAACAATGATACATACTACCACTACATAACTTAGGTATGTGCCTCATGAGGGGACAAGGAAAGGGCATTTATTTCTTTATTTGTTTGTTTATTTATTTATGAGGAAGATTAGCCCTGAGTTAATATCTGCCACCAATCCTCCTCTTTTTTGCTGAGGAAGACTGGCCCTGAGCTAACATCTGTGCCCTTCTTCCTCTACTTTATATGTGGGATGCCTGCCACAGTACGGCTTGCCAAGTGGTGCATAGGTTCGCACCCAGGATCCAAACCAGCGAACCCCGGGCCGCCGAAGCGCAACGTGTGAATTTAACCGCTGAGCAACCAGGCCAGCCTCTAAAAGACGTTTATTTTTAAAACATATACTCTCAACTTTGTTGGTTTTCCTTGACTTGCTTCATGGAAAACACTGCTCTGTCTCCTCTTGCGAAAGTATATTCTTCTGCAATTCGTGATGAATTTCTGATAGTAGCACCTAATTGTTACTGACTTGAAGATAAGCAATTTCAAATTAAATGTCAAGTGATGCAAAACTTTCCTTAGCAGTGATCTTTTACAGGTTCCTCTTGAAGAACAGAGACCTGAGATTCATTTGGAAGTTTTTATTTTTAATTTTGGAATATTTTTTACAATACTTATTTTTCTAGATAAATAGAGCAGAAGAGACTAGCAGACACCATTCATTAGGCAATTAATCCATCTCGCCCACTTTTCTTTTTGCTTGCCACAGTATAGTCATAGAGAATATTTGGTCTTGATCTTCTTTGACTATTACTTTTTGGAGTTCACTTATGATTGAATCAACTGAAGTATCTGAATCATCTGAAGACCAATTTCAATGTCTAATTCCTTAATGCTTTATCTTTTGGAGTTGCAGAAGGCACTATGGGTTTTGTGCCTTTAGATTTTATTTCATGAATTCCTCCAGTCAAATTCCAATCATGGTTGAAAGAGCAAAATATAATGGAAAGTGTGTTAAATAGTAGTGAAAAGACACTCAGCCCACCTCTGCCTCTTATTGGCCATATAATCTTGGGCAAGTGCCTCTATCTCTGAACACCTATGCTTAATAGTCAAAAGAAGATACCTTACTAATCTGACAGAGTTGTTTTATGAGTCAAATAAGAAAGTGAAGTACTTTGGAGAAATTTATAGTGATAGCCAAGTAACTAGTAGAGAGGTATTGGTTATGATCTGATAAGAAACATACAAGTTCTAATTCTGCATTAGTAGTTACTAATCAAAATGGGATGTGATTCACAATATAACGTCTTCATCCTCCACCTTGCTTTCTACCCACTTCTTCATTTTCTTTCTCTTAAAAGAAAAAGAAGTAAGTGGGTTTAGCCAAAAAAAAGGAACTAGGTTCCTAAGTAGCACAAGCTCTTTATCTCATCATGGACCAATAACAGTTTGCAAACCAGCTACTTTGAGCACCACTGCCCTAGACAGCTATGTAGGGCTCTAATAGCAAATTATTGTTCATTTTAGTGGCACCACCAAATGTTGAGATGAGAATCTCATTGTCTTTTCTCTTGCCTACTCTAGTTACTCCTATCTACTTACACAGAAGAGTAGAGGAATTGTACAGCACCAGAAATGTCATGCCAAATCTATAAACTAGGCAAGAAGGAAGAAAGACCATCTCAGCATCTGCCGCATTGCTTTTTGAGTGAATGCATGAATAACAAATTAATGGAAATCTTTAAGCCACTCGTTTGTCCTTCTCAGATCTTTCATTTATGAGATGGGGGAGAAAAGAGCAATGGGAAAAAGATGAGCATAGAGCCAGCTGTCTGTCACCTCTCTCATCCCTTCCCACAACCTAACACCTCAGCAAGATTCTCAGATCGCCTCCTGAATGTGTATGATTCAGAAGCTTTCAGGGAAGTCTGTGTTTGAGCTCCTGCGTTGAGGGAGCAAATTGATCATATTGAGCTGGGCTGGTATTGTGGCAGCTGGAGTAAACCCTGACACTGAAAGGCTAGTATCTGGCTGACTAGGGATGGTCTACTGGTGGAGATAAGCCTTCAAGGGTTCAAGTGGTAAAGGATTAAGCAGGATGACTCCTTTTTGTTCTTAGTGCCAGTGAGTCAATTCCCGCTCCTAGTGACCCTGTCTACAGTAGAGCTGAACCCTGCTCAGTCTTTTAGCGCCATCCTTTCACCTTCCTGTGCTGTATCAGGCGATGCTTCACTGCTATTCACCGAATTTTCATAGCTAATGGTTTTGGAAATGGGTGGCCAGGTCCTTCTTTATCTTAGTCTGGAAGCTCTGCTGAAACCTGCCCACCATGGGTGACCCTGCTGGTATCTGAAAATAGCAGTGGCATAGCTTTCAGCATCACAGCAGCACACAGCTGCCACAGTATGAAAACCCACAGATGGGTGATGAGGTTCCCTGACCAGAAATGGACCCGGGCTGTGGTGGTTGGTGAGAGTGACAAATCTTAACCACTAGACTACCAGGGCTGGCTGACTTTGTTTTTCAGTCAGGCTGAATTATGCCACATTGTTATTCATTTGAGACATAGATTTAGGAAAAAATCATGTATATTTTGTAGCATTTATGCTTTTCTTCTTCACAAATGTGCTCATAGAATCTTCCTAACAGTTCTGTGAGATAGACAACAATGTATAGACAACATATAGAGTACTTGAAAGAACTATGCATTGTGGGAAGAAGTCACTAAGAAGAAAAAAGATTAATAGCTCTTTTCTGAATTTAGTGTACTTGTCACCTACAATCCAAAAACACAGCGGATCCATCACTACTTTTGAATTATCTCAGAAAAAAAGGATAAAAGAGAGAGATATCTACTTCCAGGTTTGATTGTTAAAAGTTTATTTCACAGTGAATATCCAAAAGTTGGGACTGAATTAAATGAATGATGATATATCTTTACAATGGAATACTAGGTACCCATTCAAAATGAAAATATATGCATTGTCACAGAGAGAAAAAAATTATGCAGTGTATGTAAATTGTGACCTGTAAAATATAAAGTCTAGAATTTTATTTATAAAAATGTTAAATGTGATTCCAACTAGATGGTAGAAGTCCACATTTTTCCTTATTTATGCCTCTATTTTTCTAAAAATAAGTGTGTATTACCTACAGGATTAAAAATAATAAGACAAAAAAGATAAGTTACCTTCACTTTTCCCTATAGGCACTTTCAATATTTCCATATGAACGTATAGATTTCAGGAAAAAATAAATCGCAAAGTATGTTTAAATTTATCAAAGTCTTTTCACAGCTATTTTCTTTTCATTTTATCCTCACAATTACTTTGTGAGGTGAGCAGGACAAATAGTATTTTGTTTTGCAAATGAGACAATAATAACATATAGCTGGAAGAAATATAAGGTTAAGAGAATAGGTTTTGAGATGCGCAGACTTAGTTTGTCTTCACTCACACCTTTCTAGGCCTCTTACCTTGGGAAACGTGCCTGATGTCTCTATACCTCAGTTTCTTGATCCATCAAATATGGCTGTCTCACAAAGTTGTGGTGAGGATGACATCATGTGTGCAGTTATAAGCACACGACCTAAAGAACTGTGTGTTCTTATTACAATAATCATTCTTTTAACACAGAGTGTTGACATGGCAAGATTAATAAAAACTAAAATAATCAGAATAAGAACTCAAATCTTCTAGCTTGCTCTCCAGAGTACTTCCATGTGCATTTTCAGTATGCCTATGATATTTAGGCTGAGAACACTCAGTTCCAGAGGACCAACCCTAAGAAAAACAGGCATCTGCTGTTTTGAAACCCCACTTAGAGTTGCAGTTCACTGAAGTGAACCCTCAGGTTAGATGTTTGTGAAGTTGATCAGCAATGAAGTAAACTCTGAAGTCTAATTTCAATTAGTTGCTCCTTTGGGATCTGAATGATTGGATCCTTGGAGCGGTTACTTCGGAGGTAAAAAATAATGTTCTATTTCTCTTAGTCGGAATTAGGAATTCACAGGTCTTGCCTTATCTACTAGCCTAATATCTCATAGACAGCTCCCAGGAACGAAAGAATCTTGACCCAGTTGATGGTTTAAGCTTCCCCGGGGGAGAAGAAGAGTAGGGGTTGTTAGAAAGGGCAGAGCCTAACTTGACATGGATTGAAAGTTCAGAAGTTTCCCCCTTTTCATACAGGCTTTATCTGTGCTAATGGAACTGATTTGTGGCGTACATTAGCTCAAAGTTTAGGGACAACAGCGCTATTATATACTTATAGGAAAAGGAGACCCATAAGGCAAGCTCTCTGTTTTACGGAATGCTGACTATATCAAAGCTGTTTGATGCATACAACTAGGAGGGACTTTTTAAATGCATATTGCTTTACTGATTATAAAAGCAACGCATGTGCACTCCTTCCCCCTGGGTGTCCTAGAGTAACATTTTGATGTATTTTATTCGCTCAAGGCTAATGGTTTAAAAATTTTAGAAACAGTTGGGTACAACTAAAGAAAGTCGTACTGTCACTCCAGCTGGACATTGGTTGTCAAAGAAAATCTTATTTTTTTAATTTTCTGAAAACTCAGAGTCGACATGGCTTTTTGAATCTTCGGCACTCTGAGTTGATGGTATTTCTGTATTAAAAGGTGATATTTTCCTTTGTATTTTCAGCCTAACTTTATATTTTCCTCACTCTGCAAGTGTCTGAGTCTGCGGAGTTCCAAACAATAGCTCAGTCTGTGTCTTCCAGTAGCATTCTTAGGAATGACTCAGAACTGGGCTGTTGTTACCATCCTCTCAGCAAGGGGTGGTTATTGGCTGAACTTTCAGGATCAAGCGCTTTGATGGCTACACAACCTGTATACAATCTATTGGTGTCTTTTGTATTGAAAGCCTCAACTCAAAGCCAAACAAAAGTTGGGTTAATACTCTCCAGATTAAAAATAAAAAATGTTTATTTCCATAAACAAAGTTAGACTCTCAGCATGTCTTTATCTAATAGAATCACAATCTGGCTCAGTTGTGAAGTTCTATTTGTTCAGTCCCAAATGGGGTACTTAAACAGGGATTCCATTAAACAAAGAATTTGCTTCTGTATCTTGCGAATTTAGTAGGCACAGATAGAGAACTGTTATTGCTTTGGTGCCATGCAAGGAATTAATTTGCATCATATCACACACTATGTTATACACACAAGGAAATGCTTCAGTGTGTACCTGAAAATGAAGGATTAATCCAACGTGCCTGGTCGTATGCACAGAGAGCCATCTAGTGGTCTCTCAAATATAGCTTTAAGTTAAAGCGTCCTAGGAATCCAATCTCACAAGACAGGAAAAGGACTCCACGCAGGTTTTAGTCCATCTCTTGATCTTTTGACCATGGGAAATCTAGGTTAACCCATTGAATAAAAGACCTTCTTCTGCCTTCCAAGAAGATCCAACAGTTTCTGCTGTTCTACTACCATATCTGTAATCGCAGTTATAAATCATTATGTAAGATATCTCAATGTATCTAGATGGGTTGGGAGGAAAACGTGAATGACTTTTACTAACTTTAGAAATGTAGAGTTCTTAAGTATTTTAGTAGCTGTATTTACTATCAATTGGGTTTATAATGCAATATGAAAAGATGCAGCCATTTTATTGTGTTAAGCATATAATTTGTTCCTTTATTTCTGATTATAAAAAATTTATGTTCTTTATGGGGAATTCTGCAAATCAGTAAAGTGCCAAAGAATAAAATGAAAATTACCCATAAACTCACAACCTAGAGATCGAGACATATGTATGTGCTATAAAATTGGGACCATGCTATTTTATGAATTTTTTAAATTTCCCCATATATTTTAAATATCTTCCCGTGTCATTAATATTTTTCCGTTATTTTAATGACTAGATGCTTTGCCTTTGAATGGACTTTTCTCATGATTTGTTTAACCCCTGTTGTTTGAATCCAGGTTTTCCCAATGAAAAAATCAGTAACACTGCTATTAATGGGACTTTACCAGACTCATCCTCCTTAGCATTCTTGTAATTTTTGGTGCTGTGGGACACTCTCTACTTGAGTTCTATGACACTATCAGGGTTTTCCTTTTTGTTGGCTCTTTCATTGTCTTTTACTGATTATGCGTCTTTGACCCGTGTAGTAATAATCACAGTGCTGTGCTGTCCAATATGATCACTAATAGCCATATATGAATACTTATATTTAGACTCATTAAAATGATATAAGGTTAAAAATTCAGTTTTTCAGGCACTTTAACCCCATTTTAAGTGCTGCTACATGTGGTTAGTGTCTACCGTATTTGACAGCACAGATCTAGAACATATTCCTCTTTACAGAAAGTTCTGTTGGATACTTCTATCTCTGTCTAAGGGCATGCAATTGCAAGGAACAGAAATTCACTTCACCGAGCTGGAAAACAAGGGATTGGCCCTAAAAAACTATAGGAAAATGACAAGGGGAGAAATTGCTTGAGGCCCAGCTGGGCTGCACCACTGGAAAGTGTTAGGGCAGCTACTCTCTTTTTCCTTTCTTCTGGGGCTCAAAAGCTCTTCTCTTGGCTTCTCAATTCACATATGCTCCATCCTCCTCTCTCGATACCTGCTTCTTCCTCTGTCTGCTATAACTTCTATATGTGCACGGTTCTGATTTATCATGACAGGACAGAGCCTGAACTCTCTATGACTTTACAACTCTAACCAAATCATCTGACTATGTTCCTTGTATCTCTTAGCTCAGATTCTCCAGACATCTGATTGGCTCAGCCCACATAAATTTGTTCCCTCTCCACCCAAAATTATAGGCCCTCCCTTAATCCAATGAGCAATGGCCAGATTCCTGAGTTAAGTGCTTAATATAAACCTTAGAATACAGCAATAAATAAAATAGCAAAGCTCCTGCTCTCAAAGAACTTACATTCTAGAGGGGGAGGTAGACAATAAGACATGCAAGCAAAGTAATATATCATATGGCATTATTAAGTAGAGGCAAATGTAATGGAGAAAAATAAAGCAGGCTCAAAGATTAGAGAATGACTATGGTTAGTCACTAAGACCTGTCTGAGGAGGTGACATTTGAGCAGAGAATGAAGTAAGGAGGGAACCATGCAAATTTCTGAGGGAGAAGCATTACCAACAAAGAGAACGAAAATGTATAGGCCCTGAGATAGGAATGAGCATAGGAATAAAATTTGTTGAATCAATGAATAAATGAACTATCCTTAGTACCATGGATTACAAGATTGGCTGGTGGGCACAATATCAAGGAAGGAATACAGAGGCGATAACCAGACCCAGTACCTGCCTACATATGGGTATTTCCCAAGGGTTAGACTCCTGAATTTGGCTCTTTGCATGTGGCTGCACCAGGAATTTCTAACTGAATCTCCAGTTATATCTCTCTTTCTCACTTAGACTCAAAATATTTAAAGATATCCTAAGATGGTGTCCCCTCTCACCTATAACAGATTTCTCAGAACATTTTTGGCTTTTGCCTTTTCTTCTCACCAGGTTCTGTTGCCTCCTCAGTATATTTCTCCTACCTCTATCCTTCCTTCTTATTTTCAAAAGACATTAGTTCCTCCCACCCATACTCTTGAATGGCCTATATATCTCTAGTTGCTTTCCTCCAAAGCACTCTACATCATGCTGCTAGATAAATCTTCCTAAAGCAAAGCAACTTTCATTCATTTATTCATTCTTTCATTTTTTTCATTCAACAAACACTTATGAAGCACTTAGCTTCATGCCACTCCACTGCTTGAAAGTTATTTTACTATGGAAATATTATCATTCTTTTTTCCATGTCCCAACACTCCCAAGGGAGGAAACACACACCTTAATAACAATGGTTCACTAAGTCACAAAATTGGAGCAAGGTAAACTGCCCTTAACAGAATGTATCAGGTTTTGTGCATATAGTTCAAAAAAGCCTTCCGTGCCCCACTCCTAAGATTCTGACATGCCTCCCACAAGCCAGAGAAGTAATCAAGTCAATAATCATCAGCAAACTTACAGAACCTAGTCCTCAAGCCTGTCCACAAATGTGCGAATAACTCTTTCCAATTCATGACATTCTGTTGAGATACAGGTGCCTAGAAAAAATAAGATCTCTAGGAATAGAAATGTGTGTGTGTGAGGTTTTTAAAAAAAATCAATAAATGCAAATCATATTTAAAAGCATTTCTCTATTTATAGATCTATATAGAAAGACAGATATACAGACCCAAGTTGTCTTGATTTACAGATGAATTAAGTTCCAATTCAAAATTGATTTTTCCTTTGAAACAATGTTATCTGTGGCTATTAAGACCTCAGGCCAGGCCACAAAAGCTTGTTTGACCTATAATATAGCAGAACTCTGGTGTTAATAGTTCTTTAGACACTGAACACTATCTGTAACAGGCTCTTTCTGCTTGAGACCAAGGTGCTGTGGAGCAAGGAGGAGAGCCAGCAGAACCGGCTTCGAGTTACGGCTCCATAATCATCTGTATAGACTCGAGAAGCCTCTCTGAGCCTTATTTTTCTCCACTATAAATTATAAATAATTGCTCATTAAACAGGTATTTGTCAAGTGCCTATGCTATTTTAAAGAATTGATGTGGATTTCAGTAAGTTTACTATACATAAAAACTCTTCATAAATTCAAATTAAAAAACAGATGAGAAGCATTTTTATTGAAACATCTTTTTCTTCAGGAAAACATTCCTAGTTCCAGATTTGGAAAGCCAGGACGTATCTTCCTCGGTACTAATTTGGCAGTAGGACAGCCCACCCTTGTTCTCGCCTCCTGCGTTGAACCAGAGTGGTCATACTGCAACTCCTAAATGGTCAGCAGCAGTTGGAAAGGGAAGGAAGGAGAGCAGGGCTTCACACTTCCCAAATAGGGACTAAAAAAGGTGCTTGTCCTAAATGTCCCCATGGTCAGCTGCCCATCTTAGGCCCGAGGGAGAGGAAAGGATTTTGAGGAGCTGGCAGGATAGGAGGACCACAGCCAGGACTCAGAACAGAATGAGAGACACTTTGGAAATCAAATATTAAACCTAAGATTGACTTCTTATAGCCATAAAAGTACATTAGTTAAGATTTAAGATTGCATCAGTGTCTAAGTAATACTCCATAATGGATTGGGATTCTGGAAAATAATCAAATCCTAGTCTAACCTTCATTCCAAGTCTGCCTTTAACACTTGCTGGGCAGCAACCACTTAAAGATCTTGGCATCTCCATCTTTCAGAACCACTTTAGGATTTAGCAGTCCAGGCCAGGAGAACTCTTAGGATCCCCTTCGTGCAAAGTAACACTAGGCATAAACCAACAGGCTTCACCATGGCCACACCATCTCTGCCCACAGCATTTTAGTGACCTCCTAACTGACTTCTTTGCCTCCCTTCTTGACTCCTCTGTTAGATACTCCAAGCTTCTGTCAAAAAGTGAACAAGCTCACTAGCCTGCTTAATTAACTCCTCCACTCCTCCCTAAAGACAATGGTATTGGTTTCCAAGTCAGGCATTCATGTATTGCCTTCATAATTTTTGCCATATCTCGACATCACCCATTGCTGTTAATTTTTAAAATTAACTTACTACTTTACTTAAATAAATTTATTTTTAAAAATCCTTCCATCATGACATTAATGAAAAGCAGGTACCTCATTGCCACAAATAGAAATTAACTGTAAAAATAAGTACACAATGAAAACAAAATAATTCTAACTAGGTACTCTTGCCTGAGCCCTTTTTTAAAATGGAAAGTTTCCAGGTGTTTGAGAAGTGTTAAAGACATACTGACACCAAACTGAGGCTTTCACCTTGATTTAACAGAAGGATTAAATGCTAATTGAAAAGGGATTAACTTTCTCACTGCAGGTCAGTGTTATTTAATGTCAAGTCTCTCAACAACATAAGATCCTCTCATGAACCACCTACACTCTGCCAGACTCTAACCTATAGGATGAATTCTAAGCAACTTGGTGCAGCATTCAAGGCCTTTCCTTATCTTAGCCTTGCTTAACTCTCCTCATTTCTTCTTGATCCAAACCCTCATCCCTTGCACTCTGTGCTCAGCAATGGCTAAAGGCACAATGCTGTTCCAAGCCTTGACACAAGTTATTCTCACCGCTAGGAATGCCCTTTCCTTTTGTGTTGGCCTGAAACTCCTACTCAACCTTCAGATCTTTGCTCAAACATCCCCTGTGTGCAGTTGACTGCCCACCCTCTCCCTACCACAGTGAATCACTTTCACTTCTGTGTGTCCTTTGTACCTTGTACCTGCTTCTTTTCTAGATCTATCACAGCAGTGTAATTATTTCTTAACATAGCTGTCTCTCTCTTCCACTGAACTGACCTCTAAGCTCCTAGCACAGTGTGTGGCTCATTGTAGATGCTCAATGGTTATTTTTTTCCAATTTTGTTGAAAAATAATTGACATACAGCACTGCATAAATTTAAGGCATACAGCGTGATGGTTTGATTTACATATATTGTGGAATGATTGCCACAATAGGTTAGGTTAACATCCATTATCTCATATAGATACAATAAAAAGAAAAGAAAAAATTTCTCCTTGTAATGAGAACTCTACTCTCTTAACAACTTTCCTATATATCATACAGCACTATTAACTCTAGTCATCATGTTATACATTACATCCCTAGTACTTATTTATTTTATAATTGGAAGTGTGTAACTTTTGGCCACATTCCTCCAATTCCCTCTCCCCACCTTCCACCTCTGGTAGCCACAAAACTGACATCTTTTTCTATGAATTTAGTGTTTGTTTGTTTGTTTAGAGTCCACATATATGAAATCATACATTTGTCTTTCTCTCTCTGAATTATTTCACTTTGCATGCTGTCTTCAAGGTCCATCCGTATTGTTGCAAATGCTAGGATTTCCTCATTTTTTATAGCTGAATAATATTCCATTGTGTGTGTATACATATACCACAATTTCTTTATCCATTCATCGACTGATGGACGCTTAGGTTGTTTCCATGTCTCAGCTATTGTAGATAATGCTGCAGTGAACATGGGGGTGCAAATTTTTTGAGTTAGTGCTTTCATTTCTTTTGGATATACAATCCCATAAGCGGAATTTCTGGATCATGTGATAGTTTCATTTTTAATTTTTTGAGGCACTCCTTACTACTTTCCATAGTGGCTATACCAATTTACATTCCCACCAACAATGTGGAAAGGTTCCCTTTTCTCCACATTCCACACCAGCATTTGTTAGCTCTAGTCTTTTTGAGGATGGCCGTTCTAACATGTGTGAGGTGATATATCTTATTGCCATTTTAATTTGTGTTTCTCTAAAGACAAGTGACGTTGAGCATCTTTTCATGACACATTGGCCATTCATATATCTTCCTTGGAAAAATGTCTGTTTAGATCCTTTGCCCATTTTTTAATTGGATTGTTTGTGGTTTTTTTGCTATTTGAGTTCTTTATATATTTTGATATTGACCCCTTATCAGATATATGGTTTGCAAATATTTTTTCCTATCTTGTGGGTTGCCTTTTCACTTTATTGATGGTTTCTTTCACTGTGCAAAAGCTTTTTAATTTGATGTAGTCCCACTTGTTTATTTTTTATTTTGTTGCTTATGCCCTAAGTGGAATTTCCATAAAATCATTACCCAAGACCCACGTCAAGGAGTTTTTCCCTGTGTTTTCTTCTAGGAGTTTCATGGTTTCAGCTCTTACATTTAAATTTTTAATCCATTTTGAGTTCGTTTTTGTGAGTGGTGTAAGATAGAGGTCTAGTTTCATTCTTTTATATGTGAATATCCAGTTTTCCCAGCACCATTTATTGAAGAGACTGTCTTTTCTCCAGTGAGTATCCTTGGTTCCCTTGTCAAACATTAGTTGATCGTACATGCTTCGGTTTATTTCTGGGCTCTTGATTCTGTTCTGCTGGTCTATTTGTCTGTTTTTATGCCAGTACCATACTGTTTTTAAATATCATAGTTCTATAGTATGAATTAATGATGCATTTCCATCCCTTCCAGTGTAAGAGAACTAAGTAATACTTATGGAAAACCCACCATCTCTCAAGGTGGGGTGATGTGAACCTAAGAAAGTGCACCCCCTTATGAAAATGGGTCCTCATTCACTGGTGGATAGAGTTCATGACCACCCAGAATTCACTATAAGATGTAGAACAAACCTGGAAGAGTAAGGCCTTAAGGAAGTTGATTTTGTAAGAAATAGAGAACCTGCTTCTACTAGCTTATTAAACTTTTCATACATCCTTCATTTCACCAAATATTTTCAATTTTCTGAAGACCACAAATGACAGAAAAGCGACATTGTTCTCATCACTTTGAGCCACTGCTTTCCCAAACTCTCATCCCTGCCTTTAGACAATTTCATTATATTGTAGAGCCAAAGATTCTTGACATATAAAATTAGAGAAAGTCAGAGTTGATGAAAAGTAAAATTACTGGAAGTAATCATCAGTGAAAAAAAAAAAAGCCTGGAATTGTTTTATTTTTTTTTTGGTGAGGAAGATTAACCCTGAACTAATGTCTGTGCCAATCTTCCTCTGTTTTATATGTGAGCTGCTGCCACATCATGGCTGATAAGTGGTGTAGGTCCATACCTGGGATCTGAACCTGTGAACCCAGGCCGCCAAAGTGGAGCACACCAATCTTAACCACTTCGCCACAGGGTCAGCCCGCTGGAATTGCATTTTATCCTGTCATCTCTTGTCAAAAAAAATATCAGGAACTCAGGCAAGAGTACAGATGTGGCTAAGATTAGCCAGGTGTATTTCTAGCTTCACATTGTCCTCACTGCTTTTCTCTTATGAATATAATTCCTTAGGCGTTCAACCTTCTGGAGTGGTGGCCATCTGTGTATTAGCAACACCCAGATAAGTTTTCAAAACATAGATTCTCAGACTTATCAAATCAGAACCCCTAGGGTAAGAGCATAGAAGTCTATCTAAAAAACAAATAGCCTAGGTGATTGTGTCCACAGGTGATTCTGAGTATCATATTTTGGGACATCATTGCCTATGAGTCTCCCCTAATGTAATTTTCAAAGAGTGACTGGGAACTACCTGAAACAAAATCATATTAGGTAATTTTTTTAAGTGTAGATTTTCAGACTCACTGAGTTCCACTAAACTGTATGCTATGTCCTGATAGCTGCTTTCTTTTTTTTTTTTTTAAGAAACTTCCCTTGGTGATTGATATATGCCCAGTACACTTTGAGAATCAATGACCTGGGGCAGAAGTCTCAAACTCAGATGCCTTATGAGACCAAGAAGGTAACGGAAATGTGAAAAACAGTCCCAAATAATATAGTAGGGAGTAGTAAAAATTCTAGGTAAGTGAAGAATGCCTGATCTTTCTAAATGAGGCGACCAGTCATCAGTCAGCTGCAACCAGCTATTACTCATGGGGATTTTGCCAGATATTCTGAATTTCCAAAGGAAGCCAGACTGTGGTTTTTTAATGTAAAAACTTCCTTAAATGTTGATAACTAACTCAACATTTTTTCTGCATTAATGATATATATGTAGAGAGAGAGAGACAAATAAAATTATATTTAAAGTGCACATGTCATGGTTTAATATACACATACATTGTGAAAGGATTCCCCCATTGAGTTAATTAACTAATTCACTCTTTAAAGAACAATCTGCAGGCCCTCTAAAGCTGGAGGGTTGCCAGTTTGACACTTTTGGACTAGGAGAGGTCAGCATATTTGTCATAGACAAGTATTGACCAGAAATACCTTAATGACTGGCTAAGCAATAGGAGCTGACATAGGCCTTTAAGGTGCAGTTAGAAAGAACTAGAATAAGTACACATTATAAAGGAGAGGTGGCCACCCTCATTTGAAAGCAAGAGAACAACAGGAAAAAAAGGCACTAAAAGACAGTGAATGTAATCCATTCCAGGTGTGCCCGTAGATGAATCTTAGAAACTTTACTCACATCAATGAGAGAATGAGATAATGATAACTACTTAGTGTTTGAGGTATTGATTAAGTAGAATAGTTTATATCATGTGAATTAGCAACATCTCTGACATATAGTACATACTGAATCTTTTTTAAATATGCTAGTTCCCTTGTTTTCCCTTTCCTTAAGCCTCTGTTTCCTGACACTACAATTCAACAGGCATTAAAGAAAAGCAAACTTATGGCAAAAAACTGACAAATTTCCTTGATATTTGTGGGGTTTTTTAAAGAAAACTGGTAACATTTCTATGATGAGATAGTTAAGAAAATAGTGATGACAAAGTAATTCAAGTCTCTCATGAGAAATGTCACTTCAAAATACAAAACTGTCCTTGCATCTCATCCCTGGATTTGTTTCCTGTGCTGTAGATTCAGTAATTCTAATTTCTGTGCAAAGAAAGTTGCTAACAAATGGCCTGGAGAATTTTTGTGGATAATTCTGAAAAAGCTGATAATCTGGGCCAGAGTGGTCTAGGAATGTTATCTTGACTTAGTTGCACTCTGCTATTCATTGGCTTTTTTTTAAAAAATAGCAACTTTTATATGAAATCAATGTAGTGGTGATGTTAAAAAATGTATTTACAATTTAAAATACTAATAATTTCATCACCTTGATATACATTCCCTTCTGTTTTTGTCCTCTTGTGTACATGTTTTTATCTCTCTGAGGTCGGTGCTTTCTGTTTTACTTGCCATTATAATCCAAGGGCCTATTACCATGCCTTGCACAATATTTGTTTAAGGAATGAATGAACGAACTTTGAAATTATAAAGGTACAATCAATTCTTTATTCTTCTTTGCTCACTTACATGATGTTATGCATCTTTTCTAATTTCCAAATCATATTTCTCTACCTATTTTGTTGATTTTCTCTAATATAAAATCAGGAAAATATGAAAACCTAGAAAAAAATCTTAATCTCACTATCCAGAAACAATCACTCTTAACTTGCTAAGATATTTCTCCTAATATTTGGTATATAAAACTTTTTCTTTAAATGTGGAGGATTTCTATTCAGATGCTTTGATTTTATGTGACATTGCTAGTGTTTTCCCATGTCGTGGGAAAGCCATTGCTACCATTATTTTATTAACTACATGTTAACCCAAGCTATTGGATATGTCTAGAATGGTGACATTTAAGCTTTTTACAATTTTTGTTATAAAATGTTCCACAATAAGATCCTTGTTCATAGACTCTTTGTCCACTTTGTAGATTATTTCCTTAGCATAGATTCTTGGAAGGGGAAAATAAATGCTGGTTAATTGGAATATTTCCAGAGATCTTTTTCATCTGAGGTATACGAACGTAGAATATTTTCTACACCCTTATATGTGCCAGCATGTCTTTGTTATTTTTCTTACAAATAAAAGACAGATTGACAAAGCATAAAATTCTTTCCTCAAAAAATTCAGTTAGATATCACTTTATTGTCTTTGAGCATTTGATGTAGCAGAAATGAGAAACCCATGATATTTATATTTATCCCTTTGAAGGTTACTTTTTCTCTTTTCTTTTGTCCTGAATGCTTGACAGATTTTTATTAAAGCATTTTGCCAGATATGTCTCAAATCAATTTTTATTGATTTTGTGAAGAATGAAGTCATAAAATTGAGGGTTTTTTTAAAACCAGAAAATTTTTCTTCAGATCTGTCTTTGATTAGTGCTTCCATTCTTGTTGTTATGGTTTCTTTCTTAGATATATCATAATTCTTAGGTTGGTGCTGTCTTCTTTCTCCCTATATCTAGGACACAAATAACTTATATCCAAACCAGGACAATTCTGAAAGTGAAAAGGGGGACAGTTAATAATTACACAAGACAATAGGTATAAATCCAAGAACTATCTGAATACAAATCGAGACACACAGCCATGTTACCCATCATTTTTCATTATCTACCATTCTTGGCCCTTTTGTCCTTCAACCTGAAAGATTTTCTTAATTTTGTCTTGCATATCATTAATTCAATGTTTTGCAATATTTATCATGCCTTTTATGCTTCCAAAGCATATTTCAAATCTATACTTGGATTTTTAGGTTCTCTGTTTCTTTCCATACAACACTATTCTTTTTCATTGCATCCTATGATTGTCCATCTCAACATGTTGTCCTCTTGTGAGTTACTCATGATTCGTAAAAGTCATGTTACCTTGCTTAGTGTTTAAATGTCAGGGTTTTTGTGGAGACTTTTTTCCTATTTTCCTTTGGCTTCTAAAATAAATCACTTTCAGAATGTCTTTCCTTTGCCTGTTCTACAGCGTTTATATAGAGCCAATGTTGTTCTGTTCCTTTTTATTGGGTGGGAGGAGGAGTTCTTATTCTAGATCAGTAAGAAATCTATCTATACTTTCTTGTTTGCCAGTAGGATGCATAGATTGCTAATTGCCATACTTTGAATTCACTTTTGTTCCGGCTGAATCCTCTTCTAATAAATACAACTGGACACAAAATTGCTGTGCACAGCACCGGCACCAAATCCTAGTCTTTAGCAGTCGTCAAGCATGGTGGACTCTGCTGAACTTAGCTGGAATCTGCTCCTCCCCTGCTGACTTGCTTTCTGATCATATGAACCAGAGGCTCTTAATCAATTCCTCAACCTAGACAGCCTTTTCAAAATACACACCTAAGCTCCATCCTAGACTTCCTGGCTCAAAGTCTTAGGAAATACAGGCTTGTGTACGTAAAAATCTTCCTAGGTGTTTCTGATGTGCCCCCTTGTTTGAGACTCATTGATCTGAACCAATGAAGTACATAAAAGACACACACACAGAGCTGTTGGTTTGCAGGTCTACTAGGGTGACTTCTGATTCTGCTGCCTTCAATCGTGCTTTTCCTGTGGGAATTAAACCTCCCCCATACACACTCCACTTGGAGATACAGTTTCTATCTACATTCATGAACAAGAATACTAAGCAGAGGAGGGAAGTGATTTAGTGTCATTCTGACTACCTCAAAAAGCAGAACCCATGCAGTAGAGGGACCATGGTGACTCTTCTAACTGAACTTCTAAGTGAAAGAAGGAAAGAGATGATAGTCATTATAGGAGTTAGGAGCCAGAGGACCCAGATTACCTGAGTTTGAATCCCATCCCAGCCACTACCTAGCTAAATGCAACTGGTATTGCTTAAGTTCTCTATTCTTCAGTTTCCTCATCTATAAGATAGGGATAATAGGATCTATCTCATTGGGTTTTAAGGAAGATTAAATGAAAGTGTTAGAAAGGAAGATTATAGAAAGTGTTAAGAAATGCCTGGTATGCACTAAGTACTCAAGAAATATTAGCTCCTGTTATTTTCATATAGAAATCAATTTTATATATTTTTCTTTTGGTCCCAAGAGCTTGCAGTTTGTGCAAAAACTTTCTGTTCTAGCAGTAGTTTGATTGTTAACAGAAGCTTTTAGAGTTGTAAGCTTTCATATTTTTATATCTTATTTGATATTTTTAGAGGAAATTGAGGAATGCTGCATGAGATCTTTCTAAGCTGTCCAAGTGGTTAAATAAACTGCCAAATATTGAGTGTATCAGTGAGAGCCACTCAGGAAATAGAAACCACACCAGTTATTTGAAGAGAGAAAATTTAATAGAATGAATATTTAACTAGGTACAAAGTTGTTGGTCAGGTAACTGGAAGGATAATAAGAGAACTCTGTGGTATGAAGACAGCAAGTCCTGGAAGCAGTTACCATCCCTGGAACTAAGAAAACAACCGGAAGATGATGGAAATATTAACACTTAGGAGCCTAGAGGAAGAAGCCTGTGAAGCTGACACTCAGATATTTGAGACAAAGAGGTACTGTTCAGCTGGTGATGGTGTCTCTGAGCTCCAAGGAGTGTCCCTAAGGGCTCACATCCAGACCTCTAACTGGCTGGTTGCTGTTGGTAGCTCTGAGGGTGCAGGAGAAAGTGGTTCTACAAGTGTTGGAAAAGCTGCACTGGATTTGGCTGCTGCCCTGGAAAGGAGCTGCTGAAAGATGAAGAAGCGCTGCTGGGGTGATGCTACAGACAGAAAAGCCACAGGAAGCAGACAGGAAGAAGCAAGTCTCTTCTCTTCCTCCAGCCCTGCAGTCTCCCCCTGGTGGCCTCTATTGGTGGAGGCTACCAGGATCTCCCTGGTAGAGCAGAAATGTGGTTTGTAGAGTACTAGCTCCAACATCCCGAAGCAGAGAAAAGAAATGTGAGTTTGCAGCTGAGAGACAATAGCCATATCCAGCACAGTGAGTCACCTAAAGTATCAAAGAAATAGTAGTAATGATTGCTAGCATTCATTGCACCATTACTATGTGCTAGGCTCATGCATTGTCTTCTCATGTAGCTATTTTTATCCTCATATTATTGGTAAAGAGGTTAGGGGTTACTTGCTTAAGGTCACTCAACTAGTAAGAGACACAGCCAGGAATCAAGTTCAGTCTTTGTAGCTCCAAAGCCTGTACACAGCATTGCCTCCTATAGTGGATGGTCTTGATGCTATGATTTCTTCTAACTCTGAGATTCATTTGTGAGTAATTGATGTCTCTTTGCTCAACATTGTTTGATTTTGTTTCATTCTCAATAAAATTATTATTTCACAACATTTAACTTGGTATGTTAGGCGTGTGTGCTTAATTGCTGAGAGCTGTGGAGACTGGGCAATTTTCCAATTCAGCTGAACTAAACAGATAGTTGAATTGGACAATGAGAAGTTTAGAAAATATATATTAATGTGAATTATTTGCTTTGGCCATCTACTTTGTCTTTCAGATTGCCTGGAAAAATGCCAGGTTGTCAATTGACTTTATGCCATGTAATGTCACTCTAATTGTTTGGCATAATTCCCCCCTCGTGTACCTCATCACCAGAGGTTGACTCTCCTCAGTAGCCTCTCCCTTAGGAAAGCAAGTTGGGTAAACTAGGAAAGTATCAGCCTACAGACCTCTAGACTAGTAGAGTTCTTTTTAGACAATAAATTATAACTCTTGAGAATAGACTTGGGACATCAATCATCTGCCAAATCTTAATATTTCCACTGACGTCTGCCAAAGATTACTAATATTTGCACATTTATTGGCATTCACTCAACAATAAGCGAATTTTTGTCTTAATTTGTATTTACATTTGAGACTCAAAAAAATAATTAGAATTCTCTGAGACAGAGAATTTGGTTTAGTTACAAAATTGCTATTATCTGTTATTCAAGATTTTTTGATAGTTGAGACTTAGATCCTTAATTCTTCACTCCTGAGTTTCCACTCACCCACCCCTACGTTGCCTGACTCCCAATATTTACCTATAAATACTTCTCCGGCTTTTAAAGACTAGATTGATACTGCCAACCAATACTTAAATCTAATCTCTTTATAGTTCCTTCTTTCAGCCTCCTCAAATTACTGGGATTCACTCAGAGTTCTCCCAAACCAAGGATTTCCATGAAAAACAATTTAGAAGAATAATAGTAAAAGAGACAGGTTATGTATAGAATAAGTTTAAGTTTGGGATATCCAAACAACACTTTTGACAGGCTCTTATACCATCACGTTGATAGATCATAAACATACCATTCCTACAATCTCCGACAGACTCTTTCCTGATGGAAAGAGGAAGAAGTCCCCGGTGGAGTTACGGTAGAGGGTCTCATTCCCTTTGGGTTTTGCATACAGGGCGTGAGCCTTTTATTGTATCTGTATAATAAAAACACTCTCAGCTCGTGAGGATTTTACAATGTACAAAGTAATTTTGGTTCATATAACCTCATATACACAAAATAACCTACAACAACTCTAGGAGGAAGGTATCACTCCCCCAAATTACAATTTAAGTTATAAAGAAGCTGGGCCTCGGGTAGACTATTTTACCAAGCAAGTATGAAGGTGAAATTTTCCGATTTTAAGTCCCATTCTCTGTCCTCTACATCCCTGCTGAGTCAGAGAGTCTTCTTATGGGAGCTTAGATAGCGTGGGAGCTGCTGTGGCATCAACTTCAGAATCCAAAGGTCCTGACTCCTCTGTTGAGACTTTAATCACCAGGCTCTGCTGGCTCAACAAAACCAGGCATATTCTACCAAGGATCCCATAAGCAGAGAGTTGATATATAATATAATAAATTATATATTCTTTAAAACTGCTTTTAGATTACCCCTTTGGCATCTGAAAACATTATCATCATCTGAAGCTACTGAGATGGGTAAATATGAATCTTGTTTCTTTCTGGAAAAGATTGTTTGAATTTTCTGAGACCTATTTGACACTGAATACATATTAACATATTTACCTTTAGCTTCCTTTACTCATGTCCAGCCTCTAGAAAACTTAGGCAACTCATCTTCCTAGGAAAAAAATCAGCTTCAAAAGAGAAAAAAGTACTTAAAGAATTGTAGCATAGGTTATGACTGGGAAAATATGAATGTGTTATTAAAAGAGTGAGTCCCTTGCCAAGGATCATTGAAGCATTTTGGTGTTGTGTTTATTTTTGCTGAGGAAGATTTGCCCTAAGCTAACATCTGCTGCCAATCTTCCTCTTTTTTTTATGTGAGGCCCTGCCACACCATGGCTGTTGACAGATGACTGGTGTAGGTCTGTGCCTGAGAATGCAACCCGTGCTCCCGAAGTGGAGTGTGCACCCAATTTAAGCACTAGGCCACCAGGGTTGGCCCTCACCATAGCATTTTGAAATTGCCTGTGTGTTATGGTCACTTTGCATCCTTTTCAAAAGTTCTTGAAAACATTTACAGCAGTTAAAAATTTAGTCTTCAGCTTTCTACTATTATATAGGATTCATAAAATATGTCTGATGACATATTCAGATGTGGGGGATTTACTGCGAAATTTTATGTGAGAGTCTGCAAAGTTACTTTGGTGACTTTTAATAAACATCTGGGAGACATTAGTGTAGACCTTATAATTTGAAGCTAGATGCTCACTCTTCTGTTATAAAAATGTCAGGCTAGATGTAGAAATGCATAGGACAAATCGTTATCCCATTATTCCTGAAGATTTATGCCTTGAACAGATAATAAATTTAATTCTGGAGCTCTAAACCAAAATGACTTATTCATTATTAATTGTAATTATACAAATAGAATGCTATCAAGGTAGGTATCATATAGATAATTCCTAGGCCACATTAACATCTGTGACCTTGAGCTCATTGTGGGGCTAAACCACGGTACCCCATCTCTCCTTTCACACAGAGCATTCTGCTCCCACTTTGGCTTAGCAATACTATCACATAGTCCCGCAAAATATGCTTTAATTACCTCTATCTATAAAGCCATCACAAAACCACAATATCTTGTTTTAAAACATATTTAAAAGGCATATGATGACAGTCTCCCCACCACTGGACAATCCATTGTCCATAAAAAATAATGTTAAATCCCTGAAAATTGTAAAATTCACTTAATTATTCAAGTTCTAAAATGGGATTGCATTAGTCACTTATTAATCTATTGACTACTATTAGCACTTAATCACTGGCATGACCTCAGGACCCTTTAGAATGAAAAATGTTTTACTCTCATCAGCTAACTCATTTTAGACTCTTCATTCAAATGGTAGGATTGTTCTCGTTCTCTTTTTATCTAAGTCTATTACTTATTCAGTACCTCTAAGCATGGCTCCCACCCCAACATTTTGCATTGAGGAACTCTCTCTTTTCCTCACCTGATAATCAGCAAGATGCAATTGGTTAACATTAAGGAGAAAGCCTTGCCAAAGAACTATCAAAAGAGAAGTGAGCAACTTCTGACTTCATGCTCATTTCCACCCTCCCCCTCAGCAGAAACATTAACTATAAAGAAGAGTATAATATTACTCTTGCCTGGAGACTCCTAGCAGTCCAAGAGGGGAGTAAAATTTCACTATCTACTAATCCAAAATCCTTAGGATGAGTTGTCTGCCACAGTTGAGGATGAAAACAACTGCCTGATATGACCTTAAAACTGTAGGTATATTACATAGTGTTAGAAATATCTCTGCTGGTACTGGGAGCAGTTGTGAAAAGCTAAAACAACAAAGAAAAGGTGTTTACTTAAACTAGAGAGATGTGTATTAACAATTACTTTACTACATAAATAAGAGTACTCTTGTCTATATCCATTTCTTATTTCTGAGGAGCTGCCAATCTGGGATATTTTAAAAGATGCATGAAGAAGGCATTACCAAGCAACCAAAAAGGTGGCCGTTCTTGACTGTGACAAAGATATGCAAGCTGAGGGGTCAGCCCAGTGGCTCAGCAGTTAAGTTCACACGTTCCACTTCTCTGTGGCCCTGAGTTTGCCAGTTCAGATCTCGGGTGGGGACATGGCACCACTTGACAAGCCGTGCTGTGGTAGGCATCCCCCGTATAAAGTAGAGAAAGATGGGCATGGATGTTAGCTCAGGGTCAGTCTTCCTCAGCAAAAAGAGGAGGATTGGCAGTAGTTAGCTCAGGGCTAATCTTTCTCAAAAACAAAAAAAAGATATGCAAGCTCGGACAATAAATTAGCCATAAGGAAGAGTAGGTAAATGGGTGTATATAGGATTTAGGTTTGAATTCCATCATTCAACCTTTTAGACTTAAGCAATTATTGGTGATAATAAATTAAGCTAGCCAGCATGTCTCCAGTTCAGTTCATTAATGATTACCATGGACAGAGCAGTAAAGAGATTTCTGCTGACATAGCTACAACCCTGGTACTACTTATGGACTATTGTGCATGATGCCACACTCCATAAGACAAAATATACTACTGGGAAATTTTGCACTGCATTTTTAACATACTCTTTCCACAACTGACATTTCTACATCATGACTGTTTACTCTCCTGGGTGATACTGGCATCTTTTGCAAATTTCAGTGGCTGTTGAATAATTGCTGTTGGGATGTTTCTTGCTCCTTATTTGCTGATTTAGTCTCACCATCTCCTTATAAGCGTGTGATTTCTTTTCTGAAATCTGTGAGTTTCATCTGCAAGTGAAAAAAAAAGATCAATCCTCTTGGATTTGAGAGACTGTAAAACTTGATCATTTGGGAACACATTCATTCTCGTTCTTTCTCTTGGTTTCTCTTCCTGCAACATTCTACATTTTTAGATAAGTCCTGGGGTGAAGGATGAAATCCACGTCCAAGGAACAAATTGAAGCCTCCTGGCCCGTCTGAGGATTAAATGAGCTGTTGTTTAGAAAGAGTGCATGATGACCTCCTCTTGCAGCACGTTCTACTGTTCTGCCACACGGATAGTGAGGAGTATGTTCCTAATGACCTACCTTAAAAGGAGAGGCGCCATTTCCCTGAAATGGTTTACTATATAATGTGTCATGAATTAAATGCAATAACGTCAGTCCTTCCAGCACCCTGATTGTGTAATCTGATTATGATGTTCTTAAACAATTCCTCTCCAAGTTACATCTTTATCTACAAATGGTTAGAATGGGTCACAAAAGAGTTGGAGTTAATATTGTTCACTTATTAGGGTTATTATTGAAGGTGTCACATTTATCCTGAGACAGACCATGGCCACCCAGAGAGTTTTTACATTCATCTGGCCCATATTCATTTTTTCTGACTTCGCATTATGTTAAGCAACAGCAAAGATCGATTATTTTGCAGGAAGTGGAAAGGTCAGAAGAATGAATTAACTACCAACTTGTCAATGAGGAGCCTCTGTATTCCTTTGAAAAGAAGCTTCTAGTAGTATTAGGTAAGGCAGAACAAGGTTGGAGGGAATGGAATATAAATTAAATCCTTCCCATCTCAGCTCTAACACCTCCTCCCTAAGAAAATCTTCCCTGAGTCCCCAGATTAGGTCACTCTGAAAGGTAGTCTCTTTATACTTTTTAGGTTCATAGACCTTATTGTTATAATTATGAATTGACTTGGAATGATTCTTGCCTTTCATTTTTTTGTGTGTCACCAGGCAGTAAAACACAGTGATTACAAGCATGGCTTCTAGAGACTGATTTTGAATCCCACTTTGGCTTCTTACCAGTTATGTGACCTTACTTTCTTCACCTGTAAAAAGGGCATGTTAGTAGTTTCTACATCATAAAGTTGCTGTAAGGATTAAATGAGTTAATAGTTGTAAAACACTTAGAATACTGCCTGGCACACAGTAAACATTCATCCAATAAGTGTTACCTATTATTATTTTTTATTTTTCTAATGTATTATTTTGTTAATATCTGCCTCCCCCTTAAGACTCTAAGCTCCACAAAGACAGAGTACATGTCTGTTTTGTTCATTCCCATTGCATTTCCAATAAGTCACAGTGCCTGGCATATAGTAGCAATTCAACAAATATTTTATGAATAAAAATATATTTAAAATATATTGCCTAGAAACATGAGTTACTCTGGAAGTGAATCTGACCTCAAACACCAAAGGATTAAATTGGGCCTTTCTATAACGTTACATTAAGGTATTGAAAAGACCAGTCCTATTCTATCAGGAAATACTGTATGAGAATAGGAAACATGATTTGATCTGCAGATATCCAATTTTGCAGGAAAGAGATGCAAAATAATGAATTATTTTTCTAATAGCTAAAATGTTTCATCTTTTAAAGACAATAGCCAAAGCAGCAAGCTATTTGAATATGATGATAATGGTTTCTAACACTCAGTAAATACAGTCACTTGCCATTATTATGCTCTTTTTAAAGGAAGCCCTTTGGCTTGTGTTTAAACAAGAGAAAGCTAAAGACAGACCACAAAGGAGGTAAATGTTTAGATAAAGAAACTTACAGACCAAGACAGATCAAGATCAAGACAGAGATAGAGGTAGAGATAGGGGTGGAAGTGTAGGCAAAAGGAGCATCAGACCAGCTTTGGATGGAGACAGAGGAAGCACAGAAAGACCCCAAAATAATTCCCATGGGACAATTTCTGAGAAACATCTTCTCAGTCAAAAAAAGAGGTTTTGAAGTTTTTGGTAGAAAGATAAATTTTAATATGTGATAGAGAGGCATCCTGAGTCAGTGAGTCAGTCAGCCAGCCATCATCAAATGCCTTAAACCTTATTCTAGGCCCAGATGATATAGTGAGGATCAAGTGTCTTGGCCCTCTAGAACATTTCTTTTTAGTAGTGAGTGAGAAAATATTCAACAAACTCATCCACAAATAAGTAGGACAATTTCCGTTACTGATGAGTGATCTGAAGAGGATAAAATTGTGTTCCATGAAGAAAATGATGGATCTGATGGAGGGTGGTTCAGAGGGGAGGCTGCTAATGTTAGGCTGAGAGCCTTGAAATCTGAGCTGAGGCCTGGATGTTGAGAAAGAATCAGCTATCTGTGGGAAAGAGTAATCCCACTTTGCATAAAAAAGGAAGGAGCAGGGGCCACCCAGTGGTGCAGCTGTTAAGTGCGCATGTTCTGCTTCGGCAGCCCGGGGTTCACGGGTTCGGATCCCGGGTGCTGGCATGGCACCGCTTGGCAAGCCATGCTGCGGTAGGCATCCCACACATAAAGTAGAGGAAGATGCCCATGGATGTTAGCTCAGGGCCAGTCTTCCTCAGCAAAAAGAGGAGGATTGGCAGCAGTTAGCTCAGGGCTAATCTTCCCCCAAAAAAAATTAAAAAGGAGGAGCAGCAGCAAGTACAAGGTTTGAGCACAATGGCCTTGAAACCACATGGTGGAGAGGGTGAGCTTAGAGAGTAGGCAGAGCCAGATCATTTAGGGCATAGCGTGAAGAGCTTACATTTTGCTTCAGCTGCAGTAGGTAGCTTTGAAGTGTTTTAAGCAAAGGAATGATGTGGATTTGGATTTTTTAAAAGATCACTCTGCCTGTTGTGTATAGACCTGATTGCTGGACAGGCAGTGGTGGTGGCAGGGAGACTAGTCAGGAGGCTGTCACGTTAGTCCAGGTGACAGAGGGAGGCTTGCTCTAGAAGCAGTGAGATGATGAAAGAGATTGAATTCAGGAAATATTTTGGAGTGAATGGGACTTACTGATGGATTCAATGAGTGAGGTGAATTAAAAAAGGAATTGAAAGCTGATTTCCTATTTTTTTGGCCTGAGCAATTGTTCTGCTTGATGGTGCAATCATGGTGACTTGGGGAAGACTTTAAGGGAAGCGGATTTGGCAGGGGTGTCTCGAGTGGGGTTAAGAAGAAGGAATGCAATGAATCTCTTTGGATTTGTCAAGTTTCAGGTGCCTAACAGGAATCCAAAAGGAGATATCAAGAAGGCAGTCCAACATACAAGGTCCAGATTGGAGAAGAAAGTGTATGGGTGGTACTTAAATTTAGTATGCTGGAGTGTAGATAAGAAAAGGAGGCACAACAAATTTAGCAAAATGGTAGACTGAGAAGAATCAACTGGTGAGATAAGAAGAAAACAAGGCCTATGAGATTGAGAAGCCTAGAGGATGAAGTGTTTCAAGAGGGAGGGAACAACTGTATCAAACGGTATTTAGAGGTGAGCCACATGTAGCATGAAAATCGATCTTTGGTTTCAGCAATGTTTGGTCACTGATTGCTTTAGTAAAAGTTGTTATGGTAAATTCAAAAGTCTGATTGGATGAGAAAAATGGAAAGTAAGGAAGTGGAAGTTTTAAGAATCGATAGATCTTCAGACTTGTGCTGAAGAAAAGGAGTAAAATCTGGAATAGTAGCTGGAGGAGGAAAGTGGATGATATTAAGGATATTTGTAAGCGGATGGGAGAACCCAGAGGAAAGAGGGAAACTACTGAAGCAAATTCCAGAACAAGGTCATCGGGGAGGTGAGAGAGGAATGAAAAAACTCCCCATGATTTCTATAATTGAAAGTTTCCAAACACTTCAGGAACTAACTCTGGGCCCACCTCACTTCAACTCAGCAATCTGCATTTTGTTTCCTTGAGAAAGAGTAAACATCTTCACTCTTTCATCATATACACTATGTGGCAAACTAGACTAATTCAGAGCAAGGAGATGGAAGGGTTTATACTGTAGGTTAGCTGTCCACATTCCCTCTCGCCATCCTCCATGCCATGTATAGTTGCGTCAGAAGCCTGGTTACTTTCTTCTTTTATGCAAAATGCTAAGATACTTTCTGTTTGCCTCATAATAATAAGTGCATTATTTTAAGTTTTAAAATCTTAATAAAACTTTTGTCATCTTCCTTTATCTGTCCTCTTCCTTTCCCTTAACATAGTTTTCTTTATTTACTGTCATTTCCATTTACTTTGGTAGAATACCATTCGAGTTGGTCACTGAGATTTCCAAGTCATTTCTCCAGTTCTATCATAGTACCTTAGATAATAGATAAGTAACGGAAAGGTTGCCTCAATATTGATTCCTCTGTATGTTGAATCATGTTTTAAAGGCATCAGTGTTGAACATTTAAACAAACTTGATTACAAATAATTTATAAAGCACAATAAATGTTTTCCCCACAACCATCTTCATTATAAAGAAAATGACTGACACATGAGTTTGCACATTTCATGACTCACTTGTATTTCTAAACAGTGCCTCAGGCGCATATGAACCTGAGCAGTTCTGTCAATCCTCTCAGCACTCAGGTGCCACTTTTCTGATTGACGTCAGAGAAGATTTGTGTCATACGGGAGGATAAGATTTTATGGGAAAGCAGATAATAATTACTCTTGCCTCTAGAGAGAAACCGTATTGGTCAAATAGGAAAGAAAATGACTCATAAAAGACAGACTTATCTCAGCTAAAGGTCAGGCTTCTCTGTCTAAATCCGAACTATACATCACCATTTATTCATTCAACCAACAAATCTTCTCTGTGAGTCTCTTATTTTCTGGGCATTGTTACTAAGGATTTTACTATGAAAGACAACATCTCTAGCTCCCAGATAGTCCAGGGAGAGAGAGAGATGAGTAAACTAATGATGACTAGACCATGCAAGAAATAATTGGGGGATGTACAGAGTGTGGTGGGACAGCAGATCACAGAGGCAAGTAATACGACTTGAGGGTGAGGCAAGTCAAGAATGTTTAACTGGAAAAACAGAGCCTGAGCACCACCTTGCTGCAAAAAGAGAAGCGAAGAGTATTCTGGGCAGAGAAAAAGACCTACTCCTGGATGTGGAGGCAAGAGAGCTGGAGCACTTGGGAATTCCGAGTTTTTTGGAATGGCTTCCAAGATAAATGGAAACTAAGATATGTTTAGACAATTGAATAAACAGGACAAGTTGACACCACTATTGCGGTTCAAAGAAGAAAAGCATGAGGGCTAGAATACAAACAGCTGTAACAGTCTGCTCTGATGGATTTTGCGTAATCTTGAAAGGGAGGCAGGAAGTAGGATATCAGAACTCTCCAGGATCATCTAGGACACAAGAAGGAGAGAGAAAATCATCAATATTGTGAATGTAGCATTTTGAGATGCTGGACTGTGTGATAAAAGCTGGGTTATCAATTCTCTCTTTTTCTGGAAATAATAAAGACCTCTCAAGATCCCTGATCTCTTTATGGGTCTATGCTCCAAACTGACTTAGAAAACATAATGATAGTCTTTGGAGGTTTCCAGTTTTAAAGCCTAAAAACCTTTGGTATGATATGCAAGAGTTTCAAAGAAAATAATGCCAATAGAGGCTAAATAATGCTAACAGAATGAATATATATGGAGAGTAAATAATTCCAGAAAGAGATAATTCTAAGGCTCATGCAGTAAATCAGATGGAAGCCCGGATATTTGATTTTATTTTTTTTAGCACTAAAAATATTAGTAGTTAATGTTTCTGTACCCTCAAGACACCATGTGATTGTGTATGTTTGTCACAGTGGAGAAGAAAAATTAGTAAATTCATAAATCAGTGTACTCTTTATATGTTTCTCCTAAAAGGCAATTATTTGTGGTTTAAGGGCTACAGAGAGATATTAGAGTGTGCAAGTTTGGACTGAGCCTGAATCTTTCCCTTAAAATTCAGAAGATAAAATTAAACACAAGTAGATACTCATAAATATTAAAATTTAATCATATTCACTAAAGACCATAATAAAGACAGACTATCTCAATTAAACAAATTATTAACCTTCCTAACAAAAAGAGAAATGCCTTTAACTCACTCTTACTCCCTAACTCATGGCAATCCGTAAACTGTACAGGAGGTTGGGTTAGGGGAGATTTAAGGTCCCTTCCAAACCAAATGATAAAGTTAGAAGAACACTAATTGTCTTTTGGTGGATCATTCAAACTTACTACTTCTGCCCTATCTGATTACTACTGGGCTTGAATGTATATCGGCAATGACTTGACAAGTGAGTTCACAACAGGGCCAGAGACAATGCAAACCTTAAATTTGAAAACCAGCTAACTACGTCTTTTTTCATTTTGTGATCAGTGAGAATGCTCACATAGACCATCCTGAAAGAACATAGACCTGTTCATTCAGGATTCATTGTCCTGGACCTGACGTCACCAGAACTGCTTAAAGAATCTTTGTGTTTGATCACTAATTCATGAGAAAGTAGTGGCCAGAGACTTTAAGAATTAAATTCAACATTTCCAAAGCCTTCTTACTTTGAACCAAGATTTGAAATGCATGTAGAATTAATTATGCTAATATGTGCCTAGTAATGCAAGTGAAATAAAATGTCATGGTAGCAAAGCTTAATCATAATTAGCAGATTACAAGTTTTGAAATAAGGTGCTAAAAAGGATGTTTATTGAGATATTGTTAAATGGCATGCTAATACCATTTCTAGTGTTAAACTGGTCAATGTCAGGTAGCAAGCAATGAATGTGAGTCAATAAAATTTTTTTAAATTTCCAAGTAAAAGAAGAAGGCATTATGCAATTAAGCTGATTTTATAACCATGAAATTAATCTGGGGTGCTAAACCAGTATATATAGAAGCTATATTACATCGCAATTAGTTGAACCATGGTTTAAATGTACAAAACGTGTACTTGTATCAATTAAAAAAATGGCTTATGGAATTGAGAAAAAAAGTTTATGTCAACTGTGGTGTCATCTCTGGAGAGTATTTAAAAATAGAAATAATCCAGCATTTAGCTGAGTTTTCATTCTTAGTGTAATAAAGCAAATTAGCATGTGACATAAGCCATCTCTTAATAATAGTTTCAAGCTGCATTGACATAAAGTAATCATATTTCCATAGGAAATTTAACTTGCATGCTAGACAGTTTAATTATTTGGTGCACATTTCAATAGTTCCCATTATAAGAAAATATGTCAGAGTTTGTCACTGAGAGTGTCTATAACAATAGTTTGAATACCTCGATAAATTTTAATTATCTTCTAAATCATCCGCCTGCTGATGTGTATAAATGTGTAAGTTCATTCGAATATTACTAAATCTGGCCAAAACTTGGGTGGTGAAATAGGAACTAAAATCAGTCTGAAACCAACATCTGTATTCCAAAAGTTCTTAAAACATAACAAATAATCCTGTCCTTTGGAATATAAAGATGAAAAAGTTGGCTTAGAATTTGACAATTATATCTAACTTTAATATCCTACTCCAGAAATGCCTCCTTTACCTCTATGTAGGTAATTGATCCTGCCACCCTGTACTGTCCAGGAAACAGATCTGCAAATGCCTTGTGTCTTCTGTTTTTATAGTGCTCTCCACTTCATAGAGCACTTTCATCGCATAACGTCATGTTCTTGCATGGCCCTGGAGTAGTTGGTTGACTATTATTATTCTCTTGTCACAGTTAAAGAAATGGAAGTCAAGTTCCCCAAAACAGTCCTGATCTCAAATCCAGTCCACAGCCTCCTCAATACTGCTAAAGCTGATCCATTTTGCTGATGGGATGGTCTTGGTGTATGTTCCTCTTATTTTAGTCAAAATTGTGACATGAGAGTTGTACTGTTTTTCTAGCTCAAAGTATATTAAAACGGCTGTAAGGAGTTGATGGTAGGCACACTGACACAACAAAAAAAGGTGGTAGATAACTGATGCTGTGGCAGGAAAGAGAAAATACACTTTTTTTTATTAAGATTATGATAGTTAACAACCTTATGAAATTACAGTTGTACATTATTATTAGTCATGTTGTAGGTACACCACTTCACCCTTAGTGCCCTTCCCCCACCCGCCCTTTCCCCTGGTAACCACTGATCAGTTCTCTTTGTCTATATGTTAACTACCACCTATGAGTGGAGTCATACAGAGTTCGTCTGAGAAAATACACTTTCTAAAGAGTTTCAAGTATTCCCACATCATCATAAGCTCAGCTCTACCTGTTCTGGTCAACATGGAAACCAGCTGGCTCCATAGCCCTGTAGCCAGGCACAATGACTGGTGTTGACATCAGAATGCTGTGAGTCATCAGGGAAGGATCAATTATGCCAGCCCAAAGAAGCCTGCTAATTTTATTAACAATACCAATAATACTAATAGGATAACATTTACCCAGTGCTTACTGCATGTCAGACATGTGATGAAGCCTCCCTGATTGTCAGATTCTGCCTTCTTCTAGCCTCCTCCCTTCCTGTTCATCCATGGTCCCTCAACCTCCACCAGGAAAGAAGGCTGTGAAGATATTTGCCACATAATCTAAAACTCAAAAACCAAATCACGATTCTTTTTAGTCTTGCTCAAACTTTGGGCTCTATTTCTTGTCACTGGTCTGCTGCTTTATCTCTAAACTATTCCTCAATTTGTGTCCTGGTGCTGATTATAGTGTCCTGTAGATTTTAAAGTTCATGAAAGAAAAGACCATATTGGTCATATTCACTACTGTAGTCATCCTGAGGGATATGTCCCAAGGTCTTTGTTAATACTACCATAGATAATGGTTGAACATTATTTTATAGTTTCCACTATGAAATTCAGTAGAATCTAAATGAAAAATTTTAGCGAGCTTTTCCAAACTTTCTTATTCTACCCAATGACTGGCACAAAATGGTCCTCAAAACAGCTATTCAATTGACATTAAATAAACTGAATGCACTACAAGTCTAGCCCGTATATTTCAGTTCTCTTGGTGTAACGTTCCTAATCTCATCAGCATCTTCATCATTATAAACTACCACTTACTCTTTACTATGTGCTGATGCATCATGTTATTTAATCCTCACAAACCTTGCAAGGCAGGTGGTATCATTTTCATTGCACAGAAATGGAAAATGAAGCTCCATGAGGCTAGGTGATTTTCATAAAATCTGTCACACAAGACTGGTAAATGGCAGCACCACAATTCAAACAAAGATCTGAGATACTCCAAATAGAGCCACCATGTTCTCTCCTCTGGACTCTCCGGGGAATGGCAGTGACCTTCTGAACCCTAGACCAAGGTTTTGGACCTTGTTGTTCACTGATAGCCTTTCCTGATGTCAAATGCCCACATTTCGGATGACTACCTGTCCCTGTTTCACTCTTTCCTGAGTTGGGACATTATGCCTGAGCTGACTGCTCTTTTAAGCACCATATGACGATATATCTCTGTAGCCACATCCTTTTGATCAAAGCCCTCCCTCCCCCAAGTATACCAGTGACAGTTTTAAGCCCCAGGGGTTGCACCTGGGTGGGGTATATCTTGTGTGAGTGGGCTGGGAGAACAGGGCTCAGAGAATGAGTGGCAGCCAAAGGCTTTCAAGATTACCAGGGGTCAGGTGAGAGAAACAAAGTTTCATCCAGAACAAAAGGCAGAAGTGGGGTGAAATATAAATGATCGAGTTGAGAATCAATAATTAGCTAGAACTAGAATGGGAAAAAATGCATGATCAAAAGCCCAGTGCAGGAAGCTTGAGTGACTGCCACAAACCGACCTGCTATGCCCTGACTTACCTTTTTGGAAATCGGCCAAGGGTGAAGAAGGATTGAGTTGGTTCAAAGGGTACCATATGCTTGCTTCTGCTCTTTCTTCCTCCTGAAGACAGGCATCTCTATATTCATAGCCTGGCATATAATAGGCTTTCAACACATGTTTTGTTGGAGGAATAAATCAGCCACTTGTTTTTGAAGACAGTGTTATGCATGCCAATACTTCCTCCTAAGACTTGGCCAGCTTACCAGTGTCTGCTGTATTCCAGAAGGTGAGACCAGCCTTCCCCATACTGCTGCAGTGAAATAGACTGCACCCAGCATGACTGGCAATATTATGCCGACTGCTCCATACATCCATAGTACTACCTTGTGAAGCATTCATTGCATTTTATGTTATGTATTGTTTCATATATCACTCAAAAATCCTGAGGGATATGTCCCAAGGTCTTTGTTAATACTACCATAGATAATGGTTGAACATTATTTTATAGTTTCCACTATGAAATTCAGTAGAATCTAAATGAAAAATTTTAGCGAGCTTTTCCAAACTTTCTTATTCTACCAAACACAAAACTGATGTTATTAATTATTCAACTGCCTTTCTTTGTCAAATTGTTGTTAATAAAGAAACACAAGTCTTATCATTTCACAGGAGTTGCTACACAGAGAGAATGAGTGAAGAAAATGGCTCAGAAGCCGTGTGCACATTGGGCAGCAGGCTAGGCCCCCCTCACTGGCTCCCATGTGCCAGCCACACAGGGCATGTCATTCTAACCCATCATGACAGATCTTAAAAGTGACTTGAAGGGCTGGCCCGGTAGCATATCAGTTAAGTTTGCCCACTCTGCTTTGGTGGTCTGAGGTTCGCAGGTTCAGATTCTGGGCACAGACCTACACACTGCTCATCTAGCCATGCTGTGGCCGTGTCCCATATACAAAAAAATAGAGGAAGATTGGCACAGATCTTAACGCAGTAACAATCTTCCTCAAGCAAAAAGAAGAAGATTGGCAACAGATGTTAGCTCAGGGCCAATCTTCCTCACCAAAAAAAAACAACACACACACACACAAAAGTGACTCGACTCCATGGGCCTTTAGAATTACTTGCAAATAATTGGAATTATAAATATTAAATCCACAAATGTCAAGGCTCTATATCGCATGTTGTTCTTACCAAGTGGAAGGAGTAGTATAGAGTACTGACCAAAAGTACAGGCTTTCAAGTCCCACCAATTTGGGTTTTGGATCCAGGCTCTATTTCATAGTAGCTGTGCAACCTTGAGAAAATTACTCACTCTCTCTGAGCCTCATTTTCCTCATCTGTTAAAGGAGGCTAGTCATTGAACTCACCTCATGAGGCCATTGTGAGCATAAAATAACACAATACGCATAAGGCCCCAGGGACATCCATAGGTATTAGCTCTTCACTTGTATTATTATTATTAGACAACAATTTCTGGGCAGGGACTATGCCTTATGTTTGCCTGAATCCCTAATACAACTGTAAAAACAGTTAATTTATTTAAAAACCTGGGCTTCTAAAGGAGTAGGCTTTAATTTTCAGAAAAAAAAAGACTTCTATATAATATAGGTCAAATGCACTGTGAGAAAATGAGAAACAGCAAACCTGCAGGAGGTTCTCTTTGGCTGGGAGAAGTGACTGCAGCCTAGAAAGCCAGTTCTGAACCCCTTCAACACCTTTAGCAATCTGGTGACCTATGAAAGGAGAGGAATTTCATCTCTCTTAAAAATAGCAGAAATACTGTGCTCACTTGAGTTTTCTGAGCTTTGGCCTAGAAGGTAAAACAAAATGGGTTTGCTTGCCCAGGAAAGAGCTGAGAGAATTTCATCTTTTCTCACTCTTGAAGCAAACCTGGCTTCGTTACCTCTTTTCTTCTGTCAAGGGACTATCTCACAGTTCTGTTTTTGAAACTTTGACTGATCCAGAAAATAGCTGAATCTATGCTCTCAGGAAGAACAAAGATTGACGGGGGATCTCCAGCAGTTGGCACCGAAAATTTCTTAGCTTGTGAAGTCTCACTGGAACTAGTTACCAAAGAAAGAAGCATTTTTTTTGAGGGGAGAGGGGAGGTCCTCTGCTGTAAACATATCTCTCAAATGAATAGCCTCTCCCAGGCTGAGATACAGTAGCTGTTTTCCTCCTAAGGAGTTGGGGTAATCAGCATTTGTAAAAGCCATCTATTACAGAGACCATTGCGTTGAAAACCAACAAGAGAAAGAAAAAAGAGCAATAGCAAAGAAAAAAGTTGTATTGCAATCACTTTACCAAGCATTTCCAATCTGATAGCTTAACTCTAAGCAAACTGTAACAGCTACCATTTACTGGCCCTCACTCTGTTCCAGGCACTTTCTATGCATTATCACATTCTCATATTTAAATCTCAAAATGAATCTGTAAGGCAAGAGGTAGTATTATCCTCATTTTAGAGATGAGGAATTTACAATTCAGAAATGCCAGTTGACTTGTCGAAGGCCACATGGCTCATAAACGATGGGGTCAGAATTGAAGCACATGTTGTCCCGACTATGAAGCACTGACCGCTGTACTCACTGATGCAAGCTCCGCGAGCAGAGGAGTCGAAAGAAAGATTTCTTGGACTCTCAAGCTCTGGTAGTAGTGCTCTTTTATTCAGAGAATAGCATGAGGACAGGACGCGTGGGTAGTGAAGGGCTGCAAGCATGGAGACAGGACCCACGGGCAGTGAAGGGCTGCAATGTTTTGAGGGTTAGGGCTAAATTTATAAGGCTTGGGTACGTGACTTATTTTTACTAGATAAAAGAAAGATGATGTAAAAAGTGATTAAAATGGTATGAGTGCAGATGGGGTCTGGTTATTGTGTGGTTGTATAGCTTTAGATATGAATCAGGTCATATAGATCGTCATGTAGGCCAGGATGCCTTGGGCTTCTCTCCCTGGGGCAGCCTTGATTCACATCATTACTGCCTCTCAGAAAAGGAGAGAAAAGCTCAGCTGGCTTACCTTACCGACAGCAAGGACGGCTTAGGACTGAAGCAAGAACATTGGAGACGCTATAAAAGAGGAAAATGAACAATCAGGGAATATAGAAACAGGCGATGGCTCCAACCATTTACCTGGGACTAGAAAGATAGTACCTAGTCGAAGAAGAATGGATGGTCAAAATGAGACCACAGGTTTAGTTAAATGTGTATATTTTTATAAACCATTATATATGTTTACTTATATATAGTGATTAATTATTTTTATATACATTCCTTATTTTTTTCTAAAGACCTAAATTAGAGAGTGCTTGTACAGTGCACATACTTGCATCCACCTATCCTACTAATCATAATTATTAAACTTTTCCTGGGATATTCTTCCCCCTTTCCCAGTCTCGCCACACCCTATTATATTTATGGTCATTTCCACAATTTGTAATGATGTTAAATGTTTGTCCATTTACTGTAATCATGTCGTCTACTTTCAAACATCTGGAGTGGGGTTCAGAAATGCATCCTTTGCTGTTTCTAGTGGGTCCAGCTGACAGCAGAAAAATCCAGGATGGCATGAAAGACTCACTGGGTATTTTCTGACTTTTACCAAGTTACCTGCTTCTTTTCGTTAAGAAAGAAAAAATAGCAATTTCTATCACTTTCAGCACTTAAGTATTAAATATGAAATTAAAAAAAAGATATTGTCTATCTCTCACCCACTATACAGGCAACAGGAAATTTTTTGCAGAGAGCATAGCTCACAGAAGGAGCTTAAAATTATTTTTCTTGATTGAATGAGTACTCAGTCAAGGATTCTATTTCCCGGTTGATTAGCAAGTGTTCTTTATATTTTATGAACATCAACTCTTTGTCTATCAGATTTATTGCAAATATTCTCTTCTTTCTCATGTTCCTTTACCTTTTTGTTTATGGTAGATGTTTAATGCTAGAAATATTGTATATTGTATTATTTAGTTTAATGTTTTTCTCTTTATCATTGTGATTTCTGAGACATTTACCTGTTTGGTCTATCTTTTTAAAGATTTGACATTGTACTTTTAATTCTTAAATAGTCTGGAATTTATTTTTTATTTATTTGTTTATTTTTGCTGAGGAAGATTTGCCCTGAGCTAACACCTGTTACCAATCTTCTTCTTTTTGCTTGAGGAAGATTGTCCCTGAGCTAACATCTGTGCCAATCTTCCTCTATTTTGTATTATGGGCTGCTGACAAGTGGTATAGGTCCACTCCTGGGAACCAAACCCAGGCCACTGAAGCAGAGTGCACCACACTCAACCAGAAGGCCATGGGGATTTATTTTTAATATATGGTGGAATTAGGTACTTAAGTGATATCATTTTTCCAAATAATCTATTTTCTCAACTCCTAATCTCATATATGTTTCTTCCAAATTCCTTTATAATTTTCAAAATATAATATATTAATATATAGTAAATCAATGTACTTCCTTAAATACATTAATATGTTTTATTTATTTACCTGTTAATCCTTTTTTTAGCACTTCCCTGTTTTAATTATTATTATTTTATAAAAATTGCATTTTTCTAATGTGTTCAAATATCTTTTAAGGCAACACCTCTCTGTCATTTTTCTTTTTCCAAATTTTTTTTTACCATTCTTGACTGATTTTTCGTTCTGTGGAATTTTAATATTTTATGAGTTACAAATCCACTATGATCCACGGCAGGTGAAGCAGTCTTCCCTTTCACCACTGACTGATTCTCTGACACTTTCGCAATTCTCTGACACTAGCAACTGCATTGCCGCTGGGCAACTCCCCTGTCCCCTCAGCTCTGCACTTGACTTGTTGAGATTTCGTTCCATGAGTACATTTCAGCATGGCCGTTGCTTACCCACACTTCATGCCCTATGCTTTTGGGAATTTCAGCCTCTAAAATAATGCAGCAGCAGATTTTGATGGTAATAAAACCCTAAAAATCAATGGAGTGGAGTGGCATGTCATATTAGGTAGAAATAAAAATTCAATTCAAAGTATAGGAAAATTACATTTGAAAATCCCTTAAATTATCTATTTAGTTTGGCATATATGGTTTTGTGTAAACAACTATGTGTAATAATATGCATATATAACAGTACACAGTAGTGTATATATAATATGTCACGTATAATAAAGAGTACACTCACTTAGGGGAGGGAATTAGAATTATCAGTACTATTTAACTTCATATTTTCTCTCCCCCTACCTTCCTCTACTGAGCCTGTTTATTTTAATTTGTATAAATTAAATGCACTTATGAGGCAGTTTCACTCTCTCTGAGTGGTAAAGAGAGGCTTCCTAATTCTTGGGTTGTGCTGCTATTGGATCTCCGATTTAAGGGGTAAATAATGTGGAAATTATGTTAGAAAAAATTTATACCTTCTTTCAGACCATGAGTTTGCTCTTTTGCAAACAGCAAAATATATAAGACGCAGATTTTGAGTCTCAATTTGGTTCAATAGGTCTTGTTTAATTGTTGTCCCAGATTTTGATAAAAGTTTTATTATCAGACTTGAATTTTAGTGTTAAAAGTTTTCGTATCTTTGTGTGTGCATGTGTGTGTACCTTTATCATTATATGCAGAGAAATTGGAGATGCTGCATCCTAGGCTGCTAGATAAATATAGCACTAGATGCTTCTAAACTATCGTTTCATAAATATTTGTTTGAAGAATTGTGTTCCTTAAGTTTGTGAAACAATTAACTTCAACATCTGGAATTTCTTAATAGAATTGTTTGTAGGGGTGAATGTGATTATATGGATTAATCACTATCTATGGGGACAAGGGTCTTCATTTTACTCCCATGTCACTCTCTCTACCAAATATGTTTGTTTCTATGGTGCTAAATGCTCAATTTGATTAGCTAATTTCACTTCCCTATCTAGCAAAAGGAGAACATTTTCATCCTTGCCTCCATTAGAACTTGTTCCTCACACACCAATTTAGTGAGTCCCTCTGTAGGAAATATATGAATGAGCTTTTGTTCCAACTGGAGGCAAAATATTAGGTCTTGAAGCTCTGCTGGAAATGGTCTTCTTCTCAGTCTTTCAGTGAAGAGATTATAATCAGAGCCCAGGACTTGAGGTGAATAAAAGAAAATTCCGCTTGACAAATACTATGTTTGGTTAACTAAGAATTGTGCTGAAGAGATGGTTGAGATACGGTCCTAGTCCTAAAGAAGCTTCCAGTCTGGTGTGGGAGATAGACAACAATATAGCTCCACTACGGTGTGAAGAGTTCTGTAATAGAGTGATGAACAAAATGCCACCATGACACAGACATGAGATGATTAATCCTGCTTGGTCAGCAGTCCGAGGAACAGTCAAACAAACAAGAACCCAATTCACCATGGCAGGAAGTCAACAGGGCAAAAATATCGTGGGGAAAAAATCAGCAGCAGCAGCAGAAACAGTAGTAAATACTACATAAACTAGTTTCCGGAAATCTGCATGTAAGAGCTGAGTTTTGAAGGATAAATATGAATACAGGCAAATACATTCCCAGGTAGAGAGATCAGCATATCAGATTTGTGAGGTGTGAAAATGCTTGCTCTGATAAGAGAAAAACAAAATATCCAGTACGACTTGTCTTGGTGAGCATATTTGGAGTGTTGGAGGTGAAATTAAAGACTAGGAATGGCTTCCCAAGCAGTACTGTTTATTTTGAAATTTTTGCTATGGGTGATTCAGAGGTTCTGGTGCAGAAGAAAGATATGGTCATATTTATGTTTTAGAAGGAAAACTGGCAACAGAACAGGGAGCTGAGGCCAAGAAGGCAGTTGGGAATAATTTGTTCCTCCCAGCTAAATGTAGAACTCGCCTTCCATTCTGGAAGAGGGTTAAGGCAGAGGAGGAAATAAAAAGGAAGAAAGGAAGGAAGAAAGCTAAAAAAGGAGGACAGAAGAACTCTCTGGAGCAATTTATATTAATCAATAGTAGGAAAGAGGCAGTGAAGCTCCATTCCTCTTACCTCAAGAATCTTGCTTGGCATCTCAAGCCTGGAAAACAGGAACTACTTGCTGGATATTGTCTCCTAGTTTTTTGACATCTTTCTCTCTTTTGCCTCTCACATCTGATCTTGCCAAAAAATTTTAATTTAAAAAAAAATTTTTCTCCTATGGTGATCCAAAAAAAAAATACCTTTTCTCATCGCCCTTCCTACCCTTACCAACACTGGCTTCCAGCTTAAACCTTTAGCACCTAATCAAGATCCTGGAAGCCTTATTTTCCCTCTCCTTGGTGAATGCTGCCCATAGATGATCCTCCAAAAGCTCTGCTTTTATCATTACAAGCCCTACTCAATAGCTTAATTTGGAAGGACGGAAGTCACACTCTCAGAATAAATTTTAAAACTCCATCCTACCTACCGCCATGATTGCTCTCATTTACTGCCTTTTGTCATAGTTTTTCTCCCAAAAATCTCTTTGGAATCCTCACTCCTTATTCTACACATATCAGAATGCTTTCAAAGAATTCAAAGTTCAGCTCAAATTCTATTTCTTGTTACACGTTTTTTGGCGTGCAAGGGGAGGCCACACTTCTTTCCTTTAGCACAAAGACTTGAAACTTTACTGAGAAAGTCCTCCTCATTTCTCTGCTTACGTTATTGACCTGAATGTTTAGCAAGATCTCAAAAATAGTCCAATAGTCTACTAGTTCCCAATGGGAACATATTTAGTTCAATTCGGCCAATATTTATTGTGCACTTAACATGTGTAAGGCTTTTTGCTAAACACTCTCAGGGTGTCAATATTAAAGGATAAATATATCAAATGTCTGTACTTGGGAAGAACAGTCAATAAATTCATTCATTGGAGGACTATTTCCACTTCACCTATATGATTAATAATTTACGACTTTTCTAATAAGATAATCTTTCTTCATTGAGTTGGTGAGTTCTATAAGTAGATGAAATTGTGATGGAAGTTACATAAATGTGTTTAAATGGCACACATTTCACAGCAAGAATCCAGTGTCAATAGATACAAAATGTAATCAGGCCTTCAATATTGGATTCTACACTTAATTTTAATGTATATATTGTTAATTATTCCATGTATCCTGGTCTGTTCAAGCTGCTACAGCACAGACTGGGTAGCTTGTAAACAACAGAAATTTGTTTCTCACAGTTCTGGAGGCTAGAAGTCCAAGGCTGGGTGCCAGCATGGTTGGGGCGGGCCCTCTTCCAGCTCGCAGACTGCCATCTTCTCACTGTGTCCTCACGTGGAAGAAGGGGCAAGGAAGCTCTATCAAGCCTCTCAGGCATTAATCTCATTCATGAGGGTTCTGCCCTCAGGGCCTAATCACTTCCCAAAGACCCCACCTCCTCGTGCCATCACGGTGAGCATTAGGATTTCAACATATGAATTTTGGGGGAACACAAACATTCAGACCATAGCACCACAAATATTAGATGAAATGCCTTCCTCAGGGGCTGGAAGTTTAGGAAACTATTATGCATGCACTTTCCACACCAGCCTTATACAAGTACCTGCACTGTTTTAAGATTTCTCTGCTATTAGTTTTAAAGGAAAGCAAAAATAATTTCTTTCAATTATTTTACCTGAGGAGAAAATTTAATAAAGGAGTTAATAACAGTGATAGTTATAAGTGGGATGTATAAAGGGGACTGTCTGTAAGGAAGTATCCTGATAAAATCTTAACCCGATAAAAATTTAAGACCAAATGTATGGTTATGTCACGCTTAGATTTACATCAAGAACCATCTGTCCTCTGGTACTCTTAGCAAAAATTATAGGGAAATCAGTTGTAAGGAATCAATAATTCTATTAGACAGGAAACATGGCTTTCCAAATTATGAGAGTTTTATCCCAGAAGCATTTGAATATCACAGGGAAAAATAAAGGATTAAGCCTCATAAGAAAGCAAAAGTACCCTATGTTATAATCTTTGGCCAATGCTTTCTAATTCTTCTTTTTCATATCTTTAAATACAGAATCCCCTTCACCTACAACTGAGTTTAGAAAATTCATTAAGTTCTGATGCTGATGTCACTGTCTCAATCCTGACCATGAACAACTGGTACAATTTTAGCTTGTTGCTGTGCCAGGAAGACTGGAACATCACTGACTTTCTCCTCCTTACCCAGAATAATTCCAAGTTCCACCTCGGGTCTGTCATCAACATCACCACCGACCTCTCCTCCACCGAGGACCTCTTGAGCTTCCTGCAGGTCCAGCTTGAGAGCATTAAGAACAGTACGCCCACAGTTGTGATGTTTGGCTGCGACATGGAAAGTATCCGGCGAATTTTCGAAATTACCACCCAGTTTGGGCTAACGCCCCCTGAGCTTCACTGGGTGCTGGGGGATTCCCAGAATGTTGAGGAACTAAGGACAGAAGGTCTGCCCTTAGGGCTCATTGCTCATGGAAAAACAACACAGTCTGTCTTTGAATACTATGTACAAGATGCCATGGAACTGGTCGCAAGAGCTGTAGCTACAGCCACCATGATCCAGCCAGAACTTGCTCTCATTCCCAGCACAATGAACTGCATGGATGTGGAAGCTGCAAATCTCACTTCAGGACAATATTTATCAAGGTAGGATGTAAAGCCTGGGTTGCATCACCATTGATAGGGTTGTGACAAGATGTAAAATTTCCCTCTCTATCCCCTTTGCAGAAATGTTGACTCTGAGTAGCTTTAAACGCTAATAATATTTCTGAAAGGTTTTCTGGTTACACAAGGCTAGTATTTCTTGACCTGTCATTTGGAATTTGATCTATACACTTGTAAGCACAAGTGTATAATCCTGCTTTTAAACCCTGGCTTAGTCCTGTACTAGCTATGTGTTCTTAGCAAGTCACTTAAAACTTCTGAGCTTCAGTGTTCTAATTAGTAAACTAGGATAATATTGAATATCTTAATATATTATAATAAAGATACCATGAAATTATATATGAAAAGTACCTAACACTGTATTCAGCGCATAGTAGATACACAATAGAAGTTTCTATCCCTGCCCACTCTTTCCCATATCAACAGACTTGGACAAATCTCTCTAAATCCACACAGAGAAAAAATTTAGTCAAGCAGGAAATAGACTTTTCTTTCTCCTCCCAGGCCTTAATGCCTAAGGCTGCGTAGAGTGGTGGTCAAAGGCATAGACCTGGAGCCAGGCTTTCTGAGTTTGAATTTTATCTCTGTCACTTACTACTTGTGTGACTTGGTCAAGTTACCTAACTTCTCTGAGCCTTAGTTTCCTATTTCCTATATCCATTTATGCAAAATAGATGCAACAGTAGATCCTACTATCCATGGAGTTGTTGTGAAGATAGGCAGATAGACAGATAGAACTAAGAGTTCCACAAGAGTATTATATATATATAATATATATATATATATTTTCTTTTTTTAATTAGGTACCTTTCTTCTCCAGTTCCCCAGTCTGGTTCAGAAGCTAGAATGGAAAAAGCTCATTTAAATGAAAAATAGCCCACCATGTAAAAATGGTTTTCACAATCTCTGGAAATATCCTTAAAAGATATTTTATGTATTTATTTTATATACTTTATAGGGAGGGGGCTAGATTTTTTTCTGAAAAGGGCCACCTACAGTGAGAGCGGCCAAATCAGAGAATTATTGTTGTTTCAGAGGTGAAGGCTTGGCTAAAGGCCTGTCCCATTTTTAGGCAGTCCTTTTGGAGCAGAGACATCTGACAAGACAACCTCATCATGTCTTGCCTTTTAGAAAGACATGAATACTGATGAATGCTCAGAAGGTCCTAAGCATTTTACATCCAATTTTACACACACAGATCGAGCATCTACTATGTGGAAGACAGCATGCCGAATGCCATACATTTGGCCAATTTGAAGCACAGCCTACACATTCCCTAAAGAATGTTGTTAATAAAATAAAATAATTCAAAATTCATTTATTAGGAATCTATTAATGAAAAAATTGGATGTCCTATCATCATTTGAACTTTCCATTTCTCACATTTTGTATTTGAATTTCCTCAAGATTAAAGTCTATGCATATTTTATTTTACAACCGCTATCCAGATTCAATCTACAGTCTTTGAACTAACACATAATTGAGGCTCAGGATTTTATCTGGGAGAAGAAACATTCTCTTTCATCACAAAAATATAAGCAAAGCCTTTATTTATATTCATTATTTTGGAAGGACAATCATAAACATCAGACAGGAAAACCACTTTTGAAAACTACATTAAATTATCTAGCATCTTTCTGTCTCATGCACAATGGAGAGCACAAGAAAAACGATTCTGTTTGGATCTTAAACATGTTTAGAAGCTACAGGGAGAAATATTTGTTGAGTTGGCTTGTATATACCTTAAGGGTTCATTTTATCAAAATCAAACTGGTCTTTGTCTCCTCAAAATTTAGTTTATATTAAAGTTATGTGCATCCATCAACAAGTATCCCATGGCACTTTGTACATAAAATTATATGATAGTACTTAGCCCATTCCATCATCTTTATTTGTCTATGTGTCTGACTTCTAAGCTAAAATATAAATTCTATTAAATGGAGACACTGTTATCTAGCCTAGTTTAATGCCTAGCATATAACAGCCACTTAATAGACATTTATTTAAATTGACACAGAAAGAAGGAAAGGAAATTTTATATTATATTTACATCCTACACCATCTGTTGCTGCAGAAGAAAAATGAGTGGCTGACAGATAAATTAAATTTTATCTAAATTAAAAACATAGGGGTTTTCTACTTACCTAGATACCATCTGGTTTTCTTCTTTTCCTTTTTTTCTTTTCTTTTCTTTTTTTTTTTTTTGATAGAATGTTAGGTTAGTGGATAACCTTTGCCCTTGTGACTATTTCCACATGTTTATTCCAAAAACTCTGAAAGTTATAAAAGAAAAATGTGAGGTTTGGACCCGGGCACCAATTCACAATGTATAAGGGTCAGTGGATGTGTTTGAGAATGAACTCAAAGAACTTCAGGAAATATGCCTAGAACTTCATAAACTCCCTGAGGAATACAGTAAAAGAGAAAGTTTCAAAGTGTTCAGGAAAGGGTCAAGGGAAGTGGGCAAATCCCTGGAAGGAGTCTTTATAATGAATAACTGAAAAACTGCCATAAGCCATAAAACATCTGTGGATTTCTCATCATCCTTATTTATTTTGTTGAATACAGTCTTTTAGAAAGTGCGTTATTCTCAGTCCATAAGTCACATCTGCATACAGTAATTTTCTTAATCGTTTCTAAATTTTGTGAAGCTGACCCCACTTCCTCACTGCAAAATGAAAGTCATGAGGATAATGAGCCATGAATAGCGAGTGTCAGAGTTTTGCAAGCTTTCATTTCTCACACAGTCATTTTCGGTTTGGGCTGACAGAATTGTTAACATTTTTAAATGTTAACAAAATCACCAAAAACATAGCTTTTTCAGCATAAGCTTTTAGACTAGAAAAATCATTTCTTATGGCAGACTACACAGACGTAATTACAGGCATAATGGATTTTATTCTTTCTAGGTCCCCACATGCCAAATCAAATGTCCATCATAACTAAAAGTAGCCAAAACCATTTGGGGGCCAAGTTCATAGCGTGATCTTTAACAATTTATTTGTAACTTGCTTTATTAAATGTTAATTATTTGAAGCAATGATATCTGATACATTATTTGGTAATAACTCTGTAAATACGTATGTATGGGGGCTTTTGTGCAGCCAATGATTACTTATTGAACTAAGGTGAGACAGATAAAGTGAAAACTTGCATCTTGCCATTTTGTAGCTGACAGCCTAGTGCACAAGGTTGAGAAGTAAGTAAATGCTTATAAAACAAATGAATATATGATTCTTAAAAATAGAGATATGTTCAGATACATATCAGAGAAAATAATTAACTCTTCTCAGAGACTTGGTGATGAAAGAGAAACACTGGAATTGGATCTTGACAAATGAATAGGAATTTTCTGAGTTGGATCAAATTCACAGGCACAGGAAATGGTATTTGCAAGTTCACCAAGACCTGAAAGAGAAATTTTGTACAACTGAAGCATACATTGCGTATGAAGTGGATTTGACATATTCTGGAAAAGCTGTTAATTTGCTAGCATGCAGCACAGTGCTTTTATATACCAAGCTAAGGAATTTGTATTTTATATGCATACTGAATGTCACTTGAATGGCAGAACATTAGCCATGACATATTTGTAAAATCATAATCCTGTAACAAATTAACCAAATTAAGTAATATAGTGTAAAACTCTTAAAAGTAATTTTTAAAACCATTAGAATATAAAGATTGTTTTTATTTCTCAAAATTGGTTTTAGCCTTGCCCACATTTACTCCCTTATTGCATTCTAAGCACTGGACTCTGGTGAAAGCGAATAAGAGTTTGAGGATTTACCTGCTGTTCCTAGGGTTAGAATTTGCCCATGCTTCTCTGAAAGCTAATCGTTGATTCTTCCTGGAGGAAGAGATCCCTGGCTTACTCACAGGCTGGTCAAAGGCAGTTATCCTTTCTTTAAGAATTCCAGGAGTTTAGACTCTGATAAACACCTTGTTCCCCTTGGCCTAAGAAGTCCTTGACCCTTTGGCTAGTTAATCATAGTCCTGATAGTTATTCTAGCTTCTAAGCAGGCTATGGAATCTTGCCTTCTTCTTTAAACAGCTTCTGCAGTTCAGTTCTGTATCAAGTAGGCAGTGATTAATTTGTTTATTCATTCATAAACATTTGTTGAAGCTTACTAGGCTTCAACAGGTCCTTGGTCCTTGGCTAATGCTGGAGACAAAAAGAATAGAGGACAAGGCATCGGCCCAGTGGCACAGTGGTTGAGTTCGCACATTCTTCTTCAGCAGCCCAGGGTTCACTGGTTCGGATCTTGGGTGCAGACCTAGCACCACTTGTTAAGCCATGCTGTGGCAGGCGTTCCACATATGAAGTAGAGGAAGATGGGCACGGGCCAGTCTTCCTCAGCAAAAAGAGGAGGATTGGTGGCAGATGTTAGCTCAGGGACAATCTTCCTCAAAAAAAAAAAAGAAATAGAAGACAAGGGGCCTGCTCTCTGGAAGCTTACAACTTCCTTATTCTTTTCTCTCACCAAGAGAGGGTATGCTCCTCTAATTATCCATATTTTTTATGCATTTTGTTTGACCTAACTGTTTGGTTATCATTCTTCATTGAGATAACACCCACACTAGTAATGATTATCCTCTGGCATTAGCTGGCATTGTTAGGCAGCCCCCTCAGTTGTCTTTGAAGAACGGCCCACCATGCTAGAGATTCTTTCTCCTCCAAGCTATGTTCATCTTTATGCTTACGTGGTCAAGCAATATCAAGATTCTCTGGACTGTCATTAATAGTAAATATTGCTTTATTTATTGATTCTGCACATATTATTTAGAACCTACTATGTGCCGAGTATTGTGAGGTACTAGGAAGCTTCAGGAAAAAAGACTAAAACAAATATCCATTCAAAAATCCCAAGGTATAAATTGATGACGGTCCCCATTTCATTCCTGGATATTAGAAGAGTTTCAGAAGAACCTGAGGCTGCATGATATGATTCTAATGTGGGGTATTCTCATCCAGCTTTACAAAAATTTACTGGCATTGTGACCAAGGCAAAGTTATTCAATCTCTTGAAACTCCAATTTCCTTAACTATAAGGATTCCTACTTGCAAAGTTAAGTGGTATGCCTAAGGTCTTTCAGCTAGCACTTTATAGGGGAAGATTTAAATCAGTTCATTTAAATTCAAGTTCCAGGATCTTTCAGAATTAAAATAAACTTTCCTTAATTGGGATCCCATTACTTTGTAATTCATATTCCTTTAGCCAAAAGCTATAAATCAGGAGGCATGATTACCCTTGTATAAGCATTCTCGTCCTAAGGACCTCTATGGAGCCAAACTAGTCAGCCTGTATGTTTCAACATGTACTTAAAAGAAATGTAGTTGCATTGACCATGGAAGCCAGTGGTGGGATGCTGGTAACACTGGTTCTTTGGATTCCCCAAGGAGAACCTGTTGCTGTGGGTGACCTAGTGTGTTCAGCTGTTACTCCTAGGTTAACTTTCTCTGCTAGGGTTACCAAGAAGTTAGTACTTTCAGAAAACACATGCCTTGGTGTCAAGAATCTTAAAGACCAACACTTAAGGTCTGTGTTTCCAGATGTTTCCAATAGGAAACTGGACTAATTTGGCTGAAATCCTTTGAATTTGCCCCTTCTTCAATGTCACTTAGGTCATGTGAAGAGCTGAGTCTGAAATTTTCTCTAAGTCATGAGAGCTTCAAATAAGGAACACTGAAAAATATGTATTCCCTCAGGACCCTATTTTGAATACAGCTTAAATTTGCTTAATCCTGCATCTAACAGGTTTTAAACTATGGAATTTTTCCAAATTAGGAAAGTTTCCAAGCTTTTATTTGCCTGAGAGGAAATTGTCTTCTTCGTTGACATTTTTTACTTTGTTTGCATCTACTATAAAATTTGGAAACATTTTAAAAAGAGGTATGAAGATAGGGCAATACTGCAGCCCTCTTCTGCATTCTAGATCTCTCTCTCTCGGGGCCACTTCAACTTCCAGACCCAGTAACCCTTCGGATGGATGTTAGACTGGTAAATACTGCATATTGTCCCATTGCCAGGGCTATGCTAAAGGAAAGGATATCAGAACCTGGACTAGTGCTGGAGCCAGAGCTAGAGAGCTAGAATGAAGTAAGTTGGGCTATTACAGGAAGCAACCAGGAGCAGTCCAAGGGATGGATGCAGACAATAACTGTGGACAAGAGTCAAGGGTCATACCAAAAAGCGAAGGGAAAGGAAAACAACTTAAGGGTATGGAATAGATCTAACTACCATGTTGGAAAAAAACACACAGAGAAAAAAGTGCCAGCTTGCCAGTTGTACCACATGAAAGCAGGAAAAGAGAGTGCTATAGCCATGTGTCCAGTTTCTTGATGTAGTGACCCCCTCACATACACACCAATTGTAACACAGCCAAAATTGTATATTAAAATGACCCAATCCCATACATTAGTATTTTTCTCCTCTTGGGAAAAGAGTCAAGAAGAACAAGAGCTCTCCTTCCACATTACAGTTTCACTTGTACGTAACTGAATTTTGCAGATATTGGCAAAACATAGACCCAATGATTCATATGTGTGTACATATGCACATTTAATATGTGATTAAATTGCTGTTGTCCATTCACCGATAGAAATCTATTTTAAAAGATGAGCTGTGTGAGCTGTTTTAAGAGATGATGCAATCAAGGACTAAAATGTGTGGGGCCCTATACTCTGAAGGTTGAAATTTAGCAATTTCCAATTCCTATTAAGTTCCTTATCATCAGGTTTCTCATTGAATTAATTTCTGGTTTTGATACTATCCATTATTCAGGGGAAAATGTATTGGAATTTTAATGCTTTGAACAGTCCATAGATTGCAAATGCAAATACTTCCTGGTTGATCAAGCTCATTCTTCTGGCAAAGTGGTGAAGAGCTCTTTAAGAGATATATGTTTGATTTGAACAGAAGGCATGTGTTTAATTGCGTTTACCAAACATTGCTGAGCAGTTACGCTGGCCAGATGCCATGTTGTGCCTAAGATTCAAAGATGACTCCGTACTATAGGTGCTTAGATGAACACTGACGTCTCTTTCAGCTTGACACCCTGCAGTGTTATGAAGCACGGAAGTGGGAAAGGGAAGATTTGTTCATTCCTAACAGCAACTCTGTGGAAGAAACTGCTCTCAGAATGTGGAGAATGTCAAAATCCATGACTTGGAAGACTTAACAGTCTAAAAAGTCAAAGATGAGTTAATCAGCTGCCACATACTTATCCTTTAGGGTTACTAAGGAGGATTTAGCGAAGACAGTTAAGGAGTCATTTTACGTGTAGCTCAAGAAATCATCTATATTTAATGCTTAATTTGGAGAGCTGCCTCATGTATGGAGAACAAAATCAAAGCAATGTCCTCTGACAGAATTGGACCATGGGTAAGCTTTGTGGCTAAGGTGGCAAATTCATGTTATCATGAAAGGGAGGCAGACACGACAGGGTCTGTTTCAGTGAAAGAGACCAAATGAGTAACAACTGGCCATACAAATAGACAAAGATTCTCCAGGATGGTAAAAAAAAAAAGAGAGAGAGAGAGAGATGGTAAAAGAGACATTGAAAAATATAAAAGGAAGTAAAATGGATTTCAGAGGGTAGTGGGAGGGGGCCTAAAGGGGCAACTACAAAAAAAAATATTTAAATTAAGTAGAGACAGTCAAGAGCTGATTTAAGACAAGATCTCTTCTGAACAGGATGGAATATTGGCAATTCCTTTGTACAAAGTCCACCAAAAGGAAAAGAGGAGAAAATTCAGAAAAATAAAATGAGAGAAAGAACATTAAAGGAATGATGAGATAGCCAAAGATTAATCCACATGTCCAAAACTGTAAGGATACTGGAGGAAGGGGAAATAGTCTAGAGCCTGAGGAAGAGACACAAAATGAGAATCACTTAGGGAATGAGAAGAATTAGGGAAAAGTCTTGAAAAGTAGTAAATATCACACACGTATTAAAATACAAACATAAAGTATAAATAGTTAATAATTCAGACAACTAGAGATCTACAGAGGTTGTGAAAGATCAGAATTGGATGTAAGTTTTCTAAAAGACATAAGACTATTCAAAGAGAGATAGTTTGGGGCTCTTCAATGATAAAGAGCAGAAAAAAGCTATATAAGTCTAAGCTTGTGACAAATACAAAAGTGTAGATCTTTGGAGGATGTTTTTGAATGGAAGATTCGTTACGTGATTGTAGACACAAATTGTGTGAAGAAAAGATGGGATTTCTGAACACCGATGGCTCTCTTCCCAACTCTCCTTCACTCCTCCCAGAAAAAGAACGGGAAATTTTAAAACTATTCCTTTGTCTCATGCTAAAAGGGCTTTATTGCGCTTTTCTGCTATAGTCAATAGACCTAGAGCTAAAAGTGACCAAGAAATAAATATTTAGATTCACTGCACAGAAGTAAGTAAACCTGATAAGAATTAGGTGCTACTGGTGAGAGGGGAGTTGGGTAGATGGTCACTGGCAATAACGTGGCCAAAGATTTCTAATCAGGCAAAGGCAAAAAAATCAAAATTAAATTCTCGCAGGCTAAAAAGTTTTATAGAGCTTTATGGAGGGTGAACAAATCTCTCATTGCTCAGGGGAGAAATATTTAATAGGACGAGATGATCATGGGAAAAGAAATTCAGCTCATTTTTCAAGACATAAGAGAATGAGGGTACAGATTTTTTTAATGATACAAAGAAAGTTCCCAAAGGGAAAAATAAATGTTAAGGCTTTACGGAGCAAAATAGACATTCTCATAGATAAGATTAATGGAAGGCAACAATAGAGGAAAAAGGAAAAGATAAAGAGGGCAATTTAAAAAGAAATGAAAAACAAATGAAAGAGGTAGATAGACAGAGACAAGTTGGTGTGTGAAAAAAGATCATAGTACAAATAAATATATGACCTATCAACAACTGGGCATAGAAGGAGACACATAAGGATGATGATGCATTTAAACAACAAAGAGGTAAATTCATATATTGCCAACAATGGGATTATTACAGAACTAGTTCCAAAGCAAGAAAAGATACAGATTTATAATAAACATAAAAATGTAATATCAGTAAAACTTTCTATGCTGAATAAGATGGAAGAAAAATCAGGAGGCAACAAGTCTTGAGATCTTTAATAACAAGACAACATTATTTGTAGCAGGAGATTTTTATTTAATTTTAATAAATTTTAGAGCAAGTTTAAAAAAGTGAAAATAGTACATGAATAACATAATTCATCAGATAAATTAAGATAAACACTGCAATTAACACTCTATTTTTTTTTATTTTTTTTTTTTTAAAGATTTTATTTTTTTCCTTTTTCTCCCCAAAGCCCCCCAGTACATAGTTGTATATTCTTCGTTGTGGGTCCTTCTAGTTGTGGCATGTGGGATGCTGCCTCAGCGTGGTTTGATGAGCAGTGCCATGTCCGCGCCCAGGATTCGAACCAACGAAACACTGGGCCGCCTGCAGCGGAGCACGCGAACTTAACCACTCGGCCACGGGGCCAGCCCCTTAACACTCTATTTTTAAAGAAGAAGATATGAACACAAGTATGTCCTCATCCAAAAGAAAATTAGAGGAGAGAGAGGTGGGAGGAGACCTAGAAAGAAGGAATTAACAAAATAACAACCAAAATTAATTGAGGAATCCTTAAGCTAGTATAAATGGTATTATATGGGATTCCATAGCAACAAATTCCTGGAAAAATATCGTTTGCCAAGATTGACACAGAGAAATGGGAAGCTTAATAGAAGAGATTGAAAAAGTGATTTAAAGAATTACAATTCTTAAAAAAGTGCCAGGCCCAGACAGTTTTACAACTGACTCTCAGAAACTTAAGTGGGAAAACAAAACACTAAACATTTCAGTTGAAATTGATCTAAAAGATTTCTCATGAAAGTCCTTTGCTTTCTGTAGTTGTAAGAACACCTTTGGTCCCATTTTGAAAATAATACAGTAAAACTTTTCTCAAGTGAATTACAGTGGGAAAGTATAATGAGATCTATGCTTTACTTTTCAAGTGCCCCAAAATGAGTTAAAGAAATCAGAAGAGGACTTGCTCCTCTCTTATCACAGCAAAGAGCATCACCTCCACTTGCACCTTAGAGCACAATCCTTTTTGCCCCTCATGGGCATTGTCCCAGGAATTCCCCCTCCTCTGTCTCACATCAACAATTTTTCTATCTTTTCTAGATCATTCCCATCAGCATTGTTACATACCTATATATAAATGTTATACACACACATATATATGTTTATACGCACACACTTTTACTTGATTTTCCCCCTCCACCACTATTCCACTTTTCTCTTTCTCTTTGCAGCATAACCCTCTAAAGAGCTGTCTCCAGTTTCTCTCTTCCCCTTCTCTCTTGAAGCATTAGGCTCCAACACTTCACTGAAATTACTCTCATGAAGTCACCAGTGGCCTACATGTTTCTCAAGCCAATGGTCAGTCCTCAGTCCTCATTGTATTGGATCTATTAGAAGCATTTGACACAGTTGATCACTATCTCCTCCTTGAAACATCTTTTTTACTTAGCTTCTAGAACACAACACAGCCTGCTTTTCTCCTGTGTCTCTGGCTACTTTGCAGTTTCCTTTGCTGGTTCTTCCTCACCCGCTCCACCTCCAAATGTTGGAGTGTCCCGGACTTACTCTTGGGACCACTTCTGATCTACAGTTCACACTGTGATCTCATTTGGTCTCCTTAAGTACCACGTATAGAGTGATGGCTCTCAAATTTGTGTCTCCAGTCCAGACAATCTCCAACTACCTACTCAACATCTCCATTTGGATGTCTATCAGTTATCTCTAACTTAATATTAGCAGAACTGAACTCCTGGTAGTTCTCATCCACCTCAGTCCTGACTCTTCTACAGTTGTCTTTATCTCCATTAATGGCAACCCCAGCCTTCCAATTGCTCAGGGCAAAAACTTTGGTGTCATCCTTGCCCCTGTTTTTCCTAGTAATATCTGAGCCATCAGCAAATCCTGCCAGTTTCACCTTCAAAATATTTCAAGATCCAACTAATTCTTCCCGCCTCCATTGCCACTACCTCACTTCAACCACCATCACCTTTATTCTGGGTATTTGAAATAGCCTCCTAACTGGTCTTTCTGCTTCCGCCCTTGTCTCTCTTTAGTCCATTCTCAACACAGCACTGTGACGAGCCTGTTAAAATGTAAGTCATATCGTATCACTTCTCTGCTCAAAACCCACCAATGACTTTCCAACTCTTGTAGAGAAGAAACAGAGTCCTTAAAATGACCCTCAAAATCCTATTTTCCCCAACTCCCACTCCCTGCAAGTTTTCTCTGACTTCATTTTCAACTCTCCTGCCCCTCGCTCCCTTAGCTGCTCCTCAAACGGATCAGACACAACCCCACTTCAAGGATGTTGGATTTGCTGCTCCCTGTACAGGGAATGCTCTTTCCTCAGCTATCCTCCTGGTTAGCTCCTTGCCTTTCTTCGGCTCTTTACTCAAATATCACCTTCTCTGAGAGGCCTGTGCTGGCCTCCCTACTCTAAAATTTCACCCCACTAACTACCAACCCTGACACATCTTATCTCCATACTCTGTTTTATTTTTCCTCTTTGCGCTTAGCACTATCTAACATCCCGTACATATTACTTATTTATTCTGTCTCCTTCAGGAGAATATAGGCTGCATAGATTTTTGTCTATTTTGTTCACTACCATATCCTTCAGCACGTACAACAGTGCCTCACACCAATGAGTATTGTTGAATGAATAAATGATTGAATGGATGATGTATTGTTTTGTTAACATCTTTGTTCATTTGTTTTAATGAATAAGAAAATCCTTTAATTAGTATGTCAAGTTTTGTGTGCAAATCTGGCTTCTAAAACATATCTGAAATATATTAAACACTGATCTTGCTTATACTGCGTACTGTCTCAAAAACATTTTCTACACAATTTGCAAACTGCAAATTTTATCTGGTCTTCTATACAAATCAACATATATTCTTAATTAGTGACATAATTGGGAGCTCTTGCTAAAGTAATAAGTTACCTCCATGCAAATTAACTAATGAGCTTCATTCTTTTAGCAGAGTGGCATCTTGGGAGGTTTACTGATAAGAAAGATGTATACCTGAACTGCTTTGTTAAACGCTCACTATGCACAATGCACAGCGCTAAAGTAGGTTCTCAATCACAGAGTGAGGTCCAAGCCCTTCTTATACCATGACAAAGCTATTGCCATATTCTTCTGGGTGGTGTCCTGCTCACCATTTCTTCCTTCTTATAGACACACTTTACCTGTTTCCAGATCAATATTGCTAATGCAGACCTCTGGTTATATCATTACTCTGCTCAGAAATCTACATGGCTCCCCTTTTCCAATTAAATAAAATCCAATCTCAAAAAACGGACATGCGAATCCTCTATAATCTAGTTGCAATCTGCTTTTCCTATGTTATTTTCTCATTTTTCTGCCCTGCTCTGCAATCAGATCGTCAGGCTCACCACTCCCTGTTACATTCTCCACCTCCTTACCTTTCCTGATAACATTCCTGAATCTGGAAGATTTATTTAAAATTCATATCTAGGCTGGAGCAGTAGTGTGATGAACACAGAGTGTAGTAGCGTTATTGGTCCCTGTCACCTAGGCACTAAATTTCTATTAAAAGAATTTAAGGTTACTTTTCTCCTTTATTGTACTCATGAAGCTCTATGGTTCACATTCAGCTGATATTCAACTAAATCCTCCAGGTCTTATGTATATGACCTTCCATCAAGCCGAGTTTTACACATTCTTAGTGTGGTTTGTGAGCTAACTGCAACCCTGTGCATTTGGCCCTCTTAAAATCTCTACTTTTCTTTTTGAAACCATAGCTCTTGATTATGCCATCTTCTCTCCACTTCTACTGCCATTTCCTTAGCCTTGCCGCTTTAAGCACCCTATGAAACCAGCAGAGAGACAGGAAGAGAAGAAGCCAGAGGAGAGAAGGAGCATTATTCCTCATAGAAGAAATTACACTCATCTCCCTCCTCCTTCCAAATCATTTCCTATAGAACTAGCAGGAAAAAAAGTTTTCTAAAATCATGTCTGATGGTATTGTCCCTCCCCAGATAAACCTCTCTCAATGGCTCTCCATTACCTTCTTCTTGGCCTCAGACCTTTTGTAATTCATTTCCCACCCTCATCTCCAGCCTTATTTCTCACTGTTTATCATCATGCAGCTTGCACACTCTGTCTCTGGCTTTTGCACATGCATCTCCCAGAGTTGAAAGCATCAGTCCTCAGCTTCTCTTCCTGGCTAACTGTAATTGCTTCTTCAAGACTCAGCTCTGGTACTTCCTCCTCTAAGAAGCCTTCCTTGTCACCCTAGAGTAAAATGTGCAGGTGCCCTTGCTCTCTGTTCCAATGGCTCCCAGGTTTACCTCTGTTATGATGCTCATTACCCTGCTTTAGAATTGCCTGTTCATCTTTCTTTCTAGAAAAATCCATTACTAGACTTTGAGCTCTTTGCAAACAATGAGTGTGTCTTTCATCTCTATAACTCTAGTGCTAAGAACAGTGCCTGGCATCAGTTTATTTTGCCAATAAAATTGTTCCTGGTTTTCCTTTTTCTTGTTCATCCAAGAAGAGTCCAGGGCAAGACAAAGAGTCCGGGGCATGAAATGGTAGAATTCGATTTAAGCAGAACCTGGATTTCAACCTTTTAATCTTTTAATGAATACAGTAAGCATTGAAACTATGCTACGCATTGTCATTACCTTACAAAGAATGTGAAGTGTGACTATAACTGAAAGCTATCAATGAGATGATTTTAATTTATCCTTACTGTAAAAGTGAAAATAAAACAAACAGAAATAATCTCTCATAAGTGGGAATTCTCTGAGACCCAATTTCCTCATGCAGATTGCATAGAGAAACAAGCCCCGGATTTTCTGGTCTGGGAAAATGGAAGACATTTAGATCCTGGTTGATTTGCCTTTTTGTGACAAATGAATGCCTCAAAGACACCCAAGCATTGTCCTCCAGTCATGGCCATCTTGAATGTTATTTAATACTGATAACAAGGAATGGTTTTACGGGAATGAGGGACTTATACAATCTCTGAAAGATTTCTAAAGACTTCTAGTTCTTCTTTTCTGAGATTATTTAAATATATATTTATTCAGTGGCAGTCTTTGAAGGATCCATCCAGTTAAAATCTATAATCACTAAGCCCTACATATTCTTAAAATAATGAAGGGCTTTTCTTTCTACAACTTCACTTTCCTGATCACTAAATTAGCCAAATGAAATTACCTATTTATTACTAACCATTTTATTCCCTAGGCTATGTCAGCAAGTGCAAGTGTGTGTGTGTGAGTGTGTGTGTGTGTGTGTCTTAAAAAATCTGAAACTAAGTTGCTCCTCAGAAACACAACTGTAGTCACCTTTCCCTTATAGTACCTAGGTAATTATCAATTGATTAATCTGTATATCGTAATGATTTGTGTCCCTACTTCTCTAAAAAAGCAAGAAACTGTTTTAAAGTCTAAGATAATTGAGACTTCATTACTTGTTGCAAAATAGAATTCATTTTAAGTGGTAGAGCCCCACTGGGGAGTGCTAACATGAATAATTACCATTACATGCAATCTACCAAAATGAGTAGTTTCATTGCATTTAGTGATAGTATAGCATCTTCAAATGTGATTGACATTTATATCTCTAATGAAAATTAGTACATTCTTCACACTTGCAGATTTTTTCTATGTTCCTTCTGTGGCAGCATAACTTCTTACTGCTTGTATATGCATTTGTAAATTAATGGGTAATGTTTGTGACAGGCAATGGATGAATGTGTTTTGCCGAGAGCTGTAGGGGAGGAGAACTATTCCTCTACCCTCTAGGTCCTTCTGGCTGGTCTAAGAATTAAACTAACATGAGATAGAACAACGAGAGAAAATCAAGTAAAGTTTAATAACATGTATACATGGGAGAAACCCAGGAAATCTGAGTAACTCACCAAAATGATGGAAGCAATTACCTTAAATACCATCGTCAGCTAAGGACAAAGGAGGATGTTGGGGTAGTCGTTTGGGACTTCAAAGGGGAGGAAGGCAATTTACATGGAGATGGAAAAGCAAATGTTTGATAAACAGATGTTGACTATGCCTTGCAAAGACAATGATAGATGGAGAAAACTTTGATCAAATGGGCCTTGCTGAGTTCCTCCCCATTTATCACACCTAGTTTATATCATAGTACAGTTATCTGCAGTATTAGCTCCTTCCTGGAACAGGCCTTCTATCTGAAATTCCTTTAGGCAGTTAGGGGAAGGCGAAAGTTTCTTTCAGAGTCTTTTGTTCTTAAAAATAATCAAGCCATAGAGACACTCATTTTGGGATGGCACATTCTAATCCCTCACAGAACCTAGACTCATATCATCTGATTCCTCAAAACAATCTTTTACGTTACATTCCACATTCAATTTAATTCTTTTTTCATGTGAAATGTGTGTTGAGTACCCTCTATGAGTTTAGTAATGTAGTACTTTGTGTCTCCAATTAGAAAAGTTCTATTAAAGGACTTGGGAAAGTGACCTGGGGATAGCCTTGACTGAAAAAACTTGAACAACAGCCGCCATATCTGGAATATTTGTTCTATGTCAGAAGGTGTGGTGTGTGCTTCATGTGCATTATTTCCAGCTCTTGGTAAAGGAGGAAGTATTATTTTACCCATTTTGCTGATGACAAAACTGAAGCTTAGAGCTCAGTAAGTTGTCCAAGGACAATGTTATAAGGTGGCTGGACCAATTCAAACACAGATGTGTCTGATGTTACAGTCTGGGCTTTTATCCTGACACAAGGTCGCAGCGAAGAGTACAGAGGTGCCACAAACTTCCACGTTACCTCTCATTGTCTTATCTTCCCAGACTCAAGAAAAACACAGAGGCTCCAACCAAGCATTTTCCTGTCTCACCCAGATCAGAACATATACTGACAGTGCCCGGGTTCCCTGGGTTGGGAATCAGTGTATCATTCAGTTGGTAATTTTCCTTTCTTTGGCTTCTGGCAGAAGCTCTCTCTAGAGCCAGAGCCAATTGTTTTTCTCTAATGACTTAGAGGGAGGGTAGCCTGAGGCCATCCTGAGAACTGCCAGTCTATTTATCATCTTTTTTGTTTGTTCCATGGATGATATCCAACAGGCAGCTTTGACTGGTCTCCTGGGGACAGATATGTTGATTGTTTACACTCTACAAAGAGAAACATTGGTAACAAGATTTAACTGTTTTGTAAAATTATGAATGCAATTTTTAAGCAATTATAAAAGTATATGCATACTTTTTAAAACTCATTCCTAGCAGCAAAAATTATTTATCAAGCTGATTTAGTTGCAATCAAATGTAGTGAGTAATAGAAAAAAGACATGTTAAGGATGCCGCAAACCTCCTTAGCTTGGAAACTTGTGAGAATATATAATTAACAGTTTATAACATTAAACAGTTAACACATCCTTATCTAGAAATAAAGAGATTTGGAGCAAGATCAAGAGCCAAACGCCTAGCCCAGGTGTTAAACCTGAGGGTGAGATCTCATCGGCTCAGTGAAATAGGACTCTTCTCCTAGAAAAAGTCTAGCTAATTAATTCCTGAAGAAAATATAGGCAATGCCTTTTTTAAAAAGATTACAGTTTCTTTTTATTAAGACAGAGAAGCAAAGATGAGCACTGTTTCCTGTTTTGGGCGTCACCTCTCTTCCTTACTTTTTGCCTTTGCTCCTCTTTGCCAGGTTTCTAGCCAACACCACATTCAGAGGCCTCAGTGGTTCCATCAATGTAAAAGGTTCCTCCATCATCAGCTCAGAAAACAACTTTTTCATCTGGAATCTGCAACATGACCCCCTGGGAAAGCCAATGTGGACCCGCTTGGGCAGCTGGCAGGGGGGAAAGATTGTCATGGACTATGGAATATGGCCAGAGCAGGCCCAGAGGCACAAAACCCACTTCCAACACCCAAGTAAGCTACACTTGAGAGTGGTTACCCTGATCGAGCATCCATTTGTCTTCACCCGGAAGGTAGATGATGAAGGCCTGTGCCCTGCTGGCCAGCTCTGTCTAGACCCCATGACTAATGACTCTTCCATATTAGACAGCCTTTTTAGCAGCCTCCATAGCAGTAATGATACAGTGCCCCTCAAATTCAAGAAATGCTGCTATGGATATTGCATTGATCTGCTGGAAAAGCTAGCAGAAGACATGAACTTTGACTTTGACCTCTATATTGTTGGGGATGGCAAGTATGGAGCCTGGAAAAATGGGCACTGGACTGGGCTGGTGGGTGATCTCCTGAGTGGGTCAGCCCACATGGCAGTCACTTCCTTCAGCATCAATACTGCACGAAGCCAGGTGATAGATTTCACCAGTCCTTTCTTCTCCACCAGCTTGAGCATCTTAGTGAGGACCCGAGACACAGCAGCTCCCATTGGAGCCTTCATGTGGCCACTTCACTGGACCATGTGGCTGGGAATTTTTGTGGCTCTGCACATCACTGCCATCTTCCTCACTTTATATGAATGGAAGAGCCCCTTTGGTATGACTCCCAAGGGGCGGAATAGAAGTAAAGTCTTCTCCTTCTCTTCAGCCTTGAATGTCTGTTATGCCCTCTTGTTTGGTAGAACAGTAGCCATCAAACCCCCAAAATGCTGGACTGGAAGGTTTCTAATGAACCTTTGGGCCATTTTCTGTATGTTTTGCCTTTCTACATACACGGCGAACTTGGCAGCTGTTATGGTAGGTGAGAAGATCTACGAAGAGCTTTCTGGAATACATGACCCAAAGGTAATACTTCTTTTTACTCTAGCTTTCTTTATTTTCCATTATAACTCCATATATTTTGTCTTATGCTACAGCATGTCTATGTCCTTTCATCTGACAAGAGAATATTCTCTCAGCCATCTGTAGAGACTAGTGCAAAAGTCTGCTGCTTAACTGAACTAAATATTTCCTTGTTTTATTAAGTGAAACAATGAAAATGAGGAGTTTTAAGGGGTGTTTATCCTAGAGAAAGTCTTTCTGGTAGAAACAGTTATTAGTGTAGTTTGTCCTTGTGTTGTTTGACTGTCTGACAAAATTACTATCAAGAAATAGTCTTACAGAGAATTTTCACCCAAAGCAGTCTTCAAAAACTGATTAATTAATTTTCTTGGGAATGAATGGAAATAAATAGTGGGACCCATATTTTAAATAGTAAAGAATCCTTTTTTTTGCCATTAAAAAATAATAAAATGAAAAGAACTAGCATTTTATCATAAGCAAAATCAGATGCTAGAGAACTGAATGCATATAGAACAGGGAGTACTGAGCTGAGGTGGCAGGATTAGCTAAGAACAGGGTGTCCTTAAAGAGTAGGGGAAGCTGTACAGTTGGCCACCTTAGGTTAGAGGAAAGTGCCAGCAGTTACATTGCAGTGTCCAAGGATATTCAAGAAAAGTGTATCTATTCCAGGCTGCCTTTAGTATCCTAGACATCTGACCCTAAGAGCAGGAGGGTAGAGTTCAGGTAGACAGGTAAAGCAGTGGTGATACTGGAGTAAGGACAGCCATGTCTGTGTTCTCTCTGGATTGAAACAGGAACCCTTTCAGTGAGTGGGGGTATGGAGAACCTATTCCAACCTGATAGGAGTAGAGAAGAGGGGGCTGTCAAAGTTCAAGGCAATTGGAATAGGGTTCAAGGGAGCCCTACACACCTGATGAGGAACAGAATGTAAATCCAGAGCAGAAGTGTGTTCCAATGCATAGGACCCACCTGGGAGAGACTGAAGACACCTGCAATTCAATGGGCCTACTCAGCACACACTGTGTTTAAAGCAACCTGAACTAAGGTGAGCATTTCAAGTTGTGAAACACTCTTCATGCCTTTTCATATACCTCTTCCCACACCAAGTCTGAAAGTATTGAAAGATTCACTGTAAATTTCTATTAAACATAAAAACTTCATTTCATAGAGCATCAACAAATAGGACATTTGCAACTATCTTTATCAAATGATGGAGTGGCCCAGAGGGCTGGTGGCAGCTTTAGAGAATCTCATAAACGGTTTGGATTAGGATATAAGATCTATTCTGCAAACAAATGAACATGAGAAGTTTGACCTATACACTGCAAACTCCTGGTAAGTGACATGAATCTCATGAAAAGAGTCAACAAACAATGGCTCAGGAACTAGGCAAGGAATTGCATTGCTTCTTAATGAACACTCAGGTGACACAAATAAAAGTGTCACCCTAAAGAGAGATTTTGGTGATGTTTCAGCATGCACACGCTGCACCAGTATTAGCAGCCTCTGTTTATCTGTTGCCCCAATAGACCTGTAGACCTCCCAAAGGTTCACCATCGCAATAAAGCCTTACTCAGATTTTTTGCAAGAATCTTGGCATTGTGACTCTTAAATTACAAACTCAAACTGAAAACCATTCAGCCCAATCTAGTCCCAAGAACAATCTAATATATGCCTGTCGTTGTGAAGATTCCAGAGTATTATCTTATGTAAAAAGATGAGCACAATACTGACTAGAATTTCATTAGTCAGAACCAGGGACTGCCAAAATTAAGTCTTGGATGCTATGTGTGAGAAACCTGCAACAATGATTATTTTAGGGAATTAAAAAGAAAATCATAAAGTATACACTGCAGTAAAACAATTTTTTTAAGCAAAAAGAAACAATGACTCCATCCCCAATTCTACAAGAATAAAAAGGTGACATTTTTATAAATCTAAAGCAGCCCACAAGACAAAGTGAGCAGAACTGGATAAAGTAAACTTTCTGTTATAGCTAGTACGTTCTTAATGAAGTGAGACAAGCCTAAATATAAACTGTTTTCAATTTGAGATAATAAATGAATTTCCACTAAGGTTTCCAAAAAGGTGTATATCTTTCCTAGTGTTGATTCTGTATTAAAGTCTCTCATTTATACAATTTTTTCATATAAAGAAACCTGTATTATTTGATTAAGCAATACTGGACATCTGGACTTTTGGCAAATAATGCTATTGACAGAATTGTTCCATTTTCTCCAGATGTGTGGTATTAAACAGATGACATAATGTCCTCACCCTCCCACAGGGAGTTATGCTTAAAATAATTTCCATACCCGTTCAGTCTCTCAGCATTCATTCTTAAGTATATTGCGGTTACTCACATGAGAGCTTTTCTCTCCTCCCAATGCTCAATTCTTTGAGGGATTGTATCCTTTTCTTACAGCAAATGAGGTGGAGAAATTCAGAGGTAAATAAGCCAAAGAGGGGAGAAAACAACTTAGAAAGTTATAAACATGCCGAAGTTTAGAAACAAGTGAAATACTGTCAAAGTTCAAGGAAAGGACGATCACCTTAAACTTAGTGCATCAAGGGGAAGTTTAATTAACAAGATAAAAATGTGTGCTTATTCTTGAAAACTACTCGAAAATTGGACATGTGCATCAGGGGAGGAGGAACGGACATTCCAAGCAAAGGAACAGAGTGACCTGCTTAGAGGTGGAAAGTATGAGGCATAGTCAGGATATCTTGAGGCGTTCAATTTAGCCACAGCATATGTCACATGGAGGGAGGAGGTGAGATCCAAGTGTGAAAATTAAGTTCAGTTGAGATAACAGAGACTCTTTGACATCCGGCTAAGAAGAGTGGACATCTGACAGTAGAGACCCATTGACATTTCGAACAATGGAATAGCACAGAGGAGCAGGCTCCATTTGGAATGGTTGCTTCCGCAGCAACAGGTAAACAAGATTGGAAGAGAAAGACAAGTGGAGTTGAAGTTATAGCTGTAGTCAATGATGGAAAGAAGAAAGGCTGCAAGAAATATTGTGGTGATCAAATTGGTAGGACTTGGAAATTAATTGGGTGTGAGAGGCAACAAAGAGTCACATCTTCAGAGTTGCAGGCCTGAGTGTCTGAGATGATGGTACCATTCAAGGAAGCAGAAAAGGCAGTTTATGGGCTCAAAAATACACTGATCAGTTCCTTTTCATACATGGTATTTTAAAATCTGTTTTGGACATCCAAGTGAAATCCAGCAGCATTTGGAAACGTGGAGCCAGAGTTCAAGAGTGAGATTGAAACTAGTAGGAATCCTAGACAGAGAGGTGCTACCGTGTATGAAAGCCCTTGGGAAGTGTGAGATCCCCAAGGGAGAAGGTGGCGGGAAGAAAAATTGCTTTTTGAAGGAAAGCAACAGGCATAAAGAAGTCCCAAGATGTTGGAGTATAGGATTTGAAGAGAGATGAGGTGGAAGATAAGGAGATAAAGGTGCCCTGTAGTAAAATCATGCAGGCCCTTGACCCTCTAGCAATAGAATTCTGACTTTTTGAGATGAGGATTGATATTACCCCACCTGTCACGTCTAGCTTCTTGCCAGTAGTTATCAGACCTCTCAAAGGCTGATCAGTTCCCAGTCCAAACCATGAGAATTAGCAAGTGTGTATGTGTGTGTGTGTGTTTTAAAGTCTGATGAAACTGGGTTTATGTGATTTGCTTTTTTTCAGTAGTTTGCAAAATTCCATTTTGATTTTTCAATTTTACTTGATAGCATTTTAATTCTGATAAGTGAAAGCATACCATGGAAGTCACAGATCTCCTGTGGTTTTCTTTGGACATTTGACTTTCTGCTGTAGGTAAAAAATCCGCTAAATCTGAATGAGAGGTGACATATATGAAGATTCTTCACCCCTCACTCACGATCTGTCTCATTTCTTTTCATCTCCTTTCACTTCCTCACCTACTGGATATTAGGACACTTCCATTCTTCCATGCTGCCGTTTTCAGCCTGTTTTCACTACTCACAGCTCTGTTCATTCACACTTCCTTGGGCCTCCACATTAATGCTGTTGAACCCCTGCCTCCTTCCCTTCTCTGACTCTTCTTTAGTCATCTTGGGATAATCTCCCCATGTTCTAATTGTGTGTCCGAAAACTTTGAGAGAAACAACTCTCAGACTTCCCTAGAAGCATTTTCTTAAGAAATGTGCTCCTAAGAATCAATGACTTCACTCTTAGAGGCCATCCAAGGACCCCAAAACCCCACAAGTTCCATCTACTCTTTCCTTAAAATGACTTTTCTGTCTCATATAATATTTCAAATTATAATAAGTGTTTTCTTATTTTTTGTGTAAATAATTTATATTTCTAGCCCAAAATTTTGGCTATTTTTTTTTATATCAGTCTTGGAATCTAACCACCACTTCTAAAATATCCATATGGGAAAATGTGTTTGGATGAAAACCTATTGATTTAAAAAGTGAGATTTGTGGTCTGTATTTATACACAGTCCATCAGTAAATTGAGTCCTGGCCACATAAGTATCTGTAACCAAGATATCAGATAACTTACAATGAATATAATAGCTCCATTTTTCTTCTTGATCATTATTGATTAGCATGCTGGCTATATATTTAGCACAATTAATAAAACTGTAAATAATTAAAATGTAAACATTTTATCACCATTTCAGAGTTGAGATTCACTGCCTTCAACTAACTACTTTGAATCAGAAATAAAATTAAAAGCCAAAGGCTGTGCAGGACAGACCAATTTATGATTCACTGCATGTTGTGGGAGCCAAGGCAGGTTAGAATACTTTTTTTTCTGAGAGGGGGTCAGAGGGAAGAAATAAGCTTGTTGCTGGCTGCTCCTACAGATAACACCAAGGGAGAGGGACTGGCCTGCTGTGCAAATAAAATTCAAGAGGCTGGTTCTAGCCTCACTTAACTAAACTATTTCTGCCTGAATAATTTAGTTTACACTAAAAGTAATATATGTAGCTTCTCACAGCCTCCCACCGACTCTTCTGGGAAGAGGCTCCATGCTTCAAAGCAGGTGGGCTCTTGAAGCATGAGACCATGAAAGCAAGAATTTATGAGTGATATTTTTGATAAAGCTTATATGGGTATTTCTCTGACATAGAGCTAGCACTATTCATTATAGGCAATGCAGAAAATAGAGGAAAGTAGACAGATGGAAGCAAGTACCCATTGTCTCATCATCCAAAGTCATTTCCTCTTAGCATCTTAGAATGATTGACAGGTGAATAGAAACTGCTGTATTATTTATATCCAGCAATCTACTGAGATCTAAGACAAGATGAAAAACATCACTTCATAAATCACAAATTACATGGAAAAATAAAGCACTTCCTCCCCTCATAGAGCTCACTTGGTCGAATTGAGCGGATACATGAGCTTTTGAAATGGGCTATTTGCTGATTTTAGTGAACTTTCTAGTTCTTCTTTTCCAGTTTCTCACACAAAATACCCCTTTTAGGCCTGTGTCTCTAATATAGAAAAAAAAAGTGTCAGCTTGTTAGAGGAAATAAGAAGCTAGTGTCATTTTTGCACAGGCAAATGGTGGTGCTGCTTTAGAAAAACAGTTCTGGGGAACATTCAGGTAAATATTAAAAATTAAATAGACCTGCTGTGAAGGCAAGAGTAAACTTTAACCAGAAATATTAAAGTAAAGGCCACTCACATAGCCCTAGTAGGAAATGATAAGTATTTCCCCAAATAATAAAAACCACCTTTATTGATCTCCATATAACAGCATGTGGCTGCCCAATAAAACATTTGAATTCATACAATAAAAGCTGGCCTTGAAGAAGGGAGGGGTGCCAGAACTCCCAGGCAAACAAGACAGTGAAAATGGGGTTTGAGATGAGAGGAAAGAAAACTGAACTACGCCAAACCATTCATTTGTTCTTTCTTTAATTCATCCAATAATGGCAACTTCTGTTCCATGCACCAAACTAGCGGCTAGCAATTTAATACTGAGCAACACACTGTCCTCGCAACATGGAGTTTAGTGCGAAAGAAAGACATTAATCAAGGGAGCACACAAATCAGCTAATGATTTAAACCATGGTAAGTTACTGTAAAGGAAAATACAACAGAATCTGAGAGGCTTGCAAGAGACCTGATCTGAATGGAAAATCAGAGAACACACCCCCTCTACCAACCCCACCTCCCTCCCATCCCTCGCCCCGCCTTTAGGAAAGTAAGTCTGGATGCGATCTGAAGCATTTAAGTGAGCTAAGGCGAGTTGGGAGGGTGGTAAGAGAAGAGTATCTCAGGTGATGGGGCAGCGTGTGCAGAAGCCCGAGACTGGAAGGAGAGGAGCTCAGTCACGACCACCCACCCAACTGTGAGCTATGAGACTGGAAAGCCAGGAAAGGGGGGACAAGCATAGGCCAAGTGATAAGTTAGAGGATTTTGATCGCCAGATATGCTAGAGAGAAAATTTCTCAAAAGAAGAAAAATCCAAGAAGTGCTATAGTCTGAGGAGAACTGCACTTCCCATGGGTTCCATGTACTCACAGATAGAAAACATAATAAAAGAAACATCCCATTCACTTTGGCAACAAAAATTCATAAGAGATCAGGGAAGTGTCCTCTATAAAAACTGTGTTAAAAGAAAACAATTTTTAATGCACAAAACATAAAGGATGGGTTGGATAAAAAATTAATGTGCTGATGGTTGCACATATCTTGTGAATATACTAAAACCATTGAATTACACACTTTAAATGGGTGGACTGTATGGTATGTGAATTATATCTCAGTAAAGCTGTTTTAATAATAATTAAATAAATACACACACACACACACACACAACGTGCCATATTACCAAATTGGAAGACTGAATATTTAAAGATGTCAAATTTTCCCTTGGTTAGTTTATGGGTATAAACCAATTTCAAGCAAAGTCCCAAAGGACTTTTTTAAAATTTATTTGTTGCTAAAACTTCTAAAATACATATATTAAATTTAATATAAAAAATAAAAGATTCAAGGGATTTGTTCTTCTAGATATTGAAATCCTCAATATTAGTAATAATAATGGAAAAGCTAATACTCACTGACCACTCTCACATGCCAGGCACTGTTGTAAACAATGTTAATATAGTACCTCCCCTCATAAGCGGTCATGGAAATTAAATTAATCCAAGTAAAGCAACTTGCATAGTGTCTGACCCCTAGGGGGCACAAAGTAATAATAAAAATAATTAAAGGTCTTATCAGATTTTAATACCAATATTGATTATACTTATCTTGAATAATTAGCTCTCTTTCTCTCTCTTTCTCTTTGTCTTTCTCTCTCTCTTTCTCATTGTCAATGAGAACTGGTAAATGGCAAGATTCTCTTTTTGAGCTAACTTCCAGAGAGCTTGGAGGCAAATTTCTTGCCCACTGATAGCAGATTTATTGTCATTGCAGTATGCATTTTCAACATCATTCCTGGCTTCCTGCTGTTTCTTTTTCTACTTCATCCTATTTTAATTTATGCCTCTTGTGTCTTACGTGACCTTTAGGCTGCCTTAACTCTTGTCAGGAAGAGAGCAAGGCATACATTAAGTAATGTTAAAATTAAATAATAGATAATGAATATTAATAGCAATTCAGAAAAGAAATAAAATTGACCAACAAATATAAAGAATCTTAAATCTTACTTATAATCAAAGAAATGCTAACTGAAACAGTAATGAGATGATATTTTTACCTATCAAATTAGGAATTGTTTACCGATAATTCCTGATCTTAGTGGGAGCACATTAAGAATGGCTCCAGCATGCATTGCTATTGGGAGGGTGAGTTGGTACAATATGCTCATCAATCAGTTTGGTCATTTGTATCAAGAGCCATAAAAGGGTTCATGCCCTTTCACCCTTGACTTCCACTTCTAGGAATCTGTCCAAAAGAAATAACTTAGTATATGGACAACAATTTAGCGCAAGGATTCACCACAGTCTTACTCAAAATGGCAAAAACTTGGAAACCATGTAAATGTGCAAGAATAGCACAATTAATACATTATAATATTCCTATATGCTATAAAATGTAGCCAGTAAAAATGATTTTGAAGAGTCTTTGAAATGTCAAAAATCAAAATAAAATGTTAAGTGAAAAGTTGGGATAAAAACCATACGCTTTCTTTCCAATTTTGTAATTTACATATGTACATGTAGTAAAGAGAAGTGACTGGAAGGAAATATAACACAATATTAATAGCACTGATGTCTGAGCAGTGTAATTATGGGAAACATTTACTTTATCATTTCCACTCCATATTTTCTACAGTGTTCATGTATTATTTATGTAATGAGAAAGTACATAATAAGCCAAGTAAGAATGAGAATAATTCAGACATGAGACAATGGTCACAGCAGCAATGTTTGCTCCACATGCACTTCTGCTGCCTGCAGCCTTTCAAGTCTAGGTAAGGCAAGTTCCTCAGTGAGTAGTACTCCCACAGTGAAATGTCTACATTGTAAAGATGCTATTCTTTCCAAAGAGACTTTCAGAAGCAAATTTCCATTCCCACCTAGTTTATTGCCTTCATAGGACTTAACACTGTCTGAAACGGTCATGTTATCTATTGGTTTACTCGTTAATTGTCCACTGTATCTTGCTTACCACTGGATCCTCACAATGCTGGGTGAACAGTAAACATTCAGTAAATGTTGTTCAATTAATAAATGAATGAAAAATGGCAGCATCATTGCATATGGGGTATAGTCTTCTTCAGGGACTACTTGGAAATCAATAATTTTGATAAGATCGTTCAAAACAATTCTCCTACCAGATGCTGTGGAACAAATGAAGGAAAGCCAGTAAGGGGCAACATACAACGATATGAAGGGCAAAGTCTTGGTGTGGACAGATCTAAGATTGATATATGCCTCAATCATAGGTTAGTTGTGTGAAGTTTGACAAGTTACTTACCATGGCCTCTGTGTCCTCCTTTGAGAGGATTACAGGAGATAATGGATGTGAAATATCTAGCTGAAGTTCAGATTCCATCCACTACTAGATTATGAACTCCACGACACTGGAGACCAGATCTATCTTATGCACCTGTATCCCCAGAGCCTAACCTTAAGGCAATCACTCATTTAGATAAGTGTTGGGTAAATAATGGACTTGGCTCTGAGGCCAAGCAGGGTGACCAACATGTATCTAAGAGGATAGAGGCAGAGGGCAGGAGCACCACTCTCTTGGAATTGGAGAGTGTACCCAAGTAAGTTCCAAATTATATCCCAGAGTGACCTGGAGTGTTTGGGCCATGAGATGGATATAATCAGATCATCAAAGCAAAAAAAAAAAAAAACTAAGGTCATGATGCCCATCCCTAAGCTAAGGGTCAAAGACTTAGGATCCTTGAATGGGAACATGAGACAGATAACGCTGCCCCAGCCTAGATGGTTCCGCATCCCCTGCAGTGGATTGTGGAGTGAGTTTAGAAACATTTAATGGTCCAGTAAGGATCAGACACAGAGTACGTGACACTTAGTAGGAGTTGAAAAAACATTTCACTTCCCTTCCTGAATGTTCTTCAATTCAAGGAACTTTGGGAAAATCATCAAGACTTTGCTAATTCAGGTTGATAAATGGAAAACTGAACAAATGAGCATGTAATCTGTTTATTTCCTCACCTACTTCCACAATAATTTTGAGATGGCATCTTTACAGAATTTTTTAAGTAACTGCAGCTTTATTACTTTCAAATAGATACAGTAATTCATACTAACTGCAGCAAAGTGTTTCCAATTAGACACCCTGCTGGATTTGCTTTAATGAATGTCTAAGATCACTTCCTTCATTTGAATACAAACAGAGAATGTGCTACACTTTTGCAAACCCTTCTCTTAAATCAGGGGGAAATTGGCTTATAACTTTGTTGACATTATTAACCTGCTTAGCAAGCACTATCTTTATACATAGATAGTTTCTGTACCGATGAATGTCATAGGATATCTATAAACATTCACATATATCTTATATAATTATAACGAATTATCCACATGCATGTCTATCTACTGTGTGTTCACACACATATATTTATATTACTTAAGAAGTTAATGCAGCTTAAATGAACCCACTCGTTTGTAATTGGGGAGAACTAAGTTACTTCAGGTCACTCTTGGACACAATGTGGAAATCTCCTGGTTGCACCTTCCAAATGCAGATAAGAGGTGCTCTCACTTCTGCTTCTAGCCTGCTGGTCTCATCTTAGCCACCTCTGCTTGGTCTCACAACCGTTCAAACCATTCAAACCATTCTCATACTAGATGCTATGGAATGAATAGAAGGTGAGCGCCAGTAGGGGGCGATGCAGTATGAACAAATGGCAAAGCCTTGGTGTTGGACAGATACATGTTTGATGCAATTTAAGTTTGATAGCTTGCCCTGTGAAGAATTTTGTTTTCGTGCTTAATAAACGTCTATGTGTGTCTGAAGAAGTTGCAAGTAACCCCCAAAAGGGCTCCTATTACGTCTAAAATACATATTTTAGCTCCACAAACACTACAAGTTAAGCTGAATGCTGGAAGTTTTTGATTTAGCCTCAACCTTTTAATCCTTAGTCAGATCAGAGCCAGCATGATCTAACCAACAGTGTATCCAGCAGCAAGTCAGGAGGCTTCACTGTGACTCAGTCTGCGAAATTCAGTCAGCTAGGGCTCAGTTTTCCCAATTGCAACTGCATCTCAGCCTGCTCCGGCCAACTGCACAGACATATATAAAATACATATGATGTTATTCATAGCTTAAGTTCAGTTTTGTCAGTATCCGTTAATATTTTTCAAACTCAAGAAGTACACTTACTGTGGCATTTTATCAGAAAGCTGCTGCCTAAAAAAATAACATGCCAAATGACAGAAAATTTTAACAGTGCCAACCAAAACAGGACCTATCAATGTTTCCTTAAATTATATTTTAACTAGGGAGTTTTTTCATGCATGATTTGAAGACACAGAGTTAACGGAAGTGAAGCTATTGGAAAATAAGAATGTAAGTGAAGGTAGGTACGTAAATACCTGGATCTCCTGTAGTTTAAAGTGATCAGTCAGCATCCTGAGGGTCATAATAAGACTCCAGATATAACTTGGGGAACAGGAACTGAAAATGTGGTCAATAAATAATAATGATAATAATGACATTTATTGGTGTCTGTTATGTTCCAGGAACTCTGCTAACTGCTTCACGTGGATTTCTCTCATTTAAACTTTACTGCATCCGTACAGATGAGGAAATGAGGCTGAAAGAAATTAGGTAACCCGTCTAAAGCCATATAGCTAATAAACGGCAGAGGCAGGATTCCTATCCAACACTATCTGACTGTGAATTATTCCTACTCTGTGTTTCATTTACACATGCAATAAGAACATCCTCCTCAACCTGATTTATTCCAACCAACCCTCTGCCCACCCTGGACTTAGTCTGCTCACACACAAAGATGATTCAAGGGCAGAGACTGCTGCTGAGGCTGCGACATTTGAATCTATGCACACACCGTATATGATTGAGTAAGGGATGAAGATATGAGAGACACAGATCCAGGAAAGATTAACTCCCACTCCATCCCCACCATCATCAACACTACTACCCTACCCAGGGAAGTGCTGTCACAAGAATCTGCCCTCCTGGGTACCTCATAAACTAAGAAGGAGCTATTTATCTGCATAATGTCTTCCAGCCACCACCACTCTGGCATTCTGTCACAGCGTCAGATGCTGCCCTGCCCCCCCGCCCTGCTCCCTGTGAAGTGGCAGCTTCTCTTCTCTTCCTGACCTGCAGTTACAAATCTCCGATTGAAGCTGTAGCATCTGAGTATGAACTTTGGTGCTAATTCATCTTCCCACTGTTAGACCCCTCACACTGTTACTCTACTCCACCTTCAGCACCACTCACATAAATTTTGTTCAAAGAGAACAAAGACCGCATCAGTTTATATCTCCTCTGAAATATATTAGATATATAATCTAAACTATACTGTTGGAAGGCTAGAAATAATCTGCAGTCATTAAGAGGAGATTGGTTAAAGTAGGGTACATTCCTTCATGGAAATATGATGTTGCTGTTAAGAAAAAAAAATGAGCTAGATATATATTGTCTAGTAAAAATAGTTGATTATAAAAAACATATATAAAATAAAATAACCTGTAAATACATTCTACTAAGATTTTTAGTTTCCTGAATTGGCAGTCACATAAAGGGTTGGTTCCTCAGCAATAGAATATCCAGTCATGTGCTGCATAACGATGCTCCCATCAACGACAGACCACATATACAACAGTGGTCCCATAAGATTAGTACCATATAGCCTAGGTGTGTAGTAAGCAACACCATCTAGGTTTGTGTAACTACACTCTATGATGTTTGTACAACAACAAAATTGCCTAACGACGAATTTCTTAGAACATGTCCCCATTATTAAGCGACGCATGACAGTAATGATATCAGAGGCACCTCAGATCTTTCTTCCTGCCACAGGTCCTGAAACTCTCCTAACAGCTATTTCTTTGTATTAAGAGATTTGCCTCCAGACGGCCACTATATAGACTGCATGTCTTTTGAGATAAGACAAATGTTCCCTGAAAGAGGTGAAATTCTGTTAACTTCCTATAGAGGTTATTAATTTAGACCAGATGATTCTGCTTACACAGAGAACAGGGGCTGTACCACTGGACAATGTGATGAATTTTAGGGAGAAGACACCAACCGTCAGCTTCGTGCAAGAAGAGACCAAAGGATAAAGTAGTCAGCATAGATTGCTACCAAGATTCAGCCCCCTCTCACTGTCTCCTTCTCATAGCTGAAGTCACTTCTCCCTCACGTTCAGGCACAGCTCTCTTTCTTACCTTTCTCCTAACCAGGCTCAGGAACTAATCCTATTCTCCTTCAGGAAGAATTTAAGATGCCCTGTCTAGATTTTTTCTCCTCAGAAGTGTGGTCCAAAGACCAGCCATTTTAGTATCTCCAGGAGCTTGTTAGAAATGCAAAATCTCAGACCTGACTCCAGACCTACTGAACCAGAACCCGTAGTTTAATAAGATCCCTGGGAGTTTCATATGTACAATACATTTGGAGAAACATTGTTGTAGGTCTGTTCCTACATGAATCAGCATCAGGTCACTTTGCTGCTGGCCCCACTCCTATCTTTACCCTTCAATCAGTGCCATGTTCCAGGACTAAATTTTACCTTTATCTTATAATTGGCATTATGCCCTATTAACAAGTTCAAGGTTCCAGTGATTTCCATACTGTGATTCTGCCTAGCTCTGGTCCTCTCCCAGCATCCAGGAGATGCTTTGGCTCAGAGCCCTAGTGTGCCAGCTATGATTTTAGCCCAACTGCTAGACATCTTGGATGACAGACCTATAGACTATTGTTCTTCATTGTCCACACAGAATTCTCCCTACCCCACTGTCGAACTGATCTATCCTACTTGTGTGCCTTCTAACCAAATCAGCAACACACTGGTCCATCTTCTAAAGAATTTCAGAAAAGAGTCCCTGGTCTCTGTCACTGGTCTACCCTCACTTCCTTGTGTTTCTTTGTAAGCCTTTTCACTCTTGTCCTTTCCTCTGTGGAGCTAGTAACCAGCTTATCAGCTTCTCTTTTGAACCATTATTAACCCATTTCTCACCCTGCACTTCACATCACTTGACAAATCATTGTTTCCAGCTCATCTGAAGGAATGAAAGGTCTTGCCCATGTGTTCACATAATGTTACCATAGGGCACAGGTTCTTATTTACAATAGAGTGCTGAAAGCAGAAAATGTATTACATATAGGAAATACAAGCTTTTTCCAGATCCAGTCATTTTCTTCTCATTTTTATATGCTTTTAGAAAATGACAATTTTGCTTCACTAATATGACAAATAATAACGATACAAGCCATTTGTCAAGCACTTCATTGCTTTCCAAATGCTTCCTCTTCAGCACCTCAGTTTATCCCCTACATCTTTGTGACAGAAAAGGCATTGGCTAGGGAAGAAGACTGAGGCACAGAGGAGTTAAGTGATGATGCTACTTGAACCCAAGCTTCCTAATGTCAGATCCATCACAGTTTTCAGTACAATGTGCTGCCTCATATTAAACTATATTCAAAAACTTATTAAGCATACAAGGGTAGGAATGCTTACATCTCTCAATGCTTTGCTCAGCATTTCAGAAACGTAATTTGAGAAAAATAATTATCAGAACACATAAGAAATTTGTAATATGTTCATTTAATTACTGCTTAATGTACATCTATTACTTGTGAATTACCTTCGGTTTTTAGATGGCTTAAACTTTCAGGGAGTGGAATATTTTGCAGGTCAAATATAAAATCAAGCAGCCAATATACTTGGAGCCAAACTGAAGTCCAAGAATGCAGACTATATTTTGCTTTGTGCCATGTACCAAATGACTAATAGGCAGCAAGGGCTTTCAGGGTTATAATTTTAGCCCAAGGTTCTGCTAACTACATGAAATCCTTGAGTGGTTTATGATATCATAAGGTAAAATTATAGCTCCCCATGGGGAAAAGTTGTTGAAATGCTTTCAGCCATCGGGCACCATAACTAGCCTGTCCTCTATAGCAATCATAGGAAAAACTATATTAAAAGCCTCATCTTATTGACTAATGACTTCAAATATAGAAATTTTGTAAAATGAGAATGGCAGGCAGGCAATTCCTTCATCCATCAGTTCCATAAATATGTGTGTCACCACATGTCCGCCACTAAGACAAGGGCTGGGTTACAACAGACAAGTCAGATCCCTAAGCCTACCCTCAGAGAACTTTCATTTTAGCAGAGGAATCAGACATTAAATGACCATAACTATGAGATAAGTGTTATGATGATGGACAGAATGCTGTGCCAATGGGCTAACAGGAATCTGACCAACTGGGGAGGGTGGGACACAATCCGAGAAGGCCGCCTTGAGGCAAGAAACATAGAGCTGAACTCTGAATGATGAATCAGAACTATGAAGGCTAAGAGGAGGGGAAAACTCATTCTTAACAAGCACACAGAGAGTGAGAGAGGAAAAGGGAACTTGGAAAGAGAACAAAGAGATCAAACCTCCCTCCAAACGATAGGAACAGCTGTGTGGATATGTTAGAGGAAAAAGTGGTAAGGATCAGAAAATAATGCAACATATACATTAGTAAAAATGTACATATAGGTATTTCTCATTATATCTATCTATAATATATATATATTCTATACTATATATCACAATATATGTATGTGTATATCATATACATTATACATATATACATTATATATGCACATATATTATGTTATATATTATACATATAGTACTACAAATATATATACAATGTATATAATATATACATACATATATAATATATGCAAATATATAATATATACAAATATATCATAATATATTGTATAGAGTACAAGCATAAATAAATGTCTATAAGATGTATGCATATACATAATGAGAAATAATATAGTATATATAATACAGTATATAATATATGCATATTTTACATCTGTGTGTACGGATGTATATAGGCACATGTGTGTGTACCAGAGCAGAATTTGAAATGAGAAAACTCCAAGCCATTTTTAATAAAATGCTTCATCTCCAGTCACAAAGGAAAAGAATAGCTTAAGATTCAAAGACTATAGAGATAATATTCAAAGGGTAACTAATTAGGATAACAAAATCAGATAAGATCACAAAATACTATATTGAATGGAAGAATAGGTACAAGATTTTAAAAGAGACCGAAAGGTTATTTAATGTGAAACATTTACTTAGTGAAGATGCCATTCATTTTGGAGGAGAATATAAAGATTGCCACCAAATGGAAAAGCCCAGAGTTACTGACCACACGAAGCCGTCTCTCAACAGTATTTCCATATAATTCCAAACAAACAAATTACATTATTATTTTCAGTGATAATACAATTTTCATTTGTATCACACTTTATAATATACATAATATTTTCTCATCTTAGTGAGTAGGTACACTCATAGTAGAGTTTTAGTACAGTTAAATATAAATAAATCATCTAAAGTCATACACATAAAATGAAAAATAGACACAAGAGAGGTTATGTTTCAGAATATCAAACTATATCAATAATAAGTGGAAGGAAAAAATAATTAAGAGAAAGAAACCAATAGAACAAAATACTTACTTAAATATGTGCCCCAAGTTCTGAATAGAGATCCTTAGACATAGGAAGAATTGGTTTGGGTTTTATGGTAATTATTAGTAATTCTGCTAATTGGTTTCACTGAGAAAGCAACATTTTTAGAAAAAGTCTCAACAAAGTGCCATTTATGAGACACATGTAAAACAGACCTAAACTAAAAAATTAAAAGCTTGATTAATATAGTTCAAAAAGTATAGAAATTATTTTTAGGTGTATTTTGTCAGTTTAGAGTTTATCATAAATTCAAAAATAGTAAAAGTAACCTAAATGTTTATCTGCTCTCTGAAAAGCTGTGTGCTAACCAAGCATTACAATGAAACTCTGAAAATAATGAAATATTTTAACCATTTTTTCACTAAACTATGATATAGTTATATACAGAAAGAATCTAGCTTTGGAGAATTATAATTCTTATAAAATCTTACTCAGATGTCATTCCTGAGACAAGTGGCATGCAGCAACTGAAGTTTTAATAGCCATTCATACTTGGAATTTTTTATGCATTAACAACACTTGTAAAAATGAACAGCCTTTTCCAAAAACAATAACTCAAAAATAAATGGAGACGTTTGTGCAAATGTTTCATTTTTGAAAATCACTTCAACCTAAGTCAAACCATGGAAGAGTTTAGCTCAACAGAAATCTCTTCCTCCCTCCATTCCCCCCTAAAAAGTCACAGGGATGTGAAAATAGGATTATAATGGAAGCTGTCTTGCAACATTAACTGGGAGTTCATTCCCTTAAAAGCTATAATCCACGGATGTTCTACAGCCTTTTTCTTTCAGCAATTATGCATATTAGAGGAAAGCCTGGATACATAGAAACTAAATGCTGATAGAAAACCAAGCCTCAGAAAAGACAAGTTGACTTGACTAGGTTGATCTGAAGGAAAATATGAAAGGTAACTAGGCTGCCCAAGTCCCTTGTGGCCCTGGTCCAAAGAGGTTGGGAAAAGCGTGAACACTGCAGCCACAGGGCATGGCACAGAGCTCAGTGCCTGGGACCCCTGCTCAGCCCACTGGCGGTCAATTCCCCCCTGGGGGACGGTGCCGTCGGTGCCGTTGGTAGGAGGAGGATGTTGGGAACTACTGGCTCTCCAGGGAATTTAATGCAACAGTTGCTCTTCTAAATAGACAAACTGCTACACTAAATACCTCAAACCCACTTATTTCTTGCATTTTCTCTTCTCATGGGGTGCAATGGAAAGATCCTCATGAAAACCGCCCCATCTCATTTTAACCATCTATGTATTTCCAGAACCTAGTACAGAGCCTGACACTTGATGAACATTTGCTGGGAAAAAAATGAAAGAACTCTAAATCCTGTTTCAAGTTAGAAAACTTGCGTTTGAATTTTGTGTGTGTTATATAACTGGATTTTGTGATCCTGAGCAAGAAATAGAAATGAAAATAATACCTACTCATAGCACTGCCCTTAGGCAATTATGAGATAATGTATATAAAATCCCTGAGCACAGCAAGTGGCCTGTATCAATGCTCTGTAATTATTTATTAAATCGAAATTCTCAGGAGCTGTCGATGACCATAATCCCAGAGTTGAAGGTGACCAGATGAATGAAGAAGGACAGATTATACCTACTATGAGGGCTGAGGATCCACTCTAGTTCTTTCTCTCACACCTCTAACAATAGGCCAAGACCTAATGCATCCTTGACTTCTCCAAGAATTACAGCCAACATTCATGGCATTCAGGATTTATGCTTTGATACACGTCTTTGAAATAAAGCCTGTGACCAATTTTAAACAGGAAATCTCAGAAGCAGCCCAGAAGTATTACCAAGGAATATGAAATTTATCTGTAGAATTTACAGACTTATAACAACCCTCCAAGCAAGTAGCATAAATTTTAAAATCAGAAAAGAAGACACCACACACACACACACACACAAACACAAGGGGAACTTACTATGCCCCTCATCATCAAATTAATAAATCAGCCAGCAAGTTGTTCTCTGTTCCTAAAGTCTGTGGAAGACATGAAGAACAGTGTACACAGTGTTCGTCCTCAGAAGTATATAATCAAGTTAAGATTAAAACACTGCAGTATAACTAGGGAAGGAAGCGCGTTCACCATTAAGTACCCAGTGAGGACGTCAGTATCCCCGACCGCCCTATGCAAAGTGGCCACCCCACCTGACTTTCTCTCTCAACATAGCATTTTTTATCTTCATTTCTTTAATTTATTATAATCTGTAATTACTTGGTTTGCCTTTTGTTAATTGTTTTTCTCCATAAGTTTAGAGACCTTCTCTATGTTATTCATAGGGGTTATCAACTGGGACACAGAATACATATCATATATATGTGCTGAATTAATAGGTTCTTTGTTCTTGAATCTATCCCCTGACCCAGGGAGCCTAACTTAGGTGGCAGGCAAGATCGAATCAGAAATATGCTTGAAATCTTTCAGTAAGAAATCATCCATTTCTTCCTCCAATGTTTTTTTCTACCAGTTAATATAATTCCAAAAATATTAATGAGGCACTGTGATGGTTTCTAAAAGAGTTCAAAGAAACTCATATTCCCTTCAGAAATACATTCAAGTAAACTAATTGCACTACCCTGTGATTAGTGAAATAATAAGAACATGTGAAAGGGAGAGGTGGTTCCCACAAGGATAATTATCTCTTTCTTGGGAAGATCAGAGAAGGCTTCTAAAAAGAGATGGCAACCTAACTAAATTTTAAAGGAAGAATAAGGGAAATGGAAATGGGAATTCCAGGCAGACGTAATTAATAGCATGTGCAAAGGCGAAAGTGAGCCAAATGACATGAGCATCAGGCTTAGAGACGGAAGACTGTTAAATTTCTGGATCTTCATTTATAGTTGTTACCACTCTATGAATTACCGGTTACTAGAATAATACCATAGAACAACAAACCACAAAACATCAGTGGCATACAACAAAAAGCATTTGCATAGCTCACAAGTTTGTCAGGTTCAGCTGATCTAGTCTGGGCTCATTTACATATTTGGGGGGCAGCTGGCTGCTGGCTGGTCTGGAGTGACTTCAATATTTGCTAGCTCTGCTCCCCATGTCTCATCCTTCATTCAGCAGGCTAAGTATGTCCTTCTCATGATGATAGCAGAGGGCTATAGCATAAGCAGAAAGGTACAACCTCTTTTCTAAGACTATGCTTACGTTATGTCTGCTAACATTCCAGAGACCAAAGCAAGTCACCTGACTGGCCAGGGCCAGAGTCAAAGAGGGAGGGCACTCACAGTGACATGGCAAAGGGTGGGAATCAAAGCAGGGAGAATTGGAGCCATTAATACAATCAATAGACTACACCCACCTAATGTCCCTAGGGTTTGATGTCATCTTCTATAAATGGAGAACACAGCACTTCCTCCCTCCTGACATCCCAGGGTTGTTGAGGGGACCTGTATAGAAGGTTGAAGTTCTTTAGCTGCGAACAAACAGACAAATAACACAGGAAGTTACTATGGAATCCTAAGAGATTGGTGTCACTCTGTTTGTGGTTTGCACACCAGCTAGCCACACATTTAAACTTAAACCTCTATTTCATGTTCCTTAGAGAAAACAATAGTCTCAAACAAGGCTAGTACATTTTCCGGGCTGTAATTAAAAAAGGACATCTAAATACCAAATTCAGCCCCTTAGAGAGCAAGGTAAGCCCAAGGAAACTCGTGTTAACCACTAAAATCAGCCAGGGCTACTTCTAGAGGAGGCAGGAGAATCAGGAAGGAAAAAGAGATACTATAATGTTTTATGCCATAAAACTCTGTTTGCACTTTACTGTGAAAACAGATTCATGTATTACTTGTGGCATTAAATAAGTGGATATATTTTGGAAAGTTTTTCATAAAATGAAACTACTAAAGTTTTTTCATAATTTCCATTTCAACAGCTTAACATTGATCTGGATATTCGGGTTGTTTCTGTTCGATTTTCATCCTTAAATATCTCTGTGTTCACACTTTATTTTTATTTGCATGACCAAGAGTCCAGGAAACTAGGTTCTGGACCCAACTTTGCTGTAATCAAGTCTTTGGCGTTGGACAAGTCATTTAACCTTGGCCAACTCTAGTTTCTTCGTCTGCAAATTAAGGATTATGAATTAAATGGTTCTAACACACCTTAGGTCTAACATTCTATCACTCTGGGAAGAAATGGTTCATTTGAAAATGAACCCACTTATCTAAAAGTTATCAGTCAGAATATGAACCAAAAAAGAAGAGGAAGGAAGAATTAATTCAGGATTTAATAAGTAAACAAAATTTTTAAATCAGTTATTTTAGTTAAAAATATTTTATTATTTTTTGTGCCAGCCCTGTTTGGCAGTGGTTAAGTTCAGCAGGCTTTACTTCAGTGACCCAGGTTCATGGGTTCCCATCCTGGGGGCAGACCTACACTACTTGTCAGCCATGCTATGGCAGCGACCCACATACAAAGTAGAGGAAGAGTGACACAGATGTTAGCTCTTGGCTAATCTTCTGCAGGCAAAGATAGAGGAAGATTGGCAGCAGATATTAGCTCAGGGTGAATCTTCCTCAGCAAAAAATAAAAATAAATATTTTATTATTTTTTAATGTATACTGATGTGACAGATGATGATTTTAAAAGTCCAATAGCTTCCACTTACAATTACTTTTTAAACAGATGACATACTTGTTTTAGAATGCATGCTTTTTAAACTCAGTGTAGATTAATTGACATTGTGTATTTTTAGGTTCTGAGCCAATCTTTGTTTTTTCTTTCTCTACACTATGGGCATTTTCATTCATCAAGCATTTGCTGTCATTATCTAGTCACTAGAGACAGTTCATGGAGCTGCGCTTCCAGTTGCACCAAGCCAGTTTCTGCTTATGAATTATAAACTCCTCATTTCATGCTCCTAGATTGTTTTCTGTGAGGATTACTCAAGATAGTGGAATCAGAACTTACGTTCAGGTTAAGTAAGTCCAGAGGCAGCACACATGTTCAATACGTTAAATGTGTGTATGACATAGCTCCACTTAGCTGTCTAATCTTGGCCAAATTGCTTAATCTTGCTAATCCTCATTTTTTCTCAACTGCAAACTTTACAAATCGCTGCATGTTTTTCTATTGCTGCATGAAAATTTTCTCAAATTTGCAAAAGAAGGAGAAAGCAAATGCCTTTTTAACTCAGCTGACTGCTGCCTTCTGATGCTTAGCTCACAAGCAAAGGGCTGCTTTAGTTGTGCTGTTCCTGTGATTCATTTAACAGTAGCAAATGTGCTGAAGAGAAAAGACAGATAAGAAAACACCAGCTCTGTCATAAACTGGGAGATGGTCTCCACTGGAAAAACCTGAGCAACGCTACAGGCAGGCTGCCCTGGGGTGGGGGGGGTGAGCATCTGCTCCTCCTGGATGCATTTATTCAGAATAGATGCTTGAATCTTTGAGGGTCCCTCCATCATAACGACTCAGTCGCTGATTCCCTGAGCACTCCAGAGCAAAGACAGATTGACTATTCAGTCATGGTAAATAAAATGATTAGATACAGCCCAAGTCACCCCAAGGGCTAGCCTAAGAAAAAAATAATGCAAAAGGAAAGGTTTTCTCTTCTTACTGTTTTTCAGTAGTTTGTCTGTCTTTCTGTCTGTTGGATGTTTTGCTTAGCAGCCTCTGTAAGAGGCTGGTTTCCTAGGGTCCATGCTGTCAGTTACCAACCTTAAGGCTAAACCTCCTCCCGTACTTTTGCACCGAACCCACCCTAAATAAATGCCAAATTGGACATGCTTTAATATTTAATTCTTCTGAGTTATATGATTAAAAACTGGCATTAAAACAAGTTCCTATGCCGTAAGGATTTGAGTAGAGTTGTGCCAAAGAGCTTACATCACTAGACTGGATTTATAGTTGTTTTCATTCATTTGCATTTAATCAGCCCAGAAGTGCTGACTCTAGGTTCGGCAAGGACTTTGCTGCCTGCTCAGTCTGCAGAGTACAGTACTGCTGGTGATGGGCAATGACTCAAGTGAGTAGTTTGAGTTCCACGGTCCACAGGTCGTTTTTCACCTTGAAGTTTGGCTGGATAGCAAGTCAATTATATAAACAAAAAGCCAGGGTTATTCTGATGTCATTGGGCTTAAAGGAATCTTCCCGTTTTCTGTAAGAGGCATCGGTTCTGGCCTCAGCTTACCTGGTTCAAACCCCAATTCTGCCACCTAGAGTGGAATCACATCTTTAGAGGGACTACGGTTCTAAAGTAATTGCATTATGACCATAATTACCTTTGAGAAACCCAGTAAGACATTATCTTACCTGTAGTTGGGTTCTAGAGTCAGTTGATTAGTGTGTGTAATGACTGACTCCAACAGCATGGGCTGAAGAGCCTAGGGAAAGGTATTTCATGTCTCTGAGCTTCATTTCCTCCATCTGTGAACTGGAGTTATTAAAGAACCTGCCTCAGATGGGTATAGGTATGCTGAGATGAGATGATGAATATGGAGAGCCATGCACCCAATCAGCACAATCAATGATGGCTGCTAGCATTAACAGATTGTTAGGGGCTGATTAAGCTCCTGTGGTTGGCTCTTGGGCTACATGAACAATGGCTGAACTCTTTCAATTAGCCATTTTGCAGATAAGGGAACTGCGCCTCATAGAAGTTAAGGGAATAGCTGATAAAGATGAAAACTTTTGTACTGTGTACTATAGCGGTCAAGAGCATAAACCATGGAGCCACACTGGCTGCCCAGTCCTGTCATTTACTAGCTCCCTAAGCTTAGACAAGTTAGTTAGTTGCTCTCTGCCTCAGGATCCTCATCTATAAAATGGATATAATGACAGACTTAGCCTCATGAGACTGTTGTAAGGATTTAAAAAGTTAATATGTCTACAGCATTTAAACAATGCCTGGCATAGGGTGAGCTATATCATCATCATCACCATCATCGTCATCACCACCACCATCATCATCATCACCACCATCATTGTGATTATTATCATTCCATACTTTTTCATTTGGAAACACCAGCAGTGTTAGTAATACCAGTGGTGAAATAATTAGTCTGACATATAAGGGAGAAACGGATTTAGCTCTACAAGATTCCTCAAAATAAAGTGAGTTTTGAAGGGGCTTTTGAATAAGACAGTTGGAAGGGTCTCAGTGAACTGAAAAGGATATCCTGCTGAGATGAATAGAATACATTGAGGCCAGGGTCAGAGATGAAGCAAAACAAAATGACTTAGTGAAAGAAAGGGAACAGAACACAAAGACACAGATAGAACATTTGCAGCAGAATAGCGATCATTCCCCTGTAGAAATCCTATAAATCTTTGCTTTGGTCTCTATAGTATCTAAAGGCTAGATGCTATAAAGACCATGGTGATAGACCCCACCCTTATATTACTAAATGTGAGACAGGAAGAATCCAAGGGCTTCCAGAAGCCTAGTAACTGAGGACTGCAGTGCCATTTCATGGATGTTGCAGGGCAAATTTAGTTCAGCAAATTATTTTTTAGAGAAGGAAATAAAGACTGGAAACTTATAGTTTCATAAATAGTAGATGGGAAGTGTTGTTGAATATAGCATACTAAAAAGGAGAAAGAAGGAACAGTTATTTTTATCAGCCATATTCATTTGGGGAGGGGATTATACATTGAACAGGATTATATCTGGGCCTGAGTTAGAGTTTTTCAAGCTCACCTTTGCATTATTTGTGTGACCTGGAGTAAGTCCCTTCTTAGCTTTTCTCATTGTGCGCCTAAATCTCCTTTTTGTATAGATCAGGAAACAGCACTGTGGAAAGTTCAGGTACAAAGACTGGAGTCCAACTACGTTCAGAACCCTCCTGTATGCTTATTGGCCGAGTGATCTTGGGCACATTAATTAAATGCAACCCTTAGTTTCTTGTGTGAAAGTTGGAGATGACGATAAATAGCTCATAGGGTGTTATGAGGCTTAAATTACATAATCCATGTTAAGGTTTTAGCACAATGCTTGACACATGGGGAGTGCTTGATAAATGGAAGCTACCTGTATTATTATCTATAAAAATAAATGAACAGACTAAACGATCTGTAGCATCTCCTCCTGCTACTCGTCTTTTTTCTAGCTTGGACTCCATATTTTTACAGCCTTCCCAGCCTTGACATCTCTCTTCAAGTTCAGTCCCTAGCCCCCACCTGTAACATAAATAGAGTGGAAAAAATAAGCACTACGATGGGCAGCGTGACATCAGAGATGTGTGTGAAGATGTGGTGACGCTGACAAGGGAGGAAGGAGCAGGGCTCAGTCCCCCTACAGCCACCCCCAAGACTACTACATATGGAGCACAGGTGTTTGAGCCTCACAGGGGATACAGGGTGAATGTGCTTGTTTTAAGAAGCTTGGTCAATCCATCTCGCTTATTTTTTTAGCTTTTATGAATAGAACACAGACACCATTCAGACTGCTTGTTTTGTGATTGGAATAATATGCAAGAATGAGTTTTGTAAATAGCACAGTTCAAATGTTGCTGTTTTTCTGCTGTTGCTATAACTATGATCAACACCTTGTTTAAAAACCCAAGGGATATGGGCTCTTTGTCTTATTTCTTTAAGCTGGCACTAGTTGTTTGGATTAAATTGACCATAGGTTTGAGGAAAGCCCATCTTATCTACAGCTTCTCAAAGCAGAAGAATCTTTCCTGAAGGCAGTATAAACTAGAGATTAATAGTACCAGCCCTGAGGTTTCTGGATTCAGTTCCTTAATCTGCCACTTTCCAGTTGTGTGGCCTTGGGCAAGTTGCTTAACAGCTTTAAGCTTCAGTTCTCCATCTTTAAAACGGAGATAATGATTATACGTACAACAAAAGGATGCTGTGAGGATTAAATATAGTGATGCATTTAAGATCTTGACACAGTGCCTGGAATGAAGGAGACATCCAATAAGTGTTGACTATTACCATTATTAAAATAATGGAAGAAATAATATAGAAATAATAAATGACTCCAGCTTTGGTGAGATGGCAAGTACACAAAGTGTGCACCGAAAAGACGAGAAAGGGAGGAAAGTGGCAAAGAAGAGGATGGAATGGAAAATAACTCAGATAGAGTAAGTATGTGTGTCACTAGCCATTTCTCATAACCTCAAGCCTGTGAAGGCAGCTGCAATGGCACCTGCCCCTGGGATTTAAAATTAAATTTAAAATTAGTCCACACATCATACTAATGCTCCAATTTGAGACTTGGAACCGGAGCATTCCTGTTACTGGTACTAGAAAGAAACAAAGGACTGTAGTAGTCGGGGCCTCTCATTGAGGGATTGATACTCCACGCAGCTAGAAATGAGATGTGTCATCGTCTTAAAGCCTAAATCTGCACAGTGCCAGGAAGCCTGCTGAGATTTATCAAACCTGCCTCTGTTCATTCACCTCCAAAGATGGCATCTCTTAAGTGACAGATGGGATTTTAGAATAGAGAGGAAAATTTGAAATATGAGAGTCAAGGAGATAGACCAATATTGTCTACACCAGGGGCTGGCAAACATTTTCTTTTGGGTCAGATAGTAAATACTTCAGGCTTTGTGAAACCATATAGTCTTTTCGCACCTAGTCAACTCTACTGTTGTGCAAAAGCAGTCATAGACAATACGTTAATGATGGGCATAGCTGTATTCCAGTAAAACTTGATTTACAAAACAGGTGGCAGGCTGGATTTGGCACATGGGTCATAGTTTGCTGACCCCTCATCTATCCAAGGGATGTGATACAGTGACTCAAGTTGTCAGAAGGACCTGGGCTAAAGCTCATATAAATCAAACATAATGTCAAAAAATGTGGTTGACCAGTGATTAGCTGACCTAACATAGAGGGCTTCTGACTGAAAATGAAGAGAGAGGCAGTAAAATGCTTACATTGAAATGGAAAACCTAGCTTCTGTAGAAGAAACTAGGAACAACAAGGAAAAAAGAATTGCAACAGAAAATGTACTCAGTAATTCACATTAGAAATACACTGGGTAGGGTTCAGAAATATTATTTCCAGTCTCATTTTTCTGTATTCTCATGTTCAGAGCATAAATAATAACTCAGTGAACACACGTTCTTGTTTGCTAGGGACAGTCCTAGTGTCTATTGTTCCTCTGTAATAATCAATAGTGTTCCCTTTTAACAAGAGTCCTAGTCTGCAATATAAATTATGTGGCCACATCTATTATAACCAAAATTATTTTGAAATTGTAGCACAGATAGGTATATGTTACTTAAAGTTATTGCCAAAACTTGGACAATAACACCAGACTATAAAGGCAGAATGTGGTGCTAGATAAGGGGAATGGCTTCAAGTCAGATAGAGTCAGACTCAAATCTTAATTTATCACTTTCTGTTGGTCCGAGACAATGTGCTGAATCTCCCAGAATCTCAATTCTTCGTATGTAATAATAAAAGTAGCAATCTCATTAGATTTAAATGTATTAGCATATAATAAACATTACTTGTTATTTTATTATTGTTGTTATTACTATTATTATTACATGTTCAAATAGATAGATTGGTTGGCTGGGACACAAAGTCATCCTTCCTATACAGAAGATTTGCTTCGAGAGGAGTGACTTCCTTGTCACTGGAGACATTCAAGCAGACACTTAACAGGTGCTTAATAGTCATGTTATAAATTAAGTCTTACTACTCAAAGTCTGGTCCATGAACAGAGGTATCAGCATTAACTGGGAGCTTGTTAGAAATGCAGACCCTCAGGCTCCAACCTAGACCTAATGAATCAGAATCTACATTTTGAAAAAACTCTAGGTGGTATATTTAGCTTTGCTATAAAGGATTCAGCTATCAGTGGATACTTAGAGTAGGTGACTTTTAAGGTCCCTCCAAACTCTGAGATCACCTCATGTTATAGAGTCCATAGGTTTTAAGTGTATAAAATAATGTCATGGGGAGGAGCAATGGTCTCAATATCTAGTATATCCCTTTCCATTGGGCAAGTTAAGAATGGCCCTTCCCACTCAACTCCAGAGGACACTGTACTAGGTCTATTGACTCCATTTTATTTATTATTTAAGTACCAATGTCAGATAAATACAAATGTAGACTTTAAATGAAAATACTCAACATTGAGATTTGTTTTTAATCTAAAGCATCACATCTACCTTGGACACAGCAGCTTGATTGTTTCTTGCGTTTGCTTCCATTTTGTTTTGAGCCACTTTTCTGCTTTCTGTGAAAGGTCTATCTGATTGTTCTTCACGTAGATGCTCTGGGTAAAGTCCAGTGTTCTATTAATACTGAACAATTCACATACAAATAGATAGTTTGACCTTAGATATTTCCCCAAGGCCTGAAGAGGTTGACACAAATATAAACAGAATTGGAAGAGCTGGTGAACTATTTAGTTGAAACGGTAAAGAAATTTTCTTCTCTCGGAGACTTCCTGCTGAAAGTTGTAATACGGCTCAACTGCTTTAGCTCTTTGTATGCTTTATCCTCCCTCCTTAATCGGGCTTTCTGACATCCGTGGATGTTTGCGTCACACACCACATGGACACACAGGATGGACTACGCTAGTCTATCAGGTTGTATCAATTGCTTCTTAGATTCCTTTTCTGATTCTAATATTCTGTGACTGTTGAGTAGCTCATTGTTTTTTTCCACTAGAATCTCATGCACAGAAATAAAAAAGAATATATTGTTTTGAAAGAATGAATAAAAATTAAAGGAAAAAAATAATTTTTAAGGGGAAAGAAAGACAACGAAGTGTGACAAAAGTGTCAAATTTGAAATGTATCTAACCTAAGAGAATTTCATGTTAATAATGACGATTTACTTATTACACCAATATTTATCAAGCGTCCACTATGTGCCAAGCATTGTGTTTGTTGCAGTAATGATATGATGATCATAATGATAGTAATAGCAGCTAACATTTACTGAGAACCTATGACCACACTCAGAATGAGACAGGCATGAGCTCTACCCTCGTGGAAACTTATAAGCTAATAGGAAAAGCAGACATTGAACAAGTAATTCCAAGTGTCATCAATACTACATGAAATTGCAGGGCACAATGGGAGGGTGTTACAGGTGGTCTAATCTAGTCAAAGGGTCAGTGAAGTCTTCTCTGAGGAAGCAACACTTAAGACTTAGCTAGACAAAGGAAAGGTAGGTTTGAGGAGAAGGAGCATCCCAGGCACAGTGAAGACTGGGCGAGAGTTCTGATCAAGCAAAATATATATGTTGGAAGAACTAAGAGAACTGGCTACAGCTTACAGGGCCAGCGGGAAAGTGGGGAGATGAGGCTGGAGAGAAGGCAGGAGCAAGAACGTGCTGAACCTTAGGGGCCACATCAGGAGTTTCGACTTTATCCCCAGGGCAATAGGGAGCCATTGATAGCCATTAAGCAAGTAAGTGGCATCATCAGATTTGGGCTCTAAATCTGGATCCAATCTGACTGGATTAAGGGGAAGAGAGGGAAAGTGCAGAGGGCAGAAATGATGGTGGCTTGGACTAGAGAGGTGGCAGTGTTTGTAAAACATCTCCAAGTTAGAGTGGTGTCCCAGTTGGGCTAACAAAATACTTCCTCCCATGGAGTCTGGTTATTTATGTTAATGTTGAAGGAACTTTCCATGCTCAAAACCCCAAAACCGTTGCCTTCACAGGCATTAGAGCCGTGTGAGGGAGAGGTGGGAGCCTATGCATGAAGGGTGGCTGAACATCATGGAAAGGGAAAAACCCAAAAGACTAGTCCTCACTGGAATTCTCAGACTAAATCTGCTGGTTCCCAACTCCTTCCAGTGTCCGGGGAAGGAATGATGTACTGATGCACTCAGCAGAGAAGAGGCCCAGAGATTGCCTAGAAATAGGTCCTCGCCACGGCATAGTGTGAGGAAATGGACTTCTGAAAGGGATTCTTCTCATATAGAAGATAAAAATGTTTTAATTACTGAACTGAGATCCTCTCACCTTAAAAGGAAGGTTCGTTTCAAAAGCTTGAGTTGTAAGCTATATTGTTAGCCCCTCTTGTGCTAAGTGGGATGACTAAGCTCTCACCCACCTCTGGGTTCAAAGAATAGTTATCAATCAGTTATTCATCAGGCATTTTATTGAGCAACCACACGATGAGAGGCATTTGAACACAATGGTTAATTAAATGTTTTACATTGAGCTTCCAGTCAATGAAGAAGCTGAGAGTCTGGACATTAAACTATTACAAATTAAATTTGAAAAATGCAGCTGTGATAAGTTCCTACAGAAGGAAGTTATGTGTATATGAGGGCTTATGAAGGGAGGATCTGGCACAGACAGCAAATTAGGGAAATGATGTCTGAACTGAGAGGAGAAGGATAGGCAGAAGTTAAACTGGTGAAGAGACGATGGAAGAATAGTGGTAAATTAATTAATTCGATAAATTCATAGAGCACCTGTCAGGTGACAAGGGTCATAATCAGTAACTGATACACAAATGAATGAAGCTAAGTCTGCAGATCATGGAAAAGAACATGGGCTGAATCTTGCTAATTGCTAGCTGTGAGAATTTGGTTGTTACTTTAACTACCCAAACCTCAGCTTCTTAATCTATAACATAAGAAATTAACATCTACCTTGTAGGATTATTATGAGAATTAAAAATGTTTACAGCCCTTAGCTCACTGCCTGGCACATAAGTAGCAAATTTTGTAAGGACCAGACCAAGGGTCACTCTGATGTAGCATCAGAAGCAGTGTTCTACAGTGGTCAGCAGCTTATTTTAGAGGCCGGCCCCATGATGTAGTGGTCAAGTTCAAGTGCTCCCCTTTGGTGGCCTGGGATTCATGGGTCCCAATCCTGGGCATTGACCTAGACACTGCTCATCAAGCCATGCTGTGGCAGCATCCCACATACAAAATAGAGGAAGAGTGGCACAGATGTTAACTCAATGGCAAAAAAAAAAATCACTATTTTTGATCAGAGAGGGTTTGAATCCCAGGTCCAACATTTACTTGCTCTATGACCTTGGGCAAATGACAAAGTTTCTAATCTTTAGCTTCTTCATCTATAAAAATTAGATAATAGAAATACCTCATAAGTTTCTTGGGAGCATCGTAGGAGATAAAGCATGAGAAGTGTGGAAAGATGGTTAATAAACACCTAGGTGACATATTAGGTAGATACAAGGTGCTGTATCAGCACAGATAAATAAGCAGTGAATTATTTTTGTTGTTCTAGATAGGAGGGTTAAGCTAGATAAGACTAGAGTTCATATAGAAAGTATTGATCTAGGCCTTAAAAAATGAATAGATGTTGGACAGACCGAATGCTGATAAATTTGCCCTGTTCAAGCCAGCAGGTTGCAATTTGCTGTTGTGAGAATGGTAAAGGGGTCTAAGGAGAATATTTTAAAAGACTAGTGAGTTCATTGAGCAAACATTTCTCTCCAGTTGCTGCCATGAGGTGGAAGGCAGGATGATGTGGTCGATAAGAGCATGGGCTTTGAAATCAGACAGACCTGAGTTCTAATCAAGTCCCTACTACTTCCAGCTGTGTGATCTTATGCCCATCACTTCAATTCTCTGAGCTTCAGTTTAATAGTCTTTAAAAAGGAAGTAATAATAGTGCCCTCTTCGTGGAGCTGTTATGAGGATTAAATAAGATAATGCATGTAAAGCACTGAACACCATTTTTGGCCCACAAAAAATAAACGTTAGCTATTGTTATTATCGCTGATGCCTCATTAAGGCTATACTGGTATAAAACATTAGAATGTGTTTAGCGTATGGAATGATTACATTAAACACAAGGGCACCTCATATCACCTACTCAACATTGGAGCGTCCGTAGGAATCTCATAAACAACCAGGTGGTGAATTCCTCTGTGGCAATGATTGCAAGTATTTACCTTTGTGGCCCCAATAGCTCTGAAAGTTGTACAAAGCAGGCTCTCAATTAATGTTGAATAAATTAATGAGTGATTTATTTTACTGACTGATAGAAAAAATAAAGTTTTTTCTACTTATAAACATGAGGCGTGTTTCTGTAGACAATCTATAAATACATAAATACACACAATTTCGCCACCAATAGGACAACCACTGCTACCATCTTGATGTATTTTCTTCTGAGGTGTGTGTGTGTGTACAAATGTGATATATGTGGGGGATCACAGCATTTAAGATAATTATATACATATTTAATTTTGACCATGCCGTACAAAAGTTTTTTCTTCATTTATCATCCGAGCATTTGCCTTGTTTTAATATGGTTTGCAAATATGATTTATATTGTATAACATTCTATAAGGATTGCCATATAATTTATTTAACTACTGTCATATTGTTAGAACTTTAGTGTGTGTCAAAACTAATTCATCTTCAAATATGAGTTACTTGTTACCCTATTCAGTGAGTTCTTAACCTTTTGGGGTTGTAAACAACTTGAAAACCTAATTTTTTAAAAATGAAAGTCTGTACTGTCTCCCTCACAGAAGAAAATTACAACCATATATTTATATAAAATGTTGCCTACAATTTCAGGAGCTTTATAAACTCCATGAAGCCTATCCAGGGATTTCTGTCCCTGGGGCTTCAGGTCAGAACTAATGATATCAAATATGTCAACATGAAGCAGAATAAAAAAGTGCAAAAACTTTAACGTAACAATTGAGGAGAATTGCTAAAATACTGCTGACTACAAGACATTCAACTAATCTCATAAAATGGTCCAATCCCTGTTCATTCTTGTATTTGAAATAATCTAAGTCTACATTAACAGTCCTCTACAACTTTCATGAATAATGATGTTTCACGTGCTGTGTCTTTGTCATCCTTTGTGGCAGAGCCTCTGGAGAACTCCTGGTGCTCTACCGATCCTCACGGTGAAGTCTTGCATCCTGGAGAACTAGGACTTTGCTGGGTCTACTCCAGCTACCCTTTTCCTCTGTTGCTCCTAATTGTCTTACATTCCATTCATTCCATTTAAGCAAATTTACAGCATGACTCAGCACTGGATGATAGAGTTGTCAAAAGGAAAGAGATCATTTCATAATAACACCAAAAATAAATTTAACATACTTAAAATATAATACAGCAAAAAGACAGATAGACATTAAAGAGATGTATTCACTGCTTTGGGTCAGGTATATTTCAATCTCAGGATGCAAAGTTTTATCTTGGCCTTTGTGTAGTTCTAACCAAGGAGGAACACGATCTTTAATTTATTACCTTAACTTTATACTTCATCTGTTATGAAGTTTATAATAACGAGGCTGATTCTACATGCCAACTCATACATTTTCTAAAGAATTCTGATAGGTTCTCAATATGAAGCAGAAAATTATTTTATATTTTCTGTTTGTTGTTTCTGTCTTTTTGCTTTTGAAGATAGAACACTTATGTGAAAGTTGAAATAAGAGCATGTACCTATGTCTGCACATTTCTGTGTAGATATTTATGACTACATGTGTTTGAAAAATTCTAAATCATTACTAAATTCCAAAGAATGATGGAAAAGGAAAATTTTGAAAACAATTCTAAGAATAATTTATATTGAAGACATTTCTTTTTCTCCCCCCAGCTACATCATCCCTCCCAAGGCTTCCGCTTTGGAACTGTCCGGGAAAGCAGTGCTGAAGATTATGTGAGGCAAAGCTTCCCAGAGATGCATGAGTATATGAGAAGGTACAATGTACCAGCCACCCCCGACGGAGTAGAGTATCTGAAGTGAGTGTGACCTCTTGGGTCCAAAAAGTTCTCCCTGAAGGGGAAGTCAGCTACTGATGTAGTGCTTTGGCTTTTGTAAATGACAGCTAGATATACCCACAGTATATACAGTAATAGCTCACACTGTGTGAGATCCAGGAGGCAGTATGGAATAGTGTGCATTTAATTATGTGAGCTAGATTACTAGTTACCTGCATAGTCCCAAGTTGGCAGTAGCTTTGCTCAAAGTGCCAGTGGGGTCATTAGTGTAGCAGATGGTGGGGGAAGTAAATGTTGGTTTGACATCACTTGAGAAAACAATGGTGCTGAAATGATCAAACACTCAAGGAATGTGGCCAGAGGATGAAATGTCCCAAAGCAACCCTTTCCCTCACAGTGAATCTCCAAGCCTGTGGACTGCCACAAGGAAACAGAATTTATCTTAGAGATTTCCTGTAGAAAGGAAATAAAAGGCAGTGATTCCCATGCCTGCATCCTCCTCATCAGAATTTATGAGAAGCAATCAAGAGCAATCACACTTCCATGGCAGATTATCAGAGGCTGTAATTCAGTGAAGCTGAAGGCAAAGGAGGGTGGTGTGGTTATAGATCTGCTCGTCTAGTCTGCCTGGGAGAAGGGAATGAATGGCTCCTGATAAGCACCACAGCCTGAGGGTGAGCACTCCTCTCCCTCCTGCCTGATGGTCTCAGGACAATGACACACATTCAAACCTCCAACTCCTAGAATTGTGCAGCATCAGGAGACTGGTTTCTCTATGGCCAACCACAATAATCTTCCCAATGGACCGCAGAACTTGCCACTTCAAATTCTTTTTTAAGAAGGGAAATTAATAAATAACGTCATGGGACTCAAGCAGTCTGTATTTCTCAAGAGCAGTAGTAATAGGCTCCAAAAGCAATTTTATGGACTTTTAACTAGAACCTAGAGAGGAAACCTTGTGCTCTCAGATTTGCAAAGTTATATATGTTCAATTTAAGCACTATGAAACGGCACTTTCAATTTTGCAAAAACGTTAAAACATTAGAGTTCCTCTCTGACTGAGCTCAGTGCTCCTTTGCCTCCCCGCTCCTCTTCAGGCAAATTCATGGCTGAAAGAAAGAATAAGATGTCAGAGAGACAGCAATGGCTCCCACTTAGTAATGGCTGACAAACCGTGCCCTTCTGGTACTGTGAAAATGGTGAGAGAGCCGCTGCTGTAGTCCCCACTCAGCACTCAGGGATGCATTTATCCTGGAGGCTTCACCTGAGAAGACTCCAATGCTCAGAGTTGGCCCCACTCTAGTCTAGAGAGAAGAAATCGTTAGAAAAGCAGGTACAGATAAAGAAGCTGAGACCCAAAAGAAGCTACTCGTCCATGGTAATACAGCTAGCAAGTCGTGCAGTCGGGAATAGAACCCAGTCTTTAGAATCCAACCGCTGCTGCAAGTCAGTCTAGGAACCATAGCAGAAAAGGAGGTCCTTGATGTTCAAAGAATGGTCCATGTTAAGTTAGCACCTGGGAGCTTGTGAGAAATGTAGACTCTCAGGCCCCATCTCAGAATCTGCATTTTAACAAGCTCCCCAGGTGACTCACTGATGGAAGTGAAATTGGAATATAGGCAGAGCTTATCGTTAATGCCCCTTCACTTCCTCTCTGGGCTTCTCTCTCCACTTTTGGCCCAGTCATGGCCCATGCTCTTAGCCACCACTCCAAGCAACCACAGTCCTCGTGCTACCCCCATGACACCCCAGAGCCCTGGCCTGTAGGGCACAACCCTTGAAGTCGCCTGTACAAGTCAGTTTCCTATATTAAACCTGTCCCTCCCCTTTCCCATGAAAATTCCCTTGGGCTTAGTTCTACTCACTTAGAGCCTTGTTTCTGAAGTGACAGTATTCCAATAAATTAATCCCTGTTAAAGTATTAATTTTAGTATGTTTATTTAAGACTGTTTTTGGTAGTATATGTATTATTAAATGAATGCTAAAAAAGACACAGCATGATTCTATAATGAGAGAAACAACTGGAGGTCCTGCCAACTATAAGAATGATTCAGTCAGTCTAGAAACTACTAATACCTGGACCACACTGGCCACTTCCTCACCAGTGACTCAGGGCTCCATGGGAATCTGTGAGCTAATTGCTTTTTGCCTTTCTATGCAATAGAGACCTGTTGTAGCTAACTTCACTTTGCAGTCCAAAATCAGGAGTAGTTATTTAAGGAAACCACTGAGAATGGACCTCAGGAATTACTGGTTAGAAAAACTGAACTCCAATTTTTTTCGATTGCTATTGCTATCACAAATATTGGTGGAGTATTGGCAAATGGTAACTTGTTGCTATGTAGGTCCCAAGGTACATTCTGCTACAGGGTCAGTCAAACTTTTATTGGACAGATATCTTTCAGCTTGATTTTTATTTTTTATTGCCTGTATTCCATTAAGGTTCCTCATCATCAGCTCCTAGAAAACAATTCACATCCCCAACCCTTTCTGAACTTCCCACAGCTGTGTATCTGAGAGGTGCTTCTCATTTCCATTAAAATTAAACATGGCCTCATTATAACTTATATCCAATACCTCTGGAAAAGGGGATGCACTTTGAATTGGCTATTTCAATTTTTGGGAGAGCAGAAAGAGCAAGCAATGGTCGTCGGTACCAAGAAGGAAGGTGACCTACTTATCTGTGTCTATGTGTGGCCCAGACAAAGCCATCCATGTAAGGATGTACTTTCTGCCTAAGGATGAATCTTAGAGGTGTCTAGGCGTGTCTTTCTCTTTTATTTTTTTGATGTGCCTTACCCATGTTCTCCTCTGAGTTTAGAGGCCACTCCTCTGTATTGAATTCCAACAGCCTCATTTTTGGCTCTAAGAGAGGAATGATCAAGCCCAGATGGAATAGAAAAGAGTTCTCTTTGCCAAGCTGTTTGGACAGCTGTTTGGACCCCCTGAGGGTTGGAAATCCTTTCTTAAATGGATGCATGTCCCACACTTTCCCAAAAAGAATTTGAGGTGGCTGAAAGCAAAGTCACTGCATACACCTTAAACAGTTCTCTTTGAGACTCCTCCTTCCTTGCCCACTTTGCAAATGGAAGCTCAGCTAGTGCTGAGACATAGCCTTCCTCTAGACCACCTCTGAGCATAGGTTCAAAAGATGCAGAGAACACATCAAGGATACACAAGGCATCTGTTGGCATCATGAACCCAGGCCACATCCAATTCACTGATACAGTCCGGGGACACCTACCTTAAATGCTTCTTGCCTGAACTGCCTCCTGGGATGGGAGTGAAACGTGAATCTCTAGAGATATATTAATAAATCAGATCACTAAGATCTATTACATATTCTTACCTTTCCATTTCTTGAATGTTAACCTATGAACTTTAAAGACACCTTAATTCCCTTTTTCCCAAGAGCGCTAGATCTCTTTTTTGCATTTCCTTAATACGTATTCCTAAATATGAAATGATGCCTGATCTCTAAAGAATAAGATAGTGACCATGACAGAAAGAAATAAGAATTTCCACATACTGATTAATGAGACCACCTGGCTGCAACAACTAGCAGTATAACCTGGATCAAGTTACTTCAACTGTCTGAGCATCAATTTCCTCATCTGTTAAAATGAGTAATACCACCCATCACACAGTCATTATGAGTGATAAAATGTATGGAGAGCAATAAATACAATGCCTAGCGCAAACAAGTCACTCAGTTAATGCAAGGGAAATGAACCTTCCCATTCGATTCAGAGGCACTCTGGCTTTTTTGTTGGATTTAGAAGTAATGAAAGGACCTGGTAGATAAATCCACTGGAAAGATGTCATGCTCTCTTGTAAGACTGTCTGTTTTCCCTAGTCTGTTCTCTACAGGTCAGTGAGGTGTCAACAAGGCTGAGTCAGCAGCTTGCTGGCTTGTGCTGCCCTCAATGTCCAGGTTTCTGTCCCTGAAACAAAGCCAGCTGTCAGCCTTAGTGCTTCCTGTACATTAACGAATCATTTTTCACTTTTCTTCTCTTGGTCTTAAATATAGGAATGATCCAGAGAAACTAGATGCCTTCATCATGGACAAAGCCCTTCTGGATTATGAAGTGTCAGTGGATGCTGACTGCAAACTTCTAACTGTGGGGAAGCCATTTGCCATAGAAGGTACGAATCAGTCATTTGTGATTCCCTTTTATTCAGGAGCTCAGTTTGCCAACCTCGCAAGTCACAAATGCCAAAGTCAGAGGCAAAGAGCTATTCATCTTCCTTTGTTTTCACTTTCAACTCATAAGCACTTAACTATTAAGTTGCTGAAGTTAGGAATTTATTTTTCACCTACTCCACAAACATTTATTCACCCAATTGTTAGAAAAACAACAACAACAAAAAGCATTGTTGTTAACCAAACGATGTTTCTTCAGATACCTGGGAGTAGTGACACAGTGTAATAAAGAAGGAGTCCAATTTTAATTTAACCTGCATCTCCTAATGGCCAAGTCCTATAATGAACCTGATGCAAAAACTAGAATGATTGCATTTTACAACTGGAAGGACCCAGTGTTGATCTAACCCAATCTACTCACTTTATTCACAAGAAAGCCCAGGCACATTACATCACTTTTTCATAATCCCACAATTAGAAGATAAGACTGGAATTAGAATCCAAATCTCATGGTTCTTAAGTAAATGTTTTTCCACTGGTTTGAAAATAAGTTAAAAATAAAAATCTTCTATAGCTTAGTAACCTTTAAGAGTCCTAAATAAAACCTTGTTTAGGATCTCAGGTTTGCCTTTCTCCCCACTGACAGCAAATTTTTGCTTCCAACTTGATCAACCAATCAATCAAACTTCGGGACCAGAGAAGGATTGCTATGTCAGTTGCTCCTTTCATTCTGGACAACAGTTGATATATGAGGCTGATGGTTCGAACCAGCAAACTTCACATCTCCCAATTCCCAGCTTCCCTTCTCTGACAGTACATGCTGCTCTCAAGACAGCCATGCTCACTTGTCAGAAAACACTTTGACTTGAAACAATACCCGGGAGGACCTAAGTTCTATTTCAAGAAAACTCTACTTTTCTGTATGTTAACTGGTGTATCAAGACTATTCTGATTCCAATTTCCCAACCACAGGTGGTCTCTGTCTCCCCTAAACACATCAGCACCTTTTTTAATTCAGTCTTTATTTTTGTGATGAATGAGAATGGAACAGCTGATGCTGTTTCTTTGCGCCTCCTCCTAAGAGAAATTAATCTCCTCTCCAGGTGAAGTGACCTCCACCTGAACCAAGGAGAGAACTCAGGAAGAGAGAGATTTTGTGGTAGTGGTCTTCTCTTAAGACCACAGTCTGAGATAGCAAAGGCAAGAAAAGAAAAGGAAAGAGAAGGAGAAAGCTAGAAAACTAAAAGAACGTTCATTATATAACCCTGTTTTTATGTAATAGTGGAAAAATTCCCATTTTTGTGGCATCTGGGGATATGGAAGGGATGTTATATTTCTTTTTCTGTCCTGGATGCACTGGGTAATTGGGGTCCCTTCTGCCATTAGCAGCTACTAACAATGAATCATTGTTAGCGGGCATAAGAATGGGGGACTCCATTTTCCACCTTTGTCTTCAGGGGGCAACCCTATCTTGTCAAAAGGCAGTGGTGAAATGGCTTGTTTGACTCTGCTGGACCCCAGTGCCAGATGCCACACAATTAACTCCCCACTGGTTTCCTGTTTACATTTCCATCTGTGCTTATGAGACTAGTGTCTTATAGTTCCCATCATCTCCAGACACCACCATGTTTTCAAAGGGGATGCATGGAAGAGTTCTCTCGGCAAGAGAGCAGAAAGACCACAGACTTGAACAGAGAGAACATTCTCATAATTGTTGGTGTATTCTAAAAAAAACCATAGCAGGTTTATTCTAGGTGAGGTGTAAATCAGAAAATTGAATTCCATACCGTCCCTGCCAACAAGTAAAAACAGAACTTGGTAAAACACAAAAGGAGGCTACTGATAAGTTAAAAACAACAGTATGATAGAGATACTAGCAAAACTCTTAATTGCTGCTTTTATTAAAAAATGTTAATCATCTCATTGATTTTTAGTGACTATTTCTCTCAACGAAATTTTTTAAATAATATATGCTTTTTTCACAACATTTAGGTTTCTTGAACTTATGGAAATGTGGACTTTGTTATTAATTATTTCAACTTTATAGGCATAAAAATATCATCAAAGAAATTTATGAACAATTCTTACCCAGTCACCTTACGAGATTATTTCATACGTCCGTCTGTATCCTTTCACAGAATCTAGTACAATGCTAGGCATTTAACAGTTATGTAATAAATGATGTATTACCTATTATATAACTCATTAGTTTAGATGTGAAATACGTACCTAATTCACTTACTAATGTAGTTACTCAAAAGCACCCTGATAGTCTGCATACACTTTCCCAGGTGCATAAATGACTTTGGGAATTTAGGAGGGAAAACGAAGTCCATCTTGATTCCTTCATGCTCAATGTACATTGGCTCTCTATAGTGTTGATATCACACCAGCTGTTGTTGTGACTGCCAAATACCCCTCCCAGCTTCACCATTCTGCATTTGTTTAGGCTTAAAGGTGAGGCAAATGAGAGACAGTGGCTCCACAAGGAGTTTGAAACCTTTTCATGAGTACTCAGCACAGCAAACCCAAACCATTAAGAATTCAAGAGCATGTGGAAAGGCTTTGATCATATTAAATACCACACACCAGGGGCACAAAGACATATTGTGTGCTCTTGTAAAAAAAGAAGTGTTGAGATAAATGAATACATGTCCCAAATTTATGCATTGGAGTTAGCTGACGATAAAGGTCAAATGAGAAGAAAGAGTAATGGAACCGCACAGTAATGATTTGTGACCTTTCTGCCGAAGACCTTTGCCTGTTTTTGAATTTGTTCTTTTACTTGTTTTCCACTAATTATTTAATACAGTGCTTGGAGCACTAGCTCTGGAGTGTGAGTGCCTGGGTTAAAATAGAGTTGCTGCTACTAACGGTGTTACGTTGGGCAAGTCATTTAATGTGTTCTTCTGGTTCCTCACCTGCATAAAAGACTTACCAATAGTCCATCTATGATAGAGTTGTTGTGAAGATTAAGTAATACATGTAAAGCATGTACAAGCACATAGTAAGTGCCCAATAAATTATTATTATTCAGTATATTGAATTAATACGTTGAGACCAATTCACTATACAATAATCCCAGGATAGATAATCTTCATACATCTCAGCTTCTTCCACACACTGCTCTCTCTGCTTTGACATGCGTAGGGTGAGGAAACCCATTTTTAAAGTCTTCTTCGTAGTTGAGACTATTACAATATGTTCTCAACCATTGCCCCAGATAAATACGGTATTCCAAGAACAGACTGCAAAACTGACTTGATCTTTCTTCTTGAAGCCTTTTTAACCCTATCTGAGATCTTATTTTCCAACCACATTTCAGGAAGATTCTTTTCATCTATGAATTTCTATACATTTCCTAGCCAAAATATATTTCTACCACTCTTAGCTGAGTAAAGCTGATTTATCCATGGAGAAAAGATCAGGATTCTATTCTGAAAATTGCTGTCTTGGGCTATTAAGCCATATCCAATTTCCAGGGTGCCTGATGCCTTCATCTTTAGGGTTGAAGGATTCCATTTTGCTTCATCCATCAACCAGGAAATAGTCAACCTCGTCTTTATTGCAAAGCCACGTTTCTAATGATAATGAAAGCAACTCAGGCTGCTAAGTTGAGTCAGCAATTTTAAAATAAGAATTCTTTGACCAATGAACACAATCAAATTTGAAAAGCAACTGATAAAGGACAGAAACAAAACTTTGAAGGTTTTACTATTTTGTGTTTCTGAATAAAATGGATTTTTATGCCTTTTAACAAATACCTTTTCTAGTCATCACATAACTGTTTTTTCCTATTTCTCTCCTTGTTCTATATGCATAGTTTGTTTTAATTAGCTAATGAGTATTAGTAATGCTAATAATCATTAAAATATCAATACTCAATGTATGTATTAAAATAGAAAATTTGAGGAGACAGTAATCTATTTTTAGCAGTCAGTTGGAAATTAACCTTGACATGATGGAGTGGAGTGATTTAATATTTATTATTTCCTATGTAGCAATTTTTTATAATGTCTCTGCAACTTCAACATAGCTTTTCCCCTAAGGTAATTTTAATAATTTTGTTGTATTGCCAACATTTTATTCTTAGAATATGTAGATTTATTATAAGTATTAAATTCAGATTTTTAAGCTTTCTTATCATGTATTTTTGTCTCATATACTCAAAATACCACTATCAAGAATCAATCTAACCCTCATACACTTCCGTTTGGTGCAGCCACTAAGGAGAACAGTATGGAGATTTCTCAAAAAATTAAAAATAGAAATACCATACAATCCAGCTATTCCACTTCTGAGTATTTATCCAAAGAACATGAAAACACTAATTCAAAAAGATATATGCACCCCTATAGGGGCCAGCCCTATAGCGTAGTGGTTAAGTTCACACACTCTGCTTTGGCGGCCTGGGGTTTACAGGTTCAGATCCTAGGCGCAGACCTACACAGTGCTTTTCAAGCCATGCTGTGGCAGCCATTTCACATATAAAGTAGAGGAAGATGGGCACAGATGTTAGCTTAGGGCCAATCTTCCTCAGCAAAAAGAAGAGGATTGGTGGCGGATGTTAGCTGAGAGCTAATCTATATGCACCTCTATGTTCATTGCAACAACATTCATAATAGCCAAGATGTGGAAGCAACCCAAGTGCCCATTAATGGATAAAGGATAAAGAAAATGTGGTATGTGTGTGTATATATATATATATATATATATACAATCAATGTATATATATATATGTGTGTGTGTATGTATATATATATATACACACACAATGAAATACCACTCAGCCATAAAAAAAGACAAATTTGTGCCATTTGCAAACACATGGATGAGCCTTGAGGGTATTGGGCTAAGTGAAATAAGTCAGAGAAAGACAAATACCGTATGATTTCACTTATATGTAGCAGATAAACAAACACATAGATAAGGAGCATAGATTAGTGGTTACCAGAGGGCGAGAGGCTCGGGGGAGGGCAAAAGGGGTAAAGGGGCACGTGTGTATGGTGACAGATGGAAACTAGACTTTTGGTGGTGAACGTGATGCAATCTATACAGAAGCCGAAATGTAATGATGTACACCTGAAATTTACACACTGTTCTAAACCAGTGTGACCTCAATAAAATAATTTTAGAGATATACTATATTTTTTAAAAACAAATCAATATAAGATGCTTTCTCTCATCTTTTCATCTGATAGCAATCCCTCATTCCTCAGAATGCCACAGAGTTTTATCCATCCTCCTCCTTTCGTCCTAATCATTTTACTTTACCTTTTTTGAATTTATGCCTCACCTCTTTTTTTTCCAAGAAAAGTCCTGTAACTTCCTACTATGTTGTGTAGTTATTTATGTATACTTCATCTCCCCCATGCTGCCATGAGCTTCATGTGGATAAACTCAGTGTCTAATTTAACTTGGTAACCTCCATAGCACGTGGTGGAGTGTCTGGCACAGAATAAGCTTTCAATACATTTGTGGAATTAATGAATAGATGAACTGGTATACAATAAGTGTTCATCAAATGAAAACAATTCTGCCATTATTACACTAACCTGGGCTGGAATTATTGGCTTTAACAGGATTTTTAGGAGAAACAATATAGTAAGGGACAGCCCTTGCTAGTTAATTTCCACATATATGCATAATCATATACCAGTTTGGGCTGTACTTGCATTATATTTACACAACTTATTGAAAAGTTTGATGACAAAATCTGCCCGGGAATAATATAGATTTGTGTCTGCTGAAAACAAACCACCAGTTTAGATGATTGTGGGTTTTTTACTGAATTGCCTGGTTTGGGAAGATGACATCAATATGACTGTAGTGATAGAGCCTGTATTGAAGGGGAGGATAGGCCAAATACTCCCTTGCCTGGGTCACATGTGATAGTGGATACAGTAGGAAGAGCATTGGTTTTGGACTCAAAGAGACCTACTTTCAAATGCTAGCTTTGCCAACTACAAGCTGTGTGACCTTAGGCAGTTTATTTATTCTGAGTAATACATATTCTGCACGGGTTTATATACAGGTTAGACACATGTGGAATAGTATTTGGCATACAGTAGGTCCCAATATGCTCTAGTTCTTATTGAGTCCCAGAGTAATTTGACTGAACTATATGCACAATCTAGTACACAAATTTAGACTAGTGCATGGTTTACAAAATGGGGTAAGGTGCATAAAAAGTTGATCATAGAGTAGTACTGTGAGTATAGTTATCCCTTGACAAATATTAGAAATTGTTGGTGTTGTTGAAAATTATTGCCTCAGGGGGGAAAAATACAATAATATGGAGCAAACTTGGCCTAATTATCGAGTCCATCAACCCACTCCCACAAGATAATTCTAAGTCCTCCTACCATATTTTCGTATGTGCCCAGTTCTTCTCCCTCATGGCGATTATCTCAGTTGCAATGCAATAATCATTATATAGTGCATTATTTCATATCTGTCCCCCTAATAGAGTGTACACTCTATGACAGCAGGGACCGTACCTGCCCTACTCACTGCTAAATCTCAACCACCCAACACAACGCCTATTCACTCAGTAAATATTTGTTGAGTGAATGAATGAGTGAATAAATGAAGGCATGAATCAGTAAGTCAGTGAATGCTATTACACACACAATTACTGCTGTGCCTGACATGTAAATAGGTACTGAGTGAATGCCTTGCAATTGACTTGTCAATAGCATTCATTATAATAAAAGTTTCTAGAGAAAACTAGTTACTTCCTTGTAGTCACTGATTATTAAAAAATGTTATTTAATGATAACATCAGCAGAAGAACAGGCTGCCCTTGTAAAGTCTTTTATTGTCTGTCTTGCCTTTCAAACCAAACTACTAGGCACAAAATAGGCACTCAAAATAGCTCTTTGAATGGAAAATTCTAATCATGCTCTTGACATTGTCATTATTTCCTTGACTCGCCATTGTTAGGAACAAACAAAATTATCAGGGGGAAAAAACACACAGTTCTTTAAAACTCAAAAATTTTTTCTGCATTATTTATTTCTTCTCTTTTATTGGTTATATACATGACTCAAGCCTCATATTTTTAAAAAACAGATTTGTGTATCTGCAATTAAAAAAAGGAACAAAAACTAATGTCCTTGGAAATAAATTATAAGATGGAGTAATTATAGCAGATATTTGTTTCCATGAACTATCTTTGGATTCTTGACAGCCTTTTAGTCTTTATTTGTGAAAAAGGAACTAGCTGTATTTTTAATTTGCCTTCCCCAATCATCTTGAGGGCAAAATATCTTTTTTTGACTATGCTGTCCAAAAGCTAAAGACAAAACGTAGTTAATTAGTTCTTCCACATGACTCATCAAAGAGATTAACAATATTGTAACAGTTTGGAAAGCAAGTAAAGTCACAGAGAGTGAGGATAGAGAGTCCAAGCTGGTTAATAAAACTCCAACAACAAATTACACCGATCTTTTTGCTCCTCCTTCATCCTTTCTGCGGCCTCTCTTTCCTTGAATAACCTCTATCCTGGATATTTGGTTTATCATTTTCTTGATTTTTTCTAAATATACTTTCATTACATACATATGAATTCCTAAAAATATATGGTTTTGTTTTGAATGTTTTTACATTTATACAATGGGTTCATACTGTAATCTTCTGGGACTGCTCTTTTTTCACTCAATATTGCTAAGTCATCCATATTATTGCATGTGGTTCTAGTTCATATGTTTCACATTATATAATGTTCCAATTGTGTAAATAGTCCACAATTTATTTACCCATTCTCTTTTCAAAGAACATTTGGGTTGTTTCCAACTTCTGCTGTTATGACCGTGCCTCTAAAAACATTCTTGTACGTATCTCCTGATATGGGTGTGTAGGAGTTCTTTAGGAGTGTACTTCGAATTGCGTGCAAATGTTCAACTGCACAAGATAATAGCAAACTGTTTTCCAAAGTGATTATATCAATTTACCTTCCCATAAGCAATGTATAAGTGATCTTATTCATCTAAATCTTCTCCAACACTTGGTATTACCAGATTCCTTTGAGGTTTTTTTTGTTGTTTTTTGACAATGTTTTTATTGGTGTTTAAGTTCCCACACTATGTTGTATATTTACATGGCCTCATCATATTATTAAAAAATAAACAAAATAAAAGTAAAAGAGGGTCATGCAAGACCAATGATGAGAGTACGTCATAAACCAGAAATTATGATTAATCAAATTTTACGTATTTAAGGTCCAGAGAAGGGGTTCTAGGAGAAGTAGATAAGGAATCCTAGCTCTGGTAAAGACCTCAAAGATGGCTTCTCAGAAATAACTTGAAGGGAAGGGCAGAAGGCCTTGGAATACAATGTGCCACTGGTACACAGTGCACAGCCCATTCTTCTCCTTTCCAGACTCATCTCTTCTACTCAGAGAGGCAGCAGCTCCAAAGCAATCATACTTTGGACATCTTTGAGTCCTTTGAAGGAAAGAGGGTAAAAGCTCACCATACCCTTGTTGCCAGGTCTAATGGCAATATCACACAAGTGTGGTGGCGATCTCTTAGGAGCCTCTCAGGTGAAAAACTGATCTGAGATTCTTTTCTCTCCTAGGATACGGCATTGGTCTCCCACCCGGCTCTCCACTGACCTCCAATATCTCTGAGCTAATTAGTCAATACAAGTCACATGGGTTTATGGATGTGCTGCATGACAAGTGGTACAAGGTGGTTCCCTGTGGCAAAAGAAGTTTCGCTGTCACTGAGGTAAAGAAAAACTGCTGATAATGTTGACACTTTGTACAGCTTTACCTTGAAGAATATGAGGAAATGCTGTTGTATGTGTCTTGTGATTGATAAGCCAGGCTATTTACACATCCTAGGACTCACCATGATATTTGGATTACTCCCAACTTCACTGGATGAATGCCCATTCCTATAGGAATTTGCAGTAAGACAAGTTTGTCTTGGATTTAAATGTGATGCTATTTTGATGTGTAAATGTCTGAATTTCTCCTTTTTTTCTATATACTATATCCACAAGTGTGGAAGAAACGCTGCTCTGAATTACAGCAATAGTATCTGAGACTGACATTAACAGTGTTTGGTTTAACTGTTAATTGCTGGTCAGGATGTGGACTTCAAAATATCCTTCAAGATATAATCAAAGCTAACTTCCCAGTAGTCCAGTGATGAATCCTTTGTGGGTTTAGAAAAATAGACATACCTTAACTGGTAATTCTTAGATTATAGAATCAGAGATTTTTTTTAACTTAAAAAAACCAATTCCCTTCTTTTACAGATGGGTAACTAACACCTAGAGATCTTAAGTGATTTGCCCAAGGCACACAAATGGTCAGAATCTACATCTTTCTATTGCAATGCTCTGCCTTTACAATGTAATTAGAAAGAAACCTGCAAAGTGAGCCAGAAAGTAGATGATTAAGACAGGAGGCTAAAGGTGTAACAAGAGCCACAGGCTCAGTTATTTAAGAGAGAAGCCAAATAAACCAGTACAAGTTCAGCCTGACATTTAAAAAAGAATCTAAAGCCAACAATAATGGCTTCAAATAGCCTCTATTTGCCAACAACTCCCAAATTTGTGTTACAACACAGATTCTTCTTCTGAGCTCCAGAACCATGTATCTATCTTCCTGTTTGACATGTCCACTTGAATATCCTACAGGTATCTCACATTTAACTTGTCAAAAAGTAAACCCTTGATCTTCTCTCCTAAATCTGCTTTCCATCCTGTGCTTCACATCTTGGGTAATGGCACCTCTGTCCATCCAGTTACTCATTCCAGAAACTGGCAGGGGTCCTTAATGCCTCCCACATCTCACCTGCTGCATTCATCAACAAGCCATATCTTTTCCTTGTGTAAAATATGTCCCAGATATGCCCATTTATTGCCATCTCCACTGTCATCACTCTAGTCCAAGCCATCATCCCTCACCTGGACAACTGCAAAAGTCTCCTAACAGGTCTCCCTGTTTTCATGCCTGCCTTTCTCCCATTTGTTTTCTACATGGCAGATCACCCTTCTGCTTAGAAGCCTGCAATGGCCTCCCATGTTAATTAGGGAACAATCTGAAATGCTACAATGGCCTACAATGCCCTGTTGGACTTGACTCTGCCCACTTCTTCAGCCTCACCTCATGCCTCCTGGCTATTACAGCCACACCACAATGGTCATTTCAGATGGAGATACACCAGCAGCTTCCCTGCCTTGGGGACTGTGCACATGCTGTTCCATCCTCCTCCTCCAGTACTCTCCCCCTGACATTTACCCAGCTAATGCCTTCTCATCATAAACTCCCAACTGAGACCTGTCTTCTTCACAGCCTGCCCATAGTCCCTGATCCAATCTGAATCATATCTCTCTTTATAATCTCATATCTCACTGAGCAAAGGTTTAAAGGAAGCAAAAAGGGAAATGAGGAATTAGGGAACTAGCATGTTCTGTTTCTTACCACGTGACAAAAACTGTATTCGGGACATTAACTCACTGGCTCTCACTACAACTGTATAAGGCAGGTATTTTTATCTTTATTTGGAAAGATGTGCATGACTTTTCCTAAGAGAAATAAAATTGGGCTTACACTGGTCAGCAGAATTAATTCAGCCAAGAAAGCAAACGAACCAATTCCTTAAGTTGTGCAAAGCAACAATCACTTGGTGCTTTCTACTGGTTGTTGTGACCATGGTTAACTCAAGCCAAAATGTCCAAGTAATTCAAAGTTGACAGCAAGACATTAGATGAGACAAAAGGAGTCTCCTAGTCATGTCAACAAAGCCAGCTGTACGGAATGACTGGCACCCCCAGACCAAAGCACCCCTCTGGGCTGTTGCCATTTCAGGATCATCAGACCTAGATATCAGCTGGAAGAACCACCTGACTCCTAGTGCAAGCCTCTGAGGGTGCAGGGCCCTGAAGACTCAGAACCTAACTCCACCTGGGCACATAGAGGGGAACATACTTTCAGAGATTAACACAACCACTAGCATAAATCTGTTAGAGCCTACAAACATAGGTTCCCTACCCTCCACACCTGAGGGGCCAAATAAAAACTGGAATGCCAGGCTTATGGAAAGGAAAGAGTTTTTATTCCAGGTGATATCAACTAGGAGATGAGAGTTAGCTCTCAAATGTGTCTCATTTCCGTGAAGAATGGAAGGCAAGGATTTTTGTTTTGTTTTGTTTTTGAGGAAGATTAGCCCTGAGCTAACATCTGTCACAAATCCTCCTCTTTTTGCTGAGGAAGACTGGCCCTGAGCTAACATCCATGCCCGTCTTCCTCTACTTTATATGTGGGAGACCTGCCTCAGCATGGCTTGATAAGCGGTGCCATGTCTGCACCCGGGATCCAAACCGGCAAACCCTGGGCCACCGAAGTGGAATGTATGAATTTGACTGCTGTGCCACAGGGCTGGCCCCAAGACAAGGGGTTTTAAAGTTTGTAAGGAATGTTTCTGTTATAGGGATGGGAGTGGCCTGTGGCCTTGGGCACTTTCCCACCAGCCTGTGTTTGGCCTTGGGAGGCTGCTTACAGTGGGGAGGATGATGAGGTAATTTGCAGGTGGGCATCCTTAGCTGTCTGTCTCCATGGCGGATAGTGGATTCTGGTGCCAGGAAGCCAGGGAGTAAGCAGGGAATGAATGCTTTGGTTTTAACCCCATATATGCTGGGTTTAATGTAGGGAACTGATATCAGGGCTTGTATCAAATCTATTTATTCCAACGTGAAAGTATCTAACACAAAGCATGATAAATTTGAAGCCATACATTTCTGGACTGCATCCTGGCTCTGTCAATTAACAAGTGAATGACTTAATTGCTCTTAAGTCTGAGTTGCCTCATCCATGAATGGATATGATAAAACTTGCCTTGCCATTTTGTTCTGAGAATAAGAGCTCACTTATGGAAAGACCTAGTAAGAAACTTGGCACCAGGGCTGGCCCCAGGGCCAAGAAGTTAAGTGTGCATGCTCCACTTCAGTGGCCCAGGATTTCACTGGTTTGGATCCTGGGCATGGACCTAGCACCATTCATGAAGCCATGCTGAGGAAGCGTGCCACATAGCACAACCAGAAGGACCTACAACTAGAATATACAACAACATATTGGGGGATTTGTGGAGAAGACGAAAAAAAACAAAAGATTGGCAACAGATTTTAGCTCAGGTGTCAAACTTAAAAAATAAAAGATAACCAAGAAAAAAAAAACTACTTGGCCCAGTAAATAGTAAATAATAGAAGTATTAATTCTTCTTCTCCTTTCACTAGGAGAATTTCCTGGGATTCATAGATATCTTCAGGTGTCTTCCCGCAGCTCTTTTTAGAAGTGAGGAAACCTTCCTAGAAGCTCTCCAGTAGATTTTCTGGTATTTCATTGGCCAAAATTGTATCATCTGCCCATGTCTAAGCCATGAGGTGAGAAAAATGAGATCACCATGATAGATTAGGCCAATCATGACTCATCCCCTAGTACTGATGATGGGGCAGCTTCCTTTGAAATACATGGTAGAAAAGATCTAAACAAAAGCAAGGTTCCCTTAGGAAGGAGGAGACAGGAGAATGGATGCTGAATAGGCAACCAACCACCTCTTCCACACCCACTTTGTTGATGGGAAAGTTGCTTCATTTCACCTCCTACCCACTTCCAGTCATATTTACAATGAGTTCTTTGGATTTAATCATCTGCAAGAGCCCACCCAGCTTTGATACAGTGATTATGGTTTCCCTTTATATCATCCAAGATAAGAATATTTAATGTTCTTTACAGTATAGCATAATGGTCCAAAGCATGGGCTTTGGAGACTGGTCCAGGTTTGAATCCCACTAGCAGTGTGATATAGGACACGTTACTTGACCATTCTGAGCCTCAGCTTCTGCAGATTGGGGATGATAATATCTATTTCGTTGTGGTGAAAATTAAGTAAGATAATGCTTGTAAAATAATGAGCCTATACCCAAATATGATAACCACAAGGTCACTTACATTCCTAAGGATTATGAGGTGTCACCATAAATGTTTCAGAGCTGTATGGATTTACGAGTAATTTCAAACAAAACACCAATTTTTTTTTTCAGCCATGGTTTTTAAAGGGTCAGATTTAGGGGAGAGGCATTTGGGAAATTCTGGATGTTGTGAGCTGGAAGCCGTTGGATAAGAGGCTGATATCAGGATCAAGTTATGGTTGCTAGGACAACCCTGGGCCCACTTCCCAGGTCAGCCGAATTTGGAAGGGAGAGGGGGTAAGGATGAAGAGAATAGAAGAGAGACGTATCGTTAATTGGAACTTCAGAGACAGAAATAAAAGAAGATCCTGATAACATCCACATGTTTGTAGAGACCAGAGGGCCACTCCCAGCCTCAGGGAATGTTGTGAACACACATGGAGCTATTCTTTCTCAAGGATGGTGGTCTGCACTGTGGCATATCCTGGTCTATTTCATAACAAAAAGCTTCACAATGATGCTCACGTGTGTGCCTGTAAACAACAGTACACATCCTTGTGCTCTGACTGGCATATTTGTCTTGAACAACCTGAGACAGAATTTCAGGATGTCACCCTCACAGAACGTAAAGGTAGAATGCAATTAACTGAAATCAATGTTCAGCTCATTGACTGAGCTTGGTCTCCTCCGTGAGGACCCTCTGCCTGCTGGACTTCTCTCTGCTCAATCCATGAGTCTCCACCTGCTTTTTTTTTAAGCTTTCTCCCTGAAAAGGTCGGAAGAAGGAGACACATCTGTTAACGCTCTGCGTGCCATCCCTTTTCCTCAAATGTCACTCACTACTGGGCTGCATTACTGTAGAGAAACAAGGACCGGCTTTGAAATCAGACAAGCCATATTTGAAGGCTGCTTCTACCATCGTCACCTTGCCTTGGGCAAATCACTAACCTCCCTCAGGCTCAGCCTCTTCCTCTCCTCAGTGGCTCCTGTGAGGAGTAATAAAATGGTAGTTTAACGAACATATTCCTCTTCCTTCACCCCCCAGGGGGACTGCTGCAGGGTGCAGTGCAGCAGAGGCAGGTATGTTCTGGAAGGCGCCTCTCCCAACAGGTGCTTCCTCTGTTTATTTCTGACCTGACCTCCCATTTTCCAGGTACAGTCCTCGTCTACGTAGGTTGACACGGAGTAATTAAACACCCCTTAACTCTGAAAAGAAATATCCTAGATTGGCTAATAAATGATTTGATCACCTAGTAATATGATATGAAATATGCTTTTCCCCCTATTTCTGGTAGTTGGACATTAATACTTGGTCCCCTGTGAGAACCTTCACCTCTTCACCTCTCATCTCTTGGCAACCCCAGAGCTGTCTAGCTGCAGTCTCTCTGGAGGATAAACTCATTTTTTTGAATTCCAGGACTTTATCTGCTCCCCAGAGTCACCCGGGAAATTGCGGGTCTCATTCAACAGCCCACCTCCAGCAATTTTCAGAGGAATTTTAAATTGACCTCAGATGTGTCTTCACGATCCTTCTAACCCAACTGTGCTTCTGCCCACAGTAGACTCGTTGTCAATCAATTCCACTGAGGAAAACGTATGGCAGCCTCTGAATTTCCTTCATTTTCCTTTGACTCAGCAAGCAAATGCAATTTTTTTTTCAAGTCACTGAGTGAGTTTAAGAGTGCCAGGGCAACAGTTTTGTGAAATCTGCTTTTTGCAAAGCAAAGGAAGGCAGCAGATCAAAGCTTAGCAAACCCTCAAAATTCTTCAAGGAATTATTAAGATATATGATGGTACTTCTTTTTGAAAGTCTCCTTTAAATAATGAGTTGAATAATGTGCCTTTTAACCAACTGGGAATAGTCAAGAAGGAAGAGGATACAGTACTCTTGGCAGGGAATCGATTGCAGACTCAGTTTGAGGAGAAACGATTTGCAAAGGTATGGTTTAAAGAAACCAGCAGAAATTGTATGGCTCCCAGGGGCAGGTAAAGTGAGGGAGCCGTTACCACCTAGGCTCGAGGGAAAAAATGGAGAGAACCATTCCAAAAACCTAGGGGTGCATAGGAGAGGGCTTTCTAACAGGAGCTGTGGTCTTTGGTTAGGAACATAGCCAACCCACAGTGACCTGGCCAAGAGAAAGCCAGGGAATAAATACCTGACATCAGTCTCTTCCCACCTTCCCATCTTCCACCGCTGCCTTTGGTCAAGGAAACCTGTCAGTGTGGTCCATAGAGGACTCCCCAGGGCACAAAGCAGGATGGAGAAAGATGAAGAGTAGATCTGGAAGGGCAAAAGGATGTCCAGCACAGCCCCTTGTGGCACACGAAGCGGGGGATGGGACCAGCTAGAGGAAAGTGCCCAGAGCCTGACCATCTGAGAATGTGCAGCTTCTGCACCTGCAAACAGAAGTCCAGCTTGCAGGGAGAGAGAGCATGCCTCGTGCTGGCCAGGAAGGAGAGAGAAGTACAACCGGGTCCACTGGAATGACCCTGTCTTGGGAGTCAGACCACCCCGGCTCTCCCACTGCTCTGAGGAGGCAGCTTTATGTCCTTTGGAAAATTACTTAAGTTCTCTGAGCCTCAATTGAATCCATATCTTGCTAGGTTGTTACAAAGTTTTCTGTCTCTGAATCCACGGGTCTCATTCTGTTATTGAGTGCTGAAGGAAACAAACACGTACCAAGCAAGGGGGAGAACATTGCAGTGAAAGGGGCTCCATCTCAGGATCCAGAGACCTTGATTACATGGGGTAGGGAGGGAAAAGGAGAAGTATATTCTGAAACAGTCTAAAAGTAAATCATTACACTTTTCAATGTTTTTTATTATCAAGGAAAGTGTATATTAGGAAATTTTGCCCCATTCCATCTCTGACCTCACCCTCAACTTGACCCCCATCCAACCCTGAATGTACTCCATCCTTGACCTCACCCCATTCCTGGCCCCCAACCCCAACCTGACCTTCAATCTACTCTTGATCCTTCCCATCCTTGCCCCCCCCCCCCCCCCCCAGTTTGTGAACTTCATCCAATAAGGGTTGGGGCTGCAGGGATGGAGTGAAGATGTCTGTCAAGCTCATTTTTAGGTAATTTTTAAAAGCTGACGTTTAAATCGTTTGTTTTTAGGAACACTATAGAGGTGCCAATGTGGAAATAATTGTGTCATCAAAATATCCACGTCAGAAAGGTGCTTCAAAACATCATGAAAACAAAGGACTTAACCCTTCTGAGTTCCCTCCTCTGCAAAATGAAGGGAATAATATTCCATGTTTCTGACTTGGCGTAAGGAACAGAGATGATGTACATAAAAGTGCCTGACACGTAATAGGTGCTGAATGGATAGTGGTTTTCACATTCGTCCTGACTCTGCCATGAACCAGCTGAGTGACCTTTGGCCAATCCTTTAAGTTCTCTCCAGCTTGTTCCCTCACCGTAAGACTGAGCCATGCAGGAGACCCAGCTTAGAGAATGCTGTGGTTCTCAAGCAGGTTCGTTTAGCGGGATCCCGACCTATCTAGCTCAAGACATGGATACTGGAACACAGGGAAGGACAGTGAACTGACTGACTAGCTTCCAGTCTGGGCTCTCCATCCCTGACCACCGCACCACACCACCAAAATGTGTACCTAGTGTGAAACCTATTAAGATTTTTTCACTGAGAAAATGGGGCTTTCTCATGGCAGATCAGTTCTTCCCTCTGTTAATTTTTTGGGGAATGGAGGAAGGGTTAGTCAACTCTACATTCAAAGCCAAAGAGATCACACAAGTCACATCAAGAAGCTTCAGTGCTGGTCAATGTTCTGTCCAGTTTATCTTTAAATGGTACGGGGGTGGGGGAGGGGTGAGCTTAAACACAGTCTTTTCTGCTCTTGACAACCGGGTCACATACCAACAGCCTCCTGCCCCTCCTTAATCCCCACACCTTCCTTTTTCAATTCAAAACATCACTGTCTGCTATTCAACCTGATGAGAGTTATGGTGAGGCAAGGAGAGTTAATGACTATAGATTGCTTTAAATTGAAAACCCATGTATGTCGAGAGCCACCTTGACAGCTGAGTGCTTCCCTTGGAATAGCCTAAGTAATTGAGTTTAATATTTAAGCCAAGCATAAGGTCAGATGGAACCTGTCCAGGTAGCGCTTTCCGGAAACCTGAAGAAGCACAAAGCTGTTCATGTGTCCTTATATGATGCGGGGTGGAATTGCATGTGAAGAAAGGGAAGCAATCTCAGAAAGGCCTCACCTTCTTTTATTCTGCTACCAGAACAAATTCATTCATTCATTCATTCATTCATCCACCCATCAATTGGCAAACGTACTGAACTCCTGCGTGCCAGGGGCAGCTGGTGCAGAGATGAACACAGAGCTCAGAGGCAGGTAGAAGCTGATTGCAAACAAACCCTCTAAACCACGCTGCCCCAGGGGCAGCAGTGGAAGAAGATATGAGGCAGAACAGTGACATAGGTCAGCCCCTGATTCACTCATGGGAGAGCAAGAAGGAACCAGAGAAGTCTTCTTAGAGGAGGTAACCTCTGTAGGGCAAAGAACCCTCCAGTCAGAGCACGAGCAAGACACTGAGGCAGGAAATTATAAGCAATGCAATTTGGTCCCACCCTCCAGAGACACTGCACTCAACCATGGTGCTGGACAGGACGCTGCCGTTTTAGTTGTGCCCTCCCCAGGGATTCTAAAATCATAGATGGCCACCCTCCCTGGCCCCCTTGTTATGCAGCCACAGCTAGACCCAGGAGTAAACTATAGGCCTCTGACTTCTCCTGTGTCTGCCTCGTAGCCCGCCTGTCATCTCCTCAAGAGCAGGACATCTTTTCTAGTCTCCACATGGAATGCCATCTGCAATAACTGAGAATTTCAGCTCTAGAAGTGGACATACCAGGGTTTGACTCCTGTCTCCATCGTTATGTGTCTTTGCAAGCCAGGCAACTTCTGAAACTTCAGATCCTCACACCAAAATTGAGACTAATAGAGTCTACTTGTAAGTAGTGAAATATATTTAATGAGCTGGTTTATGGAGAACATCTAGCTTAACAAATATTCCCTCCTTCCCTGTGTATAGAGCTATCCACACAGAAGAAAAAAAATATTTGATGAATAATAAGCACGTGCAAGAAATTACAGTTGGTGCACCCTCCCCAGCTCCAAAAAAGTAGGAGCATCTTATTATTATAAGCATCTTATAATTCCAACATAAATGTTCTTTTATTTATTACTTACATATGTTATATAACTGAAGACTTTCTTACCGGAGGACTTGAGAAATATGTGACTCTAGACTTTTCTACTTTGCAATGTGCTGGATTAATGAGCTTTTATAGTACCCTGTTATTCTTTTCTTCTAACTCAGCTTCTAGGTTTGAGTGGGAAAACATGAATACAGTTTATAGAAACCATTAGGCTGTACTTAAAACAGATCTTTAGAGAAACAACAGTAACTATTTTCTTTAAATATGGTCAATGGTGTTTCACAGTCAGGTTGCTGAGCGCAGGCTGGAGACCTACAATTCTCAGGTCTTGTTTCCCCCCCACCTCATATCACAAAGCTGGGGCTGCTCCTCTGTTGTTCTCTTGTTATCAGACATGACCGAAGTTTGAATTCTGATACACTGAAAACTAATTCCAGCAAGTGTCCCCTTCACCATTGCTAATGACCAAGTAAACAGAACTCATGGAATAAAGGTCTCCTCTTTTATACACCAGTGATGCTTGGGCATAAATTATACCCAAGACCACATACGGTTAATAGTTCTTGCTTCTCCTTTGGTTAAATTCAGTGAACTCATGAATATTTATGAAATGGTATTTACTATGCAACTAAAAGGTGTAAACAGTGTTCAAACTGATTAGGTCTATTGTGAGAGACAGTCTTCCTTCCACTTTTTTAGATTTCCGTACACTGAAATCTATGGGAGAATTACATGAAATGGGACTCCTCCTTAATTATTCCCTGTGCTAAATAGTTGCCCCTAGGCTCTAAAGATTCCAGCTGAAAAAACAAAGTATGGCAATGTGTGAAGATTGCCATCAAGTGGCCATGATGGGAAGTGTCACAAAATATCAGAAAATCCATCTTTTTTCCACCTCACAAAGAGTGTGAACTAAGAACGTAAGAAATTGCCCTCACATTTCCTCTGTCGTATCCAAGGCTTCCGAAGACACTTACTCCCCATGCAGCTGTGGGAGTTGGTGGAATTTCAGCACACATTAGAGGAGAAGCCAGCATCACGGGGGAGCCCTGGAGCCCTTACTTGGGAACGCAGCCAAGAAATCAAGAGAAGACTGAGACTTGGAAGGGCAGCAATGAAAGAATTAGGAAAGGTCATCAGGTGTAAGGAAGGGTCATTAGAGACTAGGGTAAAGACTATCTACACCTTCATATTCCCAATAACTATGTAAGGGTGTGAAAGCTGGACAGTGAAGAAGGCTGACGGGAAAAAATGGGTTCATTTGAAATGTGGTCTTGGAGGAGAGCTCTACAGATACCCTGGATGGCCAGAAAGATGAACAAGTGGGTCACGGAGCAAATTAAGTCTGGACTATCACCGGAGGCAAAAATGATAAAACTGAGGCTGCCTTACTTTGGGCACATCATGAGAAGGCAGGATTTTTTGGAAAAGACAATAACGCTGGGAAAAGTGATAAACAGCAGGAAACGAGGAAGACCAAACACGAGTTGCATCATAAAGGAAGCCAGGGTCATGAGTCTACAGAAGCTGAGTAGGGCTGCTGAGGACAGGACATTGTGGACTTCACTCATTCCCAGGGTCACCAGGAATTGGAGCCAACTTGACATCACATAAAACAAGTCTCCAGACCTGGGAGGCAATCAATTTCTGTTTAAGCCACCCAGTCTGTGGAACATTGTTTGGGTGGCCGCAGGAAACTCATACACCTCGCCTTCCACCTCTAGTGCCTCTGTTACCCTAGAGCAGGCTCTCGTTTTCCACACAAACGGGTGTCATTGTCATTATTTGCTAGCTGCTCTCACAGTGCCAGTCTCTCCCCCTGTTTAATTCACCCTTCACAATGCCAGATTAATCTTTTTAGAATATCCTTCTATCAGGTCACTCTGCTGTGCTTTCCCTGTCATATAGAAACGATATGCCTTAGCCAAACCTTCAAAACTCTCCTTGACCTGGCTCCTTCCAGCCCACCTTCTGAGATTTTCCTCAAGGGCTTCAGCTACATTAAACTAGTTGCTGAGGTCTACACCTCTTCCCTTTCCTACTTCTGTGATGATGGCACTTGTCCCCTTTGTTGTCATCAGGATCAAACAATACTTCTTGCCAAAAAGGTCTTGCTCCATTTGCTCCCAGCAAGAATTCTGCGACTTTCTCAACGATCTCTCAATTCTCTGAATTCTTATAGCTCTTTGCCCTTATCTTTCTGATGACCTTTCATTCGCCGTCTTGGGTTATAATTAGTTATGCCTCAATTCGCTCAGCAGTCGGTAAGCTTTCTGAGTAGGGACCATCTCTGAATGCCCTGAACACTTTACATGTCAAAGCACAATTGGATAAATGATGACCTGTAAGGAATGACTGGATGAACGTCAGTGTCCAAGGCATGGTCAGACCCTCTCTTCGCTTGACCTAATACTACTTCATCTAATACTCCCTTGACCTCCCTATTCCGGCCACACTGGCTTTCTTTAAGTTCATCCTATTTGATATGCTCCTCCTGCCCCAGTGCCTTTACACATGGAGTTCCTTCTTCCTGGAACACGCAGCTCTGCCTAGAACACCCAGGTAACCTCTCCTCCTTGAGATTTCAGCTCAATCATCACATCCTCAATAGCGGTTTTGTTCCTCTTTCTGACTATTCCTATTGTGTGAGCTCCCTGGCACCACAAATTCCCATTGCGTTGCCTCTCCTCTGTAACACTGGCCACAGGTACTCATTTACATTTATGGATATGATCATTTGGTTAATGTCCATCTTCCCTGCAAAACTGAGCTCCATGAGGACAGAGACTGCTGGGAAAGTATCTGCTTTAGGTCACCATTGTACACCTCTCGTATAGTAGATGCTCGATGAATATTTGTGGAGAAAACAAATGAATAGTTGACTATATCTGTGTGTGTGTGTGTATGTGCAAACAGCCTATTAGAGTTTTCCAGGCAAGCCTACAGTAGGCAATAATGATAACATCTACCATTTGGTACCTACCATGTGCTAGGCATTGGGTCTAATTCTTTTTGTGTTCTCTTATTTAATCTTGAAAAACGACGCCATGAGTTGGCAACTGTCCTTGTTTTATAGATGAACAAACAGTGACTCGGATAAGTAACTCTGCCCAAAATCTCAAAATTGTTAAATAGCAGAACTAGGATCGACAATCATGCACTCCAAAGTTCATATTAAATAGCATCCCAGAATTACCAAAGGAAATAAAGTGTATTCTTCTTGATCCTTTTGAATATACATGATAAACAAAAAAGACTGACCAAATCCTGCCACATTCTTAAAGCCACACTGTTTACTAAACTGTAGGTTTCTCAACAGCAAAACTGTATATTTCTCAAGGGACTGTGTCTTATTCACCACAGAAACCCCCATGACCACAAGGCCTGGGACAGAGCAGGTGCTCAATATATATTTATGAAATGGACTTGACTTGAAACAAGGTTTGTTATATCCAAGGAACCTAGAACACATATAGCCGGAGTCAAATTTGTGCTCTGGAGAAAGCAAATACAGTCTTGCATCGCTTAATAATGGGGAAACGTTCTTAGAAATGCATTGTTAGGCAATTTTGTCATTGTGTGAACATCACATGTACTTACACAGACCTAAATGGGATAGCCTGCCACACAATTCACCTGTATGGTACTAATCCTATGGGACCACCGTGGTATACACAATCCCTCATTGACTGAAACGTTGTTGTGCAGTGCACGGCTGTAAAGGAGTAGGGAAGGAAAAAATAAGAGACGGGGTACAAAATGTATTGAGCAACTACTGTGTGCTGGCATGCTATTTTAGATGCTTTTTTAAAGTGTTATTTCAGGTATTATCTCACTGAAACCTACAATAACACTATGACACCACTGTATTATTCCTGCTTTGCAGATGAGAAATCTGATGCTCAAAAAAATTTTAAACTCAGGGCTATGTGGTTCCACAGTCTACACAGTTGCTAACCTCAATACAGACAGATGTTAAGTATGGTGACCAGCAACATCGCAGAGAGGGAAGGCCTTCCAGCCAAGGTCAAGGCTGCCTGTAAATCTCCCAGAATGACTGTGTGACATTACTCAGAAACCCATTCGTCTGACCAACTTGGAAGAGGAAGCTTTATATGAGCCTTGGGTCTCATCGTCTCCATTTTGTTTTCCAATATCAGTTATTTTTGCAAGTGACCATCTCATAGTTCTTCATCTGAAAACTCTTGAGGACAAAAAAATGGCTTACTGAAATGGAAGTGCCGTCAGGCTCCTGATTTCTTCCAAAACAATCAGTCAACCCCTGTAATTTATTTACTGCAGTGAATGTCCAACTATCCAGATCCCTCCACAGTGATAAACAGAAAGAGCAACAAATTGTGTTTTCCATGGAAATAACTAAGAATAATGGCCAGAGAAAATCGGAACAATAACATTGAGTCCCATAATACTGCTGAAACTACAAAGTTTGTGAAATGTGGAGCAGTGGGGAATTCAACTTCACATTGAATGAAACTTCTGATCCAGCATAACAGAACACCCTCTACAAGGCAGGAGTAAAGCAATTATGGTTGCAAACTGAATGATTTCAATGAAGTGGTACCATCTTCCCAGTATTGTCTGCTCGACTATTAAATTAGTTAACTCTTGGGACAATATTTCTCCTTTTACATAACTTTCCTATATGCACGCCTTCACCTCACTCTTACAATAACCACATGCTGTACATAAAGCAGGTGTAATTATTATCACCATTTTACAGATGTGGACCCTGAGGCAAGAACAGTAACGGCTCTTCTAGGGGCTCACAGCTAATAGGGGCAGTGTGGGGACTGGAACCTGGTCTATTTAATTCCTGTGGTCTCTCTGTGACCCCTCACTACCTCCTAATAACACACCCACATAGAGGAAGACATTTACTAAGAGTTTCTACACTGGTGACGCCTTTCTGATTGACGACCATCAAGGTATTACTGGGGAGAAAGTCAGTGAAAACTCCATAAGACTGCCTGGTGGGCCAGTGGAAAGTCTGCCGTCAGTCCCCAAAGTCAATCCTGGTAGAATGCTTCAAGCAGTGAGTGACATCCGGGAAACGGTCTATGAGGAGTGTTCATTACAGAGACATGTATACACTTAGAGGCCCGGGCTGCCAAGTATTCTTTCTTTGAGACTTCATCTCTACCGGCAGGGTAAATAGTAATAAAATTAGTAATAATGACAATAATGATAATGATTTATCATATTGGCTAATGTCAGCCATTATGTCTTTAATCCTTATACAACTATACAAAATATTAGCCCCATTTTACAGATGGAAAAACTGACATAAAGCAACTTGTTCCAGATTTGATGCTGGGTTGTCCTCTTTTAAATTCTTTCTAACCTATAATGCTTCTGTCAGATCTAGTTAATTCAGTCAGTCGGGCTAATAATTCGGTCACAAATATTTTAGCCTCCAAACCTTTCCTTTTCCCCTAAACTGTCCCAACGGAGCAATAAGATACCCTGTGGCTTCACTGCGCTGGTTGAAGCCTGGTTACCTTTAAACCGATAGTTTGCCCGAAGTAAAGCGCAGAGACGGTGCCAACACTTTTTAAAGGAATGAGTATTTGCCTCCTTCCATTTGATTTGATGACCTGAGGCTCCCCCAAGACTGTTTGAACTGCATAGTTCTTGAATCAAGTTTATTCCTTACGCATCTGCACTAACTGACATGCTCCTGAAAAAAGAAAGAATATGAGGGAACCCGTGAGATTCATCCTCAACCAAAAGGACAAATCCAGTTGAAGCAGAGTGGGAAAGAGTGAGACAGCTTAGGGGCCCCTGTCACTCTCAAAACACGAAAAGGCTTCCCTGGACACGTTACAGCCATTCCCCAAAGTGGGCTGCAAGACAGCCGCCAAACGAGATGATGGATTCCAAGCAATAGGGAGACAGAGGCTATATTCTTGGGACCTGTGTCTTCCCGAAAAGTGCCCCAAATTCAGCATTGTGTATATTCCTCAGGAACCTGTTACTGTCTGTAGGTGATCCGTGTGAGAAATTCTTTGTGATCTCTTACAAACAGGGTCTCTTATAAAGACCCTGAACTCCATGTCCTGAAAAAGGTCAGTGACCACTATACTGGAAGGATGCCAATCCTGGCTTCCCCTCCCAGAGAGTTTAGGAAATAGATATCACATCAGGGCTTTGGTGTATTACCTCATTTCCTCCTCACACTAGGTCTGCACAGCGAGCATAAAGAGGCCCGGCTTGCAGTTCCCTCAGTCATTCAACAGACATTTATTAAGCACATGCTGTATGTCAGGCACTGTGCTGGGGTACCGTGGTGAGTAATACTGATGCAGCCCCTGCCCCCTTGGGGTTTACTTTCTAAGGAGAAAAAGGAAAGTGAAGAAGTGAGAAGAGAACATAAGAGCAAGGGGGATAGGGGTTACAAGGGGCTGAGAGAAGGAAGAGAGGCGGGTAGCCCTGCTCTCAGCCGCTCCCTCTGCTGGGCATTCCTCCAGCCCGGCTCTCTCCTACCCGCGAGCTCCCTTTCCCACCTGCTCCAGCGCCGCCTATTTTCTAGTCGGGTCCTGGCTGGCCCACGAGCCGCCCCTCCCCCGTCCCCCAACCCGCCCCGGCTCAACGGTCCCCGCGGGAACCCCGCCTGTGCCCACCGTCCCTGCTCCCTCCTCCGACCTTGAGAGCCTGCGCCCAGCGTCCACAATGGGAAATGAGGCCAGTTACCCGGAGGAAATGTGCTCCCAGTTTGACCATGATGAAATTAAAAGGCTGAGCAAGAGGTTTAAGAAGCTGGACTTGGACAATTCGGGCTCTCTGAGCGTGGATGAGTTCCTGTCGCTGCCCCAGCTGCAGCGGAATCCGTTGGCGAAGAGAGTGATCGACGTCTTCGACACCGACGGCAATGGCGTAGTGGACTTCAAGGAATTCATCGTGGGGACCTCCCAGTTCAGTGTCAAGGGCAGCGAGGAGCAGAAGCTAAGGTTTGCTTTCAGCATCTACGACATGGACAAAGACGGCTACATTTCCAACGGAGAGCTCTTCCAGGTGCTGAAGTTGATGGTGGGGGACGACACCCTGACAGACTGGGAGTTACAGGAGGTCGTCGACAAAACCATCATCTGCCTGGATACAGACGGCGATGGGAAAATATCCTACGAGGAATTCAGCGCTGTGGTCCGAGGCCTGGAGATCCACAAGAACTTGGTGGTGGCTGTGTGAGCTGTTTTTTTAAAGAGCACCACCCAACAACAACTTTTTCTTTCTCCTCTCTCTCTTTCAAGATCAGCTCAAGATGACCAGCAACTGTCACTCTGACTTACTCGGAAGTATTTTCTCTTTGGAAAGCCAAATTTGCTAACATAAACCTCATGACCAACTCTGTTCCTAATTATCCTTCTCTCAGTGACTCAGGGTAGTACCCTGAGTGGCAGAGAACAGGTGAAGGAGCATGGTGGGGAAAGAAATGGCTTTTATAAACGTCTTTTTCTTTGTTGAGATTCAGAGACCAAACTATAAAGAGTCAACAAGAACTTTAGAAGTTCAAAAACAAGAAAATATACATCTTTGCCTTTACCTCTCATGGTTTTATATGTGGGAGAAAATTATACAGTTCAAATCAAGTGTTAGGTGAACTGTTTTCATTTACTTGTGGTGTCAGGTGTCTTTTGACAGACTGTGTCAACTTCCCTATTGTAGCAACAGGGATGAATATATTTCTCATGGCTGAGCACCTTTAATTACCTCTCTCTGGGCAACAAAAGTCCATCTTTTCCTTTCCCAGGCCACAGCCAACTCCCCATGATGCTTCCAGAAATCCCTGAGCATGTTTTGCGGGGTAGGCATCAGGTCAGGCTCTTCCTGTCTCCTTGCTTCAGCTCCCGAACACAAACTGGTCTCGGGGCTCTTGTAAGAAATGCTAAGCCTGGACTAAGTGCCCAGCCCAACTCTCAGCCTCTGGCAGCAGGTTTTGAGGGTTGGCTGCCACCCCAGTGTTAAGTTCAGTTAAGAAGGCTTCCAGCCAAGCAGGGCAGAGAGCTCTCTCACCTCCAACACTCAGCCCCACCCCAGCTGGAGAGAAAGGGACAGATTCAGAGTCATGCTTCCCATGGGTAGAGGTAGTGAAGATTCCGGCTGCAGGGGACTGTCGCCAGGATGCTGAAGTGGTGTTGCTCCTGGTACTCAAAAGATGCAGACATGGGCAAGCACCTCTTTGCAGCAGAAGTGAATTCTTTCTGCACTAGCGAAGCTTAGTTTTGAAACTCAAACCCAGGGCCTGACAGGGAAGCTAATCTCTCATTCGGGGAAGCTTTTTCTCTAATATAACATTCAACCCAGAGTCCCTCACACCCTAATAATCCTGCAGCCAAGGGGTGTGCTGGAGCCTGTTCACACTGGTGAGAGCCAGTGTGTGTGCATCTCTCCCCAGCTCCAGGTTCAGTGACGTCACGTTGACAGCTTGAAATTGGCCGGGACTAGGACATCATGGAAAAGAGCAAAAACTTAGAGTTGTTTTTGTTGTGTTTTGGAGAGCCAGTGTGCCAGTGAGTACACCACTGTCCACACCCCAGATGTTACCAGCTCTCTGACATCCCACTTACCACTGCCATTTGTCAGAGAACAAACTGTCTTCAGAAGAGCTGGGCTCGCACTGGTCCCAGCATCTGCTTCTTTAACCCAGCCCTGTTTCTCACAGGGAACCACTCCGCACAGAAGGTGCTTGACACCAGGACAATGAAACGTATTCTCCCTACACGTACTTAGCCAAGGGACAAAACTCAGGTGACTTTTCTCAGGACACGGAAGGTCCGTTTCAAGGAGGTTTATTATCGTTATATTTTGAAGAAGCTGGTAGCTAGTCTTGACCCAAAAAAAGAAGTAGGAAAAATAAGTCCACAAATTTAATTACTGTCAGGGCACCCATCTACCAAGATACCCTGCCGCACTTTTTATTTAATAGATTACTTAGGAACCACAAAGCATAAGAATCTCTTTAATCCCTTTGCAGTCCTAAAAAAAAAAAAAATGTATCAATAATCAGTAAATGCTCCCAACCCTGTAGTGCTATGAATCACACCCCCATTGCAGGATGACAAAGTTCAAAGACTCAGACACACCTGGGTTTGGATTCAGTCACAACTGGGTTTTTATCACGGTCGCTTCTTATTAGCTATATGAGCATGAGCAAGCTGCTTAACCTCCCTTTGTCATTCCTCCTAATTAAAACGAGGATCCATCTGAGGGTTACTTTGAGTGCCTAGAGTGCAATGGGTTCATTCTCCTAATTCCCTTCTCTTCCCCCTTCCTCTGCTTCTGTTAGATCAATGTATAAGGGAGACAGGAGGCCCAGTGGTTCCTTCTGAGCCCTTGTTTAGCCACACCCACTCTAAAGTGTAATCCTAATCCAGAAAGAAAACAATAGAAACAATGTCAAGGTCTTCCCCAACCCCCTCATCTGCAGAGGGGACAACAGATTTCTTGACTGGAGAAAGTTGAAGAGAGAGACTCTCATTCTAGCCCAATGTGTTTGATGTTGTGGAGGAAACTTTGCATGAGGAAAGTGAGTGTGTGTGATGCCAGCTGAGAGGACCTCTAAAAGAGAGACATAATTTATACACTCTGCAATGTGCACATTAAAATAGGAACATTTTAAAATTATAACTAAGGGTTGAAACATCTTGGATTACACGTTCAAATTTCCACAAGAAGAGGAAAACTATTTCAGCTTCTGGAGTGGCTGGAATTAACAAGCAAATTGCTCAGTCCATTCAGTACCAGCTACCCAAGGTTTTGTGGCAATGACCTTGAACTGAGAGCCTGATTCTAGCTTCAGCAACCGGGAAGATCTGACTGTATGGCTATTTGGGAAGAAAGATCACATTTACTTCCAAATTAGAATCTTTGATTTTTCTCTCTGTTAATTGCTGGTTGTCAGCAGATCTAGTTCTGTCCAACTCCTTGGGGTGATAATAGTAGTTAACATTTATTGAACAACTGTCCCAGGTACTGTTACATTTGTTATTTAATCATCGTAACAGCACTGTGAGGTGGGTGCCATCATCTCACTTTTACAGAGGATGCTGTAGAAAGTTCTAGAATCTCCTCCAAGTGTCCCGGCTGGTAAGTGACAAAACACAGACTTAAACCAATGTTCAGTGAAATAACCAAATTATTTCTGATGGTCTTATTAATGTAATCAAATCAAGCCTCAAGTTTTCACAAAAGTGGTGAATTGCTTGTCAAGCAGCAAGCAGTGCCCCCCTCTTTCGTTCTATGCACTGCAAAGAGAAAACCATAAAACATATTAGGCAAGGCAGTCTTAAATCATCTTCTGCCTTCATCTCATCTTGAAAAATAAGCAACAGTATTTAGATTAAACTGATAACATCAACCAATATGCTTTGAGGTTACAAAGATCAGTAACAATATGTTGTTATGAATCCTCTGTTAATGGATTGTGTCTGCTCTCTACCATATGTTGCAATTCTCCAAGCACTAGACACTTCTTTTTTTGAGACATAGGAAAAAATATGGCCTTAGCACAATTGGTTTATCCTCTAAATCTATCATGCTTTAGAGGCATTCTTAAGGGAAAATCTTCTGGGAATTTTTTTTTAAGTACAAATTCCACTCTTCACTTAGGCTTCCGATTCTCTCTAGTAGGATGTAGAGTAGGTCATGAGTCCGGCTACTGTGTTTTGTCTGTTTTGCATGCCTTGAAAAGGGAGAGGCGTGGATGTTTTTTAAGACAAGGTGGCATCGTGATAGAGGAGTCAGGTCACTAGACTGAGCAGCAGAACTGGACCTCTCTCCTTCCATATTGGCTCCCAGGACTGTCCCAGCAGCTGAAGACAATGTGAACAGCAGCAAATCATGTGTCAGCTTGAAAGGCATTAGCTGACTTAGAATGAAAAACCGTAACACTGAAGGGACACCAGCAGCAATAAAGCTGCGTCGATCAAAGGATAACATCTGACAGCTCTTAGGCTAAAGCTGACCGGCAAAGAAATTGTTTTGTTGTTAGTTTCACATGGTGTTTCTTCTCACAATTTTTTTGGGCAAATATTTTTTAAAAATCTGAAGATTTTAGGGGGCCGACCCCGTGGCCGAGTGGTTAAGCTCACACGCTCCACTTCAGCAGCCTAGGGTTCACATCCTGGGTGCGGACATGGCACCGCTCATTAGGCCATGTTGAGGCGGCATCCTGCATGCCACAACTAGAAGGATCCACAACTAAAAAAAAAAATATATATATATATATATACACACAACTATGTACTGGGAAGATTTGGGGAGAAAAAAGCAGAAAAAAAAGAAAAGATTGGCAACAGTTGTTAGCTCAGGTGGCAATCTTTAAAAAATAAATAAATAAATAAATAGATAAAAATCTGAAGATTTTAAGTAAAAATCAAAATTGGCATAAGGGAATGCAGGCCACTTCAGGATAGGAGTGGTCTTTTATTGGCTAAGGCCCCTCTGAAGCATGGGGCTGAAATTGGCAGTCTCAATAAAGAGAAAGTGATGTGTTCCACTCTTTAGTACAAAAGCTGGAGATGGACTGAAGTGGGGTTTTTTTTCCCAAAAATAAAGCAACTGGTCATAAAACATCCCAACAACTGATATTTTCTAATGACTGAAATAACAGAATAGTTTACAACAAAAGAAGTCCAGGCATATAAAATTTCAAACTTCTGTATGATGAAATCTGACAAAACAACGTTAATAGGAAAACTTTAAAAATGGACAAACATATGTAACATGTTAGGAAAGGAGTTAATAGCTTTTTTTCAATAAAATGCCTCACTTTGTCTGAAATGCATAATTTGGCAAAATATATAAATAAATGATTCACACAAAAGGAGGTCAGAAAAACAAACATCAAAAAACAGCCTCACTAATCGAGCGGCCAGCCGGTAGCCTAGTGGTTGAGTTTGCACGCTCCGTTCGCGCGCTCTGCTTCCGTGACCCTGGGCTCGCCTTTCTGTATCCCAGCAGGGACTTGGGCACCGCTTCTCAGGCCATGCTGTCCCACGTATAAAATAGAGGAGGATAGGCAAAGATGTTAGCTCAGAGCCAATTTTCCTCTGAAAAAAAAAGAGGAAGATTGGCGGCAGATGTTAGCTTAGAGCTAATCTTCCTTAAAAAAACGAAAAATAGGTGATCACATAAAGCCATTAAAATAAATAAATTGATGTGTAACCATAAATCTTTAGAAAATAAATTTTTAAAAAAGCATAATTGTTCTACGTTATGTTTACAACTCTGGAAAATATGTATGTATAGGTCTTGGGTCAGAAGAGAAAATGAAGAGTTGGAAGTAATTGTTTAAATAGTAACAGGATTATAGTTCATCATCTCAAATTTAATTTTTAGCAATATCTTTGAGTTGTTTTAATAATAAGTTGAGATTTTTCCAGAGACTGCACAATGGAGCTCATGTAGCAAATTAAGCATCGAGTCCAGGCTAAAAGATGATTGCCAAGCCTAGAAGGGGCGGGGCTTGGGGAGCGTGAGGAACAGAGAGACAGGGGGCTTCTCCGCGGCAACATGGGCACCTCCAAGGTGATGAGCCGCTGAGCGCGTTCCAGGTTAGAGAAGACAGAGGTGTCCCCGCCCCCGGGCCGGGGAAGTGATGGGAAGATCCCACACACCCTGATTGCTGTCCATCTAGAATATTTTGCTTGTCCAACTGTGAGAGTACTGTTCGTTTCGCCCACGCGGTGTCTCCCAGGAATTTGCAAATCACCTCTTTTGTTTCTTTTGTTGAATGTGATCTTTCAATCTGTCTTCATGGATGAGGAAATTCCAGATTCTCTGAGCCGTACATCTTCTTTCTCTCTTCTCATGATTGTTGTTAAATTTCTTTTAGAAATCTCAAGTGATTACACCGCACAATCTTACCCCACTCTCTCCAGCCAGGCAAAGTCTCTCCCCTGAAAGCTGTGCTTGGTACCGCCGGAGCCCAGCCTCATGCAGGTCTCCATCTTTTCGCTCTCTCCCCGCTCGAGGGCCATATGTGTAGACACAACGTCGAAGCTGCCAAACTTTATTGAACTACTGCTCTACTGGCAAAAATAGTGCGTGACAAAAGAAACAGAAATCAGGTCTTCAAAATTAGAAACAGCATTTGCTTTCTCCTCATCCTGCTTCCAAGTATCTAGGGATTATCAATATTTCAGAAGCTCCGTAGCCTTTCTTTTCTTTACCTCTCACTAAACCCATTATTCCTTCCCCACTCCAGCTCTTATTAAAGAAAAAGAAAATTATTTTGAGCACCAGGATTTAGCTGTACGGACTCAGAGAGGAGATCACGTAAAGTTTAATACACTAGATCACTGAAAAATAAAATGATTTCCCCTGGCTCTTGTAGTCATTTTGCTCTGGGGAAAAGTACTTAATAGGTACTGGAAAATTTTGAAGGTAATTGTTACTGAGTTCTTTTTCAGGTGTTTACTTCATTTAATAAGCATTTCTTGAGCACCTGCTACACACCAGGCTTTTGGAGGCATGCAAAGAAAGGCAACGCCTCAACCCATCAGAGAAAACTTCCTAAGACAACCTCCCTCATTCTTCTCAGTGTTCTGTGTGAGAAATAGTCTGTCTTGAAAGAGGTTATATGCACACCTCAGAGCTAAAGAAGCTTAATCCTTTAAGCTGTCTATCAGGTCAGATTCTTTGGTTGCAAGCAACAGATCAATTTAAGCAAGAAAAAGGGGCTCATCAAAAGAACAGTGGGGAAGCTCAATGTTTTGACGCAAGGAGGAGAGGAACTGATGATGCTTTAGGAACAACAGGACTCCAAGGATGTTAGTGGCAGGAAGCAGGGAACTGTGTCTTTGAGGCACTGGCGTTGAAATAACCCAGCTCCAGCCACTTTCATTGCCACATGTCTCTGCTTCAAATGCAAATTGGCTTATCTTGGGTCACGTGCTTGGCCTCACGTGACCAAGAAGTGAGGAGTCCGTGACTGGTAGCCATGGTGGCCACACCAAAACCACATGAAGTGGGGGAGGGCAGGTCCCCTAGGAAAGGATCCTATGCAAATAAAATCAATACAATACACTTCCAATGTAAGTCAGCTGAAATTACCACATTCAATTTCAAATTTTAACTTTGTTAATTGTAACTGTGTTTTTCTCCCAGTTCCCGTGTTAGGCCCCAGAGTGAAGCACACTGGCATTATGAAGTCAGGACGGCAGGTCTTCTGAGCTCTCCAAGCCTCAGGTTTCTCATCTATCAATTGGGAATATCCATCTCCATCTTTCTCCTTCATGGAATTATTCTAGAAATCTCCTGAGATATACGAAAGTGTTTTAGGGGGAAAATATATATAAATTTATATTATACAAAAAAGATTCTAGCTTTCATATGCTTTTAACCGTTCATTCAAAAAATATTTATTGAAAACCTAGTAAGTGCTAGGCACTCTTCTAGGCCATCAGCGTATGCGCTGAACAAAATGGGCAAAACCCCTGGCCTCTTGGAGCTTGCATTCTAGTTGAGGAGGGAAATAGGCAATAAACAAATATTTTGTCAGGAGAAAAGTAAAACAGGGTATGGGAGATAGACTGTGTCCAGGGGAGGTTGGGGAGGAAGGTAGGATTTGCCTTTTAACCAAAGTGGTTAGGGTAGACTTCACTGATAGGTAACACTTGAGCAGAGACCGGAAGAAAATGAGGAAAGGAGCAATATTGATTCCTGGAAGAGTTTACAGGCAGAGAGAAGAGAGAATGAAGACCCTCAAGCAGGAACTTGCACGATAGATTTAAGGAAGAGAGAGGGGGCCCACGTAGCTGACAGAGTGAACCAATGAGAGAAGAAGGATATGAAGTTAGAAAGTGTGGGACTAAATCATGTAAGGTCTTGTAGCCCCTCGTAAGGACTCTGACATTTACTCTGTATGAGACAGAAACCATCGCTGGGTACTGAGCACGGGATTGACATATTTTGAGTCATTCTGGCTGCTATGCAGAAGACAGACTGAAGAGGTGAGGCAACCAATTAGGAGATTATTTTAACAGTCTAGGTGAGAGATGATGGTGGCTTGGACCAGGTGCTTGGTGGAGGTGGTAGGAAGTCATCAGATTCTGGACATATTTTGAAGGTAGTGTCTACCATGTTTGCAGACACACTATGTACGGGGTGCTAGAGAAAAAGAGGAATCAAAGATGGCTCTAAGGTTTTGGGGCTGAGTAATTGCGAGGATGGAGATTCATTAAGATGAGAAAGACTGTGAGGAGTAGGTTTCACGGGAAAACTTAGGAGTTAATTTTGATGTTCAAGTTTGAGAAGTCTACTAGATATCCAAGTGGAAAGGCTGAGTTGGGAGTTCGGGAAGATATAAATTTGGAAGTCATTGGCACATAGGTGGTATTTAAAGCCATGAGTCTGGGTAAGAAAGTGTCGCTAAACAACTGAAGGCGTGCCAGTGTTTATGATCGGAAAGATGGGGAGGAATCAGTAAACAAGACCGAAGTAGAACAAAGAGAGAGGGATCCTAAAAACAGTGAGGAAACTATATCAAAGAGGATGAAATAATCAACAGTGTCCAAGCTGGTACACGAATAAGGTGAAAATTGACTATTGGATTTGGCAATGTGAAGGTCATTGATGGCTTTGACAGAAGTTGTCCTGATTACTGGTGGGGATGAAAAGCCTAATTGGAGTGGGTCACAGGAAATAATGGGAACAGAGGAATTGAAAAGACTAAGTATAGACAACTCTTTAGAGGACCATAGAAACTAAGTCCTCGCTGTGTGTTAGGAGATGTGGAGGGGGGCCCATGGAGGCTTAGTTCCTAGGACTTAGCCAGTAACACCCAGAGCAATTGATGAGCGAAATCCTTTAACTGCATTTCTTGCTGGAGGTTTAAGAACTAGTCAGTTATCTAACCAGGTGTCAGATGTTGTCTACATCTGAGTAAGATGCAATGCAAAGATGCAAGGGTTTGGGCAATGACAAAATTGATAGTCTTGGCCTCTCCCTGTCACTGGAAGCATGGATGATCTGCTTGGAAGCATGGAAGCTTGGATGACCACTCAGAACATCTGACAGTACAGGCATCTCTCTTTATCTGAATCTAGTCTATTCCTGGAAATGTGTTGGCTAGTGAAGTTCCAGATGTTGAGAGTCCTTTCCATTATCTTATATGGGAAAAGCAATAAAGCATTCCCACCCCAATCAGTTTCTGTAAACGTCACTAAAACACTCTTAGACACCTATAAGTGTTTAATATCTAATGCACAAAGAATGGATCGTTATATATGATAACCCACCAAGGATTTCTGCATAATATGAAGCTTTTAAAAGACCACTTTTTTATGCTTAATTAGTGGGTATTCATGGGTGCAGTATGCAGAGTAGACTTTCCCTCCACAGTGCAATGAATATATATTAATGTAAATGAACAACAAAATAAAATGTTAAAGAAACATAACATTCAGCAAAACAAAATAAGCAAGCAAGGCAATTTTTTTAACGGTTCCTTACTGATTAGAGTTAGCTGAGTGAGACTGGGTGGGAGAGAGAGCACGTGAAGAACCAATGAAGCCATAAATGTCTGAGATTTGCCCCCAGCGAAATCCTGGGACGGTCTTCTCTCCCGGTCACTTGAGACCCCGGAAGTGTGTGGCTGGGAGGTCTCAAATGAAGCTGCAGAGGAGGCGATGGGATGAAGAAAACTTGCCTCTGCTTGTGCTTCTTTGCTTTCGTTTATGCTGCTCTTGATGACATGGGACTGGGCTGCGATTGCATTTCTGAAGGTGGTCTGTCTACTCGTGTCACTTGCAACTGCGATCATTATTTTGTCTGCATCACTTAAATTTATCTTAAAGATTTGACACTGAATGTTCATTGCTCCTCTTCGTCTTCCTCTGACCAATCATCAATGTCAAGTTGAGCAAGTTCCACTGCATTAGAAAAAAAGCTTTTGCTTGATAAGGTGGGGAACACGCGCACGGCTAATGCATAGCGCATTTAAGCAGTGTGGTCCTGGGGGAAGAACAGCTGAGTTACAGTGGCAGCGCCACATCTTATCGCTCGGGCTCAGACACAGTTTAAACATTATCATTGGTGCTCACAGCAGATTATAATGAATTTTCAATTCAGATGGTGAGTTTTGAATAAAAATTTTTGCAAGTTATAGGGAATAGACAGCAGGAGTTCAGATAGCCAGGGGTACCTGTAAACTGGCGTTCACTTGAAGGGCAGTGCGAGCTTGGCATCAGACAGTCCTGGATCCCCTGCCCGGCTCCCCCATTTATTAGCTTGCATGATCTTGGGTAAGGGGGTTAATCTCTATGAGCCTCAGTTTCCTCAGATGTGAACTGAGGATAATAACACTTAACTTACAGGGTTAGTGTAAGAACATAGTATACATATATGGTGTCTGGCGCACACATTAGATGTCCAATTAAAACAAAAACAGTAACTACTTCTATTAGTCAAGTATGTGGGTATAAACAACAGAAATTTAAATAAAGAAATGTATAAAATAAACTGAATACAGCCTATTTGTTATTGATGTAATAAGAGGAAAATGAGACTAGATATTGTTATGCACAAGAAAACAGAGGGGAAGCCCTGCGTTTAAAGGCAAGATGGTTCACTGTCAGTTACGTGTTTTCTTCCTCATCTTGGCAGTGCCTTCTAAGAAAGCGGTGCCAGTCTGTTTGGTGTTTGCTGTATGTTTGATGATGTTAGTGCTGAAGTCCAAAATGAATTCCCCAGTTTGTTCATCATCCATAGCAGTAAATTCACTAAATCCTTCTGGAATAGCCATTTTCTGTGCATATTACAACAGGTCCAGGCCAAGGGCTGTTTTCAGACACATTTGTATATGCTTTCTGGAGGTCAGAGTTATACAGAGATGTCTGTGGAAAAGCCCTAGTCCCTGTAGCCCTTGGGGCCAGTACACCTCTCACCTTGCCTAGACCAGCAAGGTCCTTATTCCCTGGGGCTGGGCTCTGCCTGCATTCACAGGTGGTCTGTTAGTCTTCCTGCCTTGTGTCTCAGCCTCCTGGACCTAGGGTATGCTCTGTTCCCCTGCTCACCTCTAGTCTTTCCTTCCCCAGGGATCTTAGCACCCATCTTTGATCCAGAGCCACTTCTGTGGAGGAAAAGAGATTCCAAGGCCCAGGCTGCACCAAAACCTGAAATCTCCAAGCTCTGCCTCTGAACCCCGCGCCCTCGATAGACTTCCTGGCATCCCTGGGAGGTCTAGCCTTGCCTGAGCCATGCCTGGCTGGCTGTTTCTCCAGGATTGGGGGTAGAGGTGGGGAGAATAAGAGGAAGGAAAACCCCTTCCGGAGGATGGGAGGATCACTCACTTTAGTCAAATAAGGTAGTTAACAGTGTAGGGTCTGGAGCCAGGCTACGTGGCTTTGAATACCAGCTCTAACCTTTGGACACATTACCTGACTCCTTTGTTCGTAAGTTTCCTCACCTATAAAATGGAGACAGTAACAGTACCTACCTAGGTCATTAGGAATATTAAGCAAGTTGCTACCTCAACAAAGTGCTCAGAGTTATGCCTTCCACATATTAAGGGCTAAATAAATATTGATAATGATGATGATGATGATGACCAAAAGCCTCCAGCAGAGGGATGACACCCAGGCTCCTTGGCACTGGCGTTTGAGGGCTTGCTTCATGTGGCCCTGTTTCTCCCTCACAACCATGCCTCATGCACCCTACCCCAAGCCACAGCATCACTATATCACCGTGCCTGCCGGGAGGTCTTGTCAGTCCTTCTTGGTTTCTGCCACCCTCAGCTTAGAGTGCTTCCTTTCCCACCTGAGCCTCTGCATCTTACCTCTCTTTAAATCTTATCTCATGAGCCAGCTTCCCCACAAAACTCAGGAGGTGTGTCTCAGTGCATCATGGAGTATAAATGTTTGCTTCCTCCCTAGACTCAAGCTGTTTAAAGGCAGGGACGTAACCCTCCTATCTCTGTTCCATGGTACTTCGAAGAGTGCCTGGCACATAGTAGGCATTCAGTGTATCACATGTCTTTGCTTCTGAGGATAGACTCCTGTCATCTATGTCAGTTGACTGAATAATACCTAATTTGTAGAGAACTCGTGAGGCTTCTCTTAGATATCAGATGTACACCACTTAGCAAAGTGACTGCCACATAGAGTTATTGCAACTATTGTTGTTGCTGTAACTGCTGCTGTTTTGCTGTGTAGCAGAAAGAGCCCTGCTTTGGAGCAAAACAAACAGGGACTTAGACCAGCTCTGTCACTTAACAGCTTCAGTTTCCTTAACTATGATTTCGGTTATAATACCTATCTAAGTGCAAAAAAAGTAAGCAATCAATATATGTTAGGTCCCTTCTCTTTCTCCTCTATGGCTGTCTAATTGTGTAGCCTGGCTCAATTTACTTCATTTCTCTGGTCCCAGCTTCCTCATCGGTAAAATAAAGACATTGAACTAGATGATCTCTGCGTTCCCTGCCAGATCTAAAGTTCAAAATTATTGAATTCATCATCTTTTCTCCTTAAACCTACTCATTCTATGTCCCTGAGAGAGGTTCTTTCCTTAATAGCTATTCAATGTTTTAATATACAGTCATGTGTCACCTAATGACAGAGATATGTTCTGAGAAATGCATCATTAGGCGATTTCAGCCTTGTGTGAACATCATGGAGTGTACTTAAAACACATCTAGACGGTATAGCCTGCTACACACCTAGGATCTACGGTACTCCTCTTATGGGACCAACATCGCATATGTGGTCTATCATTGACGAAAACATTGTTATGCAGCACAGGACTATATTAAATTGTTTCATTTCTTGGTGTCTCTCTTTCTCTATCTCTCAGGCTATCTGGAGAGTGTAAGGCGGTCCAGATGCAGGGCCTCTGCACAACTTCAGGGACTATTCATGCAGTAGGACTATATATGGGTAGCACCCCGGGAACTGTGCTCTGCAGCATCTTCAGTCCTGGCTGGATTCCTTTCTCAGTTCAGTGTAATGAAGTCTGCAGAGCACACGGGGAAGGATAGTCTCCAGATTTCCTTGGGTCCAGAAAAACAGAATCTGCGTCTGCGTGAACATGAGGCCAGGAGGAGCATCACATTCATGGCCTTTCCTTTCCTCTTCTGCCACAGACTTTGCAGATGGGCATCCAACACTTCTCTGGACTCTTTGTGCTGCTGTGCATCGGGTTTGGTCTGTCCATCTTGACAATCATTGGTGAGCACATCGTGTACAGGCTGCTGCTACCACGAATCAGGAACAAATCTAGGCTGCAGTACTGGCTCCACACCAGTCAGGTGAGTGCCCTGGGCATCTTGCACCAATATTCTTAAACGTCAGAACTCCCTGTGATGGGAGAATCCAGAGCCCTGATGAATGGTACATTACCAAGACAACTAGGGTGGTGTAGATGCTCTAGATGTAGAAGATGGAATTCCCTCTATCTCGTTAACTCACTTTCCCCTTAAATTAGGCTGTCCCGTAATGCCCCTTCCTTTCATATAACCCTCCACTGTTGCTCCCAATGGAAGCAATAGAATTGTTTTTAACCTGGTTTCACTTCATAGTGACAATCTGAAGAGACGGTGTGAAAGATTTGTCTCCTACAGATTCTTTTCTTGCCAAAATTGAAACCCATTAAATGAGCTTGAAGTCCCTATTTTCCTTTAGGTGAACCCACCAGCCGCTGTTCTCTCTGCATTTTCAATGGCGCAGAGGTTTGAAGTTCGCTGGTGGCAAGGCCAAGCCTCATAGGATGGAAGTTCTTTCGTGTAATCCAGACACCAACACACTCACTTGCAGGGAGAACTGAAACTGACAGGCCAACCATTCAAGCACACTCATTGGCACATCTCTCCCTGAAGGAAATTGGCATGGAGAGCCAAAATCTACTCAGAAGGCCTCTCAGTGGTGAAGGGACTCTAGCAAAGGCAGCAGTTCCCCCTGACAGTGGTGAGGGGTGAGGCGAGAGGAGCCATCCTGATCTCCCAGGGACAGGCTTTCCCCTGCCTTTCAGCAGTGAGGCTGCCAGTTCCCACTTCTGCCCCATTCATCGGTTAGGCTGACTTCTCTGCATTGTTAACACAGGACTTTTTTCCTAGATGGGTCACTTTCATTGGTCTAGCTATGCTTGAACCCCGTTCTTCCTACTTTCATCTTAGGAAGTATTTGGTCTGTTAAGGAGGACTCTGAAGACCACTGATCTTCCCAACTGTGTGTTGACACAGTTAGTTTAATTCTCAAGAGTCTGTCTTCCCTTCTTTGTTTTGGCTGCTGAGAAGCTCAGACTTAAGTTTTTGACTTGCCGTTAACAATTGTACAGGCCCTTTTCCATGTGTTAGTTATGATAGCTCTTCTTTATGTCACACACCTTGGTACAACCTGGAGCATTTCTAAGCTTCCTATCAAATTACTTTTTTTTTTCTCCAGGCTGAATAATAACTTAGAATTCTTGTCCTCTTGAGATTTGGGGCTGAATGTTGATCTGTGTTTGGATCCCTGGAAATTTGTTTAAAGAGGCCAAGGTTTGTGGTGATGAGATATGCTATTAAATCTCGGGTGGTACCTTGTCCCTTGTGTGTTTCTGATGATCTCTGCGTGTGACTCTGTTCTTTCTGCCAGCGATTGCATCGAGCACTAAACACATCATTTGTGGAAGAAAGGCAGCAGCGTTTCAAGACTAAACGTGTGGAAAAGAGGTAAGAAGAGGCCAATGCCCAGTGTCTCTATATTTGTTAAAATAAAAGCTTAGAGATGTAACTGAGACTCTGTGCTCAAAAGGTAAATAACTCAGATTGAATTAGGACCAAGTTGTTGATAAACACAATCAGTAAAAATATATGTGGTTTCAAATAGAAAAAGAACAGACAAAACGACCAACATACTTGTACATATACAAACACCGAAATGCAGTGTAGGCAATATATGCCATGGTTAAAAGTGTGGGCGTGGTCTCCAGAGGCAAGCATCTGGATCCAAATCCTGTCTTCATCACTTACAATGTGTGTGGCCTTGGGTAAGTTCCTTATTTAACCTCTCTGTGCCTCAATTTCCTCTTTTGTGAAATTGAGATCAGAACAGTACCTACTTCCTAGAGATGCTGCAAGGATTAAATGAGATAATACTGTCAGGCTCTGAAAACAAAGCATTTCAGCTATTACTATTGTACACAAAGTACACAAAAGACAATTCATAGGACTGCAGGCAACAAACTTCATGCGATATTGCGTTTTTGGCATGTTTCCACTCCCCACTCCTTGCCAGAACTCCTAGGAATATTTGAAATATGCAACAGACGTGTTCTGCTTAGCCCCCTTCCTGGCCATCTTACTACAAGCTCCCCAGAAAAGAGCATCTCATTAGTAGAAGGTAGCAAGCATTAAATACATAGATGACATTTGAAAATGAAACTTCACACCTTCCCCACATCCAGCCTGGGGATGACTATGGCCTCATTCATGGTGGCAAAAGATGTCAGAAACATTTGGGTCTGGCTCCTGGTGGCCTCTGTTGCATGCTGCCTATGGCAGCCCTCCTGCTTCTTTCATATGCCCAGAGGCCTCAGTTTAGGGTGGTACCTCTAAGCAACTCTGTTATCTATGGCAGATCCTCAGCTCAGAGGTTGGCTTTGTGGGTAATCTTGAAATATGACACTCACACTTCTCATTTATAACAGAGGAAAAGGGAAAAGGAGTGAAAAACATGATTCTTTTTCCCTGTTTGTACCTCCTCTGGGACTACCACAGTCTCCTTCTCTCCCGTTTGCATCCAGCTTGTCAGAATCACTTCTGCTGTCTCTTAAACCCTCTTTCCAGTCAGTGAGCACATCCCGTCCCCACCTCAGTCTGTGGCATTCCTGTATCAAATTGCAGCCTTGTCAGAGACAAGCTGCAGACTAATCAGGTCACAGCTGTTCTATGTCACGTTATATATATTTTTTCTATAATTATTTTTAACATAAATTTTTAACAAGAGGAACACAAGAAGACACAGCAGCAAAGACATCATCTCCTAATGACAAGGCATTTGTTTTCCAGTCGTAATAGAAACAAGAAGCCCAGTGATCCCATTTCCAACTGTGATATGACTCCTATTCACATCTTTCTTGCCTCAATGGAGAGCTAAATGCGTCTTTCACACAACTTATCCACTTTTCTTGGCAGAGTCCCTTCTGGAACCCCTTATTTTGAGAAGGAGCTAAGGCAGAACATCCATCATCGCTTATGTTGGGCCCACATTTCCTGTGCCACCTCCCTACAGCCCCACACCCACCTGTACCGTTCCCAGCGCAGTGGGCGTTTAAGGCCCCAGAGCTCTCAGGTCTCTTCCGAATGGTCTGGTGGAAGATTGAACCTCGATGTCATGTAATTGCACTGTGGAAGCTTGTTTTGCTCATTTTTAGTGTTAAATACAGTTCACTCACTGGTCACATTACCCTCTTAGGCTGAGGAAGGCTTGTTACAAAACACAAGTTAAACACTATATAGGCTAACAATATAACACACTCATTCCTTCCAACCAGACACCAAATCTGACATTCAGCATCTGTCATCTTGCATTTGCAGGTAGCCTAGAGCCACGTGTCGATGAGTTATCAGAGCACTTGTGACACTGGCAACTAGAGTTTGTCATGGAATCCAGCTTTTGCTTATTCTTCTATATGATATTCCCAGATAGATGTACAAAGCTCTGGAGGAACCAGATTGGCTATCTCTACTTACCTGATTTCTGTGACTTCTTGGACATTCCAGGAAAGCGTGTAGATGCCCTACTCCCAGGTTCTTCCCACTACAAATCATTCTATGGTACCAGAGTTAGGTCTGCTTGAAAACTCTCCCTCTTTTTTGAGAAGAATATCTACCCAAATGCCTGTCTGCTACAACTTAACATCCCTTCTGTGTGCTCCCTATTTATTGAAAGAATAAAACAATAGATAAATGAATGAATTACTAATGTATGGGTTTGAGGAAAGGCTTGAAGAAATTTGGGGCCATGGTATGAAATTTGGTGGTGTTCCTTTTTTATTTAAAGCAGAGAAAAAAGTAGGCATTGCCAGAGACCATTTATATATAGTCCTTGGTTTACTCAGCATGTGATTTCACATGTTTTGGTCTATCCTTTACCCTACTGAGTTTCTAATACATTTCCTTTTTCCTTTCCTCTCACCCCAAGACGGACAAAAATTGTAAACCGTATAACACACCACAAAAAGATTGTTTTGAAACTATTCAAACTCAATAGGAAAAGACATGAAGGAAAAATGAAAGGGAACTGTAAAGTTAGAAAGAAAATTATAACTGTACCTCTGATCTCAGTGTAAAGCCAGTGGGCTATAGAGGATTCATTATAGAATTTACCCAGCCCAGGACACATGAGAGCTGAGCTCTGGTGCCCTCTGCTCATTTATATGAGACTTAAACTATGAGAAATGTTAAAGAACTGCAGGTGTTTTCAAATGCTTGTGTTTTGATGGCTTGGGGCATGTATCAGTCCGTTTTTGTGGTGTGAGAAATTATCTCAACACTTAATGTTTTAAACAGCAGTGAGTTGCTTATGAGTCTAAGGGTCAGCTGTGCAGTTTACTGATCTGGGCCAAACTTGGCTGAGCTCAGCTTATTTGCTTGTGTCTCTACAGCCAGCTCATGGGGAGAGGGAAAGCAGCTAAGGGCTGGCTGATTGCTGATGGCCTCAGCTGGGTCAACTGGGAAGACTGGGGACTCTCTCCACAGGGTCTATTGTCATCCAGCAGACCAGTCCGGACTTGTTCACACTGCAGCAGAGGGGTGCTGAGACAGACAGTGGAAGTGTGTGAAGCGTGTTAAAAGTTTAGGCTTGGAAGTGCCACTTGCCACTTCTGGCACTTTCTGTTGGCCAAAACAAGTCATGAGACAAGACCAAATTCATCAGGGAGGCAGGTGGGGAAGCAGACTTTCCCCCTTGAACACCCTCGATAAGGATAAGCTGCAAAGTCACATTACAGAGGGGCATGGATGAAAGGAGGTACAAAAGATTATGACCACTTTCGCAATCCACCACAGGCAAAATGAAATAGTCATCCTATGAAGTCTTTGTGTTTTTGTTCTCATCCATGTAAACGAATCAAGACCTGATTATCTCTCCTTTTTCCCCTCCCCCTACAGGTCCTCCCCTTCTCATCCTGGCAAGTAAGAGTCCAGGAATCAAGCCTTGATTCAGTTATATGTATAGGAACAGAAACACAAGGACTTAATAGAGCGTTTCTATTTTGTTTTGCCCTGTGGTAGATTGTGAAAGTGGTCAAAATCTTCCTCCACCTCCTTCTCCTTCAACAAGGATAGAAGAAATTAGCTATGCTGTTTAGGGCTCTAATCTGTTCTTGTAGCAAGAAACTCTTCTCACTGAATCTAACTGTCAAAGCATGTTTCAGAAACCAGACCCCGCTCCTCCTGTGCCTGGCCAGCAAGACCTCTCTTGCTGTCTACGGCCATCTCTCTGAGATGGTGGTAGGGTGTTCGACACAAGCCTGAAAGAGGATTGCGAATCTATTTCTATTTGACTTGCATTATCCCAGCAAGAACCTGAGGCTTTCTTAGGGTTTTTTTTTAAGCTTCAGACCTAAGCTGTCATTCTCAACCCACATAAAGACATCTCTATAACTGGGAAATTTTTGCTGAAACCTGTAGTTTGTATGCTTTTATTCTCCTCAAACTCAACTAGTAAACATCAGGGTGATCCCGTGGGATGAGCCATATTATAGTATCTATCAGCAGGCTCACAGTTAGAGTCCAATAGCTGAATAAACAGATTCTCACTTCTACTAAAGCGCCATCTTTATAGCCCTAGCATGTTGCTAGGCAGTGCTGCTTTCTAAGCCTCATTCGCAGGAGGGAAATAAAAAAGCACGTAACGGGGCAGGCCCCGTGGCCCAGTGGTTAAGTTCGCGCACTCCGCTGCAGGTGGCCCAGTGTTTCGTTGGTTCGAATCCTGGGCGCAGACATGGCACTGCTCATCAGACCACGCTGAGGCAGCGTCCCACATGCCACAACTAGAAGGACCCACAACAAAGAATATACAACTATGTACCGGGGGGCTTTGGGGGAAAAAAATAATAAAAAAAAAAATCTTTAAAAAAAAAAAGCACGTATGGTTCTTTATAAAGTAATGTGCCACACCCTGATCCATCAGCCCTGCAGATGATACACCCATTCCAGTTCCAGGGTGGTGGAAGACTTGACAAGACCTTGAAGTTCACTTGAAAAGAATTGTAGCGGCTCCCTTTGTCCCCATGACACTCCAGCAAGCAGGCTGTCCATGGCTGTTACTTCATCTCTAAAAGCATACCAGCTCCATGTTATTCACACGGGAAATGGCTAATGGATGGGGAACAGCACTTTGAGGGCTGCAGAGTGGAAGGCAAATCTAAAGTGTCTCTTGGTTTCCTAGGTCCAACGTGGGACCCCGTCAGCTCACCGTGTGGAATACTTCCAATTTGAGCCATGACGACCGACAAAAATACATCTTGAGTGATGAGGGACGACAAAACCAGTTGGGCCTCCGGACCCGCCAGGACATCCCTTTGCCTCCAAGGAGAAGAGAGCTCCCAGCCTCGCTGACCACCAATGGGAGAGCAGACTCCCTGAACGGAGCTCGGAACTCAGTGATGCAGGAGCTCTCGGAGCTCGAGAAGCAGATTCAGGTGATCCGCCAGGAGCTGCAGCTGGCGGTGAGCAGGAAAACGGAGCTAGAAGAGTACCAAAGGACAAATCGGACTTGCGAGTCCTAGGCCACCACGCTGCTCCCCTCTCTCCATTCCTGGCACTCTTCTGAGCCCCTGAGACACTTTGTAATGCTCTTTTGTAACTACTGACAAAGGCGCAGGGAAGCTGAGGTCTGGGTCTTCTTAGAGGTCAAGGCCGCTCTCCGCAGCCTAAAGAGCAGCAGCAGCTCTTCCGAGCTCGCTCCCTAGGTCTCCAGGATAGGCATCTTTTTCAGAGCAGGAATCTTAAATTAGTCAGAGGAGTAAACTCTGTTTAAGGAAGGGATTTGTGAATAACCAGACGACCCTCATTCCTCTTAACCTTTTCACCAGGTGCCACGGTAATATTTCTGGGTTTTAGCCCTTTCTCTGCACTATCAATAAGAGATAAAATTGTCACTCATACCTATGTCTTACTGGGTGGTTGGTTTAATCTTAGCATAGAGCAGAACTATCCAGGGTTGTGGCTTTTGATACAACTCCCCAGGCTAGATTTGTTCCTACAATCCTGACAGGGAGCAAGGTAAGAGGTAGAGAAACCAAGGACAGGGAGCTGGTACTTAAAACATTAACTCAACTCCTAGTATCACAGCAGGCCAAGGATTGACTGGGTCAGGCAAGAGCCATGTTTTGAGGAGGTCCTGGATCTCCGACACCATCCTGACTCACATTTAGTAGGAACATGTTGACCTGCCATGAAGAAAAGGGACAGGGATGTGTGAGTGGGAACAGAGGACAGGCACAAGAGGCATTAAAAATGTCAGCGTGCTTTTAGAACAAAAGCTGTGAGCCAGAAAAGCAATTTTGCTAAGGAATGAATAGGACTAAGCATCTCCACTATAGTGTGTGCCTTTTACAAAGGAAGAAGAAAGAGAAATATAAAGCAAGGCTGTGGCCTTGGCATGAAACTGGAGCATCCCTGGTCGTTGCCTGTATAGGATGTGTGAGTTGGCACGGTGGGTTAAGTGAAAATGCTCTGCAAACCACTTACTAGGCCATTTTCAGGTCAGCAGTCACCAGTCTCTTAGCTGTAGGAATCCTAAAAGTGAGCCTCGAACCTGTGAACATCACAAGCTTCAACCTTCAGGAATGTGTCCTGCTTTCCATATCTGTATTGATAATGACCAAGTCAGCCTCCCCACCTCACTCCCATTCATCTCTGAGGAGCCTCCAATTCTCCTCCTGGCTCCATCTAATGCTCCCAAGAGACTATGTAAGTAACCTGTTTCCCCTCCACCTGGGCATCCCTTCCCGGTGTGCAACGGCTTGGACATGCCGAAAGGGAAGGGAATATGGGACTATGGAACTTCAGTTCCCAATGTTAGTGTAGCAATGATCAAGGCACTCCTTAGGATGCTGATTGCCAGGGCTCCCCCAGAGGACTGGAGGGGTGGGGAATCTGGATGAGGGCTCGGAAACCTCCTGTTAACCACCATCCCCAGGTGACTGACACATGTGGTTGTTACTATTCGAGCAACACTGTTATAGAATTTGGCTGCCCCAGCGATGAGGAGAGGTGAGAAGAGCCTTCTTGAGAGTTTTTTAAACTTCAGCAAACATCTGCTGATTCCCCTTCCATACAGCCACTCCCATCCCAGGGTGCCATTTAGGACTAGATTTCCTTGTTTATCAATTACCTTCTTTATCTTCTCAGTCTCTTTGCTCCACTCCAGTCAATTTGAAGACCTACAATGAGCTCACAGCATTGTGCCAAGCACTGTGCTCTGTAACAGCTGCAGATCATTGGAAAAGCTCCTCAATTCCAAAATTTCTCCCCCTACTTTTGGATGCAATCCCTGCATTCCCCACTAAGAGCTACCCAGTCCCCCAGGGGAAGATGTAATTAGAGAACACTTTAGCAATTAGTTAATTGTCTGAGAAAACCCTGGGGTGGATGTAGGCGCAGAGAGACTGATTAGGGAGGTGGTAGGAGGGTTCTAAAGTTAGACTTCATCAACCTCTCAGTAAGGGAACAGGTGAGCCCTGGAAACAGAAAGGACAACTCTGCTTTGAAATGCCCTATCCTCCCACGTTCTCATCACAGGTCCCGAAGTATGTCTGCAACTGCCTTTGGAAGATCATGCCCCTTAGCCATTCCCACCCGTCTGCAATAGCTAAGGATGCTGTAGAGACTGCATCATGCTCTCTGCAGCCCGGAAGGCTGATGTACAGGTGTACCTCAACTCACGCAACAGCCATGCTCCTACTGTTGTACATGGACATTTTTATAACTCAGCTCATATTCTGACTGTGCTTGAGAAGCTGGCTATTTAAAGGAACCCAGAGGTGAATTCTTTTGTAAAGTAAAGAATCCTTTTGTAATGCAATTAATTATCCCTTAATGTATCTGTTTTGTAAGTTTGGATTTTTGTATATCGCGTTTACCTTAAGCTTCTCTACTGAGGCATTCTGAGCAGTAGCCTGCCTGTCCCCGAAGCAGGTGACCAGTGCATGGCTCCTCGAGTATCTTCTGAGGAACTACTTGGCCAACACTGTGGCCAGGATGTGGGGAGACACAGCAGGGGCTGAAAGCAGGCTTCCTGCCATCAGTACTGCTTGAAATGCCTCCAAGTTCTGGATAAAGAAAAACAAAGCATAATTGTTTGTGGTGAAATGAAGCAGTCTTCATGTTAAGTAGCAATGGTTATTTTTATTGGTAGTAATTGAACAGTGTTTTGCAATTTGTGAAACAGTGCGTTGTGTTTTGTAAAAAGACTTCATGAAATGGTGGGTCCTTTGAAAACCCTCCTTTCTGTTCTGCCCCACCTCTGTTCTCTCAATTCCCCTCAGGCTCAAAAAACACAAAGATCAGGAATCTTGAGGCGGAGGGTGGTATTCTGGTAAAGAAGAGATGGGGTGCTACCTTGCCTCCTCTTGTGGGCTCCTATTTCATGAGATCAGGAAGGCCTCCATTCCTTTTCAAGCTCTGATGCTGGGAACTTGGAACATGACAACCTGATTGTGTCGCTCACCCCAACCCAATTTTCCAAGAGGGAATTCCTGACACAGGAAGAATATAATAAAGGATGACTGGGTGGGTTGGGACAAGGAGGGCTACTAGGCTCATGTAAATAATAATAAGGGCCCCACAGTGTGGACACCCTAGTAGAGGGGCAAGGGGATCCCTTCAACCATTAAGTTGGCAGAATGACTGGGACAGACAAGTGAGGCAGCCACAGGGACCCAATCAGTTGAGGTCTTTAACATGCCTGGAGGTGACTCTCCGCTATTCATGGATCTCACTATTGCACAAACCCAATATAGAAGCTGCTGCTTCGGTGCCAAGAGAAGAAGTGGTAAGTGGAGCAACCGCCACGCAGAACAGAGCTATGTGATCTGGGTGACAGACTTCTCAGTGTTGGTGCCGGGTCATTAGGGCCTTGGAGCTAGTAAGCACTTCCTTGGTGTGGATAAAGAATGAAGGGGAAAGAAACTACTTCAGAGCCTCTCTTCCTCTCAACTCATATTTTTGATGGGCAAACCAAAAACCCAACCAGTCCAGAAGAAATTGCTTTCTAGTCATCAAAACCACTTCACTATCTGCAATGTTTAGTTATTCTTTTCTTCACCCACCCACACCGTCCATCTAATCCAGGATTCCCTCACTCCTTTTTTAGATTAGTTCCTAATTGTTTTATGAAAATAATGTACTTATAAGTATTTTCTTAAGGTTTGTAAAGAGTATTTGCATTGTGTCTTCATTTTAATGTGTTTGCAATTGCTCCACTCCAGGAAGAACTGAAATGCTGTCTTGTGAGCATGAAGTGAACAGGCTGCTTTGCTCCAGCCACTTTTCTTGTACAATCACATGGATGGACTAGATGTCCTCAGGTCTTTTCCATCTTCAGTTTCTATGACTGTGGAATAAATGTTCAGACAGAAACTTCACTTTCGGATGTACTGCTGGCATTATCTTCGGGCATTCAAATGTTGCTGTGGCATCAGCCCCTTCCTAACAGGAGACCCACTGCTGCTATGACTTATGCTTGTTTCCTTGGTGTAGTCCAAAGTCGCCCAAAATATGCTGAGAACACTCAGAGCTATGGCATCATGAAGTAGAGCTGAAATGGCTTCATCAGAGAGAGACATTCTAGGAAAAGCCACAATATTAAGAGATCTCTGAAAAACTGCCCTGACCACACGCATTTAGGAACTCAACAAACATTTGCTAAACAGCTTGTATTTATGTGCCAAGTGCTGGAAACACAATAGTGAATAAGATGGGCCTGGTCTCTAACTTCAGGGACCTCCTCACAATCTGTCCTTTCCACAACCTGTAAACGGAAAATACAATAATAACTAACATTTACTGAGCACTTATTTTACAAACTGTGATCTCATTTAATCCTCACTAAAACCCCATGAGACAGTTGCTCTAAACCTGGTCTGGAGTAGATAAACCAGACCTCTGGTTTACAAATGGAAAAACTAAGGGTCAGGGAATTATGTGAGTTGCCCAAGGTCACACAGTCAGCATTAGTAGCAGCAGAGATTCACATGCAGGCAGCGCAATTCCAGAACAACCATACTACATTGTCAGGACACTGACCACTCCTTACAACTTCCCCTTCTTCCTCTAACCCCCCTTTAGTTTTTCTGCCATCCTGCCTCCCACCCATGCCTCAGCCTGGCCTCCAGCTCCACAGAATGGAGAGGGAAGCTGATGTGGTAACTGCACCTGCATTGGTCCACTGAACTCAACACTGTAGCCTTTGAGTCTCACAGAAACGGTTTAGGGCATCTCTTTCTTTTTGCTATCTAGCCCAACCAGGAACTGGTGCAAACCACTTTGCAGTCCTCCAGTCTCAGGTATTTTGCACTTTCTGACAACCCAGGCAGTTTTAGCTGCTGCAAACTTGCCATCATGAATCTGCTAGCTGGATGCATTCTTCACACACATTCTTCCAGAAGACACCCAAATCAAATCTCGTAAAAACATAAACCTACTATAAGCTAATTCAACTGCCAACTTACCCAAGCATGTTTTGCATCAGTCATTTTTTGGATGCTTATTTTGAGGCATGCATCAGGTTAGCTGCTGGAAACAGAAAGATAAAACGCAGATTCTGATCTGATGGAGCTCAGTCTAGCAGGCAGACACAAACTGGCAAAACAATGTGGCTTGTGCTCTGATGCACATCGGGTACTATGGGAGCAAAGACACCGTGTGTGTGTGTGGTGGAGAAACTGAGTGGAGGGTAACAGGGATGCCAGGTAAAAGAAACAGTATGTACAAAGTCCAGACCTGTGAAGCTGTGGCAGTCAAGGAACTTAGGAACATCAAATAGTTCAATATGACAGAAACCTAATGCACGAGGCAAGTGCAAGCTGTAAGGACCGGAAAGAAAAGCAGAGGCTAGATAACTGTGCTAGAGTGGATTGGTATCCCAAAGACTCCAGGGACTATTCAAGGATTCTAAGCTGAAGAGGGATGAATTAAAAGACCAGGATCCTCACCACTAGGTGGAACTGTCATTCATATGCATTTTGTTTGTAGGACAGTGAGCAAACAAAGTTAACTTTTTGATATTTTGGAATGACTTGGCCATGACATCATTAACCAAGACAGGTGGATTTAGAGACAGACATAAACACAATGGCCAAGATTCCAAAGGATGTCAGTCTTATTTTTTCCTAGAAATAGGAAGAAAATGTAGAAGAAAGAAACACTGACCTCTCAATTCTTTGTTTGCAATAATAGAAGTTAATATTTTAAACATTTACTAGCTGCTCGGCACTGTGCTAAACATTTTGCATTTATTGACTCATTTCATCCTCAATACAATCCTGTAATGTGGTTATTATTATTTGGTAGATGAAGAAACTGAATTAGAGCTGAAATAACTTGCTAATACGTGGCAGGGCCATTCTCATCTGAGTCTGACTTCATAATAAATGTGTTTAGCACAGCTCCTGGAAGCACAGTAAGCACTCAACAAACACATCAACAGAGTCGGTGAGCAGGAAAAACCAAAGACCCCTTTGGTTCGAGTCTACTCTAGACCAAAGTGCTATGGGAACTCTCAATGAACAGGGGGACAAAACGGAGTCCTAATCAAGGGCCTGGCAAAGAGACCCTACTTACATTAGAACTATCAAGGCTAAATACACCAGGTTTATATAAGTTTTTGGAAAGACTTCAAAAAGACTCAGAAAGTATTTTCAGTTATTTTCTCCCAGATGACAAGCCCTCTGTTGGTACAGGTCTCCACTTAGGGTAAAAGAAAGAACAACGGAGGTCTGATTATCACATTTTGATTCTGCTACTAAACTGAGTGACCCTGGGGCCTGTTTCCTCATCTTTAAAATAAGGACATGGTTTGAGGTCCCTTCCAGCTCTCACATCCTAGCTTTTAAATCATTCCAACTCTGAAGATTTCAGTAACCGGAAATCCTCAGAGCATATCATTATGTCAATGTGAATATGCTGTGGTTCTAATTTTGTCTACAATTTCCCTCAAGAAAAAGAAGGCTAAATCTATGTGAAGAAAAGCCCCGGCTATCATAGGTTGCCTCTATCAGAGATATTAGTTTCAGAATTTGTAATACTCTCCTTTATTATCACCACAAAAGAAATTTAAAATGCAGCCATATATTTCAGGATAATCCAAATTTGAAAAGTTACTTCAATATATGAGGAAAAGTTATTTCCAGTTAGAGGGTGAAAAAAAGAAATAAGGTTTGAATTCACACATTGGTCCGATAAAGCAGACTTCTGAAGATTTGTTAGCAGAAAGATGGAGCTGAATTAACTTAATCATGCAAAATGTAATGGATACTCCTGTGTGCCAGGCCCTCTGCTGGATGCTGGGGATTAGATTGTTAAGACATTGCCCTTTCCATGTCCTGATTTTAGTAGTTGTGAAGTATGCTAGAAATAAGACCTTAATATCTAATGTTAGGAAATGACCAAAGTTGGGCAGAAATCCCCAGAAGGTAAAGCTCAATTTTTCCTTGTGGTGGGACAATTACATATCTAGGAAATTTTTAATTTACTTCTATGCCAGGAGTTTCCTACTGTGTAAACCCAATCCAACATATACACAACCCACCAATTTTCTACTTACTGTCTCAGTGTGGCTGTCCTAACATGTCAATCAGGTAGACTTTTGTGATAAGAATTAGTCAAAACTTTTCTGCAGACTCACTGGGACTTGAGTTTATCAATTGACAGTCTTCTGGAAAAACTTTAAGGACCAAAATTTAAAGGTATTCCACACTAGCAAACCATGAAAATAGATGAGAACAGCATAAAGCTTCCTTCAGGAACTGGGCATCACTTTCCCAGGTCTAAAAGATGACAGGTGATCACTTCCTTATTGTCCAGAATCTTTCCACGAATCCCCACAGCATCCAATCACACTCATCACTCAAGGGGCATGCACATGGTACTAAGTGCAGAGCTCCTGCCCTTGAAGGAGAAAGATGCCAGTGGATCTGGACTGAGAATAAGAAAAAAACAAGGAATCCCAATGGAAATTCATGTAATTTCTGGAATTACAAATTTCCAGAATGCAATAGCTAGTAGAAACAGGTGAACACCTTTGAAAAAGATCTCGATAGCAGGTAAGGAGGTAAAAGCCAAGCCATGTAGTTAAGACATATGCCTTAGGGCATATCAACTCTGACTTTGGTCTAAATTGCCAAGACAATTTCCAAGGTAACAACAAAAGTAAAGAAAAAAACCAAGAGACCATCCCTGTATGTCCTGAAGCATTTTAAAAAAGAGAAGACTCTAGTACTTCTGTAATACTCTAAAATTGGCATTTGTTTATGAAATTGGCATTAAAGAAATTCTCTTTTTAAGAAGTTCGATGGATCTAGAGCACAGATTCTTAACTTTTTTGGGATTTGTGAAGTTCCAGAATTCCTTTAGCATCTGAAACAAGCTACAAATGACGTACACCCAACACAAATGAAATCTGACAGACAATTTGTGGGTCTTCCTGAAGCCCATTCATCATCCTCTTCTGTAGTGAGAGAAGCCAGAATACCCAAAAATCACAAATGTTTTTGGTCATTATCTGACAATGACTTTAAGAGGACTCCCTGTACTGCCTAGACCTCAAGCTAGTTGGGACTAGGGGTTCCCCGCTCTTCCAAGCTAGAGGAACTTTGCTTAAATCCACCTTCCCGTGGGACTCGTGGTTCCCTCCATAACATTCCACAGGCTCCACCATCATCACTGTTGGGCAGCTGGCTTTCCTAGCCAAGTGTCATAAACAGTCAATATCCAAACCTGCCACCTGCTGCACAAGTAGTCTGCCTCCAAACCAACAGAGTTATGCCCAAGCTTGCCCTGTAAGAAGAGAGCAGCAAGGGGAAAGTGTCCTATTACTGCCTGCACATGCACTGCACGTCCAGAAGCAGAGCCTCGCCCCATCATGGCTCTGTGTGTGTGTGGGTAGGGGGACAGGGGGATCAAAGGACCCGTGACCTCTTTGATGATGCTGTGAAATTCCCCACTTAGACTCATTTCTCAACCCATACCTCATGACTTTGTGGAATTCATCACAAATCCTGCTGAATATAGGTAGTGACCACAAAAGGACATGGAATTTGTTCTTACCTATCTTCTAGGACAGGTGGTGATCAAGAAGGGCCCCATTTTACACAACCCCTTAGCAGAGATATAAAACACCTCTGGAGTGCTGGTTACTACAAAACTTATAATTCAAGAACTCTCAGCCTAAAGTGCCAGGCAGCCTTATACTTCCTGGATAACAAACCACAATCTTACCCCCACAGTGAACTATGGATGGGAACTGAGTAGTCAAATAAACTGTCCTCTTTCAGGCATAATCTCTCCCCAGAACAGACTCAATAACACAACCGGGAGAAAAGTGCTCCAATTAATCAAAGAAATAAATTCTTCAAACACAGCTAGCATCTTAATCTACGTTGATTATTTCTGTCCAAGAGATTTCAATTCTAGAACAGCAGGTGTAAAATCAACTAATAGTGACAAATGTAAGTTTCAAAGAAAAACACAAACACAAAAGCAAACTGAATCCTTCTTTAATTGAAGCTTATGGAGTATAAAGTCCTACAGAAACATTATAGAGAATCTTCTGGAAAACAGGGATCACACCAACCCCTGCAAGAGGCGGATGAGAGTAATTCATAGCTCACCATGGCTTCCCTGTATCGAGTTCCCAGATCTGTTCACCATTTCATTGCTGTTCCCCTTTCTCTCCAATCTTGATTTCATTGTAAGATAAAAGGAGCTATAGTATTTCAAATTATCTGGCCTCAAGAAATTTAAAGACTTTAATGAGTAGAACATTCAAAAGTTAAATAACAAGGAAGCCAACTGATCTTAACAAGTTACTTTGCTAGTGAAAAGGAAATGGATTGAATCATCCTGGACATAATTTCATTAAGGCTTCAAACCATCCAGGAAAAAGTAGTACAATTACACCATTTTATAATCCAAGTTTACAAAAAGTTTTCTACTCAAATCAGGAAAAGTTTGTACCCATAAGTAGCTTATTTCTAAAAGATCTGCCCCCCAAAATAGCCATGTGTCTCCACTCTTCTTTGTTCCCTTCTCCACGTCAAAAATACCAACTTGACTTTTTCAGGAGGAATGGACAATCCAAGATTATACAGTGAGCCTGAAGAAGAAAATGTTGAAAAGTCTAAAAGCCGGACATAAACAAAGCTGGTAGGGAAGACAAGAGTTGTTCGTTTCTAATTCATTGTAAAACTCAAGACTTGCATTTACCAGTCCTTTCCCCTAAAGTCCTAGTTATTAGAGAGTAGAACCTGGATATACAGTCTGTGGAGGAGAGAGTTGACAGACAACTGCCCTGCAGGTGACAGTCAAGGAGAGAAGAGGTAGAGGTTTGGTGGTGAATGAATAAGTGCCTGTCAGCCAGCCTCTCTTCCTCTCTTGACTTGGATCACCCAATGTAGATGCGATGGAAATCATTGGCACCAAAAGCAGCATTACACTTGGGACATTTGCGCTGGCGGGTGTCATAGCGTGTCTTCACACACTCAAAGCAGAAAACATGGAAGCATTTGGTAAGTACAGCATCCTTTTTACGCATGTTGCAACAGGGACAGGTCAGGCGTGCCTAAAAAAGAAAGAAGTCAGAGTCTGAGCAACCAGAAAGGCTGAAGCCCCAAATGACTCTCATATATAAGCAAACAAACAAGAGAAAACCCACTAAGCACTAAGACGAGAGTACCATTTTTTCCCCGCCAAAAATAAACCAGTCTCTGGTTACCTTCATATAAAGAAGTTCAGAGTTTATTCTCTCAGTCTCTTAGTAGGCCATTTCAGGCCTGGACAACAAAACACAAACAGATCACTGAGGCAGGTTTCCTAACCTTATAATCCTTAATCTCCTCCATCAGAATCTCATCACATTTGGGTACATTGTCTGGTTTCTTTGTGGTCTCCAGTTTCCTTCGAAGTCTAGAGATGTCCTCCTGTGGTGGGATAACATACACATTAGATACACTGCCCTGAAACCTGCCATTTTTGAGAAGAAAAATTGCTCCAACTTGAACTTTCTGTTGTGAAAAGAAAGGACTTCCTGTTGTTTCATGACCAATTATCTTTCAGGAATGCGCAGAATTGCAAATGGCAAGATATTTTCTTTTGTTTCAGAATAAGCAACCATAATCATATTGCCAAACTTAAGTTGCATCTAAATACAGGCATACCTTACAGATATCAGACTAACACAATAAAGCAAGGATCAAAATAACGTGAGCCACATGAATTTTTTGGTTTCCCAGTGCATATAAATGTTATCTTTACACTATACTGTAGTCTATTAAAAGTGTGTAATAGCATTATGTCAAAAAAACAATGTATTTAGCTTAACTAAAAAATACGTTATTGCTAAAAAATGCTAACCATCATCCGAGCCTTCAGCAAGTCTTCAATCTTTTTGCTGGTGGAGGGTCTTGTCTCAGTGTTGATGGCCAATGACCGATCATGATCAGGGTGGTGGTGCTGAAGGTTGGGGTGGTTGTGGAAATTTCTCAAAATAAGACGACAATGAAGTTTGCTGCATCATTTGACTCATCCTTTCACCAATGATTTCTCTGTAGCATGCAATGCTGTTTTGATAGAATTTTATCCACAGCAGAACTTCTTTCAAAATTAGAGTCAATCCTCTCAAACCCTGCCCCTGCTTTATCAACTAAGTTTATGTAACAGTCTAAATCCTTTGTTGTCATGTGAACACTCTTCACAGCATCTTCACCAGGAATAGATTCTATCTCAAGAAACCACTTTCTTTGCTCATCCATAAGAAGCAACTTCCTCATCCATTAAAGTTTTATCGCAAGCTTGCAGGAATTCAGCGACATCTTCAGGCTCTACTTTTAATTCTAGTTCTGTCGCTCTTCCCACCACATCTGCAGTAACCTCCACTGAAGTCTTGAACCTCTTCAAGTCACCCATGAGGGTCGGAATCAACTTCTTCCAAACTCCTGTTAACGTTGCTATTTTGACCACTTCTCATGAATCACAAATGGTCTGAATGGCATCTAGAATAGTAACTCCTTTCCAGAAGGCTTTCAATTTACTTTGCCCAGATCCATCAGAGGAATCACTATGTATGGCAGCTATAGCCTTACAAATGTATTTCTTAAAGAATAAGACTTCAAAGTTAAAATTACTCCTTGATCCATGGGCTGCAGAATGGATCTTGTGTTAGCAGGCATGAAAACAACATCAATCTCATTGTCCATCTCCATCAGAGCTCTTGGGTTACCAGGTGCACTGTCAATGAGCAGTCATATTTGGTAAGGAATCTTTTTTCTGAGCAATAAATATCAACAGTGGACAAAATATTCAGTAAACCATGTTGTAAACAGATGTCATCCAGGCTTTCTTGTTCCATTTACAGAGCACAGGCAGAGTAGATTTAGCATAATTCTTAAGGGCCCTAGGATTTTCAGGATAGTAAATGAGCACCGGCTTCAACTTAAAGTCACCAGCTGCATTCACCCCTAACAAGAGAGTCAGCCTGTCCTTTGAAGCCAGGTGTTGACTTCTCCTCTGTAGCTAAGAAAGTTCTACATATCATCTTTTCCCAACAGACTGCTGTTTTGTCTACATTGAAAATCTTGTTTAGGGTAGTCACTTTCATTAATTATCTCAGCTAGATCTGCTGGATAACTTGTGCAGCTTCACCCTGCACTATTATCTTATGGAGCTGGTTTATTCCCTTAAACCTCATGAACCAATCTAGCTTCAAACTTTCCTTCTGCAGCTTCCTCTCCCCTCTCAGCCTTCATAGAATTGAAGATAGTTATGGCCTTGCTCTGGATTAGGCTCTGGCTTAAGGGAATGTTGTGGCTCGTTTGATCTTCTATCCAGACCAGTAAAACTTTCTCCATATCAGCAATGAGATTGTTTCTCTTTTTTGTCATTCATATGCTCACTGGAGTAGCACTTTTAATTTCCTTCAAGAATTTTTCCTTTGCATTCACAACTTGGCTAACTGTTTGATGCAAGAGGCCTAGCTTTTGACCTGTCTCAGCTTTTGACATGCCTTCCTCACTAAGCTTAATCATTTTTAGCTTCTGATTGAAAATGAGAGACGTGCGACTCTTTCACTTGAATACTTAGAGACCATTGTAGGGTTACTAATTCACCTAATTTCAATATTGTTGTGTCTCAGGGAATAGGGAGGCCCAAGGCAGAGGAAGAGCCAGTTGGTGGAGCAAACACATACAACATTTACTGACTCATCCACCATCTTATATGGTCGAAGTTCATGGTGCCCCAAGACAATTATAATAGTAAAATCAAAGATCACTGATCACAGATCATCATAACAAATATAATAATAATGAAAAGCTGTGAAATATTGCTAGAATTACCAAAATGTGACACAGAGACACAAGGTGAGCAAATGCTGTTGGCAAAATGGCGCCAACAGACCTGCTAGACACAGGGTCACCACAAACCTTCAATTTGTAAAAAATGTAGCATTCGCGAAGCACAATAAAACGAGGTATGCCTGTACTGTCAATTCAGTTCTGTGCAAATACAGTGTAAGAGTTTAGAGGGACTGAATTAATTTTAAAGAAGATGAAAATCTGATAGGTCACTTAAGATAACTAGCTTTAAGCTGAAAGTAAATTTGATTAAAATAATTTTCAGATTTATAGATAAGTATAGAAAGGCATCACGGAAAACGGTTTGTGTGCCAAAAACTGAAAGATTGTAGGAGAACTTTAAAATCCTCTAAAGTTGGTGCTACCTCTTTACAAACTCACCGATTCATTCATTTAATAAGTATTTATATCATGCCGCAAGTAGTGGTGGCACGACGGAAGGCTCTGAGGATGTGGCAGGGAAGAAACAAGGCTCTGTCTCTTCCCTCAAGGAATTGACCCTCAAGTAGGAAATGCCATATATTCGACCAATGACTCCTTCATCACATGGGTCACTTCAGCGCTCAGAAAACATCTAAAGGCCAAAATGTAAAGAAAAAACAATTGATCTTACCTGGGCTCGTTTGAAATTGAACATGTCCTTTTCTTTGGTGACACTGTTCTCCACGATCTCATCCTGAAAATCATGCAGCTTCTTCTGAGCCAACTCCAGTTGTGCTTTGAGGTCATCCGCAAGCTGGGCTGCCTCCATTGCCTAAGAGGGATGTATGCATAACATCATCTTACCACCCCTTATTTCCAGTGAGGCAAACATGACCCAAGTCCAAGGAATAAAGCGAACCTCTAATTTCATCAGTGTTATACTTATTTGTTCCTGTAAAGACTAATCATCATGTTAGATTACAGAGTAATCAACCATACCTTGCGTTTATTCATCTCTAAGGCTTGAGTCCTAAGACCCAGCTCCTTCTCCCCTGTGCCAATGTTGCTTTGTAACAGATGCTCCTTTTCCTCCAGTTTCCTTACTACCTGTAACTGGGCATCAACCTTTGAAAAAGAAAGTCACATTTTAACACAAACAGGAAGGAAAAAAACAAAACTGACTAGGTTCTGTTAATCCATAGGCCCACAAAAGAGAATCTGTTAGAAATCTCAAACTATTACTAATTTTATCCATGAACCCTTCAAAATACATGCAGGACTATGATAATCAAAAGCTTCACCTTTACTATTAAAAATATTGCTGATGATTCAAGTAACAGTCCGGGAAACCACTGAAAAGGTTCTTCTCCAAATTGCCAAGAATAGAGGAAATTTCATTTACGGATATTTACCTTCTTTACCCATACCAATCCCCAAAGCCTGGCTATTCATACTAGAACATGTAAATTATAGCTCAAACAAAAGTCCAAGCATGTCTCTTTCAGAATAAGTAGAAGTTCTACAGTAGTCTTTCTTGCAATTCATGCACAAAATACAATCACACAATATCAAAGGGTAAAAAGCAAAGTCTCGCATCCACAAACTCTCATCCCAACATCCAGAGGCAGTCAGGTAACCATTCTTATAGTTTCCCATGCAGCCTTCTAGAAATTTCTAAAATACACACACATGCACACAAAGACATATACATTTTTAATGCAAGAAGTACAATAAAACAAATCATTTAATGAAATATTTTAGACATTTTTCCATATTAGCAGATCCATATTTGTCTTAACAGCTACATTGTACTCCTTTGTAGGGATGTATTTATTTACCAGTATCCTAATCACGTACATTTAGTTTTCAGGTTTTTTTCCTATTACAAAAAAATGCCACAATAATCATTCTTTTATGTGTATCTTCATGTAGAAAGCATCATACTTCAACAGAATTCTGGAAAGCTTTATTCATTCTAATTACCTGAGTCTTCAGAGTCAAAACCTGGTCTGCCAGCTCCTCCTTCTCTTCTTTAAGCAACTTATGGATCTGATTAGACTTGATACGTTCTGACATGAGCTTGAAATTTGCATCATCCTTCTCTCGCAACTGCTGCATCAAACGGATGTTTTGCTCCTGCATGTCTTCAAAGGCCTGGCCTGTGACATCCATCTCTGAGAGAAGAGCTTCTTCCTCCTAAGATAAGGAAGGAAGAACCTTCATTTTAATAGAATCTTCTAACTCCAAAGACATGAGCCCAGGAAACTAAACTTTCCCACTGTTCATTAGAAATAAATTAACCTAGTGACGGAGAGACTTTGTTTTAAGAAGCTTCATTTTGTCACTAGGTTAGTCCTAGAATACAGAAGTCCTATTATCTGAAGCCACTGGCACTGACTGCTGGTCTGATGCTCATTAGCTGATCTATACTTGAAGTCAGCTAAAGCAGACAAAAATTACACATACCATAATCTAGTAAACTGATCAAGTAACAATTGGTTAAGAGAACTTCTATTATAAAATCTCACATTTTCTCATACTTTTCCACAAGCATAATACTGAATTTAATCTACAGATCTTCCAACAGTTCTTCAAACATCTCAATCTGATAGGTCAAGAGCGGTATCTAAAAATAGTTTTAATTTACACATCTTATTATAACAGAGATGGAGCATCTTTTCACACATTTAAGAGCCATTTGTATTTTCTGTGAACTATTCATATCTTTTGCCTGTTCTTCTATTGGGCTGTTGGGTTTTCTTCTCTATCACTTTTTGGGAACTCTTTTATATATTAGAAAGATAAGCCGTTTTGTGATAAGAGTTAGAAATATTTTTTCCATTTATCTTTTGGCTTTGTTGCTATGTGGAAGTTTTGTGTGTGTTTCTTTTTCATAAGTCGAAATTATCAATCTTTTCTTTCATGTTTTCTAGACTTTTATTCATAGTTAGAAAGGTCTTCTCCACTCCAAATTTATAAAGGAATTTATCTGTTTTCTTCTGGCTCTTTTATGGATTCCCTTCTTTAACATTACATCTATGTTCCATTTGGAAATTATCCTAGTGCAGAGTGTTCAAGTATACATCCAATTTTTTTCCAATGTTATCTTGTTTATTTTTGCATCACCACATTTAACGGTCTTCCGCCTCCCACTGATTTAGAACTGTATCTTCAGCATATATTAAATACTCCTGGGTACTGTGGTCTATTTCTAGACTTTGTATTCAGCCCTAAGAGTCTTTGGCCCCAAGCTATTTTACCTACTGAGAATTTACATTTTAATATCTGAGAGACAGGAACTGCCACCCCTCAACCCCATTGTTCTTCTTTTTCACTTTTCCAGGCCATTCTTGTCTACTTTTCCATGTGTACTTTATAATCAGTTGTCTAGTAGCAAAACAAAAACAAAAACTAATATTTTTATTAGGATCACATTAAATTTATACACTAACTTAGGGAGAATTAACATTTTTAAGATAGCAAGTCATCCTATATAAGAACACAGTGTGTCTTTCCACTTGTACTAGAACCTACAGCAGTACAATTTCCTGATAATTATTAAAAAGAGAGAGGGACCAGCCTGGTGGCATAGTCGTTAAGTTTGTGTGCTCCACTTCAGTGGCCCAGGGTTCACGGGCTCAGATCCCGGGCATGAACCTGCACACTGCTCATGAAGCCATGATGTGGTGGCATCCCACATACAAAACAGAGGAAGACTGGCACAGATGTTAGCTCAGGGACAATCTTCCTCACCGAAAAAAAAAAAAAAAAAAAAGAAAGGAGAAAGAGAGAAAAGCGGCAATCGTCAGATTTAAGAAAAGCCAAAACCCCACTTTTTACAAAAGAATGTATACTGGTTCTAATAACATTCCTGTTTTCAAAGTATTTAATGATCGAGTCACCATTAAAACTACTTCCTTTCAGGGGCCAGCCCAGTGGCACAGCAGTTAAGTGTGCATGTTCCACTTTGGCAGCCCGGGGTTCGCCAGTTCAGATCCTGGGTGCAGACATGGCACTGCTTGGCAAGCCATGCTGTGGCAGGCGTCCCACACAGAAAGTAGAGGAAGATGGGCATGGATGTTAGCTCAGGGCCAGTCTTCCTCAGTAAAAAAGAGGAGGATTGGCAGTAGTTAGCTCAGGGCTAGTCTTCCTCAAAAAAAAAAAAAAAAAAATCAACTACCTCATTTCATTGTCTTTTGCTATTTCTTAGAAACAGTGAAGGTGTTCCTCACAATGAACATACACGGTTTTTCCAACCATTTTTCTTATCTTTATTATTGAATGTTAATAAAATTCACTGAGACTTAAAAAGAAATACATGTTCATTATGAGAAAGGGAAAAGTCTCGATAGTTCTATGACCCAGAAACAACCACAGTTAACATACTGGTTATTTATTTATAACCTATTTGGAGGACATGCTTTTCTTGGTTTCATATATTTACAATCCTAATGTTATAAAACTTTATATCTTTTTAAAAATTTTGTATTCATTATATCCTGATTCCAGATCAGCAGAGAAAGGATAGATCCCTCAATAAACAATGTTTGAACAACTAGCCATTCATTTGAAAATAAAGTTCTGGGGCTGGCCCAGTGGCGGAGTGGCTAAGTTTGCATGCTCCGCTTTGGCGGTCCAGGGTTTTGCTGGTTCAGATCCCGGGCACGGACATGGCACCACTCATCAGGCCATGCTGAGACGGCATCCCTCATGCCACAATTAGAGGGACCCACAACTAAAAATATACAACTATGTACGGGGGGGCTTTAGGGAGAAAAAGGAGAAATAAAATCTTTAAAATAAAATAAAGTTCTTTCCTTACAAATACACAAAACAAAGGATGAGAGACTTCAACGTATAAACAAACAAGCAAATATATAGGAGAAAAAAATATTAACAACAACAAAGACTAGAATGAAGGAGCCAATTTCACTTACTTGTCAAGTAACATTTACTTCAAAGCCAATTAAAGGCAGAAAGCACGCCCACCTGCTTGGCCATGGCCAGCTTCTTCTGCAGGTATTCTATCTGCTCCTCCACTGCCCGGATCTTCCGCAAGGCATCCTCATCAGCCATTTTCTTGTTCTCTTTTTTCTCCTTATCCTCTAGATCCTTGAGCCTTTGCCTTAGATCATCCAACTACAAGAGGAAAGGAATCACACAAAAACAAAGAAAAAGCTATAAAACAATTTTAAACATCAATTAATACTGTGCACGATGGAGGGCCCGTAACACCAGAAGAACCTTTACAGAATTGTGAAAGGAGATAAATGAGATACTAGTACACCACGTCACAACACTGTTTTAACATCACTCCAACAATACAACCTTCCATCAGCAACATTTTTGAGGAGTACACATGTACCTTTCTTTGGAATAGGAGTTCTCATCCTTTTTTTCTAGGCCCCAAAATTTTAAGAGAGTAAGACATTCTTCCCAAAAGCAATCAGAAAATCACTATAATAATAATTTATATGGGGAAAGCAGGACTAAAAACTCGAAAAGGCTCCTCCTATTCCCACCAATTCTGATATACCTTATCACCTAGCGGAGAATCTGGAGATCCCTATTTCAAACGGTCTTTGAAAGTGAAGAAAATGTTGCTGTTTTAAACACTAACTTTAAAGATAAAGAAAGAAACTATATCCTTCAGAAGTGTGAAGGAAAATCCCACAAATGAAGACTTTAACCAGAATGACAGGTAATGGCAGACCAGATTACCTCTGCCTTAGACTTCTTCTCAGCTGCCATTAGCTGAACCTTGTCTCTCTGTTCCTTTGGGGCAGAGCGGTACATATCTAGCAATAGTTTCATCTCCTTTTGGCTCTCCTGTGCCTTCCTATGACGAGGGTGGTAGAGGGGAACGGTGTAATGAGAAAACAAAGGGCATCAGAGCAAGGGAATGTTGAAGTGAGCAAAATATCTTACAACAGTTCTATTTTACACTTTATGTTACACACCTCAAAGACAAAACTTTTGCAATGACTATCAAGAGACTTCTGGATATACTCAGAAAGTACCGTGTATAAAGGAATCATTTCTACCTTATGTTAGAGACCAAGTTCTCTCAAATAAAGTTGTAAGATAAACACTTGTGGCACTTATTAAATAGGCAGATTTCTGGGGCCCCACTCTTAGAAACTGAGATTCAGTAGGTCTGGGATGGGGTTCAGGAATGTATTTTCACCAAGTCACTCAGGTGATTCTGATACCACACTTGAAAAACGTTCGTCTTAAAGCGACCAAGAGCAGGGAGGAAAAAAAGGAGAAAACTGAAAGTTTAAACTATGATCCTAATACTAGACTCGATAGTTGAGTGACTAACCATCAGCCGAAGACTCTTCATCCCTTCTAAATCATCAAAACTCTTAACTCTACTTTTATACAACAAAGAAGTTCAAACATTTTGAGCACACGGTCCTTAAAATCCAAACATCAAGAAAGGCTCAACCACGACCACTGGGGACCAAGAAGTAACTAGTTCTACCAGAGAAATTACTGGTTATGCAAAGGAGAAGGGTCGATATGTAAGGTTACGATGGTGTGCCACTGGCTTAACTGTCTGTCTTACTGTTCTTCCAGGAAATCTCTTAAAATGAGCTGATATATACACAAACTAGTTAACTGCCAAGCAAACAGATCAATATTGTTCAAGTTAGAGTGACACATAATCTACCTAGTATAATTTAAATTACAATTAATGCCAGCAATCTGTCCAAATCCGATAAATAGCAGTAGATCATTTCCAATAACCCTCATGAGTGTTACTTCAGTCACGACTCTCTTTCCCTTAATTGGGATTCATGAAGAATATGGCTTACTTATCCTTCATGAATCCCAGGGGGTTTACTGAGATCTGACCATTGATCCAGACTTCGAAATAGTCAGGCAGGCCATTTTGGCTGCACACTTGATCAAGAAGTGAGACCACATTAATTGTACATTTAGCTACACTCAAAATATTAGTTACCAGATAAAGTCATGCCATCAACTGAACATTTCACGCATGATGTCCTAACCTTAGCTTTTCAGTCAGAAACATTTACTCTAAACACTGCTCTTACTTGAGCTCAATCTTCAATTGTTTGATAATTTCTGCTTCCTTTTTCCTTCCATCATCATGTTTCCCTTTCTCTTTCTCTTTAGCAGAATCTCTCTCCTTTTCTGACTCTTTTAGTTTCTGCTTCTCTCGTTCTCTCTCCTTCTCCTTCTCCCGCTCTCTTTCTCGCTCCCTCTCCTTCTCCCTTCTTTCTCGTTCTCGCTCCTCCTCATCCCGTTTGGACTTAATTTCGTTGGCTTCCTCCTGAGAGCCCTTCGATGCAGAGGACTGGGTGGATAAGTCCTCAGAATCTTGCTTTAGCTCTGCTGGCTCGTCCTTGGGGTCCTCAGTACTGGACTGAGACTGCAGGAGGGCACTGCCACTGCGCAGACGCGTCTGGGAGGACAAAGAAAGGAAAGACACACATCACTAACGGCAAGCACAAGGTCTTCCTCCCTCAAAAACAGCTTTACAAACTTCATAGCAAATAATACTTATCCTACTCCTCCTGGGTACCTTGTTGAGGTCAGACTGGGCTTCCCTCAATTTCCTCTTATACCTCAGGACCTCCCCTTTCAGCTGGTGATTGTGATTCTGGAGGCTACTGATGAGATGGCGCATCTCCCGGTTTATGGGACCTTAAATACAGCAACAGCGACGTTATGAAGAACTGTCATGAGGGCAGACGCACAAGGAGAGAAAGTGCAGAACCCATCAGGAACCTCTGAGGAACAGGGAGAGTTACCAAAAGAAAGATTCCTTCTCAGAAGATGAAAACAAAAGTGGCCAATGTGAGTTAGAAAACAAACACCCAGGCTGTGAACGAAAATGAATTATAGGATTTGATTCCAGGTTCTTGAGGACTTCTGAACTCCAATTAGTACTAACAAATACTGGTGACCACATCGTGTCTTTAAAGGAAGGCATTTGCAGTAGACAAACTTCAGGGTGGGGTGAGAGCAATTATACCTGCTTGTTCATTGGCAGCAAGGGTCTGCTCAAACTCTATTCTCAGCATTTCATACTCCTTGCGGACCTGGGCCAGGGTATCTTCCAGCTGGATCACTTCGGTCCTCAGCTTCTTATGAAGACTAACCTCATCTCGCTACACACAGAAAAAGGAATCAATCAAAAACTCTTACCAAAATGTGTAATTATCCTCATATTCTATTATTATGTTTCCTAAGTTTGATCTATAAGACTCTTAAAAAGAAAAAAACCATGAAAAGAGATTACTCTGAAGAGTTCCAATTCAATCAATACTTAATGAGCACCAGACAGCTACAAAACACTGATTTGAAAACTGGCAGGAAACTCAAGAAATAAAGGAAATGGCCCCTAACTGAGAATGTTACAATTTAGTTGGAGAACTAAACAATAAAACAGTATATAAACATAAAGTAAGATATATTAAATTCACTTCATGTGGCAGACTTACAGTAAAAGACCAACTACTATAAACATTACCTTAAGGACTACGGAAGATACAGAAGTGAACACATGCATAAAAGTTTCTACTTTTAAGAAAAATGATTTACATGTGCCGTTATACGCTCTAATGGCTCGTAAGCAGCGACACACCTTCTACCCACTATTCTCCCGCATGCACTTAAGGCTCCAGCCACACTATTTTTATATCTGCTCTTCTCACTGCTCGGAATGCCCTTCTATTTTTATCTACCAGTAAACTTGTATTTATCCTTAAAAGTCATAGTTCACTTTGGCAAATAGAATCAGGAAGGTTCCACAGGCAAATGAGATGCTTTGTCTCCTTTACCACTGCATCTTCTGGATCTCCCTCTATTGTACCAGCCTGCATTCTAATGACTACTATTCTCTCCACTAGGCTGCATGATCCTTGAGGCTGGCTGCCCGCCATCTAGCAGAGTAAAGACCTCCGGTCACTCTACAAATGCTTGCTGAATGAATAAGAGATTAATTGCACATAAAAATATAATTTATATTTATAGATTATAATTATATACAATTATAACATTTTTGAGGCAGAAAAGCTTCTATACAGAAGACAAAGCTAAGCTGTTACCTCAATGAGCTCCACCTGGCGCTGGTGGGTCCCCCTGGTGCCATGGAGCAGCGTCCGAGCCTCATCCAAGTGCGCTTTCAACTGCAGGCTCTCGTTGTACAGGACAGAGAACTGCGACTGCATGCAGCGATATTCCGGAGTCTCTTTAACCACTTCTTCCACTGCACTCCGCAACTCCACCTTAGGAAGGCCCAAAGAAAACTCAGAAGCAGGATCTAGCATCTGTGCTCTGGATGCTAGACAGGAAATAAAATCTAAACTCATTAACGTCCTGCACAAGTTTTCTGAAGATTATGAAGAATATGTACCATTCTTCTAGTTATACAAAATGTATCCCAAATTAAATTAGACCATCCAAGAGGTGGTACTCGCTACCTGTATTCTTTCACCCAAGAATTGTTTTAATTGATAAGTGTTTTACATTATGTGTCAACCTAGATCCCAGGACAATAGAGGGGCCCTATGAAATCTGTCCAATCTAAGAACAGAGAAGAATGCTACAAAATTTGTCACCATGCTTATTTTAAGAACATAGTGGAGGACCCCAGCCACTAACCTGCTCTCTTTAAGTCACAGACAAAAATATTTTTGACATCGTATCAAAAACAGTCATGCTTTTCCTAAGCAACTGTTTGCTTTAATTACCCAAACACTTTAACTGATTTAATGCAGGTTGTTTTTGTTTTTTCAGTTCAAACACCCTTACTCATATATTTATTTAAAAACACATCAAATTATAAAAGACAGATGGCTGTGATTAAAAGAGGGGTGGGAAGACTTTCAGAATCGACTTTCTTCCCCACCAGAACCTGGAGAGAGAAAATTCTAACGAGCAGGTTTGAAAAGCAACAGGATCACTGATCACATTTCTTTCTCTGTTTGGGCAGCTAGAAACTAGAGAGCCAAATTCTGTGGCCCACATTTGGCAATTACTGAGATGTGAGTGGCCTACCCTTCCACAGTAGGTACATGTTCTTCGCATATTATCTTGTATACAAGCGCCATTTTTTGATCCATTTTGAATCCTCACCCTAGTTTACCCTGCTCCTCATTTTTCTCAACCATTCCTAAGTTAAAACACCTTGATTCAGTCTACACATCTTTGTAGGTTGCTTTATATCCTTTTCAGAACAAGGCAGGATATGAAGAATAAGTAAATACAGAAGTAAATAAACAGATAAACCGATAAAAATTTTTCTTTCCCCTCATAAATTATGAGGGTTCACAGTAAGTAAGTGAGCTGAGCAACAAGTTTCGCTGTGCGGCCCTCAGAGGTGTGTCTCCTACCTTCAGCTTTTCATTTTGTGTAGTGACCTCCTCAAAGTCTTGCCGAAGTTTCTCCAGCTCACAGTGACGGTTCTGAGCCAACTCTTTGTTCTCCTCAAGCTCTGCGTTCATTTCCTCAAACTGGAGAGCAGCAGGAAAATAGCAAAATGAGAATAAAGAAAAAGAACTTTTCAATCATTCCATTCCTAAGCTTCCATCTTCACTGATCCACTCTTCTAGCAAAACCCCCTTCACCACTTGTGAACACCCCTAAATACCCAGCACAACACCTGACACCAAGTCAACTAACGCATCCTGAGGGAGTCCCTGATTTTACCTTCCGGGCGTTGATAGTGATTGTGCCGCCATAGAGACTGCTCCCCGCACCATACACCTTATAACCTTTCGAATTCACCTACAGAGAAGACAAAGATTCTTTAGTGAGAGACGCTAACATTTTAGTCTGATAACCAAAGTACTTTCAGAGGAGTCCATTTTGTCCCCCAGGACTACTACCCAAGGCCACCCTTTCTGAGTAGACTCCTTAAAATGATGCTAGTCTCCAAACTATGAATAAAACAACACTTGCCCGTTCTAGGACTTCTGCTAAGTGTCGGTTGAGTCGCTGTTCCCTCTTTCGAATTTTGTCAATATCCCACTGCAGGTCATCAATCATGGATTCTAGGACAGACACTCGTGACTCAGCTGTCTCCACTTTACTCTGCAACTTGGAGAACTATATCCCAAAGACAGCCATTTATAAAAATACAGCAAAAAAAAGACAAAGTTAGAAAAGGAATGCCTTACATCACTACCTTACATCCAAAATCTCACTAAATTAACCCTTGCTTATGTATCATTATAGAAAAAATTTAAATAGAAGATGTTCATCCTCTTCCCAATGCATGAGTACAAAACTGAACTCACAGGTTCTTTGAAACACTTCTGGGTCAGTTACAATCATGCAAACTGTACAAGTCTATAAGAACTCTCACAAGAGGAAAACACCACTTAAGATTCAATAATTTTTCCACCTCTGAGTAGAAACACAATTCCCTAGATAGAACACAAACACAAAAGAAAATGTGTACTTTTCAAGAGACAAATCATAACATCCTTGATTTTACCAAATATTTTAGGAGGTCAAAATCAAATACATATTCAGAAAAGACAGCTCTCTCTACTCCCAACTTTCCCTTCCCATATTCCCATAAATGACAATCCATAGAGAATGAAAGGAAAACTTCCTTTCTCTTTGTTAAGCTGACCCTAGGGCACTGTAGAATCAGATAGTATAAAGATACAAAAATCTTTGCTGTTCTGTCTATTTAGGAGCTATACACCAGCTAATACTATTTAATACTTTAATGACAAAACTATTACATTTTCACAATAATCTATACATACTCTTTGTGTTGGTTTTGAAATATGGCCCCAAAATTCTTTGACAGTCTTCTCCTCAAGAGATGGAGTCACTGTCCCCTCCTCTTGACTCTGGGTCAACTTTGGTGACCCAGTGGAAATGACACTACATAACTTCAAGGCTATGTCTGAAAGGCCATGCAGGTTCCGCCTGAGGTTCTTGGGATGCTCATTCTCTAGAAGAAGTCAGCTGCCACGTAAGAAGTCCAACTACCCTGAAACTGCCATATTGGAGAGGTGACATGCAGGTGTTCCAGTGGACAACTAAGGTGAGCTCCCAGCTGACAGGTAGCATCGACAGCCATGACAGTCATCCTGGAGTTTACCCAGCTGAGCAAAGCAATGTGTCTCTCCAGCTTAGTAATGCTAAGTGAGATTTGGGAAATGGCTGGAAGAGGAAGATCTTTCCATCTTGGCAGCACTTAGTGTATGTCTTAAAACATTCTATTTTTTTACTACACTCCAACTGATTTATAAGCATCATGGTATTCTAACCCCTCTGAAGATCGATGAGAATACATATATCTTAACAAACTCCTCCGATGATTCTCATGCCATCAGCGCAGGATGGACCTTGGCGCTGGAATTCAGGACACAGGGCATAATGAATACAGGCTTTGAAGTTAAACAGACTTACATCTGAATTAGAGTTCAATCACTTTCTATCTATGCCTCAGACCAGTCACCAACCTCTCTGAATCTGTTTCCTTAGCAATAAGATGGGAGTTATTTGAGCATTAGAGATAATATTCATAAAGTGCTTAAGTGCTAGGCACTAAGTAAATGTTCACTATTAACTTACTAATAAGCATAAGAGTAGGTGGCCAAACTAAGGTAGGTCAAATTTCAGCAGAAAATCCTTTGAACTAAACCAAAATGATAATCAGAGTCAGAAGAGTCTTAAAAGGCCTATCATCACTTTATCCCAATCATTTTATACAAATAAACAAATAAAAAAAATACTCACATCTTGACATGATTTGGTCATGGCACTACTTATGTCCAAGTTTGGACTGAAAACCCATATTCCTCAAGTTCCTAGGCCATCATCAATGCAGAAGTTCCCACTGCCCCATTCTCAGAAGAATTTCTACCAACTCATTCCTCAGTAACATTGTATATGATCCTTTATATTTGGGGTAATTCATTATTGGAGGGTTTGGTGTATTGTTTTGCGAAATTCCACATGATGGTATTTTTTCCGAAAGACTAAGATCCTAAAACGTCTGTTTAAACAGAGGCATAGTCAATTATCCTCTTCCCTTAACTCTTCCTCAGATTTTTATTTCCCCAAGCTGGCTGCTTTAGCCTGACCTGCATGCTCTTCAATATAAAAATAGGCTTTCTAGAGTAAGAGGACCTTTGAAGCACTCAGAATTCAGAGGCAGTGTCGGCCACGGGCCACTAGAAAACATCGTCTCTCCTTTCTGGTCAAGTACCTCCTGAGACATGGTGCGGTGCTTCTCCTGAAGGAGGTCTGTCAGCTCCTGCAGCCTCATGTTCTCCTGTGCGAGGAAGGAATTCAGCTCCTGCACTGCTTCCTCCACTACTACATTATCTGAGAGAGAAGAACTGTACTTTAGTTTAGCATCTATAGTGTCAAATTTTACAACTGTACATCCCACCAAAGCATTAACACACTGTCTCACTTGATTTTCCTGAAAACTTCAAGAAGTAGGCTGGTTTTTATTATCTTCACAGGACAAGTTAAGTACCCAGAGGTTAGAGGACTCGCTTAAGGAAACGAGCACATCTTGCGATTCTGTAGAGACACACACAGGGCCAAGGTCCCCTAACTCTCATCCCTTTCTTTAAAGTCAAAATGCCTTGAGAAAAGAAACGGGGAGGGTCTATAACTTTACTCAGATAAGGCACAATCACCCAAAAAACTGCATTCTAGAATTATAGACAAAAGTATCTCTAATCAGTGTCAGACTTAACAGCAATAAAATTCTATTTCATAAGACCTATTATTCACTAACACCAACATGAAGTATCTCTCTATTGGGAAAGAGAAGCAGAGCAGGGAGCAGAAATTTCCTTGTTCAAATGAGCACCTACAAAATCATGAAGAATAAAGATAAGAGCACAGAATTACATATCATATTCCAGAAAACTATGCTAGCGGCACTCCTGAGCTCAAAAATCAGAATGTACACTACTACTTACAAAGAAGGTAGGTAAATCTACAGAACTTATTACACCAAGTTAATAGGTTTAAAATTAGAATCACAAATACTATAGCTCAAATCCAAACGCTAGTAAATGAAACCAGATACTCTCAGGACATACATTGCCCTTTAGAGACAGTTATCAGGAAGAAAAAGTGTGCTCTCTCATACCGCCATGCCTTGGCATCACTTTAAAAAACAGAACACAGGACAGGTTGGTCACGTGGTGGTTTTCTTGGTTTTTCAACCAGGACTGCCCATCAGAATCTTTAAAATTAGACACTTCCTTAGGACCCATCCCACAGCTACTAAATAAGAATCCCAATGGGCAGAGGCAAAAAAAGAGTATGCTCCAAAAACTCCCAAAGTGATTCAGATTCATAATCCAAGTTAAGAACTAGGGACTGAATTTTTGTCTTCTTAATAACCCAAGGACTGACAACAGTGCTTATTAAAAAAAAAAAGCAGCTCTATAAATATTTAGTGAATTAATCAACAAGCCAAGAAATGCCAATTCTTTTGAATCAAGAATCAAATAAACACAGAGGGAACACGAACTGCAAAAAAGCTTACAGCTGATGCTACAATTCATGCTTTAAACATCTTTATCTCTTAGAAAGTTCACTTTCAATGGCAATTGCCTTTTTTATTATAAATAATAGCTAAGCTATTTGTAATTTGTAATAAATGTTTTTATTTTTTAACTTAAACCCTACTTTAAAATGCATGCCATCAAAAAGAATAATTTTAAAGTATTGTTTAATTTACTACTCATTTTAGTTCCTTTTTAAATACAGCAATTATTTTACTTGATGTTCCTTTATAAAATCAAGCCTAACGTTGACAAAGCCTCTGCATATGGCATATCATCCACATATAATATGTATATGGTATTTACTATAATGTATATGGTATATCTGTGTGGCCTGTTATTAAGATTTAACAATAACCATCTAACTGTTCAAGTAGAGCCAAGGGAGAAAGAAGTAACACACAAGTTGCTTTATATTAGGTGACAGAGAGGATTTATAGCCATTCATTCACCATTAACTAAGTACCCATGAGATACCAGATACAATGAGACACACCAGAGAAACAAAGAAGAGTGAGCCAAGGCACTGCACCGAGAGACAGGGCTTAGCTGGGAACACACAGGTAGATGGGACACATGAATACAAAAGTCTGGGAGGAGGCCAACCACACTGTTGACAATGGTTATCTTCGGGAAGTGAGACAGGAGGACTGCTATAACCTACCTTTACATATTGCTGAATTGTATATTTTAAAACAAGTATCTGTTATCCAAATAATAAAACAGAAAAATACACAAACACACTAAAGGAAAAGCAAAAGCAACTGTTGCCTGCTAAATTTTCACAAGTCTTTTACATGCCTCTTCTTTTAATTCTGTTGATAATTTAGCCCAAGTATCCTTCAAAACAAAATTAAAGAGTAATAAAATTCTTATTTGCCCAACAAATGGTTCAACCTCCATTACTTTCAACTTATTCCTTTCAGAAATGAAAGGTTAAACATCTTAATGATAATCAGGCGATGTAATAAGATATAACAACTAGACCACGATTATTATTGAAAACATGAAATCAAGACATTTAAGAAGATGCAACCTAGCTACACAAATACTTTACTGTACTGTACAAATATAATTTCTGCATTAACACTGAACAGTAACATAATTAATTCAAATAATCCTCATTTCAAATAGACACTTCCCATCCATATTATATTTTCTATTTTACCTTTTTAAACAGAGATCATCTAACAACTCTTTCTGAAAATATTAGAGATAACAGAAAAAGAAAAAACAAGAATATATTAAAACTGACTCTTCGAAGTCAAAAATTCAACATCTAATAAAGGAAATTTTTGAAAAATATAACTCCAATATTTAAAATATTTACTACCACTAATAAACCAATGGACAAAACTACACAAATATCCAGAAATAGAGCTATTTCTTAAATAATAAAATTAATTCTGCTACTTATAAAAGTGTCTAATAGAGTATCAGATTGGGGCTGATAAATCTTTCCCCAGCTTCTTACAGGACTGGCATGTGACTCAAAATGTGAAGCACTCGTAAAATCCTAATGAGCCACAGTAATGACATTACTGGTAATACTGGAGATTAGATTCCAAGGAACATAATTAAAAACACAGATGTAAGTTTGCAAACTACAGATGAGCATGCAAAGCTGAGTCCTTGTTCCTCCCCCTCTGCTCCCCGTCTCCTCGTTCTTGCCTCACCTCCACTGTTTAGCTTTCGGGATAAGAGCTCCACTTTTTCTTGTAATTTATCATAGACAGTCACAATCTGGGAAACGGCTCGGCGGGAGGACTCCACACGCTCCTGCAGCTGGGACTCCATCTCTTCACTGGAACTGCTGGCCAAAGTAGCAAGGAAAGAGAAAGCTGGCTCTTGCCCTTCCCCTGAGGACACGGGGGGAAAAAAGAAGCCCCCAACATTATAAAACTGGAAATACCAAAAGCTACTTTTTTCCCTCAAATGGAGAGCCTCAAAGCAAAGCTCTACTTCAAGAACCCAGACAGCAGCAGTGGTAGAACCCATCACGAATTCTCACCTCTCTCTCGGTCATCTTTCCGTTCCTGATTGCTATCCGAGTCCGGCTCTGGTTCAGGTACAACGAGGGCTTTTCTTTCTGTGAGCAGATCTCCCAAACCCTGCTCCAGGTCGTAGCGTTTAAGGATGATACGGATGTTCTCATCAAACTGGAGAAGGGCAGGTCCAATGATGAGAAAACAAAATACACAACTTTGGAAATGAAGACAGTGCTAAGGAGGACTATAATGCTCAAATAAAAATCTGAGCAAATAAACGAGTTAGCTACCTGACTCCAGTATCGGTTGACGATCAAGAGTGAGGCATCATCGGTGGCCTGTCTTCGTTCTAGTTTTTCAATGTGCTCACGGAGTTCATCTTCAATGGCCTGCCGCTGATCCAGCATTTCTGCCAGCTTGCGATTTTTGCTTTGCAGAGTTCGAATGTCTAACTCCTCCTGCCTCAGGAAACCAGTCTTATTAGTCTCCACAAAGAAAAGACAGATCAGCTATTAAACTCAACAAGGTCATATTAGTTAATTAGTTATCTCCTATGAGTAAAGCTAGTCATTAAAAAAAAATCTTACAACAAACAATTAGATAAGAAGTAGAAGCAGAAGAAATAAAGGAAAGGGTCTATGATGACAGAAGGAAAGAATGACACAAACACACTAGCAGTCTCTCACCCATCTCACTGTTCTATTCACATGTACATCCACAAAGTACTGCTACTGTGAGGCTCCACCATCCAGCTGGATCACCCTCCATACCAGTCAACACCGTCGTCTATCTTCTAAGCACTGCCATTCAAGACTGGCACCCGGGTCCTTCTCTATCCCAGTCCCTGCCAGTGATCTGAATACACATGTGGACATCCTCTGGCACCTAGGCTGTATTTTGATTTCCTTAACTCCAATGATTATCGCCTCCACTGTGCTTCAGCCATGCATTTCAAAAGTCACATCTTGGACTGTTGTCATTATCTGAAACTGTGCTACATCTGAAATCTTAAATTCCAACTTCCCACTGCCTGAATAAAACCATATCTTTGTAGGTATCTCGTGCCCTTATCCCAATATAACAGTCCTCATCTAGATCGCCAGAATTCTGATTCTCTCCTTTCTCCCTGTCAGTCCCGTTCTGTCTCCACTATCTTCCATATCTTGACTATACCCTATAGTACATTCCTTCAAACACTTGCCTATCAGGCTCAATTCTCTGCCCTTACCCTTTTATTCTACCTCTGCAAACCCCAATCTGAGTTAACCCACATATCCGACTATTCCATTCCTATAGCCAGTATGCTGAGATCTCTAGGTAAGGTCAGTTAGGGAGACTGGCACCTTTATAAAACGAACGCCAAACCTGAGCAGATCTTCTAAGTCGTCCTGAAATGTTTCTTTAACAAGTGAACTATCTCCTATTCTCCATCGAGGCAGTATCAAACTGTACCAAGCCCCGCCTCCTCTCACATCATACCGAGCAGACAACTTTGCTTCCTATTTTAAAGAGAAAATAGAAGCCCTCAGATGGAAAGCTCCTCAATTCCCACCTCCTCGACCCTTTCACACCACTTCAACCTTTGCCCACATTCCTAAAACCTCACTTGTGCTCAGGACCCTGTTCTCTTCTGTTTCTGTGAAATTGTCACTCCCTTAGGAATTCCCCACCCCACTCAAAATCTTTCACCTCTCTCTCTAGCTCCCTCCCTCGCACAAGCTGGGAGGTGGGCAGTATCTCAGGCAAGGAAACAGCATGTGGAACAGATTACATTTTTACTTTACCTAGGAATTAATGAACACTTTAAAGGAAGAACTACTTACTAGAGCACCAACTTCTGATTTCACTTTCATTTTCTCCCATTTTGGTTAAAACATTCTTGTTACACCAAATAGTTAACAGTTTCCCAATTGCAGCCGTTTATTAATATTATTAATAAACTATATGCTTAACCCCTTCTCTGAGCACTGCCTTCCCCTTCTTGCTCTAACTGAAACCAGGAAGAGAGTACAGCCTCCACAAGGCTTCTCCAATGGTGGTGGTTTCTCTCCCACACTCCTTGAAGCCCTGGACCTGGAGGCAGAGGTGTCCTCCCTGTTGTCCAGTGCCACTTCCAGGCCATCATCCCACCCTCTTCCCTAAAACCTCCTAGCTTTGCAGCTCATGCCATTGGTCTAACCACTCAGTGCTCTGCTTTGTTGCACTCATCTATAAACGGCCAGCTCACTTCCCCACATTTCCTGAAGATTTAGCACCTCACTTATTATCACCGTCTCCACTACTACTCCTGTAATAGTTCTTTCTGATTTCAATTCCCATGTAGATGATCCTTCCTGTATCTTGGCTCATCAAGTCGTTGACCTTCTTTCCTCCAATGACCTCATCCTCTACCTCCCTCAGTCACCAAACTCCCAGTTATTCTTAGTCTTCATTTTATCTGTACCTGTATGTTCTCCATAAGCTCAGTTTCAAACACCCCAATCTTTACAATTACCACCTGTTTTTCCAGCTCACTCTCTCTAGTTTGCTGACTCCAACAATTCTTCAACTCCACTAGAATCTGCAATCCATTGGCCCTATAGTTTTCCCTCTCTTTCACTTGTCTCTCTCCCTTCTTTATCAAAATTAAATTCCATGATCAGTCATTAAAATTGAGTACTTTTATAACCTTCTCCTTCCTCATACTTGCCTGGGAAAAACCCCAATCCTGGTAACATCTGACTCTCCGCCTACTCCAGGCCTACATGCATACAGCTGAATAGGATGAGAAAAAAATCAAGCACCATGCTGCCTCGTCTCACTTTAAACTCATGATCACAAATTCAAGGAGGCCCTCAGTGCTGCCCAGCAAGTCTACTCCATCTCTCTAGTCCATTCTCTCTTCAAGAGGACTACTTCATACCTTCTCCTGTCTCTTCAAACCTCCAAAACTTCCTCCCCCATCCTCACTCTCAGATGAGTCTTGCTTCTGATTTCACTGAAAAAAAAAAAAGAGGCAATCAAAAGAGAATGCCCACATCTATCTCCCACAACCACAACTACAAACCTACCTACATCTGAACCCATATCCCCTGCCCTACCTGTTGCAACAGATATCTGCTCCTTGTTAAGGCCAATTCCCCTACTTGTGCGTTATATTACATTCTCTTGCCTATTCAAGGACAGCACTCCAGTAACCATCTCCTCTTTCTGCTACATCATCAAGTCTATCCGCTCCCCCAAATCATTTCAATCAACAGATAAACACGCTGTAATATCTCCTACCTCAAAAAACCTTCCTTTGACCTCACGTTTCCCTCTGGCTACTGCCCCATTTCCTTTGTTCTGCTTTACATCAAGACCCCTCTAAAGCACTGTCTCTACCCTCTTTTCCTTAACTCCTCTCCTTTCATATTCTCTTAAGCTCACTGCAATCAGGCTTCCATTACCACCACTCCACCAACATAGTTCTTGTCAAGTCTCCACTGAACTTTCTATTGCTGAATCCAACATCTCAGTCCTCCCTTTACTCAACCCATCAGCAGCACTGATCAGCTCCTTCTTGAAACACTTTCTTCATTGGCTTCTGGGACCCCACTCTCTTGTGTTCTCTTTCTACCACAGTGGGACCCCTCTTTTTCTGTCTCTTTGGTTAGTCCCTTCTCATCTCCTTGACATGAAAATGCTGCAGTGCTTCAGGGCTCTCTTCTCAGATCTTTTTTTTTTTTTTTTTGAGGAAGATTAGCCCTGAGCTAACTACTGCCAGTCCTCCTCTTTTTTGCTGAGGAAGCCTGGCCCTGAACTAACATCCGTGCCCATCTTCCTCTACTTTATACGTGGGACGCCTACCACAGCATGGCCTGCCAAGCGGTGCCATGTCCGCACCCAGCATCCGAACCAGCGAACCCCAGGCCACTGAGAAGCTGAACGTGCGAACTTAACCACTGCACCACTGGGCCAGCCCCTCAGATCTCTTCTTTATCTATGCTCATTTCTTAGGGTAGACCCTCCAGTCTCATGGATTTAAATACCATCTATAAAAAGATGTTTCCCAGAGGTACAGCTTTAGCCCTGACGTCTCCCCAGACTGGAGATTACAATACCCAACTATCTATCCATGCAGAAGTCTAATAAATATCTCAAACTTACATGTCCAAAATCAAACTCATGATTCATCTTCCACAGGTCCCAAAAATCTGCTCCTCTCTTACTCCTCCCTAACTCAGTTAAGTGGAAACTCCATACTTCCAAAATCCTGGGGTCATCTAGCCTCCTTTCTCTCATATACTTCATCCAATCCATCAGCAAATCTTGTCAACACTACCTCCACAGTGGTCCAAGCCACCATGATCCCTCATCAAGATTACTGCAACAGCCTCCTGTAACAGACACACTTGAGCCCATGCCATGTCCCGTCGGCCTGCCAGATTTCAGCACAGCTCTGGTGGACAGCTCCATCCACACTGCCAGTGTTCCTACTTCAAGGACACTTTGGAGTCTCTTAGTATTTTGTTCCATAATCTCAGTTGGCTCACTCAGCAACCTCGAAGTGAAGAGGGAAAGTTATTGTCTTCAACCAATTGAGGCAGCAAACAGTGGATATATGCCCCAGCTCTCCATTCTTAGAGAGGCAGAATGGGAGGGGGAAGAGGAAGAAGGAACAAGGGCTAACTGAACTTCTGCCTATAACCCTTGCTCCTCCAAGTCTATTCTCCAAACATATGCCAGGGCACGTTACTCCCCTGCTTAAGACCTTCCAATGGCTCCTCGCTGCTTTCTGGATTAAGTCCATGCTGCAATGTGTGCTCTACACTTCCCTTAGAGCATGTGGTTATCCCTATGAAGAACACATACCACTCTACCACAACAGTCTGCTCCCTTGACAATGCCACCCTACAAACTGAAGTTCAGGGGCCACCATCCTCAACGTAAAGCACAGTGGGTGGCAAATGACAGATATTCAACAAATATTTATATTTATTGAACGAATAAACGTTCTTGGGATGGGTGATGTGAGACACCACTGAAAAAAATCACCTCCTGGCTGCAGTATAGAGGAGGTGAACCCCAGGTGGTCTCAGAAATGACAGTTCATCAACAATTTACTCTCAGCGTTCCCATTATTCTTTCCGATCTTCAGCCTCAAAACAAATAAGTAACACATGTGGTTTTGGAAGCTATACAGATGTAAAGTATTTTAATACCACATCTCCACAGCTGAGTTTTAAAATACAGAATCCTGACCTAGATCAAAACCCATTATGTCGAGCTGCTGATGTCTAATGAACTCATAACATTACCATCAGCTTTGGGTGTATAACAGTCGAATGAAACTGTCAACTCCATAAGAGCAAAGACAGTATCAGTATCTATTTTAGTCACCATTATATTCATATCATCTAGCCCAGTAATAACTATTAATAGCTCACAGATATTGAATACTTATCATGTTAAAGATAATATTTAAACCCTTAACAGGGACTCTCTCATTTTACCATGCCAACAACCCAAGGAGGTAGGCACTATAATTCCATTTTACAGGCAGGATAACACGAGGCCAGGCAACTGGGAAGTGGTAGAGTAGAGAATCAACTCCAGGTAGTCTGGTCTCAGACTCACGCTCTAGCACTCCCTCAACGATTCTGCTACCTTCCCTTAGCACCTGGCACCTAATTTTTCAGTGAATGAAAAATAAATGTACAGCTTCCCACTGTTAAATATGTATGATCAATGCTGTGTCAGTCACCAGACTCTCCAAAGGATATAAGTACACCTTTGAAAATAAAGATCAAATGTCAATATATCTCTTCTTCAGAACTGACCAGCACATCATTTCACCTACTTTTAGCTATTTTACCTCCCTTTTCTTTTCAAATCAATTCCCCTTACTCCAGAAGGTTTCCATAAACTCTTCCTGTGAGGTTGCAACGAACAGAAGAAAAGCACACTCTCACAGCATTGCTTCCACATACCGTTGAAGAGACGCCCCCGAGCTTAATTGTTTCCACCGTGGTCCCCGAATCTTCAACAGCTGTCTTCTTCTCAGGAGGCACAGATGTGCCAGGCTCTCCGGCTGATCTTTTATTTCCAATTCCTGACATCTTGGAACAAGATGATAGCTGTTTTCCTAGAGGGAAAAAAAGAGCAGAAACTGAGGTAAGATATGCAAGGAGAACAACAATAGAGACCACTTATGATGTAAAAATAGCAATTTTTCCAGCTGACCCTTAAACCTGGATCCATTAATTCCACACCATACAACGCTTGGAAAGAGAAAAGTAAATTGTGGAGCAAGAGTCAGGGATGAATTCACATGACTAAAAATTTCTAAATAGAATACTGATCAGAAATAAGACAATGGGCAAAGGATGAAGAGAGCAAGAAAAATTTCAGAGATCTGACATCCTGAAATGCCAAGATCTGAAAAGTACAGGTTGATCGGGACGAAAGTTAATTCTGCAGTGTTGGCAGAATCACAGAGCTGAAAGAGATCTGGGAGATGTCTACCAAATCATTAATATTAGACAAGTCATTTATCATCTCTGAGCCTCAAGTTTTGAAGCCTGGAATAACAACAGTATATGCTTCCTATACCCCTTATAAGCAGTGAATAAGTATAGACAGAACTTAGCACGATGCCTGACATGAAGTATCCACTCAGAGATGCTAGCTCTCCTTTTCATATTTGCAGTTTCTTCCCTATTTCCAAACACTCTCCCCACGATTTTGTGCAACGCTAGGAAAGACTTGGGCGCGAACCCCAGTTCTACCTCTTAGGGAGCTGAGTTGCCTTGAAACAGTGAGTTCGCTAAGAGCTGCAATTTCCTGGTACGTACAATGGAAGTGAACAAATATTGTGTCTGCCCTACCTGCCTCCCAGGGTTTCGGAGCTCAAAGGAAGCGGAGAGAACGCTAAGGCACTTTGCTACTTTAGGAAGCAGCCCTGCCATCAACGAGCCTACACCCTACTCTGCTTCCAACTCAAGCTCCAGGAGAGGAGTATCGGTGGCAGCAGCCTGAGGCGGATTCCCCCGCGGAGACCGGAGACAGAGGAGCAGGACAAGGGCCTCAGTCGGACTCGCTAGGGGCCAAGGACCCCAGCCTCCGGCGCGGAAACTTGCAGGCCCGGGAGAGGGAGGCCCGCGAGCTGGAGAGGGCGGAGCTTCCCGAGGGCCTGCACTTACCCGTCGCGCCCTCGGCCGAGATTTAACCTGGATTCTTCGAACTCCCACCGCCAGGGAACGGAACTCGGGGCAGTTATTCACCAACGTCCGCGCAGCTCTCCTACCTCTCACCCCTGACCCGCAGGCAAAGACCCATCCAACTTCCGGGAGGCGGGGCCAGGGACGGAAAAAAGGGAGAAAAAGGAGGAAGTCGCTTCAACACAACCCGGCGCACTAAGGAACCCACCCGGGCGGAAGTGACGTGCCCCGAGGGCGCCGAGCGCCCGGAAGTAAGAGCCGTCTCTCTAGCAACGCTTGCAGGTGGGGGTCGGCTGAGACCTTGAGGTGCAACCCGGCCTGGAAAGCCCCTGCCTTTTTCGGCTTGTTGGCCTTTACTCCTCCCACCTGGTTTTTCTCCTGAGCTAAATTGCCTTGTTCTGCTGGCTGTTATTAATTCTCCGAGACTCGTTCAGGCTGCCGATTGGCTGATGGTCCCGTCAATCTCCTGGCAGGAAAGCGCCAGTTTGAGTACCTCTGGAAAACGTTACTCGGAGTCCCTGGGTGCTGAAGTGAAGTGTTGTGGAGAAAAGCCAAGAGATTAGATGGGTTTCAGGGCTTGTAAACTTTTCCTACAGGGAAGTAGGTACAGCCCTCTCTACACGTTAGAAACACTTGGGGGGTTTTGGTCTCTCCAGACTTAGGGCCTAGACATGGACACTTTATTTAATGCATTTCCCCAACCCTGCCCCACCCCTGAGATTCTAGTGTGCAAACAAGATGGACAATACCGCTTTCCAGCTTCTTTGAAACAAGAAGTTGACCAAGGAAAAGATAAGAAATACAAATCACTACTTTCTGATTTCAACAGTAGTCTATTTTAAGCTAATTAAGCATTGATTTTAGTCAGTAACAAACTGCTATTTCCTGTTCAATTAAGCCAAATGTCTATGTTTTAATGATAGTAAGGTAATCAATCTAATTTATCCATAAAATCTGTATGCCTCGCAGAACTATGAAAAACTATCTAATGATGTCAGATAGGGGCCCAGGGAATGAAGAATGATTGTTATGTCTTAAAAGAAAGAACCCATGGAATTTAGGCATCTTTGGAAAAAAGATGAAATCTAATCTACACTGGATTTCTGGTAATGTGAAGACTTTGGTTCCTGGCTCTTATCTGTGGATGAAGTAACAAGGTAAACAACGGAAAACAAGTGTTTACAGTTCCCAGTGCTAGAACACTGTGCCTAACCTGGAAAGAAGTAACTGGCTCCAAATGGACTTAACATTTTTTTCTTTTTTAATTTAATTTAATTTTATTAATTTTTTTTTTTTGAGGAAGATTAGCCCTGAGTGAACATCCACTGCCAATCCTCCTCCCTTCGCTGAGGAAGACCAGCCAGAGCAAATATCCGTGCCCATCTTCCTCCACCTTTGTATGTGGGACGCCTGCCATAGCATGGCCCACCAAGCAGCGCCATATCTGCACCAGGGATCCAAACCAGCAAAGCCCAGGCCGCCAAAGTGGAACGTGTGCACCACCGGGCCAGCACCTCACATTTTTTTAGGCAAAGCAGAAGCCTGAGAACCATGTTTGGGGACTTACCGGCTGAAAAGCATTGTATAACAAATGACACTCATTCTCTGCTCTGCCTCCTTTGGCTGCTCGACTCTTGGAAAGCCTTGCATCCACAGAGCTACTGAATGGCAAGCAATGGTTCTTCTAGTCCAAAGTTTGTAAGCTAGAGGTTCACAGGCTGTATTTGGCCAACAGATATGCTTGCTTTATTTTGGATACTATCGGCTGCCCTTTGTGACTAAAAACAAAAACTGACTTAGTTGCCAACATTTAAGATAAGATATTTTACATAAAAATCCAAATTATCAACTTCTCTTGAAAATGTAGAAGATCTAGCAACACTGGGCTTATATTCTTGCATGGCCACATTGCCTAGAACTGAGTAGTGCTTCCTCTTTTATTCCTGTTTGCTATAATTCCCACTATTCATTATCAATTCCCTGACACCAGTTGAGTTTCACTTGCGTATCATCACCTGTGTGTCATATTGTGACAAATCAGTGGCTGCTAGTAAGTGAACGTTGTTGGTTGCCTACCCAGCATCCATTCTCCCTCTCACCTTCCTAACAGAACACAACCAAGATTTTATTCGTGTATCCATTTAGCCTCATTCATTCCATATGTCTTGGGGGAAGCTGACTTCACTTCCATCTCCAGGGATTGCCTATTTAATATAAATAGTAAGTCCCATTCCCCAAGCCAAAGCCCTGGTTTTAACAGAGGACAGTTAAATCGGGTTGAATTGCTTCGAATACTAGGGCTGAAGCAGTTTACTTATCCAAATCTGTTGGAGCCTTCTTGCTACCCAGCTTGATAATGAAGCCAACAAAGAGGTGGGCAGAACTAAGAGAATCTCAGGAAAATGGAGCCAGATCAATTCAGTTAGGACCCCCATAACTTCAACCCACACTTCAGAATGCTAGAGAAGATAGTGAGAACAGATCTTTATAGAACCTTCCCATTCTCACCGTGTAGATAACCACATTCTCCAGCTACTGGATGTATCTTTTCCAGAAGCACCAGTCAGCCATTTGATACCTTCCCAATAGCCTGTCCTGATCCAAAGAGGCAGTCTCACCCTAGAGAATTAGAAAACTGGAATAGATGAAGGGGAGGATGGCAGAGACCTCTCTCACTAACTGTATGCCCCATTTCTGACCAGCCACCACCTGTCACCATCTTAATAAAGATAAAAAAGAATAGCCTAAAAAAGTAAGTTTGGCCCTCACTCAGAAATGGCAGAGCAGCAGTTGCTATACTAAAGTAATACTTGTCTTTGAAAAGTATGTCTTTGAAAGTTCTCATTGCTTGTCTCAACAACATTATAATTTAACTAATATAGTAATAGTCATTTTTTTTAGAGGGGAAAACACACTTAGAAAGATTTCAAGTGATTTTTCCAAGTTATTTAATGAATATTTGTCAAAGGACCCAACTCTTCTGGCTTGTAGCCCGTCTTCTTTAACTACACAATTCTGCCAGAAGGTGGCAGCGGGAGACACACTTTCATCCCAGGTCCTCTTAGGAAGTTCTAGTTGCAGAGTACTGCACTTAGTCTTCCGTCCAGTATTCAACTTAACTATTAAAAACCTGAACAACTACTTAGGATGGACTTTTAGTGCTCTCATAAAAGATAAAAATAAGATATTTTGGATTTTTGTTTACTGTTTTGTCTATGCTCCCTGCAAATGTTCTGTTGTGAGATTGTTGTTGTATCTCCATGCATTCCAATATTTCATGAACTCTGGGTTGTTTTGTGTGCTAAACATAATACTGATACAGGCTACAAATGTAGGTTCTTTACCTGCCACACGAGAGGGGCCAAATAAAAACTGTAACACCAGGCTTATGACAAGGAAACGGTCTTTATTTTGGGTGACATCAGCAGGGAGACAAGGGTGAGCCCTCAAATTCATTTTGTCTCCCTGAAAGATGGGAAGCCAGGGGTTTTACAGGTTGCAAGGAATACGGCTGCTTGTAGGGATGGGGAGAGCCTGTGGGCTTGTTGGTTGGTGTCTTCCCACCAGCCTGCATTTGGCCTTGTGAGGCTACTTGCAGGAAGGAGAACAATGAGATAAGGATAACTGCAGATGGATGTCCTTAGTTGTCTGCCTCTGTGGTGGATTGTGGATTTTGGTGCCAGGCAGCTGAGGAGTTGGGCTCTGGGAAACTTCAGCTTCTTGATATTCTCTGGATATCAGTTTCCTTGTAACAAAACTTTAAAGGAGCCCTAACTAGCCAAAATGTGAGTATGAGGCCACCTGGACTCTAATAATTTGTAACTTCCATCTGCCTTGTGAAGTTCAGGGATACAAAGGTTTGAAAAACTGATATTTACATATGACTGCAACTTAGAGAAGCAGGGGAAGGAGATGAGTACTCTTGGTTTTAACCCCATATATGCTGGATTTAGTGAAGGGGAACTGACATCAGGGCTGGCATCAGTTCCCCCCTATTTTATGTTAATTCCTCAATCTTTAGGAATTTGGGGTGATGACTGATCTAGCTAGTTGCTGCTGAATTGGGGCTATATCTGGGTTAGAGGAATGAAACTGTTTAGAACTCATTTGTAATTTTTTTTTGTTCCCAACTTCAAATCAATATTTTGTATTATTAGAACATTTGTACCTTGTTTAATAGTGTGGAACAACATCTAAAGGTACATGAAGTATCTGACCAGAAAGATAAGAAGTACAGACAACGCAAATTTTAACAGTCCCTGAAAAATAGACTTTTTCCCTTGGGGAATCCAAGAAACAGTCCTGAAAATCAGTTTGGACCTGGTACCTCTGGAAATACCTGCTGCTAATGGGTGTAAGTTGTTCTATCTCATTGAACCAGTCTTTTAATAAGGCAGTGATGTAGATGGGCTCTCAAAGTTAGGCCTATATTGTGTAAAAAGTAACCAGATATTTAATAAGAAGTATTTCTAGAAAAACAAAAAGAAAAAAAAATTTGATGGTTGGAGCAAATTATAAACCAGTTCTTGAGCCCAGGGGAGAGCCAATTAAGAAGATTTCTAGAAACCAGGGTGAAAGCATCCTCTGCCATTTGAAATGTCTCTGATGGTATCATCAGGCACTCAGGTATCTATCTGAGTGGCTTACATAGCAGCAGGTATGAATCTTTCTTAAGTTTATATCAAGATGTTTACCTTCAGTTTTCAGGGCTTCAGGAAAAAGGGCAGGTTCAGTTTTCAATGATTCCAAATGAAAATGATGGGGAAAAATGGAAAACATTAGTTTGGAGATGTGTAGCTAGATATTTCAGGAGGCTAGAAGAATTCAGGATCCAGTCTAGTTAATAGATATAAAACAAAAACCTCAAAGACAATTATCAGAACTAGAACCTAATATCAATGAATGTGTACATAGTTTTTGTTTAAACATAATTTTTCTCTCTAAAATCATGCTGTTCTTATCAAAAATAGCCAAATTAAGACCCATTGGTTTGCAAATGTTTTGTTTCAATAAACGTGGCCCAATTATTTACATAAGTACAGCAAGAATAGGAATTGATCTCTTTTAAATATTCTTTGCCAGAATTTTTTACAAGGAATCTCAGATTGAACTTTAAAGCTCTCTTGAGGCCAGGAAAACCAGACCAAGAACTTGTCATCAGACTCTGCCTGTAATACCTATAGATTTGGGTGAATTCCTCTCTTCTGAGGTCCTCCAAAATATTTCAAGGCTCCGGGCACCTGCCAGATAAGTGACCTTCCCTACTTACTTGGTAAGATTGCTGGAATCCCTGTAAACAAAGTACCAGGCCAATATTTCCACACGGCTTTATTCCAGAAAGTCAAGCTTTTTCCTGAAAAGCTGTCTTGTCATAGCTGAGTTGTGTGTTTCTCTGAAATGTGACATTCTGGTCAAAGCTTTGGTAATATAACCAGTGTTTCTAATTGTGTCCTGCTATAAGAAGAACAGATTCTTATTGAATTTATGCAAATAACTATATAGCCATAAAAATAAGAATAATTACCCATCAGGAGTTTTCATGTTTTGGAGGGATAAGATAGGGAGAAAAAGTTAAGTGTTTCAATTTTGCTGACAATTTGCTGTAAGTCATAGTTCCGTAAGAGAAAAGAGAAAAAGGTTTTCTTAAATCTGAAAAAAACAAAACATTAAGAAATCAGCAATGTCTTAATCAAAAAGTCATAAAAATTATAAACATCCTCATCAATTTATTGTCTCATATAATTAATTCTTGATCTTGGTCTTCTGTTAGCAGTTTTATGAGGCCATCAGTTTCTCTGTTAGAGTTCTGTAATTTTTTACCCAGTTCAGTTTTATAATCTGAAAGTTTACCAGAAACCTGTATTCTAGAGCAAGTGTCAGAGTCCTTTCCATGAATCTTTCTGAAGATGAAACATATTTACAAAAGCATCAGAATAAAAACTGTAAATAACAAAAGACTTAAAAATGGAAATTGACAAAGAAACTTGGCTATTTCTGTGACATACAAAACTTTGAAATAATAACCAGAATTATGGCCTGATAATCAGAACAGACCAGACTTTTAGGAATGTTATATAATTTTTAAAACATTTATATCAATAACATTTACAGATATAATATCATAGGTGCCTACAAAATACTGTTTAGCTCTCCACTCAATCAAAGTAACAACAGGAACAAAGGCAGAGTTAAAACAGCCAAAAAAAAACCTTTTATAATCTTTTTATCAAGAGCAGACAAAAAGTTCAAGAAAACTATCTTTTAAGAGAGAGAAGACCAAAATTTAATTTTGTATCAGTTTACTTTAATTTTAGCCAGCTTGACCATGTACAAAACTCCTCAGGGTTTTACTTCCATAAATCTTCTGTCACTTACTTTTACATTTAGAATTTGTCCCATGTCAAATTTTCCTAGCACTTTAGGATAAATTTATCTTTTTTTAACAAAACAAACAAAAATACCTCCATTTTTTATACCTTCTTTACTGAAAGCATACATTTTATTTTCCTTGTATATAGACTTCTAGAAATATGTTTTCTCATAGAAGATTTCTCAGCATGTACAAAATATGTTTATCAATAAACTTAAGTACCTTTTAGTTTCCTTGAGATAAGAAACCAAAGGCAGACAAACCTATGCTTAGTAGTCAATTTTTAACATTTTATCTTGTTTTGAAAATGACCTAGATACTCAATAAACTTTATCATTTATTTAATTTAGTAAAACTCTAAAGTTTTAAGTTACCAAAAAGATTTTGGAAGCTGTTTTTCAAGCATATATACCATAAAACACAATTGTTGTACCCAAAAACTCGAACCCCTTTTTATCTAAATTATTTGTTTCTAGCAATTATGTTTAGATTACTCACAAAAATTTTGTGTGACATTAAAGCACTTAGCCATCATCTTAAGTTGTTTTAAGTACATACACCATAACGCATAATTATTGTTTAAAAGTTTCTCCAGAAACTTTTATCCTTTTTTTACATCTATTTAGCTTATCTGTCCTCAACAATTATATTTAGATTGTCTACAAAAACCTCATGAGACAGCAAACAAAATCAGCTATTATTCTAAGTTATTACTTTTGCTGAGAAGTCTTGTAACAGAGATAACATGTCTGCATCATATCCAATGCTGATAACTTTACGACACGCCTATTTTAAATCAGACTAGCAAACTTATGCTTTTATTTACCAAAGATCATTTTGGACCTTGTTAAATAACTTTGTCTTTTAGAAGTTTCTGCATATTAATCCAAGGCTGCATTCCATTATGAGATGTTTGAATCCTCTCTTTTAAGGGTGACCTTTAAGGTGGACTCATCTGAAACAGAGGTTCCCCAGAATGGCCATTATAATTCCAAATTATCTCAAAAATTTACTTATTTTCACTTGCTTCATTTTAGATCAGGAATTTCATGGGAATTGAAGTGGGGGAGCTCAGCAAGAGAGGAGAGAGGCCCAGCAGATTTGGCTTCAGCTGCTGGCATGTTTAACTATTTAATTGCTTACTTTTAAAGAGGCAGTAAAGTGTTTGTGATTTCATTTAGAAGCCTCAAAATATTAAAATAGGCTTCCTGTTGGTTGTTTAACTTTATAGCTGGTTTTTCCAATTGCATGTGTAAATACACCAGTTTGGGTAAACTGAAATTGCCCTGTTTGGGCCATTTTAAAGTGAGATCTCATTTAGCACATTTAATTAAAATTGCCTGAAGGGTATTTATATTTTTTTTACCATATCAGACAGGGGAAATTTTCCCCAGTGAGACATAATGTTTATCCCCATGACAGAATTTATAATGCACTCAGGCAAAAAAGATGTCATCATTTTACAAAAGGCCCATTTAATACTAATTTTTACAAAACTTTATCTTAATTTTATCAGCTCTTATACCTCTAATTATAACTTATATTAGAATTCCATTAGCAAGTTTTGGTATTACAATACTGTGTAGGGGAATCATTCTCAGCCAGACATAACATCTATTTTCAAAAAACAATCCAGGCAAAGTTGACATAACCTCTTCATATAATATTAGTTTAAACGCTTTAACCTTTATAGTCTTATCAACGAGAGCAGCCTAAGCATTGCCCCAAACAATTGCTGCTCAGGTTTCTCACTGTGATTTCTGCCTTCTGGCTTTTAAATTTTTTTTAAAACTGGGGTGAATAGAACAGGCCTTTCTGGGGTCCTTTAATGTTGGGGGGGCCCATAGGGGATCCCTTTAGCCCATCCTACCTTAGGCAGTGTTTGATTAAAACCTTTGTTTTGACTTTATTCACATCTATTCTATTCATCCCATTTTCCTTTTAATAACTAGCTAAAGATTTTCATCCTGTTTGGATGAATCCTGTGACTTCTGACTTTTGGATTTCTCTTTGAATTTTTTTTCCCTTTAATATTTGTCTTATTTAATCCACTGTCTTATTTACATTCTTCTTTTTATTATTATTTTTTAAAACTCTTTTAAAAATTGTCACCTTGTTGAAGAGTCCCTTTATTTTTCCTTAGCTGCCTTTTATTCTTTTGTTAACTTAATGTTTTCATTAGCATCTGTAAGACCATGAGAAGAAGCTGAGACCCCAAGTTTGATTACATTCTTAAGACTAGACAGTATATTTTCTTTTAATTTGGTCTTTCATAGGTACCAATAAAACAGCTGTTTATGATGAAAGCTCTCTCAAATATTTCCAAGTTAAGGATCCATTGTTTGGCCATTTTCTCTCTGGAGTCTAAAGAATATTGTGGCCATGCAGTGTTACAAAAGAAAATCATCCCTTTTTAGACACTGGCTTATGACTATAATTAGACCATCTACTCAGAATCAGCCCCAGTGGGCTCCACTTGGGAACAGACAGCATGTTCCCCATTCCAGTACACAGAGATGGACAGACACATAGAGCCAGACACAGAACCAGACACCAGTGAACTGGTTCCTAGATTTAGGGTAGAAAGTCCTAAAACTGTTCTCACTCTGAACATGCACCCAGATGGGCCCTCCACGAATGGAAAGGACCCAAGAGGGCCCCTCCATGAATGGAAAGGACCTCAGATAAACCCTCCATGAATGGAAGGGACCCCAGATGGAGGGGAAGGAAGTTCACAGCCATCCCTGAGGTGACTTACCCTATAGCAGATTGAGTCCATTGATTCACAAGAAGCAAAAACAAACAAACAAACAAACCTAGAGACTGTTTCCTTGTCGTAAGAAAATGAGCCTAGGGTGAGTGGTGCCAGGTCAAAGAGAAAGTAATGGGGGCAGTCCCTAGGGCAAATCACCTAGGCAGCTGCTGGACTGCTTCCCGGGAAATCCCAGCTGTCCTGGGGCCACGGAGCCAAGGGCAAGAGGCCCCTGACTAGCTCACCAAATTGACACCAGCTACAAACATAGATTCTTTACCCACCACACAAGAGGGGCCAAAGAAAAACTGGAAAAACTGGAACGCCAGGCTTATGGCCAGGAAAGTGTTTTTATTTCAGGCGGCATCAGCTAGGAGAGGAGAGTGATTAGTCTCTCTTATTGCTTTCCTTGCCATAAGCCTGGCATTCCAGTTTTTCTTTGGCCCAACTTGTGTGACAGGTAAGGAACCTATGTTTGTAGCCAGTGACAATACTAGAAGTCTCTTATTTATCCTTATTTTCAGTCAAGTTGTATTTTATCTAGCATGACATCACTTGTTAAACAGAAACATACAGATTCCGTGGCTCCTCCTCTAGACTTAGTGAATCAGAATCTCCAGGGGAAAGCTCTCTGGAAATGCACGTTCTTACCTTTGTGATTATGCCCACTATCTGGGCGTGTTTGAGGAACACTGCTCCAAGTGATGATATCCAGCTCTGCTTGAGGGTGTTCTGCGGAAACCAGCCCCCTCCACTTGTCCTCAGCCTCTCCTACCTTATAGCCATTCACCTTTGCCACGTCTTTCTCTTCTTCTCCACCCCCCTGCCTCCTTCTCCCCAGATCACCCAGTCCACTATGCTATGCCATGCCCGGTCCTCTTACTTTGTGATTTCTGGAGACCGTGGTCATGGCTTAGTCCAAGGAACCAGGCCAGGCTTCTCCTCCTCAAAGAGTAAGGAGACGGACTCCCAGCAGGGTCTGTGGAAGGATGAGAACTGATATATTGTCACAAATTGTCAGAGAAACGCCACTTCATTTAACACTCTCCTGACAAGGTGCCTCATGAGTATGTTATAGTCAGGGAATTGGTCTTTGATGTTTTTAGGCCATGTGATATTTTATGTTTAGGGTACCAATATTTTTATAATTTTGATTTTCATTAAGCATTTGTGCTGGCTATGACTCCCTCAGTAGAGGAAGAGAATTTGGAAGACAGAAGCCATACTTTATTTGTGACTTCTCACTGGGTAGGTCCACTATTTCATATTGCTATTAGTGGGTAACTGGCCTTGGAGGAAAACATTACTGAAATGCTTGCATCAGGCATTGGCGTGGGCTACGGAGCATAGTTAGGAAGGTGAGATTTGGAACTTTCTTTTTCAGCAGCAGCATAGCATGACTATCCTTCAGAAAACAAGCTGAGAACTAACACTGGATTTCAGCTTACAGGCATTTGTCAAACTGGGTAAATGTGAACTTAGGTTTTCATGGCCTTGAAGGGCATGAGGGACAGGAGACAAAGCCCAGGGACTGTCAAGTTTGGATGGCTGTTGTGGACAGTGATAACAAAGTGGAGTCACATATGCCAGGGCTTCTAAAATGGAGCTGGAAGGGGCCGGCCCAGTGGTGTAGCAGTTAAGTGTGCACGTTCAGCTTCACTGGCCCGGGGTTTGCTGGTTCAGATCCCAGGTGCGGACATGGCACCGCTTGGCAAGCCATGCTGTGGCAGGCATCCCACGTATAAAGTGGAGGAAGATGGGCATGGATGTTAGTTCAGAGCCAGTCTTCCTCAGCAAAAAGAGGAGGATTGGCAGCAGATGTTAGCTCAGGGCTAATCTTCCTCAAGAAAAAAAAATACGAAAATAAAAAGTAAAAAATAAAATAGAGCTGGGAGACCACTGAGGACGTGAGGCTTATGTGAGTACACCATGTCTCTGCCCAGACAGAATGTGACATTTTGAACTGTGCATCACTGTTATCTTGACCTTCTGTTAAGTAAACAAAAAATGCTTATTCCTATAGAGAAATGCTTCCTCCATGGATTAGAAATTTTTGCCTTAGAGATGCCTTAGCAACCAATCACACACAACCAAAGAAGAACTCTTGTGCCTAGCACCAATCACGCATCTTGCAAAACAACCTGTATGATTTATCTCTTTTTCTCTTCATAAACCTGTGCTTTGTCTTCTCTGGAGCACATTTTGGGTTTCTGCCTAAATCTGTGTCTCCCAAATTGTAATTCTAATTGCCCAAATAAATATCTTCTGTTTAAATTATAGTGATTTTTCCTCAGTCGACACTATTAGAGACCTCTCCCCATAAAAGTAAACTAGAAATAACTATTCTAACATCCAGGAGACTGAAAGAAAATTATGTGTCTCAAATCTTCATATAAAGATTTTTGCTGACTGATCTGGAATTCCGGAAGTCACTTAGAAAGAGTCTTAAAGAATGCGGAGAGTTAGAGGAAGGGACCACAAAGGCCACAGGCAGGGCAAATAGGAATAAGACATTTTTGTTTGGAGTCTTCAGGAAATAGACTCTGAGATGGAGATTTGCACGAAAGAGGTTTAACAGCTATAGGGGAGGGAATGAAGCAGGGTTAGGCAGAAGGAGAAGTTGGGCTATGTTACTGTCACAGTAACGACCTCCACTGAGGTCTTAGGTAGCTCTTGGACTGGTGAAGCCTTTCAGAGTTGCCCCAAATTGAGCCATGGAGGCTAGGCTTTTATACCCCTGCATCAATCAGTCATTGGATTCAGATACCAGATGACCTGGGAAAGGGGGCAGGACCTTGAGTAAGGTGGCTTTCTTCAGCCAAGGGCAAACTCTGGAGAGGAACTCAGCTGAGTACCATCAACATCCATCATTCCCAGCAGCTGGGGAAAATGAGTTTCTCGGTTCTTTTTAAGAGAGGGTAGAGGAAGATGTTGACAGCACAGCATAGCATCCACTGGGTGACCAAAGGATTTGGATAACCAGTGTGGTAGGTCCTAAAGCTATGAGAGTTGAAAGAATCTCACTTTGGAGTTTTGCTAAGAGACACAGAGGTCAGGGGCTCCCACTTGACTCCTGCAAATGAAGGTATGGAGTCTTGCTGAAAGCTGGTCCCACTTCTAGTACCCAGGCACTTCCTTGATCCCTTCAAATGGCAGTTTGTAAAGGGATTATTGTATTTTACTCCCAGGTTATGGGCTCTGTTTAACTCTTGCAGAGAGGAGACTGGAAGAGCCCATTTCCCAAAAGTTTCAATAACCTGGTGCTATGGATGGAATCGTGTTCCCCTCAAATCTCACATTGTGACTCCCAATGTGGTGGTATTTGGGGATGGGGCCTATGGCAGGAGCAGGGAATCAAAATGATCTGGAAACTACAAACAAAATTACATTGCGATTTTGATATAGTGCACTACATTTATAGAACAATTTAGGGAGAAATGAAAATTTTCTAATATTTAAATAGTCTTCCCAACCAGGAACACATCATATCTCTCCATTTTCTCCAGCCCTCCTGTATGTTTCAGTAGAGTCTCATGGTTTTCTTCTTAGAAGTTTTTCATGATACTTACCAAGTTTATATCTAGATAGTCAATAGGTTTTGTTGCTGTGAGAATAAGACTTTTTAGGTTATATTTTTCAACTGGTTGTACGTGCTATATAGGACAGCTATATATTTTTCTGCATTTGACTTATTATCTTACAAAACTTTCTTGTTGATTCTCTCGGATTCTTCTTTGGGGTTGAGAACAATCATGTCATCCGTGAATGATAGTTTTCTTGTTTCCTTTCTTTATACCCCTTTTCACTTTTTTTCTCATTATGTCTTGAAGAGAATGACACTGAAGACTCCCTACCTCGTGTATTTTTTTCCCACCACATGTATTTTCCCACCATGTATATTTTCAGTCCATACCAACCACCTTACATGTTGTCTTTCAGAAGTTAAAAGTTGAATTTGCTTGTATGATATGACCCTCGTTTGTTAATCACCATGCCCCATCTGGGTCACCCATCTAAATCATATCTGACTTTTAAGGTCCAATTCAATCTCCACTCCTTTGATTAATACTTTCCAGATGATGTCCCAGCTCTTGTTGCTCAAACCCATCAACTCTGACAGTGAAGGTAGTGTTAAAACTTGAAATGCAATGCAGGAGGGAGGCATCCCCTGGGGAAGCCTGGCTGGTTAGTATAAAGATACCTCCCCAGGTGGTATTATGTAGGTAAAGTCACCTTATTTCCTACTCTGGGGCAAAAACATAAAACTGATTACAGTTTTAGGATCTCACAGGTGATCAGGGACTAAAGAAAATACTCATTATCCAAATTTAGATGCAATGTTCTAACCAAAATGTCCATTTGCTAGTTATTTCAACAAGACCAGACATTTGCGTTCTCTGGTCATTAATTTTTTCTCCTTATAGCTGGTCTGTGCATGAAACCACATTTATAGATAATCAGAAGGCTACTTGTTGAAGCTGGAAGCAAAACAAGCAGGATTACATATATTATTTTAATACTAATGGTATCTATCAAGAAGGGCTGCCTAAATAATTGTACAGCTTCAAAATGGAAAATGTATCTAAATTTATAGTACTAATATGAAACACCATGACAGTAGGAATAGTATGATATTTTAATTTAAAAAAATCAAACTGTATTATATAATTGAAATTTGCTAAGAGAGTAAAACTTAAATGTTCTCCTCCCCCAAAAAATATTTTTTTTAATGCAATAATCATTATCTCAGCTCAGGGTAATTGTGCTTGTTCAGTTCAATCCCTCTGCACGAAAATTTGGGGCAATTAGGTTTCCAGGCACACCCTCTCTCACCTTTGGAATTTATAGGAGTCCCGAGAGAATCCATGTGGCTAGAGATCAGACATCTTCCCCAGTGGGCAGTCAAGAGTGATGAGATGGACCACTGAACGCCGGAGAATGTACAGCACACCGTATCCACACAGCGAAACATCAGGTGTCACATCCAATATTGTTCATATGAAGCTTATTTGGCTTTATTTACATCTAATTTGTAAATATGCTTTGGTTTGTTCAGCTGTATAAGCATAAGGCTTTATACCAAGATTATGTTTATACGTTTTTAACTAACATTATAATAAAAATAACTTAAGTAAGCTCGAGGTGGTCCATGAGAAATTTGTTTTCCTTTAGAGAGAAGTCTGTATTGTACTTAATCTGAAAAATACTGTTTATCACTTAATTGCATATCTGCTGTCATGTGTGGTTCATGACTATCACTTATGTCTAGTCTTTTTCATTCCCTAGCTTTTAAATTATTCGGAGATCAACAAAGGAGAATTGATATCAATACAACTGACATAGTGTATCAACTTAAACATTTATTGACTCTAACAAACTGCATGTATTAAGACGTAACTGACATCCATTCCAATACATTCAGATATAAATTTCTGGTGCATGAAGCATGTGGTCAAACACAGATAAGAGGTCTGTGGCAGTAGTATACGGCCGGGAATCCACGAATCTTTAGAGTCTTGCCTTATCAGCACCTCCTCCCCACCTGAGAGGAAGAATAAGGCTAAATACACCCATGACTAATGCAGATACAATTGCCCACGGAGTTGTGAAGTCAGCAGAGACCACCTCCAGCATCCCAGCTCTTGTAAAGTCCTCCCAGCTGGGCGCTCACCTCCATCATCAGGGACACTTCTGGCACTCAGCCAGCTCTTCTCTCTCTTCTCCCTCTCAGAACCTCAGGAAATACTCTGACCTTACGCATACACATACCGACTATTGTGAATTCAAGTTACTCTCACAAGCAGTTCATTCGCATTTGAAGCTAGCTTGATCTTTACTGCAGGACGATGGTGTTAGTTCCTATTGAAGAAATTTATGAAGCAGGAGCAGTGACCTTGTTGGAGCAGGTGGGAGGGAGTTCAGGTGACATCCCTTCCCTGTTCTTCCACCAGAAGGGGAGGAAAACTTTTCCCTTTTCCCCCTCTAGGTTCTTTGGCTGGTCTAATAATTAAAGTGACATAAACAGATTAATAAGAGAAAGAAATAGACAATTTTGTGTGTACAGGAACCCTGAAGATATGAGGCTTTCAGACAGTCAGGCAGTTGAAGCTTACATGTCATCCTGAGCTAACAAGAAGCAGGTAGGGCCTGGGACTTCAAAGGGGAGGAAGACAATTCACAGAAAGAGAGTTTAAATAAATTTGATTTTCTGACATGTTTTAAACACCTGACAGTAAACTCAACACTTGCATAAGCAAAATCTTACTAAACATTTAAACAACTTTTGAACATCTAAGACATTTCTGTATAGAATACAAAATCTTGTAACATTCAATGTAGTTTCCACTGGGTCGTTATTTAGTCCCTTAATCTTCAAGAAATACAGCTGTGGGTGTAGGAGCTGGGTGCCTTTATTTTTTTCCTGTTGCTGATTTCTCCAGTTGGCATCTTCAGTCTTGAGACAAGGGGTTGCAAAGTCATTCTGACAGAGGCTGAAGGTGGCGGGCATGGCTGCTTCACAGGACAGCATGGATTTTATTGTACTGACAAAGCCTATGCAGCTGCTTGCTAGATTTGCCTGTTAGACTAGGGAGTGTGGTCCCAAAAATCTGTCCACACTTATGAGATCTTGCATGATCTGATCACTCTCTTCACCTGTTCATTAAGCTCCAAGTCTTTCTAGCCTCAGAACTTTCTATTCTATTCACTGCTCTATCTCCAGAATTTACAGCAGCACCTTGCAAGTGGTACTTGCACTTGGAAGTGCACAAGTAGGCACTTGTGGTAGGCTTTATAACGGCCCCCAAAGAAGTCTATGTCTTAATCCCTGAAACCTGTGAATATGTTACCTTTGACAAATAGAGATGGCAAGCAGTAGGATATATTGGAGTATATGAGGAAGCCATTTGGTGTAAACCTAATTTGGCTTGACTTTGTTTTTTCCAAAAGGGCCTGACGTGGCCATAGAGCATGCATTGTACATCCGCTTTAAACATTTACTATGGCAAGAACAAATGCCCTTAAGATAAAGGTGCAACGTCCCCCCATATTGGCATTTCCTTAAGGATAGGCATCTTTCCTTAGGCTAGGAACTGATTGCTGCACTCACCTTTGACCACCCAGCTCATCTGTGACCACCCAGCTGAAGACAACAGACCTGCCACCCTGCTGTGTTCACCAAGACAGCAGACCTACCTGCTGGGTCCATCAATCACCATGCTGACAGAGCAGTCTCACAACTATTGTAAAAGGGACATTTCAATCATATGTGAAACATCCTCTTTGGGGGTATATAACCACTCTGTACACCCCCCTTCTTTGGTTCCCTTTCTCCCTTCAGGAAGAAATGTCCTGGGCCATGGTCCTCATATTTTAGCTCAGAATAAACTCACCCAAATTTTCATTTATAGATTGGTCATGGATTATTTTCATCGACACCTTATATGGCAAAATAAACCTTGCAGATTTTGTTGTTTATAAGCCACCTAGTCAATGGCATTTGCTATAGCAGCCTGGAAGGACTAAGATGGGGTGATCATCCTGGATTATCCAGGTGAGTCCTAAATTTAATCACAAGGGTCCTTAACAAGAGGGAGGCAGAAAGATTAAAGGAGGAAGAATGTGATAGAAGAAGGGGAAGAAAAGGTGATGTGATGTAGGGCCATAAGCCAAGGAACATGAGCAGCCTCTAGAATCTGGGAAAGATAAGGGAAGAGATTCTCCCCAAAAGCTTCTTAGAAGGAACCAACTCTACTGATGCCTTGGTTTTAGTCCATAGACTCATTTCAGACCTCTGAGCTTCAGAAGTGTAAGAATAAATTTGTGGTGTTTTAAGTTTGTGGTAATTTGTGAAAATAGCAATAAGAAACTAATACAACACTCGAAGAATCGGTTGGAAAATGGAACGATTTTAAAATAGCATCACATTTATGTGTAGGCCCAAATATCATACCTCTGAGTTACCCACCCCTCCCCAAAGCAGAAAGTTAGTCCCAAATGAAGTGTCCCCTAGGTATTTTTGGGAGTGAGTTCCCAACAGGAGATGTTATTTATCCTCATGTTAGTGAAGAGGGAAATAGTACAGATCTGACCTAACTATAAACCGTTTGTTCCATTTCTGACTCTAATCAGAGTCTCTTAAATCCAGCTCAGTGGGTAGGTGAGACAAACACCATCCTATTCCCTTTAGTTACTTCTTTTTTCTTTTTTCACCCCCTCCCTAACCCAAACTCCTCTATTCTCCTCTAGTTAAAGAATAAAGGCCTCAGCATTTCAATGGACGCAAACACCTGGGAAATTGGGGTGAGGTCATTGCCAGCCTCAAATAGCCAAAAGGGTACTGTTACACACACAGACACATACACACACACACACAGAATGAGAGAGACAGAAGGAAGCACATAAAAGATTAATAATTGTTTAATCTGACTTAGACTTTTACTTTTAGGAAATTTTGATTTTCTTTTTATTTGACTATATTTGTAATTTTTTCACAATGAGCATAAACTATTTGCAAAATAAGTAATTAAACTGTAAAACAGAAAATATGTCACTCAGGTATAACCTATTTTTAGAGTGACTGTGGAGTTGTCACCAAGAGCTAGACAAAAATGTTAAGCGAAGAGGCTTAAGGCAATCAGGGTGGCGGAAGTCAACTGCCAATGCAAATTAGGTAACCAGAATTGTGGCTGAGAGGCATGGACTGGGGGTCTGCAGTAAACAGAATGGTATTACGACTATAAAAGGGCGCTTAGCATGTATGTCAGTGGCTTGGGAGGGAGACTCCTGGAAGCATGCCCCAGTCCTCAATCTCTGATATGCATCTGATTCCTTTTCTTGGATTTTTGACCCAGTATCTTCAGCCTCCCTGAGAGGGTGAAACAACTCTCCTTAGTTATAGAAGGGACTTTTCAACCCTGGGAAGATTTCTAATTGAGCATAGGGAAAAGGAATTGAATTAAGCACATAGTATTAATGCCTTCCTTTAATTCAGGAAAATTTGTGTATGTTGACAACATTTAAGAGAATCTGGCAATCTTATACTTTTAAGTTGACATATGTAGTAGAATTTGACGAAATGTGGAAACTGCATTGCATGTTACAAGATTTTGAGAGGCATTCTATACAGAAATGTATTACATGTTCAAAAGATGCTTAAATGCTTAGTAAGATTTTGCTTATGCAAGTGTTAAGTTTACTGTCAGGTATTTAAAACATGTGAGAAAGTCAAATTTATTTAAATGTACAAATGCACTTTATAATCAATTCATTAAAAAAGTAAAACTGCTTATTTTCATATAAAACTATTATATTTACAAATAGAAAAAGATTTATAAATTAAACTTCAGGTTTCAAAAATGTAAGTTTTAAAATTTTCAACATTAATATATTGACTATTAATTTTCAATCCACGTAACTGTAGGTAATCCATTCAAAGCAGAAAAGTTACCCCCCCCAAAATTAAAAAAAACAATTCTCATTATCATAAGTAAATACTTATAACAACAATAAAAGAAAACAAAATCTCAGGTTTAAAAACTGCAGTGATATGTATATTATATTTAAATAGGAAGTTTTCAAAAATGTGTGCCAATCAAATAAAAGCTTAGTTTGACAACCCTCTAGAAATTGGAATAAATTATAACTCATGAACTCAGGGTCTAAAATAAATTAAATATGACCTACAAGAACATCAGGCAGTAAAACTAAGTGCAATTTAAAATAAGACTTGCAGCAAAAATACCATATTGTATTTCCTTAAGCTATTGCCTACAGATATCAAAGATCAATTTCAGTCCCCCCCTGATCAAGGGTAATACACACAGTTACTATCCAGACCTCCTTATAAAGGGTACTTTCATTTGCTTATTCATTCACTCATTTCAAAAACATCCCTTATAAGTAACTGGTGAAGGACAAGACAACTCCATGAACACAAGATGCGTCCTTTTCCAGAGAGGTAATCCTGCTGCGGCTATAGGCAGAGGCCATGTTACAAATGGCCTTAAATGTCATGCAAATGAGCTGGAAGCTTGGGCCAGGTGGAGTGTTTTAAGCTGGACAGAAACCTGATCTGGTTTATATTTTTAGAAAACTCACCGGGGTAGCCCTTGGAGGTTTGCTTAGAGGCCAAAGACTAAAGAGCCTGAGATTCAATAGGAGACTATTACCAGGTGAGAGATGATGTCTTTATCTAAGTTCTGCTGTCAAAAAGCCAGGTGAGAGGACCGACAGGCCTGACTAGTCATAGATTTAGAAGGTTAGTTCTGGCTAATCAAAGATTTACTGTAATAAAAACAGATTAGAATGTTTACTTTTGGACTTACCCAGGATGGTGTCTGCTTTTGGTTCTCTTTTGTGAAGTGGGGAAGAGTCACATGATTAGGTGATGGATAGAGGTTAGCATAAGACCATTTCCAACGCTGAGGGGGATGAGCAATGGGAGAGACTTCTCACTGCGGACGAAGAAGGAAACCAAGTATGTTCAGGTAAGTTGTTGGCACTTCTCAGGACACGATCTGTAGTGTGTCTTTGATGAAATTATTTGTGGCGTTTTGGGAAAGTAATAATTTTAATAAAGTAAGGGTTAAAAATGTCCTATGCTTATGAAAAGAGAATGTTTCTGTTTATGACTAGTGACAAATGCAGCAACAAGAATCATTTATGCAATGAGATTGAAGTTTGCAGGAAATTTTTTGTGGTTAATGCTTCTGCAAATTCTTTTCAGTTCCCACATTGTCAGAGTCAGCTTCTGGAAGAGGTAAGCCAGCTTGTGAGACCACAGAGAGCCAGTGGAAAACACTCCACCTCTGTGAACATGGAAATCCAGTGAGCTGTGTTTACTTTCTTTCTTTTGCTCCATAAAAGAATGGAATACAAACATTTCCCCTCGTGACTAACCAAGGTTCTTTTCTTCACTAAACTTTAGTCAGGCTCCTGAATCTTCTCCTAGCCCCATCTGTGCACTTTCTTGTGAAATCTAGTTTTAGCAAGAACCTGCTAAGTCTGTTTAGCAAGAACCTTACCCCTTTACACCAGAGGTTTCCTCTTAGTAATTTGCCATCCACAACCTCCATCCTGCCCCCCGGCTGGAAACTTCCAATGGGGTGTGCTATGTTTGGAGTTGAGTCCAATCCCCTTTGGCAAGACCCCATTGCAGTGGTCCTTATAGCCCCCCCCCGTCATCATGGCCCCCCTTGAATAAGGTCTGCCTCATTGTCTTCAACAAGTGTTATCAAGTAATTTTTTCTTTAACATATCCAAGGAGATGGGATGAGTAAGGACCATACAGCCAGATAGAAGCTGTTGTCAGGGTTCTAGTTTTCCGTGCCCGGTGGTGATTTTAAGGGTGTTTATTATATTATTATTGTTATTATTATTAGTTGATAGAAGTCCTTACATAGACACCTGATGAGAGCATATCATGAACCAAGAATTGTGATTAATCTCTTTCTGAGCTCCTAAAGTCTAATTTTTTAAAAAAGAAGAAAAGAAAAAAGCAAAGAGAAAAAAAAGAAAAAACCCTCCCTAGCACAAGGGAGGGTAGGTAGCTAGGGTGGAGCAAACAAGGGGGCTTACTAGATGAGAACCAGAATCCTGGAAACTTATCTTTCCAGGAATTTTCCCAGGTGTTCCTACATCACCACCCCTCTTACCTCCCCCTAGAACCCCTCTATTTATTTTCTTTCATAAAAGACTTTGTTGGCTGTTCCACTTTGGGTTTTAATATGAAAACTTGGCTCCCTGTTACTCCTGTGGTAGAGAAGGTAGTTATTTTCATTATCTATGTGTAACATAATCATGTAAAATAATAATAAACACCCTTGAAACTACTACCCAACATGGAAATTTGAGCCTTACCACATGATTCTAACAAATTGAGTATGAAACAACTTCAAATAATTGTGTATTTCTCCTCATAACTTATATTGGATTAAGTTTAATAACACATAATAAAAAATTCCAAAATAACAATAACTTGAAAAAAATTTTTTAACCTTCTCATGTAAAAGAAGTCTGGAAGTAGGAGGTCTGGGACTGGTCTAGGGCATGAGAGCACCTTCTCAAGCTCCTTTCCTGCGCCAGATCCAGCTCTCAGTGGTCTTATATAGACTTCCAACATTCCTAATGACCAACTCCTTGAGAGCAGGACACACATCTCATTCTTATCTCATGCTCATCCATGTGTAGTGTTGACACTATGTCAGAACAATTCTTCAATAAATATTGGTTGTAAGACTAGAGGATGGATGGATGCCCAGGGGGATGGATGTAACATTCTAAGGGAACTTCGTATCTACTGTCAGCTATGCTGACACACACGAGATGAAATCGTGTGAACATTCATTGGCTTTGCTGCTATACCTTGTGACCACTGAATAGACCTTTTAGAGCGGGTGTCTGCAAACCAGACAGTAAATATTTTCGACTTTGTGGGTCATGAGGTCTCTGTCACAACTGTTCAACTCTTCTGCTGTTGCCTGATTGCAGCCATAGACAATATGTAAATGAATGACCATGTCTCAATAAGACTGAAATTTGAATTTTACATAATTGTCACGTCTCAAAATATTCTTCTTTTTAGTTTTTAACCATTTAATATTGTAAAAAACCATTCTGACCTTGTGGGCTGCACAAAAACAGGCAGTGAATTGCAGTTTGCTAACCTCTGGTCTAGAAAGGCAAGCTGACCTAGAATCAGAAGCCTGGAGCAAGGCAGTGAAACTCCAGTGGGAACCCTTCAAAGAAGGGAGAGACCAGGGAACACGGCTGTCTATGTCTTCTCTTTCGAGCCCATCTTTTTCCTCCCCAGGGTCATTCCACATCTCCTTCTTACGTCCCCTTCCTCATTGTTTTCAACCAATGTGCAAGTTTCTTATACCTCCAGTGCTCTCTCTCTCAGGACCATTTGTGTTTAAGTAGGTTTCCGGAAGACGGAAAAACATTCGAGGCCCAAAGTCACAGCTTTCCAATGAAGGGCTGTCGTGCATTGAGATATATCATTTCATGAATGCAAATAATCTCTCTGTACTACCTGATGAAATATAATGCTGGCTTCTATTTCCCTCTCTAAAGAAACATGCTTCCTGTTTGCACGACCTGGGGGTGACCCTGAAGGCAGGAACAGATTTATACACAGATGCTTGAATGAGCAGTAAAGACCTATCTGAGGGGTGAAACGCATTCTGTAGTTCTCATTTGGACACTGAGTTGGCTTGAGACCTCACTCCTCTTTTAAGAAGTGCCTAGACTTTAGGTAGTTTCGCTCATAATATGTGAATGAAATAAAAATTATAATTCACGACTGGTCACATCTTCAAATACCATTTAAATTAGCACTTATTATATACTTAGTGAATACTTAGCACTTTCACAATAAGCACTAAGTTATCTTGTTCAGTATCACCTAATTACAAATAGGATCTTTTATTAAACCTCTGTGGTCTATTAACTGAATGGTTTCTAACAGATGAAGCCCAGAAATGATCTCTCAATGTATGAAAGCCCTTCATTACTAATTACAGCCACTTTTCAGATTTCTCCTTCAAGATTCTCTTCTCCCTTTGCCTGGCTCTCTCTTCTAGATGTTCTGTAAGAAGTGTCAGAATTACCAGGTAGAACCAGGAGTTCATATTCATTTGCCATTCACTGAGGAGAAGAATAAAGGGAGGAGCTCATGGGAGGGGAGTGCTGGGATGGGAGTAGAGACTATGGGAAATGATCAGGGACAGCAAGGGAGCAAGCCACATAAAAATCTAGAGGAAGAGTGTTGCAAGCAGAGAGAACAGCAGGTGTGAGGCCCTAAGGTGGGAGTAGGTTTGGTGTATTTGAGGAACAGCAGGGGCCAGTGTGGCTAGGGTAGAGGCAAAGGAAGAAGGTGGTTGGATGGGAAGCCAGAGCAGGAGCCAGCAGCCACATACTGTAGGAGCTTTCTGGTGATTATAAGAACTTCGGCTTTGCTGTGAGTGAAATATACCTAGCTCTGATCTGCCCTTAGAAAGTATGTCTGGTGCTCTTCGAGAGAACATCAAAATCCACGAATGGTCCAGCCTTGACTCTATACACAGAACACCAGCCACTGGCTGGTAACGACTTCAATTTATTAGGTGCCATTTACGTCATCCAGAAGATGTCACAGCGAATGAGCTCAATGCTGTTACAATGCCCTGAGCCTCCGGATACAGGTTAAACACTCCATTTATCTCTGGCAAAATCTAGAAGCAATAGGAAGGAGTAAGAAGCCACATAGCGTGGGGAAAAAACCACAGCTTTGGAGACAGGCAAAGCCTCTGCAGAAAAAAGACCTAAATTTGAATCCGAACTCTGCCACTTACTAGCTGTATAACTTTATGCAAATTCATAACCTTTTTGAGCCTCAGTTTTCTTAACTTGGAATAGTAATAGTAGCTTCCTTCTAAGATTGTTGTACTAAATTTAGAGTTGTACTGAATATTGAGTACTAAAATAATGTGAATTATGTGTTTTGCACAGAACCTCCCTAGCAAATAAACATTCCATTATTTTTTTTTTTGAGGAAGATTAGCCTTGAGCTAATATCTGCTGCCAATTCTCCTCTTTTTGCTGAGGAAGACTGGCCCTGAGCTAACATCCATGCCCATCTTCCTCTGCTTTACATGTGGGAGGCCTGCCACAGCATGGCTGGATAAGCGGTGCATAAGTCTGCACCTGGGATCTGAACTGGAAAACCCCAGGCCGCCAAAGCAGAGCACGCACACTCAACCACTGCACCACCAGGCCAGCCCTTCACCACTCCATTATTAACTAGTAGACTAGACTGACACTCTCTATCACTTGGGTAAGATCATTCCTTTGACCAAACCTCAATTGTTCCATCTGTAAGATGGGTATGATACTATCTATCCGCCAAAATTAAGGGTTAGGGGTGGATACTGCTTCAGACTGTTAATCTAAAAATAAAGAGCCAAAATGAGAGGCAGAGAGGTGTTTATTTGGTGATTACAGAATTGCAATTTGGGGTACACGGATTTGGGTGGCGAACCGAATAGTGTCCCGCTAGGGAGTAAAAGGGGCTTTAAAAGGCAAAGAAGAGAGGTTGTATTACAAAGAATTTTAATTGCAACTGGAGGCAGAGAGCTAGTCTTGGCTAAACATCCATTCACTATTGATTCTATCTTCAGAAAGTCCACAATCCTCAGTGTTTGGGGTCAGGATGGCCAGTCTCCTGCTGACTTCTCAAACAATTGCTTATAAAACAATTGCCTTTTTGGCTCAGTCCCAAGGTTTGGCCCAATCCCAGGTTCAAGACAGCAAGGCAGTTTCTCTGGAAAGGCAGCTCCCATCCCATTTTAAAATGGCTCCACTATAGTTAATTTTGACAAGACTCAAACGAACCACCAAAGCCGCTCCTGGGAGAGACTGACAGGTAAGTGGAAAGAGTCACAGACCTAAATCCCCTGCCTGGCTAGGTGATTTGGTTAGACCAAACCGTTCTGCTTTTTAATAAATGTTTACATTTCTGGCTTTTGGAATAAGGGTTGCACTTGGCAAATTATCCTCTCAACTTTTCTTCCTCATTTGCAAACTAAGGACGATAGTCTCTAAGCACAGGAGTGAAGTGAAAGCTATAGGGATGTTCATAAGGCGCCTGGTATAACGCTGGGTACGGTGGGTTTGCGGGTGCAAGTGGTGTCCACTATTATTCTTATTATCGGCAAAAACAAATCCCTCCAGCAGAGAACACGCTTGACGGCCAGCTGGGATTGTAACAGCACAGGGACCTAATCCTTCCAGCGTTTCAACTTCCTCTGAGCCTGCTTTTCCCTCTCTGCCCATCAGTTGGCGCCTTTTGCCGGTCCCTTTTTCCCCCAAGCTGGCTTTGGGGGCTGCGGTTGCTCCGCAGCAATCAGGTCACATGGCCTGCATGAGCGCGGGGATCCCGCGCTGGAGCTGCGCCGCTGGAGGTGATGCTTCGGCGCGCACCCAAACCGCGCTGCGCCGGCGTTCCTGCAACTCAGGGTCCGGCCCTGTGGTTCCTCCGTGGGGATGAGGCAGCCAGCCGGAGCGACACCAGAGGCGGCCGTCTGCGTGCGCAGGGGACGGAGCTGACCGCCCCAATCGGGTAGGTTTCCGCTGCGCACTATCTGCCCAGCCCCTTAGGCATCGTGACCCGAGCGCCCACCCCGGAGAGAATGAGGCGAGGGGATGAAGATTAGGGGTGGTCACGGCTGGCACGGGGAGAGTAGCTGCGGGGCTGGCACGGCCCGGGAGGGCCTGCGCCCCCGGCTGTGCGCTCTGGGCAGGCGGGCTTCGCTGCAGCCCCGCCTGGGCGCCGGCCGCGTCCATCCGGAGGACTGCGGGGACCCCAGCAGGGCGTTTCCCGCGCGGCCGGGGCCGGCAGCGCAGGGATGAAAGAGTGTCGCCTGGGTCGGCTGCGCAGCGAGGCCGACAGGAAGGCGCGAGCCGGGCGCGTGCGAGCCCAGGTAAGAGCCCGGCTTCTGCCCAGCCTGGCGGGGCCGAACAGCCTCGGGGCCGACCGCCTAATGGCCGCTCGCGGCGCGCCGATAACGCGCTGCTGTAGCTGAGAGGCGTTTCTGCCGGCGACCTCGCAGCCCTGGGGCGGGGGAAGGACGACCCGGCAGAGAAAGGCATCCCTCCCAGCTCCGGGAAAGACCAGCTGAAGGCAGCCAGCGCAGCGATCGAGACCCTTAGCTTAGGCCTATGGGTGGGGAAACTGAGGCCCAAGCACGGCAGGGACTGCCCAAGGTCAGCGGCAGACGCTGGATCCGGGACTCTGCTCTTCCGCTCCCATTCATTCTCTTTCCACAAGGGATAGTTAGAGCCACCTACGCTGGTCTCGCCCTTTTCCTGGCCTCTCGGCGCAGGCGTTGCCGGTGCCGCACTGCGCTCCACCCGCGATGTTCCCAGGCGAGAACTCCTGCAGGGTGGGTGTGACCCGGGGATCCCCTGCTAGTCTGGTGCTCTCCCCCGGAGACCGGAGACCGCAGGGCGACTCCAATGATGCTCTCACTATGCAGACCATTAGCAAAACCTGCAGGCGTGTGTGCGTGTGCATGTGCGCGCGTATTTCCCCAAGAGAACTAGACCCTGTAAGGGGGAATAGCTTTTTTTAGGAGAGCATTTCTAGAGTGCATTGCACCCGGTACTTTAGAAGGTAAGAAGAGAAAACTATGTCTAACACCTACCATTATTAAAATTATTATAATTTTTTAAAGGGTAAGCTTATTACAAAACATTTAGGAAACAGAAAAATGTAAAGGAGAAAATAAAGATAACTTAAAACATCGTCTAGATTGTTGAGAGTTTCTGGATATCTTCTTAAAATTTTCCCTGCATAAACACATTTAAACCAATAACATGGACAAAAATAGTATCTTGCTTTAATTTGCATGTCTGATTACCCAGGGGGAATCAACCCTTTTTCTCTGTGTATTGGCCTTTTGCATCTGTGTGAGTGAATTGACTGTTAATTCTTTTGCCCCTTTTTCGGTTGGAGTGTCTTTTTGTTCCTCATTTTCAAGCACTCTTTATATATTGTACATTAAAGTAGTAATTCAGTCCTATATGTTACATGGTCTTTCCCAGTTTGCTTAATGTTTTTGTCATGTTTTCATCTTTGATCATATACAAGTTTAACTTTTTAATTTAGTCAAGTCTATTATTCATTTTCTTTTTGGTTTCTGCTTGAGGATCTTGCTGAGAAAGGCCTTTCTTCACCCAAGTTTATATAAATATTCTCCTGTATTTTCTTGAGGTACTTTTAAGCTTTTGTTTATAAATGTTAATGTGGGATTTTATTCTAGCTTTAGTTGTAAAGTGGAGAACTAGTTTACTTTTCCTGAGTGGCTAGCCAGTTGCTGCAAAACTATTAAGATCATTTTTTTACCCCTGATTTAAATTGCTACAACTATGATAGATTGATTTCTTACATATTTGTATCCGTTTGTGAATTTTTATACGTCTACTTATCAGTATATTTTGGTGCCATTGCCATGTTATTATAATTACTTACGTTTTATAATAGGTTTAGTATCTAGTTAGGCAGATTCTCTCGTTACACAGTATCATCATTTTCCTGGCTTTTTAAAAAAATCAATTTTATTGAGGTATAGTTTACATACAATAAAATGCACCATTTAAATGTATATTTTGATGAATTTTGTCAAATGTAACCGCCATCACAATAAAAAATTATGGAGCACTGCGTAAACTTGATGTCATCATTGCACAGGGGCCATGCTAATCTTTGATATATCCTTCCAATTTAGTCTGTGTGCCAGCAAAGCGAGCATTTCCTAGCAGTTTTTATTGGTATTAGCTCTAGATGATCTTTAGAATACTTTAGTCAAGTTAACCAACCTCTCTCCATTCCACCAAGAGAAACGAACAAAATCATGTTTAGACTTGTACCGGAGTTTTGATAACAAAGGTCCTGGGAGTAGGGACCTTAGAGGAGAGACTGAGAGTAGAGACTGTCATGTTCACCACCCCGGTGCCTGGCACAAGATGCGGTATTTGCTGAATTGAATGTTTACTAAGGATCATAAAAGTAATACATGCTCTTTGCAGAAGCTGGAAAACAAAACAGGAAACCTCCATCCCTCATACCTTCATCCCTCATACCTTTATCTCTCCTTCACTAAATTATACTCCACATTAAAAGTGAAATGATCATACTGTGTACATTTTTCACCAATTCGCATTGACATAGTTGGCATTTTTCCCTTAGGGACTTTTCTAATCTACTTGATTTGCTATAACAAAATACCATAGACTGAGTGGCTTAAACAGCAGAAACATTGATCTCTCTCAGTTCTGGAGACTGAGAGTCACATCAGGGTGCCCACATAGTTGGGTTCTGGTGAGGCCATCTTCCCGGTTCACAGACGGTCATCTTCCCGCACTGTGTGCTCACTGGCAGAGAGCAGAGAGAGGAAGCAAGCTCTCCCCTATCGATTCTTATGAGGGCACTAATCCCACCAGGAGAATTCCACGGGCATGACCTAATTACCTCCCAAAGACACCATCTCCAGATGCCGTCACATTGGGGATTAGGGTGTTAATGTATGAACTTGAGGGGAACACAAACATTCGGTCCATAAGAGATCTAGCTAAGACTTTTAAAATATCAGTATATTTAAACCTTTCTCTTTTTGATGTCTCCATATCATCCCCTTGTATAATTACCTAAAAATCTGTTCCCTGTTGCTGGGCATTTCCTTTCCCTGTAGTTCATCCTTCCTTCTTCCTCTCCTTTCCTCCCCCTCTTTGTCTCTCTCTCTTTCTTACTATCACAAACCAAACGGCCATGAACATTCCTTGTCCATCTTTGGTAGCAGGGGTTACCATTTCTGCAGGGTGGATTTCTAGAAGTGGAATTTCTGCATCAAAAGAGATGCACATACAAAATTTTTATGCATACCATCTGGACTTACCCTCCAAAGATTGCACCAATTTATATGAAAGTGCCCATTTGCCGAACTGGGCCGCTCCTTATTGAGGTAAATCGAATTGTCATTATGTTAAATATAGAGATTAATTTTGGAGAAAGAGACCTCTATCTCCTCTTTCATTAGTGCGGCTTGCCAATTGGGAAAATGTTATTTTTCTCCGTTTATTAAAGACTTTTTTAGTGTCCTTCAGTAGAATTTTATAGTATGTGTGTATATTCTGCATATTTCTTAAATTTATTCCTAGGTATTTTAGGGTTTTTTTTTTTTTTTTTTTACATTTTGACTAGGATCTTTTATCCCAGTAATTAATTTAGTGATTGTCCAATTAACTGAAAGCATTTTATATATATAGTGTGTATATATAATATTATATATTGTTTTTGCATATTAATTCTGTTACCAACCACATTCTGCAAGTCTGTTACCATTTCTAATGGTTTTCCAGCTGATTTTCTTGGGTTCCCAATCTGTGCAGAGACAATATTGCATATTGTTTGAGAACATGGGGTCTGGAACCAGACTGCCTAGGTTCAAGTTTTGCCATCCACTTAAAAGGTTTGTTAACCTTGAGAACAAGTTAATTATGCCTTAGTTTTTTCAGGTGTAAAATGGGCTCAATGATAGTACATCTCTTAGGCTTTTTAAGGGGATCAATGAGATGCTTAGAACACTGCCTAGCACATAATTAGTGCTCAGCCAGCATTTTCCAATAAGTTGACCTCTGCACATTGTGTGACGAGCCTCTGTGATACTCCCAATTTTATAGCTGAGGAATTGAGGCCCAGAGAGGTCAAATGACTTGAGTGCGGTAATTTCTTTGTTCCACAAATGCTGAGCGTCTTCTCTGCATGGAGTACTGAGCTCGGTCTGAGAGGGGAACCAAAGATAAATCAGACTGAATCTACTAACAAGGGATTTGTAAGTCCAATTTGGGCATAAATCAAGGGCCATGAATAAAGCCATGGAAGGCAGCAGGCATTGGAGGAAAAACATGGGCTTTGAAGTTTGTCCTGTGTTTGAATTTCTTGCTTTCAACTTGGTAGCATCTATTTTTTTGATCTAAACGGGATTAGTTCCCTTGCTATTTGAGAGTCGCTATTTTGGTAAGAAGAAATAGATGTAAGAGTCTAATGCAGACCGTGGATATGTAGTAGGAGCTTTTAATAAGTGGTAGCTAGAAATAGATAGAGTCTAAAGTAGAAAGTGACAAATGAATATCCTGGGGGGAAAGTTCATATAAAGGATCCCAGCACTTGAGGAAAAAAATGATTATTTCTGGTTGGGGGAGATCAGGGTTGGCTTTTGGAAGAGGTCCCTTTTTAGCTGATTCTTGATAGTCGATTTAGCCTGTGTGAGGAGAAGAAGTGGGTCTGAAAAAACAGCTGGAACTGGATTGTGAAAAATCTTGGCAAAGCACTTGGGCTTTATTCTACACTGATTGAGCAATCATTGAACAGTTCTACGGAAAGGAGTGCCATGTTCAGACCTGTGCTTCAGAGTATCTGATGGATGCTGATAATGTAAAACATTACCATCATTCGTACAGTCTTGTGTCTGACAAAGCTTTCAGAGCCATTGTCTCATTTCATCTTCACAATGCCTCCATAAATGAGATATTTTTTATTTTCCTGTTTTGCAGAGAGGCAAAATAGTCTCAGAGAGATCTAATGGACCTGCTTAGTGGGTGCTGGGACCAGAACTGGACCAAGAGCTTTTGGCTTCAAATCTGTTGCTCATTCTGGAAGTCAGAAGCCTAGTTAGGAGCCTGTTGTGGTCAGCTGGCCTGGAGTTGATAGACGTAACTAGGACTAGGACTCGGCAGTGAAGAAGGGCATGGCGAGGGGAGGGGAGGAGAGGAAAGAGACATGGGGGGGACCATGGAGGTAGAATAGCAACGACTTGGGAAGTGACTGGATAGGGGTGAGAAGTCAGAACTTACCAGTCTTTTGGACCCAGGTGCCTGAGAGAGTAGTGGTGTCATTCAAGTAGGAGGGCAGACTTGAGAAACATGGACCATTCTCAGTGCTTCTCTCCTGACACTCACTCAGCCTGGTGTTCTGCCTCCTGTATGCTTAGGGCCCCTTCAGCTTCATTTTTAGAAGCTGCACTAAAATGAAACTGTCATTGTTGATCCATTTATTCATCCTAGCCATATTTCATGTTCATTTCTTGGCGTCTTTGTCCTTTACTGTCTTCCCTGTGCCCTCCAGCCTACACATGGTAACAGGCATAATCTAGTTTAGGAAATGGTTTTGTTTCAAAGTGCACTTGCAAGACATAGATAAGAAGAATTCGTTAATCATTGTTCCATAGAATTGGGGCTGTAGGGGTGAAGTTGTTTCCAGGCCAACTTACAGATGCCAGTCACTCCACAGCATTGCTGAAGTGTGGGCCTGAGCCGGTGACATCATGGGTGACTGTGAGATTCTGAAAAAGGCTATCAGAGTGATAATATAGACATAGCCCACCTACTGTACCACCCACATGATTGGGCTGGGAGTAGAGAACTCCTTCCCCCAAACTACCAATGGAAAATCCTGTGTTTTCATGTCTCTTGCCCCAATGCCAGTTATCTTAAAACCAGATCAGTAAAGTGAAATAAATTACATGTGGCCTTGGACACCACACTCCACTGCGCAGCAATTCATTAAATCCTTTCAGAAAATGTTTTAGGAGCTGGCCCGGTGGCACAGCGGTTAAGTGTGCACATTCCACTTTGGTGGCCCGGGTTTCGCCAGTTCGGATCCCGGGTGCGGACATGGCACCGCTTGGCACGTCATGCTGTGGTGGTCATCCCACCTATAAAGTAGAGGAAGATGGGCATGGATGTTAGCTCAGAGCCAGGCTTCCTCAGCGAAAAGAGGAGGATTGGCAGCAGTTAGCTCAGGGCTAATCTTCCTCAAAAAAAAAAAAGGAACAGAAAAGAAAATGTTTTAAAAAGCAAACTAGAACATAGTCTTGAATGCCTACATAACTGTGTGACGGGATTTTAGGCAAATCTGTCATCTAATCATTGAATGAAGGGTCTGATTCCAGCTCCCATGGCCCACGGTTGGTATCCTAGATTGGATTATTGTTCAAGGTATTTTCTGCTCCTCCCTGGAAAGTTGTGTATTTCCCTAATTATTGACTTCAGGCTTGGCCATATGTCTTTTAGTACCCCCTTCTTGCTGGAAAATTACATATCTCTGCTCTGTTGAACTTGAGTTATGATGTGACTTGCTCTGGTCAGTGAAATACAGGTGAACATATGTGTCATTTTTGAGCTGTGGCTTTGAGAGCCAGTTTGTGGTTCACCCTCTGTCTGCTTTCCCTCTGCCACAAAATCAGCAATGTTCAGGGAAGAGGCAGTTCCATCTACCTGGGTCCTGGAGGGCAAATGACATGGAGCAGGGTCACAGTTGACCCCTAATGGACAAGTAACATGAGCAAGAATAAAATCTCAGTTCTTATAAACCCCTGAGGTTTGGGGGTCATTATTGTGGCCTGTCCTAACTCATACAGTGTATTAATGATGTGGTGGGGCTGGATGCCTTGTGAGTATTCTAGAAATTTCCCAGACTCTGAGCAAAATGCTAGATCCTTTCTCTTTTCCTGAGGGGTTAGAAAAATGGCCTGCTGCTTTTCTTTTCTGTTGAATCTTGGCTTTCCCCTTCCTCTGCTCTGTGGGAGGAGTAAATTTCCCTGCCCCATTGTTTTCGCCAGTGGATGGTGAGTGGCCTTGATCTATGGCATGCTTAAGTGAGGCTGTAAATGTAGCTGTGTATTTTGACTCATATGCAGCTGCCGTGCACCAAAAGAGCATGCCCCAGCTGGCTGGTTCTTCTGCAACTCGACCTGGAATCAGAGGTATATCAACAATCTGGTTCTGACCTGCAGCCTGGAGCTGACGCCCGCCGAGCCACAGCTATCCACATACTGGTGAGCAAGAAATGCACGTTGTTACTGTAAGCTATGGAGATCTAAGGCTGTTTACGACCCCAGCAAGAGCTGATCTGTGGAGGCAGGGACTGTGTGCCCTGAGCTGCATCCCTGTTCTTCCCTGATCGTTAGTAAAATGGCAGTCTCACCATGTTTTTAAAGCTGGGGCTTTCTGATGTGTTAATGATTTTATTGCCCCCACTGGGGAGTTGCCTGGGATTAAACGTCTTTACATCAGCACTAGGCGCTTCAGTTTCTGTCACCTGCCAGAGGGGAGAGAGAGTCAGGAGCCTGGGCTGTCAGGGGGAAGGGCCGGGCCTGAGAGCAGCAGCCCAGGGTGGCTTGGACAGTAGAAGTTCATCTCCTTAACTTCTACTGCCCCATATGAATCCTGAAATCTGAGGAGAATCATCATGCTTGCTTCATGGACATGGCTTCAAGAAAGTCCTCTCCTCCTTTATCTTCCTGGAACATACAAGCCTCTTTAGACAGAAATTCTGGAGCCAGGCCAGCAAGCACACCAGGCTCCTGAGCAAGATCCTGGAAAATAAAGCAAAAAGCCACCGGCTTGGGAGGACTTGGTGCCTTCAGGGCCTCTCCAGTCTTCTCTGGGTTTAAGGATGTGCCCTGTCAGTTTGCCTAGTCACTAAATATCTGTGGACTTGCCTTTCATGTGACAAGGAGCTAGGTACAGGGTATCCATAATAATCAAAATCAAAACAAATACTCCTTTCCTTCGTGAGGGTGTGTTCTGACGGAGGAGGCCAACCAAACCAAGGGTCAGGAAGGAATCTAACAAGCTACTGTTACAGGTGAAATGGGTGGGAGGGTGATGATATTTACGTGAAATATATTAAAATTTAAGATTTATTTCCTATAAGTCAGTACCTTTAATTCAAAAGGTGCAGACAGGTACAATAGGGCCCCTTATCTTCAGAGGATACGCTCCAAGCCCCCCAGTGGCTGCCTGAAACTAGATAGTACCAGACCCATATATACCATGGTCTTTCCTATACATATGTACTTGAGGTGCGACAGCAAAACTAGCACGAATTTCTTTTTCCTTCTTCACAATGTCATGGATAGAAGTTTCGTTCTTACCATAAATCTTAGTAACCTCAGCATACAATTTTTTTTCTTTCCTTATTAGTCGAGAACTTTCACCTTTTCACTTAAAGGAAGCACTTTCCGGCTTCTCTTTAGTGTATCTGAACTGCCATCATCACTGTTCTTGCACTTTGAGTCCAAAATTAAGAAAAATAAGGGTTACTAGAACACAAGCACTGCGATATCCAGATAGTCGATCTGATAACGGAGATGGCTCCTAAGTGACTAACGGGCGGGATTTGCTGGACAAAGGGATGATTCACATCTTGGGCAGGACAGAGCAGGACAGCTCGAGATTTCATCACACTACTCAGAATGGTGCACAGTTAAAACTTATGAATTCTTTATTTCTGGAATTTTCCATTAATGTTTTTGGACCACGATTGACTGCACGTAGCTGAAACCGCGGAACTCAAAACTGCAGATAAGGGAGGACGACTACTGTATTTAGTACAATGTTTCCATCCCGCCCCAGCCCCTAAGCCACCCAGTTCTCCTCTTTGGAGGCAAAGTTGCCAGTCTCTAGTATATTCTTCCAGACATAGCCTATGTATATGCATATATAGGCAAGTACGTTTGTGTATATTTTCCCCCTTTTTTTCAGAAATGGTAGCATGATGTACATACATACTTTTCTATGTCTTCTTTAACTGAAAATATCTTAAAAATTTACAATTTCTGTATATAAAGACTTTGGTTACTTTTTTTTAAATCTTTTTTTTGTCTTTTGGTGAGAACACAAGTTCTACGTTTTTAGCAAATTTCAGTTATACGATACACTGTTATCAACTATAGTCACCATGTTATACATTAGATCCTCAGACCTTATTCATCCGATAACTGAAAGTCTGTACCCTTTGACCAACTTCTCCCTGTCCCACCACCCCCCAGCCCCTGGCAACCGCCATTCTGCTCGCTGTTTCTATGAGTTTGACTTTTTTTTTAGTGTCCACATATAAGTGGTATCATGCAGTATTTGTCTTTATTTGTCTGATTTCACTTAGCGTAATGCCCTCTAGGTTCATCCATATTGTCACAAATGGTAGGATTTCCTTCTTCTTTTTTTTTAAGGCTGAATAATATTCCATTGCATATGTATAACACATATTTTTTATCCATTCATCTGTCAATGGACACAAATTGTTTCTGTACCTTGGTTGTTGTGAATAATGCTGCAATGGACATGGGGTACAGATACCTCTTCAAAATAGTGATTTTGTTTCCTTTAGATATATACCCAGAAGTGGGATTGCTGGATCACATGTTCTATTTTTTTCTTTCTTTCTTTTTTATTTCTTTCTTTCTGAGGAAGATTTGGCCTGAGCTGACATCTGTAGCCAATCCTCTTTTGCTTGAGGAAGATCCTCCCTGAGTTAACATCTGTGGCTATCTTCCCCTATTTTGTATGTGGGTCGCCGCCACAGCATGGCCACTGAAGAGTGGTGTAGGTCTGCACCCCGGAACTGAACCCCGTTTGCCGAAACAGAGTGCACCTAACTTAACCACTAGGCCACAGGGCTGGCCCCTATTTTTAATTTCTTGAGCAACCTCCATACTGTTTTCCATATAGTGACTGTACCAGATTATGTTCCAACCGACAGTGTACAAGAGTTCCCTTTCTCCACATCCTTGCTAGCACTTGTTATCTCTTGTCTTTTTGATACTAAACATCTTAACAGGTGTGAGGTGATATTTCATTGTGGTTTTGATTTGAGTTTTCCTGATGACCAGTGTTGTTGAGCACCTTTTCATGTATGTATTGGCCATTTGTATGCCTTTGGAAAAATGTCTATTCAGGTCCTTTGCTCATTTTTAAATAATTGGGTTATTTGTTTGTTTGTTTGTTTCTTTGTTTTGCTATTGAGTTGTATAACTTCCTTGTATATTTTGGATATTAACCCCTTGTATAATATGTGGATTAAAAATATTTTCTTCCATTCTATAGGTTGCCTGTTCATTTTGTTGATAGTTTCCTTTGCTGTGCAGAAGCTTTTTAGCTTGATGTAGTCCCACTTGTTATTTTTGCTTTTTTTGCCTCTGCCTTTGTTGTCAAACCCAAAAAATCATTGCCGAGACCAGTGTCAAAGAGCTTACCTCCTGTATTTCCTTCTAGGAGTTTTATGATTTCAGTTCTTAAATTCAAGTCTTTAATCCATTTTGAGTTGATTCTTGTGAGTGGCATAAGACTGGGGTCCAGTTTCATTCTTTCACATATGGCTATCCAGTTTCCCCAATACCATTTGTTGAAGAGACTATCCTTTCCCTGTTGTATATTCTTGTTTCCTTTGTTGTAAATTAATTGACTGTGTATGCAAGGATTTGTTGCTGGGGTGTCTGTTCTGTTCCATTGGTCTGTATGTCTGTTTTTGTGCCAGTACCATATTGTTTTGATTACCGTAGCTTTGTAAGATAGTTTGAAATCAGGAAGTGTGATGACTCCAGCTTTGTTCTTCTTGCTCAGAATTGCTTTAGCTATTCAGGGTCTTTTGTGGGTCTATAAAGATTTTAGAATCTATTTCTGTGGAAAATGCCATTGGAATTTTAATAGAGATTGCACTGAATTTGTAGATCACTCTGGGTACTATGGACATTTTAACAATATTAATTCTTCCCATCCATGAACATGGACTATCTTTCTATTTATTTCTGCCTTTAATTTCTTTCATCATTGTCTTAAAATTCTTAGTGTACAGATCTTTCACCTCCTTGGTTAAATTTATTCCTAAGTATTTTATTTTTTTTTAATGCATTGTAAAAGCAATTTTTTTCTTAATTTCTCTTTCTGATAGTTCCGTGTTAGTGTATAGATGTGCAACTGATTATTGTATATTGATCTTATATCCTACAACTTTACTGAATTCACTTATTGGTTCTAACAGTTGAGTCATGTACCATAGGCTATCAGAGCCAGGTGATCCAAGGGCTTATCCTCTCAAGCAGCTGCCGCAAAAGCTGGGACAGTTATTGTCATTGGAGGAAGCCCGTGGGGGAAGTGCCTACAGGCTTCCCTGGGCTCCAGGAGGATCGCAACCAGCTCCTAGATGAGTCCTCAGTTAGAAACTGGACCCTCAGGCAGCAGCTTGTAAAGTACCCAGTCCAACCTCTTCCAGGGAGAAACTGGGAAATGGGTGTTTTTTGCTGGCTCCTTCTGCACTGAGCCCTGGGGGGATGCCAGTGGTGAGTGCCCACTACCTGTTAAGAACTGCTGCTTTCTTTGCTATGGTCTTGTTGATATAAGTCCCATCGGCTTTCAGCGCTAAGTGTTTTAGGGGCTCATCCCTCAGATGGGAGTCTTAAAAGTTGAAGTGCTAGATAGTGATCCAAACCCTTCACTCCTTAGGGAGAAACTGGGAGTTGTGAGTTCTCTTCCAATTGTATGGCACTATACCAGGGGTGGGTTTTAGGGTGAGAATGTGTCTCAGCCTTTCCTATTTGTTGATGTGGGTATTTTCTCATTTCCCTGATATATAGGAGTCACTCAGCTAATTTCCCATCTAGGAGATTGTCTAAACAATGAGAAAAATCTATGTGAAGAGGCAGGGAAGGTGGGAGAATAAGAATGTTTCAGAGTGAGGGAGTTGTGTGAGCAAAGGCCAGCAGATGGGCAAGAGCTTAGCATAGTCGGTGTTCTGAAGGAAGATCAGTGTGTCTAGAGCTGCCCTGCTCACTGGCCACATGTGGCTGTTGAGCACTTGAAATGTGGCTGGTCTGAATTGAGATATGCTGGAAGTGTACAATACACTGTGGATTTCAAAGACTTAGTATACAAAAAAGAGCATAGAATACCTCAGTAATAATTTTCTATATTGTTTCGTGTTGATGTATTGTATTAAAAAATATTATTAAAATTAATTTCATCTGTTTCTTTTTTATTGTGGCTGCTAGAAACATTTAAATTACATCCGTAGCTTGCATTATATCTCTATTGGACAGAGCTAGAGTGTGGGTTGGTAAACTGCCAGCCACGCAGGCCAAATTTGGCCTACACTCTGTTTTTATGTGGCTGAAGCACTGAAAATAGTTTTTACATTTTTAGAGTTTTTTGTTTTGTTTTTTGCTAGCCTCTTGGAGTTTATTTTCCACTTGTGCAGAAAGCACACAGTTATGGGATGTCGGGAAGGCTCCCATGGGGCTTGGATAGTGAAGGGCCTGGTTCTCTCAATTTCCCTTTCAGCGTTTTGCCCAGCTGCGTCTCATTGCTGCAGCCCTCCCAGTCTCCGGTGGGGCCGGAGGGAGTGAAGGGCTCTGACCAGCCCAGCACCTCCGGAAGCTCGAGGCTGGCCGTGGCCACGCGGGACGCGGCCTGGCGTTGGTTTTGCCAGGCTGGCCTCCAGGCTGCTTCCTCTTGGCTTCACAGGCCGGGTCACCGTGATCATGTGCTGGAGGCCTGGGGAGATCCTAGTGCTCTGGGGGCTCCAACTCCGTGGCCCTAAACAGGAGCGTGGAATTCCCGAAAAAGCAGCTCGCCCACCAGTGCCCCAGGTCGGCCTTGGGGAGACCGGGCTGGGGGAGATGGCTTGTCCGGGGTACTCTGCACTTCCACAGCAGCTGTCACTGGAAGTGGAACCCAGGAGGCACAGCAGTAGGCGTGGGTGGTAGTAGTTGTGGGTGGCCAGGAGCGAGGCGCCCAAGGGGATAGACATCTTGCTGTTGCTTGTGGCCTGGGGGAAACATCAGCAGTGACTCCTCATGGGCCTCGGCGCACGATCGTGGGTGGCATGGATCCCTGGTGGGGGGAATGGTGCACTAGGCCTCAGAAGTATTTGCAGAGACTGCGGTTGGCCACTCCACAGCCGACACCCCTGTGGGGTCTCAGAGAGTTTTTTAAAAGTCTAAGGAGAATATGCAACAGAGATAGTATGTGGCCCAAAGAGTCTAAAATATTTACTGTCCAGCCCTTTACAGAAAAATATTGTTAACCTCTAGGCTAGAGCAACTTGAGAAAGCAGGGCAGTAGAACAAGATGACAGAGGAAGGTGGGGTCAGGATCGTAAGGGGCCTGTGGGCCGTGGTAAAAAATTTGGATTTTATTATAAGAGCAGTGGGAAGCTAGAGAAGAGTTTTAAGCAGGAGAATGACATGATCAGATTTATATTTTTAAATAATTGTCTGTGTGCACACACATGCAGCTACACACACACACACACCCATATATATATATATACTCCTTAAACATCCCACCCCGGGACTTATCTGGACTAAAGAGTGTCACATTCTTGCCTTATCAAAAGCTGTCACTGGAACAGGGTGTTGAAGGAGAGTGGTTAGCAGTTTTATACCACCTACAGAACTCTGCATTGTCATCATAATCACATTGTCATCTTAGCACTTGATATGTGCCTTGCATTTTCCAAGCTGCAGGCCTTATCTTGTTGACTGTATTTTGCTCTGTCTGCTACGTGGATACAGCTCTTTTGGGTGATAGCAAAGGCAGGGGGAACCGTGAGCAGAAAGCCCCCTGAGTGACTCCATTCCCAAGGCCAACTTTCCACGAGTGGGTCCTCGGCTTCTGCTAGTAGTGACGTGGAACTGGCTAGGCCACGTGGATGTGCAGTCTGATGATTAATTAACTCTGTTGACCTGAGCAGATCACGTGGAACAACAGGCAGTCTGTGGTACCCTGGAAGTTCACAAACCAGCAAGCCTGGGGTTGCACTACTAGTCAAAGCTTTCCCTGCTTTTTCTCTCTGTAGGTACCTTCCAGATCTCTCACTAGTACTGGGAAAGTCTGTCTCACCTCTGGGATCCCACAGTATAATCTCCTTCTGTTGCTGAAGTGGGACATGTCTCTCTACTTCCTTGAATTACTATGCCGTCATACAGTAGAGAGAGGTTTGGTATTCTACACGACTCTAGTGGGCAGGGTTGGCTGACTGCTGTAATAGGCAAATCCAAATATCATTAGTGACTGGACACAGTGGTTTATGTATTACTTACAACACAGCCCAACCTAGGTTGGGAGGGTGCTGAGAGATGAGCAGTGGGAGTGACCTCTGTTCCATGCAGTCATTCAAAGACCCAGGCTCCTCCCTTCTGGTGGCTCTACTCTCCTCTAGATCCAAGGCTGTCCATTCAGCTGGTAGATGGAGAAAAAGTTGAGAAGGCACATCTACTCTCTACCACCTTGGCCCAGAAGTCACACCTGTCGCTTTGCTCACATGTTACTGACAAGCCCCGGTTACATGACCTCACCTGGAAGAAGACGAGCTAGGAGCTGTGGTCTTTCTGTATGCCCAAGAAGGGGAGAACACGGATATGAGGGCACTGGAGACAGGACCCCAATAACCTTTATGGTACCTGGGCAGCCCTTCTTTCAAGATAACTCACATGCTAGGCAGTTTTTTCCTAAATGTGTGCAATGTGAGGTAAGAGGTTTACCTTCAATTCCGTAGACACCACTTCATTTTGCATTGACGTTACTGGTGTTATACTGGCTTTGTCCTTTCAACTCTGTTTTTTGGTGTGAGTCTGTTTTGCCTCAGGTCGTTAGGCCTGCTTAACTCCTAAGATGTTACTTGAGTTTATACATGTGGATTTATTTTAATGGCATTTTTACTCTATGCCTGACCTCAGGCCTGCACTGTAAGTCATCGTGTCATGAACATTCCTTTCTGGACCAGGCTGGGAGCAACTATCTTCTCCATCTTCATCTCTGCCAACCTTTCCCTCTCTCACTGAAAACTGCTCGTGGATCTTCCTTCAGAGAGTTCCTCCCTCCCAAAGCCTGGGGCTCCAGACTTTACTGGCATTGGGAGATCCTTTCTCTCACTGGTTCCCATGGCAGTTCTGTGAAAAATAAAAAGGGAGAACAATCAGGATTAAATTAATATGCAATTTTTATGTATAGTTGCATGAGATTAGAGAAATAAGAATGGAAGATCTTGACAAAGACATTTCTGGAAATCCTAAATAGTCCTTTTCTTGTTTGAGATGTGCAGAAAAGACAGTTTTCAAAAAGTACTATGCACAGTCAACAAGTTCTTACTATGCACTTTTAGTGAAACTTACTTTAAATGTTTATTTCCTTCACATCAAGAGTTGCTTTTTTGCATCTACTTTAAGAACCCGTGTCTGTGTTGCTGCTGAATTGAAATAATGATTTTATTAGCCTACCTGGTGATTTCCTTTGTAAACCTAACTAAACATCTGTAGGCATGGAGACTTGGTTGAATGTACCAAAGTTTCATTACTCATAGAAATAAAAGAATCCCAGAGATCATTAACAGACAACAAAGATCAGTTTACTGGAGAACATACTTCTGAGTCTCTACTAGCTAGGATTAGATTAGAATTTCTAGGATTAGAATTTCTGGTTTGATCCGTGCTAAATTCTGTCCCTGGATTTTTTACACTCTCGTTTACCATTCACTGCTTCCTCTCTCTTTAGGTTTGACTTGTGCTGATTTTGGCCTGCGTTCCAGGATGGTTTGTTCTTGGGACCAGACCTGACCAGAAGTTGACCTCATGAGCACATCAACCTCTCCAGCTGCCATGCTCCTGCGGAGGCTGAGGCGACTCTCCTGGGGCAGTACTGCTGTGCAACTCTTCATCTTAACAGTGGTGACGTTTGGCCTGCTGGCCCCCTTGGCGTGTCACCGGCTTCTGCACTCTTACTTCTATCTGCGTCATTGGCATCTGAACCAAATGAGCCAAGAGTTCCTGCAACAAAGCTTGAAAGAAGGTGAAGCTGCTCTCCACTACTTTGAGGAGCTGCCCTCTGCCAATGGCTCAGTGCCCATCGTGTGGCAGGCCACCCCCCGCCCCTGGCTGGTCATCACTATCATCACTGTGGACAGGCAACCTGGCTTCCACTATGTCTTGCAGGTGGTATCCCAGTTCCACCGGCTTCTTCAACAGTGTGGCCCCCAGTGCGAGGGGCACCAACTCTTCCTGTGCAACGTGGAGCGCAGTGTGAGCCATTTTGATGCCAAGCTGCTGTCCAAGTATGTCCCCGTGGCCAACCGATATGAGGGCACTGAGGATGATTACGGTGACGACCCTTCGACCAACTCATTTGAGAAAGAGAAACAGGACTATGTCTATTGCCTTGAGTCCTCCCTGCAGACCTACAAGCCAGACTACGTTCTGATGGTAGAAGACGACGCCGTCCCGGAAGAGCAGATCTTCCCAGTCTTAGAGCACCTTCTGCGGGCTCGCTTCTCTGAGCCGCATCTCAGAGATGCCCTTTATCTAAAGCTCTATCATCCTGAGAGGCTCCAGCACTACATCAACCCAGAGCCCATGCGGATCTTGGAGTGGGTCGGCGTGGGCATGTTGCTGGGCCCCTTACTAACCTGGATATACATGCGGTTTGCCAGCCGTCCAGGGTTTAGCTGGCCCGTCATGCTCTTCTTCTCCTTGTATAGCATGGGTCTGGTGGAACTGGTGGGCCGGCACTATTTCCTGGAACTGCGGCGACTGAGTCCTTCCCTATACAACGTGGTCCCTGCTTCCCAGTGTTGCACCCCGGCCATGCTCTTCCCTGCCCCTGCAGCCCGCCGGACCCTCACCTACCTGTCCCAGGTGTACTGCCATAAGGGCTTTGGCAAGGACATGGCCCTTTACTCACTGTTGAGGGCCAAGGGGGAGCGGGCCTACGTGGTAGAGCCCAACCTCGTGAAACACATCGGGCTCTTCTCCAGCCTGCGGTACAACTTTCATCCCAGTCTGCTCTAGCATGCCAAGAAATGCCTTTCTGAAATTGGCCACTTCTTGGAGATTCAAATATTGAGCTCTTTATTTGCACATGGTTGCTTGCAGATATTTCATTGTTTAATGTCACTAGGGATATAGACGCTGGGACAGCTAAGGAACGTACCAGTCGAGAACACTGGCCTTGGTAATACTCTGGCAGGAGCAGCAGTTCGCCAGGGGTGCGGACCTCTCTCCCTCCACACAGCCACGCTGCCTCATGCAGTCTGACTCGCCCAATGAGGGGGCGTTTAAATACCAGTTATATTCTCCAGTTGTTTTCAGCTCTGCTTTGTGGTAGAGTTTGTGGCTGCCAAAAATATTGTGCACAGTGGTATGACTTTTAGGATTTTAAGGGTAGAATTTGGTGAAAGGTGAGATCCTTTTGAATTGATTGCTTCCTCATTGGGCATGAGAATGGATGTATGTTTAGAATATATGTTCAAAGAGGCAGGACCATATGGATAGACTCCGTTTGTTTCCTGGTGTAATAAAAGCCGTGAAGTGCCCAGCATCTTTGAGGCAGGTGATCTGGCTGCTGGTACCTGGCGTTTTCTTTTCCACTCATCTGTGGTGCACTGATAATCAGTATTGTTAGTGAGACCTTTAAGCAAGATCTGGAAGCACCTTCTGGATCATCAAAGTCAGATTGCGTATGTTTTGTAATGATTTAATATTGAAGATTTGTATCACGTTGATTCTTTGAAAATTGGACATTGTAGAATGATATAGAATGGGTGAGCTCTTTACTAGCAGATCCTTGTCCCTAACTTTGCTGGCTAACCGTTTACCCTCATTTCTTTTTCTTCCAGATAGCATGACGTCATAGGAGAAAAAACATGGACTGTGAAGTCGGAAGACCTGAATTTTTATTTCAGATCTCTGCCATGTCCTAGTGGTGTGAACTTGGGCAAGTCATAATCACTCTGAGTCTCAGTTTCTTCACTGTAAAGTGGGGATGGTGATACCTACCTTTTAACGTTGGCTTGGGGGTTAAATGACAGAATGTACATAGAACGCCTAGCAAGTGCCTCACCCATAGAGGACACTCGGCAAATATTTGATTTTTTCTCTCCTGTAGTAAGTATGTAAAACTCGAGTGTATTTTGGATAAAGACATTAGTGATATTGTTTGAGGCATGAGATGGGGCATAGGGCTGACACCTCTGGAGTAGCCATTCCAGACCACATGCTGCTGGAATAAAGGCTGACTCTTCATTTTGACCTCTGAAGGATATGCAGCTCCGCTTTCATCCAAGCCAAAAATAGAGATTGTTCATTCAAACTGGAAATGATCTGAGGCTCCTCTTGAGCTTATTCTAAGACTAGCATCTGAAAACTAACTTTTCTCAAAAGTTGCAAATAAATGTCCTTTGCTGATACTTAACAAACCAGGGCCAATAAGTCCCTTGATGAGGATGCATGATGACTTTAGAGTTCAAGCAGTTGTCCAGTCTGTTCCCACACCACATCTTTGGTTTGCTTTTAAATTTCCACGGTGAGCTTCTGTTTTGGGATCTGCTCAAGAATACCGAGGAAGGGGGCTGGCCTGGCGGCACAGCGGTTGAGTTTGCACGCTCCAGTTCGGGTCCAGGCATGGACCTGCACACTGCTCATCAAGCCATGCTGTGGCAGCCGTCCCACATATAAAACGGAGGAAGATGGGCACAGATGTTGGCTCAGGGCCAATCTTAGCAAAAAGAGGAGGATTGGCAGTGGATGTTAGTTCAGGGCTAATCTTCCTCAATAAAAAAAAAATAATACCAAGGGAGGATGCAGGGGTTCATCCCCACGTTTTATAGATGAACAAACTGAGATCCAGAGATGTTAAATGACTTATTCTGGTTCAGGGGGAGAGCCAAGACTGGAACATAGCTCTTCTGACTTCCAGCCCTTGCATTTTTTTTCTTGACCATGTTAATTTTATAGATATCTATGTAGTCCTATTTCCTTTTGTAAAATCTGATTGTCACCCAGACTAAATAATGTCTCTGTAAGCTAAAAGGGTGGAACTCGTTGTCATGTTGGTCGTGAGGAACAAGCAGATATCAGTGTGTGTTGTGTCGTTCCAGTGAGCTGTTATGTATCCTCTAGGAATGTCCAAAGTGATCAGAGCTGCTAGATGACTGATTAAGATGTTCAGATTCAACTCCTTCGTTCCTCCTCTCGCAGTAACTAGTCTGTGCCCATGTTTGAGAACAGAGCTAAACCAGCCTAGAAGTCATTCGAGTTTGATTGGGTCTCCACATGAAAATTTTTTGCCCAATGACAGGAGAGCCACATCTAAGCTAGCCAGGCCCAAGATAGGGAATCATTGCTGGTTTCTATTTCTGCTCTTTCTAATTCAGTTGTCTCCTGCATGCAGACATCCCCTCCTCTGGCTCCTTCGTTCTGGATGGCTAAGGCCGTCCTGGCCTTGTCTGATTTCTCTACCTACACTCTAAGGCATCTTACCCCATTGATCTTAACTATCCTGCTGTCCTTGGATATTTGCATTTTCTGCAAATGCAGGCTCACTTTTGCCCTTTTCTCCTTGCCTACCTCTGGATCTTCCTCTCCTTTGTCCTTCATTCCTAGAGTCTAATTTTTGTATGTTGTCCTTGATTAGGACAGCTGGCAGCTTTATCCCAAAACTTAAGTCTCTCGTTTAATCCTAAGCAAGGGGGCTGGAGGAGAACTAAAGTCCCCTTACTATATCAAGGGACATAGGTTACCAACAGGGTGAAGGTTTCTAACAGTCCCGCTCACCTTTCAGAGTTTAAATTATAGTCAGGCCTAAGAAGCTCCCATTTGTGACAGAGTGTTTTTGTATAAACATATCAGTTAAAATAAAAGCACCCATTCCAGTGAGACGTCCTGGGAAGACTTTTGTCATTCTCTCTTGTTTCTGTGGATGGATTTTTTGGATGTGGCAAATAGTGACACACACACACACACACACACACACACACACACACAGATATCCCATTGTGGAGTCCCAAGGTCACCATTCAAAAGTATGGGCCGTTTGCTTAAATTCATAACTGATTTTGTTGTGTTTTTTAAAGGGAAATATTTAAATTATGCATTCTTTTTTATTGTTATTTAAAGGAAAAATGGTGAGAATATTACAGTGCAACTGGAGAACACCAATGGGATTAATATAATGGTAGAATTAATCTAATGTACCTTGGATACACTCCTCATTTGGGAGAATTTATTTAATTGGTAACTCAGTTTGGGTGGCGAGGCATTCTATTGGAGTTGATTACTGCGGCATTTTATATATACTACGATGCATTGTGAGTTACAGAACATATGATATAAAATTGGGTAATTTTAAGTCACATGAACCATTTGGATATTTTTATCCTCACTGCAATGAATTTGCTGAGAAATGCTCATTAACTGGCATTGTTTTTCTTAAGGTTGGATTTTATTTGGAACCCCTTTGTGTCAAAGATGGCTGGAAATTTAATAGTCCAAATGGCAAAAAAAGTGCTGAATCTGTAGAATTGCTGAGGAGGTCTGCCGCGGCTTGCAGCCACCGCAGGTCCTGGAGTGCAGCATTGTTGTGAATCATCACTCTGCAATAAAGGGGAATGTTTGGTTTAGAATTTAACAAGTTTTCTTGATCTTTTTCAACGACCTGCACAGAACTATGGAAGAATGAACTGCTTCCCAAAAAAGCATCTATGTTAACAATTTGGGGGTAAAGATAGATGAAAATCCAAAGGCAAATGATAACTTTATTAAAGAAACAAGGAACAGATGACATAACTATGTAGGAATGGGGTAGCTTTAAGATGTCAGAGAGATGGGGGAAGAGGACAAAGATGTACAGTGAAGCAGAGGGTCTCACATTTGCCACCTGTTCTTGTGTGTCCCAAACTCCCTGACGTGATAAATCTTTTATGTGTGCCCCACTGTCATGAAATCTTTATAGGACTGTGAAGAATGCAAAGGAACTAAACAAGAGATAGTCAGTGTTCTGGATAAATAATTCATTACTTTGCCAGGACCTGGCTTCCTATTGCATTTAGAATAAAATTCACACCCCTACGTTACCTCCCCCCACAGAATATAAGCTCCACAATGTCAGGAGTCTACTGTTTCATTCATTGCTGTGTCCCCAGAACCTGGAACAGTACCTGACATGTAATAGGAAATGAATGATAGAGAGAGAAACAGAAAGGAAAGAAGACAGACAGACAGAAACACAGAAAGAAAGACAGAAGGGAAGGGAAGGAAAGGAAGAGTAAAGGAATCCACAGTGGAACTGCCTACAAAAAAGAGGAATACTGGGAGGCCAGCCCAGTGGCGTTGTGGTCAAGGTCACGTGCTCTGCTTCAGCGGCCTGGGGTTCATGAGTTCAGATCCCTGGTGTGGACATACACACCCCTCATTAATCCACGCTGTGGCGGCATCCCACATATAAAGTAGAGGGAGATTGGCACAGATGTTAGCTCAGGGACAATCTTCCTCACCAAACGAAAAAGGAATACTGGGAGAAGTAAAATGGGACTAGGGGAGAAAATTCACAGGAGAGGAACAAAGAAAGAGATCTAGGTAGTAAGGGCTGGTTATGCTGTACGATTTTGACTCCTGTAAAAAAACTTTCTTACATGCACTGCAGGCAGAGAGAATGGTAAGTGCAAAGAGAACCTTTTGCACCACCACACAGCTACTGTTTTCTTTGTTGTTATGGAGGTTTTTGTTTTGCTTTGCAGGGAAAGATTCACCCTGAGCTAACATGTATTGTCAACCTTCCTCTTTTTTTTTCCTCCCCAAAGCCCCAACACGTAGTTGTATATTCTAGTTGTAAGTTGTTCTAGTTCTTTGATGTGAGCTGCATGGCTACTGACAAACGAGCAGTGTGGTTCTGTGTGCAGGAACCGAACCTGGGCTGCCAAAGTGGTGAGCACACCAAACTTTAACCACTAGCCCATCAGGGCTGGCTCAATTTGTGGTTTTATTTTCAGTGTGTGTTGGGGGGGGGTGTGGTCCCTGCCTGTTACTCTAGGAGGAAGGCTGGGTTTTCTCCTCCTGGCTGCAACTACTGCATTGTCCTAGTGTTGCCAGTGGGAATCATCTAGACATGAGCACCATGCATGGAGGCTCCACAGCCTGTTCTAGGACTTTAGGCCAAGAGGCCAGAAAGAGAGTGAAGGAATGATCACCACACTGTAGCAATGAACTCTTCTGAAGTTATCCCGGTGAGTAGTGAGAGGGTTTAAGCCTGACCGTGTAGCTCTGGGTAGTTGGGATGGCCTTTGGCAAATATTATATGATTCAACAGAAACCAAGAATAGAGAGGTGAACATTCCCAGAGTCTGGATGGGAGGAAGAGGAAACTCTTTAAGGATCATTTTTCTGGTACATGACTTTTAGTGTCTTTTGTTAGTGTAGCTTTGTTTAAACATGAACAAGTTGAGTCCTCCACAACACTCATGCGGTGACAACATGTTAGACAAAGAATGTACTCCACCCCAGTTTGTTTTTATCCAGAAAAAGATGGAAGCCCTGGCATTGCTGCAACCTGGAGACCTGAGACCAGGGTTACTTGTACAATCAGCAGCACATACTTTTGAAACACAACTCAACCAGTCTGTGTAGATTTCTTTCTAGCTATATGTTTGGGCAATTCCCCTTGTCCTTCTCAACCATAACCCTTTCCAGCCCCAATACTTCCAGAATCCATAGCCAGTGGGGGTTCAACAAAGGAAGCTTGGCTTCCATCCAGCTCCCTATCCAATGAAGTTTGTGATAAAAGAGGCAGGATTCTATCTTCTTCCTGGAATGTACGCATGGAGTAGTCTCCCTCCTGTGAACAAGTAAAGGAAAAAGTATCTATATTTTTCAAGTTATAAAAAAACAACGGTGTGTGTCTGTCACATTCAAAATCATGGTTCGTGTGTTATTCTGCAAGGAACTACATCAAACAAATTAATCATACATAAATCTAAACTTAGCAATTTATCCCCATCTGCATAAACACCTGAATCATATTAGCAATATTCATTCAGATGACTCAAGATTTTGTCTTTATTGATCTAGCTAAACTATTAGCTGAAATGCCCCAATCCGATCCGCAGAAACATACTCCCATATTTGAAAAAGAAAAGGCTTTGAAGAGATTAGAGTCACATTATCTTTCATTTTACCAGTTAATGCCAAATGAAGAAAAGAACTGTTTCAGCCAAATTAACCCCTTATTGTTGCACCTAAACTATTGTTATGCATTAATCCTCACACTAAGGCAGACACACATGAAAATTCAGAATTGCATCTCAGGAGTCCGTTAAGACAAGTCACTTTTGTTCTATAAAAGGCACCAGGTGCCATGTCTCACATATCAATTTACATTTATGGAGTGCCTACTGGGTGGGTGTACTGTGCCGAGAGATGGAGACACAAAGGTGAGTGAGTAAGATGTGCTTTCCTCCTTACAAGGGGACATTAGTACAGTGAGGTAAGTCCTGGGATGGCAGGGTCACAGGGTGCCATCTATAAATTGCCCCCAAGTACTAGGACTCTTAAGTTACCCCAACTTTTCAACTCCTCTGTAGCCTCTTGCCGAGGACAGCATGGTCCACCATAGAAGTCTCTAACAAAACAAAATGGTTGACACAAGCATTTATTTACAGAAGTAAGTGAGGGGTCCAGATAGAGGGGAATTAGCCTGTCACTGCTAGAGGGAGATAAAGAGGGTGAGTTGGCTCTTGGAGCAGGTGCTTTGGGGAGAAGATCCATAAAATTTTTGTTGAATCTATCAAGGGTTTTTATTTTTCCTTGCATTTCCAGAAAAACAAGCTTAATGTCATGTTTTATAATCCGAATTCATTTGACATCTTTTTCTGAAACTGAATTAAAAACACTCATTTTGGGAAAAAAGAAAATGACTCCTAAAGAACTTTGCTTGCCCAAGGATGAGACACCTTCTTGGCAGCAATTTGCCATAGTTTCCTCAAAAAAATCCTGAAAAGCTGCACCCAAAACAAAATCAACTTACAAAAATGAGTTGCGTTTTCTACTGTAATAATGAACTAACAGAAAGAGAACTCAAGAATACAATCCCATTTACAATTGCAACAAAAAGAATAAAATATCTAGGAATAAATTTAACGAAGGAGGTGAAAGACCTATACAATGAAAACTATAAGACATTATTGAAAGAAATCAATGATGACGTAAAGAAATGGAAAGATATTCCATGAACATGGATTGGAAGAATAAACGTAATTAAACTGCTCATACTACCTAAAGCAATGTGCAGATTCAGTGCAATCCCAATGATGTTCTTCACAGAAATAGAGCAAAGAATCTTAAAATTCACATGGGGCAACAAAAGACCCGTAATAGTTAAAGCAATCCTGAGAAAAAAGAAGAAAGCTAGAGGCATCACAATCCCTGACTTTGAAACACACTAAAAAGCTAAAGTAATCAAAACATCATAGTACTGGTACCAAAAGACACACAGATCAATGGAATTGAAAGCCCAGAAATAAAACCACCCATCTACAGAAAGCTAATCTTTGACAAAGCTAAGAATATACAATGGAGACAGGAAAAGTCTCCTCAATTGGTGGTGTTGGGAAAACTGGACAGCCACATGCAAAAGAATGAACATAGACCATTATCTTGTGCCATACACAAAAATTAACTCAAAATCGATCAAAGTCTTGAAGGTAAGATGTGAAACCACAAAACTCCTAGAAGAAAATATAGGTAGAATGTTGCAGGAGATCATAGCAACATTCTTGCTAGGCTTTAAGCTTAGGAAAAATAAGTTACAAATGGGTGGCTGAGAATTATGTGATCTGCTGATTCTCATGAATTACTATACCAGATTGTTTGTGCTTTGGAATCAAGGGCTGGAGGGGAGTATTTTATTGAGCATGAAGGCAAGGGGCTTAGGAATGCCGGACCCTTGCAGGAACGGAACACCGTCTGCATAACTTGCTGATTTTTCCTAGGATACTCCCTAAGGGAATGGCCTTGGATAGGGCTGGGGTACGTCACGGAGGGAGGAAGACTAGAACTGCTGAGCTTTGACTTGCATATCCCTGCTGGCATGAGTTCTTCCTATGCTTCTATTTCCTTGCCTATAAATAAATACGTGGCGATCAGAGGGACCTCACCTCAGTCCTTGAGCCTGATGGTCCCCTGTCCCATTGAATAATATAGATTGTGTCTATTATATAGATTGTATTCTGTCTATTAATTCCATCCGCCCCTTCAGCTGGCTGCCTAGCTGGTCTCGGCAGCAGTAGTACACTCTTTGACAGTGGTCTTAGAAGGATCTTTCCAAATACCATATCTACTTGGGCAAAGGAAACAAAAAATAAACAAATGAGACCTCATCTGACTAAAGAGCTTCTGCAAGGCAAAGGAAACCATGAACAAAATGACAACTCACCAACTGGGAGAAAATATTTTCAAATCAGATATCCAAAAAGGGGTTAATCTCCAAAATAAATAAAGAACTCATACAACTCAAAAACAAAAAAAACAACCTGATCAAAAAGTGGGCAGAAGATATGAACAGACATTTTTCCAAAGAAGATAGATGTATGGCCAACAGGCATGTGAAAAGATGTTCAACATCACTAATCATCAGGGAAATGCAAATCAAGACTACAATGAGATATCACCTTACACCCGTTAGAATAGCTATAATTACCAAGACAAAAAACAGCAAATATTGGAGAGGGTGTGGAGAAAAGGGAACCCTCATACGCTGCTGGTGGGAATGCAAACTAGTGCAGTCACTGGAAAACAGTATGGAGATTTCTCAAAAAATTAAAAATAGAAATACCATATGTTCCATCTATTCCACTACCGTGTATTTATCCAAAGAACTTGAAATCAACAATTCAAAGAGACTTATGCACCCCTATGTTCATTGCAGCATTATTCACAATAGCCAAGACATGGAAGCAACCCAAGTGCCTAATGACTGATGAATGGATAAAGATGTGGTATACATATACAATGGAATACTACTCAGCCATAAAAAAAGACAAAATCGTCCCACTTGGAATAACACGGATGGAACTTGAGGGTATTATATTAAGCAAAATAAGCCAGATGGAGTAAGACAAACACTGTAGGATTTCACTCATATGTGGGAGATAAACAAATATATGGACAAAGAGAATAGATTAGTAGTTACCAGATAGGAAAGGCATAAGGGGAAAAGGGGCACATATATATGGTGACTGACAAATAATAACGTACACCTGAAACTTCACAATGTTATGAACTATTATGACATCAATTAAAAAAAAAGAAAAGCCACACCCAATCTGTTTCACTGTCCATCCCATCTTGCTGACAAGAGCTTACTGATCCTCAAACGGAGAGAGGATTGTGAGGGTCACACTGGTCCTCACTCCCTCAAAGTGAGTCTCATTCCCCAATCTCTCCTGCCAGTTCATTTCCATCTCCCAGTCTTGTGGCCTTTGGGTTTCTTATGTAAAGTATGTTCTTTCCATGACTCATCTTCTCCATGGCTGACTGTAAGTCAGATCCAGTCTCCTGGAGCTTTCTGTCCTTCTCACAGGATGACTGTCTTGCCTGTGAGAAGCACTCTTCTTTGAACTCTGAAGAATTTTTAACTGAGGGCCACGTTATTTCATCTACCTATTCTCATCAATGTTTCCATTTGGATCCCCAAGCCAGAAGACACTCATCCCTTACTTTCTAAAATTATTATTTTTTTCTTTTTACTAATCCACATTGAAACAGTGTTGGCAAAGTCCTCAGTCTTGCTCTGAGGATAGCTGGCCAAACTGCTGCTCCACAAACAGTGGGATATTCAAAATTCACAACCATTGTTCAAAACTCTTTGTCCACTCTGATCCTTACCTTCAAGGATTCCCCCATATGAATGAACTACGTTAGCAAATGTAACTCTTAACATTCATGAGAAAGCATTCATGAGCTAATAGTTTCTAACCGCTAGCCAATAAGGAAATCATAAGGTGAGTTTATATATGAAAATTCTGATTTCACTTGCCAAAATGGGATAGCTCAAATGAAAAGAAAAAATGATGTTTTCAGTCTATTTCTCTAAAAGAGGTGTTTGGAGTGCTTTTTTACATTCTCCTCAGGTGTTGGGGAAATAACGTAAATTTCGCAGGTTAGTTTCAGTGCCTGAGATGGTTGTAGCATTAAGATGCATTTAGCTGCAAATAACAGAATCTAGTCTCACAGGGCCTTAAGCAACAATAATGTTCAAGGTTCTCACCTAACAAGAAGTCTGGAGTAGGCAGTCCCAGCAGCACGATGATGTCATGAAGGACCCAGTCTCTTCTCTATCCTTATGTTCTGCCATCTTTTACCACCTCATGACTACTACACGTCAAGTACAAGTCCTCGCAGGGCTGCATTCAAAGCAGGAAGGTAGCGGCTGGAGTGAAAAGCTTTCTCCTTGTGAAGTTCTGTGTTTTTTTTTCCAGGAAGAACAATTTCAGGAAGTGTCCTAGAAGACCTCTCCTTTGTCTCATGGGTGAGATATGGGCCACAGGCCTGCTCTTAGAACATTCGCGGGCAAAGGGAAATGAGATAAACACAGTCACAATCCATTCCCTTGTGGACGCGTGGGGCCTGTCTTTCTTGACTTCAAGGGCTCTCTACCCAGCCCCCAAACAAAAAGGGGCTTTTTTTAGCCAGGAAGAAGAGGTATGTGAGTAGCTCGTGGGCAAAATGTAAGCAGTGACTGCCCTGTTGCTGGGGAAGTGATCAAGATTTTTAATATTCTCCCTGGTCTTGCCACTTTATATGGTACTGAGAAATAGAAGCAACATGGAGATTTATTTTATTTAGATTAGATTTATTTAACCATGTAGTCACCTGGTTAGGTCATAGGAGCCTTTTGAAAACATAGTGCTACCAGATTAATTGTTTTGAATCACTTCAAAGGGATTTTGAGAGGCTTAGCTTGTCAGTTTCCCAGAGGCCCATGAGATTGCGTTTTCTTTCTGATATGATAGGACATCTGAGCAACTGAACATGAGACATTATGGGAACAATAAAATCATTGTTGTTAGTTTCAAGGAAGTACAGATACTCAGACTCAAATTGGACTTGGGGATTGACTAGTTGGCAACTGAAAGTTATGCTTTCAAATTATTATTGAACGTTCCTGAATTATTGATTGGGGGCACATGAAAAGCTCTTAACTTTTTTCCAAATTCACGATTTCGGAAAGTGGTCACATGAATTTTGATGTACGGAATGAACCGTGCTGTAAACTTCTGAGTCTCTCTTGGCATGCAAACCTTAATATGTCTGTATTCAATTTCAAGAGAAAATTATGAAGCTGAAATCAAATTACGTTCACCAAGAAAACTCAGTATTCCTGGAAGTTTAGAGGTGAGTCTGACCCGAATCCTAGGGAGATCCCGAAATTTCTAGCAAGGTGAGCAATATTTGACAGTTTACTCTTCAAGAAAGGAATAAGGATGAAGACAAGAACTACAATCAGTTCTACCAACTAGAATTGGAACCGTGAACTCTCCCCAAAAATGATATCCCAAACTCAGTTAATTAATACCTAGAGACACCAGGTCTCACCAGCCTGTGGATACAAATGAAGTCATGCTAATGTTAAATAATGCTTTGTTCCCTTTGTTGTCATACTCTTCTTTACACCCTAAAAGTTTCACTCAAATAGTTCTGGGAATTTCCAAAAAGGTACGTTACATGTACGTGCTCACACAGCTCTTTGCTAGCCATGCTCATCACACAGCGTCTATCTTGTCTTTCTTCTCCTGTTCTGACTCCACGCTGCCTGCAAAATAACCCTAAAGGGCCTCTCTCTTGCCTCTGCTTATTGTAGCCATTTTGGGATCAGCAGTGCCTGTGCCAAGGAGACTATTTTTTAATGCATACCAAACTATCAGGTCTCCAGGCGAGGCTAGACTTTGGCTCAGTGAGAACAAATGCCTTACCATGACAAAGGTTTATTTCTCACTGACACAGAATCTAATAAAGAGCTGGGCAACCCTTTAGGGCAACTATTTTCCATGTAGTAACTGAGCGATTTAGGCTGAGGAAGCTTTCATAGTCCTGTAGCTGTCCCATCAGGAGCAGGAAACCTCCCTGATTAATGCAGGAGGCTTAAAGAGACACTCACCAGATAGAGGACTTAATGGTTACTCGCTAGCTCTTCTCTGCTTCCAAGTGCAGGTGGTCAGAGCCATGGCTCCACTCAACTGGAAGAGGGCCCAAAGGTGCAGAGAGCTCTTTCATGTGTGTGAAAGGGGAGAAGAGATTTTGCTGAACACTAGTAATATCTACGTTACAGATCACAGGTTTACAGGTTTACAGGTCAGTCCTGGGTTCTATGAAAAACTGGAAACAAGGGCCCTCTCTCCAGCTCTGTGCTCTGTTTTGTCACCTGATCTTGGAATCAGTACTGCCTATGCCCAGAGTCCCTAAAACTTTCTCATGAGTAAGCGCTAGTCCTAATTTCTCTTTCTAAAGGAGCTTCAACATCCTCCAAGAATGGAGGTGAGGAGGGAATGCTGTGCCATCTCTCCCATTCTGACTCATTTTTTTTCTTTTTCATGACAAATTCACATATACCCCTTTTTTCCCAATCCTCCTTCAGACTGTCTGACTTGTTTACTGCTGTATCATAAAGTTACAGCCCAGTACCTGGAACTCAGAAATGTGTTAATGAGTAGATGAATGGATGAGTGGATAAATGGATGGATGGATGGAATGGATAGATGGGTGGATGGATGGATGAGTGGATGGATGAGCGGTTGGATGGATGGATGGACAGATGGATGGATGAATGGGTGGATGGGTGAATGACGGTTTCCTCTCTATCCAAGATGAAGCTCAAGGGGAGCCTGTTTCCACTTTCTGTTTATCCTCTGAACTTCTCCTGTCACCTTGATCCTAGCTGCAGTCCTTCTGTGTTGGATACCATTGTTGTCTCTTTTTGGGCTCCCTTTGGATTTGGACCTCGTTTAAGATTAATTATGGGAATGTCAGAATTTCAGTTTAGGGGTGAAATCCTACCATTCAGACTTTTTCAGGGATTTCTAATTGACGAATGTGCACATGAGAACAATAACCAAATGGAAAATAAAATACCTTTTTATTAACTGATAAATAAGCACCCAATTGTCTCCCAGTACAGAGATCTTTGTTCAGTCAAATCAGATTATGCTGTTTAGGCCTGGAATCCTAAGGAAGTCTTCCATCACTCAGGAGTGATGGAAGGATCTGGAACAGACCAGATGCAATTTATACACAAATGTAGAACAGAGAATTGCCTGGCTCTGACCTAGTATACTGCACTAAGGGGACTGTAATTGCAAAAGGGGGAACATCAGCTTAGAGACTTGATATTCTAGTAAAACGTGCTTGGTAACTGCCCTGTGCTTTGAGCACTTGAGTAACTAATTCTTTCTCCCTCAGGAAGAAGCTAGCAAGAAGGGTAGAGGGTGTGGGAGCAGCAGAAATGCTCCCTCCCCTACAGTCCAAGACAGAAATGGGAGGAGAGCTGGCTGGGAGTTCTCCATCTCCTTCCCTCTTACATGACTAGCTCTTCGCTCTTCAGCTTGAATGCCATCTTCACTCCCCCCTTGCCCTTCAGTCCTCTCCCCACGGTCACACCCACTCCACTCCATGACAAACTGTCTCCAGAACTCCAGTCTAGGCCAGTCTTCTCACTCCACTACACCTGCTTACTAGAAAGGCAAGTTCAAATTCTAGGCTTATTACTGCACTTTTGTATAAAGTCCTTTTTTTAAAAAATGCAAAACTTCCTATCTGTTAACACTGGTTTATGGATAAACTTTTTTTTGCCTACAGATGGATTTCTGATCAAGTGGTCCATCATTGACAATTCTTGGCAATCTGACCACAAGGAATGGCCTATAGCTAGATTCTGCAGCTGAGCTGGGATCCGCCTCTCCTTAACATATTTGGTATAAAATAACAAAAAGTCATCTAGAATAATGAAAAGAAATTTTGTGAAAAAAAGGCCATGAAGTATTGCCCATAATATAGACAGTGTGGGAAGAGAAACTTTGGTTGAGGCAAAATCAATATTCTCCTGCTAGCTTCTTTCTGTCAACCTCTCCCACTGTCTCCCAATTATATGCCATCATCTCCCCCATTCACCTTCCCTTCTGCTGGCCTGAATAAGTGTGAATAGTCACCGTTTATGCCATAAATATCAGCCTATTTGGATAGTTCTTTGTTAGTTAACAAAGATCTTCTTCGCTTCCCACTCATAGTGCTGTTTATCGAATAGTTCTGTCAACAAAATTTTAGAATAGATGGAGTGCAAAATGCCTCAAAACATTCTCATTACTGCAGAAACTTTACAAGAAAAAAAACTGAAGTGGTTAAAAGACTTATAAGTAGTTCCACAGACACTCCACCACAGAAGATGGCCAATAAGCACAGAAAAAGATGCTCCAGACTATCAGTCATCAGGGAAAGGCAAATTGAAACCGTAATGAGATACTACCACACTCCCTCTAGAACGGCTAAACTTTTTTAACTGACCATATCAAGTGTTGGTGAGAGTGTGGAACAACTAGACTCTCTTGCACTCCTGGTGGTAATGTAAAATGGTATAGCTGCTTTGAAAAACAAGTAGGCATCTTCTTGGAAAGTTAAAAATACACCTATTGTTTGATGAGATCCAGCCATTCCACTTCTAGGTATTTATCCCAAGAAAAATGAAAACATATGTCTACAAGGAGACTTGTACATGGATATTTATAGAGCTTTCTTTGTAATAGTTAAAAACTGGAAACCACTCAAATGTCCATCAGCAACAAATGGATAAGCATACTGAGGAATATCCATATAACGGAATACTACTCAGCAATGAAAAGGATGAATCTCAAAATAATTATACTGAGTGAAAGAAGCCAGACCAAAAAAAGAGTATGTATTGTATGATTCCATTTAAATAAAACTCTAGAAAATTCACACTAATCCCTATGGTGACAGGAAGCCAATCAGTGTTGCTTGGAGGTGGGGTGGGGTAAGGTGGGGAAGAAGAGTTTATAAAGATACATAAAGAAACATTTAGAAGTGATGGATATGTTCAATATCTTGATTGCAGTGATGGTTTCATGGAGGTATACAACGTCAAAACATCAAATGTTGTACTTTACAAATGTGCAGTTTATTATGTCAATTATATCTTAATTAAGTTGTTATTTAAAAAAGACTTAACATGAGTTACCTACCACCCCACTGCGATTTTATCTGTTAGTTTATAGTCTCTCTAAAGACTTATTTCAAAAAAGGCCAGGTGTAAGGGGGAACAAAAAGAAAAAAATGGAAAAAGTCTTTAAAATCTGCTAGATCATCTGATCTCTAATGCCTACTAGCTATAACATTTTATGAATCTAAAGTTCTATAAATGAGTTTGGTAATATACTGTCTCTTTGATTGAAGATGACCTCATATTAGAAGACACACCATTATCTCTAGGTTTTAATCGCTTTTTAGGAGGAACAAAAGCAGTAGCAGTATATTAAAAGCATACATTATAAGATTCACTCCAGGTTCAAAAACATTAAAAAGTATGATTTAGAATCGTCACTGTAGCACGTGGTCTCAGGGTTGGAGCAAGGGATGTGCAGGGCCTGTCTCTGCAAACTCGAGGTGCCCAGATTGCGGTCTCAGCACCACAGCTAGCCTCAGGCACTGTGTCCTGAAAGAAGCAGCCATACACTAAAACCCCAAACTTCACACCTTGCACAGGTTTTTCTCTTTGCCCAGAATCTGTAGAAGCCCCAATACTAGGGTTGTATCCAGAATCCATCTCACCTTTTAAAAATGTAAATTGGTTTTCATTCACTCATTCATTCAAAAAAAATTTATTGTCCACTTACTGTTCTAGGCTCTGGGAACAGAGCAAGAAACAAGACAGATGCGAGTCCCTGTCCTTATAGAGCTTATATTCTAGAAAGGGAAACAGATTTTTTAAAAGTATACAAATAAAATAATAATATGGTTTCAGAGGATCTAAGTGCTATAAGAAGAAACAAAGCTGTTTAAGAGTGTAGAAGCTGTGTGGGCTATTTCTGATAAGGTATCGTGAAGGCTTCTCTGAAGAACCAACATTTAAGTGGGGACAAAAATGATATGAATAAGCTATGTAAATATTTAGAGTATAGGATGCCAGGCACAAAGGACAGCACATTGCACAAGCTCCTGAGGTAGACATAAGCTTAGCTTGTTTAAAGAGCAACAAGAAGGTCAATGTGGCTGAAATACAATGGAGGGGGAGTGGTCAGAGATAAGGTAAGAGAAGGAGGCTCTCTTAGGCCACAGTAAGGAGCTGGCATTTTATTCCTAGCGTTATGGGAAGCTATCAGAAATTTAAGAAGTTTCTGAACCATCCACTGAATCATCTGGGTATAATGTTGACGTCAGCATTCTTAACTAATCTCTTGCAGACTCCCAGATTCCCTCTGTCACAACTACAGAATACAAAGGTACAGAGAAAACTGTATTTGTGCTAGAACTCAAGGAAAAGGGCCAGTCACACACAACAGACGTAGGGGAATTTCTGCAAGATACGGTGCAGAAGGGACTGGTTTGAAAAATGGCCAATCCTACCTACTGCAACTCATCCCTAAGAAGGAACAACTAACCAAGTGACCTGGATGCCAGCAGAACCCATCCATATCCTCAGGGGTTAGGGCTGGAGATGAAGGTGTAGCAAGAGATGGTCAGAGGGTGTATCTGGACCCAACCAACCACTCCAGGACAGTTTACCTGGCGCTGGAGGCACCCTATCTTACACCACTAACAAAAATTAACTACAAATGGTTTAAAGACTTAAACGTAAAATCTGAGACCTTAAAACTCCTAGAAGAAAATGTAAAGAAAAAGCTCCTTGACATTGGTCTCATCGAGAGTCTTTTGGATGACACCAAAAGCACAGGAAACAAAAGCAAAAATAAACAAGTGGGATTACATCAAACTAAAAAGCTTCTACACAGCAAAGAAAACAATCAACAAAATGAAAAGGCAACCTATGAAATGGAAGAAAATATTTGCAAGCCATATACTTGTTAAGAGGTTAAGATACAAAATATGTAAGGATTGCATACAACTCAATAGCAAAAACAAAATAATCCAATTTTAAAAATAAGCAGAAGACCTGAATAAACTTTTTTCCAAAGAAGACATACAAATGGCCAACAGGTACATGAAAAGGTGCTCAATATCACTAATCACCAGGGAAATGCAAATCAAAACCACAATGAGATATCACCTCACACCTGTTAGAATGGCTATCATTAAAAAAACAAGAGATTGGGACCAGCCCAGTGGCCCAGCAGTTAAGTGCGCACATTCCTCTTCGGTGGCCCAGGGTTTGCCGGTTCAGATCCCGGGTGTGGACATGGCACCACTTGGCAAGCCATGCTGTGGTAGGTGTCCCACATATAAAGCAGAGGAAGATGGGCATGGATGTTACCTCAGGGCCAGTCTTCCTCAGCAAAAAGAGGAGGATTGGCAGCAGATGTTGGCTTAGGGCTAATCTTCCTCGAAAAACCAAGAGATAGCAAGTGTTAGGGATATTGCGGAGAAAAGGGAAGTCTTGTTCACTGTTGGTGGAAATGTGAACTGGTACAACCACTATGGAAAACAGTATGGAGGTTCCTTTAAAAATTAAAACAAAACTGCCATATGATTCAGCTTTAGGGAACTGGAATTGGCCACCCCAAGATATGTCTCTTTGGCATGAGGATTATTTTGGGCTGGTTACTTTTAAAAACTGCAGACAGGAAAGAAACTCTGAAAAGTAGAATTTACTTATCCTTTGTTAAGAGACATTTACATTTGTAAAGGAAATCTCCGTCTGTAAAGGTGTCTTCCTCTCTGTACCAGGAAGAAGGAGGGATGACCTTATCTCTAGAAACTCTTATCAACATGGAAGGCAAGGACTGAAGTCTGCATAATAACCTGACTCTTGTTTACTGTGCTTGTGTGGTAATGTCCCATGATTGATGTCCCATGTCCCACCCCCAACATACTCCTTTGTCTTTAGCTAAAGATGATATTTAAGGTGGTGGCTTCAGCCATTTTGGTGAGTTGCTCAGTTTGGCTGAGCATCTCCCATGTATACATGTTATAAAGCTTTGTTTAATTTTCTCCTGTTATTCTGTCTCACTTGAATTTAATTCGTTCTCTGGCCAGAAGGACCCAGAGCAGGTAGAGGAAATGCCTTCTCCCCTACACAGCAATCCCACTTCTGGGTATACATCCAAAGGAATTGAAATCAGAATCTCAAAGAAATATTTCCACTCTCATATTCATTGCAGAATTATTCACAATAGCCAAGACATGGAAGTAATCTAAATGTCCATCGACAGATGAATGGATAAAGAAAATGTGGGGTATACATACAATTGAATATTATTCAGCCTTAAAAAAGAAGGAAATCTTGTCATTTGTGATAACATGGATGAACCTGGAGGACATTATGCTAAGTAAAATACTCTAGACACAGAAAGACAAATACTACATGACACCACTTATAAGAGGAATCTAAAATAGTCAAACTCATGGAACAGAGAGAATCGAATGGTGGTTTCCAGGGACTGGGGGGAGCAGGAAACTGAAAGGTATTAGCCAAATGAGATGAAGTTTCAGTTATGTAAGATTAATAAGTCCTTGAGATCTATTGTACAGCATAGGGCTGACAGTTAGCAATAGTATATTGTATAATTTAAAATTTGCTAAGATCTTATGTGAAATCTTTGCTAAGATCTTTTGTTAAACGTTATTATCACACACAAAAAGTAACAATAATGAAAGAGCTGGGGAGGAAACTTTTGGAGGTGATGGCTGTGTTTTTGTCTTATATAGTGATGGTTTCATGGGTATATACTTATCTCTAAACTCATCCAGTAGTATGTATTAAATATGTATAGCTTTTGTATGTCAAAACATAAACAAATAAAAGCTAAATTAAATGAAAAAAAATTGTCCATATTTCCCTTCATTTGGATGTCTCACAAATTTTGAGAGAGTCCATCTTCGCTTTCCATGTGAGACGATCAGAGGCTATCTGAGGCCTCCTCATGTAAGAGTGTGCAAATAGAAACATTAATTCACTATAAAAATAAATGATGAAAAGAAGGGAATCAATCTAGGAACAAGAGAAATATCTTCCTATAAAATATAGTTGCTGCCACAAATAAATTTTAGAAAATTTCTAAATCAAGTGTTTGCAAGATTCAAGAGGACCTTGAATCTACAAATCATGTAGTTATGAAACAATGATGAAAAAATTAGTAAAAAGAATAAAATGAAAAGATCTAAATATATCTGTTGGTTGTAGTGATTTTGATAAGTATGTCTAGGTCCCAAAGTTCTGAACCCTGTCCTGCCAACTCCTTTCAATCCCTTGGCATAGGCCACTCCCTCAAGCACGTGCGCAAGCGACAAAGTAGGGCAAAATCATCCCCAAACCCTGCTGTCATCATCCGTGTGAGTCGGGTTAGACCGTGTGACTAGTGCCTAGATGTGGCATCCTCCTGCCTGGGGGACTTCAACTCTGGTTCTTGCTTAGTCGTCTAACTGGAGGAAGCAGTTTTTAAATGGGGGAGGACCCAGAGTCCTCCTACACTACTGGCTGCACGGGAGCCAAGAGAGAAGCAATTCAACAAGAAACATCTAAAAAGAGAGACCCCCAAACCAAGAGGCATGGGAGCATTTATCGTAACCCAGTTCTACTTAAGCTGTCTTTATCCTTCAGACTAGATGTGCTAATTCTTTTCAGACCTCAGAGGAGAAAGCCTTCAGCACCCCTCAGAAGATGGAGCGTGTGGCCTGCACTTCCCCGTCCTGTGCTCCTGTAGGCTTCACCGGGATCTGGAGACCCCCTCACCACCTTGAGCGTAAACACCTCTCTTACAGCACTTAGCGCATTGCATTATCTGCTACAGCTCATCTTTCCCTTGCCTGTGTGAGCTGAAGGAAACCAGAATATGTCATCCCTAAAAGTGCCACTTTCGCATAAAGATTATTTTGAGTTAAAGGCACCCAAAACCCAGCATATGCTGGTTTTTTTTTTTTTTTTTGTGAGGAAGATTGCCCCTGAGTTAACATCTGTTGCCAATCTTCCTCTTTTTACTTGAGGAAGATTGTTGCTGAGCTAACATATTCCTCTACTTTGTATATGGGACACTGCAACAGCATGGCTTAAAGAGTGGTGTGTAGGTCCGTGCCCGGGATCCAAGCCGTGAACCTCAGGCTGTGTGCAGCTTAACCACTACATCACCGGCCAGTCAGTCCCCTGATCTTCCTTTTTATTCCTGAAAGACTGAGATGAAACTCCCATGTGAAAGATGTCCTCCCTACATGGGGAGGAAAGAAAAATTTTAATCACTAGAGACAGAAGATGAGGCTGAGAAATCTGTGCAAACAAATCTTGTTAAACTAATCTTTATCATCCTAGTCTCTTCTCCACCTTTAACTGCCCTAACCCAGTCCCTTTTAATTGTCACATTTTTACAATTTACTACTTTTGTCCAACTTAGTCTATAAGGGTTGGGTTCTAACTGCTTCTTTGGGTCTTTTTCCTGTGGGGCCTCCCACGTACATGAAAATATCTATACACTTGTCTCCTGTTAATATGAGGCTGTTAATATGTTAATATGTTTTATGTTGATTTAACTCTCAGGCCCAGCTGGAGACCCCAAGAGGGCAGAGGTAAAGTTTTGTCTTCCCTACAGCCCCTCAAGATAAGACTATTGACTGAGCTGGTCTTTTCCATCCTTTGGAGCAATGCCTGCGACCCAGTGGGCCCTCAGCAACTGTATTTGGCAGAGGAATGAAACCATCTGTGAGAAACGAAAGATATTAACATTCCCGGGATGACCAGATTCTATCTTGTAATGTTCAATCATTTCTCCTGCTTTCTTTTCTGTTTTTTTTTTCCTCCATCACATATTATAATTAACAATTTATATGGCCCTCGCACACGCAATATTGCATTTAATTCTCACAGTTCTGTTGGGAGCAGATATCTGCCTACATTTCCTAGATGAGAAAACTGACCTTTGAACAGGTGAAGTGAGTTGTTCAAGGTCACATAGCCAGAAGGAGTAGAATGAAGAAACTAAGCTAGGTTTTCTGACTTTAGACTCCATGACCTAATTTAGGTCACTTCACTGTTTTTCTTTGGATTATTTGGAAGCTTTAGTCTTAGTTTAATTGTCTGCAATAGCATGCTTGCACACACACACACACACACACACACATGCACATTGCACATAAATTGGCAAAATGAAGATCGCTTTCTCTGGCTCCCCTTATTCCTGTTTTGTAAATATGATCACTGATTTTAAAAGATTCAAACAAAATAACACTGGTTCTCAAACTTGATTGCAGGTTGGAATCACCTGGACCTCACCCCAATGATTCTGACCTTATTGGTCTAGAGGGGGCTGAGCGTTCAGATTTTTAGTGTGCTACCTACGTTGAGAACCACTGCAGTACAGGAGAATGTAAAGAAATGAAAAAAAAACCCTAACACTACACTCAGATATAACCACCACTGTTAAGATTTTGGTGACTGACTTTTTTCATAGAAATACACACTCAATTATACAAAACCAGGATATCATACAAGTTGTTAGGTAATTTGGTTTCTTTACCCACATCCCCCCGACTCCCAACCCTGCACCTTGTGTGTATAGCACATACATAGATTTTAATGCATTTTTAGTATTCCATTGTATGAATGTAATACAATCACTTTAAAAATCTCCTACTGATGGATGTTTACATATTTTTAAATTTTTTCTGCTAAAATCAGCACTGCAAAAAACGCCCTTGTGCATACTTTTATACCACTAGGTTTGTTATATCACTACTATGTATTTCTGCAGTCTGATTTATGTTTCATTATTATATTCTCTCCCCACCTAAATTAAGGAAGGAAGGAAGGAAGAAAAGGAAGGAAGGAGGGAGCGAGGGAGGGTGGAACAGGGGGAGGAAAGAAAGAAAGAAGAAAAGAAAAAAGATATGAAAGCCAAGTTCGAAAAACAGAAGACCTGGCTCTCTTACATATTTCCTGGACTAATTTTAGAGATGACACATATTGGCCCTTTTCAATGTTGACTTCCAAGCATGTCATTGTGTGGAAGATAAGGCAAAGTCCCGTTTCCTGGTTCCTCTATGGCCCATTTTCTGTAGCGAGAGGATGAACATTCAGGAGGCAACAAGCCAGGGATTCTCCAGAGGCAGGTTTCCCAGCAGGGAGTCCATTAGCCACAAGAGGTCACTAGGGGATAAAGGACTGCTGCTTCTCTGAGCAAACTCTTCCCAGCAGAGCACAGCAGTTTTCAGGGTGTCTGTTGGTGACGGCAGGAATCACAGGGACAGAGTGAACTCATAGGATACCAGGATTCCGGACTTACTGTAGACATTGATTTTCGAGATGTAAAGGAAAACATTTCTTTTTCCCAATCACACCACCAGCCACTGTTTGAGGAATTATCTTGCCATCACAGAAAGGTTGTGGAGAGAGAAGTGGTTAAGCACACAGGCTTCGGAATCACATATACTGGGATCATATCTGGGCTCAGTGTGACCTGGAGCAAATTACACAAGCTCTCTAAGCCTCCATTTCTTCATCTGGAAATGGTGATGATGATGACACTACCTATCAGATGCAAGAAATATGTAAAATGCTTGGTTCATGTTAAAGCTAAATAAACGCTAGTTGCTTTGGTGTCTACCATTGATACTGGAGGGGAGATGAGTACAGTTTGGGGCAATTTAAGTTAGAGGTGGTGGAACGTTAAAAAGGAGAGAACAGCAAGAGCAGAGTGAAGCATCTGCACTCATACACAGCTTATGCGGGATTCCTAGACACACTCTTGGCTACGCAATCTGGCAGTATGTTTTGGGGTTTTTTTAGATAGATTTTATTTTATAAACAAAAGAGCTTCTTTTTTTGTTTTTGGTGAGGAAGATTGGCCTTGAGCTAACATCTGTTGCCAATCTTCCTCTTTTTATTTGAGGAAGATTGTCCATGAGCTGATGTCTGTGCCAGTCTTTCTCTAAGCCAATCTTTCTCTATTTTTGTACGTGGGACGCTGCCACAGCATGGTTTAATGAACAGTGTGTAGGTCCATGCCCAGTATCCGAACCAGTGAACCCTGGGCCGCCAAAGCGGAGCATGCAAACTTAACCACTACACCACCGGGCCCACCCTCACAAAAGCACTTTTATAAGAACTTTCAGAAAATGCTACTATAGATATGGATCAAGGAGAAAAACATGACAGAAAAGTACATGGGTAAAATGAAGTTGTGTCTACGAGATGCCAAAATATTTAAATGAAAAATTTAGTAGGTTATCTGGCTAAAACTTGGCATCATGCAAAATTTCTAAAAGGACTTTCATATTTACTTATTCATCTTCATCACACATCTGCTGCCTTTACAGTATTCCATTCAGCTAGTACAAAGGTCTGGTACTTAAGCTCCAAGAGCCTGTGGAGGAATATGAAATATTTTAACTCTCCTTCCTAATGAAAACACTTGAAGCACCTCCCTACACGTATTGCACTTTTTCCCAAAAATAATTGATTTGGAATCAATACGTACAATTCTCTAGTCAAAATGCTCTAGATTACTGGACACTTTGACCATATGGGCCACGCTGGAGCAACAGATGCAACTGGCAATATGGGATTTTTTTTAGCAGTTACTCAATGATTTTATTTAACCTTCAGCAGTGACTAATGAACGCTTCAAGCTAGCACAGGACTAATGTGCTTCACACAGAATAATGTCTTCATATTACATTATCAATTGACTAGCAATATGTTTCGAGGACTAAAAGTGTTTGCAATAGTCAGTGTACAAAGTGTGACAAAAGACATCCCAAAATACAACAGCTTAAACTAGGTAGTAACATATTCCAAGCTCACTTAATATCTGGCAGGTAGACAGTCCAGAGCTGGCTTTATGGGTGTTGGACCTGTGCAGTCACACAGAGCTCCACTCTCAGAAGGGGCCACAGCTTGGTTTAATGTGCTGCTGTTGCCATCTAGAAATTCTTAATAATTTTATCTTTGAATTTGTGTTTTGTACGTAAAGCCCAATGGAACAATGGAACATGCCCGTAAGCCGAGAAATATACCGGAAGTGTGTCTGCCGTTCCTTGTGCTCCATTTGCACATAGTGTTGGCAATGCTCTATGAGCACAGAATTCCAGTGGACCTGCAATGCATGGGAGTTCGGGGAGACTCACAGTGAATACACGTTAAGTGTGTTATGTCTGTGACTAAGTAAGGGGCTGGGGGAGCGCATGGACTGCCCTGGGAGGCCAAGCCTTCCATTTGACCCAGAAATTGTTTCTAATCCAGAAAGAAAACGATAACTTTCTAAGAAACATGTACAACCGAGGAAACATCACATCCTTTCTTACTTGTGTTCCTTCCCTGTACTAACCAGCCACTTACATTGAAAATGATGACACAGAAAGACAGGGAAACGTCTAGTCCCTTTTCCTTTAGGCTTTCCTTACTCATCAGCAAGCTGAAGACAGAGAATGTTGACAGGATATGTGTGTATCGAGAAGTGAAACAAAAATAGTTGAGTTAGCTTTGTGCAGAATTTCTACTCTTCTAGAAAGAATAAAATACATATGTATATATGACCAAAACACAAGTTGTGTAATTTTGGTGATTCTGCACACGAGTTAAATGCTCTTATATGTACGTGCATTTAAAACTGGCATTGTGCAATACAAAGATAAACGGTAAAAATTCACATTACCGATCTAAATCTTGGTTATTTTTTACTTAGAACAACATTAAATAGCAACAAAAAATACCATGAGAAATCAAAAGAGAGAGAGAGAAATCAAAATCAACCATGGAAGAAAGAGAAAACTTTACATTTTATTGCCTTTGATAGCAGTTCTCCGCTACTTTTTGAACAAGGAACCCCACATTTTCATTTTGCACTGGGCCCCGCAAATTATAGCTGGCGCTCCTACTATCTTCAACCTGTGGTTTCCACTTGTGGGTTCAATGTGACTGCTTCAGCTTTTGTCATCTTCCAGCCAGTGAAGAGCTGGAGAAAGACCAGGGAATTGAAGCACGATTCGTTTATGTGCCCGCGCCACTAGACTCAGATCCCATCTGTCAGAGCTTAGTCACTCAGCCACATCGAACTGGAGGTTGGTGGCTAAAATATCTTTAGCCACGCAGCTGTACACCCAGCTGAAACCCTACTACTTTAGAAGAAGGGGAAAATGGATATTGGAGAACAATTTGCATGTAGCCACAGTATTCATTCAATTTGACCTGATATTTCCAGTCCTAAGAATTTATCTTAATGAAATAACAGAAATGTGTAAAAAGTTTTGAGTATAAGGATATTCACTGCATCATTTTTTATAGTTAAAGCAAAGAAATTAGAAACAACCCTGGTTTTCAAGACAGAAATTAGTTAAATAAATAAAGGCCTAAATATACGCTGGAAAATTATAGACCTACTAAAAATTATGTTCTCAAAGAATATTCAATGGTATAGGAAAATGCTCAAGATGTACTGGTACATGAGACAAGCAGAATGCAAAACTCTACATACAATACAATTCCAATGCCCGTTTTCAGCTTCATGGGTATTGTCGGGTTTACCATAAGGATCAAGGGAACAAGACAATAGACCTCACAGAGTAAATTTCTCACGTTGTGTGGACCACAGCCCTGCAGGATCAGAAACTGTACTTTGTTTATAGACTCAGCACAGATTTGTCTCTTAGAATGAGATATTTTAACCAGAATCATAAGATAAATACATACACCAGGAAGGCAATTTTATTCATTTACGATGAGGTATAATAGTGACATGAACTGCATATGTATTATATAATATAGCATTATATTAGATGATAATACAGCCTACAAAGGCAGTTTCAGTGCAGTAACAAAGTAGAAAGTTTTATTCTTAGGGAATTCTCCATGATGATTTTTTGAGACAAGCAGCCAGAGTGAGAAAACAACTATATTTCTCAGAGGACTCTAAACATCCCTCTGTAAAGAAACACGAATAAATCTGAATTATTTTGTAAGTGCTTTTGGTCATGTGACCTTGAAGGAACCCTGGAGTAATATTCCATGGATACATAAAAACCAAAGAAATTAATGGTTTTTTAATCTACATTATAGCAACTGTTTAAAAAATCATTTTAAAAATGGCCAGATTTTGATCATATTTACTATTCTATTTTTGAAAGATGAAAAGATTTAACACATATATCAATTAAAGAAAAATTCTTTTTTGTTTTTTTGAGGAAGATTAGCCCTGAGCTAACTGCCGCCAATCCTCCTCTTTTTGCTGAGGAAGGCTGGCCCTGAGCTAACATCTGTGCCCATCTTCCTCTACTTTATATGTGGGATGCCTACCACAGCATGGCTTGCTAAGTGGTGCCATGTCCGCGCCCAGGATCCAAACCAGTGAACCCCCAGGCAGCCGCAGCGGAGCGCGTGAACTTAACCACTCGGCCACGGGGCAGGCCCCTAAACTTTGTACTTTTTATTCTCTTTGTTGTCTTAATTCACTGTCTAGGACAATGTTGAACAGAAGTGGTGATATCAGGTGTATTTGTCTTATTCCTTACCCTAAACAAAATGCTGCCAACATTTCACTATTGTCTATGATGCTTGATATAGGTTTTTCATAGATACTTTTGTTGATAAGAAGTCTTGAATCACGAGTTTTGTCTAACACTTTTTCATTAAGAGAAGATTATTTTCCTTCTTTAATCTGATAATATAATCACATGTTATTTGATCTTCTCCTGATAAACTACGTTTGCACTTCTGAGATAAATCCATACCATGGTCACTTTTAGAAGTTATTGTATTCAACTAAGACTTTGTTTAGAATTTTTCCATCTGTGTTCGCTGAAGAGATGGGTTGTAATTTTCCTCTTTCATACTGTGGAAATTGAGAAAAGAAACCTTAACTAAATTGGAGTTGGGAAGGTCTGCAGAGGGAGCTCTCATGCCCTATCACACAACAGCAATCACAGCAATTACTAACAGAGGGAGGCTCGATCTTCTGCAGGAAGTAAAACTACATTACTACTGAAGGAGGCTCTCTCTCCCCGCCTGGTAACAGCCCAGCCAATGAGAAGTGCAGCAGATCAGCCAATGAAAAGCTGTGGCAGCCCTGAACTGTTACTTTCCCCCAATGGACTTCCACTTAGAACAGCCCCTCCCTACTCCCCTTTTTCCTCTGTAAAGTCAGCTCCCCTCCTTTGTCTTCTGGATTTGCCTGTGATTTGCCATGGCATGCACACTGCAGATTGCAATTCTTGTGGCTATTCCTGAATAAACTCATTTTGAGATAATATGATAGGCAAATTTGCTTTTTCAAGTTGATGATACTATCTTGTCAGGTTTGGGTTTCAGGTTTATGTTAGTCCCATAAATACATTGGGTAGCATCCCCTCTTTCTGTTCTCTGGAATGATACCGAGTAAATCAGAAGCATTTTTTTTGGTGATTAAAACAAACCAATGAAAGTGTGTGGTCCTAGAATTCTCTTGTGGAAACATCAACTTCAGTTTGTATTTCTTTAATTGTTATTCTATTTCTTCTCGAGTCAATTTTCTTAGTTATATTATTTCAGTAATTGTCCATTTTAGTTAGGTTTTCAAATATGTGGGCAACTAGTTTCTTGATATCCTTGTCAAACTTTTGATACCTTTTTTTTATTCTTAATATTGATAAAGAAAAGAGAAGTCAAAATAATCTTGGCAGAGGGTTAGTCAGTTTATTCGTTTTTTTCAAAGAGTAAATTTTTACCTCTCTTTTGTTTCCACTCATATGTTTTCTTTACATTTATTCTGTTTTCAATTTAAGTAGGATTCTTAGCTCAATTTTTGGTCTTTCTGCTCTTCTAATATAGGGATTTAAGGCAAAAAAAAAAATTCTTTAGGTGCTGCATCCCCAAATCTTCAAGACAAATTATGTCCATTATTTAATTCAAAATATTTTCTAATTTCCATTGTGATTTTCTCTTTGGCCTATGAATTAATCAGAAGTATGTTTCTTTGTTTCCAAATACATGGAGTTTTTCCAGTTATTTTTGTTATTGATTTCTAATTTACTCATACTGAGGTTTGTATAATATAGCAAGCCTCTGGAATTTCCTGAGTCATGTTTCATGGCCTGGGATGTGGTCAACTTTTGTAAATATTCTAAGCACCCTTAAAAATAATAGGTATTCTGTAGTTATCGGATGCAGTGTTCCATTAGGTCGAGCTTGTTAATTATGCTATTCAAACTTTTATCTCCTTAAAAAATTACTGAGAAAGGTATAAGTAAGATCTCCCGTGATCCTGGATTTATGTGTTTGTCTTTATAGTTTTATTTCAATGTAGTTTGCAGTTCTGTTATTAGTTGCATTAAGTATGAAGTAAAAGTTATTTGTTCTTGGTGAATAAATCCTCTTATCATTATGTAGTCACCTTCTCTCTATTTATGCTTTTTTTCCTTAAAACCTGCTTTGAACTTAATGTAGCTCTGTCAGTTTAGTTTGGTTAGTATTTGCCTGGCATAACTTGTTTCATCCTTTTACTTTGAACTTTTATGACTCTTTACATTTTAGCTGTATTGTTTATGAACAGTATATGCTGATTTTTAAAAAATATAGCATGGGGATATATTCATTGGAGGTCTTTATTTACATTTATCACAATTGAGATTTTTGAATTTATTTCTATCATCTTGTTTTGCACTCTCTTTTCTTCTGTTTATTTTTTTGGTTTCTCTTTCTCCTCTTTCTTATGTTCTTCTGGACAGAATACTTCTTTTCTCTTTCATTCTTGAAGCATATTTTCACTGGGTATAGCAGGGTTTTTTAAAATTATTATTATATTGGTAACAGCCCACTTTCTTCTGGCTTCTGTTGTTGCTGTTGAGATGTCAGCTGTTAGTCTGACTGTGGCTCCTTCGAAAGTCATGTTTTCTCTGATCGTTTTAAAGATTTTTCACTTAGTTGTTGTACTACAGTTTCATCATAAAGTATTTAGATGTGCTTAAAAAAAATATTTGTCCTGCTTAGAATTCACTGGATTTCTTGAATCTGTGAATCGATTCATCAGTTTGGAAATTTTTCAGCCATGCTCTTTTCAAATACTACTGCTGCCTATTTTTCGTCTTCTTCTGCTGCCCATGTGGATGTAGTTTAGACCTTCTCACTGATTCCCCCATTTCTGACTCACTCTTCTGTATTTTATCCTCTCTTTCTCTCTGCTTTGTGCTGTATATTTCCTACTGATGTACCTTTCAGTTCATTAATTCTCTCTTCATCTGTGCCTAATCTGCTATTAAATTTATCTATCAAGTTCTTGATTTCAGTTATGTTTTTCAGTTAACTTATCTGCTTATAGTTTAAGGTGTCTAGACACTGTATTTGGAAGTTTATTTGTTGAAATAATTTGGGGCCTAAGATAACATTTTCTTCTCCCAGGAAAAGATTTTTAATTTGCTTCTATCAGATGCTTGGGGTTGTGTAGTGGGGGAAAAGAGGCACATCAAAGCTATATCTTACTCATACAAACAGCATTTCCATTTCCTTTATTAGTGTCTTATTAACTAATTGACTATATCTGCACTCCCTTAGTCATCTATTACTCTGAAGTCCTTGCATATCTTCAATTTGTTTTGGAAGTGTGAGAAGATGATCTGTATCTATATCTATATCTTTATCTACATCTATATATATCTCCAGGGATCTGTCTTAGCAAGTGTTCTTTACCTGGTAATATATTGCTACACTCACACATTTTATTGTGCTTCTTAGGTTAGTTTAGCTGACTATGCTGGCATCTAGAATTATGATTACACATGAACTATACTTTTTAGTAAGCTGCCTGGAGGCACATGGTTTATATGGTTGCTGTTCCTCTTTTCTTGCAAATCCATCTGAGATTTGCTCAGGAGAATAGTGCCTGCTCTTGAAATGTCACATGGGTTTGATTCCAAGGCCAAATCATCAAGTGACTCTGCTTGCCAATGGCCAAGAGGTGACCCTCACCACCTCTGGAATCCAACTCCTTGGAGTCTACCACCACCTGGACCATCGTGTCCTAGTGCACTGTTTAGTGGCCATCTGGCTGGCTTAGCATGTGAATCGAGGACATGCAAAGGGTCAGCATGCCCTCTGTAGAATCCCTAGGCTCTGTGCACTTGGCTCCTCCTTCTCTGCAGTGTGTCCCTGACTCTGCCTGGCACAGAAATAGCCCCTCCCCTCACAAGAGCACAACCTGACCCAGACAGCATCCCTGCCTTGCCCCTAACCCCATGCCAGGCTGGGACAGAGACCTCCACCTCCACCCACCTTCCCCACCTGGTCCTACAAAGACCCCTCACCCCCCACAGCCACATGCCTCCCCCAGCCCCACAGGAACCAGAGTCTCAGCCCTGTAACTTTTGCTTGGCTAGTGCAGGGTCCTCCGGAATAACCCAGCACCTCCTGTAGGCTCCCCATACTGCTGCCTCTTGCCAACCAGCTGAAGCATCTGCTTCAATGTCTGTTCCTGATTTTTTTTTAAATTGTGAATTAAGGTAGATAATTTTCTAAATGAACAAATATCTCAAACTCAAAAGCAATATGACACAACAATAAAATACTAACAACATTGCCATGAAAAATAATAAATAAATAGTCAAAAAAGCACAGTCATCACAAAATGTTAGCCGTTTTATGTAAGTTCTAACCAATGTATAAGTAAGAGGCTACTGAAAAAACTATAAAGTTTTTTCATTATTTTTACAAGATATCATTTCTCTTAGATTATAATTTTTAAAATGGTAGAAAATCAACTAAACTATTGAACTAGTTATGGATGTCAAAAAGGAGATGAGTTATGTCAACTTAAAAAGCAAATTTGCTTGTTATTTTACCCTCAGAATGAGTTTATTTGGAAATAGCCAAAAGAATTGCAATTCAGGACATGAATGCTATGGCAAACCACAGGCAAATTTGGAAGACAAAGGAGGGGAGCTGCTTTTATAGAGAAAACATGGAATTAGGGAGGGGCTGTTCTAAACAGAAGTCCATTGGGCAAAGTAGCAGCTCAGGGTGGCAACAGCTTCTCATTGGCTTGGCTGTTGCTGGCTGGGGAGAGAAATCTTCCTTCAGTAGTAATGTAGTTTTACATCCTGCAAGCTTCCATCTTTTTCTGTTTGGAGTAATTGACATTGTAGGATAGGGGATGAGAGATCCCCCTATAGGCCTTCCTGACTCCAATTTAGTTAAGGTTTCTTTTACTAATTTCCACAGTTACTAAAGAAAACTTTTCTATAATAAAAGAAGTAGATTTTTAAACAGGATTAATAAGTTAAAAATATAATTCAAAAAGTCTCACTTAGCAACATAACAAAAAATTTCTAGAATAAACTTAACAAGAAACCCACAGGGCCAATTAACAAAAGAACTATAAAAATTTAGGGAAGTACAAAAATTAAGTTGTAAGTAGAGTGACATATTATTTTTCTTGATGGTAAATTTTAATAACACATCAATTATTTCTTAATTTGTTTATAAGTTTAGTATCATTTTAATCAGAATGCCCAATTAAGAATTTCATGAAACCATCCTAAAGTTTGTTTGGAAAATTGAAAGGTAAGAAGAGCCAAGAAATCTTTGACGAAAATTGTAGGGGGCACATTCTCCTAGATGTTTAAATGTGTCATAAAGTTCCAATACTTAAAACACTGTTGAGCAGTACAAGGATAAACAAAAATACATCAGTGGAAAAATAGAAACTATAATACATTTGTGTGTGTGTGTACATGCACTGTGCATGCGTGTACATTTATGTATTAATCAAATATGTTATGGATAGCATTTTAAAAAATGCTAAGTTGTTTTAGAAACAGTATTGAGATAACTGATTAATGTAGAAGAACTCTGCATTATGGCTGTCCAACATTTTATGAACACCCTCTTGACATTCTGATCATCTCTCACTTTGCAAGTCAGTCCTATTTTCCCAAAAGAATCCATAAATCAGGCATATGGCTTAGATTCTACATACTCCCCACTCTCACCCCCATGACATCTGATGTGGAAGGGAGCCATGTGAAGGGGCACATTCAGGGAGACTGATCTTCTGGGAAGTATGGTGTCAAGAGTGTTTGCTCCTTTGGTGCAGCCATGTCAGAGTTGTAGGTGTCCCATTGAGTCAGTTTTTAAAGAGTTTTTGCTAGAACTATCCTGCGGTATGGTTAGGTATTTCTTCTAGATGTGCTGACCATGCCTGTCTTGACTGTGTAGCCTATAAGCCGAGTTCTCTGGCCTTCTCAGAAGTCTATGCATTACCAAAATCTTTTAATAAATCCCTTTCTGCTTGAGCTAGAGTAGTGTTATGGACGGAATGTTTGTGTCTCTTCCAAAATATGTGTTGAAATCCTAACCCCCAATGTGATTGTATTAGGAGGTGGGGCCTTTTGGAGGTGATTAGGTCACAAGGGTGGAGCCCTCATGCATGGTATGAGTGCCCTTAAAAGAAGAGACATAAGAGAGCTTGCTTCCTCTCTATGGTCTCTGTCATGTGAGGATGAAACCAAGGATGAAGGAGTTAAAATTTTCCTGGATTAGGATGAAATGGTGCCTGTACCCACAAGGTTGGCGTGGGAAACAAAATAACCAAAGTTTTTGAGCTTCCTTGCAGAACGGCAGGAGGACTGCTGATAAGAGAGTAGTTTGCTAACAGCCCCCCACCTGACTAAGCATCTCACAGGAGCACTGAGAAGCTAAAATGACAGTTGTAAACTTTAGACATCACAGACTAAAAATCCACTTCACACAACACATAGAACCCCCCTAAATCTGCACACATGACCCATAAAGAAATATGACAGACAGTCATGCTTGCACAGAGGACTCTTAAAACATCAGCCCCCAAGGCCACATGCCCTCCCCCCCCCCCCCACCTAAAACTCCAAATAAAAACCCTTGCTTGTAGCTTTTTGGGGATTACAGTGTTAACTGCCCGTTCTCCTTGCTCAGCACTTTGCAATAAAATTCCTACTTTCCTCTACTATATCAGGTGTCAGAGATTGGCTTTCTGTGTGACTGGTGATTGAACTCACTTCAGGTTTGGTAACAATAATACAGTAAGAAGACAGCCATCTGCAAACTGGGAATTGGGACCTCACCAGACCCTGGATCTTCCAGCACCTTGATCTTTGACTTCTCAGTCTCTAGAACAGTGAGAAAATAAATGTTTGTTGTTTAAGCCCCCCATTCTATGGTATTTGTTATAGCAGCTCAAGCTGACTAAGACAAGTAGAGTCCGTTATTTGCATTTAAGAACACGCATAAGAAGAAAATGCATTTAAGAGCGTGCATTGAGAACATGCATGACTCACAATTTACTATTTGGGGGAAAATACATTTAAATTCTTGCCTCAAAGCATTCACAAAAAGAAAATACATCTGGATTAATGAGTAAAATTTTAAAAACCAAAACAAAAAGCAAACATCCACTAAAATGCCAAAAACAAGAACCCAAAGACAAACAAACCTAAAAAGAACTAGCCAAACTTAGTACAATTAACTAACTAACCACTGTGGTCCACACTTGATATTGTAACCAAACTCAATGGATCCATCTCTTGGTGAGTGCAGAGCTGAAAAACACAACCAAGGCTGAAGTGGGTGAAGAAAAAAGATTTATTGCTTGCACAAGCAATGGAGAATACAGGGAATAGCTCCCAAAGCAGTGCCCACCCCACCTCCCTGGGCTTAGTGCAGGTGGAGGTTTTATACACGACAGTGCAGAGGCTATGTTACAACTGTGTAACAAGTGGGCCTGATCAGGGTGTAGTGTACAACAAGTTCAATGCCGTTACATGGCAGGTTCAATGCAACATGCCATTTAGAGCTGGAGCAGTTTGCAGGGGTCCTGCTGCAACCATGTAAGTTTCACTGTAGGATAGCAACATCTGTAAAAACAAGGACATCATCTTCTGAAAAACAGCACATTTAGTTTTCTCCTTGTCTGGAAAACATTCGACAGACTATGTTTAGTTATCGATCAGATTTTCAACAACTCTTTCCTTGCCTGATTTCTGGTCACAATATGGGTAGATCAAAAATCTGTCTCTGAATGAACTAGCAGGCAACAAGAAATGGAAACCTAGCCAGTTAAGCAGTTTCACAATTGTGAGATAAAATTAAACTGATTGCTCAGGAGAACTACCACTATTCTTAGTTCTCAGATCAGACAAGAATTTCTGTCTGAGCACTTTGTAATGAGCACAGCCTGTGATGGGACGATTGGATGACGGCCAGAGAGTGAGTTGCACAGACCTATTTTTGATGATGGCCTTCAGGCAAGTCAGATGGTATCAAACCAAAAGCACACTAGAACTAGTCACCTAAAACGATTCCAGTGGGAAAGGTGTAGGCCTGGGTATGTAATGTGCCCGTTCTCTATACCTCTGATATCATCAAACCGGATGGACTGCATATTCTTCATGGAATTCTCTCCCAATAGTTCTTTCAGATAATCTTTTGATAAATTATTGGGGGACCTGAGCCCAAGTTTATGCTCCTTTCCTGTGGAATAAAGATCTATCTGTATATAAACAATCAAGATAAGTGTGGGACAGGGCCTCTCAAAGGCCAAGAGAGATCCAGGTTACTTCCATAATTTTAAGCTTCCAGTAAGTATATTAAAAATGAAGACTCTGGCAAAGCCAGAGTTACCAAAACCGTGGTAGAATTCGAATGCATACATTTAGCAAAGTAATATTTTGAACACACACATGAAGCAATAACCATATGTATAACTCAGTCGGCGATAACATCTAAACTGAACTTGAGGTCTTTCTCGAACGTGAAGCTCAGACCCTCCTGGCCCTCTGACACTGGTCCTGGTGAAAGTTAAGGAATCTATCAGGATGGGCCTCAGTAGAAACCATTCAGCCTTCACTCAGCAGAGAACGACAGGTGTGGAAGCCAATACAAAAGTTGGTTTACTTCGTTTTAAATGGATGCCTGAAATGCCCAAAACTTGCGGTCGTCACGTTAATAGCCTTTGCTAGACTCTTTCCTTGGCCACGATAAAAATCTGGTTGATACATACCTAATCTAAAACAATGCTATTCCTGGCTTTAACAAGCAAACATGTAAGAAGGTCACTCCTGTGTGGGCTTGATTTTTTACAAACCAGTTTAAAAGAGGTGGATGTCTATGAAAAAACGTCAGGTTTAGAATGGTCCGTATCTTCCCTTGCCTTAGGGTTTAGCTAACAAGGCCACTGTCTGTCCTGGCCATGCCTAGCTCAAGAAAATGCAATTGCATCATCGGGGTATAAAGGAATGCTTGTCCTTTGTTAATTCTTCTCTGGTATTTTCTGGTTCTGTTCCACTCCTACAGCCACAGAGCAGAAGGGCAGGGAGTAAAACAGGCCCATAGGAGGATTGATCCTTATCACAGGTCAGCACCCAACTCTATCCTCTGTTACCCACACAAAACACATACCTGAGGTTCTATTTCAGAGCAGGAAATACTCTACACTCTCCGCTCTGCTCGGAGTGTCTGCATGTGCATTCTTCCCTGACAGTCTCAGAGACAGAGACTGCCTTCCTTTAAACTCATGTACAAGCGGGTTTGCCTCTCTTATGGCCCTCACCACACAACCTTGGAATATACTTAAAAGAGAAGGCAAAATTGTGATGTAATACCGAAAGTGCCATATAAGGAAGACGGACCTTCTTAGAGGAAGGCTTAGGGTTTGTGAGTGGCTCCTCTCTAGCGGAGCAGATGGCCCTGTCCCATAGCCCAGTCAGCTGATTTGTTTGGAGATACAAAGGTTTAGAGGTGAGTCGGGGGGTGCTGCCTCAACTAGTAGAGTAAAAACAATTCAGACCCCTAAGAGCAATCTGTGAGGGAAGAAATGAGGAGGAGAGATGGGAGAGGAGAGGAGAGAAGTGGAGACAGCAGCAGTGAAAGGACACTCCATCTGGTGAGGTGTTTCAAAGGACTTTTAGGAATAGGGATGACTAATGACCAGTTTTAAATTGTTCTGTGGCCACCATGTAATTCCCCTTCCTCTCTGCAAACCTTTAACCATGTCTGCTGTTAAATTAATTAAACAAGGAGGTCATTAGACTGATGTGGCTCTAATGCAATAGAGCGTATATAAGCAAACCAAAATCTGAGCCTCAAGGTTACGAAATCAAAACCTAAGGACAACCAATCACAAACAGCCAACTAGGCGTTAAGCTATAACCAATCAATAATTTCCTTACTTTGTTTCTGCTTTTTCTCTATCAAAGTTTTTCCCCAGCTCCCTTTGACAGAGTGCTTCTAACAAGCTGGTATTGCTCAAATAAATTCTTAAAATTTTAGTATGTCTCAGTTTATCTTTTAACACTGCAAAAAGTGAAATTGTTCGTTTGTTTTTGCTTTTTCATGGAAATCTACTGAAGGAGCCAAGTTTCCCAGCTAGGTCACCATGATATGCACAGGGCTGGTGCACTGGGCTGGGGCGATGACCTGTGTGCTTGACTGAACTGATTCAGTGAAATGAGATGCTCTAAGCCGGAGTGGCCTTAACAACAGAACCCTCCTTGGAATATCCTCCAAATTGAGGAAGGCATTGAACTTTATGGGAAGTTTGAGCCAATCTTATCTGAATCTAAAAAGGCAAGGAGAGATCTGAGATCTGAGTTATACATACCAATTCGTGATCTTGTCTTTTCTCCCCTCCTTCACCCAACAAAGACTTCTACTTTTGCAGAATCACTATAAGCAGCTAACTTGAGAGGTCCAGGATGGAGGAGGGAGAAGGTATGAGGGAAAAGACCCCAGAGACAGTGCCTTTGGGGGCTGGAGAAGAGGAAAGGGCATTGGAAAAATGACTGGCAAATTTACCTGCATGCAGTGTGAACGAGAGCTCTAGCAAGAGGTAGCTGTTTTTTCTGACCATGACATTCGAGAATATAATTATTTTTTAATAAGTGACTGCCTTTTTTTCTTTAAAGTGACTGCTTTTACATTCCTCCCTGGGATCAGAGGGACTCTGTTCTCACTTGGCAAATGGCCCAAAGGAGAGCCATCAAAATGAGCGGCAGAAGGGGCAGGGGGGCCAGGAAACAGGGTGACTGCTGCCCTCTTACCCTCTGGGGGAGCTGGGGCGTCTGCTGCCTTGTCACAATCATTCAGCATGCAGCCTCCTCTGCAGGGGTGCCAGTGAGTGGACGAGGAATTCCCTGGGCTCCCTGCCAGAGATAACTCCTTCCAGCCTCTTATTTGCACCTTTATCTGGCAGCCAGTGGGGCTGAGCACAGCTAGCAGTCAGCTGTAAGGCAGGCGACAGGCATGCCTTGGCAGTGGCGGTGGCAGTGGCACAGGCCAGTCATGCACCTTGAATGGTGCGGCCCAGGGGTGCTGATGAAATCAGCTTGTCTGCCTGCCTGGCAGGGTGACCCTTCAGCCACTCAATCTGCTTCTGACTCCGGAAGCGTGGGTGCATGGCCTTATTCATCTCTCCTCCTTCATTCCCCTTTACACTTTCCTCAAATAATAGTGCCATTTTCTTCCTTCTCAAACCTGCTTCTTTGTCTCTTTCAGTAGAGAAGTCATGTTCTGACTCTGGTTCACAGAAGAGGAAAAAAAGTCTTTCCTCCTCTACTGTTCCCACTACCCTCTGAGGGGATGGGGACCTCTTCCTGGGTGTGAGCATGCAACTTTTAAGATGGAGTCAGGGTCCAGCGTAATTTTTATGCATATTTAACAGAGAGAGCTTTCAAGGGTGGGAGTGAGACGGGAGGATTCAGGGTGAAGGACACAGGAGATGATGAGGTTGGATGCTGTGGGAGCAAAAATTTTGGAACTACTCCTCTTTGGTGACAGAGAGGGAGAGGGCAATTTGGAGAAGGTGCAGAGGAGAGAGGAATGATGATGATGATGATGATTATGATGGTGATGATGATGATGATAGCAATACCTGTTATTTATCCAGTACTTGAGTTTTTCCAGGCATTAATCTTAACCTTTTTTGCTCATTATTCAATCCAGTTCTCCAACGACATCTTTTTGCTGCTGAGAAAACTGAGACTCAAAATGGCTAGAGAGCTTGTCCAAAGTAACACAGCTGGGAAGCTCTGAGCTGGAACTTGGAGCAAGTTCTATCTGACTTCAAAGTTCAAATTCTTAATGACTGAATTATATCGACTCGCCAAGAAAGTTTACGGCTGGACCTTCAGAAGGGCAGAAGGTGGAGTTTGTTGGTGACTGTATTAACTACCTGGGAGGCTGAGTGACACTGTTCTTCATTTTGTGGGAGAGCAAGCGGCACTGAGGTGGTCACTAGGTGAGTGACTGGTCCGCCCTTGGTATCTGCTGGCTGGCTGCCTGCTCCTCAGTGTCTGGGCCTTTTATCCAGCCTTCCAGGAAAGTGTAATTCTGGATCAGGTCAGCCTGGCACTCCTCATTCCAAAAGAGTGCCAAGATGAGATGAAGCAAACCCAAAGAGCAGGGGACTAAGAGACAAGAGGTTAGAACCACCCGGCTCCTTCCATACATGCCAGTATTTTGAAGATCTCTGGTCAATAAATAATCCATTTCTACAGTAATTCCCAAAAGAAAACATTTTATAGTCTAATCTGAGTTTCTTATATTATGTGTTAAAACCATCTCCTCTGTTCTGGGACAAACCATGTATACCAAAAGACGGGCGAAATCTCTGTTCAGATCTTTTGCCCATTTTTTATTGGGTTGCTGGGTTTTTTTGTCGTTGAGATGTATGAGTTCTTCGTGTATTTTGGATATTAACCCCTTATCTGATATATGGCTTGCAAATATCTTCTCCCAATTGTTAGGTTGTCTTTTCATTTTGTTGATGGTTTCCTTTGCTGTGCAGAAGCTTTTTAGTTCGATGTAGTCCCATTTGTCCATTTTTTCTTTTGTTTCCCTTGCCCGGTCAGACATGGTACTTGAAAATATGCTGCTAAGACTGATGTCAAAGAGCGTACTGCCTATGTTTTCTTCTAGAAGTTTCATGGTTTCGGGTCTTACATTCAAGTCTTTTATCCATTTTGAGTTGATTTTTGTGCATGGTGTAAGGTAACGGTCTACTTTCATTCTTTTGCATGTGGCTGTCCAGTTTTCCCAGCACCATTTATCGAAGAGACTCTCCTTTCTCCATCGTACACTCTTGGCTCCCTTGTCGAATATTAACTGTCCATAAATGTGTGGGTTTATTTCTGCATGTGAAATGATGCTCAATGTCATTAGCTATCAGGGAAATGCAAATCAAAACTACAATGAGGTATCACCTCACTCTGGTCAGAATGGCTATAATTAACAAGACAGGAAACAACAAATGTTGGAGAGGATGTGGAGAGAAGGGAACCCTTGTACACTGCTGGTGGGAGTGCAAACTGGTGCAGCCACTATGGAAAGCAGTATGGAGTATCCTCAGAAAATTAGGAATAGATGTACCATATGATCCAGCTATCCCACTGCTGAGTAATCATCCAAAGAACTTGAAAACTCAAAGGCATAAAGATACATGCACCCCTATGTTCATTGCAGCATTATTCACAATAGCCAAGACTTGGAAGCAACCTAGGTGCCCATCAAGGGATGAATGGATAAAGAAGATGTGGTATATATACACAATGGAATACTACTCAGCCATAAGAAATGATGAAATCCGGCCATTTGTGACAACATGGATGGTCCTTGAGGGTATTATGCTAAGTGAAATTAGTCAGAGGGAGAAAGTCAAATACCATATGATCTCATGCATAAGCAGAAGATAAAAACAACAACAAACAAACACATAGCAATGGAGATAGGATTGGTGGTTACCATAGGGGAAGGGGGAGAGGGCAAAAGGGGTAATTACGCTCACATGTGAGGGGATGGACTATAATTAATTGTTGGGTGGTGAACATGATATAATCTACACAGAATTTGAAATATATTATGATGTACATCTGAAAAAAAAAAGAGGAAGACTGGCAACAGATGTTAGCTCAAGGCCAATCTTCCTCACAAAAAATAAATAAATAAAAGAAGAAAAATAAAAAATAAATAAAAAACAATTAGCAAGCCAACCTACTTCAGGCAACAAAACATAAATTCGGTAAAATTGAAAAAAAAAGACAGGTAGTTTGGGGGGAAAAGACCATAGACTATCATGGCTGAAAGAGACCCCCTCCTTTGCTGTATAGATGATGAATTCAAGGTCCCACGATGGCTTTAGAGTCACAGATCTGTATTTCAGCCCCTGTTCTGCTGCTTACTAATGGTGTGATAGTAAGCCAGACACGGGGCCACCTCCCTCCTCTCCAACACGATGCCTAACCTGCTGATGAAGTGGGGATTAGTGAAATATTTTATGTGAAGTGCCCAGAAAAGGCCCTGTAAAGAATAAATGCTCAAGAAACGGTAATACTGCCCCTTGGGCAGTGTCTTCCAACTGTTAAGGGTAGACCTGGGGCCAGAACATTATTTTCTGATTCTTAGGCTTTATGGTTTCCAAAGCATTCATTTAGATGATATCATTCAATCCATGCATCAACAGGGTAAAGACAGCCAGCAGTGGTATTACTAGGCCCACTTTACTCAGGGGAGGGAGGTTGAGCGAAAGAGATTTCCTCCAGTTCCATGGCTGGTCAGGGACAGAACTAGGTCACACTCAGACCTCATGCCTCCTCATCTAGGGCTCTTTCCACTGACTCACAATGCCTTCCCATCTAAAGGCCAAACAGTTTCGCCAAAGAGATAAGGAAGAGTGAAAGAATATCATGCTGAGGGTCATAGATGACATAAGTACCCAGCAATCCTGATTAGATAGTGAGGGAAAGTTGGACTTTGAGGTGATTGAGCAAGAGGCAAAGAGAAAACACTAAGGCAGTAAACAACCCACGGTGAGGGAACATGGGAAAATAGGATTGGTGGTCACTGCGCACCACAGTGTAACTCTTTTCTCTCGCTTGGTAATTCTGAAATCCTGCAGCCCACTCTTTCTAATCCACTCTGCCTCTGCAGCTTCCTAATTACATATGTACATTTCCTCAGACAGGAAAGCCTCAAGTTCTTTATCACATTTCAAGCTTCAGTTTTACTCTCTAGTCCCAAGGGGTTAGATTTGCTAAACCCTAGAATTTGGATACTCTTAAATATGCACAGGCACTCTAGTCTCCGTAGAATATATAGAGTTCAGATTTCCTAGCAATGAAGAGTGTCTAAAAAATCACCATGAGGTGGGGTTGGCCCAGTGGCCGAGTGGTTAAGTTCGTGCGCTTCACTGCAGGCAGCCCAGTGTTTCCTTGGTTCGAATCCTGGGCGCAGACATGGCACTGCTCATCAGACCACGCTGAGGCAGCGTCCCACATGCGACAACTATGAAGGACCCACAACGAAGAATATGCAACTATGTACTTGGGGGCTTTGGGGAGAAAAAGGAAAAAAATATAATCTTAAAGAAAAAAAATCACCATTAGGAAATGGAAGGCAATCTCTGACTCTTCCATTCCCACCTCTACTGAGCCCAAATGACTCTTGACCCTGGGCTTCATTCTGACCCTTTAAAACTATTTACACCCTCAGATTCTGGGTTTTTAAAAAACCTACCACCTCTCTCTCACAAACTGACATTTAATACTCTGAATATACCAAACACCATTGGAGTGTACACTTTAAATAGGTGAATTGTATGGTATGTGTATTCTATCTCAGCAAAACTATTACATGAATAAAATGGCCACGAAAGAATTGAAAACATGGTCTTGAGGAGATATATGTACACTCATGTTCATAGCAGCATTATTCACAAGAGCCAAAAGGTGGAAGAAATCCAAGTGTCCATAGACCAATGAATGGGTAAACAAAATGTGGTATATACATACAATGGAATATTATTCAATCTTTAAAAGGGAGGGAATTCTGACACTTGCTACAACATGGAGGAACCTTGAGGACATTATGGTAAGTAAAATAAGCCAGACACAAAAATACTAATACTGTATTGATAAGGAGATCTGATCGGTGGTTACCGGGGGGGGGGTGGGTGGGGGGAGGGCACGGAGGGGGAAGTGGTGTACCCACAACATGACTAACAAAAATGTACGACTGAAATCTCACAAGGTTGTAATCTATCATAACATTAATAAAAAAAAAATACTAATACTGTATGATTCCAGTTATGAGGTACCTAGAATAGTGAAATTCAGAGACAGAAAGTAAAATGGTTATTGCCAGGGGCTAGGGGCCAGGGGGCATGAGGAGTTGTTTAATGGATATAGTTTCAGTTTTGCAAGATGAAAAGAGTTCTGGGGATTGGTTGCTCAACAATGTGAACATAATTTACAATACTGAATTGGACACTTAAAGATTGTTAAGATGGAGTGGGCTGGCCCTGTGGCCGAGTGGTTAAGTTTGTGCACTTCGCTTTGGCAGCCCAGGGTTCGCAGGTTCAGATCCTGGGTGTGGACCTCGCACCACTCATCAAACCATGCTGAAGCGGGGTCCCACATAGGAGCACTAGAAGAACCCACAACTAGGATATACAACTACATACTAGGGGGCTTTTTTATGTTATGTATATTTTACTGCTATTTTTTTAAAGGAGGAGGGTGCGCCATGTTTCATGTGCAGCATTTCAGGGGAGCTGTAGCCTGGATTCTCACAAAATTCCAAATGAGCAATGATAGAAGAGCTTTCAGAACCTAGTATAGTGTTAGAAGAAATTAACGGTCATATTATGTCTCTTAATTATTTTGAAGTTTTCAGGGATAACACTTATAAGACAGTTACTCCAGACTCTTCTGAAGTCGATACAAATATATTCGTATTTGTATTGATTCATTTATTCAACAAAAATTGATTGCATGCCTCCCGTGCTCTAGGCGTGGTGCTGGTGCTGGGAGACAGTGGGAGCCTTCACCACCCCTGTGCGCATAGGCCTTACTGTCTGATGGACTAAATCAGTTGGTATGGTGCATAGCCTGGTCATGTAAAAATCCAGACTATCTAGACTTTTCTTTCACATTACTTCATAGAGTCTTCCGTGAACACAGCAATAATAACCACCACCACAGCAATCTCTTGGTATTCTTATATACGTTCTCTTATTTGGTTTGATTTGATTCCTGACCTCCACTCTCTCCTCCTGCTTAGATTATAAGTTTCTTGAGAACAGGCCAGTCCTATTCATCTTGTACTCTCTACAAAAGTGTGTCCTGTACAAGACATCTCTGTAGCTAACACAATGCCTTAGATACAGAACCTCAATAAAAATTTTGTGAACTATGCTGAAATAACACTAAGCCTATCTCTGTGACCAAAAAAATGACCGCTGGTTGCACAGTCCTAAGACCATCCCAACCCCCAAAGCAGATTGCAATACAATAAGGAAATATCCTACCACAGGTTAGATAAGGTACTTTTAAATGCCACAGTGACCCAACCGTGGTTCTTCCTTGCATTGTGTAAATGTGGCCCCTTTTTATGAAACTTCTTTCTCTATAATATTACTAATCCTACAGTGAGTGTAACTCTACTATACATGCAATTTATTTGCACATACAGTTTGTTTGTGGACTCAGACTTCATACTGTGCATGAATATATTTAACTCATGGCCTGTCGGCTGGCTTATGTAGATCTCATGTTCACATCAGAAGTATCTAGAGTGAGGCAGGGAGTGGAGAATGAATGAGGCAGTTGTTGGAGCTATTGAGAGTCATGATCATGAATGGTATGTTCTTGTTGCCTATTAGAAGAGTCTGCAGTTGGAGGCCTCTAAATCAGAATTACGCACTCAGATCCAGCTATTTAATGCAAACTTACTGTGTGCTAAGTCCTAGTCATATGTTATTTCATTCATGCTCCATAATCAGTTTCTGATGGAGCCCATTTACCAGCCCATTTTACAGATGGTGAAACTGAGGACAAAACAGGTTGGAGGATTTCCCAATATTTCACAGCCTCCAAGTCCCACGGTCTTTCTATGTATCACAATATCTCAATTTTAAACATTTGATAGAGTTAAGAGACTAATAGGAAAAAAAACTAGCCGGTGGTCTGTGCTGCTCAGGAGTTGCTGTTTCTCTAGCCCAGTAAGCCTTAGCCTTGCTTTCCTGAACTTTGAGTTTCAGTTGCAAACCCTGCAGGTGGCCAAATGCTGATGGCACGGGAGCAGCAGCAGGTGACATTACTCGGGGGCAGGCGTGCTCATGCTCCTCTGACATGCCTGGCTAGTCTGCTGTTCACGTGAAACGATGCCCAGCAGGAGCAGGGCCACCTGGGTCTGCCGACGCATGTGATTCCTCCCTGATTGATGCAGGTTTAAGGTCCAAGGTTGTAAACCACTGGCTGGGGGAGAGAGGAAGAGCTAATCTATGCGGTCTGTGCTCACCAAAGTGTAAACCGCTCTGCTTGAGACCACTGATTGGGAGTGAGACAGACTCTCCGTGTACCTGTCCTGTGATTCTAGGCAAGTTACTTGCCCTCTCTGAACCAGAGATTCCTTATCCAGAAAATGGGGTAATAAATCTTTCCTTGGAGAGGTGCTGAGATTGGAGATCATGTGTCAAAAAACTCAGATGCATCATAGAACCTCACAAAAATCTGTTATTGTTATTGTTGTCATTGTCATAACAAGAATAATGAGTACTAGTGGCATAAGTAAAATTATTTCTACCATGCCTCTCTCAGCAGGTGGAATGTTTTAGTCACAGTAGTGAGCCCCCAAGTCCTGACTCCCAACAACTGTCACTGGCTCCAGTCTCCATTCTTTCATTGCCATCCACCTCTCCTTCCTCCATTCTCCTTTGAACAAAATCAAAGCTGATGAAACTTACATGTCCTCAGATGAGGTCATCTCGGTCTGATGAATGAAGCCCCAGGTTGAGAGGGGGACACCGGAAAGTGTGACTTCGGGTGGCAAGTGGAGTCAAGAGTGCTGATGGCACCTTTACCTAGTCTAGCCTCTGCTATCCTCAGCACGGGCCTTGGTCAAAACTTCCCTAGCCAAATGAGCCTCAATTTTATGTTTCAAACATTTCGATTTCCTTTAATAATCACATCCAATGTCTAACACTACCCACTTTTGGAAGCTATCTGAGCGTAAACTCTATTTAGACAACCTAGTTCTCTCTTTCTTTTTCATCTTATTGACACTTCACTTTTTCACCCATAGATTCTAGCGTTACACTCTATTCCGCTGAGCACTTTGATTTTTGCCCCCCGTTTTATGAGTTATTCCAAAAGAATATGTTCCTGGGAATTTATACTTTCCTGTGATCATGGTCATTTCATTACTTTTAGATTTCCCCATAACTTTTATTTGCCTCATTCATTGTTTGCCTCGGGAAGCATGCTATATTTTTATTTATCTTCTCTTGAATTAGATTTTGGTTGAATGCTCAGGAGAAAGCCCTGTAGAGTGAAGCCATCCCCAGACAGTACCATATCTAGGGGAGCTGATGGCTTAGATCAACCACTTTGAGTTTCATTCTGGTTTTTGCCAACTTTGAAGACAAAAATGTAAAGATTGAGAAAGAACGAGAATAGAGTAAAAGACAGTGTGTAAAAGACATCAGGGAGCCCAGCTTGGTTTTGGGACACTGGGGAGGATCTTTGAATGCCTACAGTAGGCGGGTGCTTTACAAACTCATTTAATGCTATTATGAAGTTGAGATCCCACTTTATGGAAGAGAAACTTAAGGCTCAGCGAAATTTAAAAAAAACACCTTTGATAAGGTCAAGTGTCTAGTAAGCGCTGGGGCTAAGTCAACATTCTTCCCTGTTTCTCTTAGTGGACTCCAGAGCTCAGTCACTCACTAGCTGCATGACCTAGGGGAATCCCCTAGTCCCCTGTGCCTCAGTTTCCTCACCTGTGAAACGAAGAGTCTGGATTAAGAACTATGTGGTTTCCAGGTATCCCTTGTAGCTTTAACATTCTGTGAGTGCGATGAGTGTGTGAGCATGATTAGAAGGATTGGCTGTTTATGAGCCAATCAGAGGTATTGGATAAACACCTCCCTACCAGGCCAAGGTGGGGAGGGGAGGGCAAAAGTTAAAAAAAAAACTTTGATGAGAAGTCTATAAAAACTGTGAGTTCCCCAAGGTTCGTCCTACTTGGCAGCTGCTGCCTCATCCACAGCTTCTGACATCTAAGAGCACTCTCCTCTCTGGAGCTGTAAGTAAAAGATCCTCTTTTGTCTATCTGGACTCCCCGGGGAGTAAGTGGTTAATGTAGAGGGGAAAGTTTGTTTGCTTTTGTTTCCAGGAGAGATGTGATGATCTGCTGCAATGATTGCTTTTCTCCCTAAGCATGAATGCTCACTCACCCCTTTCCTGGCTCTGAGTGGCAGCGAAATGCTCAAGATTGCTGCCAGTTACCAGTGTTACCTGTAAGGGTTCTTCTGAGTCTTTGGCCTGGGAAAAACAACTTGAATACTCCTTTTTGGTTAGGTTCCACTCAATTTTTGAGATGGCTGCTCGTTTCTACTTTCTCCATAACAACTGCTTCGTTCCATGGTGTATTTAAATATCAATCACCTTATGTCATTTTCTTCCTTCTCTTCCCACACTGACTGGTACTAGCTCTGAAGTTTCTTTGTCACAGAAATGAACTCTTGGCGTGTGATTTGCCCTTAGCCTTCACCCACAGCTCAAACGAGACAATGGAAACATCATACAGCATACAGTCGTCATTTGATTATGAATTCTCAAGCTGCCCATTTGTTTGGTACTTTCTGTGACATTTTCTACTGGCACTAAACACTTTGAAGACCCTACAGCTTAAGATATTTGCAATTAAAAACTGCTGATGTGTTTTGGCACTTTTGTTCGACCATCTGAAAAATAGGCGTGCTGTGAGGATATGCTGTCTTTTAAAATAAACTTCTCTTGGGGCCACTCTGGTGGTGCAGCGCTTAAGTTCGCACATTCTGTCTCGTCAGCCTGGGTTAACTGGTTTGGATCCCAGACACGGAACTGTGCACCACTTGTCAAGCCATGCTGTGGAAGGTGTTCCACATATAAAGTAGAGGAAGATGGGCACAGATGTTAGCTTGGGGCCAGTCTTCCTCAGCAAAAAGAGGAGGATTGGCAGCAGATGTTAGCTCAGGGCTAATCTTCCTCAAAAATAAATAAATAAATAAAATAAAATAAACTTCTCTTTAAATAGTTACCTAGGGCTCCATTAGCCAGTTTGGATCCAGCAGAGGCTCAAATTCCGCTGCCATCATCACTTGAGCACCCTTGGGGTCCACTCAGGCCCAGGCTAGACCAGAGGTCCTGGGGCAGGGAATGGGGTGTAGCTGCTGTAAACCTAAGCGATCCTTTGACTTATTTTCCAGTTTAGACAAAAGAGCAACACTCAGGTCTCTTTCTGGGCTGCTCCACACATGTTCAAAGGCGCCAGGGATCAGGCTGTCCTAAAGCATCTCACCGCCCTTGTCATTGTGGCATTGGGGTGGGTCATGAAGCTATGGGCATCTTCATGCATCCATATATAGGAGTGCTGCATACAGTGGGTGGCAATCATAGGCTCTCAATGATTAAGACCCTCACGTCTGCCTTCCTGAAAATCCATCTGCCTCGCACATGGAGAAGCACATGGACTCGCCACTGCCTTTCATTTCTCCAGGAGTTAAATGTTCCTATATTACAAATTATCATCTTTTCACAGAACCTCTTCAAGGAAGAGAGAAAGAACCACACTGTAGGGTTCTCTCTATCAATATGCTGAAGAAGGATTGAAAATAGGATTCCAAGTCATAAACCAATAGGACGTGACTTACAATTCTAGCACATCACAACTTAGAAGGGGCATCAGACATATTCTTCCTGGGCCTCAGTTTCCTCATCTCTAAAGTTGGCAGGTTGCTGCAGCTCTGTCTGAGGTCATTTGTAGCTCTGCTTTTCTGTGGTTATCTTCTATTTATGTATGTTCATACTCACAACCTTCCCCCAGATTTGTACACATATTTCCTGTTAATAGAGTATGTATAATAAACCAGGCAATATATAAACCTGTTCACTAAGAAATAAAACATTATAAAAAATCCATAAAGTGAAAGGTGAGAGTCCCTCCACTCCATCCCATCCCCCAGAGGTGACACATGGTGGTTATTCTCTGCTTATATAGACCCACAAACAGTATATATTTTTAACTTAAAGAATGATATTATATATTGCCTACTTCTCTGAAACTTGCTTTTTCACTCAGTAATATAATGTGAACTTAAAGTCACACTTGAAAAAAAAGTTGACTTGAGAGCTCCGTGAGCAGAGGTTTGGGGGCACAGAAATCATTCTCTCCCATTCCCCACTCCTGCTGGCTTCCTGTCTCCCAATGGTGAACATTGGCCTGTGACCCTGTTTTATGATTAACAGAGGGGCGCTGTTTGTGCTGATGTGGTACAGACCTTTAAACCCTCTGTAGAAGTTTAACTTCCCATAAGCAGTATTGGTTCGATTTGACCTTTCCTCTGTTCTTCTGGTTGAGTCAGCACACTCGGTCTGAAGAAAATAGCTTGGTAGTAAACAGAAACATGGAAGTCCCTTAGGTAATTTTTTTTTAAAACATTAAAAAAATAGTAATACCTTACATTTTCATAATGCGTTATAAAGCATCTTGCTATTTATCATGCGATTCAACAAATAATTAAACTCTCTTACATTCTTTCCTTATTTATTTTATGGGAGGGGGGAAATGCCAGGTTGCTTTCTGGGATTGTTGCGAGGAATAAATTGTGTAGTGCCTGTAAACCAATTAGCAGAGTGCTGGCAATAATTTTGAGCAACTACGATGAGTAGCATGCTCACAGGTCACATTTGACCTATTTGGCAATGAGACAACCAGAGCAGACATCTTCACCATTTAATCCATAGTAGCCTAAGACTCAGAGAAATGACCGACTTGCCCATGGTTCCAGCTACAGGAGGCAGACTGGTCCGTGACCCCAGGCCTGTCTGATCTATTAGCAGCAAATCTCTGTGTGGACGTGTCAGATGGCTATGAATTGGTGATGTCAGTGGTGTGTGGATAATGATCAACAGTCCAAGGATTTGGAGTACTCCGGGGATGTCATCACAAAGTACTCTGGGGGAGGTGTCATCAAGGACGTTAGAATCATCCAAAAGTCAATTCCTCCCACCAAGTTTACTCGTTCCTTGACAGAGGAGACTATTGCCCCTTATCCCACTTTTGTGCCTTATTAGCTATTTGTCCACGGACCAGTGATCAAACTCTCTTACCTTCTTTCCTTATTTACTATATGGGAGGGGGGAAACGCCCAGTTACTTTCTGGGATTGTTGTGAGGAATAAATTATATAGTGCCTGTAAAGCAATTAGCAGAGTGCTGGCAATAAATGATAATTTGCTATTATTATTGGGCTATGTTTTCTTTTTGTTTCATTTAAGGAAACATCTTTACTTTTCCATTGCTGACCACACTACAGCGGTGTATGACTTTATGAGGGAGAGGAAACTGAGGAAAGGAGGAGGCTGCAGGATTGGATAGGAGACTACTCAAGATAATCCTTACTATGATTTGATTTCTTTGATAGCTCAACCTATGCAAAATCACTCTTTCTAAAACCCAAGATGTGAGCCTGTGGGCTTGCATTTTCAAGACTAGCCCAAAGCAGGAGCCGAATAGGAGCGATGACGCTCTTCAGAGGACCACTGCTGAGGAGATTGTTTGGGTGGGGGCTCTACGAGCCAGAGTCTCTCCTTGATAAGGCAGTGAAGGCGAGAATTACTGGAGCAGGGATCGCCATACGACTTTGACACCCTTAGAGCCTGTGAGAACCTCCAGCCCAGAGGCATTTAGGAAAAATCTTCCCCATCTGCCTCAAATGGTCTCATAGGTGGTTGACTATAAGAAAAACGACCTTCCCGCCCCCTCCTCATCTCCCCCCAACTCCAGGTTCCAAAGCTGAAGGAAAGTTAACCTCAAGGCCAAGTGGTGGTTTCTCCTCTCAAGCTTGTTGCCTGGAGAATAGTCTGGACTATAGGCTAACAGAGCAAAGTGGAGAACGGCCACAGAGGTCAAAATCCTCACTGTCTTGGCCTCAAGTCATCTAGGGTACCCGATGGCACCAGGAATCCACAGAATAGAGAAACTGTCAATTACTGCAGTGCCGTCTGTTTGTCAGATTTCAGTGGGTCACTAATCAGTTGGTTCAGAAGCAGGATCAGTGATCCCAAAGTTTTCCTAGAAGGCACTCTATTTAGGATCACCATTTGGCATCCTACCCTTCATCTACTATGGCTAATTGCAACTACTCAGGCAAATGAGGAAAAAACCCAGACTTCATTTGTTTATCCAGTTGTGGAAATAGGCCATAAATGTCAGAGGGCTTAAAGGGTTTGTCTCAATACCCTGGCTATCTTGGTCAGGATTCCATCAGGCCACCCACAGTTCTGTTCACGCCTCTCCTGTACTCTTTTCCAGTCCTGCCACCATGGCCCACCGATTTCCAGCCCTCACCTCAGAACAGAAGAAGGAGCTCTCAGAAATTGCCCAGCGCATTGTTGCCAATGGCAAGGGGATCCTGGCTGCAGATGAGTCTGTAGGTGAGTGTAAGAAGCACCAGACAATAGGCATACTCTTGTTTCTACACTTAGCAAAGTCAACTTGATAGTTGTACTCTCTTTCCTCTCAGAGGAAGTAAAGGTTTCTGTATACAGGAGTGGGAGCAGAAGAGTCAGTAAGCGTGGACCTTTGGAGTCCTGTCATTCCAGTAGGCAGATTTCCAAGAACCAAGGGAAGAGGCGCAAACCTTCCATTTTAGGGCCTCTTTCCAGGAGTCATTTGAATCCAGTTGTAGCAAGGCCAGGAGGGACCCAGTAACCAGAATGTAGTCAGATACATAACCTTCTGCTGTTATGTGAAGTCAGTGTAGAGTCAGCCAAGGAAGCGGAGGGACGGCAGGGAAATATCCACACGTGGAACAGGGAAGGGCTTGTGGCAGAGAGAAGCCCAGGATGGCATTAGGGAGAGCAGTGGCAGGCCTGTGTGGCCCCATCATAAAATATAGAAGCCAAGGAAGTCAAGAGTCTGTCCCACCTCCCTCCTTTCATGGTATGTATCTCCAGTCAGATTGAGAACTGGACCAGAGGCCTGAGGGTCTTACCTAGCCACTTGGGCCCAGTTGGTGGCTTCCACCCTGACCCACACATGCCCAGTCCCTGCACTTACTAACCAGCATCCTGATAGCAACCAAGGCCTTTCGCTGGGGAGACAAAAAAAAAAAAGAGGCAGGAGCTTTGAAGATCTGAATGAAGAAGAGAGTCTTGCTGTCCATCCTGGTGAGGGTCACTGAGCTGCTGTGGAGGACAGTGGCAGCAAAGCCCCAGCTTGCTCCTTACACTGCCTCGGCTGCCCACCATAGGCACCATGGGAAACCGCCTGCAAAGGATCAAGGTGGAGAACACAGAAGAGAACCGCCGGCAGTTCCGAGAAATGCTCTTCACTGTGGACAACTCCATCAACCAGAGCATCGGAGGTGTGATCCTTTTCCACGAGACCCTCTACCAGAAGGACAGCGAGGGAAAGCTGTTCAGAAACATCCTCAAGGAAAAGGGGATCGTGGTGGGAATCAAGGTGAATACTTCGGTTCCCATCTCACCTCTGCCTCACCCCAGCCAAACTCCCAGCACGGTGTCTGGGGCAAGGCCAACATTCTGAACATTCTCATCATCTTATTTCTGTCCTCACTCCTTTCCGTCGTCATCTCTCCACTGAGAACCAGATCATCTTCTAGACTTTTCATCCAGTGCCCTCTTCTTTCAACCCAAGTTTTCTACAAGGTACTTAATCTCTTAGAGTCTCAATTCCCTCATTTCTAAACTGGGAATGATAGTACCTACCTCATAAGGTTCTTATAAAGATGAAATGAGTTTTTAAAACAGTTCCTGTTGCATGATTGTTATTTAGTTAATGATAGCTATTATCATTAAAGCACTTACTGTTCTATTGTAACTAGATCTTCCAAAATTGCATGAACTTCTCCAGAGTGAGCGTTAGTATTCGCTGAGTGCTCACAACTCCAAGCACTCATTTGATCCTCTTCTCTGGAGGTAGATTCAATTATTATCCTTATTTTAGAGATGAGGTGGGAAGGTGGAATTACAAGGGGTAACATGCCAACAGCAAGGCAAAATTGGAGCCAGTTCAAACCCAGGCTGCTTACCTCTTGGGCTCATGACCTTAGCCTCTGCTTTACTGAGAGCAGAGCTGCGTCTTTATTCTCTTTATCTCCTGTAATAACGCAGTGCCTGGTATGTGCAGGTGCTTAATAAATATTTCTTGAATAAATAGTTTAAGGGAAGCTGCTCTTCTACGGCACCTCTGCATCCCAGGAACTGTCAGATCACTCCTTCCTTCCCAAGCTCCAGGCCTGTGCTTCCCATCCTCTTAGGTTGACACCGTACATGTTCCTTCCGGGTAACTTCCCTTCTGCTATGGACTGGATTGTGTATCCCCCCCCACCCTCACCCCAAATACACCTTCCTAATTCAACTCCTCAGTTTGTGAAACATAAGAACTGTTAGCACCAGGGGCTCTGCTTGTGTTTTACTGGGACATCTGACACCTGCTAATTACGTGTTAATTATTTGTATTCACAGTTAGACCAAGGAGGTGCTCCCCTTGCCGGAACAAACAAAGAAACCACCATTCAAGGTAAGGTGATGACCCACTGATATGTTTCATGCCCATACATGCTAGAAATGAAAGCAAGCCAAGAAGGCGAGCAAGGGAAAACAACATGGGCCTATCACACTGGTTCTAGAGCCACACACCTGGGTTTCAATCCCAGCTTCTCTAGTTAATAACTGCATGACCTCAGGCTACTCACTTAAAGGTTCTGAGGCTCAGTCAAAACGGGATAACAATATCTACTTTGCAGAACAGTGGTGGGGATTAAATCAGGCAATGTACATAAAGTGCTTACCACAGTGCCTTGCACAGAAAAGATACTCTGTACCTGGGAATATTATTTTTAGAGTAAAATCCAGGAAACGTCCCAAGCTTTGGGATCAGACACACCTGGGTTTGAATCCTGGTTCCATCACTTACTACTTAGATAATTTTGCAAGGTACTTCACTGCCAAAGTAGACAAGTATAAACCACAACATTAGGTTAGCAAAGCAGAATTTGCAGCCCAGCTCTGTCACTCTTTAGCTACGCAAACTTGGTAAAGTCACTTGACCTCTGGGAACCTAGTTTCCAAATTTGTAAAATGAGTATACAACTATTAGGGTTGTATGATACAACTATTAGGTTGCAATAGGATAACAACTATAGTAGTCCCCCCTTATCCATGGCTTCGCTTTCCACAGTTTCAGTTACCCATGGTGAACCCAGTCTGAAAATATTAAATGGAAAATTCCAGAAATAATTCATAAATTTTAAATTGCTCACCATTCTGAGTAGCATGATGAAATCCTGTGCTTCGACCTGCCCAGGACGTGAATCATCCCTTTGTCCAGTGTATCTACACTGTATATGCTACCCACCCATTAGTCACTTAGCAGCCATCTCGATTATCAGATCAACTGTGGTGATACAGCAGTGCTTGTGTACAAGTCACCCTTATTTTACTTAATAATGTCCCCAAAGTGCTAGAGTAGTGATGCTGGCCATTTGGATGTGCCAAAGAGAAGCTGTAAAGTGCTTCCTTTAAATGAAAAGGTGAAAGGTCTTGACTTAATAAGGAAAGAAAAAATTATATACTGAGGTTGCTAAGATCTGCTGTAGCTTGTATGACGGTATATTGTTATAATTGTTCTCTTTTATTATTAGTTATTGTTGTCAATCTCTTACTGTGCCTAACTTATAAATTGAACTTTATCATAGGTATGTATGTATAAGAAAAAACAGTATACAGAGGGTTCAGTACTATCTGTGGTTTCAAGTACCCACTGGGGGTCTTGGAACGTATCCCCCTGGGATGGGGCCGATTACTGTATTAGGGCTATGATAATTAAGTGAAATCAGGTGTACAAAATGCCTAGAACATAGTAAGTACTAGACAAATTTTAGTTCCCTCTATTCGTCTCATGAAGTATCCTCTATACATCAAAACCAGCTTTATTAAATCCAGGCCTTTTGGCTCAGTATTGGGATTTATGTTTATTTGCTTGGATGTTTTTGGTCCTCAAGCTCTGTGACTGAAAGCTAAGCCAAGGGAGAACTTCTTCACTTTATCAGTGGCCCCATGGATGAGGGACAGGGATGCAAAGAAGCCTTTCTGTCTTTTGTGACTTGCAGGGCTCGATGGCCTTTCTGAACGCTGTGCTCAGTATAAGAAAGATGGTGCTGACTTTGGGAAGTGGCGTGCTGTGCTGAGGATTGACAACCAGTGTCCATCCAACCTTGCCATCCAGGAAAACGCCAATGCCCTGGCCCGCTACGCCAGCATCTGTCAGCAGGTGCTCTGCCTTCCCCTTGGGTTAAAAAAAAGTAGGCAAGAACTTTCTTCAGAGCCACTCTTTCCAATTTTTCCATAACTACACACGAGCCTTCTCTCATCAGTGTATCCTGGTGGCATTTATCACCACTTTTGCTATAGTCAAATGTTGTAGAGAAAGATTTGGTTCCACAAGTCAGCCATGAGCCAGAAAGGCCCATGTCATCAACTGCTGCCATCTGCCAAAGCTCTAGAAGCTGAGTCTTAAAAGTGATTAGGTTCTTGAGGCCGGGGTACTTGCTTGTCTATGCTCTACCATGTCTATGCCCCACCATATCCAAGACATGACCCTCTTAGATCTCCAGCTTGAAGGTGATAATTCTGATCTAGTCCCAATCCAAATAATTTCTTGAAGGATGGTGACTTGATGCTAAGGTTTTCAACGTAAATTGAAGTGTCTCTGGGATCCAAGTAAGTCTGATTTGCTGTGTGGGTGCTATGGTGGGGTTACTTGAGCTGTGGGCACCTGGGAAGTCCCAATTAGAACCGTAAACACTACTTAATTCCTTAATTAACCCACACAAGAGGCATCTTTCTTAGTGATTTAAGCTTGACTGGCCTAAAAGAGTGACAGCTAGGTTCTGAGGTAGCTGAAACAGTCTCCAGAATAAGATAGAGAAATTAAAGGTTTGCATTTATTTTACCTCCTTCCCAGGAATATATATTTCTTCTTTTAACCTCACTGTTATTTTTTGGCTAAGCCACAAATGCTCACTATTCATCCCATTAAATTTCTTTCACTGCCTTTAAGTTACTGATATAGTGTTTCTCCACAACGGCTTCACTTCATACCCATTGCAACTGCTGACTATCCTCCTAAGGAAAGGAGCCCGGTGAGCAGAGCTTCACCTTGTCTCCCCTCACCTTTTCCTTTTTAGAATGGGCTGGTTCCCATTGTTGAACCAGAGGTAATTCCTGATGGAGACCATGACTTGGAACACTGCCAGTATGTCACTGAGAAGGTGAGTCTTGAACATAAAGGTCCCAATTCCAGTTGAAAAACCTTGTTTTTAAGTAACAGCTGTTACTTAACCCATATCAGCTGTTATATATGAAATATTCTTCAGCTGTAATCATTATGTAGCATTGAGAAGGTTAGGAGGTGTTATGAAACCTTCCAATTTTTTGGCACATAATATGCTCCTTATGGAAAAAGCATAGGATTTACAGTACCAAGATGAGGGTTTGGGAATCCATGTTCCCAGCTGTGTGGCCTTGGGTAAAGTCATATTATCTTTTTGGGCCTCAGTTCCATTAAGTGTAAACTAAGAAATTTTAAAATAAGAGGTGAGACTCCCATGAGAAAATGTAATTAAAAAGTCATTTGTTCCCATGTGACTTTCTAAATTAGCCACAGTATATCTGTAAGAAAGTAAGAGAGTCATAATGTAACCTGACCTCAGTTTCTCCACTTGCAAAATTGGGTGGACTGAAGTGAGATCTGAAAACACTTCTGTCTCTAAAACGTATGTTTTATGACCACTTAGCTTCTATGGGGATGGGGAGTGGAGGCCAATTTAGATGCCCCCAGCTGACTAAATCAAGGCTGTCTCAACTGACCAAGGGGAGGAATGGGAAGGAGTGAAGGGCCTCTAGGAGGCAGAGTCATACCAACAGTCCACGCAGTGAGCGTTTGGAGTAGGCGAGGCAGGGATAGGCCAGCTGGCTGTGCTCAGTGGCTGTGGTTTGCAATGCAGTACCCTGATGAGGCCTAGAGGCTGATTGGGAACCTTTGGCCAAGCAACATATGGGAGTTCCTTTATCCTGTGTCCCTGTGGTATAAAAGGACCAAGGTCAGGTGAGTCTAAGGCTGGCTCTGGGTTTCACCTGTTTGGACCTCTTGTCCTTCAGGTCCTGGCTGCTGTCTACAAGGCCCTGAATGACCATCATGTTTACCTGGAGGGCACCTTGCTGAAGCCCAACATGGTGACTGCTGGACATGCCTGCACCAAGAAGTATACTCCAGAGCAAGTGGCCATGGCCACTGTCACAGCTCTCCACCGGACCGTTCCTGCTGCTGTTCCCGGTAAGGCTTTCTCTCTCCTCTAGTGTGAAGTCTTAGCCCTCGTCCTTTGAAGGAGTGCCACAAGCATTTGTGTTTGTCCAGGAGTCTGCCTCTATCGATGAAACAGACCTCTGCTTTCTCACAGGCAGCCAGCACTTCCCCCTTGCGCTCCGTGATACCACGCATCCTGAGTCTGTCCAAATGCACACAATCCATTGATTTCCTCAATATTTTACCATCCTCCTTATTTATTAAAGCCCTTCTCTCCTTAGCCCAGCTTCAGCAGAGGCGAATTAATTTCTCCGACCCAGTCTCACACAATTAAGTAGAGAAAAGATTGAGCTATTTCTTTTCCTTTAGGCTCCTTGCTTGTTTTCTGAAGCAGGGTGCATATGCTAGGATTAGTAGAGTGGAATGGCTTCTCTCTTTCCAGGCATCTGCTTTTTGTCTGGCGGCATGAGTGAAGAGGATGCGACTCTCAACCTCAATGCAATCAACCTTTGCCCGCTCCCAAAGCCCTGGAAACTGAGTTTCTCTTACGGACGGGCCCTGCAGGCCAGTGCCCTGGCTGCCTGGAGTGGCAAGGCTGCAAACAAGAAGGCTACCCAGGAGGCGTTTATGAAGCGGGCCCTGGTAAGATGCCACTCCTCTTAGCTCCTTGATCAAGTGGATACTTGGGGCCTGGCTCTCTCACCTGGATAAGCACTGCTTTTTCAGGCCATGAAGCTATCTCCAGATAGTGTCTACTGGGTGTTTGAAAATGTGGCAGTCAAGCTGAGTAGGAAGGTTAGGTCTAGAGGGAGTTCTGAATTACCCACACTGGGAGTGTAGTTGACGACAGTAGATTGAAGGACAGTTTCCAGAGAGACACTTAAGAGGGAAGATAAGAGGACCAAGGGCTGAACCCAGCACACCTTCCCTTTTGGGAAGATGAAGAAGAGAAGCCACCAAGACAAGCAGCAATAATATGACAGGAGGAAGCAAGGTTTCTGAAACAAAGAGAAACAAGTTTCAAGGAGTCAACAACAACACACTACACAGAGATTCAGAATAAAGGCTGAGAAAAGGCTGAGATTGGCATGTAGGAGCATATCAGTGACCCTCAACAAAACAGTTTCAATAGAGAGAGAAGAGGAAAGGTGCGCACTCAAGATGTTTGTCAGAAGAAGACCCAGAAAAGTTACCAGGAGAAATGAGGACAACAAAGGGTTTTATTCAAGTGGTAACCATTCCTTTTTGAATTACCTACTGTGAGCTGAGGACTGGGGTGATCAAGGGAGATACAGCCACTGCCTTCAGGGGGCTTAGTGTTTAGCCAAATAGAAGAGAGCTTGGCATGTTTCAATGCAAAGCAGAAGGAGCCAGAGGTGAGATTAGAGATGAGGAGAGCGGACATCATTCAGAGGACAAGGACTTGGAGGAAACAGGATTGCATGACACTAAATATCAAATAGAGGTGGCAGAGTTGGTCTTAGAAAGGAGGGAACAGACAGCAAAGAAGAAAGAGAATGGGTTTGGAATCGGGTCTGGAGAAGTGAAGAGATGTAGCGGTTGGAGGGCCTCTGTCAGAGTGGTGAGGGATTGCAGATTTCGGTCTGAACAGTGGGGAAGCCTGGAATCGCTGTTGAAGTGGTCTGCTAGGAAACTGATCAAATGCCATGTCCAAGCACCAGGCAAGCCGAAGCTGAAATGAGAAGGATTTTGTGGTATATTAACTTAGATCCTCAGTTTTCCCAATGGCTCTCTTAAGCATGCAGGAAGATTCAGATCAACCTACATGGGAAAGAGCAGGCTAGAAGAATAAAAGATTAACAGGGAGATGGAAGAGTAAATCTGAGTGATAGCCTTAATCAGCTTGCAGAGCACAGAGGAGGCTGGGCAAGGAACCAAGTGTAGCCAGAAGTTTGGTGACGAGGCGCTAAAGAAAGGGAGGCCCCCGGGAGGCTAAAAAAAATCATCTCAGGGACATAAGTGAAGTGTGAGATTTTAGAGGTAGTTCTTTACCGTGTGATGATGGAGAGCTGGTTGTAGTGGTGGTTCTCAAGCTTGAGCGTGTGTCCAAACCACCTGGCGGCTGTGCTAAGATGAAGATTGCTGGGCCCCAGCCACCAAGTGTGTGATTCAGAAGGTCCAGGGTCAAGCTAGAGAATTTCCATTTCTAACAAGTGCCTAGCGCCATTAACACACTTTGAAAATCACTGTAGATGCAGAAATAAGTCCTGGAGAGAGCAGACAATAGCCACAGTGACTTGAAGATGTGGTACCTCTGAGTGGCATTTGGATATTATTACAGGGTTGATAGTTCTGAACTCATTTTTAATTGGAATTTACACAAGGAATCAAGTGATATAACAACTACATAAAATTACATGTTCTTATCGACAAATATAGGTAGAAAACGGAAAATTTTAAAAAATAAGTTGTGTTTTTGTTACAGCATAGCTTCAGCTGCATCTTGCCTGATGCTTGGCCATGACATCTGGCCAGTTTCCTAGCAGCCCACTTCAACAGCAATTCCCGGTTTCCCCACCGCTAAGACTGAAATCTCCATTCCTTTATCACTATACTAATGAGAAGTTTCTCAACTTTAATTTCTAGTACTGTTGTTGCAATATTGCTCACACTAAAAAGAAACCTTCCCAATAACTGACACAAACCTCAGGCCTGCCAAAGAAATGCTCAGAAAACTGGGATAAAGAAGGAGATAACATATTATATAAGGAAGGGAATGGAATCAGCAGCAATGTTGTGCAAAATCACTGTAAGGAGGAAAATACCCAAGTAAAGGTGTAGCTGGTTTCAAAGGAGCAGCAGAGAGGGTCAAGCACAGGGTTGCATGGCTCTAACTCGTTCTCCTCTCTTGCGCTTGTCTTTTAGGCTAACTGCCAGGCAGCCAAAGGCCAGTATCTTCACACGGGCTCTTCTAGTGCCGCTTCCACCCAGTCGCTCTTCACAGCCTGCTACACCTACTAGACCCTGAGGCTGGCCAGCCTGGCTCTCACCCTTCTAGGTGTCTTGGAAGGAAGGCTGAAAGGCAACAACTTCTTGACTGACCCTGGAAATTACACAAAATTAGACTGAAACTGTTGGAAACAAGATGCATGTTAAATTCCTGGACGTAAGAAAGAAAATCAGTTATTGAAACATAAGTCTGAATATTAAGGATTTCAGGAAATTTCACCTGTTTCCTAGCAACACTTTCATCTTCCCATACCCCTGAGTTTCCACCCAAGGCAAGAACAGACTTTAAAACAAAATCAGCTCTCCAGCTAAGTAACGACCACTGAATGAAACACCTCAGAAGCTGAGTGCAGAGAAGTACATCGTCTTAAACAATCTTAGTGGTAGGTTATGAAGGAGACAGCTGCAACTACAAAAGAAATAAAATGTTTTATGAACCTTCAGTTGGTATCAGATTTTACTTTCTGCTCTTGCTTTCAAACTGTTCAGTATATTTCATTACCTTCAACTCTACTAGACATGACTGACATTAATGGTCAGGGTCTTCAACGTTGGCTACTCATTGGAATCACCTGGCAAAATTTTAACCACCACCCCCACCTCCACCCTGCCCCCTAGATGGTCAGGCCACACTCCTGCCCAATTAAATCAGAAACTCTCAATGTGGGATCCTCTAAGTATCAGGGTTTCTTAAAGCTCCCTTGATAACCCTGATGTCCAGCCAAGTTTGAAAACTACCAAGCTAGATTTCAATTTTGAGGATATTTAAAATTGAAAGCCAATCATAATGTGAGGCAAGCTAAAACGTAAAAAGATTTCAAGCAACATGTGGAGTGCAACACAAGATTCAGTTGACTTTGATGCTTGGAGCATTCCTCCTCAAGAGTCCGAGGTGTGGTGACACAGGACTACACCTTTCTCCACACATCCAAGTTCACTAATTTTTGCAGTAAATAATATTCCCATAATTATACTTTATTGACTTTCAATTTTCAGAATTACCTGCAGAAAAAACATTAAAGACAACCGTAGTTCCAATAGAGAATTTAAACATTATAATTTTGGACAATATAAAAGTAATGATTTTGAGGGCTGGCCCCGTGGCCGAGTGGTTAAGTTCGCATGCTCCGCTTTCGCGGCCCAGAGTTTCACCAGTTTGGATCCTGGGCGCGGACATGGCCCGGCTCATTGGGCCACGCTGAGGCAGCATCCCACATGCCACAACCAGAAGGACCTACAACTAGAGTGTACAACTGTGTACTGGGGGGCTTTCGGGAGAAGAAGAAAAAGAAAACAAGAACCATCCCATGGGTGTATTATGCTCAAAAAAAGAAAAAAGTAATGATTTTGGTGAAGAAAAAAGTAACGATTTAACTGACAGAAGCTGAGAAATGGAGGGAAGTAAAGGGAGCACTAATTCACTTAGTGGGAGTCAGCATCTACTTAAAATGGATGGGTTAAGAAACAGTGCTTTGGGGCCGGCTCCGTGGCCAGCGCTGCGGCAGCTCAGGGTTCGGATCCTGTGCGCAGACATGGCACCGCTCGTCAGGCCACGTTGAGGCGGCGTCCCACATCCCACAACTAGAAGGACCTGCAACTAAGATATACAACTATGTACCGGGCAGGCGGATGTTGGGAAATAAAGCAGGAAAAAAAAAAAAGATTGGCAACAGTTGTTAGCCCAGGTGCCAATCCTTAAATTAAAAAAAAAGCAAGATTGGCAACAGTTGTTAGCCCAGGTGCCAATCTTTTAAAAAAAAAAAAAGAAACAGTGCTTTAAGTCCATTAAAGTAATAAAGGAAATGGATACAAATGATTAAAATATTCATAGCTATATTTCAGATATAGGAGAAGGGAGTAAACTAAATTCCCTCTCTTGAAGAGCGCAAGGATGAACGATATTGCTTAGAGTAGATAAAGTGAGAAATAGAGGAGGCCGGCCCTGTGGCGCAGCAGTTAAGTTCACACCTTCCGCTTTGGGGGCCCAGGGTTCGCCAGTTCGGACCCTGGGTGTGGGGACCTATGCACTGCTTGTCAAGCCATGCTGTGGCAGGTGTCCCACATATAAAGTGGAGGAGGATGGGCACGGATGTTGGCTCAGGGCCAGTCTTCCTCAGCAAAAGGAGAATTGGTGGCAAATGTTAGCTCAGGGCTAATCTTCCAAAAAAGGGAAAACTTGAGAAATAGAGGCCTAAGCATATTAGTTAGAGGAACAAGACAGAATTAGTCCAAAGGAGCTTCTTTTGAGGAGAAAGACCTGGGAGTGGGGCGTGGGGAAGGAGATTCTTGCTTATTATATGCCTCTACAACAGTTGAGTGTTGATTTCCATGCACCCATATTACTTTTCTAAAGACAACTATATTCATACAAGCAATTCAAACCCATCTTAGAGGTTATTCAGCCCAAGATTTTTATTTTACAGACGATAAAACGAAGCCTAGAGCAGTTGAATTACTTCCTAAGTCCACACATTTAGGGGTTTAGGGTAGAGCTGAGAGATTAAAATTCAGGTCTCTTTACCCTATAATGGACACACGGTCAGGAAGTGAAGGGCAGGGGACCAGGCAGCGCTCAATACCTCTCCCCTAGTGTGGTAGGTCCTCGACATTTTGTACTGCATTCACTCATTCCATCAGCGAGTACTTGAGCTCCTATAATGTGCTAAGCTGTCCTAAACGCTGGTAAAACCTGGTGTGACAAAGCTCTTCTGCCAGGAAATTTTTATCTAGAGCTTATGCAGCATCACTGACTGACCCTATGTTGTAAAGAAATCTCTTAGATTCTCGTTTACAGGTTGAGCGTGAATTTATAATCAAGGCTGAGTTATTTATGCCTTTTGGTTAAGGTTGAATTACATTTCACTGGGTGTGAGGATCTATATAATGCATTTTCCCTGGCTATCATCTGATATCTTTCCTGAGTAAAGCACTAAAGTTGTCTTTGAAATCTCCATCCCAGTAGTTTCCTTCACTCAGAGTAATTTGAAGACAAGTATTACAAGTCTACAGACTTCAATTTCTATCAACTGTAGGAGGCTACAGACTTCCATTTCCATTAACTGAATGAATATTAGTGGCTTCCTAGGTTTTGTTACTCTGTCAGATTTGTTCTAGTAGTTATTGAATACCTACTAAAAACAAAACCTCGTACTAGGCACTGAAAATAATTGAGAGGTTTCAGCTTTAGGGTAGCCATGACATTTGCAAGCCAGACAATTAAGCTTAAGTAGCTAACCAAGAAACACAAATGCCATTGGCCAGCTTGGGAAGGGGGGAGGAGAGTGGATATGTACAGCTGGGTGCAGAAAAGGAGGAGATGGCACTTAGGTTGGACATCACCAGATGGCAAAGGGGAAGCAACTCTTAGAACGGCCTTTGTGTAAGAAAACCCTTCTATAATTCACTGGGAGAAGATGAGACTTTGAAGGCATAAGTATCAAAAGCCAAGCCACAAAAACATTACTAAATGCTGGGAGGAATAAAAAGAGGAATTTGTTTTTGCTCCGAAGAGGAAAGAGGAGAGGAAGGAGGGAAGGGGCAGGGAAATGAGCGAGGAGAAAGGAAGAAATGAGAAAAGAGGGGAAGACAGAAGGCAGGGAGAAGCTAGGGCAGTATGAAATTGTGGGGAGGTGACTAAAGATCTCTTCAGAAGTGGGAGAATTACCAAGCAATCTAAAGATATTTGTCTTGAGAGGAGGAGCTGAGTTTCACATATGCAACTATATCACGCTTTACAAAAACAAGACACTGATTCATAATGTGAATTAATTTAGCAGAAGCTGACTGTGACAATCAAATTATAAGCCTTTAGAAACTTGCAGAAATCTTGGAGCAGGCTTTAGACAGAGCAGGAATGGGACTTCAAGTCCATCTGACTTAGCTTTCCTGGGGTGAAAGACTCCAGTTGACATCTACATTTCACTCAGAGCAACAGCGGGGTATCTGGGGTCCAGTGCACTGTGGAAGTTGTCCAATGTCACAACCTGTAGGTGAGACTTAGGTTAGTGTGATTTGCAAAGTCGTCTTGGGAGGGAGTACTCGTGGTGGTGAAAAGCACAGGTTCTGGAGTCAGACAGTCTTGATTCAATTGCTGGCTGTGCCACATACTAGCCATGTGACCTTGGACACATTATACAGCCTTTCTGTGTTTCAGTTTCTTCGTCTCCAAGATATAGACAAGTATAGTATTGTAAATTATTGAGAGATTAGATAAGTCAATACATTTCAATAATAGGTTCATAATCCTGAAATCCAAAAAGCTCTGAAAACCAAGTTTTCTCGTGAGTCTGTGGCAGATTATTTGGTGGCAAACCTGACTCAAGGCTGTCATCTTTATTCCACTTGATGGGACACAGAGATATTAATGTGTCTGATTGGAGGTGCTGGCTCAGACCCTGCAGAAGGTACAGCATAAGCAATACATTTACTCTCTAAAATCTGAAAGATTTTGATTTCCAAAACACATATGCCTTCAAGGATCTCAGATAAAGAATTGTGAACCTGTTCTTAGAATAATATCTGCCACAATTCTAGGGTAAAAGATGAATTACCCACGCTCAATAGAGCCTGGAGGCCTTATGTAATGCAACCAATTCCCTAAGCCCATTTTCTAGAGAGGATGAATTAACAGACAGGAGTAATGGCAGACTCAACACAGCCAGTCACAGCTCGTTTTTCATGACTCAAATCAACATGGTTTTCTGGCTGTAGCACAGTCTGGCCTAAGCCTTCTGGAATAGTCTAACAGTACTGGCATCACTATATATAAACGTATATAAAATCAGTCCACAAGTATTCATTCAACACCTACTGTATGATTGGTGATATAAAGATACTACATGGTCCTTGTATGTTCACAATTGAGATGATGACAAGGATACAGTGAAGAAACAAAATGGACCACAACAATGTGCTACGTTACAGTGGCTTAGGCTGGGAGCTGAGATCAAAAGGGCTTTAGAGAGGAGGTTGGGTGAATTGCAGACAGTTTATTGATAGTTATGTGATCTTGGGATCTTGAGCCTCAGTTTCCTCATCTGTAACATATGGTTGCTGCGAGGTTAGCAATATTTAACGTATGCTGCCAGATACGTAAGTCATGAAGAAATATTGGTTATATTTTTTTTCCCCATCATTTGGCTCTTGAAGATTGGTAAAGGCACTGGAGTGGGAGTGAAGATGAATTAACTGGGTCCTGACTGCAGTACAGATCAGGTATGTTGAGGAAATTGTGGGAAATTAGATCAGAATGGTGAGGTCAAACGGAGCAGCACAGTGGAGGGGAAGGGGAGAGTGGGCAGGAATATTATGGAAAGTCTGGCCTTGAAGTAACGAGAAATAGAGACTTGCGATTAATTTTTCAGCAGGGAATAACATGATAAAAGAGTTCTGCTGAAAATTACTTTTTACGATGTAGAGGATTGGGAAGAAACTGGGAGTGAGCTAAGTGTGTATAGTAGCAATCCAACATAGGGCCTAGTCTCTTGTTGGTGGAAGTCAGTGAGTGGACATGACTTTAGACTGGAGAAAACAACAAACTCTCCTTATGTAGCATAGCTATTTACCACCCTAATAAAGTCTCTGTTTTATTGCAACCCGAGAGGCAAGCACTGGGAAAAATGAAAATTCAAAATTCTCCTACATCAAGTTCTCAAAAAGAGGCTTACATACATGCACAGACTCAGCCCTTTGAGTATGGGACACAGTGAAATATAGAGCATCATCTAAACATTGCACTATTTCTTCCAGCAGTTTAGAACAGACAGGGCTAAGCTGTAGTCCGAGGTCTCAGGTGTCAGAGAAATCTACCCTACCCTCTTAAGATAGTCAAAGTCAAGGGATCTTTCTGCAGCCACTTCCGACTTTTCCTTCCCTGTCTTGCGCTGGTTTTACCCCGGGGGAATTTACAGACCAAAGAATTTATGATGCACTTCTTGGTTCCAGGGACACAATGACTGTGACGTGATGTGGAGGTTTACCTTAGCCATTGGACTGACATAAATGTATTCTTGAGAACACAGTTCCTGGGCAGGAAATAGCACAGGTAGAGAGGTACATGCTATTGCATACTCGTGCAAAATGTATCAAAACAGGATTTTGGAAAGTTAGGTGATTTTTCCCGTCTTTACAGTACGGAATACACATGGCTTACTATTCACTCCCAAAAGTCTCCTTGAGGATAAAACACTGCTTGATGTAATTAATACTTACAGTATTAACACAGCACCTGGCAGGTATTTAAAAAATACATAACTGAACTTGTACCATTTGTGCAGTAAAGTAAATGTATGCGTTCTTCTTCTATTTGTCCATGCATCATAGAGATGGCCTTAATTAAAAAGAAACCAACCAACCCACCCCCACCAACCACCCAAAACCACAAAATACTTTTGAAGGAGATAGAGAAGTAAGGTGAAAGGTATCAAATACTGATTAGTAACAGTAACTTTTAAAAATGATTGGAATATCTGGACTAGATTTTTTTAAAAAAGAGTTGAAATTTATTCTCCAAACACGTATCATGCTCAACTGGGTATGCTGTGTACGCCCCTAGGTTTGCTGATGACATCCTCCTTTAGGAAGACTGATGGAAGTGAAAGAGCTCACTCATCAAAATTACATAGAAATAGAGTAATTACAGTGATTTCCAGTTTTGTTTTTGTTTTTTGCCACCAAAGACTCCTTTTACTTGCTCGTTTAAAAATGTTTTCTACTGTGATGACTAATTTTATGTTTCAACTTGACTGGGCTAAGGGATGCTGGTAAAACCTTGTTTCTGGGTGCTCTGTGGGGGTGTTTCTGGAAGACATTTGCATTTGAATCTGTAGACAGAGTAAAGAAGACTGCCTTCACCAAGGCTGGTGGGCGTCATCCAATTCGTTGAGGGTCTGAATCAAATAAAAAGGTGGAGAAAGAGCAAATTTTCCCTCTGCCTAAGCTGGGCCATCCATCTTCTCCTGTCCTTGAACATCAGCACTTCTGGTTCTTGGGCCTTTGTACTCCGACTCAATTACACCACTAGCTTTCATGGTTCTCCAGCTTGCAGATGGCATATTATGGGACTTCTTGGCCTCCATAATCGCAATAGCCAATTCCTATTGTCTGTCATCTGTGTATGAAACCATCCTATTGGTTTGTTGTTTCTCTGGAAAACCTGAATTCATCTACTAATTAATATTTTGCTTTATCTACTTTAACCCTAATCTTCTTTCAAAATTGTTCCATGTGTTAACTCCCACAAAGAATTTGAGTAACCCCATTATGAGTTCACAGCCTTCTGCTTCAGCTGGGCCCCAAACAAAACCCCATCAGCCCTCCCCAAGTTTTCGTTTGGTTCTCTCATCCATTGCTACTCCAAATCTTTACTATTGCTATTGACAAGGCTTCCAACTCTACGCCTAAAGGTGTCCACCCCTCTTTCTTCCCTGATTCTCAAAATATGAATCTATTTTTTCAAAATGGGTCAGGGCCAGCACCATGGCTGAGTGCTTAAATTCTCATGCTCCGCTTTGGTGGCCTGGGGTATGCCGATTCAGCTCCTGTGTGCACACCTACACACAGCTTATCATCAAGCCATGCTCTGGGGGTGTCCCACGTAGAAGTAGAACGACTTACAACTAGGATATATACGCCTATGTACTGGGGCTTTAGGGAAGGAAAAAAAAAAGAGGAAGATTGGCAACAGATGTTAGCTCAGGGCCAATCTTCCGCATCAAAAAGAAATGAGTGGGCTGTTTCTTTAAAACAGAAAAAAGAAAGAAAATGGGTCATCTATAGTGCATTTTATTTCTTCCCCTTCCCCGACACTAAATCTGTCCTCTTTCCTTTTCTCCCAAATTGGAGGAAGAAAGCCTCCAAAGAAAATCCTTCCCTTAGTGCTAGAATTCATCTTTGCTTATCTAATAATTAATCAACTTCCACCTGGTCTCCTTTATCTTCACCCTCCCCCTCAACTGTCTATCTTTTCAGAATGGGAAAATACTCACTCCATCTATCTTTATACTCACAGACAAGTCATCTACTTTTTATTCCCTTTTATAGACTAGTAAAATTAAGATGTAAGAATAATAATTGAAAGAAGGCTGTCAATTTTTTCTTTTCCACTAGAGACATACATTCAACAGATCATTCCCTAAAATTACTATTATTTCATAAAAAGACTTTTTTATTTAAGAAAGGAGGTGCATAAATTCAGAATAAAGTAAGGTCTTTAATCAATTTAGCTTTTTAAAAAGATACTACATTGTCCTTATTTTTACCATTTGAATGTAGAACAGCAAACTTTGTCATGAATTGCTGGTATTGGGAACTGATGATCTACACTCTCCAGACACTACTTGACCCCGTGAGAACTGGCTCTTCCAGATTTCAGAGCTGCTCTTACAAAACTCATCTAATTACTGTCTGATGATCAAATCTAAACCCTTCAACCTTTCCTTGACGTCTCTGCAGCACTCCGCCTGGTCACTTTCCTGTAGTAGTTACCACTTTGTATTGGGTTCTGCATACTTCTGGCTGTTCCTCCCTCAGTCTCCTCTGCATCTTGCCCACTCATTACACAATAGTAGGCCTCAGGATTCCATCTCTAGATTTCTTTTCTTAAGCCTTAATTCATTTCCGTGTCTAAACACTGGTGAACTCCTAAGTCAATTTCTAGCCCAGATCTCTTCCCTGGGTACCATATCCACATCTCCAATTACCTCTGGACATCTCTACTGTCTCAGATAGATCAAACATTTCAGGTTCAAAAGCTTCAGTAATTTCCTTACTCCACACAAGGTGCACTGACCTCCCCAGCCCATCTTAGTGAATAAGGGCACCAACCACCCAAACGCACCTTGACTCTTTACTCTTCCTCACTTTCCTCATTCAGTTACCAACCCTGACTCTATTTCTCAAATCCATCTTTCTCTCATTCCCACCACCTTACCTGAAAATGCCATAATCTCAACTGTACTACTCTAAGAGCCTCTTGAGGTTAACATGGAAACTACAAGTCCTTGAAACAGTACTTCGTGCAGTTTTCTGAGGATAAGATCCAGAGATCTAAGAAAGGTTAAGAACCAAACTTTTCCCTCCTATTCACTTCCACATTGCCTCTTGATTTAAAGTGGAGGCACCACAAGATATGTGTTGTGTGAGTAGTATTTGGAAAGGTATGCAAGGGGAATATCTCGGGTACCAGTAACGTTTCTTAAGCCTCGTGCTAGTTTCACAGGTGTTTGTGAAAATTCAGAGCTGCACACATAAAATATGTGCCCTTTTCATGCACATACAATATACTTTTAAATATAAGGAAAATGTTACCACAGAAGTTTAAGCAGAAGAGTAAAGTCCTCTCTCTCTAGCATGACAACTCTCTTCATCTGCCCTTGTTTCCTGGCAGCCTTACCTCCTGCCACAATGCAACTGGGAGTTCACTCTATAGTTACCAGGTCCTCCCACAACTCTCCCGCTTCACACAGTATTCATCTCTCCTGATACTCCTCTTTTAGTCTCATCTTAAACGCCATCTCCCCTCTTGAAATTTTGCTTTCTCCTTCCCTCCTCTTTTAGGCACCTCATATCCCTTTCTAAGGCCCTCTCCATACTTCTATCATTTTCTTGGCAAACAGCAGTGAATACGCCAATGAACTTGCTTTAAAAAAAATTCACCTTTTTGGCTATGCTTTTTATAAGCAAGGAATTGTAAATATAGTCAAGAATTGTTCCACTGCTACTGGTTTTGAGCTCTTGCTCCAGGTTCACATCCAAGGATGTTAAAATTTATGTAATTTTAATAGGAGTATCTCATGTGACCATGGCCCCAAATTACAATAACAGCAGCAGCCAGAGCTTCTGCTAAGCAAGATAATCATACATGAAACAGATGCAATTCCAGCAAAAAGCCAAGAAATGTTTTAGTGTGCACGCAGCAAAAACATACACCTTGCATTAGGTTTCTCAAAATACAGAGAACAGGTCTAAGAACTCACTATTAGTTGAGACCTTGGCGTGGAAACCATGGGTGCAGAGTAAGTAAAACTGGGGAGATTTAGGGCAGGAGAATAATTTGATTGACTAATCAAGTGCATTTTCAGTTACTTCCCCTTTTTTGTACTTTTAATTGGGCTACAAACTCTGTTTTGAAAACTCAGCTGTATGCTGTGAGTAGCCAACCTGAATACAGCAGTGCATGGAGAGGTGTATTCTGCACGTGTACCGTAACAGCCAGATTGACGTGTGCACACACATATTCAGAGATGGGAAGGTGAAAGTTCGGAGGTGACGTTTACAATGTCTAAGGTATAGGAGAAAGGGAGGCCTTTTGCTCAATTAAGTTAGAATTACAGAGTTCTGGTTATTTGGATTCTGTACTCACAAACTAAAGAACCTGGACTTAACCTTAATTGAACTATCCCAGAAAATGTAACTAGTCATAGGTAGAACAAGTGAGAGCAATTTCCCTTAAATCCTTGATTCTAATTTTTAAAGGCAGTAATATATCAGAGAGGATAGATTTTACCTTAAAGTAACAAAGAATGCTTACACAAAGCAAAAAAAAACCCAAACAGGTTTAATTATTAAAACAGATGAATTAACAGGTTTATAACAACCATTAACTAAGGGAAGCCCTAGAGCCAGAAATAAGGATTTTAAAATTGCATGCAAAGTCTAGTTACCATAAAAACCAAAGCAATACCAAAATATCTCAGCTTCCTAGCATAGACTCCAGTTCTTTTTATTTCGAACTCTTGGTAATCAAAATATGTACACTTTTACATGCTACCGGCAGGGGAGGAAAAAGATTATTTCATAGGACTACAAATATCTTTCATAGATGGGAGGGCATAAAAAGAACACTGCCTTCCTCCACCTTTTCCAGCCCATCTTGGGGAAAAAAAAAGGCACTCCCAAAGGTTCCTTGGTAACACCTTTGCTGGGTTTGTTAATTCCTCAATCTTTACATGTAATGGTCCACTCATTTTACAGATCTGGGAACGACAAGGCATTGGAACTGCCTTTCTTTAACTCACACACCAAATGACTGGCTTTCTTAAATAACAAAAACTTTGGATACCAGTTTCAAAAAACAAAAACATTCGGGCTTTGTTTCCTTGAAAATTTAATCATATGCTTAATTACCAGACTTTGGCATGCACAGCCAAACATATCACAGAACTGAAAGAACCACCATATAAGATGGTGGCAGAGAACTCTTTGAATAATTAGTTTTCTAACATCAGCTGCTTCCAGCTCCCTTGTACCAATGCAACTTTGTCCTTCTCCTTTTATTAATTACGACCAAGTGCTCTGAACCTGGGTTTAACCTCTCTGCTGAAAGATTTGTTAAAGATACTTAAATTACTGAGTCTTTTTTTATGATCGTCAAAACAAAGAGTAACGGAAGTCTTCAACTGCCTGTGGATAGCTGATCACTATTCACAGAATCTTTAGAAACCATTTGCCTGAGGCCAAGGAGAATTTGCTTTATCACTCAATCTGACTCATGTTGAGCCACACTGAAACTTGGGTACCTAGTCTCAAGTCAAACTAAGCTTAAACATTTCTCTACATTTACTGCATCCATGTAGTGTGCAATTTTTGATGCTGAAGAAGAGAGATGCGGCAATTGAAGGCTTCACCACAAGCATCACATTCATGGGTTTCTTGGGTTTTCACCTCTGCATGGATCTTCTGATGGTTGACAAGGCTGCGCTGTTGACTAAAGCTTTTGTCACACTTCTCACACTTGTAAGGTTTCTCGCCTGTGTGTATTCTCTGATGCTGAATAAGGCCTGAGTTCCGGCTAAAGGCCTTCCCACATTCATCACATTTATGGGGTTTATTCCCTGTGTGAACACCCTGATGTCGAATCAGATTACAAAGTTGACTAAAGCTTTTGCCACACTGTCTGCACAGATAGGGTCTCTCACCAGTGTGGATTCTCTGATGTTCAATAAGAAATGAGCTCCGACTGAAGCTTTTCCCACATACAGTACACAGATAGGGCTTTTCACCAGTGTGGATTCTTTGATGTTGTACAAGATGAGCACTGACACTAAAAGTTTTCCCACATTCATCACATTTATAAGATTTTTCCTTAGGATAGACTTCCTGCTGTATAACAAGACTGCAATTTGGATCAAAACTTTCCTTAGTTTCATTGTATGAATAAGTCTTCTCTCTGGTGTGGATTCTTTGATGCTGAATAAGACCTGAGCTTCTACTAAAGGCTTTTCCGCATTCCTCACATTTATGGGGTTTGTCTCCTGTGTGAATTCTCTGATGACGAGTAAGGTTGCAGAGTTGACTGAAGCTTTTCCCGCACTCTTTGCACTGATAAGGTCTTTCACCTGTATGGATCCTCTGATGTTCGATAAGAAATGAGCTCCGACTGAAACTTTTTCCACATTCAATGCAAAGAAACGGCTTCTCACCAGTGTGGATTTTTTGGTGTTGTATAAGGTATGTACTTAATCTAAAGGCTTTCCCACATTCACCACATTTATGGGGTCTTTCCCCAGTGTGAATTCTCTGATGTTCAACAAGTAATGAATTTCGACTAAAGCTTTTCTTACATTTGGTACAGTGATAGGGTTTCTCACCAGTGTGAGTTCTCTGATGTTCAATGAGGTGTGACTTCCAGCTGAAGGCTTTTCCACAGTCACTACATTTATGGGGTTTCTCACCTGTGTGAATCCTTTGATGTTTAACAAGGCTCCTTCTCTGGCTAAAGCTCTGTTTACACTGATTACACTGATATGGTCTCTCTCCAGTGTGGATTCTCTGATGTCTAATAAGGGTTGAGCTCACACTAAACGTTTTCCCACAGTAATTACACTCATATGGCCTTTCCCCAGTGTGAATTCTCTGGTGTTCAATAACGAATGAACTGCGACTAAAACTTTTCCCACATTCATTGCATTGAAAAGGTTTCTCACCAGTATGGACCCTTTGATGTTGAATGAAATGGGCCTTGCGCACAAAACCCTTTCCACATTCTTCACATTTATGGCATTTCTCTTCTGAAGTTGGTCTCTTACGGATAATGTTAGTGTTTCCTCTGAACATTCTCTGTTCCTGGGTCAAAGATTCCCTTGGAATTTCCCATAAAAAGATTCCTCTCTGTTTATCTAACCTACCAACAAGTTCAAAAGTTTCTCTACCCATGGGATCCTGGTCAATTTCACTTTTGATTCTTGTAACTATTACACCCTGTGGTTCCACTTCTTCCTCAATTTCCTCAATTTCTTGTTTCACAGTTGGCTCCTCATCCTTATCTCTGTTCAAAACATCTGGAATAATACAAAGAAAACAGAAACATGAGCCAAGCTCTTTGCTAGCAAGGAGAAACTGTCAGAAAAATAAGATAAGATAAATTAATCTACTATGTCTATAAAATGTAGTTTACTACCTCACGGTACTGTTGAGAGGATTAAGTTAGTTCATATACATAAAGCACTTAGAACAGTCTCTGGCAAAGAGTATAAGCTATATCAATATTATTATTTAGTATTAGTTATCTGATGAAATGAAACGTTTTTCTTGGAGAAGGGGTATGAAAAGAGTGATTACTGGGCAAAGAATGAGTTAGTAGGAACAAGTAGAGTTGGGAGGAAGCGCTGATAAATCAACAGTGAATTATGCGAGGTAAAATGGGCAAACAAAGAAATAAAACAAGTAGTGGTAGGAGGAATGCTATCCAGGAAGAAAGAACAACATAGGAAGAAAATAGTAGGTACCGGAAAACTTAGGATGAGACAGCATTATTGGAATGTGAGTACACCAAATAACTGACATAAAGGAACACATAAAATGATGCTGACAAGGATAAAAGACAAAAACCAAGGGAAGCAACAATTCATTCACTAACAATAACTTATTGCAATCAAAAGCATTCCAGGCATTGTGTAATGATCCCAGATTCAGAGATAAAACATGAAGCCCTCTACCAAATGGAATGGATGACAAGTACAATGGAGAAAGAAAATAACATAACAAAGAAAGAAAATAATATGATAAAGAAAATATTAAGTAAAGTAGTCCTTTATCAAGAGATAAAATGGCTTAAAAAATAATAGGTTGAAGTGACATGGAGTCTATGATAAAGAAAGACGGAAAAAAAATAAAGGAACATGGTCAGAGCTAATGGAAGAAACAAAGACAGAGAACTTTGCAGTAGCTTATGACTTCACCTACCACAAATCATACCACGTTCTTGAAGTATACATGATTCTCACTCCTTTAAGATGTAAGACCCAAATTGGAACCACCCAATTCCAACTGACAAGTCAGCATGACATCTAAGATATGAAAATCCTGCATGTGTTGGAGGAAAGATAACATAACAGTCTATGATGTAAAAGAGTGGCATATAGGACACTTAAGTCTGCCTCTGACTCCTTTCCTGATTTTCTATCTCTTGCCGCCTGTTGGATAACTCCACTAGAAGATTCTATCACTACCAAATTTATATTTGGCCCTAAACAATTCCCTTTATCAGACCTCCTCTTTTCTCTCAATTTTCCAGTCTTGTAACTGTGAAGTCATCTTTGAATTTTCTTTTCACTTACTTCAAACCAGTCATTAAGTTATTCTATTCCAAAGAAAACCTTCTCTCATCCCCTTAAGAAACTAGTAGAAACTTTATTTCTATGTAGGCTACAGTCATGTGTCACTTAATGATGAGGATACATTCTGAGAAATGTGGTGTTAGGTGATTTTGTTGTTGTGTGAACATCATAGAGTGTACTTACACAAACCTAGATGGTAAAGCCTATTACACAGCTAGGCTCTACGGTACCAATCTTACAGAACCACCACCATATATGTGGTCAGTTGACTGAAACGTCATTACATGGTGCATGATCGTACTTACAGTGGTCTGTCTCAAATTCACTTTCAGTGGACTGGGTTTTCTTTCACACGATAAAAAAGAGTGAAAGAACTCCCTCAACTTTCTGCCCCCTACCTGTAAAATTATCTACAATGGTACACGAAGATATATCCCATTCCTATCCAAGGCTAATCCATCTACCCTCTCTTGATCCCACTTGTTCGTCTGGGTGCTTGTTCAGTTATTACCATTTTTTCCTCTTTCTTCAATCTGTATTCTCCATTGACATGTCCTACCAAAATACAAATATGCTCAACTCTATCTTGAACCTGAAATCCTTCTCTTGATGAAATCCAAGCTTTGAAAGAAACCTTAACACTGTAGCTCTCCATTTCCTAACTGTTTTCCATGCCCAACCTCTTCCCATTCAGTGTATTCTACAACCTACTGTGAAATCTGGTCTCCGTTTCCAGCATCTAGAGAAACTTCTCATTAAGTTACCAATGACTTTCAAATAACAAACACAATGGACATTTTTTCAGTCCTTATTTTACTCAGCAGCCTCTCACACTGTTGACTACTCCCATCTCTTGACACTGTTTTTGGTTTCTATCCTATCATATTCTTCTAGTTCCTTCTCTACTTCTCTGGCCTTTTCTAATACTGCATTTCTCTCATGTATTTCTCTTCCTTGGTCAACTGTTTAAGGATATTGTTACCCATATTTACATCCTTATCTCACTCTCTGAATAGCACCACTTAGAGATGTCTCAAAAAGGGTTCACAATTAACATGATCACCATCATCTGCTGTCATGTCTGTCTCCAGCTCTAATCATCTTCTCTTGAGAGGCATCACCAGCCATTACATTGAAGTCCTAAAGCCACAAATCAACCTGGATTTCTCCCTTTTTCTTACCGTTAATCAATCTCCAAAATCAATGATTCTACTCTCTAGCATCTCCCTTCTTTCCATGATTTCCCTGGATGATTGCAAAAGCCATCTAATAATCCTTAGCTCTGGTCTTTAGGCTGCCCCCACACTACATCTACTTCATTGAATTCAGAGATATCTTCATAAAATGGAATTCTAGTCATATTACCACCTGTAGATTCATGAGCACTCCATCATCTCTAAGATCAAAGCTTTGATTTCAAAGCTCTTTATACAATGATAGGCAGCAGTTTCTGACATGGTCTCTAAGCCTCAATTCACTCTCCTACCACTCCCTCACACTTTAAGTGGGCAAATTCCTTGCGTTATATAATCTTTTATGCCATTTCTTTGCATATCTCATTTAGTAAATGTCCCCTAATATTGTTTACCTGGCAAACTCTTGGTTTCTCTTTAAGACTCAATTCAAAGCAACAGTTCCTCTACAAAGCCTTCACCAGATAGATTTAGGTGTTGTTTTTTATCACCAGCCCTTGTCCATAAATGTGTTACAGCTATTATTACACTGCACTTTTAACTGTTTGTGTTTGTCTCCTCCATTGGATTATAAATTCCTGTGACAAGGGCAAGTCTCTTCACAATGTTTACTCAGTGGACCTTGTCACAGGGCTTTTACTCAAAGGAATAAGACAAAATTATCATTATTTGCAGAAGATATGAATTTCTATCAAAAATTCCTCAAAGAACTAAATGAAACAGCAACAAAAGACTAATATATAAAGTAAATATTGATTCTTAGTACCAAGATAACCAGTTAGTAAATAGTCCAGAAAAATAAAATATACTCTTCACAATAACAGAAACCATAAAACCTAGGACTAAATCTAACAAGAAACATGCAAGATTCACCAAAATAATCATAAAATTTTTCTGAAGGACATAAGACAGTTAAGTAGAGTCAACCAAATTGCTGAAATGATTCAGTACTATAAGGACCTCAATTCTTCCCAAATCAATCTATGAAGCTAACTGTATTCCAATCAAAATTCTATGAACCAATTAAAAAACCCCAACGAGTCTAAATCTCAATTGGAAGAATGCAGAAATCCAGTTAAGTATTCCTGAAAAAGCATACAGAAGAACGACTTATCTTACCAGACATACAGTGTGATATATTGCTAAAGTAAATAAAGCAGAGGGGCAGTGGCAAGAAAATAAATAGGTCAAACAGTTAGGTAAAGAAAACAAGTGAGTCTGGGCTTCCACACAGAGCAGCCTAGAAATGACTACCCATTATATATCTGGGCCTGACAGCTAGAATCAACTCCTGAGATGTCTGCAATGCTTCTATTACATGTTCCCATCCTATGATCACAGATAAGTTGCCTAGAAGACAGTTGACTCAAAATGCATCTCTCCCAGGAATCTGGAACTGAAACTGAAATTGCTAGTTATTCTGAATGTGACTAGAATTGTAACCTATCAACTCAGAAGCTAAAAGAACAGCAGCATGTGGACACAAGGAAGAAAGACTAGTGTGCAAAGAAGAAAGAAACAGAGTACAAAGAGTTAATTCCTGATTTCCTGAGAGTGAGCCAATTTTTGATTTTAGTCCTTTTCTGATGTCCTGTTGCAATCCTGCTCATATTTTCCACGAGCCATCTCTGTCCCTATAATAACTTCTCTTACTGGCTTAAGCTAGCTTGAGTTGATTCCTATAATCTTTAATCAGTTTTAATAATACAGTAGCTGAAGGGAGAGAGAGACAGCAAGGAAATGGTAAAGTGCAGGGGCCTGAACTTTAGGACAGAACAGGAACTGGCACATATTTCCTAAAAAGGGGCAGACAATAAATATTTTTCATTTTGTGGCTTTGGTCTGTGCTGCAACTACTCAACTCCACCACTGAGGCATGTAAGCAGTCACAGATAACACATAAAGGAATGGGCATGTCCATGTTCCAACAAAACCTTATTTACAAAAACAGGCAATGGGCCAGATTCGTCCTGTGGACCACAGCTGCCAATCCTGCTATCCAACAGAGTATAAAAAGTTTTCTCGGTAAAAGAATGAGAGAATGGGGAAGAATTTGCATTCCTAGGGCTAGGACAGTGCTTGATAACAATTTATTCAATGGATGAGCAGTGGAACAAATAATTGAAGAGAGACAATAGTTAAAGAAAAGAAACAATGAGTTTAAGGTTTTGTAGGTACACCAATTTCCAATTCTGTCAAGGTCCAACATGGCTCAGGTAGACTGGAGAGAAGTCACTAAAACTGAAGAAGCTGATTTCCATTGAAAGAACTGAAAAATCAAGAACTGAGAGGGCAAGCTGTCAGCTGTATCACCACTGAAGTTATTAAAGTTTTTAAAGAAAAATTAGCATGAAAATGAAAGTTATAAATAAAGAGCCAAAATTTACACAGCTAGAAGAGCGTTGTGTTAAGTAAAGCAACACGATGAAGTGGAGGAAAACACTACAGCGGAACAGTCGAGTAATCATGCTCTCTCATCAAGGAGATGGAGATACAGTCTACAGAGAAGGATGAGAAGATTGTAGAGGAAGAAATAATAACTGATGAAAAGCTGTATTTCGCCAAAATAAAGAAGAGAGCCTGAAAGCAGATCACAGATGGGCTCACTGCCACACCTCTGTCCATATGGTACTCACATTTTGCAGTACCAGGGACAGGCAAGGCTGGGCATTTGCCTGGTTCTCTCTACCACGATACCATATGTGTGGATAAAGCTGGCAGTGACTCAGAGACACCACGGCATATTGGAAAAAAAAAATTAGCAGCTGATATGGCTGAAGATGGAAGTACTGTGCAGGAAATAACAGATGAAGCTAGAAAACTAGGCAGGAGCTATATAGGGAGGTCCTAGTATGTAGGAGAAGCAATTAAGATTTTTATCCTGTAAGCTATCAAGAATCATCAGAAGCCGTAAGTCGTTAACTAACACAAAATCAGTTTGGTGGCAGTAAAGAGAGTATATTAAAAGAAAGGGAGACTGGTGGCAAAAGGCTAATGCAATAATCTAGTCAAGAGGTAGTGAGTCTTAAGTATATTCACTCAGTCATTCAAATATTTAAGAAGCATATAATACATGCCTGCTCTGTACTAAGTGCTAGAGAAATCAAATGAAAAAGATATAGTTATTGTTCTCGTGGAAATCAGTCTGGTTAGAAAAATAACACAAATGATTGTAGTACAGTGTGATAAATTCAACAATGGAAGTGCACACAGTAGCACAGAGAAAGGAGTGCTTAATTCTGAAGAGGAGGCCCTTGAGATCTTCATGGATTATTTGAGATTTGCCAGGTGTGAGTTACTTACATGGTTTTCAAAAGGAGGTGACTAAGAATCTGGAGTTCAAGAGAGAAGACAATGACAATGATGGTGATGATAGCAGTCAACATTTATATTGTACTTACTACGTTAGTCTGTGTCCTAAATGCTTTACATACATTAACTCAGTTAACGCTCACAATAGCACTAACAGGCAACTGCTATTATTACTTCATTTTATTAAAAAAGAAACAGGCACAGAAGCGTGAAGTAATTCACCCATCGTCACAAGGCTAAGTGGTGAAACCAGGATTTCACTTAGGCAGTTAGGCTCCATAATGCCTCTCTCAGGTGGAGGTAAAGATTTGGCACTTACCATCACACAGTGGTCGCCGATGCCCCAGGTGTAGATATGGTCCACCAAGCAAAGTATACAGACTGACCAGAAGTCTGAGAATGCAAGACAATGGAAGGCAGCAATAAAGAGTTTCAAGTTATCTATAGAGAGGCGGAATAAAATAAAGTCCCGAAAGAGTCTACTGCATTTGACAACTGGGTTATTACAGATGAATGTTAAGCAATTTAAGGGGATGGCAGAGGCAAGAAAAGGGGCTTGGAGATAATGGGAGGTAAAGAAGTAGAGAACACACATTAACTACTCGTATAAACTTTGGCTGGGAAGAGAATGAGTTGCAGGTTACAAGGAATAGCAAGAGGCAGACTGGCTCAACGAAGAGTTTTTTCCCCCTTCTCCTCTCCCCAAGTGGAAAAACCAGGAATATGCTTATCATCAGAATAAAGGCACCAGGGGAGAAGGAATAGACACTGAAGCTGTAAAGCGAAAAAGAAAAAGATGACTGATGAACAAGTTCTTGGAGAAGTGAGAAGACAGGAGGAGCCTTATGTGTGCAGATGAGGGGTAGAAAAGTTGAGAGTTCATGTCTAGAGGCCTCTGTCTTCTCTGTGAAGCCGAAAGTTAAGGTCCACAACCGAGTGACAGACTCAAGCAAAAAACTTTAAGTTTTTGAAATAGTCACTAAATGGAACAGGGGAATTAGCAAATCAAAGATAAGAAATTTGATGAGATGCAAAAACCCAGTGGAGACTAGAAGGAAGAAAAGCCAGGCATATATACAGGACATGAATCCCTTCAGTTAAAGAATTTCTCCTGCTGTGTTTAGCAACTCAGGTAGGAGAAAAGAAAGGCACAGTTTATAACCAATATAGGATTTGAAGTTTACAGAATGGGCAGAGCATAATGACAAAGCAAGAGAGCATGCTGGTGATAATTCACAGGTCCATGGATTAGATGAAGAGGCAAAGTCAAGAAGAGATGGATAGCCTGGGAAAAAAATCAGAGAAGTGGAGGAACAGGAAACATCATTAAGAATGAAAGTAGGAAAGGAGTAGGAGAGGTAGAAAGGTAAGCAATTATAGTAAACTCCACAGGAGCAGAGATCATGTCTGCTCCGGTCACCCCTGTTTAGTCAGTCAACAAATACCTATTGTCTGAATAACTGGTCAAAGACCAAAATATTGGGGTTTAAGATTTGCCTTAAACAAAATGATAAAATTGAGGAAGATGACCATTGATGTGAACTGCTGAATAAAAAGGGAAAGCAGGGTCCCTGAAGACAATACGGTTAAGATACAGTGAGGCTTAAGGATTGACTGCATCATCGATGGTGTGGGTTACCCTAGAGAAAACTCTGGAACACACGACAAAGTCTATGTGTGAGGGACCAAAAAAAAAAAGTTGACAGATGATAGTGAAAAGGAATTGAGTGTGTAGAATAAGACTGCTGAGGCCTCAAAGGAGAAAGATTTGGTTTGAAGATGGAAAACTAATGCTTTGGGAATAGCACTGAAAAGCTGGGAGAACAATAACTTCTCCCTTTCAGCCTTGAGACAAAGGATGGGGAAGGAAGAGGAAGTGGGAGAATAAGCAGCCCCTGCCAGAGAAATAGTGTCCTTGGGAAAGTGCCAGGTTTCAGTCAAGGCCAGGAGGGGTAGGGAACATTATGTGAAGAGGAACAGGGGCTCCAGAAGGCAGAGTGAGAAGGGGTGGGAGGAAAGCAGTGGGAGGATGAGCTTGGAGGGAAAGTACAGAGCAATATGGGAATGAGATTATGAAGATAAAAAGCCAAAAAGGCTTGTATTTTGGTCAGTGCAAGGATGTTAGGGATGAGAGTCATGGAAACAATGACTGAAAAGGTTGAATCAGAACTTTGGAACAAAGCAGCTTTGGTACTGGTACTGGTCCAAGTGTCCTCTGAGTCTGGTATCTAATAGCCCCTTAGATATTGGATTCAGAGAAACAGCAGATTCTTACCCAGTGACACCAGGTTTCCATAATTCTCCATCATGACATCTTTATACAGGCTTCTCTGAGCTGGATCCAGATAATCCCACTCCTCCTGGGTAAAAAACACAGCCACATCCTCAAATGTCAGCAACCCCTGAAATAGTATGATTTCTGTAGTCAGTTCTTGTCGTCTCAAGGACAATTCTACCACTGAAAGTAGCAGAAGCAATCACTTATCAGGGCCGAGTAGGCTAGGAGGAACATGGTAACTTCGAGTTCCAAATGGGGCCCAATTCCGGGAACCGACTGTAACAGACAGGCACCTCAAACTACAGGATAATTGAGCTGGTTCCCTGTCCCCCGTAACGACGGGCTTAAGGCTAAGGCTTTTCTGGTTCAACAATCATGCCCTAATATTTTCATTTGAAGAAACTGCCCCAAGGCCTCCCCAACCTTCCTGCTCCTCATTGCCCCGCTCCAATTCTCTATTTGCACTGGCTTGAGACCCTGTTTAATTCAATTCCATGAAGTTGTGTAAGCGTCTACCTTGGGTCCAGGCATCGTGAGAGGCACAGAAGACACAGGGGAAGGTCAAAAATGGTGCTTTACCTGGAAGAACTCACAAACGAGAGCACTAGTTGGCAGCATTACTAATTTTCTCCAGCTGATTTATCAAGTCGCTCTTGAGAAAAAGGAGCCAGTGGGCAGTCTGGAGGCGAACCGCACCCAGAGCACTAGGGGGTACTTCCTCGCACCGCGCTGGCCCTAGAGACCACGGTCGGGGCGCTGGGGGGGCGGTGGCGCGGCCTAGCTCCGGTGGCGGCGAGAACGGGGATACCTGGAGGGGCGACTCACCTTTGGCTCCGGCGGGGGGCTCGGGGAAGCCATCTCCCGGACAGAAAATCAGGGCAGGAACGCGCGGCGGCCGCACGCAAAGTAGCCTCCGGTGAGGCCTACCCGGCCGCGGGAGAATAGGCCCGACGAACGCGAGGCCTCCAGAATGGGTCTGGCCAAGTCCTGCCTCGGTCCCCGAGCGGTCACGACCCCAGCAGCATATCACACGCGCTATTTGGCGTCCCCCTAACTCCCAAACCCCCTCTCCTGCCAGGCTACGCAGCCTTCCAGGCCTTGCTGGCGCCTCCTCCCCGTTGCCAGTTCCTCCTCCTTTCAGCCAAGAAGCGCTATGACCGCCCGCCCCCGGACCAGAAGGCGTCACCCGGAACCTTCCCGGGACCCCCACCAACTACAACTCCCGTCACGCTTTGAGAGAGCGCCTCGGTCCGGCCTCCGCCGGCAATGGCTACTGGACTACATTTCCCGGCATACAAATGGAGAGGGAACCCCTGGTGAGTCAAGAAAAAAGGAGCGCCCGCCACTAAGCTTACACTCGATTGGCTAGTCTTGGTGCGTCACTGCCGGCTGGGGGCGGAGCTGTGGTCTGTAACTCCCCTCGGAGATGGCGGCGCTCTGGGTGTCCGGCGTTACCCGAAGAGGCCTCACGTGGATAGTCTCAGGGGCGCCCCGCAGAGAATTTTGGTCTCGATTCAGGTAAAGCGGAAGGGTAGTCGGTGGGTCACATTTACGGAAAGTAAGGAGAGAAAGTAAGCAGGATGAAGGGACGAATTAAAAGGGAGTGTGGTGCTATTAAGACAGGACCCTGGGCTTGCGGCTGAGAAAGTGCGTTAGGATTTTGAGTGTTGAGATCTCTAAGATTCAGGGATGAAGTGCAGCCTCCTCATTTTGTTCGTTTGTTCATTCGTTGAGTCGCTCGACAGAGTTGTTACACGCCTCCTCCTGCCCAGCATTTCCCTAAGTAGGACACAGCAGCGGAAACAAAGTCCCTTCTCAGAGCTTAAGTCCTCTGACTTGTGAGGAAACTGAGGCCCCACAAAGAGGAATATTTTGCTGAAAGCTACGAAACAAGTTAATGGCACAGCTCCATCTAGAACCCAGGTCTCTTAACTCGCCATCCATTGCTTTTCCCACAGCGCTGTGTGGAAGCTTTTGAAGGTAAATCTCTGATTCAGATATGTTAGGATATCAAAATTTGTGGGAACCTCAGGGAACAATGTACACATTCAGATTTCAAACAAAAACTCCTTTAGTCCAGAAGGATTTTTGTTATCAGCTCAAGTATTTTTTAGCTTCCCCCCTTTTTTGGTCAGTGTTTGTTATTATTTCTCAAAGCTCCTTCAAATGTGTTCCATTCATTCATTCCGCAAATATCTGTAGAGAGTCTACTATATGCTTGGTATCTGGGTGTTAGAGATACAGTTATTAATGAGACAGACCAAATCTTTGTCCTCTTAGGGCATATGTTCTGGTGGAGGAAAAAATGAACAAATGTAGAATATAATTTCAGAAAGTGGTAAGTTATGAAGAAAACTAGAGCAGTTTAAGAGATTACTGAGATGGAAGGAATGGATTACATTTCATTCTGACGAGATGTGACTGGAGTAGTTTGAGGAGAAAATGAAAGGTGAGGAAGTAGAGACTATAAGTATACACAACTAACTCTTTTGATAAGTTTTGTTGTAAAGGAAGCTGGAAGGAATATGAGGTCCATGAAGAATTTTTTTCTTTAAAGATGGAAGATATTACAGCATATTGTGTACCCCGGGGATCCTCTAGTAGATGGGGAGAAGCTAATAAAGAATCGGTGCAGAAAGAGGGATACATTTCTGGAAGAGTCTTTGGGTAGACAAAGAGGAGTAGCATTACAAACCATATTCTTGGCCAGACATCGTGCATTTCTGGTGCTTCCTCTATCTGTGCAGATGACCAGTCCCAATCCGATGCCAACTCCTTGGAAAACGGGAGTCAGTTCATGAGCAAATATTTCATTAAGCACTGAAATGGTGTATCAGGCAGATTCCCTCACGTTGGCCCATGTACTCAACAATAGTTATTCAAGCACTTTTCAAAGGACCTTACAATCAGTAAAACAGGTCTCTGTATTCAGGACTTCTTAATCTGGCACAGTGGTTCTTAACCGGGGACAGTTTTGCTCACCAAGGGACATTTGACCATGTCTTTTGGTTATCATGACTGGAGGACAGGAGGGCTACTGGCATTTAGTGGGTAGAGGCCAGGGATGCTGCTAAGCATCCTACAATGAACAGGACAGCATCTCGCAACAAAATTATTTGATCCAAAATGTCAGTAATGTTTGGGTTGAGAAACCCTGATCTAGTAAGACAAGTAGAATGTAAATAAAATTAAAACTCAGGTAGAATGCGATATGCTCTAAGAGCAATATAAAGTGCTATAGGAAATCAGAGGAACTTGCAGTTATATTTGGTTGGGGAAATCAAGTAAAGCCTCTTGAAAGAGACTAGTTTTGTCCTGGAACTTAAAGGGGAAGTGAGAAATTGGTGGTGATGGAAGGCATTTCAGACAGGATATAACTTGAACTAACACATGACCTTAGGAAAATGGGAAACAATATAGTTGACGTTAGGAAAATGGGAAACAGTCGTTTAGTTTGGGTAGGGCATAGAGGGTGTATAGATTAGGGGGAGATGAGGTTACTGAGGCGGATTGGGTTTGGATCTTGGAGGACTGAGAATCCTAGACAGACACCTTACTTTCTTCACCCATCCATGGGAATTCTTAGAGCGTGTAGAATCTAATGAGCTTTTGTTTTCTGCCTGTGCCAGTTCAATTCAACTATAAGCTTCCAAGGCCTGGAACCCGTCTTATTCTTTCTTCTCTCCACAGTGCCCAGAAGAGTAGTAAGTGTGCAAATTATTTGTTGATTTAGATTGATGGGCAAGATTAAGTCTGGTGTTTGTCAACTTGTTAACTTCATTAATGCAGTGAACTAAAGATGCACATATTTGTTTGATCATTTCAGGAAAGAGAAGCCAGTGGTGGCTGAGAACACAGAAGAAGTGAAGGAAGAACCTATCTTAGTGTGTCCACCCTTACGAAGCCGAGCGTACATACCACCTGAAGATCTCCAGAGTCGTTTGGAATCTCATGTCAAGGAGGTTTTTGGCTCATCTCTTCCCAGCAGGTGGCAAGACATCTCCCTGGAAGATGCTCGTCTGAAGTTCAATTTCTTGGCGCGTTTAGCTGATGACTTGGGCCATGCAGTGCCTAACTCTAGGCTTCATCAGATGTGCAGGGTCAGAGATGTTCTTGATTTCTATAATGTGCCTGTTCAGGATAGGTCTAAATTTGATGAACTTATTGCCAGTGATCTGCCTCCCAATTTAAAAATCACTTGGGGTTACTGAGCAATTCAGAAGAGGAACACATTGAGATCATTTTTTTTTCCCTCTGAGTGAGGGGGCTGCTTATCAAACCTTTGGATACTTGACCATGTGAAATCCTATCAGAACTCTTCTCTAAACCCACATTTTCTGTAGAAGAAGGCATTGTCTCTTTTTTCCCTCATATTATCATGAATTGACAAATAACAGGATTTTCTTTTTTCACACTTGCTGTACTTGTTTGTTTTTTTATGGAATCAAGTCATTAATATTTTATGAAACCTTTCTTCTCCAGAAGACACTAGTTAACTTGGGTTTAAGATATGAGGCCATTATGTGTTCAGGTGTGGTCTCTATTCTTCATAGGCATAAAAGAGTAGATGCAAGAAAAAGTTTTAATTTTGTTAGAACTCTTAAATCTAAGATGGTATTATATATAGTACATAGACAAAGAAACTGAGATATTTTAAAAGAAACATAAAAATCTATATTGTATATTATAGAAAGTTGTTTCACTGTTGGCTTTACTGCACGAGGAGAAATAGTAGAAAATGATACTGTTCATTCTGGATGAGTCTCTTGGAATTAAAGTAGATTTCTTGAAGTGAGTTGTATGTTTTAATTTTTTTAAAGGTGAAATTTGCTATTCTGCCTTATCATTTCCTTAGTTTAAATATTATAAATAATGAAAAAATTAGAATATATGCCAACTATTAAGTGCTGACTCTTTTAAATAAGAGATATGCCAGATTCTATATCTCAATGAATATTCTCTTCAAAGGAGATGATGTTTATTTCAAACCATTTATCTTTTCTGTAATTTTTTAAAAGTGGCCTTGAGTACCTGTGAGTATCCACTAGGGTAGTAAGTCTTTGCAGACTTTGAGGTACTAATTTTGTGGATATTACTCGAATACCAAGTTACCAGATGGTTCTAAATCACAAAATGATTAAATGAGGAAGTGATTAGGGATTATTTTTTATCAGACTTTAGATACGGCTACAGAGTAATGAGACAAGAAGAAGGAATTTCTTATCTTGGCTCTAATAATTCTGAGAGAAAAGTGATAGGTTTTAAACAAAGGAAAATTTCATTTATTCTCTTTGCCAAGGTGACTGCTTTGACGAGGGCAAAAGTCAGTTAGGTATATAATAATTTATTAGAAAAATTAGGTACAATACAGTCATGCTCTATAAATGTCATCAGCAGGCAGTCAGATTTTCAATAACCTCTACATTTAAGAACTAAGTCTGGAGTGCCAGAGTAGAGCCCTGGAGTTGAACACTGGAGCTGTTAGATCTTTTTTGCTTCTGTGCAAAGGGTTCAGCATGGAAACATTTGCATTTTACGTACAGGATTTGGTTATCTCATTTCCCACACAACTTTTACTTCCAACCTGGAGACAGAACAGTGTGCAAAGGGCAAGATGGAAGTAAGGGATGGTAAGGGCAGGATGGAAAAACACTTGGTTTCAGCAGGAGAACTGCAAAACCGGGCTTCACATAAGTGTTAAGTTGGAAGAAGGTACTCCTTTGTAGCCTGGAGCAGTGTTCCTCAAAATTTAATACATAGATGAATCACTTGGGGATCTTTCAAAAATGCTGATTCTGGTTCCACAGTCCAGAGTGGGTCCTGAGTTTCTGCGTGTCTGAAAAGTTCCTAGGTGATGCTGATAACGTTTTGAGTAACATGTCCCTTGTTAAAATCAAAGGCAGAGGGAAACCAGCCTTGAAGCTTCCCTGAGCAGACAAAACTAGTTTCAGTCCTGAATTTAGCATAATTTCCAGTCACTTTGGAGACACTGTCTTCTCGCTGTTCTGTTTAAGCTCCTTTGTAACAATATACCCCTGAACCTCATTCCATGTTTTGGTTTGAGTGCTCCTGGTTTACAAACTGCCTTTTTGGTGTGTGGACAATAAATTTTTACTAATTATTTCTTCGCTGGTTCATTGGTTTTATTTTGGCTGTTTCTGATCCTTTGACACCCTGGATTCTGGTATTGAGGTGGGAGATAAATACTGCCCTCTGCAACAGTAGTTAGTCCTGGAGAGTTTAGCTAACAGGTGAGGGAAACTGCACACCCCTCAGGAACTCTAGAGGGCGTCGCTGGTTCACAGTCCAGTACAACAACTAGGTCAGAATAATGACCTCTAGTTTTCCTGAAAAGATTAACTTAGATTTTCTAACTGGTTTACTGAGGTAACCAAACGTGTGATGTTATTATAGAAGGTTTACATTTAAAAAAATTAAGTGATTGCTATATAAAAGTTATCAATAATTTTTACTTAGTTGGGCTTTTGAGTTGAGCAAGTATGCTTACATAAAACCTGCTAACAAAATAGACATTCAGAGTTAGTAGAAATTGGTCTTCTATAAACAGTATATATATTTCCAGCAGCATAAAAAGGGCTTCTCATCTGGTTTTTTTTTTATTTTAACGTGATTTTTCTGATTATAAAGGTAGCACATTTTTTTTTAACAATTGGGAAAGACGGAAAGCCAAAAAGTAACATTTCTATCCCAGTGCTCAGATAATCACCTAACATTCTGGTATATTTCTAAATGAAAAAAACCTTTTTTCCTGTATTTTAAAATTTTCTGTGACATCATGTCCCCTTGCCCCATTCACATAACGAACATTTCTGCTTGTCTTTAAATAGTCTTGAGAATAACAAATTTGCTTAATAGCTTATTATTTCAAAACTGGATATTGTATAATTATTCAACCCATATTTCTGTTATTGGATATTTAAATGATCAGTTTTTATGTTCTTTTTTTATCTGGCGTTTCTAGTTCATTGAGTATTGGTCTGCCATAACACTCCCTTCCACTCAGAGATGGAAGTCGTTCCAGTGTAAATTTAGTGACTGTAAAGTTGGGAATGGACAAGTTGGTCCTGCTGCTTTGACTGGTAATCCCACTAGCATAGGTTCTGTGTATCCTAAAGTATAAAGTGACAAGTACCTTGAACTCAATCGTATCTGCATGCTTGAACTTAATCTTACCTATAATTACCTTTTTTCCATTTCACTAGCTTGTTTTGCAGTGCAAAAGTCCTCAAGTTTTTACTTGAACGGTTTCTGGAATCAAAAGTAATCTCTCAAATTAACCTCTGATTCCACAGAATTCCAATGTTATTCCTAGTTGTACAGTAGCAGACTGCAGCTACCGTCACATTTCTGCTTTTTCCATCGTTGAAATGTCAAATTCAAAATATTTAACACTGATGCAACACTAATCATATACTGTTCATATTCAAATGTCACCAATGTTCCAGAAATAACCTTCGTAACAATTTCACCCCCGATCCAGGATTCAATCCTGGTTCATGCTTTGTGTTTTGTCGTTATTTCTACTTAATCTCCTTTACTTTGAAACAATTCTTCAGTAACTTGTATTTTTACAAGGAATTTATTCATTTCATCTAAGTTGTCGAATTACTGGCATAAAGTTGTTCATGGTATTCTCTTATTTTCCTTCTGATGTCTCTTGGATCTGCAGTGATGAGCCCGCCTTCGTTTTGAGTATTTGTTATTTGTATTTTATCTTGTTTCTATTTGATCAGGCTAGCTTGAAGTTTATCAATTTTGTTGCTCTTCTTAACTAACTTGTCTTTGTTAATTTTTTTCTATTGTGTAGTGTCTATTTCATAGATACCTGCTTTTATTTTATTTCCTTTCTTCCATTTACTTTGGGTTTACCTTCCTCTTTTTTTTCTATCTTCTTAAGGTAAAGTCTTAGGCTATTGATTGTAGACCTGCTTTTCTAATGTAAGGCATTAAAATTATAAACGTCCCTTTTTAGCTTTAGCTTCATCCTACAATTTCTTTATATTGTATCCCTATTATCATTCAGTTTGAAATATTTTCTAATTTCTGATGTAATTTCTTCTTGGACCCATGGATTACTAAATTACTAAAAGTGTGTTTGATTTTCACACGTTTGGGGATTTTCTAGCTCTCTTTTTATTAATTTCTAATTCCACTGTGGTCAGAGAAAATATTCTATAATTTCAATATTTTTACACGTATTGAGGCTAGTTTTATGGTGAAGTTTATGGCCTATCTTGTTGAACGTACCATGTGCACTTGAAGTTGTTGGGTTCTACAAATAACAATTAGGTCAAGGTCATTGATAGTATTGTTTAAATCTATGCTTTTACTGATTTGTGTCAAGTTGTTCTATTAATTACTGAGGGAAGGATGTTAAATTCTCCAACCACGATTATGAGATTGTCTATTTCTCCCTTTAATTCTGTCAAATTTTACTCCATATATTTTGAAATTCATGATTAGGATTTATGAATTTTTTTTTTTTCCAAAGAAGATTTGCCCTGAGCTAACATCTGTTGCCAATCTTCCCCTATTTTGTATGTGGGTTGCCACCACAGCATGGCCATTGACGAGTGGTGTAGGTTCATGCCCAGGAACCGAACCTGGGCTGCTGAAGCAGAGTGTGCCAAACTTAACCACTAGGTCATGGGGCCCGCCCTAGGATTTGTGATTTTTGTAATCTTGTCATCATTATGTTTTATCTCTGATAATATTCTTGATCTTGAAATCTACTTTATCTGACATTAGTATAGCCACTTTGAGTTTCCTATGCTTACTGTTGCATGCTATGTTATTTTTCATCCATTTACTTGCAATCTATCAATGTGAATTATATTGATACTTTTTCACCACAATCCTGACTCTTGGTAATTCCTTCTTTACTTTTGTTCAAAGATTTACTCTAAAAGTATGCCTTATGGTTTTAGTTTAGCACATATAAATTTATAAGATTCATTTATGTGAGTTCATTTATGCCTGTCATCTAATAGTATTGTGTTTGTGAGACTCATCTAGATTGTTGCATGTAGTTGTGATTCATTTATTTTTATTGCTTTATAGTATTCTACTGTATGCATATGCCAAAATTTATTCATTCACTTTATTGTTAATAGATATTTGGTTGTATCTAGTTTTTTAATATCTTGAAAAATGCTGCTGTGAATATTTTTGTACGTATTTCCTGATGCACTTGTGTGCACATTTCTGTTGGGTATATCTCTAGAAATGGAATTGCTGGGTCAAAAGTTATTCATATTGTCACATTTAGTGGATAATGCCAAATTGCCTTCTAAAGTGATTGCATCCATTTACATTCCTTTAGCAGAGCTTGAGTCTTGGTGACCCATTTCCTAACCAACTCTTCTTATTTTCAGAATTTTAAATTTTTGCCATCTTATAGGTATAAATATACCGTATGATTTTAATTTGCATTTTTCTGATGACTAATGAGATTGAGCCTTTTTTCCATATGCTTATACTTGTGTTTCCTCTTCCATAAAGTGTCTGTCTTTTTCTCATATTCAACTGAGAGTTTTATAAATACAATTTTTTAGGAATTCTTTATGTATTCCGCTTAATAATTCTTAATCAGTTTTATGGGTAGCAAAAGTCAATCGCAAGTTAGCTGCTTATGTTTTCAAGTTTTTTATGGAGTATTTGGCTGATCATTTTATGGAGATGGTGCTTTTATTTTCTTGTCGTGTAAAATCTCACTAGCGCTCCATTCTGTAGCTGTCTCAGGAGCCCCTGTGAATTAGTTGAGGAGCAGGAGGGAATCGGGGGAGATTTGGGGTTATCCAAATTCTGAAAATAGAAACTGTGCCCAAGAAAAAGTATTTGTTACCCGTTAGTGTGGCCACATTTGTAATTCTCAGCTAGTTCAGAACGCTTGGGTGGTAAATCCAAGCCCTTGACTTTATTTGCAGAGGAAGGATATCCCCAAATGGTACCAACAGAGGTCAAGCAACTTGTTTATAATGAAAACTAATAAAATATATGAGTGAAAGGTAGGGGCTATCACCAAGGGCAGGAGATTTAGAGAACGTAGAGAATGAAAAGAGGGAAAATAGGAGAGGACTCAATAAATTTCTAAAGTTAATAGGAAACTAGAGTAAGAAGTGGGCACTAACTGGTACTTCTCTTACGTTAGCTCGGTTAGACTACAAAAGACATCTTAGAGGTTTTGACCATCAGAACAACTCTAAGTAGTGTCATTCTTCCTTTACTGCTAGAAATGAGGGCTCAAGAGGAAAAATTCAGGTACTTTGGCTTGTTGTCATAGCTCTCTCTTCTCGGTTGATTGGAGATGGTTTAAAATCTCAGCTCCTGAATGAGAGATAAATCGGATTATTAACTCCAGTGTTTGGAATTTAGCAGGTCATGAGGACAAACAGTCTTTCTGCTCATTTTATAATCTCAGAGAGCTGTGGGGTTCCCAGAGTGCTCAGATAAGGGTATGTCTGTTGACTCGGATTTTGTTTAGAAAGGACATCAATAGTGACTTGTGAATATGAGCATATCAAGCCAGAATTTATATTTCTGAGGGAAAATGAAAGGCTATCTGAAGTTACTTGTTAACCTTTCATTATTCTATCTTCCCCATCCCCATTAATATTTCTCCCTCTTTTTAAAGACTATTTCCTAGAAAATTATAGAAGAAACTCTCTTAGTCTGGGAAGCTGAATTATGTTCCTATTTTTATTTTGTTTGAAGGATGATTTTAATTTAATGTAAGTCTAATGACAGGTTAGAGTTACATTCTGTGAAAATATTTCTTGAAAGTTGACTATGTAGGGACCTGGAAATGGCCACCCCAAGATATGTCTCTTTGGCATCAGGATTATTTGAGGCTGATTGCTTTTGATAAACTGGGACAGGCAAGGAGGCTCTGAGGAATGGAACTTGCCCTTCATTAGGACACATTTCCATTTGTAAGGTAAATCTCTATCTGTAAAAGGTACCTCCCTCTCTGTACCAGGAAGAAGAAAGGAGATGACCTTCTCTCTAGAAACTCTTAATCAATACCAAAGGCAAGGACTTAAATCTGCATTTTATTGTGCTTGTCTGGTAACCTCCTGTAACTAACTTCCCTCCCCCTCCCAACGTTGGCATTTCTTTAAGGATTAAGCATCTTTCCTTAGGCTAGGAACTGATTGCTGCGCTCACCTGTGACCGCCCAGCTCCAGACAATCGACTTGCCTTCTGCTACGCCCACCGAGATAGCAGACCACTACCTGCTGTGTCCATCAAGCACTGTGCCGACAGGGCAATCTTGTGACTATTGTGCGAGGGACATTTCAAACATATGTGAAACACCCTGTTTGGGGGTATATAACCACTCTGTGCACCCCACTTCTTCAGTGCCCTTTCTTCCTTCAGGAAGAAAGGCCCCGGGCCATGGTTCCTCATAAAGCTTTGTTTAATTTTCTCTTGCTATTCTGTCTCGTGAATTTAATTCGTTCTCCGGCCAGACAAACCCCCATTTGGGAAGAGGAAATGTCTTCCTCCCCTACAACTACATGTCGTACATATTTGTACAGTTCAGGGATGCTTTCTGGTAGTGAAATGTAATAAACCAGGGATATTAAGGAAAAAGTGATGTCATTTGCAAAGAAGTATAAGTGTGCTGGGGAGAAGGAAATTACCTCCCTCTACCCCTCTTGAGTTTTTATGGCTGGACTAATAATAAAATTGACACAAGACCAGATTAACAGGAGAAAAAACAATTTCATATGTGCACATGGGAGATCATAAAAAATGATGCTCAGAGAGTGAACAAAGTAGGCATTTTACATATCTTTTGTACCTGAAGAAATGATACATTTGTGAGGATTTGACAGGACAAATAAAATTAGGTTTAGGTGCTTAATTAGTAAATAATTTAAACATAGTTTGGGTTTGGGGTAATAAATTAGTAAAAAAGTAACAAGGTTTTTTATACAGGCTTCTTGGTCCTGGATTCCCTGGCTTGGGTGATAAAGGTGTCTCTCTACCTCCTGGTGCAGGGAGGGTGCCTTTCACATGGGAAATTTATTTTCTGATTTTAGAGGGAACAGAGAATGGAGGGTCAAAATGCCCTTTTTGCATCAGCTGTTTCTCACGTAACTTGAATTCAAAATAATCAATATGCCATTATGAGATATTTTGGGGCAGCCTGTCCTAGGCCCCAACAGTTCCCTCCTCTGAAACTTCCCTGGAATTTTCATGCATTGAAAGCTGAGCTGGCAGCTGTGGAGAGAGAAAGCAGGTTAGAAACTGAGTGATAAGAGAACTGCAAAGAGAGAAGAGAACATACATTAGAATGAGGATGAACAAACAGAAGAGAACAAATCGAAGCACATTTCCCCACATCCCATTAACCAGTCCCTCAGCCCTGGGAATAGATCAATCCAACAGAATGTCTGTACTTCATTTATCTGATGAAAAATATTAATCCTTTCTTTTAACAGATTTAAGTCAGATACTACTCGTCCTGTTTGGTTTACATAGAAGCAACATTTTCCACCAATGATTGCATAAGCTGCTCCTTGCTAGGCAGTCAATGTATCTAGGAACGATGATTTTGGAGTACCACAGAGGCTAAGCTGTTACTTCTGCCTGGAGTATTTCTTTTCAAAGTTTGCATGGTGCTATTGAGCTTTTGTTCCATTACCAGGGAGAGATTTAAGATAGTTTTTTACAATTCACAATCCCTAAAGCTTGGGAATAAGACCCTCAATGCTGAAAAGAACTTGAAGTTGTGATGCACAAGCAGGTTTTCTGCAATTTCTCAACTGACACATTTATGTGGCACAACTTTATGAACAAATGAGCCCAAGTTTGTGATTTGGCTGGTGTTTATGGTGGAGTATTTGTCAGCAGAGGGCACCAGGTATCCAAGTCCACTCCATCCTGACCATTTAGGTGGGAACCCTTTATACACTTGGTCACCATGTAAAACAAAAAGACCAGTGTGACTCAAAGATGGTCAGAGTGGAGGGGGAGGGTGAAAGGGCACATATGTATGGTGATGGATAAAAACTAGACTAGTAAGGGTGAGCACAATGCAGTCTATAGGGAAACTGATATCTAATAAGGTACACCTGAAATTACACAATGTTATAAACCAATATGACCACAGTAAGATAATTAAATTAAAAAAAAGATAAGGTCAGAGTGGAATCTGTAATTATTTCATGACCTTTGTTAGTTTCCACACACTTCCACTTCCCATGTGCTTCTGTCAATCTGTGAACAGAACAGATTGTGAAATTGCTGGTGTAGGAGACCTGTGGTCTGCTTTTGGCAGCTAGGAGGCTTAGTTCTGTCACCTGGCCAAATAAGTTCACATTTTTGGTTCACTCCCATATCGTTTGTGGTATTAGGCAGCTTAATCAGGGGAACAGCTGTGATACCCCAAGTTGTACAAGGGTGGCTTATGAGCCATCCAAAACATCTGGTGATTTGGCAGATGTTTGTGCCAAAAAGGGTAGTGTTAGAGTCACTTATAATCTCTTTGAAAGATTTGAAGATGCCACCCGTGGAGTCAAACCACCGAGTTCATTGCACTATTCTCTCAGTATATCACCCAGAAAAAGTCCAGTGTCATGTCTATTTTCAATGCGAAATGAAAAAGTTTCACCTATTGTCTTTATCCAGGCAAGGAACAGTCCTCGAGCTTCTATAGCATTTTTCCCAGGCCCAAATGACATACCAAGAGAGGCAGAGTAATGTTTGTCTTGTCGTGGATACCATACCCTGTTACTCATCCATCTTCCATACTGATAAATAAGTGAAAAGCAATAGGATATATCGGAGTATATGAGGAAGCCATTTGGTTTAAAACTAATTCAGCCTGACCTTGTTTTTCCAGAAGGGCCTGATGTGGTCTTTTAAGCAGGCATTGTACATCTGCTTTAAACATTTACACGGTCCCAAAGCCAAGAATGATGCCCTCAAAGATACAGATGTTGGCTCCCCCATATCAATATTTCTTTAAGAATAAGCATTTCTCCTCAGAAACTGAGGATTAATTACTGACCTGCTTTGAGTCATCTCATGACCACTGACCTGCTGACCACTGACTTGCTGTGCTCACCTTGTGACCACTGACCTGCTGTGCTAGCAAAGCATCTTATGACAGCAGTAAAAGAGATATTCCTGTCATATGTGACATATGCTTTTTGTTCCAAGATAGTGTATAACCATTCTGTGCACCCTGCTTCCTTCGTGGAAAGGTTCTCCTGGGCTATAGTCCTCAAAATTGGCTCACAGTATGGGGCTGGCCCAGTGGTGTAGCAGTTAAGTTTGCATGCTCCACTTTGGCAGCCCGGAGTTCATGGGTTAAGATCTTGGGTGTGGACCTACACACCGCTCATCAAGTCATGCTGTGGTGGCGTCCCACATAGAAAACAGAGGAAGATTAGCAACAGATGTTAGCTCAGGGCCAATCTTCCACACCAAAAAGAAAAAGAAGAGAAAATTGGGTCATAATTAACTCACCCCAATTTTGATTTATAGATTGATTATGGATTATTTGCATTGACACTTCTTGGCATTATCATGGCAGGATTTCAGAGAAATCCACCAGAGACCACCTGGAGTCTACACTGAACTGGTGTTTGGTACTAGTAGGGGCCCATTGAACCCCCCCAATCACTGCATTCTTCAGGTGACCCCAGTGAGTTCTCCTGAAACTCAGACATCCTTATTTTAAGTCAATGGTCCAGAGTTTATATGAGCTGTTTAAAGCCTTAAGACGAGGTGTCTTAAGGTGGTACCCATATGTACCCTAGGTAAGAAGAACCTAGGGAGAATTCCCAGGTAAGAAAAACTTAGGGAGAATTTTCTAGCCTGGGGGAGCACAGGGGGAACTTTGGAGTAAATGGGGCAGGCTGACCTTTTTGATCTGGCTTTAAATTGGAAAGAATTGTGTCTACAAAGTTGGAACAAATTGTTAGACAAATGGGAGTCTAAACTTTTCATCTCTGAAGAGAAAGGACACCAGCTCCTTCCAGCTGAAAGGCAATCTTGGGTGACTGAGAATCTTGTGGAACTGTTGGCAGATCAATCCTTGTGTTGTGCAGTGATCCTACAGGGAACTCTATTTCATGTTAATTAATTAAAGTCTCATCCAGGGATGTGCAGTTGAGGAGTGGTCTTCCAAGGCTCCAAGCCTCTAAGGCAATTTTAGACCGCTGGCAGGAGAAACTGACGCACATAAGAGAGTGTTCACTACCTTTCTTTAGGGAGTAACACTCACAAGCCCCACATTTTTGACCTACTACACTGTTCCTAGAAATTGTTCAGATTTTATGATAAAATAAAACTAAAAGAAAAATGGGAAATTGTGCTTCTAAAAGCTTACCAGTTCCCGAATGGGCACCCTCCCCTCAGAATTCTGGCTGACTTCAACCTGACACTTGCAAGGGCTTAACAAAATGAGGATAGCTGTCAACAGCTGGCAAGATAACCCAGGATCATTTAAAATTGCAGTGGCCTCTTTGGGGCTCTTTTTTAAGAGCCGGGTTACAGAGAAATCTTTAAAAGGTCAAGCTCACTACCTTTCAGCATGATTACTCAAAAACTAGAGGTTCCAGAAGCTGTAAATATTTATCCAAATCTTACTAAGCTTGTTTCATGTCTGAGTTCTTGACTTGTTAACCATCAGGTTGCAGTCTCAAAATACAATTGGATAAAAACATAGTTACACCCTGTTTTGTGGTCAGAGATGGTTGGACAGAAAAGCAGGTTGTACTCCATATATGGCTAAGGGTCCTACCAAACTGCCATCAGCCTCAGGGGAATTACATTGGCTATTAGAAGAAATGTTCTGATTAGATAAGATCATTCAAGATAACAAAGACTTCGAAATTACAAAATAAGCTTATTGAATGTTTTCTTGCTAAAAGCTAATAAAAATCAGCTATAAAATGTACTTAAATGAAAAATATATTAGGTTATGGATTTACAGATGCTCCCATAATCTATCTTCAAGGGAGGGCACAAAATGAGCCCCTCCCAGAGTTAGCAAGACTCAGAGATTTTCTGGGAAACTGCTACGTTAAAGATTAATGGAGCTTTTCAATACTGCCAGGTATAGTTACTACTTGTCCCAGCTGAAACCTGACAAGATATTTGAACGGATTTAGTAATTTATGATCAGAATTCCAACCAGACTGAAAACTGATATTCAGAGCCAAATAAGAAGGTTTTTTTTTTTCTTCCAGGACTTCTGCCCTAAGTTAAAGTAGAACTAAGCACCTAGAGGGAAATAGCCAAATTAGTGATGATGTAGTTGGACAGGTAGATTAACCTATAATGTCAGTTAAGTTACAACTCAAATTTCTGAGGAATTAAGAGCAACTGTCCTCAACTTACCTATTTTTGCAAAACTGGAAATGCAACTCCAGGTGGTTCAGATTCCACTTATTTCCTTTATTTCAAAAGGCTTATAGCCTCTCCAGAAAGTGTTATCTAGCCCATCACCAATTCCTAAGACTGAAGAAAAAAAAGACGGGAAAAGGGAGCTTTGTATTAGTGTACCTGATTCCTGGCAATAATTTTAAAATGATAGCTGTGAAGTTTCTATGCATGTGTGTCTCTCTTTGTGTTATATATATGTGATTTTGTTTTTACCTCTGGATGGTATAATTTCAAAAAAATCTCCTTTCTCTCCTGTTTTTCAAAGGTTTCTTTTATCATCTTCTTTACCAGATTATCAATAAAAAAAGTTTAATAATTTAAAAAAAGAGCTCTATTTAATCAGCTTAAAGTAAGCACTTATATAAATGTAATGGAAACTGACCCAAATGGCTTTCAAGATAGTGTGATACAAAACAATCTTTGGTAATTAAAAGCTTGTTTAAGTTTGTAGGTTTGATTAAAATAAACATATTTTCAGAGTTATTGTACTGGATATGATACAGACTCATTATCTCCATTACAAAACTTATCAGAAAAGAAAATAATTTAGAAAAATAGCTGATTTTGCCTAATGTCTCATGAAGTTTTGTAGGCAATCTAAGTAGTTATTGGAAATAGGTAAACTAAATAGCCACGAAAAAGCAAAATTTTTGGATGAACTTTTTAACAATAATTATGTATTAGGTGTATGTACTTAAAATAACTTCAAAACTTTTTTTACTTAAAACCTTAGAGTGTTGCTAAATTAAGTGACAAAATTTACTATCTAGGTTTTTTCACATAAGATAAAATATTAGATATTAATTACTAAACATAGATTTATCTACCTTTGGCTTGTATTACACAGGAACTGGAAAAATACTTGGGTTTTATTGACAAATATGTTTTGTACCATGCTGAGAAATTTTCTATGAGAAAGCACCTGTTTCTAGACAGTATTTGTGGATCTGCCAATCCACAGGATGCCAATATATAAAAGATTAAGGAAAGTAAGATAAGTATTTTCATTAAAGAAGATTTAAGGAATGTAGATTTTTTTTTTGTTGTTAAGAAAGTTAAATTTATCCTAAAGTACTAAGAGGGAAGACAGAAGGCATGGGACAAATTCTGAGTATAAAAAGAAAGTCATAGAAGGTTTGTGGAAGAGGAACCCTGAGGAAAGAGTTTTGTGCATGGTCAAGTTGGCTAAGATTAAAGTGAATTTAATTAAGTGAATAAGCTTTAATATCAAAAGTAAGCTTATTACTTTTGTACTTAAGTAAGTACAAAAATTAGAATTTGGTTTTCTCTCTCCTAAAAGGATAATTTTCCTGGGCTTTTAGTTTGCTTTCAATAGAGGGATTATAAAAGATTTTTTTTTATCTTTGAATAAATTTACCTAAAAGAGAGAAATTCTTTGATTTGTCAAAGTAATTTCCTGCATTCTAAAAGGCTGAAATCTCTCTCTTAAGAGAACTAAGGTGTTTTTTTTTTTTTTAACTGTTTAACGATGTGTGTTTGCCATGATCATCTTCTGTTGTCACTTTGGTTAAATAGATAACTCAGTATTGTTTCACAGTGAGCTATGATTCTATTTCACCTAGTGTTTTAAAACTTTTAGATATTTTTGACAAACTTCCCCCAAAATTCGAATCCTAAATGAAGTCTTTCTTTTGCCTTGAAAATTTCTTTGATAATTTCTAGCAGGTCCCTGCAACTTCTCAAAGAATTTGTCCTCTCTTCCTATAAAGAGGGAGATACTAAACTAATTAGGTTTGTTTGGTAGGCTAAATTGCATGGGAAGCATTGTCAAGTAAATGATGATAAACATTCTTTGGTTATATTGCATAGACAAATATTATTCACTATCTTAACCCTGCTACCTTTCTTCCAGTACTACAAGAGGAAAACAGCCACAACTGCCTTTTATTATCTAATTTGGTTTACAAATGAATTTTACTTAAAGGATGAGCAACATTATCAAGCTGGATATGCTGTCCAGACTCAAGAATGCCTGCTACTTCCTATTAAGTCTGCTAACCCAGCAAAAAATTTCCTTCTACAGGCTCAAGAAATTACCATGTAAGAAGAGAAAAAAATATGGCAACAAAAGGGGAATTTTTGACACTACCATGCCTATGTGCTTTGGACCTGATAAAAAAAAAAAAAAACCAATAGTGCTTTTTGGAGCACAATTGCCACTGCTCCAGCATATACACCAATTAACACTGGGCACCTGAAAAGCTGATTTTATAGGGAAAACAATACTTCTGGAAACTTTCTCCCATGTGGCTCATAAAACCTATACTCATTGTGCTGTATGCCAAAAAACATGATCTAGAGAAACCATTTCATGGGTCACAAGGCCTCTTTCCCTCTTCTATGGGACCCTTTGAGGTATGGCAATTAGAATTTTTTTCAAATGCCACCATCTCAAGGATATAAATATATCTTAGTAGTGATCTGTATGTTCTCATATTGAGTAGAGGCCTTTCCCTGCAGAAGAGTGATGGCTTTCGTAGTAGGTAAATTATTATTGGAAAGGTTAATTCTTGGTTTTGGAATTCCTACTGAGTTAAATGGTAACAGAGTAACTTGTTCCACTCTGCAAATAATTAAATCTATTTGTGACATTTGGTGAATAATGCACATTTTAGCTAATGACACAATCAAAACTGAATTGGCAAAGTTTTCAGAAGCATTTAGTCTCTCATAGCTCAAAACTCTTCTGCTTGTGCTCCTTAATCTTAGATCTACACCCTTTGGTAAACATTGGCTACCTTCTTCTGGAATAATAACTGATGACCTATGCAATTAGATGAAGAAATGTATGACTTCAACTGCCTATGCAAATCTCTCCAAACCAGGATGAGAAGAAGAAGGCGTCTGTTGTAGACAGCTGTCCCAAGACTCTGGACTGGGCCTGTATTACCAACATTATATCTCCTCATTTAAACCCTTGCAATGCTTAAACCAAATACCCATTTTATAATTATTCCATTTAAGGTTTTCAGAATACTTTCATACTTGAAGAAAGTGATTAGTTTGGAACAGGCTGGTCTTGAAGGCCAGGCATTTATTGGGTGGCTCCTAATGGAACTCAGTGGTTATGTGGAACAAACCTCTGGCTTTGGCTACCACCTGGATGGCTAGGACACTTCATCCTGGGTTTCCCTTGGATGTTGGGTAGGATTCTCCCTGAGCTAATATCTATTGCAAATCTTCCTCTCCTTAAGGACAGATGACTGGTTCAGTGTTCCACTGGTATGGCCACCTAGTGGCTACATTTGTTCCTTTCTTAGTACTAGAAGGTGTTATATCATGTATAGAAGCTCTGACTAGATTTACTTAACAAGTCCTTAACCATAGTCAAGCAAGAATAGCAAAATACTGAAAAGTCTTGAATGAGAAAGTCTGTTCTTCAAAATACAATGGACTTAAATAGTCTGACAGCATCCCAAGGTGGTACACGTGCAACCATTCAAACTGAATGCTGTGTTTCACTGAATTCAGTTTTCAAACTGAATACCTGTGAATCTTCCAATGTGTCATCTTTGCTAAAGCACATGAAAAAGCAGGTGAATGCCTTAAGCAATCCTACACCCAATCTTGATCTGTTTGGTTGGCTCCATCCAAGTATTTGTTCCCTTTTGTGATCTGGATTGCAGTTCCTGTTTCTATTACTCCTTGAAATCCTTAGTACTGGTTTTTTACTCAGTGTTATAAGACTTGCATGCAGGCTAGAGTAATGATTGCTCAGCAACTTGAGATAGTCAATCAATCTTACAACCCTGGATGAGTTTCCATTTCTGATAAAGACTATGCCTAAGAACTCATTTTAAAACTAATCTTTTCAGATATTGGGTTATTATTATTGTTACTGTACCTGTTCTATAATTGTAAAAATGTAAGCATAAGGAGCTGCATAAAAGCACATGTGCAATGTTTGTGTGACAATCTAAAATTAATTGAAAAATTATGTAACCTATGAAATGCTTCCCCTGTTAATATATACCTCCATGTTTGTCCACTGTATCCTACTATTTCCCCCCAACATGGATAAATGGGTGAATCAATGAGATAAAAGCCTAGCACAGAGGGACACGATGGACCCAGGGTGGGCAGCAATCACCCTGGTGCTGAGGGACAATATTTTGATCATCAGTGCTTTCTATCTAAAGATTATTGATCAAAATGGAGAAAAAGATAAATAAATGACAAGCAATAGGATATATTAGAGTATATGAGGAAGCCATTTGGTTTAAAACTAGTCCACTGACTTTGTTTTTCCAGAAAGGCCTGATGTCACCTGTTAAGCAGGCATTATCATCTGCTTTAAACATTTACATCATGCCAAAGCTAAGAATGATGCCCTTAAAGATAGGAATGTTTCCTCCCCCATACCAGCATTCCTCTTAGGATAAGCATTTCTTCCCAGAAACTAAGGAGTAATTGCCAACCTGCTTTAATTTATCTCGTGACCACTGACCTGCTCACCACTGACTTGCTGTGCTCATCTTGTGACCACTGACCTGTGTGATAACAAAGCATCTTGTGATAGTGGTAAAAGAGATATTCCCATCATATGTGATGTGTGCTTTTTGTTCCAAGACAGTGTATAACCACTCTGTGCACCCTGCTTCTTCGGAGAGCTTCCTTCCTTCGTGGAAAAATTCTCCTGGGTTATAGTCCTCAAAGTTGCCTCATAATAAACTCATGTCAATTTTTGATTTATAGATTGATTATGGATTATTAGTGTTGACAGTATTTAGCCACCAGGTGTTCACATGGGCAGGAATGAAGACGAGTTCAGGTTCTTTTGCACTATTTAGATATTCACATAATCAACAGTCAGATTGATTAGTTAACGTGGCCAGGGTTTGGTAAACTGGCATGAGGAGGTGTTTGGTCTGTGCCTGACTTGTTGAAAAAGAGGTTAATAAGAGCAACACGCAAGTTAAAAAAAAAGTCCATAGTGGAGACTTAGAAAGAGGAAGTAGGACAGATAGAGTACTCTGCAGTCAGCCTGCTAATAAATGGTTAATAAATGTGAGAAAATGTTCATTAATAAAAGAAGGTTCTTTTTTTTAATGTGTGCATGAAGGGAGTCTTAAAAAAAGGGAATAGATGAAAGCGAAGTTTCTTGATCGATGATGTTGGGAAGAGCTGTCTACGTCATGGTGCCATCTGCTTCTGGGGCCTGGGAATTGACCCTAGGGACTGTCTCCAAGTTGTCTTGAGAGCAACAATGTGGGTCTATTTTGGCATGGTTTGCATGGATCCATGAGGGTTTTCTTTTATTTTGACAGAGGTGTGGGTGGTTAGCAGAACCTAAGGTCCTTTCTAGTGAGGCAACAGTGTGTGTTTTCTTCTAAAGACCTTGACATACATCCAGTCTCCTGGCTGAAAAGGAAGGCAAAGCTTGTCAGTTGGTAGAGGCCATGATCCTTTTATTTGTTGGTGATATGCTTCAAGTATATTTAGTTAGTTCTTGTATATAGCTAGTCATAGCATCAAATGTTCACTTAAGTTCCTATAATGTTGACTTAATCCAGCAATGGAAGGTTTAGAGTTGCCAGGAGGCACTGGGTGTCCAAACACTATTTTGAAAGGATACAATCCACATCCCCAATCTGAAACATTCTGGATCTTTAAAAGGGCCAGGAGCAAAGCTTCCGGCCGTTTAGATCTGGTTTCTTGGCAGATCTTTCCTAAAGTCCTTTTTATGTCTAGAGTTTTACGTTCCACGCACCCTAACGATTGAGAATGGTATGAGGTATGAAATTTTAACGAGTATCCCAGCATTCCTGCAAGCAGGTGCTTTATCTCTGCTGTAAAATGAGTTCTTTGGTCTCATTACATAAAGAAATGTCAAAATGTGGGGTAATCTCAGTTATTAACTTCTTTACCACGGGTGTGGCATCAGTTCATCTAGACGGATAGCATTCATTCCATCCACTAAACATGTAAATAGTAACCAAACAGTGAGAATAGCCTAAAGCTGGGGGCAAGTCTATCAAGTTCATTTTGAGTGCTGCAAAGGGCAGTGTGGGCCTAGGAGCACTTCCCGGGGCATGTTGATTTCTTCCAGAAGTTTGATGAGATTTGCAAGTAGTGCACTGGGAAATAATTTGGTCAGAAATCTTGTGGATGCCGGTGCAAAACCAATTGTCTTTTAGTTCCTTATCTATCCTGCATCTGCACATATGGCCCATTTGATGAGAGATAAGTACAAGCCAAAAACCAAAAGGAAAAGAGCTACAGGAAGTCCATTTGGCCCAATATGTAATCCATCGGATCATGGATTTGTACCTTTTTGTACTCATTTGTCTTTTTCAGATTGTGGGGCATTTGCCTGATGATTAGTAATATCAGTCACGGATAAAGCCAAGTTTAAAAACTGGGTAGAGAAAGGATAATTGGGTCTGTTTTGAGCTACATATTTAGCATCTCTGTCAGCCCTGTCATTTCCTAAAGATATAATATCAGTCTCGTTAGTATGGGCTGACCAGTGAACAAGAGCGATTTTATGAGGGAGGTGAATCACTTGAAATAGGGCAGCAATCATATGTCCATTAACAATAGGAGTACCTGCAGAAGTTGAGTCAACAAGATTTCCACATTGTGCCAACAGCATGGCAGACTCCAAAAGCATATCTGGAGTCTGAGTAAATAGTGGCAGTTTTTCCTTTTGTTAATGTGCAAGCTCTAGTAACAGCTATGAGTTTAGCAGCTTGGGGGGAGTTTACAGTGGGCAAAGAGTATGCCTCAAGTGTTTCATGTGGGAAGACTATGGCATAACTAGTTATCATGTTTTTCCAGAAATTTTATTTACAGGAGCCATCACAAAATAGAGGTAAGTCTGGGTTATCTAAAGGAATGTCTGAATGACCCTTTTGTGGCTTTGAAACCATTTCTATAGTTGCAAGATGGTCTGGGGGAATGGAGTGAGACTCTCCATCATCAGAGAGGGTAGTAATGTAGCTGGATTTAAAGTGCTACAGCAATGTAAGAAGATGGAAGAGTTAGTTAAAAGAGCCTGTTTATAGGTCACCTGTCACTGTGTAGAGAGTTGCTGCATCTCATGAACTTATAAATTAGCAGACACAGCACGGGGAACGTAGAGGTGAATGGGGGAGTCTAATGTTAGCATTCTGGCTCTGTCAATCAGGTGGCAGATGTCACAGGGTCTAATTGGTATGAGAAATATGCTGTAGGACATATCCGAGAGGCAAAAGACTCCTAGAATGCCTGCAGCAATCTCGTTATTTTCATGGCAGTATGACTGAAAAGGCTTATCAAAATTAGGTAAACCAAGAGCCAGAGATGAAGACAGAGCTAATTTTAAAACTTCAAAGGAGGTTAATGCTCTGAAGGCCAAGAAGCAAGCTTTGGGATGACTTCTGGGAGAAGGGCATACAGAGGTTTAACAAGGGCTGCAAAATGAGGAATCCATTGGCGGTGTTATCCCACGAAGGGCACGATCTGCTCGCTGTAAGGCAAAAGCCAAGTGTCAAGAGGTGAGATGGTGGCAGAGAAAGGGCATTTTATTATAGCTTGCTAGCAAGAGGGAAGATGGCAGACTAAGTCCAAAAGAACCATCTTAAGGGAGCACAGAATCTTGAAGCAGTTACATAGGCCAGTTGGTTATATGGGAGGGGGTTAGGAAAGTTGACCCTCTGGTGTTGCAGACTGGGAGTTGACACACCAGATCTCTATTTCAGTTTTCATTGGTGATGGCTATCAGCATGGACTCTCTGTTCGGGGTAGGGGGGTGGGTCATCACATTCCTAAGGAATTCAAAAGAACCAAGTTATCATCTTATCACAGCTGGGAGGTATAAGCACTAGCAGGGGTCATAAAATCCACAGAGAAGGTGGATCTCCTGGAGGGTGCAAATCCAGCTGGCTTAGTTAGTCAGAGGTCATTCAAAGTTACAACAGGGTCTCTTTTCTACAATATGGCTTCCCTTATGTCAACCTTGTGTTGTGCTGGTTTCAGTGGCAGCAGAGAGTTGCCCCTAAAAATTTGCATAACTGTTTTTTTGTTTTGGGGAGAGGGATGGACAAAATTGATTCAAGGAGTTTTGGGGTGAGCTTTTGATGCCCTGAGATATGTCATGTCCTAAAGAGGTAACAGTTATTTGTACCTATTGAAGTTTAGATTTCGAGGCTTTATGACCTCATTCAGCCAGTGTCTTTAGGAGGATGAGGGAGTCTATGAGAGCTCCCTACTTGGTTTGCTTAGAGTAAAAGTTCGTCAACATACTGAACTAGTGTGGAGCCTGGGGTAAAGGCTACAGAATCCAAGTTGGCGTTGGGAAAATATTGAGGGAGACTCAAGATATCCCTGAGGTCGTGAGTCTGTGTTAATAGTCTCCTTTTAAATGTAAATGAAGAAATAAATTGGAAGTCAGGGTGCGATGGGATTGAAAAGAAAGCTGAGCAGAACAAGCCTGCATCAGGAGGAAGTGAGGTGAGAATGGCAGCCGGATTGGGGACTATGGGCTGCCAAGGGATTACAAAAGAGTTTACAGTTCTTAGGTTTTTGTACAAATCGATGGATCTGGTTCTCATCTGAGTTAAATTTACCTTCGTTCTTTACTGGCAAGATTAGAGTGTTACAGGGTGAGGCAGTAAAGACAAGGATACCCTGCTGTGAGAGGGAGTCTATTATAGGATTAATTCCTCACCCTGCATCCCTGGAGAGAGGGTATCAGCTACTGATGGAAAAGGATTATTTGTTTTCTAGGCAATGCCTATGGACGCTGAGCTCAGTAGCAATCCAACTTCATTTGCATGTGTGGCCCAAAGAATAATTGCAACATCTCTTAAAGATCCCTCCTCTTCAGCTGAATTTAAATTGGGATGAGTTTCCAGTAAAGAAGGTAGGAAATTTGGGGCTTGGGCTGAGGGCAAGGAAATAAAACTGCCTTTCTCGTTATAATTTATAGCGGCATTCAGTCTCTGCCAAGTAGGTTTGCTGGTGAGTACTTGGAAACCAGATAGTCATGATGGGTGTTAAGAGAGCCTAAAGGTATTGGAGTGGGCTGAGATATGGGCAATGAAACAGGCTGCCCAGAGACTCCCACAGCTTGAATAGAATCAGAGGTGACAGGTAGAGATAAACTCTCTGCGTGGATAGTAGAGAAAGTTGCACCGGTGTTAATTAAGTAATCCAGCTCCCAGTCCTCTATTTTAAGTGTCATGGTAGGCTCTGGGGTATGCCTGAGGATCCGATGACCCTGTCAGTTAAGAGGGAATTGCCCCTCAGGAGGAGAATAATGAAACTTCTGGGGCTGTCAGGGTTTAGAGGGACAGCCTTTTAAATTTTCCTTTTTCTTTAGTGTAGGACAGTTTCTCTTCCAATGTCCTGATTTCTTGCAATATCTGCAACTGTCTGGTGACAAATAGGGAGGGCTTTGAGTGGGTTTTAATTTACTTTTAGAATCATTTTTCTGTCTCCCTAAAGATTCAAGTCACAAAGCAAGAATTGTAGCTTTTACCTCTTTTTTTCCTGCATTCTTGCTAAATTTTTTCAAAGAATTGTGTTGCTGCCTCCATTATTACACTTAATAATGTAATCATGCTCAGGCCAACCTACCACACCATTCTGAATTTGTTTTTTAATATCAGGGGGAGAATTCCCCACGAGAGCAGACGTTAAGAGATTCCTATGTTCTGGGGCTTCTGGGTCTAATGCAGCGTGCTTTTGGGAAGTTTGTGTAAAATGTTCAAAAAGCTTTGGGATGTTCACCTTCTGCCTTCTTTCTGAGTACTAATTCAACCTTTGACCAGTTTACATTGAGAAGAAAGGGCTCCAGTGTCACTACTATTAACCCTTGAATACCAGCCTCTAGCTGAGCTACTCTCTGGTCGTTTGAAGGAGGGCCTGGGGGAGATTCTGGCCATCTGTTTCCCCTGCGTGTGGGGGGGATGTTCTCCAGAGGGTCATCTGGCCTGTCTGACAACTATAGTATAATTGTGATGGGGAAGCATACCCCTTAGCAGCCAGTCCAGGTCCCTGTAAGCGGGGTTGTGAATAACAGCTAATCTTTCTAATTCCTCTCTGAGTTTTGTAGGATTCTCTGAGAGTGGAGGTGAGAAGGTTTTGTAATTTGAAAGATTGGCTGCTGTCCAGGGACATGAATTCTCTGCAGTGGACGCCCAGGATATGCCTGCAGGGGACATTGCATGAGATATTGTGTAGGAATGTATGAAATTGGCATGGCCTATTTATTGAGCCCTGGAAAATAGGAGGAGTCATAAGCGACAGCAAAGGGAGACTTACTGCCCTTCTCGATCTGCTAATTTTGATTCCTGGCTTTCAGCGTTTACCTAAGTGACCTGGATTCTTATAGCTTGGCAGTCAAACTGCAGTGCCCCCTGTAAGTCTTGTAAAGAGAGGTAAGTTAAATTAGGAAGCTGGGAGGTTAAGGGGTTTTCTGGGAAAGTTGGAGAATTTTTAGGAGTTAAGAGAATTGGCTGAGGAGCTGGAGCTGGGTTTTGAGGGAGGGTGTTTAGATGAGGGGCCCAGAGATCCCAAAGATCTTCTGGAAGGACACAGGGACAGGAAGCTGTGGATGAAGGGGCGTATAAGAGGGAGGAGTAGGGGGGATTTACATCAGATTTGGTTTTTAATTGTTGTTTTAAGTCTGATTTCTGCTTTTTCATTTTATCAAGGGAATCTCTAAGGCTAGCTGTTATTACGCTTTTTTGTGTCCTCCTTTCAACTGGATCCGCCTATTAATATCAGTAAGGCAGCTGCTTATGATGAGAGCTCTCTAAAAAATTTCCAAATATAGAAGTTTTTTCAATTCAAAAGACTCATCATCTGACCATTGACAAATAGGAGCTCCCTTAGTATATTTATTCCAATAGTGACTCAATCCAACAAGCCTTTTGATGGAAAGACCCAGAGGTAGCTTTCCAGGCTTAGAGCAAATCTTTACCATGAACATCTCAATGAGGAAAACTTCACTACAATTCAAACAGCAGGTATTTATTTGGGTAATTAGAATTGCAAATTCAGGAGACACAGATTCAGGTAGAAACCCAAAATGTGTCCTGCTAGGGGGTTAAAGTCAGGGACTTTTAAAAGCAAGGAAGAGAGGCTGTATTACAAATAATTTTAATTGGATTTGGAGGCAGAGAGCTAGTCTTGGCTAAACATTGATTGACTACTGATTCTATCTTCAGAAAGTCTCAGTCTTTGTGATCAGAATGTCTGTTTTCCTGCTGACTTCTCAAACAATTGCTTGTAAAACAATTGCCATTTTGGCCCAGTCAAGGGTTCAAGATAGCAAACAATTTCTCTGGAAAAGTGGCTCTGGCTCCATTTAAAATGGCTCCACTGTAGTAAATTTTGATATTTCCCCATTTTGAGAGAAATCTTTCTTGGAAAGCATCGCTGATCAACCATTTGAAAGCATTGTTGATCGACTATTAGAAAGCTTTGCTGATCAACTGTCAGAGCATCTTCAGTCCTTCATCGTAAGGAAGGCTCATTCTTGATATATTATATCCCACATAGGGGAAAAAGTTGTTTCCTTAGGAGCTTAGGCCACATTTGAGCAACAGGAGTACCAGAGCAGAAAAAAACCTTGCTGTCAAGTTCCTTCAAGGGAAAACATTGTAGTTTCCTCTAGGTGTCTCAGGTGAAGGCTCATAAGCCCTAGCAATCATTTTAAAGCACTGAATGACCATTATCCAAGTGATATTTTTATAACATTGAGCTATGCAGATAAGACAAAGTCTTACGACAGTGAGAATTCCTACAATAGTAAAGTTCATATTGGAGAATAGATCTGATGCAGGAGGCCATTCCTGAGGGTAGCCAGCTAAAGAGATCAAAGATCTTTTATGGTGTCGGTGGACACAGCATTTAACCATTTGACCTATGCTCAGATTTTGGCTAGTTCAGTTTTTACGTTGCCAGAGTTATTTACCCAAGTACAGCAAGAGGTGTTTATTACAGAACAAACCCATCTTGTTCAGCTAGGAGGTAATCAAGAGCAATTATATTATCTAATATAGCTTATGTAAGGGAATCCAGATTGATCTTGGGCAGCTATTGCTTTAGTGGCAGATTTAGCAATATTCCCCAGGGTTTTAGATAAATTTCTCATGACATATTCGTTCACAGCAGTGCCTACTGAAGGAAAAGCATTTTTCTAAAACTGGTAGCTTCACTGAGGTTGATATCATCAGGCATTAAACACCCTTGACTATGCGTGCAACTAGTTTCACATTTTAGTCTGTGAAGTAGATTCAAAGCTGATGCCTAATGCTGAGTTTCTGATTGACCATACAACAAAATAGGTGAAACCAACAATCCAATTGCATAATAACCTCTAGTACGATAAGAATTTGAACAGTGTGTTCCCCGTAGGCCTTTCTGCCAAGTACAAGTGAAATTAGACCTGAAGGGAGCACAAATTACAGAGTCATTATAATGAAATCCATTAAACCGAGGATTTGGTTGTTTAGGTAAGGAGCTCTAGACACTTAGCACAAGGAATTAGGGGAAGAATGGTGGGGAGACTGGTCATTAAATGTACTAAAGGATCTTTAGATTCATGTACAGAATGAGGATTCTGATGAGAAACCCAATAGTCAGAAAGATTTTCCCCTTTTGTAACAGATTGGGAGATGCGGATAAGAGATTTATCTTTCCAAGAAAGAGAGGGAGAAAATGAGGTAAGAAGCAACAGTGAGTAAAAGGAATACAGGCCTGGTCTCACCATCTGGGGGAAAGCTGTCTGCCTCAGATGTCGATTGCTTCTCTTCCTAGTCAATTTGATCTGCAGGCCTCCGGCATTTGCACAGCACTAGATGTCAGGTGGGGACTTCTTTAGCTGTGAGATGTATCTCCAAGGTTAAATGCCTTCTGTTTCTGCAGCTGTGTCAGTGGTCATGAGCACTTTCCAATAAGCCTCTTTCCAATCTGGCTTGAGGACTGTCTTCCTCTGATGACATTTACAGAATACCTAGTCACCAGTCTCTAGAGTGTGACTGAAAGGATCCTTTAAATTGGAATCCAAGAAAGCTTTCTTAACTCGTTGATGATAGGCTTGAGTATAAGACATTAGAGATTTACAGTAGCTGGTCATACCAGCCTAAGACGAGAATCTAACATCTGCTAAGGTGCAAACGTAATTTTTCTCTCTACAATTACCCTAATTTTTTTCCAAAAGATAATCACAGTAAAACAAATTTGTTTATATTAAAATCTTGGCCTGATTAAATGAAAATAAGAATCCTCAATGAAAGTTTCCAAATTCTGGAGGGATCAAGTATGGAGAAAAAGCAAATGTTTCCTCTTTGTTCAGAAAGGTATAATTTACCAAATTGTTGACAGCTTAAGAGAAGAGATTTCTTTAAATCTAGAAAAATGAAATATTAGAGTACCCTTTTCAGCTCATGTAGTCCCAGGTAATTAATATTTGTTCTTGATCTTTTGTTAGCCGTTTTCTGAAGCCATCAGTGTCTCCATTAGAGTTCTGTAATTTCTTACCCAGTTCAATATCATAATCTAGAAGTTTATCAGAAAACTGTGTTCTAGAGTAAGTGTCAGAGTCTTTTCCGTGAATCTCTCTGAAGGTGAAATATATTGCAAAGGCATCAGAATAAAACTACAACTATCTGCAAATGACAAAATATTTAAAATAGCATGGTTAAGGATCTGATTACAATACAAACGACTAGTAAATTTGGTTATTTCTGTGCCACACATTTTAAGATAGTGATTAGAAGTATGGCATACTAGGATGTATCAGAATTTTGGGAATTTTATATAACTTTTTAGAATGTAGAATATAAATTAATAACATTTACTCACACAATATAACCTCAAAAGTTTATCATCATTTATTTGACAATGTTTCTCATGCAATTTAACATACCAGATAAGTCTAATTAGTTTAATATCTCCCCTTTTATGGGAAGAGAGAATAAATTCTTTGAGAAGTCCCAGTGGTCTGCTGGAAATTCTGAAAGTTACTTTCAGGTCAAAAGAAAGACTTTATTTGGGATTTGAATTTTGGGAAGTTTGTAAAAAATATCAAAAAGTTTTAAAACACTTGGTCAAATAGGATCATAGGTCACTGTGAAACAATGCTTAGTTATCCACTTAACCAAAGTGACAACAGAAAATGTTAAAGACAACACAGACAGTTAAACAGTTAAAAAGAAAAACTTAACCCTCTTAATAGAGAGACCTCAGCTTTTTGAACAAAGGAAATTATTTTGAAAAAACATAGAACCTCTGCCTTTCAGGTAGACTTACTGAAAAGTAAAGAAAAATTGTTCATAATCTCTTTATTAAGAGCTGACTAAAAGTCCAAGAAAACTGTCCTTCTAAGAGAGAAAACCAAATTCTAATTTTACACCAGGTTTCTTTTGATATTAAAATTCATTTATTTAATTAAATTCATTTCAATCTTAGCCAACTTGACCATGCACAAAACTCTTTTCTCAGGGTTCCTCTTCTACAAACCTTCTATAACTTTCCTCTTACATTTAGAATTTGTCTCATACCTTCTCCTCTTGTTAGCCTCTCTTAGGACGAAAATTCCTTTCCTCTTTCCCATAACCAGTTTTACTGTAGGACAAATTAATTTCTTAACAAAATAAAAATATCTCCATTCCTCATACCTTTTTTACTGAAAACATATATCTTAATTTCCTTGTATACAGAGATATTTCCTTTATTAATTTTTAGTAGTTTTAGTCACATATATTAATTATAATTCTTAACCCTTAGAAACCTTAATTTTTACTGAAAACTAAGAAGTAAGCAATTATGAGGTAAAAACTAAAAAAACTAAAAAGTAAGCAATGGTGCTTTTACCTTAGCATTCTGTGGATTAGCAGGCTTATAAATATTTTCTAGAAATATGTACTTTCTCACAGAAAGTTTCTCAGCATGGCATAAAATATGTTTACTAATAAATCTAAATATTTAAAAATTTTCTGTAATAAGAAGCCAAAAGTATATAAACTTATGTTTAGTAATTAATGTCTAATATTTTATCTTATTTGGAAATGATCTAGATACTCAATAAATTTCTATCATTTAACTTAATCTATCAAAACTCAAAGGTTTCAAGTTACCAAAAAGATTTTGGAAGCTGTTTTTAGGTACATATACCATAATACATAATTATTGTTAAAAAGTTCACCCCAAAACTTTTTATCTTTCTTACATCTATTTAGTTTACTTGTTCTTAATAATTATGTTTAGATTACCTACAAAAACTTCTTGAGACATTAGACAAAATTAGCCATCAGTTTTTTTTCCTGCCAACTTTTGTAACAGAGGAAACATGAATTTGTTTAACTTTTGGCAAACCTATTCACAACAAAAGTTTTATATTTAAGGCTGATAACTTTAAAGACATGCCTATTTTAATTAACCCAACAAACTTAACTTAGCTTTAATACTGAATAGTTTCCTAGATCACATGATCCTGAAATTCATTTGGGTTAGTTTCTGGATTTTTTTTTTTTTGAGAGTATGCTTGATTTTTATAGTGCTTGTTTATTTTTAAGCCAATTAAACACAGCTCTCTTACAAACTAGTCTTGATAGTACCATCCAGAGGTAGAAAAATATCACATATTTATAACATACATGCATAGACACACAGATAAACACATAGGCAGATGCAACCAAAAATCTTATAGCCTCTGTTTTTAAATGTCTTCCTTAGATTTTTGGATGAGAGTGCTTGTGTATCAGTCTGCATCTCCAAATACTTCATATATCTTTTTTTCCTTCAGTCTTAGGAATTGGGAATATACTCAATAACAGCTTCCAGAGAGGTTACAAGCCTTTTGAGATAAACAGAGGAGGTTAGTTGCTTATCAAGGACCGACATATCCATCCAATTACATTATCCTTAATTTGTTTTTTCCCCACTAGGTACAAAGTTTTATTTTAGCTTAGTGGGGAGGAAGCCTAGAAAAAATTTTCCATCACTTTCTGATTATCAGCTTCCAATTTGGTCAAATTCTGATCATAAGTTATTAAATCCTTTCAAATATCTTGTCAGGTTTCAGCCAAGACAAACAAAATATTTCTGGCAGTATTAAACAACTCCATTAAATTTAATTTTAGTTTCCTTTGGCTGCGTGAGAGAATAATGTAGCAGGTTATCATAAAATCTCTCAGAGTCTCATGAACTCTGAGAGGGACCCATATAGGGCCCTCCTTTGAAGATACTTATAGGAGTGTCTGTAAAGCCATTAGCTTAAGGTTTTGTGTAGTCTTTTCTTATATCTTAAGATATAAGAACTTAAATTTTCATTAGCTTTTTCCAATGAAAGTTTCAATAAGGCTATTTTGGAATTTTGAAACCTTTGCTTTTAAGTGCGCCTCTTAAATGATCTTATCTAATTGGAATGTTCCTTCTAATGGCCAGTGTAATTCCCCTGAAGCTGGCAGCATTTTGGTAGAATCCTAGCCACAAATGGAGCTTAACCTCCATTTCTTCTCAGCTATATCTGGCTGCAAATGGCGTACAACCCACATTTCTGTCCGACCGTATTTTGGGCACTGCATACTGATGGTTACCAAGCCAAGGTCTCAGCACACAAAACATGCTTTTTTCTTCTTTGTAAATATTTTGCTGTTCTTTGTAAATATTTACAGTTTCTGGGACCATAGTTTTTAAGCAGATGTGCCAGAAGGTGGCATGTTTGATTCTTTAGAAATCAAAGATTGCATTCAATTTGTCTAATCTGTGGTTCTCAAATCTGGTGTTCAAAAAGACAAGTTTTAAAAGCTCAAAAGAACCCCAACTGGCCACTGTAATTTTAAATCATCTTTACTATTATCAGTCCACCAGGACAAAACTTTATAGAGGAAGGACCATAATTCTTAAATATAAACCCAGCTGGAGTTTCTGAGGGAGGTTGATCATTTATTGTTGTTCTAGAACAATCGTTTTCCATAATTTAGAGAGGGCTATTCTTGGATGACGAAGAATGTGTTTTAGGTTGACTATGTGTTTTAGGTCGACCATGTGCTGCTTGTGAGAACCACCTCCCAAAGCATCACCAATGGGCCTTTGGTCTCTCTTTCCTGTGTCTTGAAGATTCCTGAGCACCAAGTGGTGTCAGGATGCTCAAGGTACTAGGATGACCAACGCTTTATATATATTTTTTAGATGACCTTAAAAAGTTCTTTCTGAGCTGTGAATGCGGAATGTTCTGTAGAGAGACCATGTGAGACTGCTGCACATCATAGAGTCCTGACACTTCTGCTACTTTCTAGTCACCTAGAAACAACCCCAAAAGGGTCAGAAAGAACAGCAATTCTTTTCTTTTCAAGGTTTATCCAATTTTCTTTCTAGTGTCATCATGTCATATTATTTTTACCTGAAGAATTTTCCTTAATATTTTTTGTAATACAGGTCTTCTAGTAAGGAATTATACTAGTTTTTGTCTGAAAAATGTTTATTTCTGCTTTATTTAAAAAATATTTTTCTTTTCAAATAATTAGAGACTCAGCAAGTTACAAAAGATGGATACATTCTCCTTCGTTTTTAAGATATAGTTTTGCTGCATATAAAATCCTGGGTTTATAGATTTTTTTCTTTCTTTCAGCAAGATTTATCATTCCATTTTCTTCTGGCTTGTACAGTTTCTGATGAGAAGTCTGATAAAGCCCTTGCCTTTATTTCTCTGTATGTAGTGTGAGTTTTTTTTCTCTAATTGCCTTAAATTTTTTTTAATCTTTGATTTTTATCACTTTGAATATGATGTCTAGGCTTTTTTTCTTTTAGGAAGATTAGCCCTGAGCTAACTGCTGCCAATCCTCCTCTTTTTGCTGAGGAAGCCTGGCCCTGAGCTAACATCCATGCCCATCTTCCTCTACTTTATATGCGGGATGCCTACCACAGCATGGTGTGCCAAGCAGTGCCATGTCTGCACCCGGGATCCAAACTGGCCAACCCCAGGCCACCAAAGCAGAACGTGTGCCCTTAACTGGCCACTGGGCCAGACCCTGTTTTTGTTTTTTATTAATTTATCCTGCTTGGGGTGCTCTGAGATTGTTGTGTCTGTGATTAATATCTTTTATGATTTTAAAAAATTCTTGACCTTTATCTCTTCAAATATTTCTTCTGTTCCTTTATCTTTCTCTTCTTCTGGATTTCCAAGTACATGTATATTACGTGATTTATTATTATCCCACAACTCTTGGATGCTCTGTTCAGTTTTTCTTTTCACTCTTTTTTTTTCTTTCCTCTTTGTTATGCAATTTGGGTAATTTCTATTGACCTAGCATCAAGTTCAATGATTTTATCCAAGCTATGTGCAATGGATGAGCCCTTTGAAAGCATTCTTCATCTGCATTGCTATTTATTATTATTATTATTTGTAGCTTCCCGATTTGATGCTTTCTTTTGGTTTCCATTTATTTTTTTGTTGAAATTCCCTATTTCTTTGCTCATGTTGTCCATCCTTTTCACTAGAGCTTTGTTTTAGTCAGTTTGGACTGTTCTAAAAAACTATCATGGACTGAGTGGCTTAAACAACAGAAATTTACTTCTCACAGTTCTGAAGGCCGGAAGTCTGAGATCAGAATGCCAACATGGTTGAGTTCTGCCGAAGGCCCTCTTCCTTGTTTATAGACAGCCTGCTCCTTGATGTATCCTCACATGGCAGAGAAAGCATGAACTCTGGCCTCTTCATCCTCTTATAGTGGCACCAGTCCCATCGTGGGGGCTCCACCCTCATGACCTCATGTAAATCTAATTACCTCCCAAACCCTACTACCAATTACCATCACAGTATAAATTACAACTTCAACACATGCGTTTTGGAGGGACACACACGTTCAGTCTATAGCAAGCTTTAATATAGTAATCACAGTTATTTTAATTTCACTGTTTGATAGTTTCATCCATATCATCTCTAAGTCTAGTGCTGTTGATTGCTTTGTCTTTCGCCATTTTTCTTGCTTTTGTTGTGTGTCTCATAATTTTTTTTTTGGCTAGGTTATGAGCAACTTTGGCATATAGTCCATTTCTTCCTTTGTCAAGCCCAGCATGGTCCTAGCTAGGTTATGCTGTGACTCAACTTTTGTTATAGGCCTCTGAGCCAGGATGGGGACGGCTTCCAGCAGCACCTGTTGCTTTATGGGACAAAGACCTCTATACTATCTTTTCTCATGCTATTAACATGGAGGAAGGAAGAGAGGATACTTCTAGCTCTTAGTAGGGGAAGGGTGGACATCTTCAGCAGGCCCAGAAGGTTCAGAAACTTCTAGGGAATCAAAATTGTTGGAGGCAACCACCAGATATCCCTATCTCATGTTCCAGGTCTGGTCCTGACCTTGACATAACACACCTGGCTTGGTCAAATATTTGTTGGCAGTTATCTACTTTTATCATCAAATTCTGTGCTTGACCTTCAGCTTTTTCCTTTTTATTGATATGTAATCGACATACTACATTATATTTGTTATAGGTGTACAACATAATGACTTGATACACATATATATTGCGAAATGATTACCACAATAAGTTTAGCCAATATTCATTACTACACATAGTTACATAGTTATAAATTATCTTGTGATGAAAACTTTTGAGTTCTACTCTCTTAGTAATATTCAAATATACAATATAATTACTAATTATAGTCATCATGCTGTATATTACATCCCGAGGACTTATTTATTTTATAACTGGAAATTTGCAACTTTTGACCCGTTTCACCCATTTTGCCGACCTCAGACCGCCCCTCACCCCTCACTTTTGACAATCACCAATCTGTTCTCTGTATCTATGAGTACATTCCCCCCCTTTTTTTAGATTCTACATATAAGTGAGTTCATATGGTGTTTGTCTTTCTCTGTCTGACTTACTTCACTTAGCATAATGCTCTCAAGGTGCATCCATGTTGTTGCAAATGGTAGAATTTCCTTCCTTTTTATGGCTGAATAACATTCTATTGTGTACATCTACCATATTTTCTTAATCCATTCATCTGCTGATTGAACACTTAGGTTGTTTCTGTGTCTTGGCTATTATAAATAATGCTACAGTGAACATGGGGTTATTGATGTCTTTTTGAGTTAGTGTTTTCATTTTCTTCAGATAAATACCCAGAAGTGGAATTGCTAGATCATAAGGTAGTTCTATTTTTAACTTTTTGAGGAACCTCCATACTGCTTTCCATAGTGGCTGCACCAATTTACATTTTCACCAACAGCACACAAGTGTTCCCTTTTCTCCAGATCGTTGCCAACACTTACCTCTTGTTTTGAGAATAGCCATTCTAACAGGTGTGAGGTGGTATCTCATTGTGATTTTGATTTGCATTTCCCTAGTGACTGGTGATGTTGAACACCTTTTCACATACCTGATGGCCATGTGTATGCCTTCTTTGGGAAAATATATATTCAGATCATCTGCCCATTTTTTAATCAGATTGTTTGTGTTTTTGCTATTGAGTTACGTCTCAACTAATTATTGTCAGACGTAATATACAGAACAGTAAAAACTGATATAAATATTTATGTCTGGAAATAGAAATTCCTCTTCTGCTGCTGGTCCGTTAGTGGGGTCAATCTAGTGAAGACCTGAGCTCATCTTTTGCTGTTGTTGCTATGGTTACATTCACCTTATCACTACCTTCAAAATCTTTTGGTGTTACTTCGCCTTTAGAACGGAGGTTTGTTTGCTAGAGTTTTTCTCAATGTTCACTTTCTACCCTCAACTTTAGACCTTCCCTGTGTGCCTGAACATCAAAAAATGTTCTTTCCATGCTTTTGCCAGCCCTAAGTGGTAGATTGCTGTTACTTGTTACTTGGTGCTCCTTAGCCTGGTGGTGGGGAGGCCATGATGCTTTCCATTGTCCTGGTTGAGCCTCAATCTTTGGCGGGCCCTGTATCCTTAGGTCTGGGGGTGAAGGTTTCTCAGAGATCCTGCCCTCTCCCAGTGGTGTGAGACCTCTAATTATTTGGGTCCAGCATGGTTTCCTGCCTTCCAGGAATAGTTTTTCTTTTCCATTCATTTTTCCTGTTCCCAGCAGCAATGGGTCGTCTCCCATGCCTTGGGAGTGGTGGAGTTTGGTGCTCTTTCTCCAATAGGGTGACCAACCCCTCTTGATTTTTCTGGGACTGTCCTGGTTTTAGCACTGAGAGTCTTGCATCTTGGGAAATACTTCAATCCCAGGAAACGGCTCAGTTGATCATCCTCTCCTCTAATGGTTTAAGGCATTTATTTCTCAAGAAAAACACATCTAGGTGGGGCATTGTGCCTCTCTTGCAGTGGTGGCTGCCACCTTGCTCCAGGCCTGCACGAGTAAGGAAACCTTTTTCCAGTCTCTTCTCTACTCAAATCTTTCTTATAACTCCCTGGTGAGGTCCGTGGAAAATAGTCTCCGATTGGGTGCAAATTTCTCATGTGTCTGCAGCTACCAGGTATTCACACTAAGCCTTTAGCAATTCACTGAAAATTTAGCTGAATTATAATTATCTGCTTGTATGTAGGCCCCATCTTCCTCCTGTGCTCTGCTGCAGGTGTATAACGTTAGGCACCTGCCTAACTTTATATAAAGGCCTGCAATGCCTCAGATGGATTGCTCTCAGCTCACATTTCTGCTCTCCATCTCTGATTCATTGTCCCAGAGCACATGGTTAAGTCCTGTAGAAAGAGTTGATAGTTGGAGAAAGACTCTGGGGCTGGACTTTCTCAGACTTCTAATCTATCAAACCAGCCCACACACATCCATTAAAAGTGCATTAAATTTTCTGTTGATTTCTACTTATTTTTCTTTATGGGGTTTCTTTTTTGCTGTTTTATCATAAATGAAACTCACTGTGCAAGGGAGAAAGTTTCCTCTCTACTATGAGGAGCTTGTCACTCGCTGGCGTTCAATTCACTTAGATTCTTTGCATTTTTTGCAATCTAATGAGTTTATAAAAACAGAAAACAAATTGATTTTGTAGTTTATCCAGATAATCTTTGTTCTTAGACTGAGAACAATGGTCATTTTTGTGGCTTTCTCCACACTAACCAAAAGGAGAAGGGCATTTCTTAATTTTTAGGAAAGAGGTTATAAAAAGCTCAGCAAGACTTCTGTGCACCTGAAGGGCTTGTCAACTCGTAGTTTGGCTTAGGACTGGGTAAATCCTAACTGTGAAGCTATAAGTACTTTTTTCTCTAGGGAGCAATACACATGTCGGCCTCTTTGTTCTCCTCAAAGATTTTATTCTCATTCTTTTGAGAAGATCCCTCTATTTTTTGCACTCTGTTGGAGGAAGATTCTTATATGCCAGAAATTCTGCTTGCACAACTTGGAGAGGGGATTAACAGTGGAGTCACCTGTTCCACATACATAGACATTGAACAAAGTCCCCTGTTTTCAACCCCACATCACACACCTGTCCTTCACCGCATCTGATTTTCCAAGCGTTCTGGGGGGCAGATTGTGATATCCTTTTTGGATGTGTTGATAATATTCATGCATATTTTGGCTGCTGCTTTCTCCACCCTGGTTCATTATTACTATAAAACATATCCGCTTGCTTTATATCTTCTAGAAATTTGTTGAAAGCTCTCTGGCCTATAGCAGGATATTTGCTAAATAACTGGAGAGTTACAGCCAAATCCCAAGCATTCCTGATCAAGTTCACTTTTCACTAACCTTATCACTGCCTTATTTCATTCTCTCACATTCCTTTCTATTTCAAGGTTTTGCTGAAGGCATTACTGAAGAATCATCCAAGGTGCCATACTGTAACAATGATTCAGCTGACAGCTACCCCTGCAAGTGCCCTTGTCGATGAGCCAGTGCATATCCGAGCTACAGGCCTGACTCCCTTTCAGATAGTGCTTCTTCAGGCATCACTAGAAGATGAAATGGGAAACATGTTTCATTCCCAAGCCTACTATAGGGCCAATGAAGTTGGCGAGGTGGACCTGGAGCATGCTTCTTCACTTGGAGGTGACTACGTAGGAGTCCACCCGATGGGTCTCTTCTGGTCCCTGAAACCTGAAAAGATATTAACTAGACTGTTGAAAAGAGATGTGATGAATAGCCCCTTCCGGGTTCAATTAAAACTGTATAATTCAAATGTAATCTTAATCAACAAGGCCACCGCTGCTCCAATCGTCAGCCTGACTTTGGAGAGATGGTACGTAGCACCTGGTGTCACGCGAATCCAAGTCCGAGAAGGCCGCCTTCGGGGAGCACTCTTTCTCCCTCCAGGTGAGTAGAATTACCCGACTATTGTTATCCTTGTTTTTCCTCTTTTGAATGCCTTATCCTTCTAGAAGTTTAATTTGGACATGGATAAAATATAGAGCAGTTCTTTCTTGCCTTAGAATCATGGTTAACTTTGGGTCAGAACAAGAATGTGGTGATACTCCATTCCAACTCAAGTTTCATCTCAGCACTTCTAGAGTTTATCTAAGGCTATGACATGTAGCTTTCATCACATATGGAGAGGCATTATCTACTAGAATTGGCAATGCAATGTCTCACCCAGATGGGTGAGTTACTTCACACCCCTTGGTGAGGGAGAGCTACTCAATCTTCACTGGGATTCTGTTGTCCTGCTGCAAGCTGGACCTGTTGAAATGTGCTGTACCTGGAATGGAACATGCACCATTGAGACAGGGGAGAAGGTGGGAGCCCTGGTCTGTCATATCCCCCCCACCAGTTCATCTCCTCATGCCTGACAGTGCTGCCTCCCTCAGCCAACATGTATGGTATGCACAACCAGGTCAAGTTCTGAAAGCTGCCAACCTGTCTCCTCACCGCCAGATGGGCACATTCTGTTTTCGGCTGGAATGATCATTCGACCGCCATCTTTGTCCCCTCCATTGGCCTGGGAGACATGATGGCACACATAGAAGTCCTTACTAAACTCACCCAGCAAGTCTTAAATGATAGTCAACAAAGTCTGTTCTTACTGAACACTGAAATGTCTCTAATGAGAAAAGCTGTCTTCCAAAATAGAATGGCCTTGGACATTATCACTGCCTCACAAGAAGGCATCTGTATCACTATCCAAACAGAATACCTGATGAGTCTGCTAATGTATTATCTTTATGAAATCACGTGAAGACACAAGTGAATGCCCTGAGTGATCTGACGCCCAGCCCAGGGGATTTAATAAATCAGTAGTTTGCATAGTGGGGCTCTCAGTGGAAAAAATTGTTACTTATTTTGGGAATCATTGTCTTAATCCGTGTTTTCTCTCACATGTACCTATACTGTTGCTGTATCTACCTCCAGTACAGCCAGAGAGCTGCCAAACTAGCCATGTCCATGCTAGTGAAACCCCTTGCTGACCACCTAGGGCACATTGCGGAAGGGTGGGGTGGGGGAATATAAGATTGTAAAAGCCAGTCACCAGGGGTGGAGTGTTGGAGGAGGTCATCCAGAGGACATGACTGTCTTTTGACCTGTGAGCTGGACCCCAGCAATCAGAAGCTGTTCACTTCCTCCTCTGTCCTTGGAATGTGTGCTCTGCCTAACATTCCCACAGTAGGAGCTGTTCCAAGCACACAGTCTTGAGAGAGTAAGCTGTTGTAGAGATCCTCTGGACGCTATACGTGCCTGAACCCAGCGAAGGCTTCTCTACAAACTTTTAAGATTCTGGCAGGCAGGCGCAGAGATCTACTTGTCTTGCGGCTGCCCAAGACAAGCCTCATAAATAAGTTTCCTTAGCTTGTTAACCCTGCCACCTACCAATCTGGAGTGGTCTGCCTCTTCCTTTGGTCTCGCCTTGCTCTCTGTGTGTGGGGGTGTTTGCGAACCAACAATAATCATTTCGATACGTTTTTCTTTGAAGCATTATGCTTCGGAAGCCTTTTTTTTTGAGCCATATACTTCTTTGAGAACCAATTAAATCTGTAGACCTTCTCATCACTAAAATGTACATGTCAACATACATATGTTGCACGTAATTTCAAGACCTCATGGATTTTCTGAAGCCTATTAGTGTTTCTCCTTGAAGGTTAAGAAACCCTGCCCTAACTACCATGGCTTTCTTTACTCCAGGACTATAGAAAGTCCCCACTTTTCCTTGGCTACAAAGATTAAACATGTCAGTGAACATGGTTTCCAATCAAACTTTTGGATATTGTGTTTCATTATATAATCAATCAGTTTTAATTCTGCTGCAGATACGAGGCTGAAAATTTGGGGATTCTATTGAAAATGTACACATTGATTCCAAAATTTATGATGCATTTCTTCTTTATGCTGTCGTATTTTTCTTCTCTTTTCCTCATCTTCCCCTCATACCCGATTCTATTTTATTTTTATATTATGTTTTTCAGGAGAGGGCCGTTTCCCAGGAGTAATTGATTTGTTTGGGAGCATCGGAGGACTGATTGAATTCCGGGCCAGTCTCCTGGCCAGTCACGGCTTTGCTGCCCTGGCCTTGGCTTACTGTGACTATGAAGATCTGCCTTGCCCACTAGAGAAAGTAGATCTGGAATATTTTGAGGAAGCTGCCAACTTTCTCCTGAGACATCCTAAGGTAATTTTTGCCGTTTCATTAGATTTCAGTCCCTGTTTTCTAATAAGCATAATATTCTGTGACTTCCCTTAACTTCCAGGTATGGCTCTACCCCAGTGAACCTGAGAGTCTATTACATATCTATATTATGCACATGATTTATTTTGCATCTAGTGTCTTTTGCCCAGAAAGACAAACTGCGTAGAAAGTTAGTGTGTGTCCATCATGGAATCAAAAGGCATTGGCTTTGGATTCAGACAGAAGTGGGTTGCATTTCTGGCTCCACCCCATCAGGCTGTGGGAATTTGGACAAGTTACTAAGACCCTCTAATGCTCACTTTCTTCATCTGTTAAACAATATTGCAGTGATACTACTTTGTAAGGTTCTTGTGAGAATTAAAGGGGCTACAGCACAGTGCTTACTAAAATAACTGGCAATACTAAACGCTCAATAAATGTGAGCAATTATTATTACTGTCATCTTCTCTGATAATTAGTAGATCACCACACTTAACCAGACAGATAATCAGTATTTCTTTGAAGGGTGGGTCTAAACTTTTAGTTACTTAAGAGGCCTTAAACATAATGCTTTAGTAGTTTCCAATCCACATATCCCCTTAAATTTTAAAGTGTGCTTTGCTTCTATAATAGGATGATGTGTGTTATCCCTTGTTAATTGCTAATATTTTTTTCTTAGTAAGATTTTATCTAAGTAAAATTTAGTGTCTTTAGGGGCCTGCCCAGTGGCACAGCGGTTAAGTGCACACATTCCGCTTCAGCGGCCCAGGGTTCGCTGGTTTGGATCCCGGGTGCGGTCATGGCACCGCTTGGCACATCATGCTGTGGTAGGCATCCCACATACAAAGTAGAAGAAAATGGGCATGGATGGTAGCTCAGAGCCAGTCTTCCTCAGCAGAAAGAGGAGGATTGGCAGCACATGTTAGCTCAGGACTAATCTTCCTCAAAAAAAAGAGGAAAACAAATTTAGTGTCTTTACTACATCTTTTTTCATGTAAAGATCACCAAAATATGATCAGAATTGCAGTAGTAAGATGAGCAACAGTTGCTGACAATCTACTGGTGCATTGAATTTTTAAACTGCTATTTTTGATGCCTGTAAAGGAACTATCCTTGAACTATCACATAGTCTTCCCCTTACCCTAGGCATTTCTCATATTTCTGTAAGCTGGATACCAGTGGTACATTAATTCATATTTTTCCAAATAGTAAGAAAAAACCCCCCAAATATTCATTAATAAAATTCTGTTTTCCTAAGAAATTATAGGGGATCAAGAAAGGCTATAGAAGAGAGGTGACTCTCTGAAGCTCTCCCTTTGCGTGAAGTCACTGCTCAAGGAGAATCAAGGCTTTATTTTGTGCCATTAAAACCAATCATCTTTAACTCCTTCTTCTCCTTTGCTCTCCCATACCCCGTTGATGACTGGGAGCTGAACACTCATAAATAACTCATGAACACATTTTTGTCCCCACTGGTGTTGCCTTAGTTCTGGGTACCATCATTTCATTCCTTAAAACCTGTCCTAATTCTCCTGTGTAGTTAGGAAAAGAGTCAAGGCTGCTTAGCATGTCCTTCGAAGTTATTCACTATCAATTTGCTGTTTTCTTTTCCAGCCTTATGATGCTACCTCTCATTTTATACTCTAAACTCAAGCAATGAAGAACTAGCTGTGGTTCCCTAAATGCATTGCTTCTGAGTTTTTGCACATACTCCTCCTATGGTGAATCCATTAGGAATGGCTATGTTTCCCAGAAAAGTGGCTGATTGTGGCTTAAATGACATCAGCATAAGGCATCTTATTCTCTCACATAACAGTTCTGGAGATAGATGGTTCCAGCTTTGTTTCAGAAACTCTGTGGAGTTTTTGATCGAGGAGACTGGTTTGACATTTCTGCAACTTCTTGGCCTTCTCCTCAAGGTCACAAAATGGCTGTAGCAGTTTCAGGCATCAAGTCAATATACCAGTATCAGAAGCAGGAAAGAATGGCCAGGAATCTAGGCTTTCTCCTCATAATTGTATGCCATTTTATGTGGGGGAAAAAATCTAAGGCCTTAGGTCAAAGGTAGTGGCCTTATAAGAGAGTCTGAAAAAGGATGTAGCTATAGGGAATAGGTTCAGATGCATCAGAATTTTATCCTTTGGGACTGGGTACATTGCTATGCCCCACAAAATCAAGGTCATGTTAGCCTTGAAATTGTGAAGCATGGTTCCTGTGTAGGCAGTTAACTGTGTCTACTTCACTCAGCATAGAATACCATTCCTTCTAGCTTGTGCTCATTTTTTTATACAAAGACAACTCATAGCCCATTTCCTCTGAGAACCTTTCTTTGGTCTTGCCTTTATTCTCTGCCAATCTGGGTTTGCTGTCTTGCCTATTGCACTCTTATATTGTAGAATTTATAAGATCCTCTGATCATCTGTGTTTTCCCTCCTGTCTCTCTATCTGGCAGTGAGGTACTTGATGATAAGAGATTATGCTTTTCCTTTCTGTCTCCCAATGCTTGGTACAGAGTGAATGCCAAAATGTTTGTTTGATGACAGACAATGACAGAGGAAGCTGAGCCAAGCCTCTTTTATGAAACCTTTCTCTAAAGGAGAAACCTTTGGAGAAACCAAAGCAAGTCTGGAATGCTCTGTTCAAGTTTCCATGCTCTATCTTACTAATCTCATCTTGTTTTCTCGATCTTTTCCTACAGAGTACCCTTTTGTTTGAGCTTCTAGAGAGCTCAGAATTGGTGCAACAAAGCTGACCAATCAATTATACCTTGACTTATATTATTCACAATAGTTACATGCCTTTTTCTTATTTTCCCTACTACATTGGTGTTTCTTTAGGGCGTTTTAAACTCAGCACCTACCACAATGCTGAATCCATAGGATTCAGTAAGTAAAGTCTGACGTATTCTTGAAGAAGTATTTCCTTTGAACATACATTGTATATTCCAGAACTCTAGAACCGGCCAAGTGAGTGGGATTAGCACTTAGTTTGTCCCCACTGGCCACTGAAGTTCTTAGGTTGTTTGAGATTGTAGGGTTTTGCTAAATGATGGATAGAATCAACATCTCATTTCCATTATTTTCAGGTCTTTGGTCCAGGTATTGGGGTGGTCTCCATATGCAAAGGAGCAGAGATTGGACTCTCCATGGCTATTCACCTAAAACAAGTCAGAGCCACCGTGCTTATTAATGGGCCCAACTTCATTTTTGATGCTCCACAGGTGTATCGTGGTCAGATATATCAGCCTTTGCCCCACTCTCCACAGTTACTATCCATCAGTGCCTTAGGGCTATTCGAGTTTCGGCACATTTTTGAGGAAGCTAGAGTTGAAGCCAATCAGACTTCTTTTCTCCCCATTGAAAAAGCCCAGGGACATTTCCTCTTTATTGTGGGAGAAGAAGATAAGAACATCAACAGTAAAGCACATGCTGAGCAAGCCACAGAACAGCTGAGAAGAAATGGGAAGAACAATTGGACCCTGCTATCTTACCCTGGGGCTGGCCACCTGATATACCCTCCCTATTCCCCACTGTGCTGTGCCTCAAAGCTCTCCAACTTCCACTTCTTCATACACTGGGGAGGAGAGGTGATCCCACATGCAGCTGCACAGGAACATTCTTGGAAGGAGATCCAGAAGTTTCTCAGGAAGCACCTCATTCCAGTTGTGACCAGTCAACTCTGAGAAAAGTCAATATTCCTGGAAAACAGAAAAGCAATATGGCTTTACCAGATCTTCACCTGATTTTCGTGGAACAATGTCTCTTATCTCTACTGTAAGAAGGAAGCTATAGCAGGAGAAGGCAAGAGGACCGAGAATGGTCAGATTTTGACTTTGGAGAGGGAAAAATTTTCCCATTTAATCCAATATCATATACTGAGGGCTTTGCATTTTTAGAAGTAAAATTAGAGCTCTACCTGCCCTAAAATATTCCAGTTTACAATTATAGCAATTCTCTAGGGAAAAAAATGGCCAAAAAAGAAACAAAGACTCCCCTGGTTTGTAAAACAGATATGAATAGAATCAGGTGCAGATATTTGTGATTTCTTAAAACTCAAGTTATGCTTCGATCTCTCATATTTGAGAATATGATCATGATTCATGGTTAGTTCATTGTTTTTGGAAAACCAGAGCTGGGTAACAAAATGTATTATTTTAAAGGAATATGGAAGCTGATATGGAGGTAACAACATTCAATCAATCTACAATCAATAATTCAACAAACACTAATAAAATAAAATAAAGTCATTTTTGTGTCTAAACATACAGCATTTGAGAGAGGAACAATCTGAAACTCAAGAATTGTGATTTAGTAAAGCAGACAGGATGGTGTGGATTGTGTGCTTCTAGAATAGGGGTTAGCAAACTCTTTCTGTAAAGTACCAGATAGTAAATGTTTTTGGCTTTGTGGGCCATAAGGTCACTGTTACTATTATTCAGCTCTGCCATTGTAGTACAAAAGCAGCCACAGACAGGATATAATGAATAATCGTGGCTAAATAAATAAACTTTACTTAAGGACACTGAAATTTGCATTTCATATAATTTTTACATCAAAAAATAGTAATTTTCTTTTTATTTTTTTCCAAGCATTTACAAATACAAAAACCATTCTTAGCCCACGGGGAGCAGAAAAACAGGCCTAAGGCTGGATTCCCTTGCAGGACATAGTTTGATGACCTTGGGTGTAGAGCAATCCAAATTACCTCGTCACAGGTCAAATTTGAGGTATCTTCTCTAAGGGGTAAGTCACAGCCCAAATATTCCTGAGCTACTGAATTTCAATGGATGGAAGTGGAAGATGATTGGTGGATAATCAAGGTGAAGATGAACCAGTAGAAAAGTATTTTGAATCATTTCGTGGGTGTGATGGGGAGCCAATGAGGAGTTAGATTAACAGAAGTAACATGACACTTCAGTTGTATCTGCCTAAGCTCTTTTTTCTTCTTATCCACTTTCTTGTATTCCCTCTGTTTAGAGTGAAATCATTCCATTCAATAAGAGTGGAGCCATTAGCCTGTGTCTTCTCTCACTTGTAAGTTTCCACATTTCCCAGACCTTGCCAATCAGAATACCTCACTCCTTTGACTATAATAATCTTGTAATTACAACTGTAATACCTCCTATGCTATATGCTATGTAATAGTTATGTATGTTATATGCTATATGCATTAGATATACAATATGCTATATAACAGTTATCATAACAGATATAATGGGTATAATTTTTCTTGTTTCCTGTTTTGAACTTTAGGAAGAACAACTCTGTCTGTGATATGTGATGTTGGTGCTTGGTCTGATATGTATCCCTCAATTTATATTTTATGGCTCTTCCTTTTAAACCAAGAAGGTTTTGGATTCTTTTCAACTGTTTTGTCAGCATTGCTAGAAATGATTGTGTGGTTTTTCTCTGTAGATCTAATTATATGATGACTTATTTTTCTAGTATTGAATCATCTTTATATTTATAGAATAAAACTCACTTGGTCATGATGTATTCTTCGTTAAGATTAATAAATAAGATTGAACCATTTTTGTGTGGGTTATTTTTGGTCAAGTATTATATCAATGTTGTACTTGTTTCATAAAAAGAATTCAAAAGTTTTCCTTCTTTCCTATAGAAGGTTAATTATCTCTTCTTTAAAAGCTAGTAGCTCTATCCTGGGTATTCCATTGTTCCTGGTAATTTTTTTAAAAGATAACCTAGATTTTTATTGACATTTCGTATAGCTTGCCTATATGATAGTGAATATTTTCAGTCCAAACCAGTTCTTTATATTTTTTAACATTTTATATATCAGGAAAATTGAAATATTTAAAATTAAATTAAACTATATGATAAAATCTAAAAGAAACTACCCTCCCATTCTGGCACATTATGTTGCCAGAGTTAAAACAGAAATGAATTCCATATTAATTTTGTTTAATTTTTAAAATTATATGAACAAAATTTTGTAGAAGGTTCTGGCATATTTTCTTATTGTGGTAAAACAGAAAAAACATAAAATTTATCATTTTAACCATTTTCAGGTGAATATACACTGAACAATATAGTGTCATTAAATACTTTCACATTGTGCTACCATCACCACCATCCATCTCCGGAACTTTTCCATCTTCCCAAATTGAAACTCCATGCCCTTTAAACAGTAACTTCCCATTTCCTCTTTACCCCAGACCCCGGAAACCACCTTTCTATTTTCTGTTTCAATGAATTTAATTACTCTAAGTGCCTCATATAAGTGGAATCATATAATATTTGTCCTTTTGTGTCTGGCTTATTTCATTCAGCATGATGTCTTCAAGTTTCATCCATGTCATAGCATGTGTCAGAATTTCCTTCCTAAGACGGAATAATATTTCATTGCATTTAGAAATACTTAGAGTTTTGTTTATGCATTCATCCATCAATGGACATCTGGGTTGATTCCACCTTTTGGCTGTTATGAATAATACTGCTATGAATACTGGTGTGTAAATGTTTGAGTTCCTATTTTCAATTCTTTTGGGGGTATGCCAGATCATATCGTAATTCTTTTTAATTTTTTGAAGAACCACCATATTGTTTTCCACAGTGGCTACGTCATTTTACATTCCTACCATCAAGGCACAGTTGTTCCAACATCTCCACATCCTCACCAACACTTGTTATTTTTGTTTGTTTTGAAAGTAACCATTGTGGCGGGGCATACTTTGAGTGAGGGGGCTTTATTCAGCTGAAACAATCTCTGAAGAGGGCTGACAGCTGAGAGCAGTACTCCCAGCAGCTGAATCACAAATCCTTTATTCCTGAAGGAGAGTCTGCATGCAGAATCACTGTGTTACCATCATGGCTTTTTTTTTTTTTTTTTTTTTACTGAGGAAGATTTGCTCTGAGCTAACATCTGTTGCCAATTTTCCTCTTTTTTTTTTTTTTTTGGTTGAGGAAGATTAGCCCTGAGACGACATCTGTACCAATCTTCCTCTGTTTTGTGTGTGGCTTGCCTGCCACAGCATCACTGAAAAGTGCTGTAGATCTGTGCCTGGGATCCAAACCCACAAACCCGGGCCACCAAAGCAGAGCACACCAAACTTAACCACTAGGCCACAGGGCCAGCCTCACACAATGGCTTTCTGAATTTCACCTCTTATGGATCCCCCTCTGTTCTAGAAATTTCTCTCTGCCTCACCTGGAGATTGACCTCTTCAAAGCCATTTCTCTGCAGTGGGGCTGACTCTTTCTGGGAGTGAATATTTGGTTTGTTAGATTTAGCAGTCTTCTAGTTTCACTGAAAGTGTAGTGCTTTTTTTGTTGTTGCTCCCCATTCTCTTTGTAACACTGATTTTCAGGGGAAGGGAAGATTTAGAACTAAACTGCCACCACATTCCTGTTGAAACTAAAAGTTAAGAATATTCTTATAATTATCTTTGACTTTTTTTGAGTCTTTCAAATGAATCTTCCCGATAGTCAGATTGTTTTCAGAAACTTCTGAGTTCATAATCTGGTAGTACAAGAGATAAGGAATCCACTATGTCATGATCCAGGGGTTAGTTCACAGTTCCAGTTTTGGAATTGCCATATGCATGTTGTCTTGCATGGAGAATACTGACTGCTATAACTTTGATTCATAAGGATAAATGAAGGTTGCTCAAATAATCATGTCAATCTGCAGGATATACTAACATGTACATCCAGTCCAAATCATGCACACCATCATGGAGGTGTTTCATCACTTCTCTCAAGTTTTTCTTCAAATCTCACATCCTTAATGAAGGTTACTCTGACCTCCTAACTGATATTGCATGACCTTCCTCCCATCCCTACCCCCTGCCCTTTACCTAGTTCTGCTATCACCTCTACAATATCCTGTAGCTTACTATTATGATCATTGTTTATTGTCTGTCTCCCATGACTAGAATGTAAGCACCATGAGGGCAGACATTTTTGTTTTGTTCACTGTCATGTCCTCAGTGCTTACGCTACATTTGTTGAATAAATGAATAACAAAATAACACCAGCAACCATTTACTTAGTGTAGCTGGAAGATGATTTACCTGTTCTCTCTCACAACCCTCATGGCAGACTAATGAAGTAAGTAATTTAAGACTGACGTTCGTCCAGAATTACTGAAGAAATTCCAGTTCTGAATTAGGGGAATGAGTTTTCTATGTGGAAACAAGTGTGCTTCGGAATAAAAGGGTAAATATTTGCTATTGTTCCTTTCTCTTCACAAAACTAAGGAAAAAAAAGGTAAAGATTTCAGTAACCTGCCTTCAAACTGATTGGCAATTTTAACAACCTGATTCAGAATTTCTCTAGAATCGTTATGCATCTCTCCAGCAGCTGGGACTTTCTTTCATACATTCAATAAATATATTTCACTTCCATTGCAATAGCTCCAATGTGTAGGACAAATAGTCTTCTGTATGCTCAATAATCATCAGCTCCTGGAGGTAACATTTAGATGTACTACTGAAAGAATGCTCAATTCACATGGAAATTCAGTATATAAGAATCTATACTACTTTGTCTATCACTTATATTTTGTGTATCATCTGAACTTCAAAACAGTAAATTTAGAAGTGTTAGTTCCAAAGGTTTAAAATATTGATGGCTCACCTGAACATCATGCCCAGATACCATGCAGGTGCTATGCTCCTTATTTTAGTCTCATCCTAACATATAAATGAAATCAGGGTTGTGTGTGTCCTTATTCAATTTTTTCCCCTAATATACAGTGCATGCATGTCCATTACAATAAAATTATTTGTACCATAAGAAAATCATATCACATGCACTGTTTCCTAAAGTGCGGCAGACATTGTTGATGACCCCTTAGATCATACTGCTTTGGGACACAACCGGCCAACCATGGCTCACTGCCTGAGGGATGCCTCTGTTAGCCAGAGCTACCTCCACCTGTAGATGTGACAGGACGAAAATGCCTGAGAATTAACGCCTCCCCAGCTCCACTTTATGAACAGTCCTTAAGTCATTAAGCAATGAATGGCAGAAGGTAGTAAATTAATATCGGAGCTCTCCTGTCCTTAAGACGGAATGACTTTAAGGCACATGTTCTCTACTGATTCCCAGAGTTCCCCAGTGGGTTGAGTTCCAGTGACCCACAGTGATAGCTGATTTGACTGTGCACCATTTTTGACTTCTTTCCCTGTCCCATCTCACTTCCCCAGTCCCCTGTTTTTGGTTTCTGGGATTGCTTCCCAAATTAACAACTTGGGTTCAACTCCTTGCCTTGAGTTTGATTTGAGGGAGGCTTGAATTAAGATATTGGTATAAGCTGTTAGCAGATGGGCTTCTGTCATGTAGCCATGAGTGCTAACACAATATGTTATATGTATACTATCTTTCCTCCTTCTAATATGGGGAATAGATTAGAGGAGACTAGCCTGAAGGCTGCGAAAAATCAGACCAGAGAGAGAGTCACTGGGGATAGAGAGGAGGGGGGCAGATCAGAAGGATATTTGGAGGTAGAATCTATAGGACTTTGTGATTATTTGGATGTAGTTAGAGGAAGAAGGAGGAATCTGGGGGTGAATCCCAGGTTTTTGATTCAGGAGATTTGCTGTATGGATATCATTCACTGAGATAAGGAGTGTGCGAGAACGAGAATGCCTCAGAAAGTGAAGAATTTGGTTTTGGATATAAGTTTGAGATACTTGTCTGATGTTCAGGAGGAGAAATAGAATCTGGTCACAGGAGATGTATCTGGATTAGAGATATCAATGTGGAAGTTCTCAGCAGTTAAATAGAAAATCACCCAGGATGAGTATGTAGTACAAGGAAAGATGAGTGTCGAGGAGCGACTGCTGGGAAAACAATACAATTTAATGCACAGGATAAGAAACAAGAACCTAGAGAGAGGGCTGAGGCGGGCTAACCAAAGAGGACGAAGGCAAACCAGGTAAGAATCACTTCACTAAAACTAAAGATAGAAAGTTACATGAAGCTAGATATGATTACGCTACAGTGTAAGAAACCAAATTCAAGATGAAGACTGAAAAGCGACCATGAGATTTGAAAATCAGGACATTCTTGATGAGCTATTTTATTGGACCAGAGAGCAGAAAATAGAGTGCAGTTGGCTAATGAGTGAACAGGAAAAGAGGAAGTAGAAAACGTGTGTGTCGCAGAGAACCCCGGGCAAAAACCAGTTGTGGTTTATGTCTTATATTATGGTGCCCGATTTGTTTTTGTTACTAATTCTAAGTTAATATTGTCAGCTCTGAGCTATCTCAGAACAGTCACTGAATCCCAAATTAAGAAAGAAGAGATGATGTGTTAATGGATATAAGCTTGATTTATTTAAATCAATTAAAAAAGCCTTTCTTACTACTACCTAGATTGGCACCAGCCTGGAGGTACTGTTCGGAAGAAATCCACAGATTCCCCAGTCAAGTGCATATTTATTATCTCAAAGTTCTATCCCCTAATCCTTGATATTTGACCCAAGTCTAATCATCAAGCTTTGTCATAAAAAAATTAACTAAATTGTATTTGTCATTTAGACTTCAATTTCACATGTATGTAAGAGACATTATGTTAAAAAAGTTTATCCAAATTTTTTCTAATGATTTGGTATCAAGACTTGTATGTTGTTTCAAGTGACCCTTGCCATGTTGTCCACTTTATATTTACTGGAGACTTACATTTTATTTCTAGAATCAAGAGTCAAAGAGTTATAATGCCAAGGACAAAACATACCTCTCCTTGGCTTTCAGCAATGCTGGGGTTGTATGTACATAACATCATATTGAGCAGATGTTTACTAAAGATTGTTTCTTAAATCCTACAATGCAATATTTTAATTTTTGCTTTAAGGAATCAGAAGTATTTTAAAGAAAAATGGCTTTTGTATTTACCCATATATTTATCAGTTCTAGTGTTCTTTATTACTTGCTGAATATTTTAGTTTTTATTGGTATCATTTTCCTTCAACATGAAGAACTTCACTTAACAGTTCTGCTGGTAACAAATTCTCAGTTTACTTTCATCTGGAAATATGTTTATTCTTGAATGTATTCACTGAATACAGAATGCTGGGTTGACATTATCATTAAAGGTGTAATTTTACTGTCTTGTCGCCTTTGTTTCTGATTAGAAGTTAGTCATCAAAGTGTTGTACTCTATATGTAATGTGCCTTTTTTCTCTGGCTGTTTTCAAAATCTTCTGTTTATCTTTGGTTTTCAGCAGTTTGAATATAACCTTCCTAGATGTCAGTTTCTTTGAATTTATCTTGCTTGGCGTTCACTTCTTGAATCTGTAAATTTAGATCTTTCTCCAAATTGTGGAGATTTTCAGCTATTTCTTCAAATAATTTCTCTGCTCCTTTCCGTCTCTTTTCTTTTTCTAGGGACACAAATACATGCATTTTAGATATTTCTTTGGATATTTTCCCAGAAGTCCCTAAGACTCTATTTTTCCCTTTCTCTTTTCATTTCTTTTCTTTCTGTCCTTCAGATTGGTAATTTCTATTGATGAGTTCTCAAGTCTTTAACTCTTTTTTCCTAACTGCAGTTGTCTATTAAACCTATCTCATGTTTTTTCCTCCAAATATTCTATTCTTTTAGTTCTACTGTTTCCATTTTTTGGGTGTAGTTTTTACTTATTTGCTGACATTTCCTATTTTTTCATTCCTCATGAGCATATTTTTCTTTACAAACTTGAGTCTAATTATAATGGCTGCTTTCAATAAAATCCATGTCTGCCTAATCCTAACATCTGGATTATATTGGGGTTGGCCTCCACTGATTGATTTTTAAAAAAAATGTGGGTAAATTTTCATATTATTCATATATCTCATAATTTTGAATTGTATTCTACACATTATGGAAGAGACTTTGCAGAAACATTGGATTCTGCTATATTCCTCCAAAGAGTACTAATTTTTCTTTTAGGCAGGCAGTTAACTTGACTGAACTCTAACTCCTAACTCCAAAGTCTCAGTTAGTTCCTTGTCTTAGCTTGGCTACTAAACATAGCTGTTCAGCTGAAGGATCACCCAGAAATATGGGCAGAGTCTACATAGAAAGCCTACAGCTCTTCTTCTCTGTCTCTGTATTTTTGAGATTCTCTTTCTAACTTTAAAACTCTCATGATTGCTCCAAACTCTGTCCTCTGATTCTTGGAGCTGGTAAGACTGAAGATGTCTAGACATGTTTGAGTCATTGATCACAGTCTATTGGTGCCTACCTTCAGGAAAAATTTCATGAAAAATTGGAAACTTACCTAGTGCCTTCCCTACCTCTAGGTGTTGATTCCTCACCGTTATCTACTTGCTATTCTGGCTCTCTGATAGCTATATTTTGTCCAGAATTTATACTAGAGGGATGGTCCCATGGGAGCTATTCAGCCATCACCAGAAACTGAACTCAGGTGCCTGATTTTTAATTCACGACTCTTTTTACTGATTCCAAAGAGGACTCCAAATATAGTGGATAGTAACAAGGCCTTTGTTAATAAATTTTTTTTTTAATAAAACCTCTTTCTTTTTTTTTTGAGGAAGATTAGCCCTGAGCTAACTACTGCCAATCCTCCTCTTTTTGCTGAGGAAGACTAACCCTGAGCTAATATTCATGCCCATCTTCCTCTACTTTATACATGGGACGCCTACCACAGCATGGCTTTTGCCAAGTGGTGCCACGTCCACACCCAGGATCTGAACCAGCGAACCCCGGGCTGCCGAGAAGCAGAACGTGCTAACTTAACTGCTGTGCCACCAGGCTGGGCCCAATAAATTTTTTTTTAGGTTTACAGAACAGTTGCAAAGAAGATACAGAGACTTCTCATATATCCCACATTCCGTTTTCTCATCACTGACGTCTTACAGTAGGATGGCACATTGTCACAAAATTGATAAATTATTATTAATTAAAGTCCATCCCTTATTCAGTTTTCTTTAGTCTTTCTCTAATTTTCTTTTTCTGTTCCAGAATCCCATCCAGGATACCACATTACATTTAGTTGTTGTATCTCCTTGGCTTTCTTGACAGGGACACTTTATGACTAACTTTTTATTAGAGATCCATTCAGGATACAGCCATAACAAACTGAAAACCCCTTAATGATACATGTGTTCTTGCTTTAACATGAAAGTACACAAAATAAACATTTGTTTGAAAGTACATAATATTCCATATTATTTACTTTTCTGTGACATAAATGCTATTATTTAAACAATATAGCAGTAGGAGTAGGTAACAGCGGCAATTAATAGTAATTAATAGTAGGACTAATTAAACAGATAATGTGTTACCAAAAGCAGAACAATGTTTTTTAAATAAACTTTTTATTTTAGAATAGTTAAAATACATAAATAAAATTTACATAAAGATTGGGAAGGGCTGCTGTCCTGTGTTTAGAGGACACCCCGCTCCTCATCTCTCTCTTGCTCTCTCTCTCACACACACACATAAACACTTAAAAGTTTATTCAAAAATATAAGAGTGTCTCCGTCACTCAGCATCCAAACCTTAGTGTTAGTGGAATGCATCTTCACATCTGAAATATCCACTCTCATGCCTAACTCTATTTCAGGTCCCATGTCTCTTGCCCTTTGTTTCTGAAAGGGGAATGACTTTCCAGTGCTGAGAAGGTTTATGCTGTGTCACTGTTGATGTGGTGGACAAATACCATTTCCAAGTATAGGGAGAATTTACCTTCGGACTTCCTCTATAAGAGAAAAGGCAAAATAATTAACATGGCAATTCTTTCCTCTCAGACAGCGACAGACTCTTAGATAACAGAGTGTTGTTCCTAATACGGTGGAATGTACATTTTTCTTTTTTCTCTTTGTTTGAATTTGTAATCCAGGAGATAGGCAGGATGAGTGTGATATTTGCAACAGTTGTACTTGGCACCTGAAGAACATTTTGCATATTATTTATATTAATCTTAAATTTGTGCATTTATATGTTTAGATACCATAGCTGTGAAGTGTGATGCTAATTCTTTAGTGTATTGATCTTGATACCACTTAAAGACAGTGAACATCACAATGTAAGTGATGGCAATTCACGTGATGAAATTAAAATATTTTGTAATATTCTCTACGATTCTGATAATTTCTCATTTATAAGCTATTTTAACATTTAATCTTGATATGTAAATTCATAATTTATTTCTGAAACTTAATGTAATCATTAAGAAACATATTGACCATTCCGGATCCTATTGCCTCTGCAGAGCAAAATTTCTCCAAATTGAAATGAATAAAAAACCCTCTAAGAACTATTATGACTCAACGACAGATGTCTATTTAGAAATCACTGTCAATAGAACAGAAATTTTGTGAAAAAAAAATTTTAGTTCTAAAACCATAATGTTATTTTGCTAAAATGAGGGCACAGAATAAACATATAATAATCTATGAATGATGAAAGTCTTTATTATATTACTCATTTGAAACATCGCTGGCCCATAGAAAGAACACCTAGACTATGTACTATAATAATTAAATTCAATTGTCTTTGATATTTGTCAAACTAGTCATAGAAAAATATAGTTTTACAATTTTTTTTTATTTTGTCATTATGAAGGTATATTTCAAGGTAGGAGGAAAGAGCATGTTTTATTAAACAGTTTGCTCCTCTAGCTTACAATTTTAAGTATTCATAGTATTGCATGTAGGTCTTAATTGTTCCTCTTGCTCCAGGTCCCACAAATGTAGGGGCTAGGCTTGTACATTACAAATGCCCATCTTCTGTAGAAGAGTTCTCAGTAACTTGGCTCTGGATAGTTGCAAGGAAGGCTGGGAAATGTACTCCAGCCCAGGAGGAAAGAAAATGAATGATATTTGTTGAAAACATCATGGTCTCTACCACACAGTCTCATTATATAAGAAACCTTAAGAACTTTCAAAATTCTTTAACTACTTGGTATCATTGGTTATGTGCCTTATTTGCCTTAAACTATTGAGTGAGCTTTCAGAATTTTAGATGATCTAGTGCAGAGTTTTAAAATTTTATATACGTTTTACTCCTGACACACAAGATGATTTTAGGTGGTTTGAAACATTTTTACTTTAACAGTTAGGCATTCATGATAATGCAAACCAGAAAAAATTACTATCCCATCAAACCCATGATTTCATGAATGTTATTATTTAGGATGAGGTTAGGATAAAAAGGAAATACGTTTAAAAAATTAATTCAACAAAGCAGACTCTACATTTACTCACTACAATTCATATATTCAAAAATGTAATTTTCTGTAATAGAACCAGGCTTTCAAATACCTGTTTCCAATGATGGTGGAAGGGAAAACAACAACATAAACCAGCTCATTAAAGATATCTTAATCTTTTCCTGTTTAATGTAGCCCATATTCAGGTAAATTTAGTCATTCTGAAGTTCAGATAATAGCAAAGTGTTTATCTCCTTCAAAAGACATTTTCTACCTCTTTCTCCAAATCTGGGTGCAAGAGGACTTGTGTATTCTCAGGGCAAGAGCGAGGGGCAGGAATCCCAGATCAAATAACTATTCTGGGCCAGCTTCTCTAACCTGGTGGCAGTGTAATTTGGTCTCCAGGCATTGATCTCTTGTGTACACTGATGGAGTATTTGCACCTGGTATAACTCATGGTTCGTGCTCTTGGCATGGTCAAGGTCGGGCAGCAAACCCATTCTCACCCTCTGGGTCAGGCAACAAGCCCACTCAGACTCTCTTGGTTTGTCCCACTTGGCTTTCATTGTCCTTGCAAATTCTCCGTCAGTTGTGTATTTTATTAGGTCCCTGGTAGACCCATATGCCCCCTATCCTCTGCTAAAGAGTCAGCTCAAACGTGGCCATCATGATCCCAGAGGAGACTTACTGGCCTTCGACTCTCAGCTGCCTTCCATGCCCATCACTGAGAATTTGGGAACTTCCAGACCCCTTTCACACAACAGGAGTTCAAAGAGAGACTTGTGTGTGCTATCTCTGCATCTGTCTCTGCCTGAACACACAATGTCCCTGTTTACTCTGCTTTCCAGAACTCCAAGCAAGAAGCAGGATGAAAGCTTCCTCTGGGGCTTCCAGTTTCTCATAGTCCAGCCCCACCTTTGTTAAGGCCTAGGCTTTCTTTCTAGGCAGGCTTCTCATTTTTCAGCTGAGTAGTAAAGGCTCAGAGAAATTTTTACAATGAATCAATAGCAGGGCTGGGATCAGAACTCATGGACTTAGCCCAAAATTCTCTCTGTTACTCTATGTTTAGATTTTTTCCCCGAAAGGTTGTTAAACTCTATTCTCTGAAAATTTAAAATAAATTTAAGTCTATGCACTAACACTGTTTTTGTCTTAGGAGAGCCGGAAACATTTCAATTTCTGTATTGACTGTTACTATGGAGAACTTTTTTTAGGTTCTAATGATGATTAGGAACATTGTTGGGTCTGTCATTGAAAGGGAGTCACAGTTTTCCACCGATTATGCTGCAGTTATCTGGAAACTCAATGAAATCCTTTAAGTATACTTGGTGACTTTAACCCATTAGAATAGTTTTCATTCTATAATCACTTATTTTTGCTGCTTTCTTCCCTCTCCTTTGAAAGGAACGAGAATATGTCACCCCAAAATATGCCTCTTTGACACAAAAATTATTAGCACTTAAAAAAAATAGCAGATGCCAGAAGGGTCCTCTGACCCTCTCCTTTTTCTTCCTGAGCAGGAGATTAAATTCCTAGATGGAAGATGTCCTCCCTAAACCAGAAGGAAAGTAATGTTCTCATCATCAAGGACAAGAAGCTGAGATGGAGAGACTCCTATAAAATCAGACCTTGTTAAAATAATTCTTATCTTCCCCCGGACTCTCCACATAGTTTACTTTTCCACAATTGCTTCTCTTTGTTCAACCTAATATAAAAGCAAGTAGGTTTCACTGTTTCTTTGGGTCTTCATTCCTTATGCAGGTTTCTGGGTCACATAAAACTTACAGTAAAAAAATTTGCATACTCTTCTCCTGTTATCTGACTTATGTTAGTTAAATTCTCAAGCCCAGTCAATGTACCCTATCATCTATCTCTATCTATCTATCTATCTATCTATCTATCTATCTATCTATCTATAGCTATATATTTATTCTAAGGAATTGGCTCATGTGATTGTGGGGCTGGAAATATGCAGGGCAGGCCAACAGGCTGGAGACCCAAGGAAGAGTCGATGTTGCATCTTGAGTCTGAAGGCAAACTGGAGGTAGAATTTCCTTCTTCCTTGGAGGACTTCAGTCTTTTCTGCATGGTTCACATCTACTATTGACTACCGCTACTGCCTCCTTTGTACATCATTGTCATTTTACTATACATTGTTCCCACCAATGTCCCCACTTCTCATTTGCTACATCCCTTAAGGGCCAATGAAGTGCCAGCTTCCTTGATGTTTTCTGTCCTGGGCTGCAGAGTGGAGAAGGCCTGGCCCTGTGCAAATGTAACCTGCACCTCACTTTACTACCTGGGCACTGAGCGTCAGGACTTGCCCACCCTCTCCTGTGCTCCTCTTAGAGTCTTAGAAACACAGCACTCTATTACTGCTGCTCTCCTCCCCCACCTGAGCTCTCATCCTTGGATCTGGTCCTAGGAATTAGTCACTAAGCTGGGAGCCTTGCTACGCTGCCAAGGACCCTCTCCTCCTGTGTAAGAGCTGGGTGCAAAACACCCCTCTCTTCTCCCAGACATTCCAATCTGCTCATGACTTCCAAGATCAGCTCCTTCTCCTCAAGGCTTATATTTCACTTTCAACACATTTTATCATATCACTCCAGTTTCACAAATTAGAATGCTGAAGCACAAGGAAAGTCAAGTGATTTGCCTGAGGTGAGTCACACCAATAGATAGTAAAGGAGTCAGGGTTCTAATCTAGGCCTCTGATTCCACAGACCAGTGGTCCCCCAACTACTCCTCAGTGTCTGCAAGAGATGTGAAAATTGAAAGATATGGTTCCCTTCCTCAAGGAATTCACAACCTGGAAGCACAGTCTACAATTTGTAGGTCGGATCGTTTGTACTTTTCGACAATGGACATTGACTGATGGGATGAACAATGAGGCAGATTTCAGAGGTTCTTGTCCCAAGGGGGCATTTTTCAATGGGAGAGCTTCTGCTGTCCCTTGGTGGAGTGGTTCCAAACTGGCTATGCATTAGAATCCCCTGTTAAAAATACAGATCCCAGATCTTACCCAAGCCCTAGCAAGTCAGAATCTCCAGGTCCAGGGCCCAGGAATCTTTATTTCACAGACTCCTCTGGTGAGTCTTAAACCCATACTGCTCTGAAGATGGATATCTAAGATTCACTTTCTTAGAAACCACCAAAAAGTCAACTGCCTCAGAGACCACTGACTTAGGGGAAGAGACATAGAAGGAATTGAAGCAAAGGAGACTAGAGCCAGGAGTTGAGAAGAGGGGTCAAGGGAAAAGGTTTAACCAGGGCTATGTGATGAAATATGACATTCCATTATGAAACACCAGAACTGAAAGGCACACCAGCGAGACCTAGCCTTTGCCCAGAGCTCGTGGCAGCATTTGCTGATAGCCCTGTCACTGGGGACTTAAAAACCGGGAGCAGCTGACAGTTTCTTTGGAGACAATTTCAGCTTTGAGCAATAGGCTGGGGTGTTTTGAATGATATAAATTAGCGAGCAACAGGCAAGAGCCCGGTGCTTCCAGGTTGGAGCTACAAGCCATCCAGCCCCAGACTACCTCCTGCAGCTGAATTCAGGTGAGTGTTCTGGGAGTCAGGGATGTCACTGCCTAGTAGGAAAGGTTGCTTTCTGACTTCAGCTGGCAGGGCACCTGGGAAGGCTGCTTTTATTTTGTTGAATGTGTTTCTCTCATCTCAATGGGTAGCACAGTTCTCTGAGGGACCCGCAATTACCTTCCTGGGTGGCTTATATTACTCAGGAACACAGAATTATGTCAGATGCATCAACCAACCAAGAGACTGTTTAGACACTATTTTGGAGGCAAAATGCACACTTGGCTGCAGAAGTCAGGGTCCTACTAATGTGAACTTATGGAGAGACTGTTTCTTGACTCAAGAAGTTTTTGTCTGGGATTTACTGCTTGGGAGGAGAGGGAGGAAGTCTTGTGATGAAGAAAGAAAAGCAACAGGATCCTAAAGGGAATGGAATTTTTGTTTCTTGATCAGTAATTTTAACTTCTACGGGTGACCTTTTACTCTCTTCTAGTCTTTTGTTTCCTGCTCCCTGCTGTTTTCGTGTCCTAACAGATCAAGGCCTCCCAGTGGTGTAGGCTTGATCCCCTTCACCCTGGGACCTGGAGGTCTGGAACCTGCTCAACAATGTGGCTTCCAGTTTCAGCTCCTATCAGGTTGCATCCATGTTGCTGAGGGCTCCTTCTTCACTCCTAGCTTCACTACAAGCTAATCCTGCGTGAGGCAGGTGCATTCTTGTGTCCTGACCTCTAGTTGCTTTGTATCCTTGGTTTCATGGACACTGCAGTGTGCAGAGTCCCACCTTCTGCTGAAAAGAAGTGAGGGAGCCAGGAAGTTTTATTCCATTGGACTTTGAAGAGTCTCCCATCTTCAGAAGCAGCCTATAAAAATTCAACAGGGCTTCTGTTCTTTCTTCTTCATACTCTGAGAAATTCCACTCAATTTTTTTTTACTTTTTCATCTATCACTTATTCTTTCATTTACTTCCTCAAAGACTTACTAACTAATCACTTTGAGTCAGGCGCCATTCTGGGAACTGAGGAATAGAGCGTTGAGCAAGGTATAATTCCTGCCCTTGAGGAATAATTTACAATCTAGAGTAGTGCTGTCCAATAGAATATTCTATGATGATGGAAATGTTCTATATCTACATTGTCCAATGCAGGAGCCTCTAGTTACATGTGGCTATTGAGCAATTAAAATGTGGTTAGTGTGAGGAACTAAACTTTTAATTTTATTTACTTTTAATGAATTGAAATTTAGTTACATGTGGCTAGTGGCTACTATATTGAATAAAGAAGAAAAGGAAGAAACAAATCAAGCAGCAGAATTTTATAATATCATATGCTAAATTTAGTAGTGAGATGGTTGGTTAGTCTAGTAAATAGATGAGGGTTAGTTTTAAAAGGCTTTGCCTGGATGAGATTATGAAGAGTGTCAAACAAAAGGGGAGTCCAAGTCCAAGACTGACAGATTCAGCTGGTAAGGAAATAATGAGCCTCTTTTTGATTTAAACAGTTTATGACTTACATAGATAGTAAGGCAAGAGAAGCCAAAGGTGCCAGCTCTTTGGCTCCTTGTCTCACACTCCAAAAGGATGGCACTGAAACAAAAGGAGCCAGATGACCTCAACACAATTGTAAGATGCCCTGTGGCTGAGAAGCCACCTCTAGACAGCAGCAAAATGGTCAAAGAGCTGCAGCTCTGCCTTGAAAGAGTGTCGGGGTGAGAGGGAAGGTTCTATGCCTTTCTGGAAGCAGGGAGGTGGATGGGAAAATTGCCTCATGGCAGCCTCCCACAGGATAGGGAGAGACAGATGAGAAAACAATCTCGTGAAGCCTCCTCTGAAGATTGCCTATCTTGTCATGTTCCTGGGAGGATCGCAAGGCATTCCACCAAGATTTAGGTCATGTGGTGGTTCAAGTTTGCCTGTGGATACATGGAAGGCCTCCAGGGTGCTATGGCAAAGTCATTCCCCTGCAAAGGGTCTTAAATGCTAGGCCAAAGGATTTAGACTTTACCCTTAAATGGATCTGGAAGCCATTGGAAGTTTAAAGCAGGAGAGCAATTCAATTACTTTTGTGTTTTGTAGAGATCTGATGACAACATTGCAGAGATTAGACTGGGGAGTGAAAAACTGTAAAGGAGTAAAAATTAGGTAAAGGATGAGAGTTTATGGGAATGGAGAGGAGAGGATAGTCCATAATCATTTACAGACCACATGGAATGTGAAGGCCCCATGTGCAGTGAAAGTGACAAAGACAAATCAGACAGGGTCCTGCCCTCCAGAAATTTAGAGATTAACAGGAGAGCATCAGTGACTCTAATACAAGGTTCAATAATATATCAAGCGCTTTGAGCGGCGTGGTGGAGAGCCCAGAGAAGGGAGAGCCCCCTTTCACTGAGTGTCCTGTGCACAGTAGGTGCTTTATTGATGATGATAATATGGCGTTGGATAGGATAAGCTTTAAGATTTCTTACAACTTAGTCTGAAAATCTGGGAGAGACTGGACTTTGAGTTTCAAGAAGCCTAATGGATGAAGTGAATTCCAAAAGTCACAAATGGGTGTGTTTTGTTTGATACAAACTCTGGGGTTTGTTGTTGTTTTTGGGTTTGTGCATATGTGGGTTGGTTTGTTTGTTTTTTATAGAATACATTTGAATACCCTTAGACTGGGCAGATAGTCTTTAGTTGACTACAGTCTTATATTTCATTCATGTCTGGCCTTTATCTACAAACTTATTACCTGCCTGGCCTGTATAGGTATCTGAATTTGGAACCCCTGGTATACATTGTAAAATAGGTTTAGAAGAATATGTACTAATGTACGAGCAGGGATCCCCAACCCCAAGTCTCTCAGTGCTGTCACAGTCCCAGGGAACTTACTTGGACTCCAAGGAAAAGCAGGGTGCTCTGAATTTGGTGAGTACATCTCTGCCACCTGGAGGAACAAGGGCTCAAAACAGAAATTACTCTGAACCTGAAAAATAGAAAAAGCATTACCTTTTGTGCACATGTTGGTCTGTCGACTAAAATTTGATCGTATCATTCCATTATCTGTCCTGCCAAACTATGCACCAGGGGGGGTTTAACTAAAAGCTTCAGAGACAGGGAAAGGAAAAGATGAAGTTAAAAGCAAGAAGGCAGTGGGGAAGAAAACAAAGGCGGGCAAGGTGAGGAAAAAAGAACGAGCTTTTATATTTCCACCCCCATTTGGGGGAAATAAGTAAGGTTTATATAATGGGTCACATGGCATGGGTTAAAATTCTTGCCTCACCATTAAGGACATAGCAAACTTAGATAAATCACTCAACTTGCTGAGCTCAATCTCCTGACTTGCAGTGTAAGGATAGTAATGATTTTTCATTCCCACAGGGTTATTACAAGGGTCAAAAGGAATAATGGCCACAAAAGGGCCTTGAAAAATAGAAAGGCTTTATTATGGGAATCCATAGTACATTCTCCAGTGGCTAGCTTTTAGCAAGTGCTCAATAACTGTTTGCTGTTGGAGGACAAAAAGGGAACTGAGGGGGGAAGAAAATTCTAATAACCATTTAAAATAGCCTGTCCCTAGACTGTCAAATGATTGTGGTATACAACTGTCTGTTCAATTTTCCTGGAGGCACTTTTAAATAGTTTATTAAAGACTATGCACAGTGGAACAGGACAACTTGTATTCCCATCTGATATAAATCCCACTGAAGTAGCTTCATTGTTAAGATGGATTTTTTTTCGTGTGTGGTCTCTCCTGAAATGATGCAGGAGATGGTGATTCTCCATTACAACTGTTATTTATTTATTTATTTACTTTTGCAGAGGAAGATTTGCTCTGAGCTAACATCCGTGCCAATCTTCCTCTATATTTTAGTACGTGGGCCGGGAACACAGCATGACTGCTAACAGAGAGATGTAGGTCCACGTCTGGGAACCATACCCAGGCAGCCAAAGCAGAGAGCTCCGAACTCAGCCACTAGGCTACCAGAGCTGGCCCTCTCCATCACCAGTCTTATGAGGCTTGTCCCTAGTCCTTCAATCCTCTTCTTTCATTTTAAATTTATCTTCAAAAATGACCCTATTGGACCATAAAACATATTTGCAAAATGCAAATGCTTTCTAAAATACGAAAGAGTGGCGTCATAAATAACAAAAAGGGAAAAATCCCCTGAAAAACACTAATTACTAATTACGATGCTCTTCTTACACTGTCCATATTTTGCAATGTTTACAAATATAGCAAAGGTCAGGGGGGAGCTGAGTTGCAGTGGGTAAAAGTTCATTTTTTAGAGTGAAAATTTCCCTCTGACTTTCTATTACACCAGTAGAGTTTGTTCACTCCCTTACCGCATTCCATGGAGCATAAGGGGAGTTTGGGGTAGCTAATTCAGGAAGCAGAGGCAAACGTTATCAGCCTAGCATCCCCCTCTCCATGCAATGTTAGTGTTCACTAACCATCAACAGCCTCCCTTATCTTGCATCCAAAACTGAGAATAGACTCAACCAATTGAACAAGGTCTTTTTGCACACTGCCCTGCGGGGATAAAAGACCTGTAAAGAAATCATAATAGGGTTACTCAGTCCCTATCCATCATTGCGTATGCTAGCATCACATGACACTTGAAGTTCAAAAGCTTAGTTTTTTCCAAATTTAAGAAAATCTTGTGAAGACATTATGCAGAAGCTTAGTGTTCCACAGAACCCCAGACGAGAATCCCTGGTGTAAAGGTACAAAGTCTTCTTTCCTGTGTGTGCATGCATGCAAGACACATGTGTCGTGTGTGTGTATTTTAATCCTGGACTTTTCTTGTTTCTTGAATATATAAGGGAGTGTCATATAAGGAACAGATGCCACATAGGCCTGATAAGTCTGAGGTCTGTTAGACTTAAGGCCAGTTTTTGAAAAGGCAATCTATCAAACTTTGCCTTAGACACTTACAAAATCTACATGAGGGCACACCCTGCCTTGTGAACTTGTGAAGGAAGATGACTTTATTTAGCCCGTATTCCAAGGGCAATGACTATAGGGTCACTGATCATATGGCCCCTTCCTAGTCTTTTTTTTGGTGGGGAAAACTGAGACACTATTCACAAACACACACTGTTGACTGACCAAGTGGCCATCTTTCTCTCTCTCTCTTTTTCTTTTTGTTTGCTTCATGGGTTTGATTATGTCAAAACCACGTCATTCACTTGGGAGAACTCCTGTTTCTTATAGGAAGTTTCACTATAATCTAATCGTTTGCATACGCTTTGATGTAAATGGCAAAAATTTAGACATAGAGTAATAATGATCATCATGGGGAATTTCTGATAAGTCAGAATCAATAAATTAATGCATTTAACAGGAGCTCCAGAAAAATTAGGAGACGAAACATCAAGCATTCAATAGTCAGCTGAGTGCTGAGACCTCAAAACAAAATTCTGGCTTTAAGATAGATTCTCCAGAAGACTGAAGTCTTCTGAAACCTATCTTTTTGCATCGCTTTCCTCTTACACTTATTACATAACCTCCTACCTTCTAAGTGAGCTATCCTTTCTTCAGGATTTTCTCAGGATAAGAATAATCACATTTGTTTCTGTCTCTGTCTCTCTCTCTCTTCAAACTCCCAAACTCTACCCCAAGACAGGCATTCTGTGATTGTCTAGACACAGCTTCTGAATTTTATGGATTCAGCCGCATGCAGAGTCGAGAGCCAGGACTAGTGTGAGGCAAGAGAGGCTCCTAGGGTGCAAAATTTCAGGAGGACTTCAGGGTCTTGGTCATGCAAGTAAATTTTGCAACGTAGGTGTCCTCTTGCCTCATCTTTAGTTTTGACCCTGATAGAGTGACTGGTGATCTCTGGGTCCCACTTCTAAACTGGCAAAGAGAGAACGTCCCTGGCACATCTTGAATCAGGTATCCAGCTCTGATCCAAGGTGCAATGGCCCCAGGGTTGAGGTCACTTGGTATAAACATAGCTGCTGAGTGTCTATCTCTGGGCTTTTGGGGGCAGTTCTCAGATAAAGAGGAACCATGGCTTGGGAAGAAACCTCAATATTTTATATTACAAAAGCACTATATATATAAGTAGCATATTTTTACTGCATTTTGGTGCTATTATTTTCTACCCCTGTTATGAATCTCATAACTCCTAAGCATGTACATTGCATAGTTTACTCTGTGAGGAGCGCTAGGACCCTTAAAGTTTTCTCACATAGTAGCTACCCTTGAGGAGTTTGCAGTTCCCTCAGGAGAATGAGACCCGAGCAGGATGCATGCTGCAGAGTGGACATGGTAAGCAATTCTAATCAATTCAACTTGAAAATAAAGTCTGTATTGAGTCAATACATCGCATAGAAGTCTTGAGAAGGAGAATAACAGCAAGAGCTGGGAAAGGATTCATGAAATAGGGGAATCAGTTATCCCTTCTTAATGATCTCTGTCTTGGGGACACAGGAAACAGCAGATACAGAGGCTTACAGGAAGGATTAGATCAGAAAATACTTGAGCACTGAAATGTTGCATGGGACGCGGAACGTTCTTTTTTATATTCCATGTCCCATCTCCCTAACATGAATGAAAGACCCATAAAGTTTACATTGGTGCCACTTTCTTCTGTGAAGAACTTCCCCAGCATTGAGGAAAAACAGTCACAATCATTCTATTTACTTAAAATGATTCCATCGACCATGAGTTTAGGTTTCTGTAAAATGGTCAGTAATACGGATGTGGATGGGGGATCAGGTGGGGAGGAGTGTGTCCTTTGCAGAAAATCACTTTTTTCAAGTAAGCGAAAGGCATTTTTGCTTTGACTCTCTCCTACCGCCAACGACCCCCTTTCCACAGTGAAGAACTGGGCATCAAGAGCCCCTCCCTGCCCCTGCACTGCCAGAGCCAGTTTATGTCTCCAGAAGTTTTTGTGCTCACAAATCTAAACCCCAAAGCCTTTATTTGGCATTCCTCCATAAAATAAAACTAAGGACACCTTGGAGAATTAAGCTTTTTGAGGAGACAACTGTTACTACAATTTATGTGAGGAATTGTTGAAAACATGGTGCATGGCTATGTTAAAGTCTCATACGAGAAATTTCTTTTAGAGCTAAATTTTGGAAGGACCTCGCTTTTTCCTTTCCCCTGAGGAACTGGTAACTTTTTCTATGAGAATAATTAGAACAATGGAACTGACCAGGTGGCCTTTTTTCCTTTTTCTACCACTAATTCAGTGCCAAACTGACAGTCCACAAAATGCTCTACTTTTCATGTTCCAGGTTTTCTTTGACCAATGCCTCTGATTCTAGTTTATATTTTCCTGAATCTTATTTTATTTTACTCTGAATCTGTTATCTGTAAACAGGTTCAAATCTTTGGTGGAACGAGATATAGAAGAAAGGAAGCAAGGAAAGAAGACGAGAGAGAGGGAGGGAGAGAAAGGAGAAGGGAGGGAGGCAAGGAGGAAGGAAGGAAGGAAGAAAGGACGAAAGGCCTCAAATTTTGCTCATAATGAGCAGAGTACGAAACAGCTGATCAAATGTGTATTACTGTCTCCTTAATACAAACAACCTTTGACATTTATCACTCCATTGGAAAGGCATCAAAGCAGAGACAAGATCTTGAAGTTTTGTTTTCCCTTAAAAAGAACAAACAATGAGAACTCTGAAAAGAGCTGGAGTTTGGTCTTACGATCGCAGGGAGGGATTAGAGACTAAAAAACATTAAACACCGCCATAATAAGTTTCCTGTTCATATAACTCTACTCCAGGCTGCTACAGGGTTGAGAAGCAGCTCCGATTCTTCCTATAAGCCCTTTATCACGCATTACCCCCTTGGATCCTAACAAACACTCTGTGAAATAGGTCACATGGGTATTGTCTCAACTGAGGAATTAAAGCTCAACTTAAAGCCCTAAAGTAGGATTTACTGCAGTGTTATAACGGGTAAGACAGGAGGCTGTGGTGTCAGACCTAGCTTGAATTTCCAGTTCTACCATTAATTATTTATGAGACTTTAAGCAGGTCACTTAACCTGTTTCCTCATTTGTAAAATGAGAATAACAAGTACTCTCTGCACATCTTCTACCCCTCCGAAGGGTCTGTGTATTTTGCATCAAGTCTCCAGAAGTCTAACTTGGCCAGACCTCATGTAAGTCTTACCTGGACCCTTTCCTTGGAATTTAAGTTTCCAACTCAAGTCTCCTTTCCCACTGCAGGACACCCCGAAACACTACTTGGTCCCTTCGCCAGTTGCCAATGATCCAGCTGACAGCCACCCCAGCAAGTGCCCTCATGGATGAGCCGGTGCACATCCGAGTGACAGGCCTGCCCCCGTTGCAGACAGTGACCCTCATGGCATCTCTGAAGGATGAGAAGGGGAATCTGTACCAGTCCAAAGCCTTCTACAAGGCTAACCAGGCAGGCAAACTGGACCTGGAGCAGGATCCTGCACTTGGTGGTGACTATGTAGGGGTCCATCCGATGGGCCTCTTCTGGGCTATGAAGTCCGAGAGGCCTTTTGGTAGGCTGATTAAGCACGATGTAATGAACAGCCCCTTTTGGGTCACTCTGGAGCTGTATGACTCAGTTTGCTTCCAAGATTCAGTCACGATTGAGCCCAGGGCCCGCCAGACGGTGCAGCGATGGTTCTCGGTCCCTGAGGTGCAGCGGGTGCAGATCCGAGAAGGTCGCGTGCGAGGAGCTCTTTTTCTCCCTCCGGGTGAGACTAATGTGTGGTGGCAGAGAAAACACTGTTGATGGAGACAAAAACAAATGGCATCGTTTCACTGGAAAATTAGTATTTCCCACAATGTTTTAAAACTAACATGCCATTGGGGGTGTCTGTGTGTGTGTGTGTGTGTGTGTGAAGGTGGAATTCATTTTGCTCAGCCTGCACTTTCATTGCTTTCTATCTCCTTGACCTTCTTTCCACTTTTTCTGATCCCAATCTCTTCTCTCTTTATTGATCTCAGGGGCAGGCCCTTTCCCAGGCATCATTGATTTGTTTGGGGGCATTGGGGGTCTAGTGGAATTTCGGGCCAGTCTTTTGGCTGCCCGTGGCTTTGCAATGCTGGCATTGGCATATTTCGCCTATGAAGACCTGCCCGAGCAACTGCAGGAGGTGGACCTGGATTACTTTGAGGAAGCTGCCAACTTGCTACTAGCTCATCCCAAGGTACTGAAAATACTCTTCACTTTACCTTGCAACATTACAGGAAAAAAAAACCCCACAAATCTCTGTTCTGCCTCTTTCATCATCTGTTTAGACTTGGGCATCGCACAGTTAAACACTTAACATGGGGATGATAATAGCTACCTTGTAGGATTGTTGGGTTGGTTAATGATCAGCTTAGTGCTTAATGGCACAAAGAAGACAATAAATGGTGGCTATGTTATGATTATTCAACAGAAAAAAGCCAACGCTGCTTACATTTGAAGTGCTTGTGACATTCATCAGCGGCTCCTCAATTTTTTATCAGCCACTGATCTCCAATCATGAATTCTCTGTCTTGACACATTTCCAAACTTCAGTGATTATCTCTGCATAAGGTTAGGCTAGAGTAAGTCAAACGAAAGAGTCAGATTAACAACACGGAGGTTCACTACTAAAGCTGGGCCGTGAGATCAGAGCAGAATTGTCAGCAAAACTCACGTGGCTGCACCATCTGATGAGCTCGTAGCTCTTTAGTTAAGTTTTCAGATCTAGGGACAGAACTAAGCCTAAGTAAGCACCCAATGCCAGGAGCCGGGCCAGGGAAAGGAGTCTTGAAAGGAAGGGTCATTCTAGAACTCTTTGTCAAGTGTTGTACTGTTGAAAGTGTGATCCATGGACCAGGGGCCTTGGTACCTGGGAGCCGTTTGAACATAGACTCCCAGGCCCCATCCCTGAAGCAGCATCTGCATTTTAACAGCATCCCCAGGTGATTCGTGTGCACATTTGAATTTGAAAAGGATTGGAATAACACATCTCATAACCCAGCTTTCTGCTATGAGTTAAATATCAGATGAATTATGATTTAGTTCTCTTGAAGAGGTCCCATTGTACTGATATTTGTGTTAATGACTAAAAAAAGACACATCAGAATAGATATCACATTGTCAGGCGTCCGGGATGACATTCTATTAAGTTGGACCATATTAACATTGGTTCCACCTTTCTGTCATCAGAATCACCTGTGAGCAAGATAAACCTACCAGGTCGCTATGGATTTGCTGCTTGCTGTCCAGAATGCTCTTCCTTTCTTCACTCAGCTCTCAGACTTCTCTCCCTCGGCTTCCTCAGCCTACCACAGAATTAAGGACTCCCTCCTATGACCTCCTACTTTTCCTATTGGACTGGGTACAGAAATTCAATTGTTTATAGAATTCAAGTCTTTCATCTTTACACTCCCAATGCTTTCACGATTAGCCCTTTGGATTAAGAGATGTGCAAAACCTTTGTAGCTGTGAAACGCTATTTAAATATTAATTACACTTACAAAACGTTTGACGGAACCTGGGAAACCTCTTTTCCCAGCTGGAGAGAATTTGATTCTTCTGAAAGCTTACCTGCCTCCACTCAGGATGTGGAATGTTGCTGGTGCATTCGACCCTTTCGCTTTTGGTAAAACTCTTCCTTTAGCGAGGAGTTTTATTTCTACTGTTCCACTTGATCTTCATAACAATCCTTCAAGGTATGTAATATTATCACCCCCATAAGACAATAAGGCTTAGAGCGGGTAAGTAGGTAATATTGACAGTCACAGAAGCTGGTAAACCAGAGCGCCAGGACCACCCCACACCGTCCTGGCGGCTCCCACCTCCTGCCCATTTTCTGACACTTGCCATCATACTAGCGGGTAGGACAGTGCCCTTCTCAGAGTATGGTCTGTAATGAGTTCCCTTTATTTTGTGCTTCAGATCCAAAAGCCAGGAATCGGAGTGCTCTCGACAAGCAAAGGTGCAGAGATAGGGCTGGCCATGGCCTGCTACCTGAAGCAGGTGGTAGCCACTGTCTGGATTAATGGGACCAATGCCGTCTTTGAATTTCCTCTCAAGTACAGGGATATGGTTATGAAACCCATCCCCTCGTTTCTGGAGCGCATGCAGATGGACATCTCAGGGGCTGTGCGACTCCGCCACTACAAGGGGGACCCTCGGGAAAAACTAAATCAGCAGAGCGTGCTTCCTGTTGAAAAGGCCAGGGGTCCGATCCTCTTCATTATATCAGGGGACGACGAGTGCTTCAATAGCAGGCAATATGCGGAGCAGGCCCTGGACCAGCTGCGGAGCCACGGGAGAAGTAGTGGAAGGATGCTCGTCTACCCAGGGGCGGGCCACCTCTTAGAGACGCCCCATGGGCCCTCGTGCTATGCTTCCTGGAGCTACAGCCTTTCTGCCCCCATACTCTGGGGAGGGGACCGTGTTGCTCATGGTGCAGCCCAGGAGCACTCCTGGGCAGAGATCCAGAAATTCTTCAGGCGACACCTTATTCTGACCAGGGGCAAATTCTGAGTAAGGGCTAAGGCTAATGATGGAGTCAGGGGAAAAAGACGAGGATGAGGCCGGGATGTGGTGGAATGGGCAGGCTCTCCTGATTCCCTAGCTTCACAGTCATATTGAATCAACTGGAAGGAAATTGGACGGAATCAAAGGACCAGGGCACAGGTGAATCTGAAGTATTTCTAACAAATTTGTATGTGCTTTGAATTTTTGTATATCTAATCGTAGTCTATATGCACCAGGGTATTTGGCTGTTTCAAAATTGTGATACCCTTGCAATTAAATGATCTTTTGTACCCAAGTTAGGGATACCTTGATCCAGCTCTTGCCAATCTAGATGAATTCCCTGAAACTTCCAAGTTCCTTGTGGAAATACATTTTCTGCTTAAACTGTTTTGAGTTGAATTCTTGACATTTGATATGAAAAGGTCTAATACGATCATCAAGTGTAATGCTTGCTATAGATTTCCAGTAGATACTTTAATTTTTTAGAATAGTGTTGCTTCTTTTTATTCCCAAAATATATATCTTTTTACAATTTTAATCAGGGATGAGATTAACTTTAATCAAATACCTTTGTAGCATTTATTGAAAGTCAGTGAGGTAACATATTTAAAGCTATTAGAACAGTACCTGGCACATAGCAATTGCTATACAAGAGTTAGATATTATCATTTTCATAACACTTTCCTCCTCCAATCTGTTAGGGGGTGAGTTACATTAATTAATGAACTAAAATTACTCAGTCATCTAACTTTAACCGATGAATTTCTCATATTAACTAATTTGGGGTTTACAATTTCTTTTGGAGCCAACCTGGTCATTTATGTTTTCTGAGAATTTCACCCATATTTTCTAGAACCCATTTTGCTATTACAGTTTTTCACATCTTCCCTATTGTTTACTCAAATGCTTTTTTTCCCTCTCCATCTGAATTGCCAAATATTTTTCTATTTTATTGATCTTTTCCAAGAACAGCTTTTGGTTTGTTTATTGGTCAAATCTATTTTTTCCTCATTCATTGATTTCTGTTTCTTGAAAATAAATCCATTCCTTCTGCCATTTTTCTGTTTATTTTTCTGGCTTCTTGATACACAATGCTCTCATTTTATGAATTTCTAAATAGTTTCTGATTTACTTTTTTTTCTTCCTCTTAAACACATGAGTAATTTTACAGAAGTACAAAGTATCAGCCTGCAGATAACTTCCTGGTTGTAAGGGGGAGGGAGGAAGAACGTCACTTTGCAATGGGGGGATCAGATCACCACCTGAACCCACTGATCAAATATAGCATCTCTGAAAATGATCAGTTTGACGTTGTGCTTCATCATAAGATTTAATGTGGAGTGTCCAGCATTACCTAGACAATGTCTAACAACACTGTTTAACTTGAACCTGATCAAGCCTTTCGATCAAACTTATTGATACAGTGGCTATAGAACAAGTTAAAAGGCACTCCAAGGAGACAAGCAAATCCAGATTGTGGGTCGTTCTATGTTCTCATCTCTTTACAAGTTAATCACATGAAAAACTTGGGATTTTTTTCTTTTTTTTTTTGCATTGGAGTGAGCTGGCGGACTGTTCAGAATTAAAGGAGACATATCAACCAAATGCTATGTGTGGACCTGGTTTGAAAAGAATAACTGTAGAAAGACATTTTGGGGGCAATTAGAGAAATCTGAATATGGACTAGATATTAAATGATATTAAGGAATTATTATTATCTTGTTAGGTGTCATAATGGTATTGCGGTTATGTAAAAAAGTCACTATTTAGAGATGCCTACTGATATATTTAAAGGTGAAGGGTCACAATATTTGGGAATTATTTTAAAATACTACAGGAATATGGCAAAATGTGAGCAATGATTACATCTAGATGACGGGTATAGTGACATTTGTGATAACGTTTTCTTTTATGTGTGCTTTCAATTTTTCATAATAAAAAGTTAAAAAAATAAAAGACATAATCAATATATTTACCTTTCTGCCCCCAAAGGCAAGAACTTTAGCATATACTGCATCTTTTTCTCCCATTAATTTCAGATTATTCATTTTTTTATAATCAATAATTATTTAAATAACTATGCTTTAATAGTTCCTTTGCTCCTCACTCTTTCTTACAACCTGTCCTTTTAATTCTCGGCTTTATCTTCCATTTGGCCATTTCTTCCAAGTACAAACTCAAGTAATTGTTCAAAAATGATTAATATTCATCTGAATCTTTGTACATCTGAAAATGTTTATATTTTGCTCTCACTCTTCAGTTATAATTTTTATACATATAAAATTTGATGTTAACAATTATTTTCCCTGATCTTTGGTCTTTTATTCTGGCATCCATTGTTGCCAACAAGAACTCTGATTCTTGTTACTTTGTGGAATTTTTTTTCTTTCTCTGAAAGCTTTTTACAATTTTCTCTTTGTTCTTAGTGTTCTGAGATTTCATCAATAAGTGAGTAGGTGTGGGACCAGCCTGGTGGTGCAGTTAAGTCCGCACATTCCACTTCGGCAGCCCAGGGTTCGCTGGTTCAGATCCTAGGTGCAGACCTATGCACCACTTGTCAAGCTACGCTGTGGCAGATGTCCCACGTGCAAAGTAGAGGAAGATGGGCATGGATGTTAGCTCAGGGCCAGTCTTCCTCAGCAAAAAGAGGAGGATTGGTGGCACATGTTAGCTCAGATCTAATCTCCCTCAAAAAATAAATAAATAAAATTAAAAATTTTTAAAAAAGAAATGATTAGGGGTGAGTTTATTATTACTATTTTAATTTATTTTGCTTGGTACTATATGGGCGATTTCAAACTAAAGATGTAGCTATCTTCAGCTTTAGGACATTTGTGTCTATTATCTGGTCACTTCACCTTTTTCATTTTTTCTGTTCTCTCCTTCTGGAACCCCAATTAAGAGGATTTGGGAACTTCTGGTTGTATCCTCCATGAATATTAAATTTTTCTCATACTTTCACTTCTTTTTGCTTTCTCCCTGTGCATTCTTGGAGAACTTCACCGTTTAATTGTTCAACTCACTAATTTTTCCTTCAGCTGTGTCTGACGTGCTATTTAGCTCATTTCTTGTGTATTATTTAGATGTTGATTATTTTTAATTTCCATAATGTCTAATTGGATCTGTTTCCTTAAAGCCTGTTCTCATTGTTCCATCAGAGGTATAATTGACAACATTGTGTAAATTTAAGGAGTACGACGTGATAATTTGATGTATGTATATATTGTGAAATGATGACCACAATAAGGTTAGCTAAGACCATCATCACGTCACATAGCTATCAATTTTTTCATGTGGTAAGAACAGTTACAATCTAGTCTTGCAGCAAATTTCTGGTATACAATACAGTATTGTTAATTACTGTCACTGTACTGTACATTATCCTGTTCTCATTTTATAGATAGATCAATACATCATCCTTCCTTATTCTTCCTTTCACTTGTGGGTTTCATGAACACACTCAAATTCTGTGCAGGATAATGTCATTGTATTTTTTTAAAAAACAAAATTAACCAGGGTCTTCTTATTGAGATTAAGAAACCCACTTCTCCCAGCACTACCCAGCTCTTTTTAGGGATCTGATTTCAGCAAAGTGAAACATAGCTTCTTCATGGCCTTCTTTGCAAGGCTTCACTGGGATCTCAGCTCCCAGCTCCATTTAGTCTTTTAGACATTTAGTCTTGCCCTATTACTTGGTTAGAGAAATCTAACTAAAAGTGACTTACACAACTGGGCAATTACTGTCTCTCATAAAAAGAAATCCATAGGGCAGAATGGTTTTGGTTTATTCCACATTCGTTTATTCAGTAGCTCAGCAGTGTTATTAAGAACGAAATTCCCGGGGCCAACCCACGGCCCAATGGTTAAAGTTCTGCATGTTCCACTCTGGCAGCCTGGGTTCGCAGTTTGGACCCTGGGCAGAGATCAACTCCACTCATCAGCCATGCTGTGGAGTCATCCCACATACAAAGTAGAGGAAGATTGGCACAGACGTTAGCTCAGGGCTCATTTTCCTCAAGCAAAAAAAAAAAAAAAAAAGAGGAAGATTGGCAACAGGTGTTAGCTCAGGGAGAATCTTCCTCACCAAAACAAAATGAAACAACAAAAAAGAATGAAATCCCTTCCATCTTTCTGCTCTGCAATCCTTATCATGTTAACTTATTCTCTTAGGCTAGCTCCCTCTATTGTTCTAAGATGTCTACCACAGGCTCCAGTATCTCATGAAGACCTCCCTTAGATTTCCCCATGTCTCAGTGGCCAAAGCCATGTCACATGTTCATGCCTAAAGTACTCACAGGCAAGGGAAATGAGACCACCATAACAACTTGGACAATCAAGATTTACCCATGGGTGTCCATTTGGTGGACAGTGAACAAAAATGAGATCCATTAGTAGCTGGGGCTATTGAGTTGGCAGTTAGCATGGTTTATCTCACCTGCTTTTTCTGTTTCCCCTAACTATTTTCATAATAGATGAAAACTGCAGTGGAGAAGGTGCTCTTCTTGTTTCTCCTGCATTCAAACTGTCTTCTGTAACTTCTGGACAAAGATTACTACTCAAGTAAGAGGGAACTCCTTCTGCCTGACTGTTTGAGCTAAGACATTGGTCTTTTCCTGCCTTCAGACTCATACTGAAACATCAGCTCTTCTTGATCTCAAGCCGGACAGCTTTCAGACTGGAACTTACATTATTGGCTCTCATGATTCTCAGGCTTTCAGACTCAGAATAGAATTACACTATCAGCTCTCCTGGGTTTCTAGCTTGCTGATTGCAGATCTTGGGACAGCTCAGACTCCATAACTGCATGAGCCAATTCCTTATAATAAATTAATTTCTCTATATATTCATCATGTTGGTTCTGTTTCTCTGGAGAACCCTGGCTAATACAGATTTTGGTACTGAGAGTGGTTCTAAAGAAAGCAGAATTTTAAGGATGAGTTTTCTGTATTGGTTCTGGGATTTCTGGAATTAGCTCTTTAATCCGATTAGATTGAAAGATGCTAGTGACTCTATTTCCAGTAGTAAAGAGAATACTAATAGTTCATGGCATACTCTGGCCATAGAGATATGCAAATATCACCTTTGGATACTCCTAATCAACCACTTCTAAGAAGCAGGGTCTAGGTGGCTTAGTATATACTACTTTTGAATTTTCTTGGCAAACTAATGAATATAATGAGATTGGCTAGTTGCTCTTAATGTCACTGAGCAAAGTGGGGAAAGAAAAGGATGAAATCAGGGATTTAAATTCCCAGCTTATGTGCCCCATAAATGATCTGAAAGCTTCTATGTGTGCTTGAAGAAAATCCTTATCTTCTGTAGCCTCAGGGATGAGATTGCTAAAAATCAAACCCGGAATCTTACCCTGTGACTGGCTGAATTACAATGCAAGCTGAACTCCCAGCCTCGCAGGGTGTCTACTGTTAAAGTAAGGGCATTGTTTGGGACGGTATGCCATTAAGGTGATGTGAAGATTAAATTAGATAACTCATGAAAAGCTTTCAGCAGAGTTTCTAGTATACAGTAAACACTCAATAAGCATTTTTGTGTCTGTGTTTCTGAAAAATAGGTGGCTTATTTTCAGCTCATCTCTAATCACAAAGTAACTCTACTCACCATAGGAGGTTTCACTTCTTCCCACTATCCCATTTTCACAAAGAAAATGTAATATAATCACCTCTAGCAATAATACATGGTCCTTGGGTTATGCATGTTATGTGGGCTTATGAAAGTTAAAAAGTTTAATGAATGTCTCATGAAGTTCAAGATGGTTATTAATTTTTAATCCATCTTGCTCAATTTTCTTTTAAAAAATTAGGTTGTGCAATTTGTCCTTCTACACTACCTTGAGCCAGATCCAAAAGAGGGTGGGCTGCCGTGATGGGAGAGGTGTCCGTGATCATGACAGTCTTCAATAGCAAAGAGCAGAGAATCTCAATGTAAATGGCTTAAACAAATAGGGAAATTTATTGAATCCAATAGAAGAAATTCAAAGATTGAACAACTATGGAAACAACATAATTAGAGCCCCAGCTCCGTTTCTCTGCAACTCATCTGGCTCAGATGTTGTGTGTTCGTTTTATCCTCAGACTCGCTCCCTTCCTGAACTCAATATATCCATAGCCTCAAGAAAAAGCAACATCCAAAGGGGAAAGTTGTCATCTCTTTGCTTTTTAAGACAAGGAAAACTTCCTCCCAAATTCCCAAAATGTCTCTTTCAGACAATCTCCATTCTCTCCAGATGTCTCTGACATCTCATTGGCCAGAATTATGCCACATGTCCATGCCTACACTAATCATTAGATGGAGGGGAAAAAAAAAACCATGACTGGTCTACACTAAAAAGAAAAGATCCTCACAGATGTACCCAGAATAATATTTGGCCAAATGTCTAGGCACTCTGTGGCTCAGTCAAGTTGACACATAAAATTCACCGTCACAGCATGGGTAGTCACAAGAGTATTTCCATTTTACAGGTGAGTAAACTAAGCCGTGGGGAGCTTAATTCACCTCAGCTCACACAAGTATACATTAGCTTACAATAGGATTGAATTTACAGTGTTCCTCCAAAACTCATGTAGCTATTATTTCACCCACCTGACAGTAGTATCCACCCACACTGCAGGAGCAAGGGATGAAATAATTCGGTCGTCTCTTGTCTGTTACATTATGGCCTCCTCTATAACTGAGGTTGGATGTGGTAAGGGTCCTTATAATTTTTCAATTTGATTAGCTCAACACATAATGGTGAAAGACCTTCTCTTAGTCCAAAGTCACAGGGCCCTGAAATACTTTAATTGCTATTACTACACGTAAAGAAAGAAAAATCAGACCAAGCAGAGCTACATTCTGGCCTCAGCGAGAAAGGTTTGGGGAACGTCCAGCACTGCCCTGAATGAGAAAAACTGGGGCAAAGGAAGAAGAAAGCCCTCCAGTGGAGCAAATCTAGTGGAGTCAACCACCGAAAAGTCATCTTGGCCGTGGGACCAGGGCCACATAGCAGGCTTTTCCCAGGCTCATTGAAATATCCATTTACACTATTTGACTTTTTTTTGTTGGGATTTCATGCTCACCAAGCAACATTTTAACTAATGAAATGGTTTTCTAGACATCCTGATTACAAGACGGGGTATGGGTAAGGGATGTCAAATTCTGGATACTAGAGAGTGATGTTTCCACCATCAATTAATTAATAAACTGTTTTTAGTTTATTCATGGTGTGATAGAGAAATATTTTCAAATGCAAAATGTATTTACATGCTTTTCTCTTTGCATTTTCTTGCTTCATTTTTACCCCCATTTCTATCTATTTGCCTTGGGGGTGGTTTTGTTACAAAAATAATGTCAAGATAAGGAAACAACTAATGTCTCCAAAAGGGACTGATTCTACCCTAAAGAGACTGGTTTAACTGCAAGAGATGAAATCACACTTCATTGGTAAGTTGATTTATTTTTTCTCTGTGCTCACTGGCATAGAGAGGCTCCCTAGTAAGTTTATATTGGTTTTAGAAAATATTTAGGCAGAGAAATGGGTTAAGTTTTTTATCCTGCTAGCTTCAATAATCAAGAGGCCATCACAAAGGAATGGGTCCTCTTTGAGGAACTCAGAGCCTGGCTTCAAGCCAGCAAGGAAGAGGTCCAGACCTGGCGTGTGGTGGCTTCCATCCTGAGAATCCTGCCTGAGGAATGAGGTAGCATCAGAGACTCTATCCTCCTTGCCCTGACATCCTCCTCCCCTTGGTTGTGGTAAAGTTACTAGAAAAGCTATGGAAATACAGGTGGTGGTGGTAACAATTCTGTCCTCGGTATCCAGGGAAAGCCCCACAAAGGATACAGCATTTGAACTGCATCTCAAAGTAAGTGATTTTTTTCTTTCGAAGTTCCTAGATCAAAGATACTAGGATAATGAGAAGGAATAAGTCTGGTGAAGGGATATATTGCTAAGAATCCTATAAGAACACATATCAGGGCCAGTTAGCTTTATCCTTTAATAAGGGCGTATTTTGAATAGACTCCAACATCATACCAATGAGGCAAAAGTTATGGTGGTAGAGCTGGTACATGTTCACCAGAATCAGTGACTTCAACAGGCAGTGGTAGGTTCATTAACACATAGCCAGTGGGTCTTGGTATGACTGATTGTACCAAAAGTACAAAAGTCTATTTTCATGGTGTTCAAATATCTCAAAACTCCTCCAATGGAGACTTAATTCCATTAACTCTGGTGAGTATTTAGTCAATTAGCTCTGTATGTGGACCTCATGGGACCCAAGACCCAAACCAGATCGAGCTTCACCAGACAACGGGCAGCTGGGGTGGAGGCGCACCTGCCTGTCCTCACCCTCACCCCTGCAGCTGCTGAAGAACAGGATAGAAGAAATGCCCAGATGAGAATGCACCTGACCATGTGGTCCCTGCAAAGGCAGAAACTCTGTTGGCTATAAAGAGGGAGAATGAGAAGAGGACATAAATATTTTGTACAGAATTATGTATAATGAGTCTATATGACTCTAGTGAGTCTGGATTTACTCAATTCTGAAGTACTGCAGAACATTACTTGAAATTGAAAAAAAATTGCTTTCCAGGACAATGCAGTGGAGATATGACTTTATGTAATAACATTAAACATCATTATCCCAAAAGAACAGCCGTACTCCGTTCCAAAGTATTTGAGATCAATTGATGGATGTTCCACTAAAGTTAACAGGGCAAAGTAAGCCCACTTTTCCTTTCAAGAGATGGCCTTCGAGGAAAAGAGCGTCAGCCTCACCCTACTCTCCACCCTTCACACAGATTTACTCGGTTTCATGAGAAGGCCACAGAGTGTGATCTTTTACAGATGCTGACACACAGGATACCAAAATGAACAAGCCAGGCTGAGGACAAAGGCACCAGAGTCTTTCTAATGTCAGAGGTGCAAGTGGAGTTACCTGAGCTCCACAGGGATCAGAGGGCTGGAGAGTAGAGTCAAACTCAATTTCTTTTTTTTCCAGCTTTTCATCCATCACCAGGCTCCTATGAGCAGAGATGTTAGATTTGGAAAAGTTTCCTTAGGAAGAAAGTGTTACTGAAAACTATCATCCCATCGAGCTTCAAACCCTGTTGAGTCTACTCCTAGCTATTGTGTATATCCTTCCAATCCACTCTCTCTCATTTCTGCCAGTACCCTCGTGCAAATCATAATCATGTTTTGCCCAACAGAGTAGCCTCTTAACTGATAATCTCACTTCTACTCTTGATTCCTTTTAACCTATGGTACACACAGAAGTAGCCTAGAAGGATCTATTAAAAACACAAATCTGATTATGCCATTCTCCTGCTTATCAAGGGCTTCCTGTCACTTTAGGATAAATTCCGACATCCATAAGAAGGCCTCCAAAGTCTCCAACATGCTCTACAGAATCATCAAGTGTCTCTCACTGGGATCCAGCCATTCTGGCCTTCACATGTGTAAAGCTCTTTCCTGCCCCAGGACCTTTGCACAAGCTGTTCCCTTGGCCTCATATACTTTTCTCTGCTTTCTGTCTAGTCACCTCCTAATCATTCTAATGTATATGTCACTTCTTTAAAGAAGCCTTTCTTGATAATACTTTATCTTGCTCTCTCTAAATCAGGTCTCCCTCTAAAGCACTAATTATATATTAATTTTTTTGTAGTTGTTTTCCTTTTCTTCCACTTGACTCTAAGTTTCATGTGGGTAAGAAGTAGGTCAATTTATTTTGTTGCATATTGCCAGTTCTTAGCATGATTTTAGAGCTCATTAAGTACTCATTGAAGGAATGAATGTATCAATTCATCTTGGACATCTGGATCAAGAACTAAGATGCAAGCAAGAGGTTGGGTGTTCACTACAAAGTTCCCATGGTAGTCAGGGGATGCTGGCAAAGGATAGACTAGGTCTAGCGCTCATCTTGAATTAGCAGGGCAGGAACAGTATAATAGTGTTAATAGTTCCTACTTCTTAAAACAAACTAGGGCAATCTGGTAGCCGATGTGTCTGCCTCCAAGATATTTAACACTCTTGAGAGGTTCTGGGAGCTGCGGACAATAGGGAAATCAGGCCAATTTTTTGAAATGGAAATGCTACTCCTGCTATTCTGCTCTTTAAATCATCCCAATGGTAGCCCCTCCCTCTCCTTCTGAGGATGGGATTACGCCTGTTTGTGTTCTCTGATTCGGATACGCAGTGTACAGCCCTTCTGTCTATCACAGCCCTAGGGGGAGATGTTTGGAACCTCCCAAGAGGCCTCACATGTTCATAACTGATGTGTGCAGCTTTCTCACCCTTACCGTCTCCATCTCTAAACAGCTACCTTCAGGCCCCGTTCAAATTCTCTTTATTTCCAAATGAATCGCAGTCTCCTTCAGCCAAATTAGGAGAAAGCCTGGAATCCATTGATCTGACAAACTTTAATTGTTTGCTCTGTGACAGGCCCTGTCCTGGGCGCAGAATCAAAGCCATAAAAGATGTCATCGGCATCCTCCGGGGCTCACAGTCTCCTGAGGTTCCTTATGTCAGTACACTTTATGAGCTGTTCTTTTGTTCCTCTCACAGTGAGTCAGATTTCTTAGGCTTCTCTGGGCTTTCCTTAAAAAGAAGAAAAGCTCATTGCAGAATTCATCCTCTCCGAGGCTATCGTGACCGCTCGTCCTATTTAGACAGAGGGCTTTGTCCTTGGTAGGAGACCCATGTGGGAAGGTCCTGAGCCCTAAGAAATGAATCTCAAACGGCAGGCTGGAAAGGTCAATGTGAGGCCTGTGAAGAGACGTGGGGCTAAAAGGGGCAACACTCAGGTTGCCATGGCAGAATGGAAAGATCAGACTGGCTCAGTGATCCCAGGGATGTGAGCCCAGAGATCCCCCTTAGCTCCGAGTGCCCCAGTGTGGTGTCCCGTGGAGGAGGACTCAGTCATGTACCAATAGCCCCCAAACCCAAGGCCAGGAAATTGGGGTCTGTGGCCAGAGCTTTTGGGTCACTTCTGATAGGCCCTTCCAGATCAAAAGGGGAAAGAAGTGTGGAAGGATAACACTTCATCAACTTGACTTGTGTTCTTGGAAATACATCTGGTAGTCAGACATTTAAATGGACTCTCGTTGTGATGGGAAATGGGTAATGTAAAATCAATATAGCCTTCCAGCATTTTTCAGAATGTCTTATCATGAACATTGAAATAAAATTGAGCTCTCAGTCCCTTCATTAAAATAATTTCAAGAATTCTTTTATTTTGCTTAAACACACCCACCCACACACTCTCTCTCTCAAGAAATGATGATCTGTCATGCCTCCAGGATTTATCTCAGCAGGCATGCAACTGAAAAGTATAAACATTTATTGAGGTCACTTCATTGTGACTCTCCAAATACCTTTGCCCCGTGGATGAAACGTAAACAAAGGACATGAGCCAGAATACATTTTGTGATAACTTTTTTTCTTCTCTTTAGAAAAAAAATATGTACAAAAAAAGCTAAGAAGAGCCAACATGGAAGTGTCAGGAAAACATTCTGATCAGTACAGACAAGGGCGCTCCTTCTCTCTGAGGACTTACACATTAGTTATTACCATGCTAGAAAAATGAGATGCAGTTAAAATTCTAGAACAATTAAAAGCCACAAAGTCAAGCTGTTGCTCTGGGGCTCTAGGGTGTAGATGCTCTGATAGCCTTTTTGTAAAATAATACTGTGCAAACTGTAAAATATTCATTTTCATATAAAGTCCATACAATATGATATACAAAACTGTTGAGTTGACATGGGAGGCTGGTGCTGGCTACTTTTTGGAAAGAAGGCCGCAGTGTCAGCTGCTTGTCCAAGGACATAATTCCAGAAAGATCTGAAGTTTCTTAGATGGGCGAGGCCCTGATCTCAGAAAGAATCATATAATCCCAACACCCCTCAAATCCAGGATTCTCTGCCAATTGTTTGTGTCACTAGGTGACTTCATTAATAAATTACTTTAACTTAGAATGCAATAACATGTTAAGAGATCAAAACACACAGTTCTTTTTGAAAGTAACTATTTCTTTCTGCACAATTGATTTTGAGATTTACCATTAACCAACATTCTCCTCCCTGCAACTCAAAAGTTAACTTCAATTAAAATTCAAAAATTCTGGAGGAGGCAGAAACTGTGGTAATAAAAGGTTCAAATGAGTTGTTATATTAATTTTATTTCCGTGTCTATAAAACCAAGAAAAGAAGGTTTGTGTACAAATATCACAAAACAACTTCAACCATTGAATAAATGTGGTTCTTCAATGCACACTTGAACAAGAAGAAAATTTTGTTGGTTTAAAATTCTGGCATAAATATATTAAAGCTGACCAAAAAAAAAAAAAATCAGAGCAAGCTACATCACTTCCTCATACAAAAATGTACAAAACATTAGCCTCTAACTAGATAAACATAATACTTGTCTTCACAGTTTGACATCACGTAACTGTGTCTTGAAGTATTGAATTGGAAGGTGATTAAAAAAAAAAACATCTCGTGACACGTCAGCGGTCTCAGGTAACTTCGGTCATGGAGGCAGAGTGATTCTGCAAACACAAGCAGATAAAATCTTAGGTTTGGGTTGATTAACTCATGCATACCCTCATTCTTCCCTGAATATCCCCTGTATTCTTCTCTCCTCGAGTTTGCACAGGCTGTTCCCTCTCCCTGGTATGCTCTTCCAAGGCCTCTCCAATTGCTACCTCTTCTATTAAATCCTCCCAGATTTTTCAACCAAAATCAGATCCTTTCTTCATCTAAACTTGTTCACTATATAACTCTGTCTTACATTATACTTACTCAACTATTTTTTCTTTTTTGAGGAAGATTAGCCATGAGCTAACTGCTGCCAATCCTCCTCTTTACGCTGAGGAAGACTGGCCCTGAGCTAACATCCATGCCCATCTTCCTATACTTTTTATGTGGGACGCCTACCACAGCATGGCATACCAAGTGGTGCCATGTCCGCACCCTGGATCCGAACCGGTGAACCCTGGCCAGCTAAAGTGGAACATGTGCACTTAACCGCTGCGCCACTGGTCAGTCCCTCAACTATTTTCTAATATAAACATCGAAGGATCTCAAAGTAACTATAGCTACATCATACATCTTTTTTAATGTTGAAGCTTTAATTTCTGAAAATTTTCCATATGATTTATTCTTTGAGTCATGAGTTACATAGAAGGGAGTATAACATTTCCAAATATTAAAAGGAGTAGGGTTTTTTGTTTTTAGGTATCTTTAAATTGTTTTTTAGAGAATGTGGTCTGTGTGATATAGATCCCTTAAAATTTCTGGAGACTTGCTTTTACAGTCCTGTGGCACGTCTATTTTCATATACTTTGAGGAGGATTATATACAATGCACATTAGATCAACCTTATTAATCATCGATATCTTTACTATACTTTCCTTATTAATTACAAAGAGAAATGTCTTAAAATCTCTTACTATGATTGCAGCTTTGTCCATTTTTCTTTGTGATTCTATCAAATGTTGTTTATATGGCTTGTTTACATAACCCCTACCTCTTTTGTCTATGTAACTTGTATATATAACCCCCATCTTTTACAGGCCCAAGGATTTCTCTCTTTTGTTTCATCTTAAAACCCCCAGTCCATGGAATTGGCAAATCACCTTAAGAAACTGTGGCTTTAGATCTAACTGATTATTGTGGGTTTCCTGACTCCAGTTTGTTTTTTAGCACACTAGAGATTTATGTTATTTTCTTGAGAGCTACTCTCAACTACACATTTTAGAAACTGAGTATTTGGTATTTGTCAAGGTACTTTCACCCGCCATATTTGTGAAAATCAAGGTTTGATGCATTTCTTGCCATAATGTGAAAAATAACTTTCCTTTTCATGTTTTTATTCTTACAATACGCTTTCTGAAGATTTTTTTCATCAATACTTCAGTCATTTATATGTTTATAAGATCCCATTTGAGAGTTGGTGGTAAAAACAAAGTAACTCAACACGCTAAGTTAGCTAAGTGGGTGATTTGGGGCAGATTTCTTTAACTTTCCAAGTCTTTTTTCCTATTTATAATATGAAACCTATAATAGCACTAGTTTTGAATCAAGGGAGCCATTAGAATTCCTCTGGGAATATTTTCTTAAATATAATTTTTTTCACCCCAGAATTGCTGAATCAGAATCTCCTGGAGTCAGGTTCCAGGCATCTAGGTCTCAGCAGAGACTGGATTCTTCTTTATTTCTGTTAAAGAAAAAAAACGTCTTCTTTCCTCCCATCCAAGACATAGGGAGACTTTGTACCGCACCCGGAGTGAGTTAATTGTTTCATCTCTAACTTAACTCTTTGTTAACATAAACTGTGTTCAACAAGGACACCCATGTTCAGCGCTCAGCTTGGTTGCTCAGGTGACTGTGAGGTGGGGATGCAGAACGTGGAGAGCTTGAAGCTCGTCTCTTTAGGATCACAAGGACTGTGGAATCTAGAAGGCGGTCTCTACGAGATCACAATAATGCCAGAGGAGCACAAAATAATGCTATGGAAACTTGACCATTTTTGTTTTGTTTGGATTCTATAATTATTTACTTTTTGGTTTCTCTTAGTACTTGGGAAAGATTTTAGAAAACGCACTCTGTCTCAATCAACCATACTAAGGGGAATCATGGGAGGCAAACACTCAAATCTGAGCTGAAGTTTCAGAGAGGAAGAAAGAGCACAGTAGCTCTGGGGGCTCCACGTGGTGAAGGAGAAAGAACATCTCAGGAGAAAGGCAAGGAGGGGACTGGGGACCTTCCGCATCCAGACAGTCTTCTCTCCGAGGTATTTTGAACAGTGGGATGGATCTCCCATGGGTGAATGTGTGCTCTGAAGAGAGGGTCATATCTTCTCCCAGATCCCAAAAGGTCCTCTTCCTGGGAAGATGCTTCTATCCTAGAAATTACAAAGGAGCAGCTTCTAACAGAAACCCTGGCTGTTGGAGTTACACAGGCAGCTCCTGCCTGCAGGGGAAGACACAGGCCACGTTTATCCTGGAAGAGCTGTAGCTCAGTTCACACTCACCAGTTCGGTGCAGTTCAGTTCAAACACACTCTCCTCCATAGTCCATATTCAATGCTGAGAGTTGCAGATTTCAAAAAGGAATTTCCCTTGAATGAAATCTCAGGCCGTGTGGCGTAGTAGAGCAAGCAGAGCCTTTAGAATTAGATGGGCCTGTGTTTTAATTTCCACTGGGTGACCTTGGGCATGTTACTTAAACTCTCTGTGCCTTGCTTACTTCATCTATAAAATAGGATAATAATGCCAATTCCAGGATTATTATGAGGATTGAATGTGATGACTTGCAATAAATGATCATTTTCTTTTATTGACCAACAAATAAAGGTATATCTTCGTAACTATCCATGTGGAAACATTTGATACTAAAAGCAGATGTTTGGCTTCTTGAATCTTCCACAACTGGGATGGAAGACATCACTTGAGAGGCAACACTTTCCATCCAGCTTCCTGTAGCTTCATTTTCATTGGCCTACAGAAGTCCTGTTCATTGTTTCGCATAAATTTCTATTTTTCATGGAGGTTTAGATAGTGTCGATGCTTTGATTTTAGGTTCTTGGTTTTGACTAAAGTGTCCAGTTCAGGTTCGGGTTCTGGGCTGCATCTATCCACCCATTAAACATTTATTTCACATCTAGTGGATGCCAGGCAATATAGAGAGTGACTAAGACATGATTCATAAGGTCTAGATCCTCAAAGATCTCCAAGTCCTTGGGGGAGGCAGATATGAGAGGACACTATTGGCATTAATTTTGAGGGGCAATCACACGAGTGGCCCAAGCCTGGTATTCAAGAAAGGCCTCAAATTGTATCCAGATGAGATGACACACATGGAAACAAAGATACATCAATGGATTTGAAAGAAGTTTAACTATTGCCTGTAGTGAACAATGAATTAATATATATTTTTAAAGAATTCTTTATCTATTTTGTGAACAGCAGTTTTTGAAACTCTGTTTGGCATTTCATTTTTCAAGTGGAATCACCCAAAACATGGTCTGGACATCTCTTGGCCTAGTCAACCATTAATCACCCTGAGGGAGAAGAGAGAGAGAAGTCTGGAGAAGGCTTCACACAGAGGGCAATGCTTGAGCAGTGCTGGGCAGAAAGATGGGGTGGAAAGGAATATTCTTAGGGCAAAATGGACAGCATTTATAAGGACACAGAAACTGACACGTCTGTGAAACTCAGCAAATATTTCAGTTCGCTTTTTAAATTCACCCTTGTCTCAGTTGCTTCTCCACAAAATTAGAGGGAACCACTCTGGCTTCACGTGGTACAGAAACATAATTAGGGAAGAAAAACTAGGGAGAGCCTAGTTTACAATTTCATTACAAAGTGTCATTATTTAGCTAATTTGTCATTCAAGCTGCATCAATAGGCTATATATAAGTAAACCAGTAATCAATTCTTCAAGAGGTTATTTCTAATTAAACCAAGTCAAAGTTTTCACCTTAATACAGGTTAAGGGAAAACAAACAAATAGAAACATACTTGGTGCTGGCTTAAATGGAGAGCCCTAAATATTTCTCCCAAGATGAAAACAGCTTTATTTTTTGTTTTCTGGTTCATTAATGAAATTAGAAAGACTTCATTAAACGTGAAAAGAAATAGTCTATCTCAGAGAGATGCCTGGCAGTTAGTAATCTTTAAATAATGAGAAATATTTTATAATATACTGGTATGAAGTACATGATAATTCCACTGGGAGGTGATTGCTTTCTCCTTGCACCATCTATTAAAACAGTTTAGTAAGGAAATGCCAAATACAAACAAAATTTCAAGATAAACAGACTGTTACAGAAAATAAACACTTAGCAGGACTCAGCTACCTGAAAAAAGTGGCATGATAATAAAAACCCTGGTTTTTTATTAGTTAGCCCTTTCTCTGTCTTAAAGAAACACTCATCCCAGTTCTCACCCATGCTAGCTATGGGTGGCCTCGGGCAATTTAACATGGCTACCTTCGTACCTATCTTTATCTGTGAAATGGGAATTTACTATCGATTCAATATGGTTTTTGTTCAAATAAGAATATATTTGTAAAGCACCTAGCAACTGTCCGAGGCAAACTAAGTGCTTAATACCATCTTTTGGGCTCCTTTCAGCTGGCAAGTCTTCTCCATGGCTTTCCTGTCTTCTCAGACAGAATAGATTTTTTTCTTCATTTGCATTCATACCGTGCTTGGTGGCCCTCTGATTTAGCACATCCTATTATAATTACTCATTGATATCCACTGTTCCTGATCATCTCTGAGTTCTCTGAGGGCAAGGACAGTGTGGCTGATTATTTTCTGTATCCCTGGCATGAAGCAACGTCCCCGTGTAAATACGTGATCAGGAGGTATTGTTGCATTGAATTTTTAATAGCTGTCATCAAAACAGCTCCCAAAACACACTGAGTTAATAACCTCTTTAATGTACTTCCACTTTACATCTTTCACTGGATGCAACAAAACCTTTTTCTTTCCAAGTATTGTCCTAGTTACTAAATCAATTGGCTTCCCACATGATTGGTCCAAATTTCATAAATGTGGTATTACCCTAGATGTCAAGGTATCTTGAAGCAGCTGGGATTTAAGTTAATACTAAGAACTTCCTGAGGATTCATGATTGCCAAGCCCTAGAATGAATGCAGGACTACTCGAGGGAAGCTGTGACGTTCTTGAGGGACCTCACATCAGACTTTTCTTGACGCTGAGTGGATTCAGCAGTTTCGTGCTTCCAGTAGAGGAATGCATTTGTTGACCTCCCAAGATCACAGGCCTTGAGCCTGTGCGTTTGACTTGCTAAAACCGCTTTACTATACCTGTGCACTTAAGGTTTCCAGAGGGCTTTCTATCCTTGGGAAAGCCATGAGGGGTACTCCACGGGGGTCCTCGGGCTTGGGTTTGGAAGGAGAGCCTTGTGTTCCTTTAAAGTTGTGGACCACACACATTCCCTGCAGGATGAGGGGAAAAAAGACTGAGGTCAGACTGCAGCCATCAATGCCTGGCCATCTCTGAGGCTGGCAGGCCTTTCCCCTAGAACATCCCCACCATAGTGACTTTTTTCCTTTGAGCCAGCGGTTAGGGACCATGGAAATACCTGGAACGTCACCAAGGGTGTCTGCTGAGCCCATTCTAAGTGCTGAGGAAGCACCTGTTTGATCACCAGATGGCCAGTGATAATCAATCCACCCCCTGAGCCTGTGTCCTGTAAAATGGGGATAATAATACCTACCTTGCATTTATAATGAATAAAAGACACAATGAATGTAAACCACCTCATAATAACAGCTCACATTTATTGAGGGCCGCCACCTATCTGGCACTGTCCTGAGGGTTTTATCTTATTTCATTTAATCCACCCAACAACCCTACAAGGGAGGTGATCATCTCCAGCTTAGATAAGGAGGCACAGAGAGGTTAGATATCTTGCCCAAAGTCACACAGAGATTTAAATGCCACAGCCCCTAAATTACACCACTATAATACTTTGCCTCTTAACAAGTGCCAAACCTATAGCAAATACTCAGCCAATGTTAGCTAGTCTTTAACTCCTACCTAAGGTGATCTTCCTTAAATTATGTGACTACTATTTGCTTGAGATTAAATAATTCGTTAGCGGCACATTTTTTTTTGTGTGTGTGTGTCCATTAAAAAGCTTTCCCTATAAATTGTAACTCACTTTTCTTTCTTTCCTACTGAGGTCCTTTCATAACTGAGTCTGTTTTTACCATCTTCTCTGCTTCTTTTGCCCACGTAGAGTTTATCTCCCTTTCCATTCTCTCTCTTCCATTGTTCTGTATCTTTGTTTCCAGATCCAGACCTGTGAATCTTTCCTGTGACTCTTCAAACCCTGCAGAATATTTACATAAACATTCTCTACCTGGCTTTCCTCCACCTCACTCTCCAGCTCTCTCTCTCTCTTTTTTATTTTTTTTTAGGAAGATCAGCCCTGAGCTAACATCTGCTGCCAATCCTTCTCTTTTTGCTGAGGAAGACTGGCCCTGAGCTAACATCCATGCTCATCTTCCTCCACTTTATATGTGGGGCGCCTACCACAGCATGGCGTGCCAAGTGGTGTCATGTCCACACCCAGGATCCAAACCGGCGAACCTGGGGCTGCCAAAGCGGAACGTGCGCACTTAACCACTGTGCCACTGGGCCGGCCCAAAGGCATGTTTCTTCTTGATTATTTTTTCTTGATTTTTTTTTTTTTTTGAGGAAGATTAGCCCTGAGCTAACATCTGCTGCCAATCCTCCTCTTTTTGCTGAGGAAGACTGGCCCTGAGCTAACATCCATGCCCATCTTCCTCCACTTTATATGTGGGACGCCTGCCACAGCATGGCTTGCCAAGCAGTGCCACGTCCGCACCTGAGATCATAACTGAGAAACCCCGGGCCGCCAAAGTGGAATGTGCTCACTTAACCACTGAGCCACTGGGCCGGCCCCTCTCCAGCTCTCTTAAACTTCCTCCATTCAGGGAATGGGAGTAGAGGGCACAGGAGTTCTGGAGTTGGAGAGACCCTGGTCAGATTCATGGCTTATTGGTTGGGTGGCCATTGGGCAAGTTACTTATCATCGAGACTCACTTTCCTCATCCATAAAATGAGGACAGGAATATTGTTAGGGTTGTCCTAGAAGCACATGATTTGATGTGGACAAAGTGCAGGGCATGTAGTAATTGCTCAACTACAAACTTCCTCTCACTTTCATCTTCATAGGAAACAGAAATAAAGCGATAATGAACATGTGCCACAAGTATACACCCATTCTCAGACATTGCTCTGCTCTCTGTCTGCTCTCCAAGTCTCTGCTTTGGAATGCTGCCAGTCTCTTCCAAGACATCCTTCCCCTCCCATTCCCCAGCTTAGTGTGTGCGAATGTGAGGTGTGTTCATGTGCACATGCAGACACAGTGGGAGACAGTGTGGACTGTCTCCTGCCAGAGTGATTCAATAGCAGGACTGGGTCTTACATAAAGATCATTTATGGAAAACAAATTTTGACATTTGCCATCCCCTGGGAAGGCAATAACAGACCAAACAGCAACTGAGTGGTAGGAAACAGGGCTGCAAGTTACTGAGAGAAAACAAGTTTAACGTTAAAGCAGAATTTGGATATGGGCCTCAGCAAAGAGAGGACAGCACAGATTTCATCCCATGAGACTGCTCGGGACAGTCAGCACTGCTCTTTCTCTAGGGCTTGGGGTGGCTGGCTCCAGGATGGATGGACAGCAAAATTGTTTGGCTCTTCTTTGAGCCCCAACCATCATTTATGTACCACTGATCTCTCTTTGAAAACCCTCTCTTCTGAAGTCACCTGTATTCTTTCCTCCTTTTAAACAGCAATTTTAGGAAAATATCCCTTACGAGATAATAAATCTCAAGATCACCTTAGCACCACTTTCCTGCAGCTTCACCCAGAGAATTTGCATTTAAGTCCTTCATCTTTCCCTCTAGAAACAAAGCCTGGATCCATGAAAAATAATTTTGAATTAGAGTGAAGCTTGCCAATTAGTGTTCTGAGTAAATGCGAGCATTCTCCGTGTACATCTTAGCAAGTAAAAAAGTTGGGAAACTCTGAGTTAGAGGTAGGGAGAGGCATATGTGGATTTTGTGTTGGGGAGGGCCAGAAGGAGGGATAGGACAAAAAGAAGTTGGTCATAGGACTGTGAAATCCATCTGTGTGTGATGCCAGTTGTAATGGGTGCTCTGGACCAGAAAGGGCAGAATGGGAGGAGGGATGCCTAGATTGTGACGGCTTCTGTCTCCCAGGGGAAGCTTGCTGAATATTATTAGGGGATTAATTTCATGTGCAATACATGAATCTCCAGGCCTGGTGATTTACTGTAATTCTTTCTGGCTGTATTTTAAATCCTTGAAGATAATTAAAAACCTGCACCTTGATGGTATGCCCATTTGATGAAACACTACACAGCAAGCAAAAGGAATGAATTATTGAAACATGCTACAAAATGAGTGAATCTCAAAATAATTATGCTGAGTGGAAGATGCCAGAAAAAAAATGATTTCATTTATATGAAATCCTAGAAAAGACAAACTAATATAGAGTGATGGAAAGAAGGTCAGTGGGTGGCTTTGGAATGAAGGGAAGGGAAAGGTGAGAGAGAAGGATGCATCTGCATGTCAAAATTGATCAAACTGTACACCTTATGTGCCATTTATTGTATGCCTTTCATACCTCAATAAAACTGTGAAAAAATAAAAATACAAAAAACAATAAAAATTAACTTTTTCTCTTTCCGTTCAACTCAGATTAAGGGATCTCCTAGTTGAGAAGGTGGCCAGGCCCCCACCTATTTGAGGAACGAAAGCATCATCAGAAGTGTAAAGATATGGAGAAAACTATGTTAACCAAAACTCTTCTCCAGGAAGAACATTATACATGGTTGAGAAACAACTTGTGGAAATAAGATGCCCGAGAGCCCTGTTCAGATAAAAAGAGAGGCCTTCTATAAGGTCTGGGTGCACTTAGCTGAGGGTTTTCATATTTCTGGGTGGGACATGCAAGTCTGGGCCAGAGCCGAATTGCTTGGGATGCTGGAGAAGGGGCAGTCTGCTTCCACCAGGGCTCTTAGTTCTCTGCTGTTCCCTCAAGCAACACTTAGCTTCTGCTCCTAATACATCCTGAACAAATATTTAAAGAACATTGGTTTGAAGGTATGCCAAATTACTAGTCTGCCCAGCCCCAGTCCGAAGTCCAGTGTTGAAAGAAGTGGAGCGAGACGTACATCATAGGCACTCCTCCCCCTGACCCCCAGAGGGAATGTGCAATCATATTTCTGAAAGAAGAAGAGCTTTAGAAATCATTCCTGCAGCAAGAGAACGCATAATACTCGGAGAATAATTGCACCTCACAAGGCTGGGGTCAGAGGCACACGGACTTAGACTGTGAAGTCTTCAGAGGGCATGAGAGGGAAGCTGACCCACCAGAAAAAGGGCGACAGCAGTGCCCAGGATGAAGCCCGCGATCACGTCGGAGCAGTGGTTCCGATACTCAGACACCCGGTTGAGGCCTGTCAGGAAGGCCGTGCAGAGGGTCCCGAGGCACAGCACCGGCTTGGCCAGTCGACTGCTCTTCGTCTTGATTGTGCTTGTGATGTACATCTGCAGGAGGACAGAGACAAGTGAGTGACTGGGCAGCCTCTTCACACGGTGCATATGCACACGTGTAAGCACACACGCCAGCACATGCAAACAGGGGCTGTGCCAAAGCAGCCATGCCAAATACTTGAACAACTCCACTCAGCTACTTGCTAACGAATGTGGGCAGGAAACTAGTGCAGCAAAACAATGAATACATATACATGAATCAGGGTGTTGTATTCTAATGGGCATGTGAACAGAAATTACAGTGAGAAAAAGATTCAGAACATGCAGCTTTTATGCAACAAATTACAGAAGCATTTGGGGTATTAGGAAACCCATGTAAGATTCTCAGATACCAAATAAACCTTCTACGAGAATGAATTTTACAGAGAAGGCCAGGTAGGTGAGCGGCTGCACATTTTACTTTTTGCGTCCCCCACAGTTCTAGCAGCTTCTTCACACTTTCAGTCAATGAATACAAAAGCATTGACTGAGCAGTTGATTGACTGAATTAGAACTTCAAAACCAGTGTGTCACACAAATAGGTTTCAGTTGTGCTGGGAAGTTGGTTCCCACATTCCTGGGGACAACTGTGATCAGCTCTATCCATTCATTTAGTCTAGTGTGTTTTAAAATATTAAACTTTTCTGTATTTGCTAAGATATCCAAAAGGTTGGGAAGACCTGAACCAAGTAAAGGATGATGTAATTTGTGACCCTTGAGATGCAGACTGTTCTTATGTCATTGTGAGGGGCTGGGTAAGACTGAAGTTTCATATGCTCAGTTATCAAATGAATCCTGGTGGCCTGGAGTTAGGAAAATGTGCTTCTTTCAAGAAAGTACTTTGTTAGATCACCTTTGAAGATGATTACAGGAGACCACTAGAGGGCATTATTGATCCATCATTTCTTAACAAATGTGATAAATGAATTTGCGACCCTGAGAAACAGTATGCTGATGCTTAAATTACAGTCTACAGTGTGGCTGGACGGCCTGAACACATCCAAGTTCAAATAGGGGCATTTTACAATGTTACAATGGAAACTTAACTTCCTAGAGTGATGCTTCAACACTGGTGTGAATACAAAAAGATGGGATTCTCTTCACTGTATGTAACAGACACCCTACAAAACTGGGGTTAGATCTGTTAATAAACGACAGCATATCATTAGACCATTCCGAGGCTGTGTAGGAAATGTTACTTAACATTTATACTAGATATATGTAAGTTTATTTTTTTACGCTTCTATATTGTTTTTAAATTATATCCTTTATAAATCTTTCCTGTAAGATTAAAAGCTATTAAAAGCCTGGGCCTATGGTTAGTTAGTATTCTCCACAGTATCAAGTAATACTCAGGAGATATTTGTTGAGTAATTTCTGAAAGCACTTCACACATAATAGGGGCTCAGAGAATGTCCACACAATTGGAATCTTGTATTGGGGTTTATCTGATTATAGTGTGTCTGTGGGGCGTGATCTGAATTGGATTATATCTGAATTCTTGAAAACACGTGCTATAGCAGCATTTCTTCTGACAGAGCTGACCAAACATACTTCTTTCTTCCTAAAAGAAACCTATATCTCATTTGATGAGACACTAGTTTTTATGAGTAACAGATCTATTTTTATAACGGTGTTGTAAAATTAATTTCACACAGCAATGACTTGAGTTTGATAAAAATTCAGAGAAAGGGGCAAGAGTACACTGCTTCATATAGCTTAGATTCTAGATAATTTAGGACAAATCGATACTTTGAAAAATGGAAAATACGCTGAATGTCTTAGAGGGCTTTCTTTGTTTAAAAGCTATCTTGGCATAATTTTTTTTTTTTTTTTTTTTTTGGTGAAGCAAAGAAGCCTCATCGAGCTACTACTGATCTGTTTTGTAAGTTGAAGCATCTATATTATTTACATTCATGTTTCCTTAATGTGGGGGCAGCTGAAATAACTTTTATCACGTATTCATTAAAGAGTAGATTTAAAAGGAATAGCTAGGAAGACTTATTTTGGCTAACTGATGGTTGACAAGTTTATCATACAGATGTGATTCTGTAAATGGGACACACAGGAACCATTGTTTTAAAGAGAATATTCAGCAATTTATTTTAAACTCTACTAAATAGTAGTCCGTCACCTTTCTTCCACCCTGAAGGTAAGTATTCGGGGCGATGGCCCGGACACTCTTCCATCAGAGCCCAACTCTCAGTAGAGAGTAGTCACTCCCACGGGAGGGGATGGGAACAAGTTTCCCTGGGGGTGGGGCAGGGGCGTGCTCAGAATCTCTGGGAAGAGCGGATAGTTTGAAAGGAGTCTTTCCTCTGCCTTCTCCTTCCCTCAGCTTTCATTGAGAATCTCTAGACTACTCATATCCTGAACATAAAATAAGTTGAAGTAAGGAAAAGGGTGTTTTCAACCAACAGCTGTTCTTCCCCAGGTAAGTACACCTCATAGCCAGCCTTTGCGCTGATCCCACACTTCTCACACTCAGTTCTGAGGAAGCATAGACCAGAGAAAGGTGAAATCGTTTCCAAAATACATATAATCTAAGAGTGGAAAAACAAGAGGGAGACCATTGTTTCTTCTTGCATTTTAAGACTGTGACACAGTTTAGGTTTTCTCTGATGAGAGCAAAAAATTTAAAGAGAAGATTATGAGAGGTGGGAGCAGCCAAATCCTGTGTGATTTGGGGAGCAGAGAGACGTGAACTTTTGGGTGTTGGGGCTCTGGTGGGATCATCCATGTCTCCCGGCAGAGTGACGGAGAGGAGTGTGAAGAGCTGAGGAGAGCTACTTCATCCCGGGCCTGCTGCACTGCCGGGCAGCCATTCACATACGCACACACACCTGCAGAATTACAGGGAGGTGTGAGAAAGGTAGGCTGTTCTGGAACCAATCAGAAAGTTGGCAAAGAGTGCTGGGACAGTGAGAGAATCCCAGACATGGTGCCGGAGCCTGGGTCCCAGCTCTGACTGTGTGTTCTCAGCTATTCTCTGGGACCTCAGTTTCTGTATCTGTAAAATGGGACGATTTGACTAAGTGATTATCAGCATTCTTTCCAGAACGAATATCCTGTGGCAGGCAGGATATGACATTGGGATGTTGGGGGTGCGGACAACAGCATGATATAATACAGGAGAAACATGTTATAAGGAGGCTTTAAAAATCACTATAAACGACAGTGATGAAAGAAGTGAGGCGAGGGGGACAGAGAGACACAAATCTCAGCCCAAACTCGACTTGGGCGAGAGGCAAGGCTCGCATACTCACCGTGGCGTATAAGGCGGAATAAATGCTCAGAGCAGCGTGTTTGGAGGGAAAGGATCTCCGAGCCTTTTCTATCACATCCAGGTCCCCAGTACAGATGTTCCCGTTGTTTATGAACTGGTGGTGCGCTCGGCAGTCTGTGCTGGTGTAGTTCGGCTTGCACACTGTCAGGAAGTACGGCGTTAGGTGTCCGGTGACCACTTGTCCGGCGTTTACAAAAATGTCAGTAGCAAAAAGTCCAAATGCGAACACCCCTATAAGGAGATTTAAAATAATTAGGAATGGCAACATGCACCATTGATTGGTTTTGTCTCTGAGAGGGAACACAGTGGTGAGCGTCCACGACAATCTATCAAAAAGGTCCTCCTCAGAGTCAAATCGTCCCCTCACCTTGATCTTTCCAGGGAGTGGCGCCTGCTTCCCAGACCACTATTTCTTCCAAATTGAGGCATTCTGCTATTAGCATTTTATTGTTTTGTATAAGTAAACTCGAAGCAGCATGTTCTAATGGAAAGAACTTGGATTTTGGAGTCATGTAGACCTGGGTTCCAGTCCCACTTTTGGTGACTCATTCACAGTATAACTTATTTATCTTCTCTGAACCTCAGAACCTTCAGTTACAAAATGGTTGGGGGGAGCGAAACCTCAGAAAAGAGTTGGAAAGATGAAATAAGACAGGTGCAAAATGCCTGCTATGTGGCCCGGCTTTAAGTAGTTACTTATCATCAGTTCTCTTTCTTTCTACAGAAAATATATACTCCCTGGTCTTGTTTGGAAATGCAAACCCTCCTCAGAGGAGTTATCTACAACAGCATGGCCGATGAGAGTGAAAGAGGTTGTTAAGGAGTTGCCCCTAAAAGAGAGAAACAAGGTTATTCCAGAAACCTTGATTGAATTGGATGTTTCATTTGATGTTGGAAAGAGAAAATGAGAAGAAAGGCAGAGTGTTAAAGATGAACATTGTTGACTATATTGGCTTCCTATTACTTCCGTAACAAATTACCGCACGCTGAGTAGCTGAAAACAACACAAACTTATCCTCTTATAGTTCTGAAGGTCAGAAGCCCAAAACAGGTTTTACTGGGCTAACATCAAAGTGTTGGCAGGGTTGTGTTCCTTCTGGAAGCCCCAGGGTAGAATGAATTCCTTGCCGTTTCCAGCTTCTAGAAGCTGCCTCATTCCTTTCTTTGTGACCCCCTTCCAGCAATCATGTCATTACAACCTATGTTTCCATTGTCACATTTCCTTCTCTGACTCCCCTGCCTCCCTCTTATAAGGACTCTTTGATTACATTGGGTCCACCTGGATAATCCAGGACAATCCCCTCCTCTCAAAGTCCTTAATTTAAGCATGCCTGTAAATTCCCTTTTGTCACATGAGGTAACATATCCATAGTTTCCAGGAATTAGGATAGGGACACTTTGGGATAGGGACACTTTGGGAGAGGGAGGAATTATTCTTCCTACCACATTGGCTTTGCTGTTTGGCTAAAAATCCTGTGGATAGGCTACATTTCTTAGATTTAATCTGTTCTCTGGTAAATTCCACAGGATTAGGCCCATTAAGCTTGAACATGGATGAGCAGAATTCCTTATAGTAAGCTTCACCGTGAATTCTTCCAAAGCCTACACGGTACATCTATAGATTATCTGTGGACTGTTCTGTGAAATATATCAGGAGGGGATGCGCAGAGCCAAGGTATGTACAAGTCACTTAAAAGGATAAAGAAGACTTCAAATGCAGCTCAATCATGGAGGAAGTTGGCAAGTGTGAAAGGCAGAATTAACCCTCATAAATGTCAAGGGTCGGGTAGAGTTTCAATTAAATTCTTCCCAATTTTGACAATATTCAATGTCCTGAATCTGAAAATTGTGCTGATGTCAGCGCCCAGAAGTTAATCCATTATAGCAGAAGTGAAGACAAGTTTGGCTGAAACCTTCATCTGGTTTTCATTCTGATCTGTATTGATTGCTATAATTTTCTTTTTTGTGGCTTTGCCAGGATGTGCTTTATCACACGAGAACTGGCTCTTTTAATGGCTTCAGCCAGCTCACCCTCATAGGGTCTGACCTCTGAGAGGAGGCATTCATTGATCATTCGTGGCGATTTTCAAGCCCAGGTGCTAGAAGTCTGAATGGATAGGGATTCTTTTTACGTCTTCAATCAAAGACCAGGTCTCTGGTGTTTTCAAGGGGTAATAAGTCTGTCTTCACACTTTTCCAGGAAACTAGAGTAATTTATGATTGAAAAGGGGAAAGCGACAGCATTTTCCTCTGGCATTTTATTTGTCAGAAATGCTTCCAATTAGGGCAGGCTTGTTCTTTCTGAGACCACAGATTTCTAGGCTCCTTGCAGCAGCGTCTGAAGTGCCAGCTCTATGGTCAGAGTCACTCTGTGACGGGCAGCTTTCCTCTTCACTGTCATGTGACACCTTGGCTGAAAGTTGCTCTCCTTTCTTCTGTCTGCCTCTTCTGGATTATGTCTGCTTCTCCTGATGGCTTAACAAGCATCTTCCTTCCACACATTTCCTCCTGGTGCATTTGTTCGCACTTCAGAAGGCCACTGTGGCAGCCTGGGGAATCCACGTGCCTGGCCCAGGCCATGCCAACAAAAGGCACCGGAACCTGCAGCAGTGACGCACAGACCTCAGATCCTACGGGGCTTTTGTAAGGAACTCCAGCCATTTCTCTGTTCTTCATCCTGAGCTCCTTGTGTGTGTTTCACAAGCCTCAGAAGCTAAAAATAGCTACTTTTGTCCTGAGATTCGGGTGGAATACCATTTATGCTCTCCTGTATTGCAAGGGATGATTTGAAGGAGATGTTTTAAAAATGTCTATATACCCTAAAATTGGTGACTAAAATTCTTTAAGTGAGATTATATTTTTGACATTTTAACAGACACAGTTTTCATTCCTGTAACCCTTGCTAATGGGTTCTATTTATCTCATGGCTGAGCGCCCCACAGCTTCAGGGGAGCTGGTTACATTTCTGAATGGATTTACAGCAGACGCAGAAGTCTAAAAGCAAAGTGCTCAGGGGAGGATGCAGCAGACAGAACCCTGCCTGGTCTGGCTGAAGGAGTGAAGGGGCACTGCCACGCTCCCTGCCTCATGCTGGTTGTCAAACTCCAGGGGCAGGCAATAGAAATCTCCAGATTGAATTTTGGAAATCCAGTTGAAGTGTATCCTGTGCCTCTTAGGCTGTAGCTCAGGAGCCCTGCAAGCCTTTTAGAGATGTTTCGCATCCAGCATGGTATCAGAGCAACAGGGTCCTGCACCAGCAATGACAGAGGGAAGGTCAAACTGGTTAAGCCCACCAGACCCATACATTCTGGCATGGGATGGAGTGGGCAAGTAGTTGGGAATTCCCACATCCCTAAGGGGTGAGGGGCATTAGAACGCTGAGAGGACCACGAGGCTAGAAGAATCATGGAATTAGGACAAAAAGACTAGTATCTGTTGATGATATCTGTGGTCCCTGTCATGATGAGATAGATCAGCCAACGAAACCTTTGCGGCCTAAAAGAACCTGACCCCCATCAGGCAAGTCAAAGGATGAAGAAAGAGGAACATGAAGGTGTTAAAAAGTCCTTACGCTTTTCCTTGGGATTTTACCTGGATCCATCTGACCTCAGATAGAATGTCTCTGGACAGGTTAGGATCTCTGATCACTAGTAATTTAGGACATGGAGGTAAGACTCTGTGACTTGGTCCCTGCTACGGAATCAGTGCAGGGTTCCACCCTTTTTCTCACAAGAAGGTAGTAGTAGCACAACCAGGAAATGTGCCTCGTGAGGATCTTTGTAGCCAGAGATAACCGGTGTGTTTGCAAAGGGTAATAAGGCTCATACCAGGATACCTTTAGGCCTCCCAAACAAAGAAGCGGTCAGAACACATAACTGCTCATTGCCGAGCAGGATCCTGTTGCTTTCCGCACAGGAGACCTTCCTTAGGAAGCATAGACCCGGAGTAGACCCAGCTTAGGTAGAGTGATAATTAGCAGGGACTGGGGAGTGAGCAAAGGAAGGACTGACTTCCTTTTAGGCACAGAGAACCTGTGACTTTAGGGGGAGCCTCTGAACTGAAGGCCCATTGTTCTATGTTAAACTATAAATGCGTAATTTTCCAATTTAAAATGGCACCTTGCTGACAGCCTCTGATAGAGCATCTCGTAAGTGTCCACTACAATATATATGAAGACAGTGAAAAAAGATGGAAACTCCTAATTCCAATCCAACGGGAATCAGTGAGAGGTTTCTTTCTGTCACACACACGCAGCTTTACCTCGTGGAAAACTCAAGCTTCTTCTCAGAAGACAGAGGTCACTGGAGAAAATCTAGGGAGAGATTTCCTGTCTCTCCTACTGTCTGGCCCCCAACTCAGAGATCCAGAATTTAGACTACTTAGCAAAAACGATTGCTGCCACTCCACTGGATGAGTTGTGCTCTTTGAATTTGGCTGGAGCTGTCTCCTCTCCTCCCTCATTCTTCTAAATGTATGTAGAGACACACCGCTGCACAATGACTAGGCAGGAAACGGCAGGGGAAAGGCCTTGGCATCCTGCTTCAGAGAGGAAGAGAGGTGCACGCTCTAGAGAGCAGTGCATGCTGAGCACTGTAGCTTTGTGTGCACCCATCTTTATAGCAGTGGGGGTAGGAGGAGAGGCCAGACCATTGGATTTGATGAGCTCTAGAAAGCCTGCTAACTTAGGTTTGGACTTGGTGCTCTGCACACCAACCTGCTCTCAAGCTTAAGCTCTGAAGAGAGGGCCAAGAGCAAGTCACACACTTTTATCTGTTAATGAGCACTGAATGTGTATAGATCTTGCCCCACTGAAGAGTGAACAGGGGTGGTTGCCAGAGGCAGGGGGTGACAAAGGCAGGGGGGTGGGCAAAATGGGTGAAGGGGGTAAAATTCCAGTTATAAAATAAGTCATGGAGATGTGATGTACAGTATGGTGACCATAAACAATAAAACTGTGTTGCATATTTGAAAGTTGCTAAGAGAGTAGATCTTAAAAGTTCTCATCACAAGAAAAAAATTTTTGTAACTATGTATGGTGATGGATGTTAACCAGAATTATTGTGGTGACCATTTTACAAAATATACAAATATCAAATCATTATGTTGCGCACTTGAAATTAATATAATGCTATATGTTACTTAAAGCTCAATTAAAAATAGTGAATAGGGAGAAATAAACAATCACGTATTACATAGGGTCTTGGAAAAAATACTCCTTTTTTAGACTAGTATGGTACCATTATACCTCTTTTTTTGTATCCCTTGTCCTAGAAGGAATTTTACATTTGTGTGATTATTCAGTAATGTCCATCTCTCCCATTAGAATAGTAGAACACATTAGGTCTATAAGAGCAGAGAACACATCTCTTTTTGTTTAACATTGTCTTCCAAGCACCTAGTGTCAAATGTGGCACGTTGTAAACATTTAATAGCTATTTGTGGAATCAATGAATGAATTGCTTAAGAAACCTCAGAGAAGGTTAACAGGAGAAGAGGAAAAAAGTACAAAAGAACTTGGGTAAATTTTCTTACTCATTTCGATGTCTCACGTCCCTGATGCTACTGAACACAGTGTTGACATCAAATCATTTAGCATGTAAGCTGTCAGAATCCTGTCTCTTTTTTATAAACTTCACAAAATCCAGCATACTGCTAGGCACCTAGCAAATAAAGAGAATAACTGAAAACTGGGACTTTGTAAGTGTCTCATGAGGCGGGAAACTTTTAAGTCGTAATTTGGGAATCGAAGTAGTCTCGATTGTCAAGAGAGTAAGAATGAAAAAAAAAACCACCTTTAAATTGGAGTATGAAGATCCACGCTACACACGTGGAAGACTTTTTACCAGGGACATTTGTGAAGCACGATGCGTCTGGAAGTGATAACGAACTTGGGAAATACTGATGGGTACAGTTTTACTTAGACAAGCATGTCTTTGAAAGAAATATCCCCGTTTCTGAGAAGTTGCAATGGTTGTCAGTTCAAATATTAACACATAGGCACATTAAAGCATGTCTTCTACACATTTTTATGTGGAGAAACTAACACACAGGACTTTAAAAAAGAAAAGGATAGTGAAAAAGACATCAAAACCAGCTATCTGGGTTAGGTTGGTGACGGTACTCTCTGAAAAGGGGAGGAAAGTCTACTTCCTCAACCTATCTTCTCAACCTCTTATCAAACACTTCTAAAAGGACTGCTCTTGTGTCTATGTATAGCCAAACAATGCAAGGAAAGAGAGAATCAGAGAACTACTCTGTTGTGTGATATTGAGAATGCTTGAACATTTTCTTGTTTTCAAAATTTAACCAGCTTTGTGAATCTTTTGTGGTAGCTTTTCTATTATGATGTTGAAGAAACAAGGAAAGTTGCCCTCAGTTCAATTCCTGGCCTTTGTTTTAGGGGGAAAACTGATGCAAATCTTACTCCACACAAACAAGTAGAAGCAAGTGGCATGGGTTCACCAGTGCCATTGATGACAGCAGAAGGGGAACTCTGAAGGGGTTCTTATTATCAGTTTCCTCAAAGTACATTCTGATTCAATCACCAACTCTTAGTTCTAGGTCGAATCTTTTGTCAAATCACCATTGTAAATAAAATACAAGATACAAAGAAATGAATACAGTTCATTTTTTCTTTTTCTTTTGCCCCATCAAGATCCTCAGTGGAAAATTTCAATGGAGGAAGTCATTCAGCTGTTGCAAATGTGTTCTCACTTAAAATGTGAACACCATCCCTTCGAGAAACAACCATTTCTTAAGAAAAAGATGGTGAAATGTTTTCTCAACATGCTTTATTCAAACTGGAAGTTTCCTAATGAAGATATTTATCTGCAGTTATGTTCATCCCATTTCCTTGTAAGGATGTACTGAGCTGATAAGATATTTGAGTAAGACTGCCATGGATCCTAGGTAATAATAATCAGATAATAATAATGATAGCCAATGCATTGTGCTTCGTATGTACTAGGTATTGTTCTAAATGCTTCGAAATATTAGTTCAAGTCATCCTCACTACAACTGTGTGAGGTAGACACTATTATTATCTCCACATTTCACAGATGAGGAAACTGAGGCACAGAGAGGTCAATTAACTTGACCAAGTTCACACAGCTGGTAAGTAGAAGAGCTGGGGTTAGAAACTAAAAAGTATAGTTCTCAATCTATACTCTTAATCATAACTCTCTAAGCTTATATTTTCATGTACTTAAAAAATATGGGTAGGCATCAGGCCATGAAAAAAGCATTTTAGCTCTGTATGCTTGGCAGCACCCACACGTGCACACATGCACGCACACACACACACAGAGGCACTATGAAGAAGCAAGGATTTAGATAGAGCACACCCCTGATGAAATGTATGGCATTTGTCACAACAGAACAAGAATTCCTGTTTTTTAGCCGAGAATTTTCCAACAAGAATATGATAGAACACCTATGATATCATCAAATGAGGCACTTTTCTCATCACATTGGCGATTAATCTGACTTTTTTCCTAGTATAATACAAATGTCATTGTTGCAAATTGATCGCCGTACATCAAATATTATCTAATGCGTCAAAAAGAAGTTTCTGACAGAATTGAACACATGGGTTCCTCAGACAGTTCATTTCAGGGATTCACGGAACAACATTCTTGTGATCTCTTTCTCCTACAGATATTGTGAAAACACCGAAGTCTGACAGCAGTATACTTGTCTTGATGGCAGGGTTTTAATCCTAAGAACAGATTGTATTTAAATCAATTAATCTGAACTTCATTTACTTTATCTGTAAAATGGGTTTTAAATAGTCCCTACATCACAGGGTTATTCTGCAAATCACAGAAAATAGTTCTAAAAATATTTTGTAACTTGTGAGCTCCATAAGATATTAGTTACTATTATTTTTATAACTGAGGGATGTGGTTGTCCTCAGTATTTTAAATAAGTTGATTATAAATTAATTTTTAAATAGCGGAAAGAGATAAGAACCCTATAATTCTAACAACCTCAAACACGTATTTAACTCTGTATGTTATTCCCACTCTGCAATAATAAAGCACCTTTCATAATATGATGAGCTGGTGTTTTTGAAAATACCCTATATTTGTCATTATTATAACTACTCATCATAAGTGAAAATAAAGGATAATTACTTAATAAGGATGATGGGTAATCAGCTAGAAAACCCCCAAATATTTTTACAAGTGAAAGAACAAATCCATTTCTACTTCCCCAAAGCATAAAATTACATGATGTCTTGATGACACGGTTATATCTCAACAGGAGTGTCTTCTTTACTCCTCCTTTCTCAGGACAGCTCCTCCACGCTTTCTCTCTCAAATGTCTGACTCCTCCCTCATTCCTGCTAGTTTTTAAATGTCTGGTTCTCAGTTCCTCCAGGCAGCGTGGTCCCAATGCTGATTGACAGAGACAAGCATCCTAAAAGTCTGCCAGAGGCAATGATACTTTTACACTAAAATGCATGGAGGATGTGGATGCAGCGAAGTCTAGGAAGTACACACGAGACAAACTAGATGTGGAGAGGGAAGATTCTGGATCCCTTGCTTACCAAGGAATCTAAACGCAGGCATATCAAAGCTCGAGGACTTCCAAATAACAGACTTCAAATCCTACCCGTTCTGATTTGTGTTTCTGTTTCTAAAGCTGAAGCTGATGATCTGAATCCACTCCCATTCCCACCACCAGACCAGCACCAAGTCTCGAGGGGCAGCTGCCAGCCCTGTTGGTGACTAAGGGATACTGATCTGGGGAGCTGCCCTCTGATCTGGGCATTTCCTAACCACTTTTATTATGTTCTGATGTAATACTTTAAATTGTCTCCAAAACACATACTGCTTTTTTCTTCATTATAGAAAACTTTGAAACTGCCCTTAACCAATTGTTAGGAGCCATTTCTGATATTCAGATAGTATTCTAGCACCTCACAGTGTCTAATTTTATGTGTACAATATCTTGCATAGCAAAAATATTCAAAGAACTTTTTTTAAAAGTCTTTGAAATATACTTGTTTTCTTAAATTTTTACAGCACTGGATCTGAACTGAGGGTGATCGTGGCCCCAGGGAACATTTTGCAATGTTTGGAGACAGTTTTGATTGTCACTAATGGGGGAGGGGTGCCACTGGCATCTGGCGGGTAGAGCCCAGGGATGCTACTAAACATCCTACAATGCACAGGACAGTCCCCTACCCTTATAGAGAAAAGAATGATCTGGTCCAAAATGTCAATAATACTGAGGTTGAGAAACTCTGCTTTACACCAACTAAGTTACCTGGAGTGCCATGAATTTGCATTGGCTAACCTGCAAAGTGCTAGAGAAAGCAACAATCTGCTCAGTTCATCATTTTATTTGAGTTCAGCCCCTAAACACTAGTGCTCGGGAAGGCCCTTGGAAAAGGGTCACTGGAGTCTCATTTGACTAAATAACTTTCCTCTTGATAATCAGAGCAACCTGTAGAGTTCTGGGCCAGGAGTCTCGTCCGGGTCTGTAATATTCTGCTTCACGGAGGATGACACTCAAAGGGGAGCAAATTTGTCCTCTGCACTGAGCAGAGCAACCAAAAGCAGCCTCATCACAACTTCTTGAGACCTGAGCAGCCTTGATCCCTGGCTGTGCCTTTTAGGTCAACCAAGGCTCCAGCTTCGGCATTCCTCCTTTCCCTGCATCCTTGATCCCCACCCACAGAGCCAATCCTGGCCCCTCGTAGGAAGTACCAGACATCTTAGTCTCCAGGTCTGGTAGCTTGGCTGCTTATGGGGTCCAGAAACTAAGGTTCCATTTTTTCCCTAGGATCCATCCTTGTTTTCTCCTCCTGATCTATATACTTGATCTTCAACTCTGGTTCTTGTTTCTGGGTTGTGGAAATATCTCCATCTGCTTAAAGGTCCATGCCCTGCCTTGCTCTTGATATTTTTGTTTTATGGTCTACCTCTTGTCTCAGAACTAAGGTTGGGTGCCTGGGCACTGCAAGTTATTTTTAGACTACCTAGCCAGGCTCACCTTCCTCTGTCAGCACATAGAGCTGGCCTAGTTCACCGGGCACCTGGTTTCCTGGGGTGGTCATCATCCTGATCGCTCAGCCCTGCTATGAAGTCACTGCCAACTCTAGACGATTCTCACTGTGGGACAGCCTCCCCCCACCATTTAACATTGTATGTCTTCCTCCACAAGCTCCCTATTTCCTTTCCCTACATTATTTTTCCTCCATAGCACTTATCTTCTAACAAACACTACAATTTATTTATTTTGTTTAATGCCTGTCTACCCGCACTAGAATATAAACTCAGTGAGGACAAACCTCTTTCTGTTTGTTTCACTGAGATATCCTCAACACCTTCATCAGTGCCTAGCGTAATGGTAGATGCCCAATAAATTATTCGTTGAAGGCTGAATGAATACGAGCAGTCCCCAGTTCAAATTTAATTATAAATACCAAATGCAAGTAAAAATGGACTGATTGAATCAAAGTCTCTTCAGATAAAATGGATTTAAATGACTTTCAAAATTGAGAAGAATTTTCTCATTCTGGAAAAGGCTGACATTAAGCTTGTCTCAGGGTATCAATTCTTACAACCATAAAACACTGTGACCTTTGAAACTGAATTTAAAATATTCATGCTTCATTTAGATCACACTTAATTTATGGCAATTAATTAGTGATACATGAATTAACTGTTTACCGTGGCACTTTCTATTCTGTCTGGTGTTACCCAGTCCTTAGACCTGACCTAAATGGCATTAGACTTGCCTGGAATTTAATTAAATTTTTATTAGAAGTAATAATGGAGCAACTATGCAATCTCAAATGGAAAGTCCATAATAAATAGCTTCTGGATGACAGGCTATTTCAGGTGCTAATAGGCAGTCTAATCTTGCCATATTTGGATCTGTTTTTTCTTTAACCTAAAAGAAAGGAGTTACTCAGGAAGGCAAAGTTAATTTAGTTTTCCTTCCATATGGCAAACAAACCAAAATCCCTCATTAAATTCTAATGCTTTTTATTCATTACTCTTCAATATTAAATTTAAAAATTCCTATTTAATAATTTATATTTACAAGAATATGTTCACTCAGGTATATTTGTGAATGAAAAGAATTTAACTGAACTTATCTTCATGAATTTATGGGAAAATGTGACTTCCTTATTTTGTCTTTGTTGCTGAAAAAGGAATGCAGGGTTTTATCTTTTGACAACATAAATCTGTGTATTGTTGTTGCTATTCATTTTCATGCAATACCAAAGGGAATGATATAAGAAGGGAAAGGATGGAGAGGGAAACAAATGAGGAAAGGGAGAAATCTAAATACGTGTCACTAATTTGGCTACATTTGTTTTCATTAAATATTGGTCAAATTTGTTAGTTCAGCCAATTCCTTTCCTCCCTTCCCACATCATGTAAACAGAACTGAAGAATTTATACAACAGTTTAGAAATGGGTAGAGGAGTTTGGCTATGAAGGATTATACCTAAAGCCTGAGAGGAATCTTTCTTATAACAAGAACTGTGGGAAAAAATTGGATTTGTGAATTAGAGGAATTTAATCTTCTCTGTCAAGATCAACACAATTAGCATTTATCGACAGGAGGAGATGGTTTAATTTGAATATTTTCTCTTTGATTTCACTTGTCTTGCCATTTTCTTACTTAAAATTTAATTTGGATGGGGCCAGCCCTGTGGCCTTGTGGTTAAGATCAGCACCCTCCACTTCAGGAGCCTGGGTTCAGTTCCTGGGCACAGACCTACACCACTCAAGAAGCCATGCTGTGGCAGTGACCCATGTACGAAATAGAGGGAGACTGGCACAGATGTTAGCTCAGGGTGAAGCTTCCTCAAGCAAAAAGAGGAAGACTGGCAACAGATGTTAGCTCAGGGAGAATCTTCCTCAGGAAAAAAAAAGAATTTAATTTGGATCTCTGAGACGAGGCAAGGAGTGCTCTGTTCAAGTCTATATCACACAGACTAGAGAAGACAAGGAATTCGGGAGCCAAGGTACCATTTTAAGCTCTGCTTTCTACATTGAAGACCATGTTAAAGAACTCAGCCAACCTTCTGGAGGGCCTCTATTTTGACAATCCTCCCCCTTTTTAAAAAAAAAAAAAATGATGTTTAGCTCTTTTTCTAATTTTAAAATTATATGTAGTTATGATAAAAAATTGGAAATTACAAAACAATAGAAGGCAAAAAATAAAAATTATTCATCCATTATCCTACAACTCAGAAGTGACAACAGTGAACTTACAGTATATTTCCCTTCAATCTCTTTTCTATGGGATACACGCACATCCACATCCCCAAACACACACAAATACATACACACTTATGTAATGTATCCTTTTTATTTTGAAATAATTATAGACTTACAGTGTCTTGACTTTTTCACATAATGTTGTATCTTGAATATTTCCCCTTTCACTAAAAATTCTTAAAAATACCATTTTCTAAGGTTGAAACTTACGGTGGCAGCATTATTTTTTTTTAATTATACTATTACTATTAATTTTTAATAATAATTATTAAATTATATATTACTTCTCATTTACATTTTGATTAAATAATTTTAGTCGATAAAATTAATCTGCATCTCTGATCATTTCCTTAGGATATATTATTTGAAGAGGAATTTTGGGTTCAAAAGGACAGTTAGGGGCTGGCCCAGTGGCATAGTAGTTAAGTTCACATGCCCTGATTTGGCAGCCCAGGGTTCATGGGTTCAGATCCCAGGTGCAGACCTATGCACCACTCATCAAGGCATGCTATGGTGATGTCCCACATACAAAATAGAGGAAGATTGATACAGATGTTAGCTAAGCAACAATCTTCCTCAAGCAAAAAGAGGGAGATTGGCACCAGATCTTAGCTCAGGGCCAATCTTCTCCACCAAAAAAGAAAAAAAGTTATTTTTAATGTTATTGAACTATACTGTTAAATTGCTATGCAAAAAGAGTATACCAACTTAGTCTCACCAGAAATGTATTAGAATCCCAAGTTTTTCTCATGCTTGACAGCATAAAGCATTATTTTCTTTAAAAACATTTTCTCTCTGAGGCCAGCCCAGTGGCATAGCGGTTAAGTTCGTGTCTTCTGCTTCAGCTGCTTGGGGTTCATGGGTTTGGATCCCGGGCACAGACCTACACACCACTCATCAAGCCATGCTGTGGCAACATCCCACATCCAAAATACAGGGAGATTGGCACAGACGTTAGCTCAGGGACAGTCTTCCTAAAAAGAGGAAGATTGGCAACAGGTGTTAGCTCAGGGCCAATCTTCCTCACCAAAAAAAAAAGTATATATATATATATATTTTATTACTTCATTGGCCATTTTTGCAATGATGATTGTATTCGTTGGGAAATACCATTTGTAATGGATTCTAGAATAATTACATAAACTCCAAAAGTCATGCCATTTCAGCTTAATTAGCATAGTTAGCCGAAAACAATTGTCATTTTCTAATGCCAATTGCATAGGATGTATTTTGCTGGCTACTGGGCTTGAAAAAAAGACTGTTAAACTCCTTACAATAATGTTTCTAATACATTTTGATTACTGCCTTATTTTACTTTAATTTTTTCAAAGGAAACATCTCTATTTAAAAGATCTTTGTTTCAAGTAGTACTTTTTTTCCTCTTATGAAAAAACATTAATTCAGATACTCAGAAAAAGTACATTACCTTTCTCAAGATAAACAGACTCCTTCCCCACCTCCAACTCTCCTCTAAGAAAAGTCATTGTAGACTTCTCTGACTTTCCCTTATAAGTTGCCTTATTTATGCACTTTAATTTCCTAGAACTAAGCTGAAGAGTGATAATAAAGTTAATTAAACAGGAGGCAGTGAATATTTAAGAATCAGCATTTATGGAAGCAATTTTAGACAGATCTGTGATTTAACTAAGTATATCTTTGATCTTTGCTCTTTCAAAAAAAACCAAAACAAAACATTTATTAAAAATTTATTATATGCCAGGCACTTTGCAATATGCTGTTGATATAGAGTGAAAAAGATACGGTCTCTGCTCTCCAAGGGATCACAAACTAATCGAAGAACAGACTTCAGTAATTACGGTAATGTGGTAAGTGCACAGAAAAGACATAGGGGGAAGGCTCAGTGGGGACCTGGAAGAGGAGGTGGCTCCCTGTCCAGGTTGGTAAAGAGGTGCTGTGGAGCAGCATTCGGAAGGATGAGTAGGATTTTTCAGCTTTAATGGTGAGAGGGTGGCAATGGGATATTCTGGGCAAAAGGAGCAGCACGTGAACAGGAACTGCAGTGGGGCATCACACTGCCCTTCTGAGGGCCTGGAAAGCAGTATAGCTGGGTCAGAGAAGAGGTCCTTCTGAGGGAGTAGAACAAGATGAGGCTGGAGACATGAGAAGACCTCAAATCATGAAGGGCCTTGTAGGTTATGTTGAGAACATTAGAGATACATTGAAAGATTTTAAGCAGGGAAATGACTTGATCATATTTTTTGCTCTAGAAAGATCTGCAAAATGGTCAACAGATGGCATTTTTGCAGGGCTGGGGTGAATGGAGGCAAGTTGCAAGACAAGATTTAGAGAGACCACTTAAAGGGGTAAGAAATCGAAATGGCCCAAACCAGTGGCTCTCCAACTTTAGCACGCATCAGAACCGCCTGGATAACTTGTCATCAGATTATCAGCCTCCATCCCTAGATTTTCTGATTCACTAGGTGTGGGATGAGGCCTAAGAATTTACATTTCTAACAAGTTCCCAGATGGCTTAGGGTAACTTCTAAGTTTTTGATTTAAGAAACTGGACAGATCCTGGTGACATAAAACGAAAGCATGAAGCAAGTGTTTCTTTACTCAGCCATCCTCCTTCCCTTTCACTGCTGATTCCAGTAATTCTCCAAGACTTACATGCCGCCTGCTGGCTGCCTCCCTACTCCAGCATCCTCTCCCTATGAGCAGTAGCTCAGGCTGCTGAACTCCTACTGATCTCAATTGAATGTCCCTGGCTTATGCTCTCAGGATCTACCTCTCTGCTAGCTTATGATGGACCCTAATGGACCAATGTGCCATTGATTATGAAAATAGGAATTTGATACTCCTCCAGGATGAGAAATTTCTACTTTAATAGTTGTCTTCCTGAAACCATGCCTCAGCCCAAGGCAGCAACCAAAGTGGGAATTTCAGGTACCACAATAGGCAATCTGCAGGATTCATTCCTGGATGGTGGGGATCTTCTGACATTCCTTGATGAACAGAAACTTGCCCTGTCAATGCATATAGGCAGACCTATATAAATGATAGATGCCAGTTAAAATTTCCATTCTTTGGATTCTGGCCCAGCTGGACTGGGTCACAAATAGGTATGACTTATCCTTGCCAAAGAAAAATAACAATGACTTTTACATGGAAAACAGTATGGAAATTCCTCAAAAAATTAAAAATAGAAATACCATACGATCCAGCTATCCCACTACTGGGTATTTATCCAAAGATCATGAAATCAACAACTCAAAGAGATTTACATACCCCTATGTTCATCACAGCATTATTCACAGTAGCCAAAATGTGAAAGCAACTCAAGTGCCCATCAACAGATGAATGGATAAAGAAGATATGGTATATATATACAATGGAATACTACTCAGCCATAAAAAAGACAAAATCATGCCATTTGCAACAAGATGGATGGACCTTGAGGGTATTATGCTAAGGGAAACAAGCCAGACAGAGAAAGACAAACACTGTATGATTTCACTCACATGTGGAAGATAAACAAACACATGGGTAAGGAGAATAGATTAGTGGTTACCAGAAGGAAAGGGGGTGGGGAGAGGGTGAAAGGGGTAAAGGGGCAAATATGTATGGTGATGGATAAAAGCTAAAGTATTGCTGGTGAGCATGATTCAGTCTACACAGAAACTGATATATAATAATGTACACCTGAAATTACAAAATGTTATAAGCCAATATGATCCCAATAAAATCAAAAAGGAAAAAGAAAAGTGACTTTTAAAGATATTTCCATTTAACTGTAATCTAATACGCCCCTGCTTTGAGACACTTGCTTTAATTACGTGAGCAGGAAGCAGATCAGACAGTGGTCACAAAATCTTCTTCCCAGAATCAAATTATGTACGTGTGTGGAAACATTCTTTCTCTTTCTCTCTCTTTCCCTCTCTCCCTCTCTCCTTCCTTCCCTTTGGTAAAAGTTACTTTATCCCATTTCGAACCAGATTCTTCATCTGCACAAGTAGGACTGAAACCTACCTTACAGGGTGTTCGGTAGATTAAATGAAATAATGTATATAAAGCGTCTAGTCCAGCATCCTGTATAATAAATATTCTATTCTCTCCTTCTCTTTTCTCCTTGATGATTTATTATCTAGCCACTCTGGTGGGAAGTGACCAAACTCTGGACATCTTTGAAAGGCATCACTGTTAGGAATGAGTGAACTAGACAGTGGTGACGCCATATTGATTAGGGTATACCCAAGGAGCTGACCACAGATTTCCACAGGTCATTCTGCAAATACCATCAGTAAATGTCGAAAACTATTTTAATGTTGAGCTTTGCTTCTTTTAAATTAGATTTTCTTAGGCTTCCCATTCTACTGCTTTCCTCGTTTCACTCCAATCATATAAGTTATTGCATATTTGCTTTTGATGTGCTCTCTTGCTCATAACTTGAGGAAATTCAACCCTTTTCTATAATAGGAAAAAAAAAAAAGGGATCAAGGATAACCAAACGAGCTGAGAGCATGTTGTATTCTGGCCCTCATGTTCTCAATAGTCAGTTCTATATGTTCTAAATGGCACCATGGCTGGTTTGAATCCCAGCCATGTTCACACTTGGGGAGTTTTATCCTGGCTCCCAAGAAGCAGGTATTTGCAGGATCTCATTAGAATGCTGTAGTACTTGTATTCGTTGAGTACTTACTGTTGGAGAGACTGCAAGATCTATATTCGTACCTATACCCATGTATACATTCATTCCCATATCTATAATCACCATCCATATCTCCTCAGAAGTTTTTATAAAAGTCCTAGAAGGAGGGACGTAGAACATGCCTTCATTATTCCTTGTCATGAACCCTAATAAAAGTATTTGTTTTCCAACTTTGGAAAGGCATTATTTTCAAGAACCTGATGGGCTAGATTTCCCATACTTTGTTAAGTTCCCCGCATAACAAAATTACTGGATGGGAAATCTTTGTCAGGAAATTTGATTATTTCTAAATTCATTTTATTGGTCTCCCATGCTGTCCCTGTCCTTGTCTAACTTAGCTAAAGGGTATATAGCAATACCCAGGCAATATTAAAATATACGTCCAGAGAGAATCTCATATAAATGTAGTATAGGGGAAAAAATCAAAGCTGAAATAATTTGTAAGACAATTTAATAAGTACTGCTTCACCTCAAGGATAAAACATTCGACTTGGTACTAGGATCAGGCTCAATTTCTGCACTTCCTGGAAAATCCCCAAAGCAACCCTTGCTTTTAAAGTTGATACTGCCAGAGCTTAGTTTATTTTATCGAGTGTGTTCATCTTTAGTAAATTTCACTTGTAAGTAGGGGCTCAGCTCAGCATGCTCTTGTACTCACCTATGAATCTTATGATCCTTCGGAGTAAGGGGTTCAGGTAACAGCATTCTCCGGTTAGAATTGTTTTCTCCTGGGCAATCAGAGATTCTCTGGTTGACTTTATGAAATACATGGATATCTCACCAATAAAAATCTGGGGAAGGAATGTTTAAGAAATGTCAAGTTGGAGAGCTGTCTAATACAAGAGATCAGTGGCTTTAAAAAAATTCTTTTTTGAGGCTTCAAAATCCTTTCAAAAGATAGCATGTTGGAGAGATGGAGAGTTAACTAGTAGATTGCATTTAACTTTTCAAAAGAATTGGAGAGAGCAATAATCGATAATTTCAGACAGATTTTAGGCTATAATATTAAATTCTAAGGTCATATAAAAACATAAGTTGAAACAATAAATTGTAATAATTTATGATAAGGCTCACTCATGCTGAGATTGAATTTTTTAACTGAATGTGTGAGTTGCAATAATGAGGAATGACTGGGACAGTCAATGTGCCCAACAATGCATTGCACATACACATTGTAATAAATTATTACTTCATTATGTGGCAATACTACCATCATTTAGATGATAGATCCTTATTTTTGAACACATTTGCCTGAGCTATATTTCTCCTAGTCTGAACTGGTTGACTATCCCTTCTTAACGACTGGCACCTCTCTCCTGTTATCTTGAACTAATACATGTATATTACCATTTAAATCATAATGCCTTTGCAGAGATTGTAAGCTCCCTGATAACAGGGACCACATCTTATGTTTCTTCACTATGCTTAAGCACCCACCACAGGGTATTCCCATTTAAAATAAGGAACTGGCATGAGGCAAGTTGTCACCAACTCTAACACTGCCACAACTGAAGACTGAAAATCATCAATGAAGAATAAAAAGTTAATAATTACCATTATCCATTGAAAACTGGGTGTCAGGCACTTTATCATAGTATTTTTCATGCTCGCAAGATCCCTAGTGTATGTATTACTACCCTCGCTCTACTGGTGAAGAATGAAAGTTCATCAAGGTTAAGTAACTTACCCTCCAGAGCATACAACTGGCATGTGGCTGAACTGAGATTGGTACCCAGGGCAACTGGGTGCCAAAGTCCAAGCTTGCCACCACCTCGTATGCCATTTTTATTTTCCTATCCTAATCTCAACATTTCCCCAGAAGAATGCAACCTTATAGATGCTCTTCTTTGCTATGCATTTGCTGGGGTTTTAGATAAACTTTATTAATGTTTTATGAATTCCCATGCTTACATTCCTCCTGTCATCATGGAATATCTGCTTAGATGGATAAAGATGACAACATCATGAATGGCACACGGGTGATGGAAATTAAACTATAGAATTTTAAAACTAGAATCATTTATAGATTTTTCCCCCCTTCCTTTTATGAGTGAAGAAACTGAAGGTCTCAGGGACATGGCCACACACAGTCAGATACTGTCTGAAGTGGCTCTAGAATGTGACCTATAAGTAGACACTGTTATCCTGATTGTATAGATAAGACACCTGAGGCACAGAAGGCTTAAATAATTTGTCCAAGGCTGTCAGAGCTAGTAAGTCACAAACCCCAGCCCTGAAGCCAGGAAAACCTGGTTCCAGAGTCCTTCTTCTCAACTAGGACATTTTTACATAGTAGTGACTCAATAAAAATATTTATTGAATTTGTGTTTAAGATTGAGAACATAGAAAACAAGTTAAATGTAATATGCTTTAAACACTGAAAACTCATGATACTCAAGTATAAGATAGAATGGTGTAGTGGAAATAGAACTATGGGCAAGTCAGAATGGGGTGGGATAAGAAGTCAGCAGGAATAGACAGAATTCAGGGTTGGACAGGCAAACAGTGAGCCAGCATAGATCACCTTGGCGGGTGCTACGTAAGTATGGCTGTGCAGAGTTAGAAATATTTGGTGCCTAACATCCCGTGGAATCAACAATGAGTTGATACTCTGCTGTGTAAAAATATTGGATAATTTGAAAAACTCAGTCCTCCCTCTTAAGGCCTATTTTTGCCAAAATAAGGTGCCAAGGGGCTTTGTTTGTCCCTACTGTACAGGATGGAACTGCAATACTGTGCTTTATCTTAGTGAACAGATGGGGATAGATTCAAGCAAGCTCAGATACGTGAAATACTATTTTCTTGAGGGAGCTCTCTCTGATCCCACAGACCAGCTTAGGTATTCTCATTGTACATGAATCTCTTACCTTGTGTTTCTCCTTTCTAGTTCTTATCACAATTACATATTATTAGTGTTATTCTTTGTTATGGGATGACCTGCCTGTCTTATTTTCTTATACCTGCAAGACCCAGCCCAGTATAAGGTTCATAGCAGTTATTCAATGTTGAATGAATTAAGTATATCATATTCATGAAAGTGTTTTGGAATGCAGGTTTAATCAGGTAGACTATAAAGAAGGAAAAATGATTTCCATTATTTATCCTTCCAGACTCAGTGAAAATGTCACTGTCTTTCCCAAAGCCTTTGCCAGGTCCCCTCAGGAAAAGGGACATCCTGTCTTGTCATTGCTCCCACAACACATTACACAGATCTATATCCTGACATCTATCAAATTAATGGCAATTATGATTTGTATGTGCCTCTTCATTTGACTATGATGTCCTTACAGGAAAGACTTTTGCCCTTCTTTGTACAGTGCCTAGAACAGGGACTGGTATATAATAGCCTCAATCAATATTTGTTGAATAAATAAAAGAGTGAATATTTAGAGGATCTATTCACGGATAAAACCCTATGACCTTAATTTCTCTGAAGATGAGCACTGCAGGAAGTTCCTAATATAGGCCAGAAAGCACGCAAGTCTTGGGGTATTCCTTAAGAATAAATAAAAACCAAGAACTAAGTAACAGAAAGTGAATTCTCTCTTTTGAACTAAATTCACTCATGTACTCATTTTGTATTCAACATTTTTGGATTGGGAGTACCCATTCTGCCAGGAATTGTTCTAGCACCGGAGGCATAGCTGTGAACAGCTGCATGGGGGGGAGGGTTACACAAACTAATAAATATATCATGTAATTTTGTAAAATGACATATGATTAAAAAGTAAATCAGGAAAATGGAATGGAGAGTGATAAACACATGAGAATAAATAAGAAATAAGCATTGTTTGCCTCAGCTATTTCAGAAGCCAAAAACGTTATATTCTATAGGAAAGAGATGTGCAAATTCTAGAAGTTCTCCATTCAGTGAAGCTTTCCACTACTCACACAAGAGGACGCAAAGCAAGATGTGTGAGAAAATCTACACATGACCTATTCTTGTTAAAAACACAGGTGGCACACATAGGTACATACACACAAATCTAAACAAAATCATTCCCAGGCATACCAGACCAAACAGAACTTGTCACACAAAAGGGTACAGGGCTCAAATACATCCATAAGTAAAACGTCCTAAGACTCTCATGTCAAAGATAATAAGCAGTACTAGAATTATTATTATTGGCCAGCAATATTCAAATCACAATTGAGGTATGAAGCAAAAAGAAAAATGTGAGCAAGGATATATACTAACCTATATATCTAGTTACTGACATAATGTGTGGAATACATTAAGTGATAGTGAATCTCTACATAAGGAAGGAAGGAAGAGAGAGGGGAAGAGGGTCATTTTATAACTAACAGGTAGGAAGATATTCCTGGTTCTTAGTTAAGACTGTGATGGACATAAAGCTTGCTGACGAACAATCCAGCTCTCAGACCCCAGTGAGTGGGCTTCGTGGATGTTCATTTTTCTGCATTTTGCTGACCACACATAGGGTGCTATTTCTCCATCCACTGGATCCTATAGTCTCATTCAGGGCCTGATTCTGCTTGGAGAGAGAGAGAAGATTCTGCTCGACAAAGGAAGGGGCCTCTCTTCTTTCCTGCCGGGCCTTCAGCCCACATTGGATGCCACTATGCACACTGTGGCAGATTTATGACTCTGGTTTTGGCAATGGCTGGGTTCTTCCATCTGTATCTTCACCACACACACTCTGCCTCTATCTACCACTCTATTTGGAGAGCAGCTGGGACATGTGGGACCCTCCATGTGTTCGGCCCTGGCTGCCCTGCCTATTAGGACCTTTCGATTGTTGGCTAACAAACACCATATCACTCATAGCAAATGAGAGTACCCTCTGGTGAGAAACGATCAAGGCCAAACCCTAGATCTGACAATAAATGAATTGCAAATGAATTCCACTGGTGTATTTCTCATCCCAGCTATGCCAGCTACAATCCCAAGTGACATAAGACATTGAGATACAAGTAAATATACTTTAAGTAATGGAAAATAAACAAGTTACCCTGGAATATAGTGAATCAGTTTGGCGTGTTATCTTTTAGACATCATTTCTTCACAAACGTTTTACAGGAGACCTGGTAAGTGGTAAATAAGTGGTATATATGTAAAATATTTAGGGGACAGTTTTTAGATCTCAAAATATAAACAGTCTGCATTAAAAAAAAGGTCACTGAAAGATGTATTATAATTTCACAGTGTAAGGGGGATTCACTGCATGTTATATATGGTTGTCATTAACAAGTGCATCTAGACTTCCTGGAACATATGATCTGGGTTCACACATAGGCTAGTTGTGGCTCTGATAGTTGCCAATATCAAAGTTATCGCTGTTTCTTGAATGTGGGCTGTGGAGTTGAAATCCCAGCTGTCTCCTTTCTTGATGTGTGACTTTGGGCAAGTAATTGAACCTTTTTGAGCCTCAGTTTTCCTTTTTTTCATAATTTTGAACATGAGGAGAATAACTATATCAGAAAATTGTTTAGAGTATTAAAAAAATGTATGTCGAGGCATCTATTGGTGCTCAAGAAATGTCTGTTGCCTTTACTTCCTGGTCTATCTAGGCAAGAATGTGTGTTGAAGTTGATTTAAAAAAATCAAGCCTAGTCCTGGAGTAAGGAAACATGCTGTGACTCTAGCTTTGCTCTGCTGCTAAGCAGGTGTTTGATCTTGGACCAGCCTCTTGACTTCTCTGGGCCTCAGTCTCTCGATTGTCAATCTGTCAGTTTCCCATCTGTTGGACTAGAAGACCTCCAAGGTGCTTTTTCAGTTCCCACCTCTTTGCCTTTACAATAGGAGCTGACAAGAGAGGACTGATTAAGGGAATCTAAAATCACATGACTGGGCTTTGATCTCAGTTCTGTAGGTTAAGCTCTCCAGGGCCAGCATGGTTTCTTGTGGTGCTTCTTCCTTCAGCCTTCTTTCACTTTTAAAATCCCACGGGACTCGGCCCTCACCAAGTACTCTTCCTGTAAAGCAAAGTGGATGCAGACCTCTCCAGAGTCATCACATCACCTGATATCTCTGTCACCTGGGTTCCTAAAGGACAGCAGAAGCTGGTAGCCCCCCTCTGAGTTGTCTGTGTGTCATGCTTGAGGAAGAGGAGAGGGTTCTTTGCACACTTCCCAATATTGGTGTCCAAGTAGCTTCAGATCTTTTAGTCCCAGGGATTCTTAGATGCTTCCAATAGTCTCCCTGGGAGGCTTCACAGTGCTCAGCATTTCCAAGAAAGACAGACATGGTTTTTGTTGTAGATTTTATTTAAATGTGACCCAGGAGATTTTTAATGTACACACTATGCTGCCAGTCCTGAATGCCAGTGTCCTTGCATTCTGCTTTAATCTCTCCTGATGTGTGCCATTGACAACCCAGATCTGCAGAGGGGTTCTGGTCCTCTCACTTGCTGAGCTTTGGTTGGTTCAAGGGCTCTTGACTTCTGCCTCATCACACCTCAGAGTAAACAAAGAAATTCAGCCCTAGACACTTCCTATGCCTTTCAAAGCTCAAGGCTGCAACAGAATCAAAGCCATTTGGATGACAGCATTTTAAAAATCGTTCAGCAGCTAGAATAATAAGTGTTTTGTGGGTTGGAGCCTCCTTACTGGTCTTAATCCAGGGGCTGCATCTACCCATTCAGAAGGCTGTCTTAAGCTCACACTTGATACAGAACGTAGCACCAAGGTGGTATGCTACATTCCAAAGCACAGTAGTTTCTTATGCTTCTATTTCTGGACAGTGGATATAAGAGAAATGGGAATTTAAAATGAGTTAGCTAAAATATTGTTCTCAATGAAAAGGTAAAAAGTATCGTGATCACCAAGTAAGGTGACCATCACATAATTCTAGGCAAACAATAGTCTTTTCAAGAAACAAATTAAGCTCTTAACGCAATCACGTAGTCACCAGTCCTGAGAAGGGGCATCTTAAAGGTGGTAAGCAAGTGTCTCTGTGGGATGATGTCAGGGGCAAAAACAATCTGTAAAGGAATTCAGAGCACTCATTTGCAGCATAGACAAAAATGGGGAAATGGATTTTTTCCATCAATTAAAAAAAATCCACAACAATTAAGGGGGATATCTATAAATCTTTCCCAGAAAAAAATGTAAATTCTAAAGACTAACTACATTAGCAACGAAGAAAATGTGCTTATGATAAAAAAAAAAAGGAAAAAAAAGGAAGCCACGAGACAATGTACAAAAGGGAAAAGATGTGAATTATAAAGTGTTCAAAGGGGTTTCAACAGATGAGGTTGTTCAGAGCCTGGAAGAGGCAGCTTATGAGGCAGTACAAGGTCCTACAATGTCTCCTTTGCCTCAGCAGCTGCGTCCCTGGTCAGCCAGCCAACGGACGTGCATTTATTGAGAGCCCTCTCTGTGATCACACTGCGCTTTGGGCTTTCACAGTCACTGTAAGAGCTTACAGCCCAGAAACCCCCCAAATGAAGATTCACAATTTCCTCCAAACTGTGTCTTTCTGTCAAATTGTGTTTGTCTCTTCCTTTCCTAGGAAATTCTAGATGAGTCTTGGATAAGCGTGCGTGCACACTTGCATGCCAACTGAGAGCTGTTTCAACTCTCTCGGGCTGGGTGTCAAATGTTCTGCTGCTTCAGTACTAAATACTCCCCTGCCACTCTGTGGTGAGGCCAAGAAAAAGGTTTATTAGCCATTTTCTCATGCCTTGTGGCACTGGGGCTGAGATAAAATGAGGGTGAATCAGACTCTCCGCCCAGTCATGCCCTCTTCTCCAAACAGATTCTCTGCCTTGGACTCTGAGTGTGTGCCTTTATTCAGGAAGGGTCAGAGGCAGTAGTCAGCGCAGGGTTTCCACTTTGGTCTGAAGCACCCTGCAGATTTCTTGGGAGTGTGGGCCACCACTTTTGGGTAAACGGCTCTGGATGCAATAAATCTTCCAAGCTCTAACCATTCCTAAGATCTGGGACAGCAGTGGCCTGTCCCTGTGCAGTTTATCCCATGTGGCCTTGCCTCAACATGATGCTGATCTTTTCTGACGGCAAAGCACCGAAGGAGAAATAGGAAATGACAGGTCAAACACGTGGCAGAGTCTTTTCCCTCACGTCTCCTTGTGCATCCCTGCAGTTGTGAATATGGCTGGTAATGCCTATCCACAGAGACAGCAATACGGTGCTGGGTTCTTCTATGGTTAACGTGCTTCAGAATGCACAGAAAACCAAGGACAAGTCCAGGTTGAGCTACTTTTTTGAAAATTGCCATTTGTTAGTGTCACATAAGTCACCCCAGAGTCTTGCCTTCTTTCTACTCCAGGGAAACGGGTTTAAGGAGGAATAATAAAAAGCTGCAGTTCTGTGAAACACTTGACCAGTCACAGAGGTGTAAAATCAATCTCTAGAAAGAAAGTCGAGACTTAGAAGTTGGGAATCTGACATTTGTAGGCTTCCAATCAGATTGTTCTTTTCTCATTTCTCATAGAATATTAGAACTGGAAAGATCTTGGAGACCATTTAGCCCAACCCTTCCTTTTATTTCCAGATGAGAAATTGAACTCATAGAGGGAACATGACTTTCAGGCAGCAAAGCCATGACTGGGACCCCTGCCTCTCTTGAAAGAGCAAACCTGAGAAAGGATGACTCTGCACTGTGAAGAGAATGAAGGATGCACACTCAGAAGTAGGGGGTGTGCTGAGTTAGGGCCTTGGGATCTGTGTCCCAGTTGCCCAACAAAGGCTGCTCTTAGACAAGCCATACCTCCATATGATGGGGCAGAAGAAATGAACACAGCTCCTTGCTCCCAGGAAATGTCCCTGAGCTTCAAAAGGGTTCTTCTGCTTTCTGTCCTACTGCTGATCACATGTTTTCAGGTCTTGGGGGGAAGATCAAGCACCATCAGCAGGGTTCCAAGGCCACACAACGCTCTGCCATTCACCCATCAGCTATTAGACGCCCTGGTTGCTAGCAATGTCCCTCATTCAGGAGGAAAATAAAAGTGGAATCCAATGGGTGGCCATCTGTCCAGTCACCTACAGAGCTAGCTGGGACCTTCAGCAAATTAACGTTGTTAAGTCTCAGTGTGCTCAACTTAAAAATGAAGAGAATTGGACCATACATTTTCTCTATGTTCTTTGGGATGTCTCTTTCCTATTTCACTGGGATGTTGTGGGGATCAATTAGGCAAGGATTGTAGAATATAAGTGAATTAAAGATGTTATTCTTATGATCATCATTTATGGAATATTCCTCAGCACATATCTTACGGCCCTGCCAGCATTATTGGTCACATTTTTCAACCAGAGAACAAAGGGATGGAAAGGCTGGATCAGGGTTCTATACTTCAGAGCTAGAGTAGAACTTTAGCTTCTTAATACTTAGTTTACTGTTCATTGACTATATCCCCTTGGCTTCCCATTAGAATATTTGACTCTCAAGTCAAATTTGTGTGATTGGAAGAGATATGGAAAAGATGGAAGAGATATGATCAACACCTGTAGCCTCAAGAAGAGTTTCTACTAAACATGTTAGAATGAAAGATCTATCATTTTTGCCCACAGAGAAGAGAAATTGTTCACAAAGTTCTGTTTTTCTATTTTTGTTTTTTGGCCATGTGTATTTTTGTTTTTTAGAATGGCCATTTCCAAGTCTTATTTAAGATTGGTCATTTCATAATTATTGCCAGAAGAACTGGAGTACACAGTTTGTTTTTAAAATATATCTTTCTATTTGAAAATAATATCCATTCATGTAGAATTTTGAAAGAAATACATAAAAGTATAAAAGAAAAGAAAAAATTAACTGTACCATTAGTATTCAGAGACAATAGCTATAAATTTTTAGTTTGTTTCTTACTAGTCTTTTTTTTTATGTAATTATACATTTGGGATTATACTTGCAACATACAGAAGGTATCTTCTTAGGGTCTATTAAATACTCAGACCCACAAACAACCACATGCTACATTTGGCACTGGTCCACTTGGAAGGAACCATAGCTTGCCAACAGGGTAGCATCACATGCTTCTCTTCAGCAAGTGTTCTCACAGCAGTCCAGCAGCACAGTACAGCTCAGGTGCAAGGAGACCTCAGACATATCAGCAAATGCAGGAGCCACCGTGGCTTAAAAGCCTCATGCCCTATAGAAGTCAATATATGGTGAAGCAACTCCATAGGTACAGCTTCTAAGGCCCCACAGTGGACATCCCGAGTTTCCAGAGTCACTGCACTGGAAGTCATAACATGGTACTTTCTTGGGTAATTATGGTTCTCTGAGTTCAGATGCAATTCACCAATCAGGGGTTAACTTTGCCAAGCAACACAGTTGATAGATATCATCTTTTTCTTTTTCTAGCGAAACAGAGCCAGAAAATTAAGAGACAGTCAGATTCTCTTGTAGATGCGAAAAAGATTTTACTCATGATACTATATGCAGTACTTTAGCCTTTAAAAAAATCTTAACATTAAATCACAAGCATGTTTCATTGCTATTAAAGGTCCTTCAAAAACATGACTGCCCAATAATGTACTTATACGGTCCTCTACTATTTTTTCACTACTAACACTATTGATGAGATGAACATCCCTACACACAAATCTTTGTATATATATAAAACTCTGATTATTTTCTTAACATAAATTCAGGAAATGGAATTAATGACTGGGTCTGAAGTTTATAAAGCTCTTAATACATCTTTGACAAGCTTCTCTTCAGAAAGAAAATCTCTTTGACTAGAATTGTATGAAAGTATCTACACCTTCAACAACATGGGCTATGTTTCTTTAAAACATTTGCCAATTTTATATGGGGAAAATGCTGTGTTTTTAAAAATTAATTTTCTTTGGTAATTGATGAGTTTAGAAATGTTTATATGCACAAAATTTATTGTTTTGTTAATTGTCTATTCTTGTCCTCTCCCATTTTTATTTTGGGAAGCTCATCTTTTTAAGCGTTAAGGATATTTACATTTGAGCCTCATATGCTGCAAACTTTTTTACAATCTTAATTTACTTTTTATTTTGATAGAAATGCTTATTTTTAGGTAGACAAATCTATCAATCCTTTCTCTTCCTTACATCAATATTCTTAAGTGAGATTGTTGCCATTCAGGGTGCTTTTGTGGATGTGTAAGTAGACTTTCTAAGTGTTTAAAATCCATATTTTTCTTGCTTTGTAATGTGCATTGAAAAGCTTCCCATTTATTTTTAGACTCTGGAACATTTTATATATTACAGATTTTCTATTCCTTGAAAGTTTGAAGAATTTATACTACAGCTATGTGTCTGCAGCCAATACCATTTTGTGAGATAAATTTTAGATACACTTAAAAATTTATTCTATTGTTATTCATCTATTTATCTTTACTACATCTTTTTAAGGCATTCTTAGTAAATTATCTCTTCATAGAATGTTTTCAATTTTATTGAGATTCAAGCATTTATTGGCACAAAATTGTATATACAATTTAAATACAAATACAGTGTAGATTTGTAAAGGTTTATTTATTTTTGCTTATACATTCTTTTCTTTCTTAACTTTCTTTTTACTTCTGCCTTTCTTATAGTAGACTAGACTTGCCAGGGGCTTGTACATTTTACTTTTCAAAGAATTAGCTTCTGATTTTATTTACCACTTCTATTGTTTCTGATTCACTACTTTTTTTTTTTAGGAAGATTAGGCCTGAGCTAACATCTGCTGCCAATCCTCCTCTTTTTGCTGAGGAAGATTAGCCCTGAGTTAATATCCATGCCAATCTTCCTCTACTTTACATGTGGGACGCCTGCCACAGCATGGCTTGCCAAGCGGTGCATAGGTCCACACCTCGGATCTGAACCGGCTAACGCTGGGCCACCGAAGCCGAACATGATTCACTATTTTTTTGTTCATAATTTTTATTAATCTGTTTCCCTTGCTTTCCTTAGTATTTTCTTAATGGAAAAAAATCTCTATAATTATAAGAACTAGTTATAGGAGAACCTAGGCAATGATATTTCCTGGGACTGGGAAGAAGAGAGAAAAATATGTTAATAAGTCAACAGATCACTCAGAGATTCATGTCTGAATACACAGGAAAATGATATGCTTATGAGACTGGAAGAAACCAGGATCTGATTGCAGACTAAGCCCACTGCCTCCAGGCCGAGCCAGCATTAGGGTCCCAGGTAGAACCCAATGTGGCCACCAGGTTTTATCTGGGGAGTGAAGTGTCAGCTTTTGAGGAACAAGGAAAGGTGTCTTCCACACTTTCTCTTATTCCTCAGGCTGGTGAGAAAGGATAAGGGAAAGGTAAGAGGGATGGAGAGATTAGCCTTCCTCTCAGAGAGGGCGCATCACCCATCACTCTAAAGGGGAGGTGTTACCAGGGTTCTAGCGGAATCTCCTTGTCTTCACGTAGAGGAGACAGGTCTGTGATCCTGAAGAGGGCGAAGAACCGTTTCCAGCCAGGTTCTTTGCTCCCCTCCTTCTAACCACTTAGGACATGCCAGACACTGTGCTAAGTCACTGGTGCAAATCATCTTATTTAAGTCTCATGACAACTTTATGAAGTAGGCAGTCACACTATTCCCATTTTTTATGGGGGGCGGGGACAATAGAGTGACTTGCCCAAAGTCATATAGACAGGCTGAGAATGCAGGTATCTCGGACAGCAAAGCTTGTGTTTTTAACCACTCTGATACATCAGGTTTTATCACTGCTGACCTTGATTTCGACAGCATAGTCTCATCATTTAAGGGGGAGCTTGTCAACCTAGGATCAATGATCAAAATGAACTTAAAGTAGTATGACTCATTATGTCCCTATTATTTATCCTCAAAATTCTATTTAATTTCTCACCTTAAAGCAAGCAAAACATTTGCACAGAAAACAATACTTGAACTGAACGTCTGAGCAATCAGTATATTCCCCAGCATGCCAGTCAGTATTCTTATTACCACCTAAAAAAGAGGGGAGGGGGAGGGCGGGTGGGGGAGGAGAAAGAGTTGGGGGAGGCAGCTATCCGAAGAGAAAGGGGAAAATGATAACTGAGATTACAGCCCAATTAATCTGACCTTGTAGCATGTTTAGACACAGAAATGTTTATTTAAAACAAAGTCATTTTTAAAATTAAAATATCTAAGTGTTAAATCACTTTTCCAGATAACACAGATGTGTGAGCTTTATGCTTTTGAAACAGTCTCCCTAGAGGATTGTCTAGCCAATTTTTTTGCCTCACAAGAGAAAAGAGTGAAGTAAATGAAGGTAATGTTGCAACTTAATTGAATGTGATATAACATGAACAGAGCCAGAGCCACCAAGAACGAATCATAGCAAACTTCAGGTCAAGCCATTTCTCTCATCTCCGCCTCTCTGGAAGTTCAATCAGAACAGCAGTTCAATACAGGCCTGGCGGTGGGATTTTATTTCACTCTGATCTGAGTCTTCATATCAATGACAGCATTTACATTCAGGACCTCTTCTGAATACACACAACCCACAGTATATATTTTTAAGAGCACGGCAGCTGTTTCTAATACATTAGCCAATCATGTCTGTTGATTTGTGACATTCACACGTGCTTTAAAATATATATATATATTTGAATTCAGATGCCAAAAAGCAAAAGCCACATATAAAAGCAAGACCTATTTTAATGAGATTTCATGCAAAGTTCCGCTGACTCTGTTTTGGTTGAAACAGGACACCCTGATAAGGCTGCCGGTGAATGCCCAGGAAGACAGAAAAGAGGAGAAAAGGCAGACAGGAAATGTCGTTTAGTATCTGACAATAAAGAAGGAAGTCTAATTCTGTACTTACAATAGCAGTTGGGGTGGCAGCCAGCACACAATAGAGCACCAGAGGGGTGACGAAGCTTTCTTCCTCTGTCCCCGGGTAAGGCTTCATTAAGTCTCCGTCCTGACAGAAGAATCCTTGGATATGCACCTGAAAAGTGTCAGTGCATTCGAAGTAGTAGGCAAGCAGCACTGTCCCAGCCATGATGACAAGCTGAAAATACAGCATGGTCACACAGAGACATTAGCAGAGCTTTGGAGCAGCGCTGGCCCCCACAGCACACTCCCTCCATCGCCCCGGCAGCTCTCCTTGTATTGGTATTGGCGAGTGTGTGCGTGCCTGGCTCGGCGTGCTCCGGGCTCGGGGAGTGTGCGCTTGCTTGTCTGTCTTGTAACATCTGTTATATAAACCTTCTAGCAAATAATGAACAGCGCCCATCTGAGAGGCAGACTACAGCAAGGCTTGTGGAGAGACCCAGTTTCTGCTGCCATGCTCTCAGAGGATGCAAGGCAGTATTTCCATTCAGGACAGAGGTGAAAAGTCAAAGGGCACTGGCATAAGAATTGGCAAGATGTAGATGGGAGATGTGTTCACGAAAAATTTCATAAAATATTAGAGACAGACTTACCTTACGATAAAATATTAGAGGTAGGTAAGTCATGAATGAATGAATGAATGAATGAATGAATGAACGAACAAAGAGGAAAGTTAAAGCCTAGAAAGATTAAGAGAAATGTTCAGCACCACACCCTAAATTATTGGCAGAGATGAAAATATGGTACAGTTATCCTCTATCAGTCATAACTGTTATCCTTTTCCAAAAAGGTGTTGCCTTTATTCCAAAATATCTTCCACCAGCATATCAAGGACTTTGCTGATGATCACATATGATTACAGACGTATATTCTTCATAAGATTTGGATATAAAAAGGGACACAATCTTTCTTTAATTTTGATTCAGAAATGTTTCAAATACTCACCTTTAATAAGTATGAGGAGTTGCGGGAATATGGAAAGGCCATTATTTTTTTTCTCACTCAAATTTGGAAGACACAAAACGCCAAGACAAGGTGGTGCTAAATGTAGTCAGAAAACTGGTCTTTGAGCTTGTGAAATTACAGAAAATTAAGCTGGAAGAGATCTTCCACCTAAAACCTTTATTTCATAGACGAGAAAACTGAGGCCCAGCAAGGAGACGCGACCACTGCTGGATCATCCAACAAGTCAATTAAACATGTACTTAGACTGAGCATCAGCAAAGCAGGGAAACTAAAATGGAGAAAAAATATGTTTAAATGTTGATTTATTTAAAAGTATCCATGTAATCATTGTGGAAAAAAAAATCACAACTTGGTAGGACGTCTCTGTACATATTTGATGGCTTAAAAATGTTTTTACTTGGAAGGACATATGGGGCAGTGTGGAGAACTCACACTCTCTTCACAATTTAGGAAGTCTAAAGTTCTTATTCCAGCCCCAGAATGACTAACCCAAGGGTTAGTCACAAAAGCCCTGTGCATGGCAAACTTACTTTGATTCAACCAGAAGCACTCAGTGCAAAAAAGAAACTCAAGGAGCTGATGCCCAACTGAGAATCTGAAACAGGAGACAAACCCTCCCCATTTACCACAGCGTCCTTGCCTGAGCATCTCATCACATTGCACCTGAATTTAAAGACTTTCCCAGGTCAGAGCTGGCTTCCTAACACTCCAGAATAGAGGCTGAGCAGATGCAGGGATGACCCACTTCTCCCACTACGTTTCTTTCTAAAGATCCAGTGGCTGCTGGTGGCTTTCAGGGAAGAGATAGGGGTGGCTCCATTGGCTTCCTATGTCCCCTCCCTCTAAGCTACATCCCCAAGGCTAAAGTCATACCTGTGCCAGCTCAGCATCCCCAAAGCAGGAGGGAGAAAGAGGGCTTTCCATAGTGGTGTTAAAACTGGGACTAGAAACCCACATTTTCTGATCCCCAGGAGGAAAAAAAAAAAAAAACACCAGTACCATTGGCATCAAAACTGCTTCCTACACAAAAATGTGGAGAGCTATGAGGGGAGGCAAAATAGCTAAAGCCTAATTCAGAGAGGCACTGTTTGGCATTTTCATCCATTTTTTTAGCCACAACATTGAAGCAGAGCTTAAAACTGCCCCCACTCTACCCCTCTCTCTGGGACCAGGCACAACCTCTACTTCTGGAAAATTATTTCTGCAATTCCTCCTCATCATAGGCAAAGGCATAATTTTCTATAAGAATCATTTTGATTAAGAACCCTCCCCTGGTCTTCCATTTTCCCTATATCAAAACCTTTCCTCTCTGACTTGAGAATCTCCCAGTTGTAGTGTCTCAAGCACAAACTCCTAACCATCATTCTGTAAAGGTCTTTACCTTCTGGCTGTATCCATCACCACCTTTCTTTATATCCAGGTGAGCCCCAAATCATACTTTCCATTCACTATCCCTCATACATGACTTGTTTCTGGCTCTACAAGAATCATATTCTATTATCTGGCATTTTCTATGCCCCCTCCCCAGTGGACCTTCTGTCACAACTTCTGACAATCCAGTAATCTCTTGACACTCTTGCTGTTCCTCTGTGCCTGAAGTTGTTTATTAGCACCACATGTAATCACCAATGTTCATGCCGGCCATCTCCACTGTTTCAAGCATTTTGTTTCTTTCTTTCCTTTTTAGCAAGAGAGAAGAGATTTAGATAAGTACATTTCCTGTAAGAATGAGAGACAGGTGCTCCAAAGCTGGCCTTGCTAAGGGGTGTTCTTGTGTTAGCTAGTTTATAAAGTCAAGGCCATGAGGCTCCTATTTCTTCTGTGCTTCACTGGTCAGCTGAGTTGACCTGATTGGAAGGAACCTCACCAACCAATCTGAATATTTTGGAGCTGAGATAACACTAGGATTCCAACCATGTGGGGGCTCTGCCTCTGGGGCTGCCTCAGTCTCCTGCACAGGGTTGATCTGGGACTTCTGTGTATTTCATCCATATAACTGGAAACACATTTCTCCCTCTCAGCTTCATCAGCCCTTGAGATATATCTGCTTCGAGAGTAGGCAAGATCTATGGGGGCTTTTTGGATAAAACAAAAACGGCATCTAGCTTCCTCTGTTGGGAAAGAGTATTATATTTTATTAGGTGCCTTTGTGCTACCACTTCCATTTGAAAAAGGGAAAGGTGAGGGGCCAGCCCCACGGTCTAGTTGTTGGGTTCTGCACACTCTGCTTCGGCGGCCTGGGTTTGGATCCTAGGCATGGACCTACATCATTTGTTGGAAGCCATGCTGTGGTGGTGACCCACATACAAAATAGAGGAAGACTGGCACAGATGCTAGCTCAGGGTAAATCTTCCTCAGCTAAAAAAAAAAAAAAGGGAAAGGTGAAAATGAAGTAAATAAAAGCAAACACATATATATAGGGAAAATGATTCAATAGAAAAGCAAAGAACAGAAAGTCACAGAATATAGAACCGTCTTAACATCAAATACATAAAAATCAACAATAACGACAATAAAAAAAGCCAACATCAACATGCCTAAATTTAAATCTATAGAACAAATCTTGAAGAGATACTTGGCCAATTTAATCCTGGAAGCAGCATTCAGAGAGAAGTGAATGAATGAATCAATTGCAAGGCATAAAGTAAAGACCAGAGGACCTTGGAGACCCAGGGTGGAAGAGGCAGGTGGGAACTTCAGCAATCTGCGGGACAGAAATGACCCATCAGCATGATCAACATGCCTTGGCTCCTCCCCTGGCAGCCAGAAACCCCTCCCTGCCATTTTTAAGTAATCCTCAAACTCCCTGGAGAATCCCCAATAATGTCAATCAGAGACACACAAAAGAAAAAATGTTTCTTTTCTATTGAACATTCTCATGTGACCACATATTAACAAGAAGCTTATGCATTTGCTGCAGGAACAGAAACACCATATTGATTCTGCTTCCATGAGCACAGAGATCCGCCCTGGAGTACCGATGACAGTACACAATTAGCCATCAGTGTCCTCCCTTCTTCCTCCCTGTCCTGGGCCCTGATTCATCACTGTCTAGGTTTGTGTCACTGATGCCAGCTGGCACACTTGCCATCTCCATTGCATTCTCCAGCCCCATTTAGGGATGCATGGAGGGAGGCCATAATGTTGGTGTCATATGAGCAGATGGTGAAGCTGTGCTGGACCCAAGTGCTGGTGGAAGGGTTGAAGACAGCAGTGTGAAAGGAGTAATTAGGGCCGTGGGGGGATAACAAGGTGTAGGGAACTCATGTACCAGGGATTTTCCTCAGCCGTCACTTCCCAAGAATGGCAATCTGACATACGAAAATGTGTTAAACTCTGATCATTCCACAAGGATTCAGAAGGCAGAGGCCAGATCTATCTGAAATCCAGCCTTTCAGGGTGAGAGCCCTGTGTTTCTACCCAGGCCCTCTGCTGAGCAAAGTGAATGTCAGAAAGAGTGATAACTGGGAAGGTCACAAAGCTGAGAGAAGAAGCTAAGATGACAAGTACATTTTCCTCTGGTCTGCTAAGTCTGGAGCAATTGTAGACCATTGAATTATATGATCTGATACAAGCTGCGGGAGCAGGGGACGGGTAAAGGTGGTATGATTCTTGTGAGTGATAGAGAAAGAGAGAGAGGGGAAGACAGAGAGAGAGGGGAAGACAGAGAGAGAGAGAGAGAGAGAGAGTGTGTGCGTGTGTGCGTGTGTGTGTGTGTGTGTGTGTGGTGTCCAGGCAGGTAGAGGCAGACAAGTGAGGTTGGAGTGAGAGGACTGGTATCTGGTCTGGAGCGTAAAGGACATATTTAAACGAGGGAATCCCAGTGCTAGGTAACCAACCATCTCAGTTTGCCAGGACTGAGGGGTTTCCTGGGCCATGGGAACTTTCAGTGCTAAAACCAAGATAGTCCCAAACAAACTGGGGTGCTAGGTCACTCTACCTGGGACAATGAAGGTTTCCCTCTCCAAAGGGGTTTCTCACTCTGGCTTGGTCAGGAGCTATCAAGACCAGTGCAAACTGATCAGTCCACCAACAACTGTCTGTGGGTGCTACCTCTGTGCTTGGTCCTGAACTAAGTGCTGTGAAGGCGAGGATTCTCAGACATACTCTCTAACCTCAAGCAATTTGTGATCCAAATAAGGAGTGCTCAGCAATACAGGCAACAGACAATGATCTGTAGGAGGGTGTCAGCTGATCCCAAGGTGGGGTCCAACATGGTTGCGTGTGTCTGCGAACTGGTGGGGATGCGGGTTAACAGAAGGAGAACAAGGGAAGAGGAAGGGAGTGCAAGGGGATGAGAGGGCAGCACGGTGTCTGTTTAGGATTTTGGTTTTGACTAAGCCCCAGAGACATATGTTCAAAGCCACAGAGAGAGGGGAAAAAGGAAACTCCGAGCAGAAGGAACACTGCGTCGGAGCTTAGCTGGTAAGATTTGGCATGATGTGACACAGAAGCAATGGCTTAGTGAGGGCTCCAGGGATGAGTACGCTTGAAGGATTTGCATGTTCTTCAGTATTGAGAAACAGCATGCTAGGCACAAGCGTCAGTAGCTGCACACAAGGGCTAGGTGGGAAATCCTCAAGCAGCACTGATGGAAGCGGGAACCAAGGTAAAAGACTGAAGGGGAAATATGTGAGAAAATTGATAGCGAGCCCTTGTGAGGCCTCACTGGGGACCTTTAGGAATAAGTGTGACCCTTTGAGAGGGGCTGGAAGTTCGCCATAAAAAAGAGAGGCAAGAGCCAAGAAGAAGGAGGAGGAGAGGACGGAGAAGGAGCAAGAGGAGAAGGGGAAGACGATGGTGACGTAAGAGCGATGAGGTACACTACCCACACTCGCGTCCCAGGAACGGCGGTGTGCACTTTACATAAATTAACTCTTCTTCGGCCCAGTCATCATGTGTGGTGGGTATATTACTACCTCCATTTTACACATGAGGAAACAGAGGCACAGAGAAATTACATGAAATGTATAAGGTCACACAACTCATAGAGGTGAACCTGGGATGATTACTCGAAATATGATGTATTTCTCATAGGTGGCCTGGGGAAGATCAGGTTGCAGATATAAGTCAGCATAACATTAAGGGCTAAACTATGTGCCACAGACTTGAGTACTTTATTCAATTGTCTCCTACTGTCAATTTCCTCATCTGTATGAAGGTTAATAATAACTCATAAATACGCAATGAGGCGGGCTTGTGTATTCTCATTCTGTTCCAAAAAAAGAGTTATATCAACTTCCACCAAATAAAGTACGCAAGTATCAGGGGGAAGTTGGAACAAAAGAAGAAAATAAGTATGGAAACACGAATTACATTCTTGAGTATAAGTTGTCTAAAAATCAACACAATAAAGAAATACTGGTCACTTACACATTTCACAGAATCTATAAGATAAAAACCAACCAATGGTGGAAGATAAGTAGAATCTTCTGATATATTGACTGGACAGGTTCTCATAGTGTGGCACGATAAACAATGACTCAATACTGAGAATGATGGCCTTGTTCTTTACATGGCCCTCATATCAACTCTTAACATAGGCTGATGACATCACATCAGAGTGAAATGCACAAAACAATATTGTGGAATAGAATGGAAGAGGTAGGTACCCGGATTCAGTCTAGGTTGAACTTGAGAGAGACAGCACAATGAAAGGTTAAGAATGTAGGCCAGACTGCCTGCGTTGGAAACCCACTCTGCTGCTTACTAGGTATGTGACCTCAATACTGTGCCTGTTTCTTCATCTGTAAAATAGGGCCACTAACACCGTAGCACCTACATCTTGAGGTTACCACAAGGATTAAATGAGGATTGTGTGTCAAGTATTTAGAAAAGTATCTGACTCATAACAGTAAGAATTTTCTGAAAGAATGGATAGGTCATATTTTTTTCAAGCTCTCCTTGCTACATATAGTTTGTCTCAGCTTAGGTTTTAAAAACTATTGAGTAGCAGTGGATTTGATATTATCTTCTATTAAGTACTCTGCTAATGAAATACAGACCCGTGTCTTTTCTTTTAGTGACTTAATTGTTTAATAATACTTAAATGTTATTAGAGTAGATTAGTGGAAGGAACCTTTGGTTAGGATTTATCTTCATAGGACAAATCTCTTAACCTCTCCACATCCCAGCTTCTTCTGTGAAAAAATATTGAGTTACCTGTCAGGGGTGTAATAAGAATTGAGGATATTATACATAAATATTGATGACAGTATTTTGGCCCATGGTAGATGCTTAATAAATGGTATCTCTAGTTATTATTAGCCTCACTTAGTGTTACTGTGTCTTAATACGCCCCTTATCATGGTGGTTTTCCAAACTGTAGGTCTCAAAGCACTAGTGGATTGTGAAACAAAGGTACACAATTTTGAGGTTCAACTAGAATTTTTCCTAGTTATCCAGAGAATTCCAAACATAGTAAAAGCAAGTGTTTTTATGTGAAACTTTTTTCAGTATATAACAGATAGGCAGAGGGAGTGTGTATAATACAACGTGAAATGTGTTTCTTACTACGTGTTGTAGTAAAAAAAAAAATCCTTCAATAAAATATGATTTTATTAGATACTTGTCTCATAGTGTGCAAGTTCCTTATACTAAAGTGACTAAGATACATAGGTTCAAATCCCAAATCCACTAATTACTAGTGTGTGACTTTGACCCACTTGCATAATCTGTCTATGCCTTAGTTTCCTCACCTGTGAAATGGGTAACTCATTCTTCACATAAGAATTGCGTTCTCATGAGAGTGGTACGAGAACTATATGATTTAGTTTATTGAAACCACTTAGTTGTTCAATAACTGTTAGCTGTTATTTTATTAAGACTTGAGTATAATAAAATTTTTTTCTGAATAAGCAAACAATACCACATGTGCTAAAGTATATAGAGAGTATAAAGTCATCACATTAGGCACGACTGAATAATCAGCTAGTTTTTCCATCTACAAAATGATGCTTATTGATAAGCATCTTATTTCCACAAATATGAATTTTCAAGAGTCGTGTAACTATTCTTAGTTTTGCTATTTGCAAACAATATTAATTCTCAAGATATGAAGGAATAAAAATAAAATATTAAGCAATTAATTAGTTCTCCTTTGTGAGTATATTCAATCCTCAATTGCCTATGATATTTTCGTATTTTCTGAAAGACAAAAAAATTACTTTATTGTGGTAAGAACATTTAAGGTGAGATCTACTGTCTTAATAAATATTTAAGTGTACCATACATTATTATTGACTATAGGTATAATGTACAGCAAATTGCTAGGACTTATTCATCTTGCTTAACTGAAACTTTATGCCTGTTGATTAGTAACTGTCCATTTCCCCCTCAGACCTGCATCTTTTAATTAACAGGCAATTAAGCTGTAGTTAAGAATGATATCCTTTTGTGAAAACTGAAAATTTTCTTTAAATGAGAGTAACTCATCTCACACTGTGGCAAGATAATGCATTTCAAGTTATGTGACTGGTCATGTGGTCAGTCAATAAGAGTCATTCTCATCATTTCTTTGGGCTTGCTTTTAAAGTATCTGTCTCCCCCGAGAAAGCCCTCTGAGTCCAAAGATCATATCTGTTTTGTTAACAGTTTTGTTATTTGTTATTCAAATTTGTTAACAACTGAATACCCCCAATACCTGCATGTAGTAGGCACTCAATAAATATTAGTTGAATGACTGAACAATCTCATTGCTCAGCTCTTCAAGATGACACTGAGAACTGGAGAAAGGAGACAGAAACTGTGCCAATCTCTTCTCAGTTGAGTGCCAAAAAGAGGTGGCACTGGAAACCATTTATAAGGGCAGCTAAATGTGTCCTTGGTCAGGATGCTCCACATTCAGTCATCATACTCAGATGACACAAAGGAGGGTCAAAAAATAGGGGGAAACCCCATAATTTGGAAAGGAAGGCCTAACTTTTGTTTTTTCTTCTGTCACTGACTGGCTTTTTAATTCTAGACAAATGGCTTTAGCTTCTCTGATCCTCTACAAATATACAAATATTCCACAAATATGTCTAATAAGTGAGTAAATTAATAAAAATAAATCAGTCCAATATAAGAGATAAACAGACAAAAATACACATAGGAGGAATAAATGCTTATATTACTGGGATTTCCTTTAATTTATGAATATATTTAGGCCCACAGTCTAATTCTCCCTCATGCCAAGGGATGATGACTTTAAGCCTAGGAGAGGATGAACCAAGATCAATCCTCACTCTTCCTTCTTTTCATTGGATAGTAGTGGGCAGAATTCTGACCTGGTCCTCAAGATTTCTGACCCTAGTGTTCATTCATGGTATGCTTCTGCTCTTTGGGTGTGGGCAAGACCTATGAATATGTATAATGGGATGTCACTTCCTTGACTATGTTACATTATATGGCAAATACATAGGGATTGTGATGATGTAATTAAGGTCCCGAATCAGTTAACTTTGAGTTAATAAAAAAGGAAATTATCCTGGGCAGGCCTGACCTGATCAGTTGAGACCTTTAAACAAAGTCAAGAGATTCAAAGCAATAGAGATACTCTGTTGGCCTTGAAGAAGCCAACTGCCATATTGTGGAGAGGACCACAGGAATGGTGGGCTGACTCTAGGAGCTGAGGGTCTCAGTCCTACAGCTGCAAGGAACTGAATTCTGCCGACAACTAGCGAGCTTGGAAGAAGACCCTGAGCCTCAGCCCATCATAGTCCCAGCAGACACCTTGACTTCCACACAATAAAACACTGAGCAGAGGATCCAGCTAACTAACACACAGACTCCTGACCCACAGAAACTGTGAGGTAATAAGTTTGGATGGTTTTAAATGGCTATGTTTGTAGCAATTTTTACACAACATGCAAAACTAAAATAAGAGGAGAAGCTCTCCAGTGATCTCGTGAACAGGACAGCCCCACAGGGCAGCAGAATTGCAGCTTTTATGCTTTCACTGAAACTCCTGCATACACAGCAGAACCTGGAGCTGGCTTTCTTCTGTTAACGGTGAAGTCCTTGAGCTTCTCAACACCAAAGTTCTCTACTATTGTTTTCTTCTGATGGTCCCCAAACTTGAAAGATGTTGTTTACTCAATAAATTGTATTTGTTTCAGAATAATTTGATTTCTAATTTTAATTAAATAATTATCATTAAGTTAAATATAATTGCAGAGATTCTGACTGGTGTGAGATGAACAGAGGAAACAAACCAGTTTGTGATTTTTACCCCAAATCAAAGAAACCAGATATTTTGGTTACTCCTTATAGGCTTAACATGGATAAGTGTACATTTTACTTCCACTCAACCTTTTTGAAAGATAGAAAATAGTTTACTGACCCTAGGAGTTGATATCATTTGAGATGTTCATCCAGACTCTGGTTGCCCTTCTCTGAGAATTATACCCTTAAACCCACACTCCTGCTTCCACTGCAAGACTGGTTCCCTAGCTGGAGCTGACTTGACTAAGGGTAGATACCTGGCCCAAGCTAGGCCTATAAGCTTCTCTCTCAAGACTTTGATGTGAGATTCATAGATCTTTGAGTGTCTTTGTTGACCACTTGAACTCAGGACACAAAGATCCAGGAGCTACAGAGCTGCATTGTGTGGCCATCTGAACCTGGAAAAGCCATGAAATCTAATGGACAGATACATAGGAGAATGAAGTAGATGTGCAAAGTCAAGAGACCAAAAGGCCTGGAGAAAAAGAATAAGTTTGGTCCTGATGGTTTTCCAGCGTCTCATTTAATTTATGCTGAGGCCAGTCTACACTTCTTGGGATTCATAGGATTCACTTTTATTCTCATTAAAAAATTCCTCTTTGGCTTCACATAATGCAATTGGTTTTCTGTTATATGAATCCAAAGAGCCATGGCCAAACAACCTACCCTGTCCTTAAACGAGTTGGTCCTTTAAGTCCCTGGAAGGGGACCTCTGCTCTAACCCCACAAGGACGCTTGGGTTTGACTGTCCCAGCGCCTGACTTCTTGATGGGAATGAGCATCATTGGGTAAGCTATAAGAATAACAAGCGGGCTATCTGAATGCCAGTCTTTAGACACTAACACCAAAGCCATCACTTTCCTCTTGTGAAGGAAGGGGAGGAGGATGCAGATGTGAGAACACAACCTTTGATGTGTCACTCACTCCAGTCAAAAACACTGAAGAAAATCTTTGGGAACATGATTGCCCAAGCATCCAGAATAGTTACCCCTACTCAGAGGAATGAAGACGTGTGTCATTTCTGACAGTTGAGACATATGCAGCAGACTTATTAAGTGAATAAGTAGGTCCAAGAGGGTTCGCGTGGGAATAGAAGAGGAAAAGCTCATTAATCTATGAAGACGAGGCCTTCTCAATTTTTAAAGAGCCAGTTGAAGAAACTTCACTTACACTGTAATTTCAAAAGGAAATGTAATTTTCTTGCCATCTTTAAAATTTCCTTCATTAATAATCGAAAGAGGTTTTCAGGAAAAGAGATATGGACTTAATCAGCAGGCACAGCCTCTGTGTGAGCAAAACCTGATACTGCAAGTGAACGCACGAGCCCGGGATTGGAATCAGAGTCACTGCAGCCTTTGCTTTCTGACTGAGCACTGACTTAGCTTTGGGGAGGCGGGTTTGACTTTCTGCCTAAAGAATGACTTTCTAATGTGTCCTAAGAAATCATTTTGAGTCTTGTGCCTAGTCTGAAGAAGAAAGAGAACTTTGTTCTTACTTCCTTTGGCCTATCCATGCTATAATAACATCCACATTAAAATCGTAATGTAGGATGTTCTAAGTAATCATAACTTACTTAAACACTTCAACAATCTAATCCACTTAATATAAGGAAAATATGATACAATAGGATTTCAGCCCAACAAAAGAAATTTGCCCAGTCATTATGGATCCTTCTATAGTAGAATTAAGTTCTATGGGGCTTCATGGTAAACTTGATCCTGTACTTTTCTTTATTTGGAGGTGGAGGCATGTAATGCATATTTTTATCATTAGGGATACTTTGGTATAGACACGAGGTATAGAAGCTATAAAGAAGAATCCAGAAGTGAATGGACACTAAACCCTAAAGCTCCTGAAATTGCTTCAGAAGTCCTCTGTGACCACCTTCACAGTGTGATGTGATCGCTCCCTGTGCAAACCTAACCTGATCCCAGACCTTACGGTATTGCATGGCCATCGCTGGTTTTCCTGTATCTCCCTCTACCAAGCTGTGAGGCCCTAAGGGAAAGGATCCTTCAAACTTGGTGCCCCAGCTTAGCAGAGGTACATAATGGGTATTTAAAAGACATCAGTTGAATGAATTGATGAGATTCTATAGTTTGTTTTACTCATTCACAGCAACTCTGCCATCTGTTCTAGGAAGATACGACCTGAAACTGTTTGGGATGTCATATTAATATATTGGTTAAAACTAAAGTTTTTAAATATAAACCAGCATATTCCAAGTAGTGATCTATGGTATCAAGATGTAAATATGTGCTTTGGAAAGAGACAGAGAGATCTGTGGTCAAAAAAGAAAGTTATAGTTGTTTTGCTCTAAAAAATAAGGGATATTTTCATGGACCTACTGTTTCATGGTTTTAAAAGGATATTAGAGATATAATAGGTTGCTATTTAAATATTAAAATCACACTGATATCTCTTAAATAAAAAATTATTGAGATTTCCTGTTCGTTATTTAGAAGAATCCTTTTCTGATCATGAGCTTTTAAGTTACAGATCTATTTGGGGAACAAAGGCATTGGAAAATTATTTTATGACTCCAAATTAGAATGAAAGCATAAAGCTATCACTGAATTTTCTCCATGCCATGTAGAACAAATATTAAAAATTCCAACTGATAGAGAAAACTAAGGAGACAAGCTTCTTATGCTTACTTTAAAATCATTTTAAACAGAAGTACTTAAGATATCATTTTAATTTCCCTCCAGAAAGGAACATGATTCTTCTTTCTTCATATGCATCACTAAGTTACTCAGGAATTAGGCAAATGAGAAGAAAAGGACAAACATTCTTTTAAATAAACCAGTTTGTTTTTCTTTCTAATTAAAACAGGTAAATCTCAACATGGCAAGAGATTTAGATGTTCTCATTTTCCTTTAAAAATTACTGGGTAGGGATTTTCCTTATTTCCCTTAAAATTACTGAATAAGTTAAAGATAGCATCTTCCCCAGACACATCAGAAGATGCAGCATAAATGAACACAGACCCGAACCTCACTCAAACTCCCCGTGGCTGTCAGTTCACAGGCGCTCAGGCCTGCACCTGCTTCACTCTGGCTGCATCTAAATGAAGCCAATTATCCTAGTGAAAGCAATCAGGTGAGCATCTAGGGACATGTTGCTTACCAGGTGTTTCCCATTGTGGGAACGTTTTGCATTGATGGAAATGTTCTAAATCTGTACTCTCAACATGGTAGCCACTATCGATGTGTGGCTATCGTGCCCTTGTAATGTGGCTACAGCAACTGAAGGATGACATTTTAAATTTTATTTCAACTTAATTTATTTAAATTTAAATAGCCACACATGGCTAGTGGCTACATACTGGATGGTGCATGATGGCTTTGCATTAGCAGGGTGGTACCACGAACCATGCATAAATTTGAACCTTTTTAAAAATTATAAGACGTTCTAATACATAAGAGTATACATTGAAAAATATATCATCAGAATTTTACTCACTAGAGATTAATCATTATTAACATGTGGTGTGTATTTATTCTTAAGTCCACATGCTCCCCTTTGGCGGCCCAGGGTTTTACCGGTTCAGATCCCACATAGCACAACCAGAAAGACCTACAACTAGAATATACAACTATGTACTGGAGGCTTTGGGGAGAAGAAGAAGAAAAAGAAAATTGGCAACAGATGTTAGCTCAGGTGCCAATCTTAAAAAAAAAAAAAAAAATATATATATATATATATATATAAAGTAGAATCACACTATACATGCTGCTCCATAGCTTGCATTTCTCTTAATGTGTTTTGACCCTCTTTCTATCTTACTACATAGAAAACTTACAGTTACAGGAGCCAATATGCTCCCTTCTTTGCCAAGCAAGTCTCATTTTTGTCATTTCCAGCCAAGGAGTTCGGATTGACACAGGTGTGTTCAGGGACCAGAGGCACCTTCAGGGTTAGCATTTTGGGTGTATCAAGGGCCCTATCTCAGGTCAAAGAATAGAAGTAGGTAGAAACTTAAAAGAGGAAAGCTTTGCATGGCAGGCAGAGGAACATTTTAGTACACACTTTAGTACACACTCAAAAGGAAACTGAAGGGTTTTGAGTAGGGAAGCAATACCATCGAATCTGTCACTGAAGAGACCTTGCAGTAATCTGTATTGAATTGGAGCAGAGGCCCTGACAGAGAAATCAGAGCTGGTACCAAGGCTTGTTTAAAGGTCAGTTACCAAGTACTCAGAATCCCACTAACCCTGCTGTGCTATTGCATTTCCAGAGCAAGCTCACAAAATCCTATTTAGCTCGCTTGCTCACAATAGAGTAGAAGTAAATATTGTGTAATTTTAATTTTCAACTACTATTGTGAACATAAAGCAATTGATTTTTTAAACTTTTATTGATAAACTGCTATGTGCCAGGCATTAGGGAAATAGCAGTGCATAAGATGAAGTCTCTGTTCACATGGGGGAGGCTATAAAAGGAGATTTAGGGGCTGGGGAAAATAAGAAGCTTAATTTTGAACACTTACATTTTGAGATGTCTATTAAACATCCAAGTGAAATGTCAATGTGGCAGTCAGATACGTGAGTTGAGAGACATTTTGGGAGTCATCAGAGTATGTGATTGCCTAGTGAGTGAGCATAGAGAAAAGAGGAGTCCAGGAGATGAGACGGATGAGCAAAGGAGACTGAAGAAGGTGGTTGCAAGAATAGCATTGGAGAGAAAATAACAGTGAGCCAAGAACTACAATCTCCAAAGAATGGGGGAGGTGGGTCCAGGACTTGGTATTACAGCACCAAGGAGGCAGAGTGAGTGGTATTGACTCATGGCCTGAGTTTCCGAGCTGAGTGATTTCTAATGAGAGTAGGACAATAGTCTAGAAGAGGCAACAAGGAACAAAAACAACACCTACCCTGTCTCCAAGTCTAGTAGCACAAGGTGTGTAGGAAATAAAACACAGTCACTTCAGAGGGCTGTAGGGAAGCAATATAATTAAGAAAGCCAAGTGCACAGTAAGGAGGGGAAGGAACTGCTCAGACAAGGTTAAGAAGATAAGGACTTTACTGATAACAGACTTGTGAGTTTTGGAGTTTATAGGGCAGCAAGTTAGGGGTTGAGGAGGGTGGGAGATGAGATCAATTAGAGATGCATGGAGCTGTGGACCCCAGAGATGACCTGAAGTCCTTGTTTTCTAATTGTGGTTAATATAGACAGGGACAAAGGATATGACAGAATTAACCCCAATGTTCTCTGAGGCAGATTAGAGGGCTGTATTGAGAAGGGAGGAGGAGACAGAGAGAGCTCTTCTGTGTTGTGTTGTGAATTAAAAAAATAATAAGGCTTTGGGTGCTAACGTAGGAATGTGACCACTTAAAAAATGCTTTTATGGGGGGCTGGCCCCATGGCCGAGTGGTGAAGTTCACGCACTCTGCTGCAGGCGGTCCAGTGTTTTGTTGGTTCGAATACTGGGTGCGGACATGGCACTGCTCATCAAACCACGCTGAGGCAGCGTCCCACATGCCACAACTAGAAGGACCCACAATGAAGAATATACAACTGTGTACCAGGGGGGTTTGGGGATAAAAAGGAAAAAAATAAAAAATCTTTTTAAAAAATGCTTTTATGGTGAAATATGCTTCCTAAGTTGTGGCAGTTTAGCATTAGGCACCTCTAGGGAACATGGATCCAACCCTTTTCACAACAAATATGTGTGGAATGTCTGCTATTATACTAGGCTTGGAGAAGGATGGAGAGAAAGGAAAGCAGTCATCTCCAAGAAACAAAGTCCTCAGATGTGGCTGTGCCTCTTGTCTAGCAGGCAATAAGAGAACTGGCAGTTTAAAAAAACTTTTCTTGCTCTTTGGGATTCCAGGAGGTACATCTCCTCTGTCTCCAGAGCAGAAAGGACCAGTTGTCCACTTCTCCAAGCACTCCTATGTTGGATATTTGTGGCTCAGAAATGCCTGTACCATTTTATAACAAGCACCTAATAAACTATTAGAGAATGACACAAATATAGGATCAATATCTTCATTGTTCAAAGTGTGGAGGACCTAAACCCATCCCTCACACTCAACCAGGGTTCCTTTTCCTCTGTGTTTCTAAAGAAATGAAAAAATGCAAGAAAAAAATAATAGTTTGAAGTCAACAGAACTAGCAATGACAAAAACATGCCAAATATGCCATGCTCCTCCATCTGTAATTAGGACAGACGGCACCTGTAATTCTTGGGACTCTTTCCTGTTGAACCAAGTTAGGTCTTCAAATCATTTTCCATATGGTGTTCCAGACAGTCATTACCAACTGATTACAATTAGGGCACCCCTGATTACACAAGGAGTATCACCTTTTCAGATACATGAATGGGTCCTGAATTGGGGTAGAATACCACAACATTTTCAGTACCTGCTTGAAGGACTCCTGTGCTCCTTCAAAGTACTGCACGTTCCTGAGACAAGAAAACTCTTGTTCCAAAGTATCCTCTCCAGAGGAGAGGCACATAAGAGGCAATCTAGCATTGGGTATTGCTAGACATTTGCTCATCAATGGTTTATTTTAATTTTGGAGGAAGGCAGCAGCAAGGTCCCAATTCTGTCAGCTGATAGTGTGCCATATCACAGAGTTTGGCATGGAAATTGGTGTAATCACGGTGATTCTTCTAAACTCAGAGCATTGAACAGAACAAAGATTTTTCCCCCCTCTAATATTAGGTTAAGTTATCCCCAAACATATCTCATTAGGCAGAGGTTATTATACCCCCTAACAATCATAAGACCACTTTGTAATTTGAGTCTTCAGCTGGGAGAGGCTTTTTCCATGTTATCTTTGGAAGGAACGTCCAGTTATGTTAACCACATAAGCTCAGAGCTTGGAGCATTTGAACAGTTTCATTTAGAGAAGCAGACACTGAACGGATACAGCATTTTTGTTCTCATGTTCTCTCTAAATTGAACTAAGATAAGAACAGGCATTAAGCTACTTAGAGATCTGAATTAGAGGAACAATTATTCTAATATGCATGATAGGGGAAAGGCTCTCAGAGCCCATAATCTCCCAATTCTTAAGAAAAACTGTCAGTCTCTGGAAATCCATGCTTGACTGAAGGTTCTGAAAGTCATTGAAGCCTCCTTTTCTCATTTTTATCCTCTAGGATTGATTTTTGTTCCTTTTGAAAATGATTGTTCCATTTTAAAACCTTCTGAACACGGCACAATACATAATCTATATCATTTAGCACTCTAAATACTCTGCCATTATACTAGGGTCCTTATGACTGAGCATGCCTTGTCAATGGAAATTTATTCAATGAAATGTGAAATTACTTTAGAAGACAAATTTGGAGTATTTGATTTTAAGCCGGGCATGTTGAGCTGAAAACGTTCAGGAAGTTAGTTATATTCTTAAGTAGTTAATAATTGTTCAACACAGGGTACCTTTTCATTCTGGACTGCTGCCTCTGTCTTTTGACCTCTTGCAATGGATACCAGAAGGTAGGGAATCCAGTATGTGAAAGATCATTTCAATGGTGTCTTCACATTTCGTGACATCTTTGACGTCAGAACTGTGATAACCAGAGTGTGTAGTCAGGGTGCTGGTCCAAGCCCCATCAACTGACACCTTACACCTGGCATCATCATCTTCTTACAGTTTCCATAAGCAGATTCTGAAAACTGTGAGTATTGCTGTATGAACTAACCCAGGCTTAGCTTAACCCCTTCCTAGGCACAAGTTACTTTGTTTTCTATGAAGGAGGATAGGAACTCTATTCCCTGGGAATGAGGAAAAATATTTCTAGCTCGATATATTGAAGTGGAGATTATAGTCACTCAGCATGTTCAAAAACTGAGAGGTGTGGGAGGTAGACTAGCAATAATCATGCCACTTTAATTCCTAAAGCTATCCCAGTGAGTGCCCTGGGTCTGGAGGACACATTCTCCCACCTGGGAGCCTGTGAGAAATCAGTGCACTAGACTAAGAAGTCCCCAGGGATTATGAACACAGCACAGCTACTGTGTTCCCAGAGCTTCGTATGTGATAGGTGCTCCATGAGTGCCTTTTCAGTAAATGGATGAAAGCCAGAGATGAAGTGCAAGAACCAGACACCAGCCAGATGGGTGTTGACACACAAACCACTGCTCCTACAGCCCACGTTCTCTCAAGGGCCTCAAGACAACCATTAATAACAGGGAATGCTCTGTAAATTGCCATATAGTAAATCTAAACCCCTTAAGAAACTGAAAACTCATTTCCTCAAAAATCTCTCTTTAGGTTTCCTTCTGATGGCTGTAAAAGTCCTCTTCTCAGATGTTACAGATGAAGGACAGGTGGATGCAAGTACCCAGGCAGGTCACCTGGAAGTCTGAGAGGGGAGGAGTGAGAGGGAGCTAGAGTTGCCCTGGTGTTGCTGCTTCTTTTTTTCTCTCTCTCTCATTGGAGAATCTCCTCTGGAGGCCAGATTTATGAATCCAGTTATCTGAAGCATTTGGCTCTAAATGACATAATGTTGGGCTCTCCTCCCTTCTGGGAGCTGCCACCATGGCTTCAGGGAAGAGCCCTGAAGCATCTTGGAGAGTTCTTGTTGCTGCAGCAAAAGCTTCACTGGGCCCCTTTCAGCACAGCTACTGTGGTAATTAATGGCACTCAAGGCCCTAAGTCTTCTCCCCTCCCTGCGCCCATGCTCTCCATCTTGTAGTTCCTCTCACTGAAGAGCAGTGACTTACTTTGGCCAATGAGATGTGTGCAGATGTGGCTACAAGCAGAGGTGTCAAAAGCACGTGTGTGTTCCTGCTTGCTCTTGCACCTCTACCTTTGCCAGGAGAATGTGCCTGGGTTAGCCTGCCAGAGAGATGTATAAGATACATGGAAGAGAGCCAAGTCACTCTAGGTGACAGCCAACTAACCCACGATGTGTGAGCCCCAGGCATTAGCTAGTCATCTCTGAGATCTATGAATGAGCCCAGTCAAGACCAGGAGAACTGCCCAGGAAGGTCTAAACAGCCAACCCACAAACTCCTAAGCTAAAGAAATGCTCACTGTTACATATCACTGTTACAATCATGCTTTGGAGTGCATCACTATTGTGGCCATAGACACCAGACACAGCTACTTTCTTTTGCTGTTGAGGGGTAGTCTGTTCAGTGATTAAGGGACTGGACTCCAGAAGCCGGAGTTCAGGTTCAAGTCCTGCCTCTGTTACTCATTGACCTGGGGGAGTCACTTAACTCTTTATATCTCAGTTTCTTTACCTATGAAACGGAGACAATAGTATCTATCAACCGATAGCTGATGTGAAGACTAAATGAACTAATTACATATGAAGAGCTTAGAACAGTCTCTGGCATATAAGTAAGCACTATAAATGTGCTGCCGTCATTTGCTATTATGTTGATTTGTGTTGGCGGAAAGAGGGCCGAGGAATTTGATCCCACACATCCCCGTCTGCCCCTGTCCTAATCAGGGAACATCAGTGGGATTTTTGCAAGGATTTCTCTTTTACTTCCCAGGATGCTGCTGCTTTCTCTGGGGGGGGCAAGAGGTTTTTGAAGTTGGCCTCAGTGTCTTCTCTCTTCTTCAGAGTCAATGTGTACCGTATCTGTGGACAGTTATTGACATTTTCGTCATTTGAATGTCATTTTTCCCTAGATTTCAGTGTTTATGCAAACTTTTTCTTATTCTTATGTTGTCTGAAAAACTTTGAAAGGGATACAGGGGGCGCGAATAGGAGACTTGTGGTCAAGTAGCTATGTGACCCAGAGGTAAGATCATCTTTAGATTTAAAAAGTTAGAGTGGCATTAGTCCCAAAGGTAGGGAGTGATCAAAGAAGAGCAAAGTTGCTTTAAATGAGTTCAAATATGCTTTCCAAGAGAAATCACATCCAGGCCACTAAGAAACTTCCAAATGAGAGTTTTAAGGAGGAAGAAAGTTAGAAATTGGCAAACGTAGTTCCAAATTTCAAAAAGGGAAGTATACAGAATTAAAAGCATTACTAACAATGAAGAATAAATGTTACATTTATCTTAGGCATAATTATAGAATGAATGCTATAGGGCAACTTTCCTTGCTCTTAGAAGAGGGAGCACTGATCAAGCTGAGCCAGGATGAGTTCCTAAGTATGGATAGGGTCACGTCAGACTGATCTTATTTCATTCTTTATTGTAGTTACTAGATTGGCATAGCACAGAAATGGGTTATTTGTGGTCTATTTAGATTACATCCAGGAATTTGGCAAAAGGTGACCTTGAGAACCTGATGGACAAGATAGAATTATGGACTGGATGATAAGTATACTGAATATTGGATGAACTTAAAATGAGTTTATTAACGAATCAGTAGTAATGTTAATGGAGGAATCTAGGTGTGTGCATTCCTCTGTCTTTTGCAAATGAGTTATAAGTCAGCCTTATCATATCTGTGAATGATGTGAACTTTAAAGGGATAGTATACATACTGAAAGACAAAATCAGAATCCAGCAAGTTCTCTATAGTCTGGAATGAATGACTAAATTTAACTTAAAGACATTTCACAGAGGTAATAAACAGAAGCCCTAACAGTTGGATCTAAAATAATTGCTCAAATACCGGGTGGTGGTGATGAGAGGGGCATAAAAGTAATAGGACAGCAAAACTTAAAGACCAAGACCTAAGGGAACAAGCCTGTTCACTCTCAGCTGTTAACTAATTTGTCTTTCTTGGAAACGCTGCTCTCCATTATTTTTTCCTCTTTCTGAATCTTGAACTTCTCCATCTTCACTGCTTCCGAGCACATCTTAAACATTTAAAACAAACAAAAAATAAAACACTCCCTTGATTTTATTACTGCTGTTAGCTACTGCCCAATCTTTTGATTTTCCTGCCCTGCAAATCTACTCAGGGGTTAACTTCATGTGCTCTTCTCAAATTGGTCCCATTTAAGTCATCAATGACCTCCTAATGGAAAAATCCACTAAACACTTTTCAGTCCTAAACTTATCTGATGTCTCTGCAGCATTTGACATTCCCGGTCACTTTTTTTATTCTTGAATTTCTCTCTTCCCTTGGCTTCCTTTCTTTCATGGTTATTTTCCTGGTCTCAGAATTCCATCTGGAGACTCTTTCTTCAACTCTCCTCACGTGCACACCTCCTTCTACCATTAGCTTTGTTCTTTCTTCTCACTGTTTGTGCTGGGGGATTTCATGTATTCCCAGGGTTTCAACTGCCTTTTATATGTTGAAATCTTTATTTCTTACATAAACCCCTTTCTTGAGGTCTAGATTTTACTTTCTACTGAACTTCTCCAATGGCTTCAATTACCACCTATACTTTGATTATTCACAGATATACAATTCTGGCCCAGACCACTCTCTTGAAGTCCAGACTCATATTTCTAAATCTATACTCAACATCTTCCCTTAGATGTTTCTTAGGCATCTCATACTCAAGAATTTCCAAGTTGAACTGCAATGCCTCCTCCTTCCACTTCCTGAAACCCTCTTGCAGTATTTCCTTCTCTGAAAATCCACCACCCTCCATACACTTATTCAAGCCAGAAAATGAAGAGTCGTCCCTGATTATTCCTTCTTTCTTTCTTCTACTCCATATTTAGGCAGACTCAAAATCTGATTGATTCTATCTCCTTAATATCACACTGCCACAAAAGCACTTTTTTAAAAACAGAAGTCTATTGATTTCTTTTTTCTAGAGGATAAATATGCCAATTCCTTAGCATGCCACCCAGGATCCTATGAGCTTGGTCCTCCTTACCTTTCCAATCTCATCTCATAGCTCTTCCCTGCAAGTATCAACAGACTAATCATACATTTCTACTAAATGTAAGGCAACCTACATATGTCTTGCTAATACCTTTGTACCTATTCATATGTTTTTCCTTTTTCTTCAATTATTCTTTCTTCCATTTCTCTGCGGGATGAATTTCTTTAAATCGTAACTCCTTGTTTTCTCTAAGCAGCATTTGAAACTTTCTCTTCTCTATTCAGATAGAGCCTCATTTTCCTATTATAGTGCACACCACAGAGCAGCAATGAATTGTTTTGCATGACAACCACTAAACTGTGAGCTCCTAAAGTAAGTGACCTGGTTCTGCTTATCTTTAATAAGCTTAGCAGTTAGCTCCTTCAGGGTCTACCTCATATTCTGAGCTGTGGGCTTGCTCTTATCAGGAGGGGCCCCAACCAATGATGGGGCAAAGCAGAGGTAGCCAAGGCCATGTTCTTCTTGGACCATCCCAAGTCAATGGCTAAACAAGATGTGGTCTAAAGGCCTAGCCATTTCTGTCCAACTAGAGACTCCTTAAATGAGCAATGTTTGCTCTAAGTGCCCCACTGGGCTGGCAGAGACTTCTTCTGGTCTGCATCATGGGCTGATGCCTCCACCTACCCAACTCTTTTCATGTGTTACTCCCCACTGAACCTTTTGCACTCTTATTCCTTCTCAGTGTCTGCTTCCTAGAGAATACAACATATACAACTATATTGCATTATCTTAAGAAAATTATAACAGCAAAGAGCAACTTTTAGGACTTAGTGGCAGAACAAGCCTAGCTATACTCATGTTATATTGGCTCTTGGCTTAAGGTCATTGCTTGCTTTATTATTGTTTAAGTAAATCATGGCAATAGCCTTGGTTATTGGCTACTCAGACAGAAAAATTAAGACTGCAATTAAAGGAGGGGAGGAGAAGTTTACACAGAGAGCACCAGGAGTCTTGATTTTGCATCTGCCTGAAGAGAAGTGGTAGAACTCAGTGGAATGATAAGCATCTCACAAAGATCCAATTGGCCTTGTGAGGCATTTGCTGATTAAAAAACCTCAGTCCAAGTTCACTAATTTCTCAATCTTGTCACAAATCCTCATCTGACATTGCTTGCTTAAGAATATAGTCTGAGCAGGGAGGTCTAACAATTCCCAGGCAATTAGGAAGGAGCCCTAAGATTAGATCTTCTTGGAAACATTCAAATCACACCATTACAGAAACTGAATTTGTCTCCTGATTCCTTTACTGAATTCAAAGATGGCCATTTTTAAGTGTATTGTGGGAACCAAGAAGAGTGTACTCTGTGTGTGTGTGTGTGTGTGTGTGTGTGTGTGTGTGTGTGTGTATGAGAGAGAGACAGAGAGAAAGAGAAACAATTAGTGCATGATTTGAAAACAGGAATTTTATATCCTACTGACATTCTGTCCTAAGTCTTTGTCCCTTTGGTCTCACATTTATAGAAATATTTGCCTTTTCTCTGACAGTTGACATTATTCTTCCTGGGGAAGATAAGAATGCCAGGAGAAGGACATGATATTTCTGTTTAAATATTTGAAGAACTAAGAGGAATTAGATTTGTTATAGCAAAAGCTATTATAGCAGCCAAAGGGTAAAAACTGGCCCAATATTTGAAAGCTGAACAGAAAAAATCTTGCATGAACTTTTTGTCAGAATTGTCCAGCGATGCAATGTGTTGCTTTGATAGGTGTGTTCTCTATTGCAAGGAAAAACCAAGCAATTACTTAATGGAAACGACATTAGATGGGATTCAAGTAAAATCTGGAGGATTAGGTTTTAAAGTCTCATATGCCAGAAATTCTATAAATACTGAAGAAACAGGAAGACAAATATGAAAGTATTTTGAGGGACTTTTCCCATTAATTATAAATATAATGTAACAGGAATTACATTACCATAATCAAATGTTAGTTCTGGTTCTCATTTTGTCAGGTATAAAGCTCTGCTGATACCTTTAAAATTGTTTTTCTAATAAAGCCAGCCAAGCATGAAATAACTTCTAGCTGCTTTAGTAAAGACTAATAGAGGAAATTACACTAATGGGAGGCTAATAAAGCAGACTACGATGACCCTAGAAGCACGTCCTTTTCAGACAAGGCTGGTGAATATCGTGCCTGTGTGAAGGGTTTATGTTCTCATTTTCTAAGGGATTTTGGGAAATTTATCAGTAGGGGGCATTGGTGTTCTATCAGCAGGAGAACTTGACTCAGAGAGTAAGTGCTCTTGGTAATTCTGAGCACTTTAAAATGATCAACAAATCAAAGCAGATAGGCAACTATTTTTCTTAGAAAAATCTGCATAGAAATGTCATCTGTTCTAAATGAAACTTAAGGAAGTAAAAGTACACCATGTACATATTTGTTTTTTCCAAGATAAATGAAAGAAGCTGGAGGCTTTAAAAAATTTTTTTTGAGATAAAAAATATCGCAGCAGCTGCAAATTCAGCATTCCCAAGTCCTAGGAATTGAGAAGACAGCTGAATTTGCATCATGGTGAACCAGCATCACTAACGCTTACGGCTCCCAGCTAGCTGTAATGAGAGGGAAATTAAACAGTTCTCTCTGTGTTAGAAACCTCTCTAACAACAAGTATTGGTCTGTTTCTCTCTCGCTTTCCACTGGTACAGGCCAAGGCACACAATCCTGAAAGGAATTGGGGGAAAAAAGGAAAATATGTAGATTTGGAATGCACCGTATATGAGTTAAAAGCTGCCTTTCTTCCCTCAAAAGCACACATAAGCCCTGCAATGTGTCATGGACAGAAAGATTATTAAACACCAATAAAAATAAATGCAATTTTTTCCATATCTACCATGACATAAATGTGAGATGGCAGATATAATTACTTATGAAGTATACTTTATAAAAAATTTTTGTATTCCAGCTTTCTTGTCCTCTATCCTCAAAAATACTTTTAGCTTTATGTCTTAGAATTCTAGGACTTTAAATTTGAGATCTTAAGGAATAACACAAAGGAAGGATACATCAAAACACACATACATACACCTATAGATTTCTCTGATTCGGTTCCATTTGAAGCATGAGAAGACTGCCTAATTCCCACCCATCCTTAATGATCATCCAGATTTTTATCTTCATTCACTGAACACATATCCACGAAGCCCCTTCTAGGTAAGTGGCAGACATGAGCTAGGTACTGGTACTCCTCTATAAAATTCGCCTTGACCCCTGGGGCCATACTCTGAATTCCTGGAACGTGAGCTTCTAATTGGTTCTATTTTTCTCAACTTAATAGGCTCTTATAGTATTTCTCCCGAGTGCTGCCTACAGTAACAGGAAGGAAAATAGCACTACTCTATTTACAGCAAGTGAATCAACAGTGAGAAAAGTTCACTTAAAAAATAGTGTACACTTGGATGTTTCTCTAAAATATGGGTTTTATTATTGTGGTGACATAAATAAACCTTAACCTTCTCAGAGGCAAGAATTCCCTGAGTAATAAACTCAAGAAATTTTGACTTTTGTAGTGACATTTTCAAACCAGTTGAACAAATCTGGGAAAAAATTCTCCAGAATCATTTTTCAATTGCAAAGAATTTTGGTTAGACCAAAGCAATCAAAAGCATGATCAAGTAAGACATTTTTAAAAACAATGCGGAATCTCCCACAAGGTCTTTTTCAGAAGTACCTGGGAAAATGAAACTCTTGCAATGGGAGAAATTTGGCTAAATCTCTGTTTCATATATATATGGCTTAACCTTTTGGGGGGCAGAAAGAAACCAAAACTACCAAAAGAGGTTCAATTTATAGCCAGGAGACTGTAGGCTAAAGATGGCTCCCAAGCAAACCATTGCCCTCTTTCAACAAGTGTTCTTTATTAGGGCACCATTTTCTGCCCTTCTCCTAATGGCCATGACAGTGAAAGGATAGGACATCAGGGTTGTAGGGAGAGATGTAGTGAAAGCTTTCCTGAAGAAAAAGCTCTGGCCTTGGAGTTGGACAGTTCCATTCCCTGCTCTGCTGCTAACCAGCTGTGTGAACTAGGGAATGTGACTCAACCTCATGTAGCCTCAGTAAAATGGAGAAAACAATCCCTAATATAACAGAGGAAAAAACCCAATGCATGAAAAGCAACAGCTTCCTGCCAAGGAAAATTCTAGCCTTTAACAGCTAGGTCTCTTTCCTATTCGTCCTTTTCATTAAATAGATTCAGAATTAGTTAGAAGGCAGAGAGTATAGCAGAATTTACACTGAAAATTCAGAACAAAGAGTGACTAATTAAAAAAAGAAAACTCCTTAAAAAACATGCCTAAGAAAGAGTGGTGTTTTTGTTTTGTTTTGTTTTTGAATTACCAGCCTTTGTGTTTGGTGGTGCTGACTTTTAAGGGAGCTGGTAAATAGCACCCAATCTTACCCACCAAGTGTTTCGAATCAATTAAGAGAGAGAGAGAGAAGGTGTAAGAGAGATCAAGATAGTCCCTCACAGTCCCTTCTAGAAGCTGGGTTAGAGGATGTGGCTGAGATGGATCTCCCAATACTGAACCACAGAATTAGATGGACTGACTTAGTCATAGACAGTGCTAGAAGACCACAGGCCCTCCCCACACAGTAGGAACAGACTAGAACACATGTTTCCTGTGGTACCTGGCTCGCAAGAGGAAGGAAGGAGGAAGGAGCTTAGCCATGCATGCCCAGTTCTTCCAAATTTGCCAGTGATGAAACTTATTCCATCCCAGGGATGGGGGAACTGAAGGGGTGGAGAGAGGCCAGGGTTTGTACCCTCATTGATCTCTCTCCATACGGAAGGAAATACTAGGAGTGGGAAATGTGCTTCTGAGAGCATAAATCATATCAATTTATTCTTCTTCCATGGAATGAATTGGATTTTACAATAACGAAATTTATTATAAGTAACAGAACTCTGCATCCATATCCTTAATGTTTAAACAGAATACAATTCATCACCCTGATGAATACATTCTGGTTTTATTCTGGAAGAGCTTGACTTGAGACATGGTATGTCTGGATTTTCCTTTCCTTCATTAAACCTTTTACTGCATTTACTTTCCAGAGATGACTGGATGGTTTCCAGGGGAGGGGGGTGGAGAAGCAGGTAGACATCTGTAATGATCTCTGACAGTGTGACACGGAGCGCTGGTTTTTACAGCAGCAACCAAAATTACAGTAATTAGAGAAAATATCCACATCTTTATAAGCAGAGTGTTAACTGATTCAAAAGGGACTAATGAAAACGTACAAGAGGAAGTGTACTTTTGCCACTGAGTATTAAACATTAATTAAAGTCAGAAGGCAATAGTCAAATTGCCTCTCCACTTCAGTCACTTGGCAAGGCACAGAAACTGGAGAGGCTTTAGAATCTGCTGACTTTGCTGACCGTGACCCTCCAAATGGGTTCTCTAAATTTATGGTCAGTTTTGATGCTGGATGCTGCTGCCTGTTAAAGATTTTGGTAAGATCTTGTTGCACAAACTGGGAAATGAGAGCTTGCAAATGCACAGCATTTTAGATTTAGCCATCTTATTTTGAGAAAGTATTTTTAAATTCCCTTTTTATTATAAAGATAAGTAAAGGAAACCATATGTGAAATACAGTAAGATCACAATTACAAAGTAAAAGATGCATAGAAAATATAGAAAGGACGTACATCAAATTATTGGTGGTGAATTTCTTTGAATGACTGAACAATGCACGATTTTTTCTTCTTTTTCTTTTCTGCATTTTACATGCATTGCTTTTATAAGTGGAAAAAATGAAATAAGTTTTAACTTCTAAAGGTCTACATATTCTCAGGGAAGAGCTAATCAGTGTTTCCCCCAAACTGGCTATAAGGTACTTAGGAGAACTAGCTTTTGTTTCTGTTTCTAAGATCTTGGGGATGTGGCAAATTTGATGAACTGGGAAATAAACACAAATAACATATGAATCTTACACTGTACTTTTTTTTGACTGAATGATTACAGACACACTTTATTTTCCTTTCAATATAAAATTATGCTTAAGAATTAATGTATCATTGTGGCTTTGATCCAGTAACAAACAAGACAAACTTCTGGAAGCAGACCTAATCATTTTTTTCATTCTGAGTTAAGAACTGACTGATTTTGACAGCACAGGTCATGGAAATGGCCAATTTGGTCATACAAATCTCCTTGGGGGCTGCAGCTCAAAACACTTTATATTGATTCCTAGGTAAGTAATACAGTGACTTGCGGAGACGGATTTTTCCTCGTGCTTTGTATTTCAGCTCACGTATTTTGTATTTTATCCCCTGCAAATTTCCATTAACTTTCTGATGTCCCTCCCCAGCCAACTCACTGTCCCCAAAAGTTACTTGCTACCCTGTCCAGTCACCTTCTACGTCTCCACTGAATTGACTATTTTACTCTTTTAAATTATGACTTCCCAGTTCCTGTGTAGCATTTATGGTGAACTTAATTGGTTCTGCTTCTAAATAATCTCATCTCCCCCAATATATCAAATCCCCATGGTCCCACTGGAATCTACTGTCAACTTCAACCTCTGTCCAGCTTCTCTTCTTCTTTTGTGTTTAAATTCACTGACTAAATAGACGTTATTTACCCTTTCTACTTCTTTATTTTGTATCTTCTCCACCCCATTCCCTGACATGTTTTATATACTTATTCTTTCTTGACAGCATCATTTTTTTTAACACTGCACTTTTAAGTATGATATAGTCTCATCAAACCTCTGAGGGAAATATCACATCCACTTACAGATGAAGAAATGGAAATAACTAAGACCCAAATAAAGGATTTGAACCTAACCCCTTGCTTTCAAAACCCTGCATTTATATCACTGTACCCCTAATGTGAGTGCCTGGCGTGGGTTGGCATTTGTACCAGACCTCAGGCAGGCAGGCTCATGTTAGCCTGGAAGGGGCCCCTACAGTGGGTATGAGGGTAAGAGAATTTGCAACATGATTTTTCCACCATTTAGATTGGTTTTGCCTACATCCCCTAATAAGCTGTGAGCTCCTTGGTGGAGAACACATGCGGGCACATGCGCGCACGCACACTTCCTCCTAGCACAAAGTGCCCCAAACATACTAGACACTCCCCTTGAATTGACCTAAGTTGAAAGCAAAAACAACAACAGAATTAAAAATCTGGAAACCTCACACCTTCTAAATAACTTTGGGCTCTCCTGTTTTCGTTATGTCAAATGAAGAATGCATAGGTTTGGGGGGTTTTGTTTTGCTTTACTTTTTTTTAAAATTTCACAATGAAACTATGTGTGGCCTGAGCTGTTGACCCACAATTTGCTCTGAAACTCTTCTGAGGGAAAATGCTACAGGAAAGCCACAGCTCAAACTGCAGCAGTAGACAGATGTACTGATGGTCTCCTAGTGCCTGTGTTCCTGCTGGTTCCTGGGGATACACTGAAGAATACGGCGCAGATACTACACGTAATGAGCTCACAGTCTAGCAGAGGAGAGAGTCCTATACATGAATAATTACAATGCAGAGGGTCACATGCAATTACAGATGCATTTCCAAGAGACGGTAGAGCCCAGAGGAGGGTGAGTCTGGTCAGGAAAGACTTTACAGTGCAGACAAAGCCTGTACCACACCATAAACCTTTCCAGAACAAATCATTAGTCTTGAAGTTGGGCCTTTTTATACACTTAAAAAATGTTGCTAGGATTCCAGTTGTTGAGGCAAATTTAATACTCATGCTTTGATATAATTTTTAACACAAATGTAGCAGGTAAAAATCTTGCCTATAAACTAGGGTGTTAAAAAATCCCATTTCTTTGTTTTGTAAAGTCAATTTATATCTGAGTTTGAGCCACGATCACACTGAGCCACAGGAAATTTATTCTTTCATAACTATTGGAACTCTCCCACTGGATCTTACCAGCGCATCCAAGAGGCCCTCGGGCTGTTGATCTACACTGGGCAGCCCTGAAGCCCTCGGTATCCAGCTCACACAGTTCCTTCAAGTGCCAATGGCTCGGCTGCTTCTGTGCCACAGTTAGGGCACAGGTGTCTTTGCTAGGGCTTGGAGCCCCAGGGCTCAAGGTCCAGCCTCCTTGGGGGCCCCATGTGGTCATCACCTTTGAGGTCTTGTCACCTCACATAAGTTCTGCCACCCAGTAGGACATATGTCCCATTAATTGAAAGACCCACCTATTTTGTTCCTCTTTTCTAGCCTTGGGGAATATCCTCCTTCTCTCTCTCTCCTGGCCTTCAAAGACACCCCCTTTCTCCCCCTGGCCCTCCAGGTCTCCTAGCATAACCACTTTAAGGAGTATAAGCTTTGATAAAAGACATGAAAAGCCAGGACGTTGAAGTAGCTTCAGCTGTTCTTCCTGGCATATATCCCTGTGATTAAAAAAGCACACTGAGCCCCTGGCTACTTGCTTGGTGTTGAAATGGAACGGGGTGGGTGAGGGAAGAAATAAACACGTATGCACGCATGCACACATTAATATCCAGAATATTGTTCTGCCACATAAGCAACATGTTGTCCAGGAAATTCACCTTTAGGCAAAGCTACCACGACACCTGCCCAGAGTGCAAGTGGTTGAACCTCAGGACAGAGTAAATACAGGAACTGAGATTATAAAAGATGAAAAGAAGCCATGGGCTCTTTGGTCCTGTAGAAAGAACAGTGAACTGGGAGTCAGGAGACATGAGGTTGGGTCTTAGTTCTCTGATTAAATTTACTGCGACTCTGGACAAGTGGCTTTAATCTCTCTGTGCCTCAGTTTCCCCAGCTGCAAAATAAGTGGTATTGATGGATTGATCCTAAAGGCCTTCCAAGTCCCAAAATTTGTATCTGGTTTGGTGTAACAGGAGTAGATCTATTATTTTTTACAAAAGCATATCAATAATCACCAAATCATTGTCTCTCATATTTGGTACTTTCGAGTTATATTGTTTGGCTAGACAGGCACAGGGGACAATGGGGGAGTGATGCTAAGTGGGGGTGTATGAACCCTCCGAAGGCAAATGTAGCACAGAAGTAAGCATGGGGTGTGACAGGTAGTGTCAGAAGTATCTCACTCCCACTGACTGCTCTGGGCCTTTCTATTATTGCTCATTCCCAGCTATCTTCACTGCATACTTCTTCTTCATGTTCATCTGTACAGGCAAATTTTGCAATTGGAATGAGAAGTTCTGGAAATCTGGGAGTTTATGGGTGAATCCTTGTATGGTAGTGGTCTGGCTCTTACTCTGGGTGAGCTGTGTGGGACCAGAATGAGCCCATCAGCTTGCACAGCGAGGTGAGGCACGGCCCTTGTTAAATCTGTCTGTGGTGCCTTCTATTTTCAGGAAGCTGTGGTGTGAGCAATGACAATATTTCATTCCACAAATGGCCCGTAAGAAACATTAAAGATGTCGTGTGCTCTAAAAGAATTGGTTTAATGATTCTTTTCACTTAAGGAGGAATTACCGGTAAAATTCATTCCTCAGATGACTCCAAATGACAGATTCCTGAACAGGCACAAATTCAGGCCCAATATGCTAACATAGTCTTTACACCTGCCAATCTTCTACATGGTGTCTATAAGCGCCAACCCTAGGCCAGTTACAGGCACTTGGAAAGAGCACATTACATTTTCTCTCCCAAGTAAAACTGCCACCAGGATGCCTTCTTTAAAAGGAAGAACTAAAACATACTCCCTCAAACACTTAATGACAGAGGCCTGAACATCAGTAACTTTAGGTTCAATAAGAAGGGGGAAAAATCAATCACCAAAATGGAAACTTTTAATTATGTTCCCTATTATGAACTGAAATGAGTGTTCAAAATTCAATAGTGAATTGTATCTTTTTGGATACGGCCACGGAATCCTCACTATTTTCCTGGCAGAACATTTTTAACCATTGTTAGTGTGCAATCATCAACAACAGCAAAGACACCACTGGATTTCTAGAGAAAATTCTCTTTGCAGAATCTTTCCATTTTACTCAGCTTCTTACATTGTCAACTGTCAGAGGCTAAAGCACAATGGAATCTTTTTATTAGTCCTCACAAAAGCTCTTCTAGGGAGGTGAGAGAATTTGTTATTCCGCCTTTATAAAATGGGGGTGATTTAGACCCAGATATCAAGCGAGCGGTTCCAACACATTAATAGGACCAGGAGAGGAATTCAGACAGTGGTTGCATTTTGTTACACAACTTGCTGAAAATTTTTAAAAATACAGTCTAAAAACTGACTATTTGGTTTCTACAATGAAGAAGTACTAGTTTGACTAGATACATTTAGACATTATATGTTTCACATATAATTTTCTTTAAATTGATGGAACTAATTGGGTGTTTTATTTTACACTAGAATGTCATTTCATCATTTCCCAGAGGAGCTCGTTACCTCAAAATATAGCATAATTTTCCCAAACCATGTCTTAAACGCATTCCCTGATGCTCTCAGGTTGCAGGTCAGGCGGAAAATAGTCTGTGGCCTCCTTATACCACCACTAGTCTGGATGGACAACCCAAAGGCTGAAGGCCCTGTGCTTTACTTAGAACTTATCATCATAGCGCCTTATTGGCTGCGGGTGAATTAGTGAAAGGATTTAATTCTCATTGGGAGGGGATGTCTCAGAATATGATGAATGGTCTCATGAAGGTTCTAGAAGTTCTATTTTCTGGATGTCGTGACCAGCCTATTATATACCAGGTAACACGATCCCACGCAAATTCAGGAGAGACTTGCCCCCAGTAGCTGGCATCCTCCATAGCTGTTGGCTTTTATATTGTTCTAGTACTTGTCATTCTGAGAATATCTCAGATGTTTCAGAGGCAGAAACATGGTGTTCTCTTCAAGGACCACGGCTTTTAAACCTTGGATGGTAGTGAAATGTTGTTTGCAGACACAATCTTACACAGGGCTCCAGTATTAGAAGCACTGCAGTGCAGGCGCCTGGGAGAAGGGGCGGAGGGAGGAAACACACAGGCTTCCGCCTGCCCACACCCGTTGCCATCTTTGAGACTCTCTCTGAAGCCTAGTTCTCTGCAGAACCTAATTTGAGGGCTCTTGCTCTAGGCTACCTACAGAACAAGCCAAATCACACACAATTGCCCATATTCTCTGAGATCTGTAATGGAGAAACTGCTATTCATGTTGGTGCCATCCTACTGCATATTATGGATCATGGGCAAAGGAATGAGTTTAACTCACAATCCTTCAAAAGTTTACGTAAGTTTAGGGTGCAGGTATAAAGTATATGGAGACTGAGTTGGATAATGGCTGGTTTGTTGCATTTTGATGTAGCTAAAAGCCATATTCTTGCCGGAGCTGAAAAAATCCCCCTAATACCCTATTAGATGAAGCGCGCACAAATTTTATGGCTACGTTGGCTTCTCAAGGTAACCCCGGAATGAGCAAATGCTCTTTCTGTTTGTTCTATTCCAGATTGCAGAGGCTGAATGGTAGCAGAACCCATTCTCATGTTTATTGGTGTACTATCTTTCTCTAACAGCAATTCCCTGAGGGCATCCCAACCTGGGGGCACAGCTGAAATACTGCCTAATGGGACTGTCATAGATGCTGCTGGCCTGCCCCCTTTCTCAAGTGCTGCTTTGGTTACCACATCACTGCAAGGTGGCCCCAGCTGCGGCTAATTTCTCTGGGGACTTGATGTCGCTGCCTAAAGAAGTCATGCACTACACCTCTGCTGAAGAAATTGCTCCCCATTGCTGTAGATGCTCTTGTTATTATATGTTGATGCTGATTTCCTAGGCACTGTCTGCACCACTAGGATGGCTAAGGATTCTCTCATTACACCAGGCTTTTATCTTTCCTACTTTCTTTCTCTCTTCCATTCATTTATTCCTAGGGAAAAGGGGAAACACTTTGCATTCACTCTTATGCAAGCCATGTTGAGCATAGTTCTTGATAAATAATAGATTTTCAGTAAATATATATTCATTGATTGATCTTCTTCTGGAGGGTTCACTTTTGTTGATAAAAAGCACAGGCTTTAGAATGAAAAACATGTTAGTTTGAATCCATGTTCTGCTTCTTATAGGTGGTATGACTTTGGGCAAGATACTTCACCTCTCTGAGCTTCCATTTCTGCCTCTTTAAAGTATAATAACAATACTCACCTCCCAGGGTGGCTATAGGAAGATATGACACAGTGTATGTGATTTCCCTGGTATACAGTAGGTGCCCAAGAACAGTAAGTCCCTTTCCTTTGCACTCAAAGAATGAAGTGCTACCCTACTTGCAGTGAGGACAGTCTGGCACTGAAGTCCAGATGACTGAGAGAGCTTCTGCTTGAAGGATAGGGACTGATGGGGAGGTCTCTCCAAGAGGCAGTGGGCTGGCCGCTAACCTAGCCCTGTCCTAGGCTAAGATCTCCTCCACGGGTGTTGGTTCACCACACTGGTCTACTGGCTATACCTGGGCACTTGTCAAGGAGTTTCCAGCAATGCCAGGTAAAGCATACAGCTCTATGATAAAAGCTGTGTGATAGAAAGAGGTGGGTTGTTAAATAAGGGAAACTGCCAACTGTAGGAGGCAGATTAACGGAATTGGCATAGAAGCATATTATTTGGCTCTCCCTAGCATCCATTCTCCCACCTTCTAGGATCATATTCCTAACTTATCTTGAGAAACCACTTCTCTTCAATTTTGATCTATGATTTGAAGGCAACTGACTCTACCCATAGTCCAGAGTTGAGCCTTGATTAGCTAAAGCAAATCACACATCTGACCCTCTGGCTGCAATGATTGGTTCAGGCATGAGCCTATGACTCAATGAGAGTCAAATAACATATTGTCTGGGGCTTAAGAGAAAAAGGAGTTGACTCTCTCTCTTTTGTGGGGCTACCACAAAAGAGTCTTTCTTTTTTTGGATGGTATAATGTGAAGCTGTTAGGCTTGAACTACTACTATAAAGGGAGAGCCTAGATCTGCTGGCCCACAGTGTGAATCCTGAGGATGAAGTTGGCATTAAGAAAGGCAACCGAAAGATGGAGGGGAAAAAGTCCTTGCTGAAAGTCTTTGAACCCCTGGATGAAGCCTTACCTGAAGCCAGAGCTATAGCTGGACTTTCCAGTTATGTGAACCAATCAGTATGAAATCTGTTTTACAAAGCTTCAGCTGAGAGACCCAATATGCTTGTGGAAAGGAAAACTCTGTGAATCTAACTACCCTCAAAGATAAATTACTTACCATTTAATTAGGAGGCAGAATTTTAAGAAAATTATTTGTTCAAAAGGATATTTTGTACTTTAATAATGCAATGCCAGCTGAACTGATATAGCTCTTTGATGTTTTTCTTTGCTGCTTTACTGCTCCATATGCAATATGTATATTGTTATGAACTGAAGGTTTGTGTCCCTCCTAAATTCATATGTTGAAATCCTAACCCCCAAATATGATGGTATTAGGAGGTAGGGCCTTTGGAAGGTGATTAGGTCAAGAGGATGGAGCCCTCCTGAATGGGATTAGTGACCTTATAAAAAAGACCCCCGAGTTCTTTCGCTTCTTCTGCCATGTGAGGACACAGGGAGAAGACAGGCCATCTACGAACCAGGAAGTGGACCCCTCAGACACCAAACCTGCCAGCGCCTTGATCGTGGACTTCCCAGTCCCAAGAAGTGTGAGAATGAATGTTTTTTGTTTAAGTCACCCAGTCTGTGGTATTTTTGTCATAGCAGCCCAAACTAAGAACTATATGGTTAAATACTACTCTGGTTTGCACTGTCAAGTAGTAGAAAAAAAGATAAGAGCTGTAGTTAGAGGATCTATATTCAAATCCAGATATTACCATTTATTAACTGTGTAACATTTCGAAAACAGAACCTCAATTTCCTCACTTGAAAAATAGATTTAATAATAACTCCCTTTTAAATTACAAATGAATAACGATACTTAAATCACTGTGCTCATTTAAATGGCAGTTTTTACATAAGAGTAACGAGGAGGTTGTACAAAAGCACAATGTGGAAGAGTGGTTCTTAAATAGGAGCTGTTTTGCCCCCAGTGGACATTTGGCAATGTCTAGAAACCTTTTTGGCTGTCACAACTGGGGGGGTGCTGCAGTTGGCATTTGGGGGGTAGAGGCCAGAGATGCTGCTAAACGTCCTACAATTCACAGCACAGAACCCACAGCAAAAAATCATCCAGTCCAGAAAGTCATGAGTGCCAAGTTTAGGGAACTCAGATCTGCAAGACATGTCCATTGATGTCAGTGGAGCGCTCAAATCGGAGTTGCATTATTTCTGCCTAAACACTAAGGGGAAATGAAGGAGGGAAAAATGGCACAATGAGCAAGTACATGAGATGGTAGAACCAAGAGGGAAAATGGAGGGATTCCCCACCCCTGTGCCAAGGCAGGGAGATGAGAGCTCAGCTGAGGATATGTGGAGATTATGGAGCACAGGAGAGTGCAAACTTGAGTGCCCAGCTAGGGCTCCTGACAGTGCTACAGTCAGAGGATAAATGTCCCTCCCAGTGGGTACGGGGCATGACACAGCTCTAGACTGGAGTGCTCCCCGCATCTGTAAGTATTGTGAGGTGGAGCACAGTGAAAGTGAGAAATTGGAGTCAGGAGGAATAGGATATCTTAATTTCATTAACCAGCTACTGACCTCTAGATTCTATATTGTTTTATACTCCTAAAACATGATATGATATCATATTATACTGTATTATGTTGTATTATATTATGTGTGTGCATATGCTGAGGGTGTTTGCAAATTCTCGCATGGTGGGGAAACAAAACACTGCCTACTTCAGTCTAACAGATATTCCCAGGTGTAACTCAGAGAAGAAGATGGGACAGTCCTATAAATCATAATCTGGCTCTTTGTGGCAACGATAATCACCATGAGGTTGCAAAATATGTCTAGATTTCTGCATCGAATGCTTCTTTTCTCATGAAGGTTCTTGGCACCAAATGGCTGGAGTGAATTCAGTGATGTGTACCGAACCCCCCAGACCTGGGCAGAGCTGCTGAGAGTAACCCACTGGGAACTCCTCCAGACCATCCAGCTATGTGGTATCTGGAAGCCCCATTCACCTACAGTGAGAGGTGAGGTCAAGGACAAGGACCAAGCATGAATAGCAAAGCTTCCTGGCAGTACTGCAACGCTGTGGTTCTCTACCCCTTTCACGATGGGGGAGAAGCTGGGTGGAGGGGACTGTTCACGACGTGACTGGTTTAATAATCACGCTTTTCTCTGCTCCTCTGCTGACTTAATCAGCTTTCTAAATAGGACACATAGATGTTTGCATGTGTGTGTATCCGGTGGCAGCTTTAATTATCATCACCCATTACCCTTCCCTTTGCTCATTCTAATTGTCTTTGTAACTTTCCTTAGCAACTTATGTTAAGACATTTCAACACTTCTTTTCTCTTTTCTATTGGTGAAATCTTTTAAGAGTCTTTTTATTATCCTTGCTTTAATAGTTTTAGTTTGCTACCTGCTGAGATTGCTGTAGTTTTAATCATTACATTTTAAAAGACAGCTGTTACAAGATTCTTTAACTGCACAAATAACACCATAACAACTGAACTAAGAATGAAATAAACTTTTAATTTCCCATGCTTTGCTAATAATAATAATAGCTAACATTTGAAAGCTTACCACGTGCACTGTGTTATACCATATATATTTTTTCACTTAAGCCTCGGAACATTCTTATGAGATAGGAAGTATAATGTTATTTACATCTATTTTGCAGAAATGAAAATTGAGTCTTAGAGAAGTTAAGTGACTTGCCCATGGTCATGCCAGATGATGTCTTTTGTCCTGCCAAACTGGACAGGGCCAGGACTCCAGCTCAGGACTAGACTGACGCCAGAGTTGGAACTCAAAGATTGTGCTTCTGGTTGCTTCTTCATTTCTTCCCAGCATTCATCATTATGCATACATCATTTTTACATTTCTGCAAACATGGCATTGACAGACTTCGTCTGCTCTTTTCACTAAACAGAATACTGAAATACTTTCCAAGTTGCTATATTATATTCACAAGGTGGGTTATTTTTATTGTTAGTGTATTCTTTCATAAAATCTATAGATGACACTTGTCTTGAGCATGCTTGCACTGTAGCATATTTATATAGTTTTCAGTTTTTCATCTTTTAACAATAAATCTCTAGTGAACATCTTCATGCATGTATTTTCTAATTTTGACCTATTTCTTGGGATAAATTCCTAGGAGTGAAGATACTGAGTGAAATGGTAGGTGCATTTTTATAAATCTTTCAACATTTTCTTCAAAAACTTTTCCAAGTTATGCCCATGTGAGAGTTTCTTGAGGCCTCTCAGTTTATCATGATATTATCAGTATAGAAATTCATCATTATTTTAAGTTTGCATTAATTCGACAGCTGTCTTCTGTTAATAGGCATTTTTTATTAAATTATTGAGGTAGGACATTGATTTATATATGGTTCTTTTTTTACCAATTTCTATAAGCTTTCTGTATAGTACAGACAAGGGCAAACTATGGCTCATGGGCCAAATCTGGCCTACTGCCTGTTCTTATAAATAAAGTTTTATTGGAACACAGCCACAGTCACTCATTTATGTATTGTCTACGGCTGCTTTCATGCTACAACTGCAGAGTTGAGTAGTTTCAACAGAGACCCTGAAGCCCGCAAATAGAACCAACTACGTAATTTGCAGGGTTCAGTAAAAAATGAAAATATGGAGTTCTTTGTCAAAAGATCAAGAATTTCAAAATGGCAACAACAGAGCATTAAAGCAAGTGAAGGTCACATGTCCATAGCTGACACTGCCCACAAAGCCTAAAACATTATCTAGCCCTTTACTGAAAAAGTTTGCTGACCCTTGCCTAAATGCTATAACAGGTTCAAATACTTTTCCTTGTCTGTAATTTTCATTTTTTAAAAAAAATTATGTCATTTATGTCAAAACATTGAGGTTTGTCTTTATATGCAATAGAATCTTTAGATACTTTCCTTCAACAATCACTGCCCTAAAGATCAGATGGTTAAATCTAATTTCTACAAGTTTCTTTTAATGCTATGATTTCTTATATTTAATTCTATTCATAACATTAATTTTTAAAAAAATTTTTTTAATTGCAGTAACATTGGATTATAACATTATATAGCTTTCAGATGTACATCATAATATATTTCGAATTCTGTGTAGATTACATCATGTTCACCACCCAAAAACTAATTATAGTCCATCGCTTCACATGTGAGCCTAATCACCCCTTTTGCCCTCCTCCCTTCCCCTATGGTAATCACCAATCCAATCTCCATTGCTATGTGCCTGTTTGTCATTGTTTTTATGTTCTACTTATGAGTGAGATCATACGGTATTTGACTTTCTCCCTCTGACTTATTTCACTCAGCATAATACCCTCAAGGACCATCCATGTTGTCACAAATGGCCAGATTTCATAACTTCTTACAGCTGAGTAGTATTCTGTTGTGTATAAATACCACATCTTCTTTATCCATTCATCCCTTGATGGGCACCTAGGTTGCTTCCAAGTCTTGGCTGTTGTGTATAATGCTGCAATGAACATAGCGGTGCATGTATCTTTATGCCTTTGCATTTTCAAGTTCTTTGGATAAATACCCAGTCGTGGGATGGCTGAATCATATGGTAGATCTATTCCTAATTTTCAGAGGATACTCCATACTCCTTTCCATAGTGGCTGCACCAGTTTACACTCCCACCAGCAGTGTACAAGGGTTCCCTTCTCTCCACATCCTCTCCAACACTTGTTGTTTCCTGTCTTGTTAATTATAGCCATTCTGACCAGAGTGAGGCAATATCTCATTGTAGTTTTGATTTGCATTTCCCTGATAGCTAATGATGTTGAGCATCTTTTCATATGCCTGTTGGCCATCCATATATCTTCTTTGGAGAAACCTCTGTTCAGATCTTTTGCCCATTTTTTAATTGGGTTGTTGGTTTTTTTGTTGTTGAGCTGTATGAGTTCTTTGTATATTTTGGATTTAACCCTTATGTGATATATGGTTTGCAAACATCTTCTCCCAGTTGTTAGGTTGTATTTTCGTTTTTTTGATGGTTTCCTTTGCTGTGCAGAAGATTTTTAGTTTGCTGTAGTCCCATTTGTTCATTTTTTTCTTTTGTTTCCCTTGCCGGGTCAGACATGGGACTTGAAAATATGCTGCTAAGACCAATGTCAAAGAGTGTACTGCCTATTTTCTTCTGGAAGTTTCATGGTTTCTGGTCTTACATTCAAGTCTTTAATCCATTTTGAGTTGATTTTTGTGCATGGTGTAAGGGAATGGTCCACTTTCATTCTTTTGCATGTGGCTGTCCAGTCTTTGCAACACCGTTTATTGAAGAGACTCTCCTTTCTCCATCGTATGCTCTTGGCTCCCTTGTCGAATATTAGCTGTCCATAAATGTGTAGGTTTATTTCTGGGCTCTTGATTCTCTTCCATTGGTCTGTGTGTCTGTTTTTGTGCCAGTACCATGCTGTTTTGGTTACTATGGCTTTGTAGTATATTTTGAAGTTAGGGAGTGTGATACCTCCACCTTTGTTCTTCTTTCTCAGGAATCCTTTGGCTATTCGGGGTCTTTTGTTGTTCCACGTAAATTTTAGGATTCTTTGTTCTATTTCTGTGAAAAATGTTATTGGAACTTTGAGGGGGATTGTGTTGAATCTATAGATTGCTTTAGGAAGTATGGACATTTTAAACGATGTTAATTCTTCCAATCCAAGAGCACGGAATATCTTTCCATTTCTTTGTGTCTTCTTCGATTTCTTTCAACAATGTTTTATAGTTTTCAGTGTACAGATCCTTCACTTCTTTGGTTAAGTTTATTCCTAGGTATTTTATTCTTTTTGTTGCAATTGTAAATGGGATTGTATTGTTAATTTCTCTTTCTGCTACTTCGTTGTTAGTGTATAGAAACACAACCAATTTTTGTATGTTGATTTTGTATCCCCACAACTTGACTGTATTCCTTTATTGTTTCTAAAAGTTTTTTAGTGGATTCTTTAGGGTTTTCTAGATATAAAATCATGTCATCTGCAAAGAGTGACAGTTTCACTTTTTCTTTCCCAATATGGATCCCTTTTATTTCTTCTTCTTGCCTGATTGCTCTGGCTAGGACTTCCAATACTATTTTAAATAAGAGTGGTGACAGTGGACATCCTTGTCTGGTTCCTGTTCTTAGAGGGATAGCTTTCAGTTTTTCTCCATTGAGAATGATATTTGCTGTGGGTTTGGCATATATGGCCTTTATTATGTTGAGGTATTTTCCTTCTATACCCATTTTATTGAGAGTTTTTTTTTTATCATAAATGGATGCTGTGTCTTGTCAAATGCTTCCTCTGCACCTATTGAGATGATCATGTGGTTTTTATTCTTCATTTTGTTAATGTGGTGTATCATGTTGATAGATTTGTGGAGGTTGAACCATCTCTTCATCCCCGGATTGAAACCCACTTGATCATGATGTATGATCTTTTTAATGCATTGTTGTATTCAATTTTCTAGAATTTTGTTGAGGATTTTTGCATTGATGTTCATCAGTGATATTGGCCTGTAATTTTCTTTTTTTGTGTTGTCCTTGTCTGGTTTTGATATTAGGATAATGTTGGCTTCGTAGAATGAGTTAGGAAGCCTCCCCTCCTCTTCAATGTTTTGGAAGAGTTTGAGAAAGACAGGTATTAAGTCTTTGAATGTTTGGTAGAATTCACCAGGGAAGCCATCCTGTCCTGGACTTTTATTTTTGGGAGGTTTTTGATTGCTGTTTCAATCTCCTTACTGGTGATTGGTCTATTCAAATTCTCTACTTCTTCTTGGTCCATTTTTGGAAGGTCGTATGTTTCTAAGAATTTATCCATTTCCTCTAGATTATCCAATTTGTTGGCATACAGCTTTTCATAGTATTCTCTTATTATCTTTTGTATTTCTGAGGTGTCCACTGTAATCTCTCCTCTTTCATTTCTGATTTTATTTATTTGAGCCTTCTCTCTTTTTTTCATGGTGAGTCTAGCAAAGGGTTTGTCGATTTTGTTTATCTTTTCAAAGAACCAGCTCTTGGTATCATTGATTTTCTCTATTGTTTTTTTAGTCTCTATTTCGTTTATTTCTGCTCTGATTTTTATTATTTCCTTCCTTCTGCTGATTTGCAGCTTTGCTTGTTCTTTGTTTTCCAGTACCTTTATATGCACTCTTTAGACTGTGTATTTGGGATTTTTCTTCTTTGTTGAGGTAGGCCTGAATTGCTATAAACTTCCCTCTTAGAACCTCTTTTGCCATATCCCACAGATTTTGGCATGTCATATTTTCATTTTTGTTTGTCTGCAGGAATTCTTTGATTTCTCCTTTGATTTCTTCATTGACCCAGTCGCTGTTCAGTAGCATTTTGTTTAATCTCCACATTTCTGTGGCTTTTCTGGTTTTCTTCCTGTAGTTGATTTCTAGATTCACACCTTTGTGGTCAGAAAAGATGCATGGTATTATTTCGATCTTCTTAAATTTACTGAGACTTGTTTTGTGGCCTAATATGTGATCAATCCTGGAGAATGTTCCACGTGCATTTGAAAAGAATGTGTATTCTGTGGTTTTTGGATGGAATGTTCTATCTTTACCTACTAAGTCCATCTGATCTAATGTGTCCTTTAAGGCCAGTGTTTCCTTATTGATCGTCTGTTTGGATGATCTATTCATTGATGTAAGTGGAGTGTTAAAGTCCCCTACTATTATTGTGTTACTGTCTATTTCTCCTTTTATGTCTGTTAATAGTTGCTTTATATATTTAGGTGCTCCTATGTTGGGTGCATAGATATTTACAAGTGTTATATTTTCTTGTTGGATTGTTCCCTTTATCATTACATAGTGCCCATCTTTCTCTCTTGTTACAGTTTTTGTTTTAAAGTCTATTTTGTCTAATATAAGTATTAATACCTCCACTTTCTTTTCTTTTCCATTTGCAGGGAATATATTTTTCCATCCTTTCACTTTCAGTTTGTGAGTGTCTTTAGCTCTGAAGTGTGTCTCTTATATGCAGCATATATATGGGTTTGTTTTTTTATCCAGTTGGCCACTGTATGGCATTTGATTGGAGCATTTAGTCCATTGACATTTAAAGTAGTTATTGATAAATCATAACATTAATTTTAATGAGTAGAATGAAATCTGGTTATAGCTAATCTATTTAAAAATTGAGTCACCAATCCAATTATAAACATTTTCCTTATTCATTTCCTCATGATGCCTACTTTATCATAAATGAGCTTCGTATATATAATTGGGCAATTTTTGAGCTTTTTCAACATGTTTCATTAATTTCTAATTCTATTTTTTGTCTTTTAGCTCAAGTGGCTCTCAACCAGGGGTGATTTTGCCCCTCAGGGGACATGAGCCAGTGTCTACAGATATTTCTGGCTATCACAACTGGAGGAGAAGGTGCTACTGGCATCTAGTGGGTAGAGGCCAGGGATGCTGCTAACCATCTTACAATCACAGGAGAGCCCCACAACAAAGAATTACCCGGATCAAAATGTCAATACTACTGGGGTTGAGGAACCCTACTTTAGCTCTGTATTTTCTTTACTGATGTTTTATAATCTGTCTAAGTGCATTAAATGTAATTTAAGACCAGCTACCTCCCCCATTTCTCCTTCTTTTCAAAATACCAATTGGTCAAGTGAAACTTTCCCTATTTGCAGTTGATATGATTTTATATATAGAAAACCCTAAAGAACCCACAGAAAACTACTAGAAATAATCAACAACTACAGCAAAGTTGCAGGGTACAAAATCAATTTAAAAAAAAACAGTTGCATTCCTATACACTAACAATGAACTAGCAGAAAAAGAAATCAAGAATACACTCTCATTTAAAATTGCAACAAAAAGAATAAAATACCTAGGAATAAACTTAATGAAAGAGGTGAAAGACCTGTGCACTGAAAACTATAAGTCACTATTTAAAGAAATTGAAGAAGAGATAAAGAAATGGAAAGATATTTCATGTTTATGGCTCAGAATAATCATCATAGTCAAAATGTCCATACTATCTAAAGCAGTCTACAGATTCAGTGCCATCCCAATCAGAATCCCAAGGACATTCTTCACAGAAATAGAACAAAGAATCCAAAAATTTATATAGAACAACAAAAGACCCCGAATAGCCAAAGAAATCCTGAGAAAAAAGAACAAAGCTGGAGGCATCACAATTCCTGACTTCAAAACATACTACAAAGCTATAGTAATCAAAACAGCATGGTACTGGCACAAAAACAGACAGAGAGGACAGTGGATCAGAATTGAAATCCCAGAAATAAAACCACACATCTACGGACAGCTAATCTTTGTCAAAGGAGCCAAGAATGTACAATGGAGAAAGGAAAGTCTTTTCAATAAATGGTGTTGGGAAAACTGGACAGCCACATGCAAAAGAATGAACATAGACCATTATCTTTCACCATATGCAAAAATTAACTCCAAATGGATTAAAGATTTGAATGTAAAAACTGAAACCATAAAAATCCTAGAAGAAAATATAGGCACACTCTTTGACATTGGTCTTAGCCATATCTTTTCGAATACCATGTCTACTTGGGTAAGGGAAACAAAAGAAAAAGTTAACAGGGGCTGGCCCCGTGGCCGAGTGGTTGGGTTCACACGCACTGCTGTGGGTGGCCCAGTGTTTCCTTGGTTTGAGTCCTGGGTGTGGACACGGCACTACTCATCGAACCACGCTGGGGTGGTGTCCCACATGCCACAACTGGAGGGACCCACAACGAGGAGTGTGCAACTGTGTACCGGGGGGCTTTAGAGAGAAAAAGGAAAAATAAAATCTTTAAAAAAAAAAGAAAAAGTTAACAAATGGGACTACAGCAGACTAAAAAGCTTCTACAAAGCAAAGGAAACCATCAACAAAATGTAAAGACAACCCACCAACTGGGAGAAAATATTTGCAAATCATTTATCAGACAAGGGGTTGATATCCAAAGTATACAAAGAACTCACACAACTCAACAACAATTAAAAAAAAAAACTCCATCAAAAAGTGGGCAGGGTATATGAACAGACATTTTTCAAAGGAAGACATACAGATAGCCAACAGGCACATGAAAAGATGCTCAACATCACTAATCATTAGGGAAATGCAAATCAAAACTTACAATGAGATACCACCTTACACCAGTCAGAATGGCTGTGATTACCAGGACCAAAAACAACAACTGTTGGAAAGGATGTGGAGAAAAGGGAACACTCACACACTGCTAGTGGGAATGCAAACTGGTGCAGCCGCTATGGAAAACAGTATGAAGATTCCTCAAAATCACTAAGAATAGGGGCCGGCCCTGTGGCCGAGTGGTTAAGTTCACACGCTCTGCTTCGGCGGCCCAGGGTTTCGCCAGTTCAGATCCTGGGTGTGGACATGGCATCACTCATCAGGCCACACTGAGGCGGCGTCCCACATGCCACAACTAGAAGAACCCACAACTGAAATATACAACTATGTACTGGGGGGATTTGGGGAGAAAAAGCAGAAAAGAAAAAAAGATTGGCAACAGTTGTTAGCTCAGGTGCCAATCTTTAAAAACAAACAAAAAAACAAAACTAAGAATAGAAATACCATATGACCCAGCTATCCCACTACTGGGTATCTACCCAAAAAACTTGAAATCAACAATCCAAAGTAACATATGCACCCCTATGTTCACTGCAGCACTATTCACAACAGCCAAGACATGGAAACAATCCAAGTGTCCAGTGAGCGATGATTAGATAAAGAAGATGTGGTATATATACACAACGGAACTACTCAGCCATAAAAAAAGACAAAATTATCCCATTTGCAACAACATGGATGGACATGGAGGGTATTATGCTAAGTGAAATAAGCCAGACTGAGAAAGACAAACACCAGATGATTTCACTCTTATGTGGAAGATAAACAAACACATGGACAAAGAAAATAGCTCAGTGGTTACCAGGGGAAGAGGGGTGGAGGGTGGGCACAGGGGGTGAAGGGGAGCACTTATGTGGTGACAGACAAGAAATAATGTACAACTGAAATTTCATAATGATGGAAGCTATTATGAATCTCAATTTTAAAAAAAACAACAAAATATCAATTGGTCTCCCTGAATGTTTATGTTTACAAATGAATTTTAGAATAGCCTCTGTCAAGAAAAAAGAAAATTCTTTGCAGATTTTGACTAGAATTGAATTGGTGTTACAAATTAACTTATATTCCCAGTCAACCTTCTATTATAGCTCTAGTTTGTAAGTAGCAAGTCTTTAGCCAAGGAAAATTTCCAGTCAAATTTTCTAGTTTTCTTACTTTGTCATAAACATCTGCTATGTTTATTCCTAAATATTTTACAAGTTTCTTGCTCTAAAATGGGATCTCTTTATCATTAAATGGCTATTTCTGGATACCACTTTTTATGTCAAACAACATTACTAAAACTCATAATTTGAGTAGAGTTTGGCTGGTGTCTTTCTCTTTTCAAGTCATAAAGTAACACAGTTTGTAGATTCTTTCCAATGTTTATCTTATTTTTGTTGAGTTCTTACAGCATAAGCTTGGACTTCCAAGCTAATTTTAATAAATAATGTTGATAGATTTAAAAATGTAAAATATTTCTCAATTAAGTGAAATCTTCTTGACTTTTAATATTGATCATTTATCCTTTTAAGTTAAAAATAACAAACAACTTGAAATAACCCTTTTTGTGAAAAATGTAAGCTACAGATCTTTGTTTTAAAGTAGTTACTACCGGTCTTTTGATATTATCACACAGTAAGTACATGTGTGTATGTGTACGCATATATCACACACACATATGCACATATACATATAATAGACCTGTAAAAAATTAATGTGTCATGGCAAAGAGCTGGATGTGCTAGCTAGGTTAGGATATGTTGGCAATGCAATGATGTGCTTAAGCTCCTTGAAGTACAAGGAGTTATTCAGGAGCCATCAAGGGTAAAAGGTATCTCTGTAGCAGGTCAAATTGTAATTTCCCCTGGCATCCCTGCAGAATAACATGACTGATTCTTGAATGGACTTGAACAAAAATACTTCTGACCTAATCTTTAGTCCTTCAGTGATAGCAATCCCTAAACCCCTCTTTACCAAGATCTGTTTTGTCACCTCATTCACCTCTTTACAGATTTTCCTGGAGGCTTCACAGGGCAGTCAAGAGTGACTGAGCTGCACATTCTCTTCACAGATCAAAACTGTACACAAACACTTCTCTCCAAACGGACTCACATTTCTGGCTCTCTCTATAAATATATGGAGTCATAGAAGTTTGGAGTAAGAGATACAATACTGACAAAATAAATTATTTAATCAAATGATCACACACTTTTTTTTGGTCTGCATTTAGCCTTCTGTGAATACTATTAAAACAATGGTACATCTGCATTTGAGGTGCTTATGATCAAACTTTTTCAGTGTGTTTCCCTTCTTAGGTACAAAGTATTAGACTTAGAATCTGATTGGCAATAAGGAGCGATGGAAGGATTGTGAAAATGAATTGCAACCCAAATGATACAAGGTAGAAATTGATAAAGAATATTCTATATACAAAATTCTAAGAAATATTTCCCCAAGGTTCAGGAGGTCATAGGTTTCCCCTTGATTGCTTCACATAATAGACAGGAAAGCATACCATAATCACATATCAACCATGACTTTTAATTTGTAAAGTTGACATTGATAAGCGACAGGAAGGTAATATCTGTTTATAAATTTTATATTTCTGTACACTTACTATTTTAATATTAACCTTAAAATTTCTACAATGTATATATAATGTTAAACAAGTCTTATTTGAATTTAACATCGTGCTTATTAAAAGTTTCTGTATGGCAGGTTGCCCAGTAGCATAGTGGTTAAGTTTGTGTGTTCTGCTTCGGCAGCCCAGGGTTCACAGGTTTGGATCTTGGGCGCAGACTACACACAGCTCATCAGGTCATGCTGTGGGGGCATCTCATATACAAAATAGAGGAAGACTGGCAACAGATGTCAGCTCAGGGCCAATCTTCCTCGCAAAAAAAAAAAGTATTTGTATGGATCGTATCTTTTTCTGAGTGCTTACTTTAAACATTTTATGTATTTTTGGGCATTCAAAGAAGCTCTTGATTTATTACCATTAATAAGAGGCTTAAAGGTTTGAAGAGGTGTAAAAATGGCTAAACCATTAAAAAATTCTGACAAACTGTAAAAGAAATGGCACGTTGATGTTAAAGGAGCGATCAAGTAGACTATGAGTAATAAAACCCACTGTGGCTAAGACGGACAGAGAACTCAGAAGATTGAGAATAATGACTGGATAAAAGAAGAGTAAAACACCCTAGGACAAATCGAATAGCTCCCTCCAGGTATAAATAGCCAACAAGCCATTATCATTGAGGAGGGAATTACCCAGGAAACGTGTTACAACTGACAACATCATATTACACTTGTAGTCTGTCCTCATGTTACACATCTCTCTCCTTCCTTCTGCTACAGGTATGTCTATCATATTCAAAGAACACTTTCCTATATATTTATACTTTACAGTGATCCTTGATACTCAGAGGAATGTATTTTTGACAAGATTTGCTTACACCTTCTGAAATCTGTAGTTATATAGTGATAATAGTATATGGCTCTCCAAAAGTTTGACCATTGGACTCATAAACTATAGTAACTGAGAAGAATGAAGTTGGTAATTACGTTTATCCTAAAATAAAATACACCAACACTTTAATAACTATTATTATGTTCTCCTAGAATTGCACATGTTGCTTTGGGTAAAGTTGGCATTCTGAATTACTACCATTTAGGTTCTAGGGAACAGAAGAGGTATCTCAAAGGCCGTAGAAAGTAAAAGGTAAGAGCAAAGGATGTGGAGTTAGACAACTTGAATTAGAACCCTACCTGTGTAATCTTGGCCAGGTAATTTACCTCCCTGTGTTTCCATTTCTTCATGTGTAAAATGGGGGTAATAATACCTACCTCACTGGCTTGTTGCAAGGATTAAAACAAGCTAATTTAGGAAAAGCACTTAGCACAGTTCCTGACATGCAGTAAATATTAGATATTTACTATAATAACATCTACTTCATCCGTCTGTCTGTCTGTCCATCGTCCATCCATCCTCCATCGACTCACCCTCTTGGTTCTGTTTCTCTAGAAAACCTGACTAATACACATTTTCAGTTTGGATTCTAAGGTGATCCTCTCTGTCCAAAGGACTAAAATCTTTTCAGCATATGAACCCATTAAGAACAAATCTCCCAGAAGAATTGAAGTCCGAGAGGCACAGAGCCACTGCATCAGCAAGCCATGCCCAGAGTTAAGGAGGTAGACATAACTAGCACAGTTCAGACTTGTTGTTCAGAATGGACATAACCAAATAATCAACCCACTTATAGAATAATCTCTAGCCAAAGACCACAGAACACATCTGTAGGTGAACAAGTTTGATTTGTCACCCGTTGCAGCAAGCGAGAAAACACACCACGGGTAACCGCCAGGTGTCTCAGGAAGACAGGGTTAGCAAGAACTTACGGGAGTGGGGCTTTGACTGAGTGATTTGAGGAGGGTCCAAGGAAGCAGGCTTCTCTCTAGATTGGGTACTTTCAGAAAGCAGGGAGAATTTTATGATTTTCTCAATAAATCTCACCTAAGGGCAGGCAGACTAGTGAGACTGAAGCTACAATTGGTAAAGAAATAGTAGTCACTCCTATTAGCTGAGAGAGGGGGCTGTTTGGTATTTTGTGGCTTGGACGATGCTCATGTTTTGCCTGTGTTCAGATGCGAATTCAGAGTGGTCTTGTTTTTGTTTTGATCCATCACAGTCAGAGAATGGCCTTGTCTGATGTTGATGTCCTGTGAGATTGCCTATGTTCAACAGGAGAACACCTTAGCTGACAGCACTAGGCCAGCTCCTGGGAACCAGGGCTTCTTTTCTCTTTCTCACCATCTTAACGAAGTTCATTTCTGACTGGGTGGGTGACCCCTTGTGAAATCTCCAGTCCTATCTTTTCAATTATTACTTTCAGCAGCAACATCCGAATTCTGAAATGAACCAGGGGCTCATAAAACCACAATTAAAATTATAGCATGAATATAAAATTAAATTTAATTAAGATTAAAAATGATCAACGAGATGACCAAACAAAACTGATCAACAGAAATGTGTAAATTTCATTATATTCATATGACACAAGGTCAAATTTGGGAAAAAACTCATGGGAGACTATGAATTCTCTTATAATCAAATCCATTATAAAGAACGAGAGGAAGAAAGAGTAAGAGTCAAGCAGACCCTGCAGAGGGCCCCAGAGAGTGGGGTGGGAATGGGCTGCAGAGACTAGTCTTTCCTGTCTGCTCCTAACCAGTAGCTACTTCCCACACAAACCCCACAGAGCCCAGGGATCTCCTGTGCCCCTGGATTAAGGATTGAGGGGCCCCTCAGCAGCCTGAGTCATTATCTACAATGTCCTTATCTTCTCCCAGATGACCCCCTCGGTGCCCTAAAGAAGTAGCATGGGTCACAATAACTTCTGCGAGGTGCATGCAATTCATATCTCAGTACCCTAAAGTCAGCAGTACGTTTGCCTACGTCAGAATGCCACTATCTATTTGACTGCAGCACTAACCATTGTTTGCGGTGTTAGCAAAGTGGGGTTGACGATCACAACTTAAATTGTCAGGACAGCAAAAAGTAATTACAGGACAGCAAAATACATGACATTTGGTTTCATCACTCCAAAAATAATTCAACATCTGAAGGAAACTTAAGTGGTTACGAAACTAATCCATATACTTGCAGGAAGTACCACTCATTCTTCACATCTAAGGCTCCACTATTCCTGGGCTCACACCTGGGTTATCACTGCCTGATCAAACTGTCTGCAGGAATCGGTGTTAATCTTGAAGACAGAGCAAATGATTCAATGGGCAAGGCTGTGATCCAGAAGATAGTTGATGTGCTATTTTTAAAACTTCTCACTGATAAAATAATCCACATTTGTAGAAATTTCTTAGACTATCTCAGTAGATAAAAAATGGACAAATCTGGAATGTTCAGATTCCTTTACATTGATTAGACGTGGAAATCAAATACTGGCTAGCAAGAAAATTACACTCTCAACTGCTCACAGTATGTTGTCAATTTTACCCTATACATCTTCACGGTTTGGACCAAACATAAATCCTTCATCATGAGTTGGTTGATCCTATCTTCCTAATCAGTAGAAAATGGAAAGGAGATTGTGTAAAGGGAAGAAGCACAGATTATCGATTATCGGCCTGTAGATGTGCTGGGGGACTGAATGTGCCCAAGAAATCTGAGAAAGGACCCTAAACAGAGACCGACAAGGAGCAGATGTTTCATTCACTCCCCAGTTGCCTTAAAGGTCGGTCCTGTCTATAACATATCTACGCTGAAATACCCATGCAGCACACATCTCCACTGGACAGGAAAAACTCCCAGATGAAAAAAGTCTGCCTCTTTGACTACCATGGACCTCATACCTTAGCTTATTTGATTCATTTCAGAGAAAGCCTTGTGAAGAAACTCGGACTGTCAAACTTTCTGTGTCTCAGACTCACCTGGAGGGCTTGTTACAACACTGAGGACGGGATTCATCCCTAGGCTTTCTGATTCATTATATCTGCAGTGGGAGCTGTGAATTTGCATTTCTAACAAGTTCCAACGTGATACCAATGCCACAGGTTTGAGACCGCCCTTGGGAACCACAGATGAAATTCTTTACTTTATTATTTCCTGGGCTCTCTGAGGGCAGGCCTCTCTCCTCGCCCAAGGCTCTCACAGTTGTGTTCAATAAATGATTGTTAGTGAGTGAACGAGGAAACTAAGGCAGAGAGAGACTAAATGGTCTGCCCGAGTTGGATGTTTCTCTTCTTAGCCCAGCCAAAGGGGGAACAGCTAAAGGGAGTGGTGGTGGACAGAGAGGTCTATCATTGGAAATGTGAATGGTACCAAATGACAGTTCACAACGAATTAGAATTTGTGTGGATCTTTTAGAAAACCGCTCCAAAGAATTCATTAGAAATTTTCTATATCTTTTCTCTGACTGCTGTGGAACAAGTACTTAATGGAATTACCTTTAAAAATGTATTAATTTATTCTACCCTGAGGATATTATATTCAGTGATTTGGCAAAACTAATGTGAACTAATAACAGACACACATTTACAGAGACTAAGCAAATTTTCCAGTAGAGAGATACTTAGCCATTTGGAACAAATGAAAGTTGAGGTATAGAGATTACAGAAGAGCTGTAATGTCCAAAAGAAGTACTAGTGTTTACAGAGAGAGCAGCACAAATTGATGAAAATTCAGAGCTAAAATGCATGCTGACAAAGGAAACTATCACAAGGGGGTGGAAAACCCACCAGCACCACCACTAAGAAATTCTCAACCACTGACAGATGCTCAGGTTCCAGAGACATTCTCCATATGTCTCTTCCCTAAGGATGCACGAGCTACAACTACACCTTCTCAGAGCACTTGGTTCTCTCCAGTGGAGTCAGGCAAACAGTGACTGCCCACTCACTTCCATCCTGCCAATGAAATATCCCGTGCATACTGTCCCTTTAAAAATCCTAAATCTGTTCCACAGACCAAAGCTGAAATCTCACAGCCTACAGGAACCAACATGAGTAAAATTGGGAGAACTTAAGGTAACAGGTAGCAACATAACTCGGTTAACCAAGAATTCTATGCTCTGTTTAAAGGGGAAGCTGTTTCCCAGCTTCATGAGATTGCTGCCTTGTGGAATGTGATCCCAGTGTTACCAGACCTGCCAATCTTTCAAGGAGTGTCAGAACGTGGATTTGCAAGTAAAGTTTCCTGTTAAGTGTGTAACCCAAACAAAACAGGTTTGTAGGTAGGACGGGGCCACTAGCCTTCATTTAGGACCTCTCCTTAGACTCCAGGAAGTCCTTCTTGGGTCCTGTTTTCCTGGTTATTGCACCACCTCCTTCTGGAGCTGTATTCTGCTCCTCCTGTGAAGAGCACTCTTTCTGTTTTCAAACTCTATCACAGGCTCAGAATTCTTCCTCCCCTAATTCCTGAAGGATAAGCCAGGTGGATCATGGTTCCATCAGGAATTCTTTGATCACTTCACATGCTGATCTTTAGTGATGACATTGCCATTGGTGGAGAGTGGAGGTGGCCTGCTGTCACATAGCCTGGATCTAACTTAAGAGGTGGAAGCTTGGGTTCTATTCCCCATGCTTACACTTAGTTTCTCTTCAGCCCTTACCATTCCATCTCAGGCCCCTGGTACAATATTCTGAAAATGCACGTGGGCCCCAAGAAAGAGAGCATTCTGCCCAGTTGCTCAGAGTATGAAGACTGTCAAACCACAGCTAGAGAAAACCACAGCATTGAAAAAAACTGAATCAAAGAATTAGAGGATGTGAAGACAACTCTGCTTAATTCTCCAAATTTGGGTACAATTACAGGATAGAGCGCAGCCCTTGTAATAATTCTGCAGGTCAGAATGGTCTAATGCTTCTAATTCCTTCTCTAGTGCTGCCTTCTTCATTTCTCGTAAGAGGAAAAGTGAGAGGAAGGGAAGGGGGTTGTATATCCAGGTTTTTCTTGATGGTTTACTTACTCATACACTGAACCAATATTTATTATCTTACATTTTTTATACATGGAGCATACAGTCTTGAGTAGACAACAATAGAGAATCAAACAGATAATTACAGATTGTAAAAAGTGTAATCTGGCAAATAATCACAGAGGAAAACTTAGCACACATGTATTTGCTGTGTGTCCATACTCCTGGCCTGGGATAGAAGGGGGTAGGTGATGTCCCCTTTGGGAGGGATTCCAATGGGGAAGGGCTATGTTCACTCTAAGTCCTAGGAAGGCCATAGAGGGGCTGCTCTGATGGCCCACTTTATGCTCTTACAGGAGATGTCAAACCCCAAGGTTCTGTCCACCTAGTGATGCCAGGACCCTCTTCTGCCTGGTGGGCTCCTACAGCAGCTCTGAGCTCTTGAAGGAGAGATCAATTACAGGCATTGGTGGTAGTTGCAGGGAAAATATAACTAGCCCACAAACAATCAGACATGTGACAGTTTAGTAGGAAAATCTAAATGTCATAGCTGGCAGCTGAATCAATGCTCATTTCCAACTCCTTTGAAGAAGATAATATGCTGGCAAAGGATCCAAATTTAAACCTACCCTTTCTCCATCCCCACTTCCACCTCTTTGCTGTAAGCAAGAGAACCTTGGACAATCTGCTTGCAACGCAAAAGTATGGAACAAAAACGGTACCTGAGCAGAGAGCTGAGAGTGCAGACTAGAGGACAAAGCTTAGCCTGTAGAATGGAGTAAATGGAGTCACAGGCTAATGTGTCAAAGCAGCAGGTGTCTTACTAAACATCCTCAGATACACCTCCTTGGAAGGACTGTACTCAAAGTGAACTTCCAGAAAGTTAATCAGAAGGCTAAGGGTGTGGGCCTTGATATCGCATGTGTTTGTTGTGTGTGTGACCAAGTCTGATCTGCTATCTTCCTTCCCAGGGCATGGATTCAGACATTCACAGAGCGTCTTTTGTTATACGGACAAGTCCTAAGTTAAAAAGGCCTCCAGGTAATCACTCTAAGTCAGTAGTTCTTAAACCTTTTTCGGCCTCATCACTTTTGAGAAATAGTCTAGCTCCTATAAATCCTTTGGTCACTGTGACTTGACTTCTCACACTTGCCAGAATCCCTGAGGAAACATGTTGCTGTAATTTGTGGGCACACTCCCCCTGGCCCCCAGGACTATCCTACCCTCTGCCAACAATCAGTTGAGATTCTCTATAAGATGACATAGAGCATCTCTATGTCTTACAATTACAGGAAAGATTATGATTCCTCAACTGAGGAAGCAGCAACTCTTTGCTTAAGCAAAACTTATTTTTGTCTGAGCCCATGTATTTTACACAAGCCCGGAAGTATAGGACACTCACATAGAATTTATGGGAGAGTTCAAATGTGACATCACTTTAGTGCTGGCATAGGGCCCAGCACAAAGAAAAATGTCAATAAATACATATTGAATAAATGCTGATAAATATCTGATAAACATTTTTAAGGTCTAAGGCCATGATACGATAGACCTTTTAGGTGGCTATGTTTGTCATATCCAAAGGGCATTGTCAATGTGAACTTAATAAACATTAAAAATTAGGTGAAAATATAAAACAAAATGCTTAAATGTGTATTTGTCCCAAATAACAATGACTTCCAGGTGCACATCTCATACCTACCGGCTACTTTCCTGCAGATGGCAAAGCCTTACTTATTCATGACTGACTTCTGTTTAGAAACACCCAATTTCTGGCATTGACAAGATCTCTTCTTGGAAAAGAGATTTTTCAAAAACACTTATGATACGAGCTTCTCTAAAATAGTTTTTCTTAAAATAAGATCCACCTGCCAACTGCATATAGCATCATGTGGGGTAATTGTTTAAAATGTAGATTCCTAATCAACCATCTTCTCTGAACCTAATCTCTGAGGAGCCAGGAATCTACGTTTCTAACTCTTCTAGTGATTCTCATACATAGTGAAGTTTTAGAACCACTGCTAAGACCTTGAGAATAGGGAAAGATAATTTTCAAAAAGAAAAAAAATGAATTGAACATACGAAGGCTCCTTGCAGATACATAGGATTTTGCAAGCATTAATGACTCCATTCTTTCTTCCAATGGGGATTTAAATATATAATAACCACACTGTGTAGGTAACAAAACTATGGGAAATGTGAGTACCTTAAAGGCTACAAAACTAGCATTGTAATTATTAAAATAAAATCCACAAGAAACTAGAATGAGCACACTTCTTCCCACCTGTAACACATACACACACAAACCTTCTCTCCAAAGGTAGAATCTAAACTTCTTTCAGAGACCCTGGTGAAAGTGAACATTACCCACTTTACCCACATTACCCACTTCATGATTTGTGCAGGACTAGACTGAACTGGGGCGATCACAGATACCCAGGTGTATCCAGTTATTAAAAAGTTCCAAAGTTGAATTTGATTCAAAAGTCTGTTGGGATCTCAGACATTCCTATTAGCCCAATAAGAAAATATCAACCCCTCCAGAGAAGCTAAAGAAGCTTAGAAACCCATTCAATACAGTTGGCCCTCCGTATCTGTTCCCCAACCGCGGATCACCTACTAGTGTTTACGACCCGCGAATGTGGAACCTGGAAAACAAAGGACCAACTAAGGGACCTGAGCATCCACAGATTTTGGCACCGTGGGGGGTCCTGGAACCAATTCCCTGTGGATACTGAATGATGACTGTACTTCCATGGCCCTGAAGAGCCAATCTGGAGTAGGGCTGGTCTCCAGGGAGAAGAACAGGTACATACAATGTCAAAGGGCTAACAGAAGGGCCTGGCTGTGGCTTTGCTTTCTCAATATACGGGGTGAGCAGCTGCCCATAAACTTGTCTGGAACTCAAAACCAGAGCTAGTAACACTTTGCATCCTTAGTTGAGCATCAGCCAAACCTAGGCACTCCCTTCAAAGACTCAAGTGGGAAGGTCAGAGCCAGGGACGATTAGTGCTAGCATAGAATGTGAATCTTCCTTCTTTTTGACATCTTAATCACAATATGCTTTTCACTCTTATCCTGAAATACCAGATTTCCCTTATTTATAGTGTGATATAAAGTCCTCAAAGAGATAGGGATTTGGGCAAATGAGCCCTACAAATCCCCGAGGGGCTTGAGCCGGTTGCTACCACCGCTCACACACCACTGTCTACCCCTTGGAACAAAGAGGATAAAACCTTATCTTTATTAGGGCATGAGGTTAAATTAGCAAAAAACTGCAAGCTTGTTGTTTTTTTAATATTAAGAGACAGGGAATCTTTTTCTACTAGTGTATAATCCTGCTGAGTTTATGAAGACAGATGGGAAATTAGGAGAAACTTACTTCACATGGGGAAGCAACCTTAGGTTATTTTCACATAAATTCTCAACTGACATTCATCTCTATAGACAACTTGATCACATCAGTCACAACAAAACAAACATATAATTCTATTTCTCAAACTCTTTTCCCTGTTCTGATCCTACATGGAAAATATGTTCTCATTTGTAAGTGGGAGAAGAAACCATTTGCTTTCAGGAGAAAAAAAAAATCATTTGAGAAGGACATATTCTGAATGCCATAATTTTCCCATTTTTAGAGTAAAAATAACTATGGAATAAATAGATACATACACATGTTACAGAAAAAAAATGTGTGCTTGCACATGTGTGCAAGTCTGTATTTTTTCTCCCAATCTCTGCTTGATCCACATCACAGGTACAAATCCCACTGCCTTATTTCATAGGATAATCATGCTTGAGCTGGAAGAAACCTTAGTGTTCAATCTGTACATTTTACAGATCAGCAAAATGAGACCTAGAAGGTTGAGAGTGGTTTTTGCAAGGCCACACAGATCACACAAGAAGCAAGATGAAAATCTAAATTCTCCAACTCCTGGCCTCATGCTGTTTCCAAAGGACCATGAAGCTTTTTCCCTAGGGTCTCTACTGAGATCCCATATAGGTTGGTTAAAAAGTGTAAAGAGTACTTTTATTGTTCCATCTGTAACCTGCCTGGGTGTGGAAGACATACCAGCAGTGTGATGGCGTCAGAAGAAAAACTGGCCTGCTGCTGCTTTTAGAGAAAACGTAGTCCCCAAGTCCTTCTGTCCTGACAAAGCTGATACTGTTGAAAACATGTATCTGCAGGAGGTGAGTAAAAATCAGTGATTTCAGGCCTTCGGGTCACTTGACATTTCTTATAGCTCTTGGAAAATTCCGTTCAATTCTGTGCAATACAAGTTTATGGAGCATTACAGCAGAGGAGGCCAGTGCCCTGCCATAGTCCCTTGGCACTCTCTGTTTTCTTACAAGGCAACTCTCAGCCTAAGGGCTTTCTGAGGAGCAGGAGTACACTGGCTGCATGCAGGACTGGGCAAAGAGCCCAGGAACCAGCGCCCCATGGAGTCAACCTCAAACAACGATGCCACTACCATGTGATAAGTACTTCAGCTTCCTCGCCCCTCAGTGGGGAGAATCTGAGGCACATTCCAGGCAGCCTCCCAGAAGTCTCCAGCATGCCCTGAGCCTCAGTTCTGCACCATGGGAACCTGCTCTTTAATGCACCTTGTGTTAGCTTCATTCCTTTCCATTTCCTGCTCTCCACAGGTACTTTCAAACTACTTGCACTCAAATCTTTTTTTTAGGGACTGTTTCTGGAGGAATCCAACCTGAGACAAGCATACACTCTGTACAAATCACTTTTCTACACTAGGTACCAAGAGATATGAAGATGAAAAAGATATCACCCTAGGCCTCAAAAGTTTGAGCCCAGGGAGGGATGGGAAGACTCCTCCGTATGTAACCACACAGGGAAGACAAGAGAAGACAGTTTGGGAGGAGACTAGGAATATAGACAATAAAAACATGTTCACTAATGAAAGATTCTCACAATGAAAAGTGGAAGTTGCCATTAAGAACTCAGCAGGAAATTCTCTACAGCAGGAAGGAGTCAAAGAGCCTAGGTAGTAACAACAACTAAGGTCCCGATTTCACTTGGAAATACGTGTCAGAGAATTTGTCATTGCTTCTACAATGCAAACCTGAACGTCAATCCAAAAGAAAAAATTTCATACAACCCAGCTTTGTTTATTAGTGTCAAGGGCAGGCACAAAACCCCCCAAACTGGTTGGCCCAAGATTAATGGGCTATTTTGCATCCTGTGTTTGAAGAATGTCAAAACTGTCTTTTCATTCAAAATAGACTAATTTCCGTGGAAAGCAAACACAGTAAACAAATTTTGTGTATGTCATTAGGTTGACAAGTCAGCCATTTGAGTTTTCACTTGAGCTGGCGGCTGTGCCACAGTCAGCCAACTGTTTGCAGGTCACAGACATTGGTGACACAGAATCCTATAAATAACTCTCCTTCAGCCCGAGATGGTTCCTGAATAAAAATGACAGAACAGAGCAAGTGGAATAAAAGTATACGATCGGACACCCCAAGGGCATTCCTGAGCTGATAAAATGCTGGCTTTTTCATGGTGTGTGGTTCCAGCTAGGTTGTCCTGTGAGCGAACGAGCAGTAAGCATCTACTTGCCGTGTGCTCGGTACCTTAAAAACTCTATTTAATCCTCAAAGCACCCTAGTGAAGCAGGTATTATTATTATTACCCTTTAATAGATAAGAAAATAAACTTAGAGATGCTCACTAACTTGCTGAAGGTCATACAGCTATTTTGTCAGACCCTCAAATTCAAACCTTTCCCAAAATATCATGCTGTTTTCCTTTAGGGCGGAAAAGAAAGCACACCAATTTCACCTTCAAAGTCATTTGTCTTAGGAGATGATACAGATGAATCTGAACAATTGTCAGCTGAGAGGAACTATGTTTTAGTATCACAGAGCTGAAATTCTTATTCAGTCAAATAACTTCTAGTTCCCGGGAAAAGGAGTCTTTAAAGGATTCTTTTTATTTTTTGGCTAAGCCATTCTTTTGTGTATTATCAAAAGAAAATTAATTCCTAAGTTATCTAAATTCCATGTAATACACACAAAATTAATATTAATCTCCAGAAAGTCTGAAGATTTTTCTCAAGGCATAGCTACAGGATTTAATATCAAGTGATGAGGATACTTTGGGAAGGATGGTGAACACATTAGATTTCAAAGAAGGATGAACACCCACACAGAAATGATAGCAGACAATGTGAAAAATAAAATTGCCTAAATTGACTCAATTTTCATTAGGCAGATTTAATAAAATTTCCTTCATCAAATCTCTTTAAAAAATTTTTTAGTGCTCCATTCTTCAAATCTTATGCCCTAATTCACTTGGAATAAAGTTTTTCTATTCCATAGTTATCGTCTGCTTTAGTTCGGGCTCCCCTCAAAATGGACCTTGAGACAATGATGTGGGGGCAGGGAGTTCATTTGTGAAGCGATCCTAGGAAGCACGTGAGAGAGTGGGGAAGGGAGACACGCCAATAAAGGTGCATTGATGAGTAGGTTATCACTACAGGCAGCTGGCATTCTGCCTTGCTGGGGCTTCTCAGAGACTATAGCAAACTTCCTTCCGAATGGTCCTGCTAAGGAGTGAGGAAGTGAGACTGTTTATCGGCCATCACTCTCCTTCACTGGGGTGACTCCCCAGCAATCATGGCCTACTCAACTTGTTAGGCTTAGTATGTTCCTCAGCTAGAGAATGGCCTCAGACAGAGGACGGAGAAATATGTATGTTTTTTTCAGGACTGTTTGCAAGTGCCTTTCAGATGGGTCAAGGGAAATAGGCAGGGCACTGCCAGCATCTGCTAAACTGTCTCTATTGATGTACATTTCCACAACGAGCTACTCCATTGATTAATTTTGTTCTCAAACTTTACAGGACATGAGAAGGACCTGAAAAACTTGGAAAATGCATACCTCTATCCCCACTCTCCATTCTGATTAAGATCAGCAGTTGGTGAGCCAGCCCTGATGGCCTAGTGGTTAAAGTTCGGTGTGCTCTGCTTCCATGGCCTGGGTTCAGTTCCCAGGAGCAGAACCACACCACTTGTCTGTCAGTAGCCATGCTGTGGCAGTGGCTCACATAGAACAACTAGAAGGACTTACAAGTAGAATATACCACTATATTCTGGGGCGGGGGGCGGGGGCGGCGGGGGGTTGGGGTGGGAAGACGAAGATCAGAAACAGATGTGACCCTGGGGCGAATCTTTCCCAGCAAAAAAAAAAAAAAAAGATCAGTGGTTGGGCTCAGGAATCTTAACTTTAATGAGCACCCCAATCATTCCAAAGCAGGTGATCCCCAGGCCACAGTGTGAAAATACTGTGTTGCTGGAGCCAAAGACCATGAATTCATCCCCATGTGGGCTAAGCAGTGTCTCAGAGAGAAAAATCTCTAACTTGGCCACAGATGCACCTTACCTTCCTATGTCCCATTTTTTTCAAATATAAGCTGTTGTTTACAAAAAGAATATAATGAGAATAATATAATGATGGGTTAGCATTTTGCAGGTCTAATTCTAGAAAATCACTTTAAATATGAGTATATCCAACTGATCATGGGTCAGGAGAAAGATGATCAGATACCCTTATGCTAGAGTGAACATACTTTTCTAACACATGGTGTGATAAGCAGGAGTGAACTTATGGGGAAAACAGAAGAGTTGACATCAGGATATAAGATGATGTCATTGTACCTATATATGCTGGCCAGGAATCTTAGGAAAAAATTATCTTCAAGCTTTTGCTTCAGGAAACCAGCATATAAACCAGTGCAGCTTTGGGAAGCATCAAAGCTAGTCCGACGGTTGAGATTGTCTTTTTCAAAGTTTCCTGGGTTATGATAAAGGGTGACGTGGTAGGTCTAAAAGCCATTTGCTATGCTCAGTTTTTTGATAAGACAGCATCCCTTTCACGTTTTTCTTGTCTGTCTACTACTTATTAGGGAGAGTGAGCAATGAGGGCCCTAGGGCCATGACACGTGTTTCTAAGAAGGCTATTCCGCAGTCTGGGGAGAGATGGTATCCATTGTAAATAGTGAAAATCTAAGCTTGTCTCCTCTCCTTGGCTCCGGGTTCTCATCACTACTTCTCTCTGCCATTTCATATCACCAGGTGAGGTATAAATGTAAAATATCCAGGAGTGTTCTGGTTTCCCAAAGCCCTTAGGGTAAATAAATTGCTTAATATGGCCTACAAGGCACTTCACTATCTGGCCTCTGTCTGCCTTGCCGTCTCCTCTGTCGCTACTCCCTATCTTATCCTCTAAGCTCCAGCCTTATTAAAACTCTTTCAGCTTTTCAAATTCTTGGTACCTTCTTAGGTCCAAGCTGTCCCTTGCTCCCACGAGCCTACCCCTTCACTTGAGTAGCATCTCACCAGTCTTCAGGTTTTCGTCTAAATGTAACTTCCTCTGGGATGCTTCCCTAACCCTTTGGAAAGGTGAGTCAGAGCTGATGCAGAATCTTTGCAGGCCTTGGGATCTTCTACTCTTGAAGGCTCCTCCTCGCATTATGTTAAGTATATTAAGACATATCGTATTGTATGTTATTGTGATCATTCTTGCTGCAAACATGTGGAAATAATTTTTATAGTTCTGCTTTTGAAATTATTTGACTACGAATAACTAATTTAATTTGCTATTGATAGGACAGGGTTGACACTTACAGATTACAGGCTACCAACTCAGTTAATAATCAGCTGCGTGATCTTAGACAAGTTACTTAACCTCTCTGAATCTGTTATCTGAAAGAAGAAGGATTTGCCTAAGTGACCTAAGACTCTGTCCCCTGCCCCCCCCCCAACATTTAGCATTAAGATTCTATGCCTTTATCATTAACTGTGGGGAGAGATGTTTTTGGTGGTAGTAAGTACATGGCGGTAGGAGTAGGGCAAGAATTCTTTACTTCACGGGTATAGTTGGAGAAATATAAATTTATTTTATACAATGAACAATGTAATATATCAAGCTATAAGCAGAGAAAATAAATTCAGAGCACTGAAATATATTTTCCTAAATAAGACTGACAATTGAAGCATAATTAGATTTATAGTAATCCCCCTAAGGCTTGGTGTTGGAGACGACCACATTAGTTCGTGCTGTAAAGATAATCAATGTTAGAAAGAGCAACTCTCACTATTGTTTCAATTAATTCTACTCTGAGAAATGATGTGAGATTTTGGACGTTTTGTGAATACAATGAGTTTTCAAATTATGAGAAGTAACCAGTTTCTGCCTTTCTATAAAGAATTATGTATTTCATACTATACACATCAATAACTTAGTGCAATCTTAAAAAGCAGTTAGTTAATTTTTTCTGATGGAAAAAGTAATCAAGTTCCATGTAAAAAACATACATTTAACGTCAACACTCAGAGATTAATGCAGATTTCTGTGCATACCTTTTCTTCGTAGGCATACAGTTGTATAGGCACAAACACACATTTCCATAAGGACATCACATTTGACACCTGTGTTGCAGAATTTGAATGGAGAGGCTATCTGGCTTGGAGGCTGCAATATCTGCGGCTGTGACCTTAACATGCCTGGCATATCTGAGAAGTTAGAAGCTGAAGTTCCACAAAAAACAATTTCCGTAAATTAATCTGCCTGGAGAAAGTGGAAGGAAAAACGAAGGTGAGGAGACAAGTGTGTCCGGCTTAGGTAACGGTCTTTCCACAAGTACATGGATTCATGTCTGAGTCGTGTGAACAGAAGGGCTGTAGACAGCAACATAAGACATAGCAGCACCCCACTGATGCTCAGGTGACGAAGTGAGACACGAACTTGGGGAAAAGAGCTTCTTCCCACCCTCTGTGTAAAGAAAGTACCAGTGGCTCCGATCTTAGCACCTCCAATATAAGCAACGCCAGCAACTACAGGGTGAGACAGCTTTATGTGGCTTCTTTGCTTGAGGAAATGGATGTACATGGCTGGAGTTGATGAAGAAAATTCTCTAATTCTCTGGGTAGCAAAAGCCAAGAGACTGCTTCATGAGCACGGGTGACAATCCTGGGCTTAACCGGGGAGACCATGGGGTCGCTGGAATCCTCTGTGAGCAGGTGTGTGCAATAGACAGTGAAATTTTGGTTCTTATCAATAACGTCACTGTCATCTACATTCACAGTCTGGTGAAGCTGAGGGAAACTCAGATTATATGCTGTTTTGTACTCATTTTTTCTCTCCCCATCCCCTTAACTATCTAATTTGAATATTTTTTCAGTGGATTAAATATTTTTCTATAATACCATTTTTATGGATGCATAGCGCTCTACTTTTTGAATGGATAAGAATTTTTTAATCCCCTGTAGGTCAATATTAGGGGCCTTTCTTTTCCATCATTAACAATTTATGATAAATTACCTTACAGCAAAATCTGTCACATCCATGATTACTTCTGTAGGGTAGATTAAGAGTGTACTTTTGGGGTCAAAAGAAGAACACAAAGTCTTGAAGATTTTGGTACACAGTGCCAAGCTGCTCTCCTCACAGATTGCTATTTTATACTTCATCCTCTTATAAGTGTGCATTCTTATAAATTACACTTTTATATGCTGTGAGTTAGACTAAAATACAAGACTTGGGTTCTTTTTTTTAGAATAAATGATCATAACATTGCATTAGCTTAGAAATCAGGCTTCATGTAATCTGGGAATTAAGATTCAAGAGAAATACAAATAGCTTGGCCAGCCAAACATATCAATGACAACTTAGACTAATTCATATTAAAGGATGAATTTTATGAAAGAAAAATGCACCACAAAGCAAACAATGGATCACCTACAGCCTGTGCAAAATAGACTGCAGGAGGACCAGACGCTATCTTTCAGAATTCTCTAAAAATACAACAGGTTCATTCCAGAGTCTGCTATTATTTTGGTACACTTGTCTGGGCTCATGCTCCGTAGAAGATTAATGTAAAATTCTATTGAGGATCAGAGTACTAGTGCATCCATTCAACACGCTTGGTTTAAGGTAGTATAATGTTAATTCTCAGGGAAACTGATAGGGAGCATGTTACCGTATGGCATACAGCATGGGGACAAGGTCGTCTGTAAAGTTACACAAAGCAGGCAGTGGAATTAGGAAAGCATTCTAGGGTAGAAACTGGGAAATGTCACCTGGGTGTAGATGGTTCTTGCTAAGACTGTCGTCTTTGGATGGTCTCACTAGGACGAGGACTTAGGGTCACAGGGGAATGTTAGCGTCCCTTCATCCAGTCACTCATGTGACTAGAGTGCTAGAGTCTCCTCTTCAGCCTCATACCACTTGGCAAACTGGTCTCTACTTGAACCCTCCAATGACAGGGAGCTCTTCCTGTCAGTGCCATTCACTACATAAATCATTTAACAAAGAAAAAACTCAGCATCACATGCAAATGTCACTATTAATCAGAACACAGCTAAGTAAAATCTTTTATTATCTGGATGATTTAAGACAATTTGTAATATGAAGAGACAAATCATGAGGGCATTGTGATAGCCATGTAGGCTATAAAGTCTCTCTCTCCCTTAGATACTTTTGTAGGATGTACTTCCCCACCACCCCCTTCGAAGTTGGGCATGACCACATTTCTGTTGCTTTGGCTAATGCAATGTTAATGGAAGTGACCTATGTCAACTACAGATGAACCTTTAAAAGAACCTTTAAAATTTCCATGTTTGCTCTTCTTTACCAAAGTGATCATGGAAACGTGTTGAGATGGAGCCTCCAAACAGGATGGGTCCCTGAGTTCTTGTGATGGGCAGAGCCCTCTCACCAACCTACACAGGACTTGCCCTATGAGAAATCAGCTTGTGTCATGTTAAGCCAGTGAGCTCTAGGCACTGTCTGTTATTGTGGCAAATCCTATCCCATAACGACCATTAGAGTCGGTTTTAGCTGGGACTGTTGAAAAATGTCAACTTACCAGATACAGCCTCGGCCAATATATGTATTTGGCACAATTGCCTATAGATCTATAGCTACAGTAATATGTGCATAACCCATGTTCAGATACCTTAACATTAAAAAAAGAAATTTAATTGCTTTCACCATTTTGAACTTACTAAGGCACAAAATGAACATATATTAGAAAACTGTTCAAATCTTAGGAGACTGTGTGCTCCAAATTCAGCTTAGTGGTTCCCTTCATTGAGGGGAAGAGGAAAATGGGATCCTATAAGGAAGAGTACATGAGAGCTTCAAGTATATCAGTTACGTTTTACTATTACTTATTTTAAATCCAAACTTAAAATGTCAAAATTTTAAGATTTTATATAGCTAGATTGTAAGTACATGAATGACTTTTCTATTATCTTCTATTATAGACTATGCTTGAGCTTATTCAAAACACATTTTTAAAAGAAAGTTATTGAGCAATTATTGAAGTCAAATGGGCTTTCTGATTATTATCAGCTAAGCTAAACCTCTAAACAAAATGCCCTATTTCTCAAAGGGTTCCAGATAGTTAAGATTTACCTGGATTAAAACACAATAAGACTCTTTGAACTCTTAAAGGATGGTAGATTGTAGAAAGAGAGATTCACATTTCAACACTTCTATATGTTTGAATTTTGGACTTTGAACATATCAGAAAGGACTTCCTCATCCTATGTTCTCCACTAGAGAAAGTTCACTTTTTGAATGTCACTATAAGACCAATCACCATGCCTACATTTATGCAGTGGAAGGAAAAGATTTCAATTTATCTTAAAGTAAAATCCCAACCTTAACACCTATCGTCTGTGTGGCCTTGAACAAGTCAACTACCTTTACTGTATCTTAGTTTCTTCATTTGAAATTTAAACAGCATAGGATCAATATGACCCTCTTGATGCTTTTCAGTACTCCAGTTTTATAGTAAAATACTAAATGCAAATGTCAAATATGTTGTATTTAACGGTATAATAGCATTATTTGGGAATTAAAAAAATCTGAAATTGGAATAACTTACATCTTGAGATGTGTACGGAGAGCTATATATTTCATTAAAAGTTGACAAAAGCAAAGGTACTCTTATTCTGACCTCATCCCAGCCCTATTCAAAATCTTTCCGGGGTATTTTATAGCTATTATCATTACCATTTTTAGAATACTAGAGAAGTTGCACATCTTTTCTTTACTCACTAGGATTTGTATTTTCCCCCAGAATCAGGCTGGGTCTTTACTATCTTTGAAAGGGTAGTGGGGGAAGAGGGTAGGCCGTTAAGAAAAACAGAAGGAGGGTGTGCTAGGGGCTTTACAGAAAGAGGGGCTGGGAGGTTCCCAGGCCCAACTCCCAGTTCTTCCCTTGGAGTGCAACCACCTGATTTCCCCCAGAGCCATATTTCCTCCCCTCATGACTTTTTGTCCTCCCTGGCCAGATCCATTTTCTTAGTCCTAGCTTCTCTTCCTCTCATGATAATTGATTGTAACTGGGACCTTGATCCCAAAACATCCAACTCAGAGAGACTCAATGCTGAAGAATAAAGAGCCCTCACTCAATTGGAAGAGCAACTGAGGACAAGGATAAAGGGTGATGGCAACCACCTCTCATTTCGAAAATAAAGACCAGTGTTTTGATGCTATGAAAAATAGATACCTAAATATTAGCATTGTCCTTTTGCTCCAGTATTGCAATCACTAGTCAAAATGATGATTAAATAAGAAAATGCTTCAGAAAGTACTGTACAATTTGCATTTGTTATTGCAAATTAAAAGACACACAAATTTTTCATCGCTTTGTTTGAAATCTTATCCAATAACACCGCAATATATATTTTTTAAAACGTTGTTTTTGTTATCTGTTTTATATTTGGTAGGACCTGTTATTTTTAATTATTTTTATGTTAACACTTATTAACTACTTATTACTTGGCAAACACTTCTATGTGCATTACCTCATTTATTTCTCAAAAGTGCCCATGAGGAAAGTTTTAATTTCCATTTCACAAATGAAGCAATTGAGATCCAAAGACGTTACCCAAGCTTTTACCAGCAGTAAATGGCAGAGCCAGCACTCAAACCCAGTGCTTTTGTCATCAAGTTATTTTCTCCTTCTACTCCCCATCTATGAGGATAAGTTTTAACACTTTCTCCTTGGCAAAAATCAGCAGAGTTTTTTTAAAAAGGAAAAAAAAAGCTCTCAGTGTGACTTAAATATAAAAATCTGAGCTAGCTGCAATCTAAGTCTCAGGAAAACAAGGTGGGCAGAGCTGCTAAATCTCAGCATCTGCAAGCAAAGAGCAGAAACCAGGGCCAAGACTCACTCTTCTTTTAAAAATTGAGGCACACAAAATGAGAACGGCATTGAAATGGCACTCGTTGTCCACAAATGATGATGTGGCATTCCTTAATTTCTGACCCCAGAAAGACACTCAGAATCAAGTTCTTGCAGAACTTCAGGAGATAATTTATCTTTAGACTGGGATTTCTAACAATCACCTGTAGGTTCAAGCTAAGAAAAATGAGTTGTCAGAAACAGGCAATAAAAATTGCAAGTATAAGAGACCATCAAAATGATAAAATTGTCACATCTATACACATCAAGCCACAACTACATTCATTATCTCCCAACTCCTGGTACTTAATATTGTCTGCCAAGGAAGCTGAGCTCCATTTCCAGTTTTGCTGTAAGCACAACTATATTTGAAAGACACTTGACTATTGGAGTTATTCATGATTTTACAGAGAAAGCATGCAATTGTCTGGAGAGGAATCCACCGGTATCTGGGAAGATTTGTCAAAAGGGATATCTCAGTCCTAAGCATTTTGGGAAATTACACTGGTATTGATTGAGGGAGCATGGGGGATCTCTGACAGCTCACACTCTTATTTTTAGGGAAAAAAATGATTTTTCAATCATGAATTTGAGTGTATTCTTCCTCAGGGAAATCCTCCTGTTGGAGATCCTCAAGCATGAGAGGTGTTGCTGAAGTGACAGAGAGAGAAAATGAGAAAGGATGAAAGCACGGAGAGAGGTAGAGGGGATCAATATATTGTGAGAGTAAGGGGGAGGTTGGGAGGGAGGGAAGGAAAGAGAGAAAGAAGGATTAAGGACGAAAAATACATAGAACATTCGATTATTTTGATCATTATTTTTATTTTTTAACTACTTTGTTGTAAGTACCCTTATCCTCACCAAAAATTAATACTGTTGACTTCAAGGAGAAGTGAGAAAGCAGATATCCTCACGTTCATTTAAAAGTTCTTAATTTCCTACTCCCTCTGACTTCTCCAGCTTCTGTCTACTTCAGCATTTGCTATTTTTCACTTGCTCTAATAGAACCAGATCAGTGATGAGCTGAAAGCTGTTGGTCAGAAATATTGTTGTGGACCATCCTGGAATTTTAGTGGTTCTGGATTTCCCTCTCATTAGTGATAGAAAAGTTCATATTCTGGCTCTTAAAATCCTTATTCTCTTATCAAGGGCTTTCCATCTAAGAGGCTCTGGCCAGCATGGCAAAGTACATTTAAGGACGAGCTGACACTGGGAGATGTACAAAAGAGACACTTTCTAAATATCTAACATTCAAGTGCTTGGTGTGTTGTCCACTACGTTTATTTCTCAATCCACTCTGCTGTCATCCCACTGTTAATCTCCTTTCAGCGCATCACCTTCTATATGCAGTCTCTTAATCTACAAACTTTGCTCTCTCTCCAGTGACATCTTAACCTCTCATTTTGGTTTGTAACATCAAGGATTACCCAGAGCAATGCTCTCCTAACTTGTTACCACTGTAAGAACTTTTGTGCTGCATGCTGCTTTGTCAGACAGCTTCCCTACCACTGTTTCAGCTTCTGGGTGGGTCCCAGGCAGGCTCCTACTTTGTCAGCACGTTTGAATTTTAGAGGCTGGTTGGCATCTATTCTTCTCACCAACTTCCACAAATAAAACATGCCCCGGTCAAAATTCTGTGCATTGGTAGTTAAAATCACCAAGAAAACGCACATCAGTACTCCACTGGGGCCACTTACGTGCCTTTCATTCCTACCTTGCCTCCCCCACACAAATTTCAACCACAGCCCAACAATTCTGGCTCTATGACAAACTTGGTGAGATCCAAGTTACAGAAGCCTAGTCAGTAGGTTAAGTATACAAGAAGGCAACACACATACTGCCTTGAGGGGAAAAAATAGACACTGAATAAATATGTGTTGAGTGAATGAATGCATTCATGGAACAAAGATGGTATGAAAACATTCCACTGCAAACTTCTACAAACACTGGCTGGCAAGCCTTTTTTTCTTTCTTTTAATTCACATGAGCTGAATCAAAAAAGCTAGTAAAAATTAGAGTGGTAATTGAATAAACTGATGATATAGTGGACCTCGATGGGAGTAAAGAAAGGAAACATGCCAATCTTAGTAACATGAGCACTCAAGTTGGAACCGAGACTCCTGTGTAAAAGCCAGAATTCCTTTTCACTGCAGAGAATGAGTTGTTCTACATAAATCCACCTGCTGGCATAGGAAGACTACAAGGAAGGTGAACTTTGACTAATTATACTTTGTGATTGTGCAAGTTTGGGTTCTGAACATAGAAGCCTAAGCCTAAGAGAAACACGTGTGTAAAATCCCTCCAAAGAGGCACTCTTAAAACCTAAGGCCCGCATGAATCCTACAGAAGAAGCAAGCTCTGCTCAAAATGAGATAAAAACAAATCATAAAAATAAATAAGGAAATAATTCACCGTGAGCTAGAGACAGCAGACACAACATACAGGAGGATTAGAATATCAATAATTTAAGATATAATAATCTGAGAGAACATAAAAGAAAAACCACAAGCATAGGAACACTATAAAAACAGCAGATGTTTTAAAATGCACATAGAACTTCTAGAAATGAAAAAAGAACAAAATGGGTTAAGAGACATCAAATATAAAGAATGAGAAGGTCTGACATATGAAATAGATGTTGCAGAAAAAGAGAATATAGAGAATGAGAGTATTTGAAGAGGTGATGGCTGAGAGTTTTACAGAATTGGTACAAACATGACTTTTTATATTCAAGATGCACAACAGGCCCTAGCCAATATAAATGCATGCTTAGACACCTGATACTGAAACTGAAGGACACCAAAGAGAGAGAGAAAAATTTAAAAGCAACTGGAGAAAAAGAGTAGATTACCTATTAAGAATAGTAATAAGAAAGAAGAGTTTTTACAGTGACAATAAAGGCCAGTGGGGTAGGGAGGGGAAAGGAATAACACTGAAAATCCTGAGGGAGGAAAATAAACCCTTCAATCTAGAACTTAGTGTCAAGCTAGATCACCATTCTAGACTAACTGTAACATAAAAACAACTTCAGACAAATATTAAGAATGTTTATAATTCACTAGACCCTTGCTGAAAGAACTACTAAAAGACAAATTTCATGAGGAAATAAACCCTAAAGGAAGGAGAGGAATAAAAGGAGCAATGGTGAGCAAAGAAACTGACAAACACAGTCATGCATCACTCAACAACAGGGATATGTGCCGAGAAATGCATTATTAGACAATGTGGCTGTTGTGCGAACATCATAGAGTGTACTTACACAAACCTAGATGGCATAGCCTACTATACACCTAGGCTATATGGTACCAATCTTATGGGACCACTGTCATATATATGGTCCATCATTGACCGAAACATTGTTACGTGGAATGCGACTGTATGTGGATAAATTCAAACAAGGCAGGGATGTCCTCTACCCCCGCCTCTATCCAATGTTATACAGGAGGTCTTAACCCAAGCAATAAGACTAGAAAAACTAATTAAAGTCATAACAATTGAAAAAGAAGAAACAGCTCTGCTACTACTTGCAGATGATGTAACCGTCTGAAAAAAGACTCTAAGAAATATACAGACACACTCATAAAACTAATAGTAGAGTTTAACAAAGCTTCTTCAAGGAAACTGATATAAAAATATCAATATTGTTCATATAATGCAGCAACAAATAATCGGAAAATGTAATTATCCCCCAGCAATTCCACTGCTGGGTATCAATCCAAGAGAAGCTCTTGTACACACGCACATGGAGACAGAATAAGAATATTTTCTGCAAAAAAGTTGTAAGAGTAAAAGAAAATTAAGAAAAACAGAAAAATCAACCAAACTTCCCCTCGCTACGTATATTCACACAATAGGATAAAATGGAAAAATTGAAAGAATGCATTGCCAATCTGGATAAATCTCAGAAACATAATGTTGAATGAAAAGGCAAGTTGCGAAAGGCAAGTTCAATATGATATCCTTTATGTAAAATCTTCCTAAATATTACTTATGAATCTATATGCATGTAGGAAAAATATGAAAATATGGATGAGAATCATGCAGGGAGACGAAGCCTCTAACTTCACATATACAATCACTTCTGGGTCAGTAGGATTTGAACCATATATCTACAATATTTTATTTTCCTTGAAAAAGATATTTAAAGCACACATGGCAAAATTTTAAGATTTGGTCTACATGGTGGGTGCTGGGATGTCTGTTCTATTATTTTCTCTGATTGAATTCTTTCATAATTAAAAAATAACAGTGAAAATATACTCATTGATCAAATTGACATTTTAACCAAGTTATTTTTGACCAAGTTTTCTGATATCCCTGTTATCATGCCTGAAAGAGTATTGGTAAACAATAAGTGTTTGATGAATGAAATTCAAGAGAACCACGAGAGCACGCTGAGCTTCACCTCCCCCCCTCTCAACTTCCACAATATTCCATTTAACTTCCTTTTCCCTGCCTGTTTCTGAGAGAAGCCACTGATATATCTTAAACTTTGATGCAAAGTAAGGATGACAATATAGCAAGAAAAAGAATAAACTATCCTTTCCTTTCCTAGAATTTTTCACTTATAATTCATGTTCGTGTCAAGTTAAGGCACAGAAAGACTGATTTATGTCGCTTGTTGCCTCTCCAGCAGTCAAGCTCATCACCCACACATTAGAGGGATGAAAATCCTCAGAGAGAGAGCTTCCAGCTATAAATTAAAACTCTTACTTTGAGGTTTGGTTCCTGTTTGATTTTTAAGAAAATTTAAAGTAAAATTGCTACCAGGGGGATAAAGATAATGACAGATGACTTATTCCTCAATTTCTTCCAGCTTACTTTAAAAATTTATTTTTCTTATAACAAAGAGAAAGGGTTTTAACGTTGAAAAATAGTGCCATAGCCTTCTATCCTTTCTGCATGAGCAGCAGGAGAAAGGACTCCTCTTCCTTCATTACAATTTTAATATGAACAATAGTAACTAGAACCCACAATATCCACAGTGTATAGTATTGTCCAAATGGAGTTATCCCTGGTCTTGCATAGCAAGTGAAAGGAAGAGTGTTAAGAATATGTGTTTGGGAGACGAGTTCTTTGTTACCCTTTCAGAGATTCAGCTTAGCTTGAGTCTACGTGTATCTTGACATATCAACACCTCTGTCCCAACCTAATCTCCTATTTCCACCTGATTCTGCAATACAAACTGGTTCACAAATATCACCAGAAAATAAATCATCAAGTAATATTTCTTCATCTTAACTACCGAAGGATGCCTATAAGGTGAAACTCAAGCATCGGCCAAACACATACATATTTAGCCAAAAATCAGAATGCTCAATATTATCCAACAGACTATATAGACAGCTAAAGTTATTTCAAGAAGTAGAAGATAAAAATATTTGTTGCATTGATTCATAGGATGTGTTTAAACAACATATATACCAAAAGTACATTTTGCTAATATAAGCAGTAGTTTAACCCAAGTCTCCGTTATCACGAGGATAATAAAATGGATCAACACCCATGCTCCTGTCACTCTCAGCCACATAGATCCCAGGACAAAAGAACATGCGACAGCTGATCCTTGAGGTGTAGAAACTACCCAGGCAGTTACCCAGAAAGGAAATTCAGACATTTGCTTTTCAGTTCTCTGCATGGTCCTATTTTAAACTGGATCTTTAGGATAAAAAAAACCCATTCGATTCTCTACCTCTTGATAAGGCAGAAATAATATCATCTCTGGCAAATCAAAATTTTGAGATAACTTGTAGCAGCTTTTTGATTTTTCTTTGTATCACGTGATTCCAAATTTCCTAAAATCTCCATGTCTTTGTCTCGTCTATAGTGAACATTACCGACAGGGAGGAACAGTGGGGAAAGCGTGCAAGAAATTTAACCAGAAAAATGCTGGAGAAACTCTTTTCTGGTGCAAACTTGGAGCAACTCAACAAAATCATTCATGACCAAAAAAAATGCACATTACAGAAGCTCTTAATACACCATTAAAGAAAAAGCCCAGTGGAGATTGTAAACTCTAAGATTCTCTTTCGTTATTTGGGCTCCAAGGCAAAAAAAATCACCTGTAAACCACCTGGTTTATTGAATTCCTGAAACATGATATTGATTTTTAAAAAATAATTAAAATGCTGTACTCATAGTTAATATATTGAAGTCATCACTGAATATAGAAAAAATATAATAAAACTATTATTTTATACCCCATAGATGAAGTTTATAAACTTTCTTGTATGGCTTCCTATTCAAGAAATATTTTGCATAATTTATTAATTCTTTACAATATTTGTGATATTGAAATTTAATTGTCAATCATGAGATTAAATAATTTTACAAAATAACCCAAGTTCTCAGCCCAAAAACTGCTACTATTATTTCAATGGGTCCATAAAGGTAAAAAAAAAAATACACATACCTCAACAAATATAAAACACGGGATGATGGAATAACTTCGTTGAGTGTTGTTTCCTACAGCCATTTCTTACACCATGTAGCAAGGCTGCACTGTCTCAAACTGTCCAGGCTGAAATAGAAATAGGTAGCATAGTGTAAGAACCATATGCTCAACAGTCCCTTTGGTGTTTACATAGAAATATCAGTTGCCCTGTAGATAAGCAGGCTGTGTACAAACAATGCAAAATAGTGACCTACAACACAGTCAAGTCAAACTAATAATCACCCCAGGAAAAAGAAAATATATACTAGCCATGAACAGTCTTAGAGCCAAAACGACCAGATAGGGAACCTCTCGTACATAGCTTTAGTCAATAGAATTCTGTCTGGAACTGCATGGATCCCTAACCCAGTAGATGGCCTTCATGCCATGACACAGTTTCTGCTACAAAACATGTTATTGTCCATCCTGGCTGGATCTCCTCTATCTGTGCCTCATCCTCCTGGTTTGCAACCTACGGACTTGTGTGTTTCTGCCCTTGCCTCTCCCTTTGGAGCTGACATTTAGTACTGAGGCACTAATCCCTGACTTCCTTCCTTGACCACTCTCTGCCCTTGCTCCTTTGACTACATGGCTATTAACAACGCTAGATTAATACATCAGTGATCTCTCTCACGGGGTTCCCTCAGCCCCGTGTGAGTGTCACCCAAAACACAAAAGGTTGACGCAATAATACATTCTTGCAATGCTGAAGAATGGAGGAGCTGGGCAACAGCAGACTGTCTTAAATATTTTATTAGAAGATCTCTGTTCTACGCTTGCTTAATCCAAATATCTTATAATTCACTTATCAGTCTTTATCGTTTAGATGAGTCCTCCTGTTAGCATCAATTAAATACAGTGCCATATATCTGGAAGGAAAATTAAATTTTAATCACCTCGAAGTAGATCGGGGCACCAGAAAAACCAAAGGCATCAGACATGTGAAGGTGGAAGTCCAGGCTCTCCACTCAGCCTCCTATGATACCTGGTTGGAGGTGGGCCCCTTTTACTGAGCAGAACTGGAGTTCAGACTCCCCACTATGCCTCTACTGATACCACCCTGGTTGGGAGAGAGGGAGGTTCCTCTCTATTGCTCCCCATGTGGCCTCCACTGACACTATGGGAAGGTGGCCTTGTTATTGCTGAGCAGTTGGTAAAACCCCTGCCTTTCCACTAGGCCTCCTCTGATACCATTCCAGTGAGGAGGGAGTCAGGGTGCCTCATTACTGCCTGGTGGGAGTGAGAGTCTGGGCTCCCCACATGTTCTCCCCGTGAGAAATAAGGGCTACTCATTACTGCCCAGCATGAAATAAAGTCTTGGCTCCCCACCTGGCCTTCTCTGACATGACCCCAGCAAGAATTTCGGGGAGCTTCCTTACAGCCTGGCAAGGGTTGAAGTCCAGGGTCTCCACTTGGCCTTCGCTGGCAGATAGAGGTGGGACTGCAGTTTTTTTGTGATGTTTGGCTGGAGTCAAGGGGTTATTTTCTAAAAGTTTTCTGCATATTAGGCTGCAGTTTTCCTGGCCCTTGGGCTAGAGAGAGCAGGTTTTCCTTGGGGCTATTTTGTCTGAGAGTTACCGGTATTCCGGGGTGGTGAGTTTCTCCGATATCCAGAGATATGAGGCAAAAAGAAAATCCTGGAAACTCACTATTGTGTTTCTTGTGTGCTGAGGTCCCCCGCCAGTCCCCCTTTTATATCTGCCTCTCAGAGTTTTGTTTGTTGTATACATAACATCCAAGAATTTTAGTTGTATTTAGTGGTAGAAATAGGGAAAAATACATCTTACTCCATCTCCCAGCACAGAGGTTGTTAGAAGTCTTTTTAAAGGAATACCATATATGGCAGTGACCCCAGCCCTGCTGTGTTCTCATGAATTTGAGCCTCTTGGTGTCAAAATACCAGAACAAATCACATCATTTGTTCACTCATGAGTCCCTAATTCAGGCCAGCTATCCCATTAGGCACAACTAGAAGCAACGAGTTAGCCAAATACCCTGTATTCAAGGCACGATGGCTATCAAGAAGAGATTGAAAAATAAACAAACAAGTAAACAATGAGTTATAAGAGGGATAACAGCAGCACAAATGAATGATCAATTCTAACTCTTGAACTCAGGGATTTCTCATCCAGTGGCAGAGTAGAGACGGTACCTAGGACCTGCAAGACTTTTAGGGGTTGATTAAAATATTTCAATTTATTTTAAGATTTAAGAAAATGAAGTTTTAGGTAGAAAAATATTTTAATATATTATTAAATTCAGATTTATACCAATTGTAAAATATAAATTTTTATTTTTATTTTAATAGAGACAGGGATCCACAAAGGCAAAATTGCTTCGAGTCCACAAAAAGTCATAATAGAGCCCTAGCTGGGAGAAAATTAAAGAAATGGTTCTTAGAGAAGATGGCTATTTAAGTTGATTAAAATAAAGGTAGCTGCTCCTCTATCAGGAGGATGAGAGAAGCATTTCAGCGAAAGGGAGCAGCAGGAGCAAAGGTTCCAAAGATATGAGTCGGCCTAACATGTTTGAGAAACTAAAAACACAACCAATCTGAATGCATGAGAACCAAGGAGGAGCTATAGATGCTACCAAAGTGTGTTTATGTCCATGTGCTCTTTATGCCCAAACTCTCACAAGCAGAATACCCCAAGGATAAGAAATACAAGATTGGTCCATTTCCATACCAGATAGGAACATAGGGGGAAAAAAAGAATATTGAGAATGCTTTTTTTTTTCCCCCTGGTAATTAACTCAAGAGCTCTTCATTTCTAAGCAGGTAAGAATACTATGGATCATACTTGTCCAATGAAGGAGTCAATGCTATTTCATGTGTTTCCACTGAATTTTCCACATAATCTCTTCTTGCTTATGAGAAGCATAATCATTCCGAATCAACCCAGGACAAACACAAAAATAATTACTGCTTACCAAGTATCTGTTTTAGTGATACTGAAAATGGATGGTGCTGGAGCGTGATCATAGCTGGATGGGCATAAACCTCTTCATTTCTAGGTTATGCAAAGTTGACTCTGGCTGACCAGTCAAGGAAGCTGCAAAGAATAGAAATGCCCTTGAGAAAGAGTCGCCATGACTCAGTGGGCCTTTCTGTGCCACCTTGATGTGGATCTAACATTGCCAGCGGTCAAAGTCATAGCCTGTGGTCACTCTCAGGATCCCAGAGTCGATGATTTTAGGGAAGCTAGAGCTTGCTCTTTGTATAGAGAATAGTTTGAGCTAATTTTGTTAAAAATGTCATGGTGGTTCCCTTTAAAGATAGGAGGATATGAATTAATAGAGTTCACTAAAACAAAAATCTAACAAATAAATAAAAAATAAACAACAAGTCCACCAAAAATTGTACCCTTCCTAGTAAGCCCAAGAACTCTTCACTTTGAGCTCACGTTGATTTAGGACAGTGTTTCTCAACCTCATCACTGTCAATATTTTGGGCGAATGAATCTTTGTTGTGAGGGGGCTATCCTGAGAATTGTTGAATGTTTAGGTATATCCCTGGCCTCTACTCAGGAGATGCCAATGGTAGCAACTCCCCTTCTCCAAGTTATAACAGCTAAGGGAGCAGAGGGACATAGGGTGGAGATGACCACTAATTTAGGAGGATTGAAAGCAGAGCCCCCAAGACATGAGAATTTTTGAGCGGTGAAGAACTTGTTTCCCCTGGGATAAAGGCCACAGTTTTGCCAAAGGGAACAAACCTATGCCTGCTTAGTACCTAACAGCGGGAAATCTGGAAATTGTTGAGGTGCCTTCTTGGCATTTGGGGAAACAAAGGGCATGCCAAGCTCAGAGACCACGACTGGGGAAATAGCAAAGCCAGTATAAGTGGTAGTTACTACCACTTGAACCCCAAAAGAAAGCAAGGCTGCTTTATCCATTAGGTACTATAGGCCCAGTTCCTAGGGGCTGTTAACTATTTAAGATCCCAAGAAAATATACAAGATATGAAGAAAAAAGACACCAAAACTATGCAAAACCAAATGAGTATATAAAATTCTTGCAATTTCGTTAATTACTCAATTTAGTGTTTATAACAATTCATTTGAAAATGATTTGTAGGTGACATTTTCTTAATTCTAAAAATTCCTTTGCAGAGCAACTATAGATAACTGTAAATTAAATTAGGCACTCAGAAAAACAATCTCAAGAGAAAAGCTATAAAATTTTTTTCATTTTGCCACAAAATAAAAATTTACTGTCAGATGTAGATTATACTTTATGTGTTTATGATCATCAGGAGTAGGGCCTCAAAAAGTGAGTGTTGAAAACAAGCTTAAACACCTTAAAATAGCCCTGGAGGGATTTTGCTTCCAACCCAGAGAAAGTAACTGGGACTGGATTTTACACTTGACACAACTAAGAAATACAGACAAAATAAATGAGACAATGGTATTCAAGGCATCGGACGTGGAGGCAATGAAGGGCAATGATTCCTGAAAGATGAGGAAAAACAGATGTGTGCCCTGCAATTGTCCTGGTTTACTGCCTGGAGTGAGTCTTCAGATAATGGCAGAGAGAGGGGAACCCAGAAAAGTGGCTGGTAGTCTCCCTGAGTTGAGTAGATAGAGCTGGGGTGTGGGACAACCCAAGCAACTGGAGTTCATAAGGCAGAGTACCAGAGAACGCTGCACAGAGAGAGAGAGAGAGCTGGGATGCTCTGCAGAGGGTCCCCCTTGAGTCTTCAGCAGAGTTACTGATGAGCATGGGAGGAAACTACCCAAGGCCTGGGAGAGAAACCATCCAAAGAGATTAAAGCAAATAATTGTTGGGGCTCACACAGGGGCAAGAATACTTTCTGTTCCCACCAACCAAAACGACTCCTAACTCACCAGACAACAAAGAGACGACTTCAATTTTGGTTAATTAGTAACTTGCATGAAAACATTTCTCATCCAGGGACCACAAGTGGCACTGAGAAGTGCTCCTTGTAGAGTATTGCTGGGTTCTTTTTTTGACTTTTCTGTTACAGAATAGTGAATATTTATTGAGATTCTGGGCCAATGAGCCGTGAGCTTTTCCCTGGTGTCAGGAGACCCGAGAAGCAAGAATGTCTGACAGCACAATCCATGACCCGGGTCACATCAAGGGCATCTCTGACATGAGTTTTATAGCATTCAATGTGGTGAAAGTTTCTAGAAGTTCCTCAAAATGAGGTTGGTGTAAGACTGAAATGAGATTGTGTATAGAAAGGGGAAAAATAGGGCTTATTTCTACGTGATCCAAATCCTAACTGAACGTAACAGAGGTTAGAGTAGAAAAGGGAAAATTACAAAGAAAAAGGGAGTTGTGAGAGTTACATTTCATCTTATTCCCCAGTCCTCAGGGTGAGCCATCATCTCAAAATCCAGCTCATCTTTAACACATGTTAAATAGGCATTAACTTCCTTGGTGGCGCTGAGCTACCCCTCACTGTTCTGGATCATTTGTATTCAGCACATTATCTCCAGCCAGGAGCACAGTTTGCATTTAATTTCCCAAAGCTGGAAAACTGAACTATTTCCCTTTTTTAAAGCAACAAAGACATTACGGGATAGGAACAAATCGAATGGGACTGTACTTAACACTTTCAAGAGAACTACTCTGTTCAATGTTAGAGAAGCTTTTAAAGCTTGTAAAGAATGACAATGTGAAGACCCATACATAACAGGGTCGCATCAGCACTTCCTTCTTTCTCCAGTGTCTCATACTCAGATCCATGGTCCAGACCACAAGCTAGCCCAGACTAAGGCAGAGACATACAAAGAGCATAAAACCCACAATCCAGGGAAGTCTAGAATTGAGTCAAATGTTTACAAAATACACAGGACTCAGGGGCCCCGTGAGGACCCCTGGGCCCCCACATTGTTCTTGAGTGGCTTTTCAGCCCCATGGATCATATAGCCAGGCAAACTTCGGCATGGCCACCAGAGGATTATTTGATATCTGGGGTCCACACTGCTGGGCCTCTCACAACTGAGGCAGAAGTTTGCCTGGCTAATCTCTGAGCTTGCGATAACTTTTTGACTATGTTAAACCTCTCCAGTCCCATTTTACAACAATGTCCACCCCATGGCCACCCCCAGCCTTTCTGTACTCTAGTCACTCACTCAGTTGTGACTCACATGCCAAGCTCTTTCTCACCTCTGGGCCTTCCTGCATACTGCCTCACGGAGCACTCTTCTTTCCTTCCTATTCGCCTAGCCAGCATCTGTTCCTCCTTCAGATCTGCAGTTAAAAGCCATTTTCATAGGTACAGTTTTCTTAACTGCCCTGACTATTCAGTTCTCTCTATCATATGCTTTTATCACACTCCTTCATAATATTTATTACGCAATTGTTTAATATCTGTTCCTTTTCTAGACTGTCAGTCAACTTTGTTCCACGTGGCCAGGGCCATGTTTGTCCCACTCAGCACTGTAACCTTGACACCTTGCACAGTACCTAGCACATAGCAGGTACAGAGTAAGTGGCTGACACTAACTATGTGCCTAAGCTGCTCGGCTCCATCGTTCGATTTCACATTTGCCCTGGTTCAGTTCCTTAGCTCCCGACCTAGTCCTAACCTAGGTCTTGGGTCAATCCTTTCTAGGTCTTGCTTGAACTCAACAGTTTGGTACTAATGTAGGTCTGGGGTCAATCGCTTCTGCCCACTCCTACGAGGTTAAGACCCACTACACACTTGGACCCAAAGAACAATGAAAAACAGTGTTTGAAAGTCCTAGAAATAAAAATATAAATCAGAACACATTTCAACATGTAAAATTGAAAGGAGAAATTATCCCATTGAATTCTACTTATGAATTTTTTAATTGTAAAAAAAAAAAAAAACCACTACTCTAGATTGCTGGTTTAAAAGGTGTACGCCTTAATTAAATATAAAAGTTAAAAGTTAAATTGAAAAAAAAAAGAGCCTAAGTCCACCTAAAAGCAAGCCATCTCTGTTAGGGACTACTCTTTTAAAAACAACAAGAAGCACAAGGACGATGCCAACCACAGAGTTCCGCAGTGACCTGAAGCAGTTAGGAAGGGAGCAAAGAGCATGCTGATTTGTAAATGACTGATGGATACCCTGGATCATCTTATGGCCACCACCAGAAGAAGTGCTTAATAGGAGAATAATGCCCAGACAAGCAGGGTATTGCCCTTATTTCTCTAAATTGTCGATATTATTTACCCCTACTTTTCAACCAGGAAAGAAAACATAGTTGGAAAAAGTAGCAGGGCACAAAGAGCTCTTCTTAATTATAAACTAGTTAATGTTTCCTTCAGTAAAATCAAAGCCTGGAAGGAAATGAGGTTTGATGCTCAGTTAACCTGAAACCTTGAAGCTCTAGAGCAAGAACCTGAAATATGCACACAGGAACACAGAGAGAAGAGAGAACGCACACCACACATACACACACCCACCCAGAAGGGCTTAGAGATTGGGAAAGTTCCAGGAAAAGTTGTGCTCAGCTTTAATCTAGGAAGAAGATAGGCAGAGAATATGTTGCAATTGCTCTCAAATGAAAAGCAGTGAATGTCTGGCTATGGTTATAAAATTTCAAGTGTAATTTCAAAAGCAATTGAAGTTATCAACAACAATATTGTCATCAATATGATGTTGTTATCATCATGATGTTGTAGTACTGACTATATTAAGGGTAAAGAATTGTTTGTGGTCTCTCACATCCTTCCAGTGAAAAATGCCCAATGATAAGGTTTAAGATGAACTATGTTAAGTCTATGCTAAAATGAGCCATATTTTATGAAGGCTTTGGTGTTCCTAGCATCACAACACCTTTTACTAAACTATTTTGAAGACAGGCATTGAGAAGAAGGTGCCATTTTGTCCATCCACCCATCAATAAGGCTTTATCAAGTACCCACTAGGTTCAAGGCCTTAGAGGCTTTGAGTGATGCAAATATGAGTCAAATAGCCACTGACAGCAGGAAAGTTACAACCTAATAAGAACACAAATGTAGAGTCTCTTTAAAAAAATAATGTAGATGATATGAATTCATCAGAATAAGAAATTATTTCCATGGATGATATGTGAGGTGGGCCTGTGAGGACAAGTAAGTTATGAACAGACCCAGGAGATAGGAGATGGATTTCCAGGCATTAGGACTAGAATAAGCAAAGTATGGAGCAGAAGAGCCCAGACCATATCTATGGTGTGGAATTATGGTTAGGAAGTTTGACCAGCACACAGAAGATACCAAGAAAATAGCATTGGGTATAGCTAGAAGATTGGGGCTGGGTTTTTGAATGCCACGTTAAGGATTTTAGATTAATTTCCTTTGGTTTACAGCATGTAAGATGGATGGTGGTGGGTGAACAGCAGAGTTAGGAAGACTTATTAGGAGTCACTATCATCTAGGTGAGAAGTAATTAGAACCACACAGGAGCTGGCTTCAATCCAATCTTTGTATTTTTGAGATGAACAGGTAGGAGAGGTGGATGGAAGCCCCTTTTTGAATCTGGGCCTCTCTGAAGTGGCCTAGAAGGGAATTTGTTATGTTATTATTATTAAGGTCAAGGGAGCCAGAGTGCCCTTTCAAATGTCCTAGCCATTGGTTCCTCTATATTTCCCTTTAAATTCTGTTCTAGTTCTTATCTCCAGGCCCAAAGTGGTTTCTAATGATCCAAGAGATGGGATCACTAATTAAGTGGAGAGAAAAGAAGCAAACGATAAAGCCCTGAATAAGGAGTTGCTGGAGAAGAAAGGAAATGTCCCATAGACTAGAATTGTAAAGATGCTGCACAGGAAAGTCTTTAGGGATTGGTGGTTCCAGGATAATAGACAGCCCGTTATGCTCTTGCCTGCAGGGGTGTGTGTCACGAGCTGTTCTGAGCAGTGGGGAGGCTGTGATACTGTTGTTCTGCCAAGCAAGGCTGCATTTTCCAATTTAAAGCTAAGCTGCCCAGGAGCCAAGCTGTTTGTTTTGAAGAGAAGAAAAGACAGGGAGAGGGAGGGAGAGAGAGAGAGAGGGAGGGAGGGAGAGAGAGAGGAGGAGAGATCCATCCATGAGCTGAGATACCAAATTTATCCTCATGCCAACTCCTTGGAACAGAGTGTGTTCTTTTTTGTCATCAGATCCTTGATCCTCAGGCACCCTCAGAAATCACCCCCCAGGAAGTCCCTATGTCCTCATGACAGAGTAATTAATTAGCTCCGTTGGACCCTGTGAGGGTCTCACAGGAGACAGGAAAAAGCAGCGAAAGGAATTCCCTTTCACCATGGAGATTTCAGAGAAGAATTAGACAACACTAGTGTAAGCCTAGGTTTGCCTGCACTGCTGCGCAATCAGGGGACAATTGCGTGCATTCTGTGACTGAACCAACCCTAGAATTTCGAATGACTATAACAATAATGATAATATTGCCCACTAGTCTCCTTGATAAACATGTATTGAGGACTTACTATTCCATGCCAGGCTTTGTACAAAGTTATAGCTTTATAGTTGTAGTTTTTACATTTAACACTCTAATACTTCTGGAGTTAATTTGCATATGATATGGAGACATGCTATTATTTTTAATATTGCAAACTGCTTCCCTCATCTAGCATTCCTGATCCTCCTTACCTATATCTACTTTCTCTTTTATCTGTACCACTTGTCGTCTAACATATAATTATTATATTTATTATATTCCTCCAGCTGCCAGAATGCAAGTTTCACAACTCCTTGCCTATTTTGTTCACCAGTTGTATGTGAGGTATCTCTTGGAAAGCTGACATTAAGTATTTACAAGTGAGATAAAAACAATGTCTCTTTGGGACTTGTAATAGGGGACCAAACATAGTCTAGGGGACCAGGAAAGTCTCCCGCGAAGAAGTGACCTTTGGATGCCTAGGAGTTAAGAGGGTGGGTGGGAACTGTATTGCTGCCAGAGGGAATAGCATATTGGGAGTTCCTGAAATGAGAGAAAGCACAGTCACAGCTGAAACAAAGAATGCAGGCAATGGACATGTAACAAGGCTAGAGGAGAGAGGGCCCAGATGATACAGGGCCAGGTAGGCTATGTTAAAAAGTTTGGAATTACAGTTACGTGTCGCTTCTGAGAAATGTGTCATTAGGCAATTTCATCAATGCACGAACATCATAAAGTATACCTACACACTCCTAGATAGTCCAGCCTACTACACACCTAAGCTATATGGTACTAACCTTAGGAGACCACTGTCATAAATGCAGCCCATCATTGACTGAAACATGCAGTGCATGACTGTAGTTCTAAGAATAATATAAACTATTGAAAGGTTTTAAGGAAGAAAACTGCCATGCCCTGATCTGCTCTTACTAAAAATTGCTAAGAGAAAGTGGTTTCGGAGAGTGGGACATGGATGAATATGGTAAGGTGGCCAGTTGGAGGCTCCTGCTGTCATCTAGACAAGAGGGCAAGGTGGCTTGGGTTGAGGCTAAGGCAATAGAGACAGACAGGGGAGTGAATTCAACAGAGAATTAGAAGAGCAAATAAGATTTAGTAACTGATTAAATTGGGAGTGGTGGGAACATCAAAATGTTTTTCCTTATTTAAATCCCTCGGACCAAAACATACATCTTTCTAGTACTGTCTCCAGTAGTGATGAATAGCTTCTGTTTATTCCACTGTTAAACTTCTGCAGCCTCCTCTTCAGTCTTTCCTCGTGAATCCCAACTGTGTCCATTCAGCCTTCACCTGGCCCTGAATCAGGCACAGTACGGAACAAACGAAGAATCACCTCACAATATCTCCTTTTAAAATACCACGCATAAAGCAAAACAGCAAAACCAATATCTTATTGCAAATTTATTCCCCAAATAAGTTGGGGTCTCTAAATATATATGAATGCCCTTCCTTATTTTCTTTTTGCCTTTCCAACTACTACTCATCCATAAAAAAAGATGAAATCCTGCCACTTGTGACAACATGGATGGACCTTGAGGGTATCATGCTAAGCGAATTAAGTCAGATGGAGAAAGACAATTACTGTATGACTTCACTCATATGTGTAATATGAACAAACAAACCAATACACAGCTAAGGAAAACAGATTGGTGGTTATCGAAGGAGAAGGGAGTGGTGGGAAGGTGAAAGGGATAAAGGGCCACATGTATATGGTGATGGATGGAAACTAGACATTTGGTGGGGAACACAATGCAGCCTACACAGAAGATGGAATGTAACGATGTATACCTGAAATTTATATAATGTTATAAACCAACGTGACCTCAATAAAATAAATTTAAAAAAAGACAACTTCTGCCTCTGCCAGGAAGCCGCCTTAGTTCAGTTAGTCAGTCAGTCACGCAATCATGCTTCGGCCCACCAACAAGCCATGAACTCTTGCTGTCTGAGCCACTGATTTGGTGTTTAATGACAGGTAACATTAGGACATCAATGACAGGGTGAGGTGAGGCAATCTCTTAGCCCCTTTCCAGTCTATGATTTGCCTTCTGTATTCTCATTTTGTCTTTCAGTCAAACTCCAAAGTTCTCAGTGAACTTTCTCTGGGCACATGGGTTATCTTTCCTTCCATATGGTGAATATTCATGGTTGTTCTGAAGAGAACTGTGGAAGAGGTAACTGAAAGTTTGCTTAGCTCCAACTCCCTTCTCCTCTCACTCCATCAACCTCTACAATAATGCCCAGCTGGGCATCGAGCGGCAGTCAGCAAATGCTGGCTATATTAAAATGGTCATATCTACAGAAGACCCTCTGATTAGAGCATAGTCAATTCATGGATATTCATAATAGAAGGAAAATGAATGAAATCAAACTAGCAACTCAATTTTGGATCAATAGTTTCACCTGTTCTTTTACTAAAATAAACAAAAAACATTAAGTACTTTGAGTTTTCCTTCCTTTTTCCCTTTTCGTTTTTAGTGGAAACATTTATAAAGGTGTCAAAAGGCCAGGATCAAGGGATGAAGGCAATAGCAAAATTTATATAGCATTTACTTACTCGTGTAACACTTACAATAACCCTATGAAATATATCCAGTTATGACCCACATTTTGATGAGAAAACAGATAGCTATAGAGAGTTTAATCAGAGTGCCCAGGATCATATAGATGATAAGTGTCAGAGCTGGATTTGTAACTTAGGCGTCTGACCCCAAAGTCTCATACTTATTCACATCAATTTATTCTCCAAAAAATGAAAAAGGAAGCACAGGGCTTAATCCACATCCCTAGCCAGTAGCCTTCTGGCTAATGGTCAGTTCACCCCAATGCACTGGTTCTTTTCAGATGCCAATTAAGCATCCATGGAGTGATTCCCTGATACAAGGCTTGAATTTTTCCTAATTGTAAAAGATCTTCCACCAGTCATGGACCAAGATATATTCAATGACTTTATTTAGAAGACCTCTCACACTTTTCTCGGTCTCACTGAAACTCCACACATCACAGGATGGTAAAAATTATTCCAGGATTTGATGTTATTTTGTGGCACAACCTGGAATTGGTTAAGGAAGCAAATTAGCCCCCCCAGAAGGCACATGTTTGCTGCCTGATCATGCTGCTATCTATAAATAAACTTTGGGATGAAGTTAACACCTGTTCCATTGTTCTCACCAATGTGTCCTCCTTTCTCTCTGGACTTTGCTAGCTTGTAACCTATAGAGTGAAAGCTGGACAGGTTCACTAACAACCTATGCAACAGCCTGATGTCACTAGAACACCATTAGAGTGGCAGAATAACCTTCCTGGGTCAGCGTCAACTTCATCGCATGAGTTAATGAAACTTTGCATCTAGATGAAATAGCCCTAGTTCCATGAACTTGCACTAGTTTTAGAGTCTGACAGGTGGATCTGGATCCAGGTCACAACTGGAACCAAGTAGGCAAATTAGATAACGTCCCTGTGACTTGCTGTGTTTCTATTTCTCTGTATAGTTGTGGTTGTAGGGGGGCAATTGCTGTGAGGGGTAAATTATATGATGTGTGCAGTGGTTAGCATAGGCCAGGTGTTCTGCAAACATTTGTTGAGTGAAAGCTCTTTACACTCAGCACTTGCAGTTCAGTTTTCTACTTATGCCCGAAAGTGTCCAGACACAGCTGATTAGGGAAACCCTACTCTACTATTCTGCTTAATAAGCAGTAACTGTTTGCAGAGAACATTAGCAATACTTATTAAACATTCTCCTTATTCACTCAGATAAAAAGATTATTAATTACTGAGCTTTGGCTAATTCCCAGGACACCTAATTTGTTCATATCTATTTTCAGAAAAGCTTCAGATTTAAATATGAGTTAATTTCACAATTTTTTGCCCCTCACAGAAAAATCACATGGCAATCAAGCAGCTAGCAGAATGAAGGCTATATTTCAGCCCACGAGGCTTTATAAGGAGGAAATACATTCTTGAGAATGGAGAAATGTGGGTAATAAGATAAGGGGAGGGATGATCCAAGAAGCAAGAAAAGTTAAAAGCACTGGTGGGTTTTGCCTAAAGCCCTTAATTAATCACATTCTCCACGACACAGAGCAAACCCATCTGAGCAACTATCGAAACAGTGTATGGAGCTCCGTGATGGGTCAATGCTAGCAAAGTGGAAGGTCAAGCCCCAGAGATTTTAGAAGCACCCTAAAACAAAAATCAGAAGCAATGGTGAAGTTAAGCTGGAATGCTGTCAACTTAATAATAAACAAATGAGTCCAATTCCCTCGAGTTTAGCCCATCATGCTAAGAAGGCTTCACCATAACAGCTCTAAAAAAGGGGAATAGGCGGCTGAAGAAACGTGTACGCACACTGTTGGCACAAAACTCACAAGTTCTTCCCTAGGTAAAGAAAGCCAGTCACAAAGTCATTTGCTTTGCCCTTGGGAAGCCAGGCACTTTTGTCATTGATTTGTGGATGAGCCAAAACTGTTTCTAACCAAAGCATTTTATTTAAGGCCTTTATATTAACACAATCTGGGTAAAATCCAAATTCTTACATCAATTGTGTGTTAGGACAAAGGCAAGACAGAAGATATTCCCTCTGTTTGGGGCAGGGTTAAAAAACACTCTCTGGCTGGATTTAATTACGCAGACACATCTGACCGAAAAGTGAAGATTGCATTCAACAGAAAGATTGTTTGCTGGATGCCCAGTACTATATGATAGAACAGGGACTGACTCATCACATCTTCCCTCCAATTCTCTAAGGAAGATATTCTTTTATCCTCATTTTACAGTTGTGGATACTGAGGCTCAGAGAGGTTAAGTACTTGCCTCGGATGGTTACCAGGATAAGAGGTATTGAAGCAAGAGCATAAAGTAGGTCTACTGGGCTCCACTCCACTATGCTAGCTTCTTATGCTACACAATACTTACCCAGGATAGCCAGGCTATTGATATTCTGAGAGAATATCAAAATATTTACCCTATGAATACAATGAAATGAACACTCAAAATAATGGAGTCTCAGGGTAGGAAGCTAACCCATGAATTATCTAGTCCAGAGACCCATCCTATGCTTATAGTTTCAATAAAGGACTTTTACACTTTGAAATAAGGTAATAATTTTCCAGAGAGGCAAACAGTCTTGGGGTCTAGAAAAATCCCCTTATAAGACGCTCTTTTCTCCTTTCAATAAATAGCTTATATTTTAAGTACTTCCCATGTGCTAGGTGGTGCTAAGCTCTCCAGCATTGCCTTAAGAATCTCCACAATCATCTCATAAGGCAGGCACTATTATTAATATCCCCATTTTATAGATAAGAAACTGAGGTTTAGAATGGTTGCATAACTTGTCCAAGGTAACACAAGTAAGCTTTAGTGCAAGGATACAAACCTAGTTTATTAATGTGGTTTTCAAGGTATAGGGAAACAGTGAAATATAAAAGGAAGTAAATCTAATGAGTTCCTACTATTCTCTAGCTTGACATCAGTGGACAGTTGTGCTTATCTGCATTTGTGGAGAGGTGTCCAACAACCCAATACCTTCTTCAATCTAAGGCATGCCCAAATTCTTCTCTTTGGTTTCCTAGAGTCAGAACATCTTGGTCACTGAGGTAACATGCTGACTATCATGTATTGAGCCTATATTTGAACATTTGCAATGAAAGAAAACACTCCTACAGCATATTCCATTTGTGCGCAGCTCTGATGATCAGAAAATCATACTTAAATTCAGCCGACAATGCAATTCAGTTAGGGACCTCCCACTTGTATCTCTTGTAGGTCAAGGGCAAAAAATCATGCTGATGACGTGATATTACCAAAAGCAAAGAGGTTTAATGCTATTCATTGAAGCACAAGTGATCTTGAAGGAAACAGAGAGAGATTCTTTTTCAAGGACAGCTTTAATAGCTTAAGGGGAATAATGTTTTATATCCAGTCAACAATTCAGCTACAGACAACTTGTCACACTAAAGTGGTTAAAAATTTTTTTAATATTTCAATGACATCTTGAATGCACATAAGAGGTTAGCTAACAAGGAAGTTAAGGACTTATTTTAGAAATCATATTTGCATTTAGCTTGAAATTCTTTCCAGCCCTATGATTTTTGCATAAATATTTATGGAATCCTGATGGCTAATTAGATCATAAGCCTTTTATCCAGAATTTGTCCAATTTTATGCCCTCCGTGAAACCTGAGCTCTTTACTGATCTTGGTTTGGTCCATGTTAAATAAGCAATTGTTCTAACAGCCTTAAAGGCTACATGTTAAATTCTCACATTTGTTATGCATACTACATCATGGAATTTATAATTCTTATTTTTGGACAAAAGTTTGAAGACTCAAATCCCATGATAAAATGGATTTCTCAACTGCAAGCTTTCATTTTGATCAAAGAGTAATAAAGTACTAAATGCCCCAAAACAAAGAGCAAAAAGCACAAATTGGCACTTTGCATCATCAGCTAGGCAGCCTTTTACATAGATGTCCTCATGTGGTCCACACAACAACCCTTGGAAGTGGAGATTACTGCTCTATTTTACTGTGAAAGAAACTAAGGAGTAGAAAGCTACATTCTACCTATTCAGTATCTTGTAGCAACTAAGTAAAAAGTAGTTCTCAAGTCAAATCCTCAGATATAACACCACTTCTTCACTTACAGAAGAAGTTACAGTTTAACTTCACTCCTTAAATAGGTAGACTACCTCATTGATGATTTTGAATTCCTATGTCCTTAGTCACATAAACTTGATTTTTCACAGTGAAATTCCATTTCCAGATGTTCTTCCAAGATCAATTACGAGAAATCAAATAAGCCTTTCTACTTGTATTGAAAATGTAGTCAGGCATCATCAAGATTATCAATTAAATATATAAAATGTGGAAAAAAAGAAGTTTTTACCTTATAGATTCCTATTTAGACACATTTTTAACTCTTAAAATTGAGGATATATGACAAAGATATGAACTAAGTTTAGCATAGACACACCTATTACCTGAAAGGTAATGAAGAGTCCATTCAATCTCACACCTCCATTGACTCAGCAGAAGAGCCAATCTTCCAAGCTGTAGGAGAAGCTGGTAGGCCCAGCACTTATCTCTTGAGCCTTACTGCTTCAGTTGATCTGGTCCAACTCCCAGTTCTGCAGTATTTACAATACCTCTTCACCTGGGAACATTTTACCTGAAGCAGAGGATAATTGCTCAGCTACCTGCAATGCAAGCTGGAAGTGCCAAGGAATTAAAACTGGAAGCAGCCCTCAACTAATGTCTGATGGTAGTTGGAGTGAAAATGCCCTAGTTCCCCCACCTCTTGGATGAGAAAACTCTGAGGAGTGCATTTTACACTGTTTCCCAGACTTTCCCCAGGGGGGTAAGCTCCAGTCACTTAGTGGTAGCAGGCATGAGAGTTTATCCTTTATTGGCTGTCTTCATTCCCTGTCCCACTTTCCCACTCCCATACTGGTATTTCCTGCACTTCCCAAAGAAACTACTTGTACTTGCCTTGTCTCACAGCATGTTTCTAGAGAGATTCAAACTAAGATGAAGGCCAGTTCTTTTGCTTGAATTCTATCATCTCCCATCTCTCTCCTCCATTGATTCCTCGTCTTCCCAGGAGCCAATCTTCACTCACTCTATGAAGAAATCCTCTTGCATCACTTTCTAGCTATTTTCCTAACTCCTTCCTCTTTCCTTTTCATCCAATCTAAAGAGTGCTCTATATTTTATAATTTTATCATCTTCACTAATTGCAACCTGTCTTCTTTATCCATCTCTCTATTGGAGTTTTCACCAAATGTCAACACTGACCTTCTAAATGCCAAACCTAACAATTTTCTGCCCCAACTTTAGTTGATTGCTCTACATTGAAACCACCTGCTTTCAATTTCATTTACCTTGACTTGTGACATCACTCTCTTGATTTTCCTCTTATATTTCTGACTATTCCTTTGCAGGCTGCTTTGCTGGATTCTATTCTTATGCAAACTATTTAAATATTGCTGATGTTCCCCAGGGTTTCTGTCTCAGATTCTATTTTCACCACACATGCTCATCCTGGCTAATTTCATTTATCCTCATGGTTTTAACCACCATAATATGCTAACAATCCATCCTCAATACTGATACCAAATGATCTTTCTTAATGAGTGAAACCAAGTCAAGCCAGGCCCATCAGTACAAAAAAATTAGGTTTAAATTTCTTTATATGTCATGAATAGGGTCCTTACCATCTTAAAGACTATCACTTGCCATTCAGAATCACTTATAGTTGTCTGCAAGTATGAGCCTGTGACTCTCCTTTGCTTTTGAACTCCAGCTATTTCCTCTGTCTGGAAAGCTGTTCTCTCTCTTTATCTGTCCATTGACATAATATTCATTCATTAAAACCTCCCTCAGGTGTTACCTATGTGTACCTCCCTGACTCTACAAGACAGAATTAACCATTATGTCTTTGGCACTATTTCTGCTCTTTGTACATAACTCTTGTATTGTGTGTGTCAGGCTGAGTTATATTTGCTTGCTTCTGTGACTATTTCTATTACTAGATGGCAAACCCCTCCACCCACAACAAATTCAGAGCCCCTCTGTCAAATGCAGATAGTAGCAACCTCTACGACTTTGAAGCACTTTATGTACTTGTAATTAGCTAGCCATTATATGTTTTGAATTCCCATCTTCCCTTCTAGACTATAAACGCCATGGGGGCAAGGTTAGTGTCTGTTTTGTCACTGGGATCACTGCTGTAACCCCAGTACTAAGCACTGTGCCTGTCAGAGGAAGTGTTTAACAAATATCTGTGGGGGCCAAGTGGTTAAAGTTCTGAGCGCTCCACTTCAGGGGCCCGGGTTCGTGGATCTGGATCCCAGGTACAGACCTGCATCACTGCCCAGCCATGCTGTGGTGGCATCCCACATACAAAATAAAGATTTGCACAGATGTTAGCTCAGGACTAATCTTCCTCAAGCAAAATATTAAAAAATTAAATTAAATTAAATTAAACAAATACTATGGACTAATTGCCTTACTCCTTGAAGACAGAACCTATATTTCATTCATCAACTTACACCAATTAATAATAGCACCCAGAGTAGGCATCAATAAATGTTTGAACTGAATGTCAGTCACCTTAACCAAACAGCATGGGAAACAAGCAAACAGAGTGTTTTCTAACAGTTAGGAAATCTCATTTTCTTTGCATAATTTCATGTTTCTGCCTGCTCATCATTATTTTGGGAATATCATCAAATCAATAAGTCCAGTGGTGAGTTAGACCAGGGGTGGCAAGCAGATTGCTTTTGTCACATCATCTTGAATAAATGTTTAGTCAATGCTCTAAGTTTTGCACTGGGAAAGATCCTGAGGCCATGTTTGATCTCAGTGTCAAATGCACACAGTGTACGATGATGAATATAGTGATGAATTAGCACTCAGTCACAGACTCAGCAAGAGGGCAGCAGCAGCTACATAGTTGCCAACCCTTTGTAAACCAAAGTGGGGGTGACAAATAATTCAGCCACACAAAAGGCTTCACTGGTACATGCGTAAGCATTCATCCAGAATGTGTGAGAACCTGACAATTAGCTGATTACTTATTAGGATGTTACTTGGCTCTTCAGTCTGTCTACTATATTTTAAAGCAACAAGTCCTTAACTTTTATTTATGCAACAGCTGATACTTTCTCTTTCTTAAAGGTACTAATGTATTTTCCTTTTAAAATAAGTACAAATATTTGAAACCAAATAAATAAAAAGGCCTTTGGGTATTCCAGCCAGTCAGTTTCTCAGGATGACCCAGATTTGTGTAAATTCTGCTCTTCAGGGAATATTACCACCTTATACATAAAGACGGTCATATTTTTAATGTTGTTTCCCATCCATTATTCCATCTGAGGATTCCAAAGAATTACACAGACAACTCATAATGCTAACTGTAGGGAAACAGAATTTGTTACCCCCAAAATGTGTCTTTTTGCCTTGATTATTTTTAAGAACAAAAGACTCAGAAGAACCTTTGACCCCTCCCCTAACTGCCTAAAAGAACTTAAGATAGAAGGCTTGTCCCACAAAGGAGCTATCACTATATATAACTATAGTGTACTATGAACTACATGTGGTAAACAAGGAGGAACCTGGCAAGGCCCATTTGATCAAAGTCCTCCCAATGTCCCACTGTTTTTGCAAGGCATGGCAAATATTTGTTTACCAAACACTTGCTTTCCATCTCCATGTGAATTGCCTCCCTCCCCTCTGAAGTCTGAAACCACTACCCCCAACATCCTCCTCTGTCTTTAGATGAAGATGGTATTTAAGGTGGTGGCTTCTATCATTTTACAGGTTACTCAGCTTTCCTGGGTTTCTCCCATGTACACAAGTTATTAAATTTTTTTATTTTCTCCTCTTATTCTGTCTCATGTCAATTTAATTCTTAGACCAGCCAGAAGAGCCTAGGAGGGTAGAGGAATATTTTTTTCTCCCCTACACAACAAATACCCATTATTTCAGTGTTATCTAATTCATAGAATATTTTCTATTAGCCACACATAGTTTTCTTTTCATCTGATTTGACCTTTCAAAACATATCATTTGGGCCTTTGCTTAAAGATGTAAAGTTGTTTCCACTTTTTTCTCTCAAATACTACACATAAAAAAGCTACTACAGAAAAAAAATTCCATTTAATTAGAAATAGCAATGCTGCCCCAACTGTGAAGCCCAGCTGATCAATACTATGAAATCTGTAGGCACGACCATGAGCACATAACCCCCTCAGAACTCAAGCAGGAAGCAGGTTCCACCAAGAGCAAGAGCCACTGTCCTAAAGGACTATTGAAAAGTCATTTTGTTTGAAGCAACAAGATCTGGGGGCACAGGCAGGTCATAAAGGAAGCAGGGCATATCCCTACAGATCTGTAGGGAGGGGATCTGAAGAGGAACCAAAGGTGTGTGGCTCTTCTTGTGGTCCCCAGCATAACCACCTACTTGATAGAGACTCTAAGAAGAACAGAGTGATGGGTGGATAAGAGGCAGCAGTCCTCAGATCATGACACTGACAACCTCAGACTTAGAGGTTTCGCTGAGAACCACATCAGCTTTCTGAATGACAAAAACTGAAGTCAGATGCCTGAGAATAAGGTCAACAAACACAAAACATAACAGATTTTGTGAAAAGGTGTTTGAGACAACAAGGCTTAACCAAAACTGTGGAATTCTCCAACTTAATTGCTCTCTTTCACCCCACTCTGAAATAGTCTTCTGAAGAAAGAAATCCAAAAAATAAAAATAAAAGCATGACAAGTGAAAGTCTCATTAAAAGCACAAATATAAAATAAACACAACTGAAAACAGAGCCAGTGATACAGTTAAGAGGCTTGAAATGACATAAGGCAAGGTAAGAAAGAATAACAATATTAACATGATTATAAGGGAGATGATAGATGTGGATGACAAATGAATCCGACATACCTATAATTGGTGTTCCTGAAAAAGACAACAGAAAAAATGGAAGAAAAATAGTCAAAGATATAAAAGAAGAAAACCTGGATTAAAGATTTGAAACTGCAGATAAAGATATATCCTTTCCTAAGAAAACCTGATGAAGTACCAGTGAAGTTGCTGAACTTGAAAGATAAAAAAGATTCTACAGATATCCAGTTACGAAAAACAAAGAGAATAAAAAATTATGTTGGCCTCTTCTTTCTAGCAACTTTAAATATGGAATATAGTAAAATAATGTGGACAAAATTCTAAAGAGAAGAAAACAAGACCTAAGAATTTCATAACCAGCCAAACTTTTCTTGTTTTCCTAGCTGCCTCTAGTTCAAGCCAGGTAGGGGACTCATTGTGGGGAAGGGAAGGCAAGGCCATCACGAGTCCAAGACCGAATACACAAAGAGGTATCCGCAGACAACTGGAAGACTGTGAGGCCTTACAGAATTCTGGAGTCCTCACAGATTAGCCCAGGAAGTATATGAAGTGGTAATGGTTATGAGTAAGGTCAGGGCTTTTTTAAAGGCTGAGTTCTCAAGAAATTATAATTTGCTAATTTATCCATTCATTCATTCACCAAATATTTTTGAGTCTCTGTTATATTCCAGAGTCTATGTTTTACATGCTTAATTCTGGACATATGAGCAACAGTATTTCATAATAATTACTTCTTTTAACCAGAACTCTGATCAGTGCTTTTCCATCATCTCAAAAGTATGGAGGAAATATGGGAAACATGTGTTAACTGGTCATAATTCCGTGAAGCAAACTCCTGGAAAAATCTGTAACTCAAGCAGTACTTATTACCTAAACATTTCTGATACAAATTTTAAGATGTAAAGATCCTTAACAGAGTTTAATAAAACGTGACAGGAGTTCAGTGGTGGGAGATAATCACTTCAGACAGGATGGGAGAAGGACTCTAAAGGAAGGTTTTTGGCGTAACTAATACTTGAGCCAGGCTTCGAGTTACAGGTAGATTTGGACATTTGGGGAAGAAAAGAGAATGACTTCCAAGGTGGGGGAATTGTGGGAACAAAGTTACAGAAGTAGGAAAACTTCTGGATATGTTCTGGAACACAGAATATTGGGTAGGGTTCCTAGGAAGTAAGGTGAGATGAGTCTCCATAGAACTGACAGAGGGCCTTGAAGGCCAGACTAGGGAGCCAGAATTTCATTCTATGATCAGTGAGGAGCCATTGAGTCAACATACAGCAAAACCAACATTGTGCTTAGGGAAGATTAATCTGGCAGAAAATCTTTTAAGATGAATAATAGAGGGACCACAGGCAGGGGGCCATTTACAAAGCTAATGAAGGGTTTAGCAAAACACTGGGAGGGCTTGGCCTGACATAATGGAAGTAGGAAAGGGGAGCTGGAGGGAATGGTAGAGATTCATACAGGGGTAGAAGTAACAGAGAACCAAGTTTGGCAAATGGCTAAAAATGAAGATGATGGATGAGAGAAAGTGGGGGTGGAGGAGTGGAATCCAAATCTCAGGTGGTTACTTGGGAGCTGCTACCAATATTTTCATCGAGGAGGCAAAGGAGCCCAGGGCAGGGCTTAACGTCAGGTAACCAGGAACACCTGAGGTGCTTCTAGTCTAGCGCAGGGCCCCTGGGCAATGAAATACAAGAGAGGAGAAAAGATCAGAGGCATTTGCTGGAGGAGAGCCCAAGGGAGGCCCCCGAGGAGAGAGAATGGAAGACATACTACTCCCTTCACAGTTACACCAAGGTAGGGACCCTGAGCACCTCGGACTCCGTCTAGTCCACACCAAGCAGAGGTCACTGGGAGATTGTGAGGTGGGTTGGTGCTGGCCTAACTGCACATGTGTAGGACCCTCTCTTAACCCCCTCTCAGGGGAATGGGTATCCCAACCTGACTGCATTTGTGACCATCGTTGAAGAATGCCCTAAACCAGGAAAAAGATAGTGTCTCAGATTTGGTCATCTTAAGAATGGGCTTTTGGGTCAAAACACACCTGGACTTACATTCCATTTCTGCCACTTCCTGAGTGACATTAGGCAAGTGACTTAACTTCACTGAGCTAGCCTTGGATATTAGTGTTTCTCAGAGTTCTTGTGAGGATTTCACAAGGTAAGAGTAAAGTGGATGGCAAAGAGCCTGAGACCCATAAACACTCAGCAAATGGGTACCTGGTCCCCCTCACCCCACACTCCCAGTGTACCTGCTGCACCAGCTGCTGGATTCCTGCAAAGTCACCTCCAATTCCCGAAGCTACATCTTCAGTCTCATTCCAGGATGTCCTCCTCTGTCTCCTTCCCTGGAACTCCTTTCTCTTTGTCCTATTTCCTGGGAATTCAGTTTCTTTTACTCCTCCTAAATTTTGCTCTTCATTCTTCTTAATGTTGAGTATTGGTCTCTTTATGTTTTTTACTATTCTGCTCCTCCCTCCTAAGAAACTATGACTAAAAAGACTCAGGAGGAGCCAAAAAAGGCACTTATTATAAAAACTCATCTAATCCTTCACTGGCAGAGCAGTTCCAAATAGCTTACCTTAGCATCATGAAGAAATGGATGCCTTCATGGGACTTGAAAGTGACTGTTTTTCTAAAGCCCACTCAGAGATAGAAAACTGTGGTAATTCCCACAGAAAGCCCTTACTGTGGATGAAAACATTCCTCACAAATTATAAATATACAGGCTTTGGAAATCTACTAGACCACTAGGCACTGGGTAGGATTCTGCTCTGAGCCACAGAGAGCAACTTTTGAGTGAAGTTCACATGAGGCCATGGTAACCAACCAATAGGCAATTCCAAGCACAGAGCCTCTCTTGTGGGGTGAGGATGGAAGCCATTCTCAGCCACACACACCGCTCCTACTCACTTCTAAAGTTATCAGGTGGCTGTGCTGTGTCAGACCCACTGAAGTGAAGTTTGGCCTTACAACATCCTAATCCTTTCTTATTAGGCAACAAATTAGAAACAAGTCTCTTATAATTCTTAATGCCACAGGGAATTGAAAGAAGGACTTGAAAATCGCAAAATACCAGTTTCAAAAAACATCTCTATCTCCACCACATGCTAATGTCATGTGTTTGGGGCAGCATTTTAAGTTTCTTGGAGGCAGGAACCTTTCCCACGGACCCTAGGATCAGCGTCTGTGATCACTGGGAGCTCAGAGCTCACAAGGTGCTCTGTCCTGGTTTGGGGGACGGGAAGATTAGGGAGGGACCATTTTGTTAATGCTCCTCAGGCTCCTGCTGGAAAATAAGGGAACTCATTCCCTCTGAGCCTCAGGCTTGGAAACCGTTTCGCTAGATTATTCAGCTGTACTCTCACTGGCGATGATGCTGTCCCGGTTTCTAAAATTCCCACATAATTCAAGAGGAAGACATTACATGGAACACCTAGATTTTCTAACATTCTCCCTTTCTTTCTGCATAATTAATAGATCTCTTCTCTTAAATTGGCTTGGTGGATGGGGCCGGTGGTGGGGTCTTCTGAGGGACTTTCATTTTCTGCCCCATGGGCTCCTATCCATTGGCCCATTATCAGGTATTCTTCCTACTCCTTTATTCCAGACTCTGCTCTGAAGGGCCTTCTCTGACAATTCTAAGCATCCACCCACCTACCCAGTCATTTGTTAATCAACATTTATTGAGCATCTGCTATGTGCCAGGCCCTTTTCTGGTCATTGGGGGTACAGAGATGAATAAACTGTAGTTCCTCAAAGCAAGAGACATAGAAAGAATTATGTTATGTTATGAGAAATATCAAGAGATATAAAGAAAGTGCTATGGGAGCCCAGAGGAAGCAGCAATTAATTTTCCCTGAAAGGTGGGATGAGGGAAGGCTTCGCAGAGGTGGTTGTGTTTAGGCAGGGACGTGAAGGATAAGGATTTCACCATGGAGAGCAAGTAAAGAGAAAATTCAAGGCAAGAGAAAAAGCGTGAGTAGAGGGAACAGATGAGAAGGTACTTAGGACATTGAAATGCTCCAAGTAGTCCGATCGGTGACCACACTATTTATGTAAGTGAATGAGAGGTGGGGAAATGAAATTGGAAATAGGCTGGGTTAGTTCACGAAGGACTTAGCAAACTGTTCCTCAGGCCAGTGGTTCTCAAAGTGTGGTCTCCGGACCATCAGCAACAACTGAAAACTTGTTAGAAATGCAGATTCTTAGACCCCACCCCAGACCTACTGCATCAGAAACTGAGGGCTAGGGAGGTGCAGAGAAGGAAGGAGGGGATTGCATGTCAGTTTGGTAAACTCTCTAGGTAATTCTGATATACTAAGGTTTGAGAACCACTGCTACAGGCAAGAGGGCATTAGAGATTTCTAGTCAGAGCAACATTATAATACACCTGCATTTTACAAAGACCACGCTGGCCTCAATAAGGAGTTGTAGATAGGTGGCAACTGGAGGTAAGGGGACTGCTTAGCAGGCTTTTGCAGTGACCTGCATAAAAGATGATGAAAAAATGAAAATTCATCCATCCACCTTTTCCATGCCTCGTTCGAGCAGGCAAAAGTCACAAAAGAGGAAGAAAAAAGTCACCCAACTAAGATCTCTGGTTTCACAATAAATTCATGAGTACCCATCTCACAGTCTTCAATATCATCAGGCCAGCCCACTACAGCCCCGACCTCGGGTTTGCTTTTCCCACTCATACTTGATGCTCTTCATTCATCACAATCTGGATCTCAGAGGACAAGGACCTTGTCTCTATCGTTCCTCACTGAATTGTTAATGCCAAAAGATGTGCTATACACAGGAATTAAGGGAGCAATAAATAGAAAATGAGAGGAGTCATATTCAAGAGATAAAGTTTTGTGAGAGTATGGGAAGGATTCTAGACTATTCCTGAATTCTTATCTGGGAGACTATCCTTAAGTGCAATAGGGAATATGGGAGACGAGGTAGCTGAGGTAGGGAAAGGGTGAGCGGAGCAGCCATTCTGGCCACATAGGATGCCAGGGCAAAGGGCAAACAACATCACGGAGGAGTTTCCTGATAGGAGTTCCTGTGATCCCTGGGGAAGTGATCAACCCAGTAAAAAAAAAAAAAAAAAAGGCATGTGGAGTCAGGCCACATTTAAGTACAAGCCTAGTGTCAAAAGACAAACAATTTAGTAACAAGTTTGATGCCTTTATTGAAGAGAAAACAATGCATGGATTGGGAGATTGCAGTGCCTCAGAAGCAGTAATGCATTCTTCCCGAGAGATTTTGAGCAAGAGTTTTAAAGAGCATTAGAAGAGGCAACGTGGAAACAGGGAATAACTTGCCGGGAGGTCGAGAATTTCCTTATGATGCTAGTGGTCCTATGTTCTCCGGTATAGTAAGCCAGCTAAAGCTGAGTTGGAAGATTGTGATTGGTGTATGTTAGGTTTCCTGGACAGGTGTTTCCCATACACGCAGGCTAATTTTGGTCTACTTTTGCGATGTGGGCCAGGCCACTGGGGCAGCCTCCATTTTGTGGGTCCAGATATGCGAGGTAACTTTATCATTAGCTTCAGAAGTGCAGGCAGAGCTGACCTGGCCACTATGGGTCAGGAGCAGCCCAAGTTTCAAGTTTTAGTCTCTCTTTAACCTATCTATTTATTGATTAATTAATTCGTTCAACATATATGACCAGAGAGGCAATATAGCATAGTGGTGAAGAGGGCAAAGTCTATAGCCAGGTTGACAAGGTTTGAATCCCAGCTTTACCATTATTAGCAGTGAGACTTTGGGCAAGTTACCTAAACTTTCTGAGTCTCAGCTTATTTACATGTAATATAAATTCTAATGAGGTAATTTCTTGGTGAAGGAGGAAGCTTGGGGATCATCTAGTGAGATGGATGTTCAGTTGAAGTTGGATTGAAAAACGTGGTAAAAGTTTGGAACAGCCACTTTGGGATAGAGAACAGAATTGCTGACCAATAGGGAGAACCAAATTGGGGCTGGGAATGATAAATATGTAGTGATGTGGCCAATTAGCAGGGTTATGCTTTTTCTTCCCTATACTCTTAGGCATCAAAGGAACAGGAACAGAGAAAGTCAGCAATGGAATTGATCTCATGTGGGGGATCATGGAGTGGATACAGGAACTGAAATTCCAGAGAGCATAGGAATAGAGGGTGCTGGTGACAGAAGTTCAGGAATCAGGTAAGAATATATGTCTCAATGCACTTTCCCAATCTCAGTTACTTACATGCTTACTCAGGGCTTTCCCATGTCCATCTTATTGCTAGAAAGTTATCTTTAAATCAACTACTTTTACTTAGTCTCATTCTAAGAACAACAATGATGAAATCATGGGTTAGATTCTTTTCTAATCCTCATTCAATAAATACATAAGTTTTAAAATGCTAATCCATACACAACCTAGAATCCTCCTGCTCATCCTGTGCTAGGAAAAATCCATTGTTATTGAGAATTTGGGTTTTGACCTGAGTTCAAGTCCACCTTATAGGGAGTAGTGAGATTTGCCACTTACAAGTGTGATTTTTGGCAAGGTATTCAACCTAAGCCTCAATTTTCTAATCTGAAAACTGGGAACGATACTATCTACTTCATAAATCATGAGAATAAAATAAGGTAATTCACACAAAAGTCTTACTCCAGTGATTGGCACAGAGTAGAAGCTCAATAAATTATGGCTATATTTGTTATATCAAGCCCCATAGTGCCTAAGAGCTTATGATGCTAGTGATTAAATAACACGAGACAGAACAGCTAATACTTTTAGACTGGAATCTTCCCGATTGCCAGAGATTTCCACAGGTTCTCTTAGGAGAACCATCTCTCCTCACAACATCTAATAGAATGTCCTTTGTAGTTGATAGTTAATGCTTATCCTCTATTCAAAGAATTCTCATTCCTTATGACATTCCTACACAGGGATACACGGGAGTGTTATATTTTCTTCCTGACAGAAACTTCCACATTCCGGTCCTTTGCTCATGGGATTCCTGCCAGGTGTCATCATTGTGACTCCTCTAAGCAGAGTGTTACCTACTGACAGACCTTGAGGTCACTCATCTGTGGAGCATGCTCTCCACTTCTTTTTCATGTTTGTCCTGTGTCTTGTTATTACTGCTTATTTTGGTCTCTCATCTTAGCACTGTGCTGTCTATCCTCCCTCTTTGGCTAGAAAGACTGCATACATATCAAATTGTGGGAGTTTAGTAAGTCTTATTACACCTTCCACCAAAACAATCCTCCCCCCAACACATTTGCCAAATTCTACTGTAGGTAATTGGCTGCTATCTTCTTACTGCATTCTCCCTCAGCGTTTGAAAGGGGTATAACAATCTTGTTGGCTTTTTCTCTGTTATGTCATGTGATTATGTGTTATTAAACAGCTGCCACATCATACCTTCTAGAAGGGGCCATTTATTCTTCTACAACAGACAAGATGATAGGGAGCTATTTAAATGGTGGGAAGTCTCCGGAGAAAGAGGCTGTTCTGTAATACATAAGGCACCCTCTCTTGCCTTTTAACCACTTGCCAATGCGTGTAAAAGGCAAAGAACATTTTACAAACCTAACAGTTTCAATGCTGTTTCATTCTTGTTGGCACTTCAAATACCTGTATCTCTTATGTGTGGTACCAAGCAGAGATTCTGGTATATAGTAGACCAAAACAAACGTGTTGAATGAAACTTAGACTTACCTTCAGTCCATATAGGGAATCTTCATCTACTTATTAACCTTGTTTTCTGTAGGGAAAGCCAAACCCATTCATCAAAAGCAATTTTTGTGAGAACATTTACAGCCCTAGCCCTTCAGGTGACAAAAGGAGGGGAGCGGAGAGGGGGACAATGACACCATTCCAGCTCCTTTTGTTCTCACATCACCCCTCTCATTTGAAGATACTGCAGATTCACAAGTTTTGCCTCATTACTTCTACCACAAGTGGAAAACGTTTGGCAGACGTTTGTTCCACTTGGTAGCTGAGGCAGAGGAGGAAAAGCTCTCCAGCTGATTCAGATCTGGATCTCGATTCCAGACCCTCAGCCCTCAACTCTGGCCTCATACCCACTTGCATCCTTTGCTTCAAAATGGCCATCCTACTAGCCAATTATACTTTTGTTTGACATTTCCATACCTGCAAAAATTAATATAATGATGCCACCCCTAACATGATGCAACACACTGACTCTTCACTCTCTTTGCAATCACCTCCTGCATCTTATCTACCACTTGCCACACTGTCAGCTTGGAGGGGAAAGGACCCATCTTCACAGAGCTCCCATTAGGCCAGGCATTCTGTCAAGTCTGCTATATCTCCTGCCTCCTTTAGTCCTCAGAGAGTGCCTGCAAAGCAGGAATTGCCCTCAGATGAGAGAGGATGGCTAAGGCTCAGAGAGAATCGTATCTCACCTAGGACGACAAAGCTAGGAAGTGGGAGGGCTAGGATCCAAACCTACCAATTTAATTGCATTTGAAAGCTCATGTTTTCCAGGCTCTCTCTGTAGATGGAGTTTGGTAGGATTGGAGCTCCCTCTTTCTATGAATAGTGGTCACTTCTGGGTGCCCATTCTATTGCTGGTCCACAGTTGTCTGCTTTTCATATTGAGGAGGTGGGGGGGGGGCTCTGGTAACTCTTTTTATCATTAGAATTCATTATAACTACTTAATGTTTTCCAACTATCATTTTTCCCTGTTTCTGAAAGGTGAAGAAATATAGATTATTTATTTCATAACACATAGATGAAAAAACCCTACCAATATTAATTGCTTTACCACAAGGCCTCTCGGGATGAATACATTACAAAGACAGAACTGTGTTCACCACCATATGGGACGTTAGTCACTTCTGGCTGCTCCTTTACACCCTTGGAAAGAAGCCAGTGTCATTGTCTTCTGTGCTGAGACCTGTGAGAACACGCATTGCCAGAGCTAATGAGGGGTATGTGTTTAAAGGAGAAAAACTCATCAGTTGGTACCCCCAAGAAATCGTCATCACAGAAAGCCTGATGGTGAGAAAGAATCTGGCTAGCCAGTCTTCAGAAATTGGGCTTCCAATTCTTTATCAACTAAAACCTTTACATTCGTTTATTCTTAAGACATTTTAAAAGTGATCATGAATTCTGGATTTAGAATGGGAAGGAAAAAATTCTCATTAACCGAGCATCTCTGTGTTACACACTGTGTTAGGTCGAATACCTAATTTTACTTAATCCTTCTAACAATTCTAATAGCTAAGAGCATAAGCTTTAGGATCAGACAAACTGTGTTTGAAACCCAGCCCTGCTTCTCATTAGCTGTGTGACTTCTGTATCTTGACTTCATCTGTAAAATGGAGGTTATCATACCCAGCCCACAGGTATGTTGTGAGGAATAAATGAAATAACATTGGTCAGGCATTTAGCCCAGCACCCAGCATGCAGTAAACAGTCAAATTCATCAATTCTTTGAACAAATATATATTGAGCACCTATTTGTGCCTGGTATTGTTCTTGTCTTTGGAGATACAGTGGTATATGAAACAGAAAGAAATCCTGCCCCCTGGAGCTTAATATTCAGAAATATAATTAGGAGTATTAACAACCCAGTGAGTTATGAGGTAGATATTACTGGCCTCAGTTTACATATGAGGAAACTGAGGCACAGGAATTCTTTTCTTCAAGTTACATCAGTGGCAGGAACCCACCAGTCAGGCTGGTATAGACAGGATGACAGAGTTGTCTCAATTATTGCACATTCATAACTTAATTATGCATATGCATGAGGAGTGGTAATGATAATTCACAAATACAGCCTCATTTATTCTATCTGTGGGCTGTCAATGTGGATAGCCTGATATAGCAGAAAAGTTCAGGATTTACAGTCAGAGGATCTAGATTTAAATTATGACTCTGCCACTTACTTGATGTCATGTATCCTCTGCAAGCAACTTGATCTCTTGAACCCGTCTTTTCATCTACACAGTGGGGATAACAGTACACTCACAGGGCTATTTGGGGGATAAAACAAGGCATGGATGCTCAGGAACTTTGTAAATCCTACTACATTATGGAAAAGAATGTTATAATATGACCATTTCAGAGGCAGACTATTCTCTCTAGAGGTAACACACTAAAAGTTGTACCACTGCTCGTTAGCACATATTCTTGATCAGCATACTTAGAGCTGCCACGTACAGTAGGCAGGCTATGCCTTGCACCAGGCCACCAAACTGAGAAGACAAACAGTAGCTAAAGTACAGCCTACTCTCTGCTCACCAAGCTGTGCAGTGAAACACTGGACAACCTCCACCCAGAGGAACTGGCACCTTTTTCTAATTTGCCCAAAGGCAGAGTGCGGACTAGCAGTGTCCCTGATTATACTTTGTGTTTGCCTTTAACATTCTTCCATCTACTTCTGTCCGACTAATTCTTATTTTTTAATCCCTCCAACTTCCAGTCCTTCTGGGCTGTCCTCTTTTCTCTTCTCCCCAACTTCTTTTCTCACCTGGCAGTCCTTCCAACAGCTTGTTCAAACCAGCATGGTGCCCCGCTCTTCCAGTTGCTTCTTTTCTTGCTTGCGTGTGTTACCCAAGCCCAGTGCGCAGAACATCCTTCCATTCGGATCTACTACTCAGTCTGCCAAAGAATGTCACCTCGCAGATTTCCCTTAAGGCTCAAGGCAACAGGTGCAGTGAGGAAAGCATCTAGACTGTAGGTCAGAAGAACAGGACAATGCCACCGAGAAACCAGGTGACCACATTCAAGTCCTCACCAAGCGGTTATAATCCATGACAACCACGTGACATATTTTCACACTTAAAAGTACCTGAAGCTCTTAAAAGCAAACAGACAGAATAAATGAAATTCATAAAGAAAGACACATAAACCTAGTTGACCAAAAGTTGAATGGGGAGGAAGGGATTTATGAGTGAACACAGTAACAAGGTAAGTAAAGGCAGAGAAATTGGAAGCTTCACCAGAGAGATAAAAACAGGTTAAAGTCAGAGGAAAAGAGAACCTTGTCATGCAACCCATTTGTTGAATGGCATCAGATAAGATCGGCAAAAGAAAACACAGAAATCTATTTTTGTTCACAAATTTTAACATATCCAGTGAAATGGATCTCTGATTTGATGCACATACCTGCACTATGGTCTCAATTCTAATGCTGACGGCATAGGCTGGTCCTATGAACGTTCTGTTTCTTCCGGGCACTTTGCAACAGGCAAGCAGTATCTCAGGTTTTAAAGGGAAGTGGGCTGGTGATAAATGGTGAAAGAAGACGACGAGATAATTATTCCCCCACTAATTGATTCACCTGCCACTAAGGGCTGTGAAGGGAAATGGAGGGAAAGGGAAGAGGAGGAGGAGGTGAGGGTGGGAAGAGAACTCTGAAGTATTTTACACCTACTCAGAGGTGAAGGAGAGAAATTAGAGCTGATGAGAAAAATAGCACAGAAACTTCCCTAAACCCCTGTAACCTCAATCACAGCACATACTGAATACTTTTGCAGATAAAATGCTCCTCTTCCCAGCACAGCCCTGTGAAATACACCATGGTTGTGCTAACATACAGGGTTGACCTGACTCTCCTGCTGCTCCTTTCCTCATGGAGAACCCGCCAGGCACACAATGGCAGGAGGGGAAACTGAAATGTGAATGTGAAAACAACTCCACCAGAAGGTAATGGCAAACAAAGATCTCCAAGGGATGAGAGTGTCCAGCTTTTATCAATAAAGGACTCACGCAGCAACCTTTAAGCCAGTGGTGACTCAGAGTAGGAGGGAAACATCTTTCTCATCTAATGACCTACATGATTCAGGAACACAATCCGACAGAATATAAACTGCTAATCAGCAGATTGCAGGGAGCGACAGGGAGAGCAATCCTGGAAGCCCCATTTAAGTAGATGATAACGTTTCATTGATCTTGAGAGAGTTGGTAAAAGCGAGACACAAAAAGAAACACACGCTGGAGGGAGAAAAAACCTGAGTCATTTAGCCTGGGAGGTATAGAAGTAAGGAGATCCTTAAGAGTTTGAAATCATAGTAAGTACAAGTGGTTTGATACAGGGGAAAGCACTTTACCCTGGGGATCAGAACTGGGTTCTACGCCAGTGCTCCAATAATCAAATGACCTACTTAGGGCTGGGTGTTCCCAAGTGGGGACTGATGAGGCCTTTCTTTGGGTGGCCTATGAATTAATATTTGCTTCTTTCACTTTAGGAAATATGGGCAGAAAAAAGAACATCAATTAATCTACAAAATCAGAATCATGAACATAGGGGAAGCATCAAGGGAATTTTCCAGTCCTTTTAGGTTCTCTGTATCTGACCCCCATAGAGTGAGCAGTTGCAAGTTCACTAGCCAAGGAGTCAGGGCTGATGGGGCCTTACACCAGCTGACTCTAATCAGTAAGCGTGACTTGGTGAAGTAGTTCTTTATGCCTTAGTTGCCTCATCTATAAAACAAGATGGGGTGTGAGTTGAGCCATAACCTTGACCCTTCAGAGGTTTTCCGTTACCTGGTATGCCATACCCAGCCTCTATTCTCACTATTTGCTCATAGATACCCTCTGGTTAATCCTGGGGGGTTATCATTCCTCTGCCTCTCCCCTCCACAAACATCACGACCTGTCCCACCACCTCTCCTTTGCTTTTGTTGTCCACTTGAACTAGAACTTGAATCTATTCCTACTCCCTTCCAAACTCTTATTCATTTGCCATACTCTCCATGAATTATTCCCAGCTGCTCTGATACTCATCATTCTTTCCAATTTTCCTGTTTTTACAGACCATAGCATCTCTCTTAATACTGACTATGGTATCTGATGCTGTCCTCAAATTATTCTCTGTGACTTAGGTTTGTCTCTTTAAATAGCAAATTCCTTAATTCTTCAACTTCTATATTCTCTACAGTGCATAAGCAGTCAATAAAGGCTTAATACACAGAAATATAGTCTTTTTGGCTTGAGAACAAATAGAAACTATTAATGAAGGCCAACCTCATTTTCACAGAGTAGAACAAAACTCCTGCACATTTCCTAGAACCCCAAACACAAAAACTGAGTTATGTTTTTCATAATTTGCAATTTCCTTGACTATTCTTGAATATTAGCAATTCAAATATCTGAATGCTTTCAATTTGCTGTTCGAAGTGCCTTATATGTATCAGCTCCTCTCAGATATGCAGTATAAAATTAGACATGTAAATATCATGTATAGTACATATATTATTCCTTTTTTTTTTTTTTTTTTTTACAGATAAAGTAATTGGCGCTTAAGTCAATTTATCCAATATCAAAAGTTTTTAGAGGGTAAAGCTAGAATTCAAATTCAGTCCATTTGATACTGGAGGCCAAATTCAATCTGTACGCTATCCTGTTTTCTCATATTATTATCTATTATAGTGCTTATAAAATTAAAGCAAATGTTTTTATAATTGACATAAAATCAAGGGGAAATAATCAAATCTAGGTTCTATCCAGCAATTGAACACTACATTTATTAAAGGAAAAAGGTATTAAAGTACAAAATAGATTTTAAACTCACGTGTTATGTAAGGAGACAGACACCATATGCAGTAAAGGGGGTTCAGAGTGGATCAAAGTATGGGCCGATGGGGAAAATTCTATACATAGGAAAAGAAAGAAAAACTCATGCCATTCCTGAGACTGCTACTCAACTTATCCTTCTATAACACAGAGTTTCCTAAATGGCCTGATCCCAGGGGATTTCTATCACATCTAAACACTAGCTCAGATGCACAGTTTTGTGGCACGATTGAATCTATCTGGTGGCCAAACTTCAACATGAGATAACATGAACCATAATCCCTGGTTAATCACTTAAGACATAAGAAAGTCCCAGAGACTGAAGAAAAAAGAGCGAAAAAACCCACCTACACACTGGAATTCCCCAGTGCAATCTTTAGGGCCTTTGCCCTGCTCACTCTAGGGCTTTAGTAGAGGAACTGACCTTAACCTCTTCATAAGCCCTTCAGGAGTTCTTGGCGTACAATCTCCTCAGTTTCCAAACTACTTCTGTTTTAAAAGCCACTACGATGTCATAAGATGCTACTAACCAATTGGTCTAGAAAGAATATAGTTATGGAAAGCCAGAATAATCCCAATACACCAAAGCTTTCCTTGTGAAACCTCCCAGCAAAGGTTCAAAAAACAATAACCAACATGGACATAGCCCCTCCCATAAGTCAGCAACTGTTCTGGGCACTTTGCTTTAACTCACATCATTGTGTCAACAACCCCATGAGGTGGGTACTATTATTACCACCATTTTACAGATGGGGAAACCAAGACAAAGTGAGGTTAAAAGTAACTTGTCCCAGATCACACAGCTAGTAAGTGGCAGAGATAAGAGTTGAGCCCAGGTAATCTGAGTACAGAGTCTATAGTTTTAATCCCTTTGCTAAATATTTCTTCCAAAGCAAAGTTCTTCACTACCTGTTTCTCTAGGACTCAGTTCTCCATTTCCCAAATTTGGTTAAAATGGGTACCTTTTTCAATCTTGCAAAACTCTGCAGAAAGTGAGCTAAGAAAAGGAAGGCAAGTGGTGGCAACGTTTTCATATCCATGAGCAGATGCTGATGTCTGAGAGAAGCACTCAACAGAGCTATCAAGTGGCTTCCCACCTGGAGAAGAGGCCACATCTTTGCTGCCTCTGGCCTGTTCTCTGCCTCTACCTCCCTAACAAAGCTTCTGAGGCCAGCTCCTCTTCAGGTGGTCCCTTTAAACCTGATGGAGCCAAATCGACACACCTGGCCAAGGAACGTGTGCGTGCCTTAGGCTTGGTTTGGGTACCTCCCTTCACTACTTTGAGACAAAAATACTGCTTTAGTTGTCTTCCCGCACTTAGAAGATTTTAATATGCCAAGAATTCTCTCCTTACAATAAATATTAGTGGGAAGATTCAAGATATCAGGTAATCTTATTTGCACACACACACATACTATTATCCCGAATGAGTTTAAAAAGGCATTTTAATAAGTAACTTAAAAAATACCATTAGGGTGAGGTTAAATCATGTGTTTATCATTAGTAGATACACAGTTGAACTTATCCAGAATAAGAAAGGGACTAGGGGCCATTACACATATATTTATCCTTGAAATTATTTCTAATATTAATATAAATATTTGTCACACCAATTTGTGATGTGTGAACTGTTATCTACATTTCACATTTGAGAAAATTGAGCATCACAGAACTTTAATAACCTGTTCAGGCCTTCATATATAAATAGAAAGTGTCTGAGCTCACATTTAAACTCAGGCTTGTCTAAACCAAAACCCATGCTCTTTCAAGTACCTCTCAGTGCTGCTCAGTTTGTCAATTCCCACTTTGCCCTGATACACATTCTCTGTATTATCCTATTCTCCACTTAGAACATCTGAACACACTTACACATATGCTGCAAAGTCAGCTGAATACAAATGACGGAGAATTAAGTAGATAGGTGCCCAGAAGTGATTTTGTATTATTTATATTTTCGAACATGATCTGCTCTTTTTTAGTTGTTTTACTCTCAGTAATTGGTTGGAAATCAGCAAGAATTAAATCCAGCTGAGAAAGTTCTCAATAAATGTGTGCCAGTCTCATCAAAAAAGAAAGGTTCTTAGCAATACATAATATATAATAGCTACCATTTATGAAGTGCCAGGCCCTTTTAAATCTAATTTAATTTTTATAATATTCCTCTGAGGTTGGTATATTATTAGTTCCATTTTATAGAGGAGGAAACCAAGTCTAAGGACACAGTAACTTTCCCAAGTTTACGCAGCTGGTAAGAGGCAATTCTTGCATTGCACCAGCTCCGTCTGACATAATGCCCCCATCTGCTCAATGTTGTCCTGCATGCTGGTCTCAAAGGGGAAGCTTCTTGCCATGGAAATACAAAGGCAATGGAATACTCAAAGGAAAATGACACTTGTAGGACAGTTCAGCACTTGTTTTTTTTGCCTTTATTTCAGCTTCATGAGGTATAACTGGCAACAAACTGAACATCTTTAAAGTGCAAATCTGATGAAACTGACATATGTATGTATCCATTAAACCACCACCATAATCAAGGTAATGAGCATACCCATCACCCTAAAATGTTTCCTCATTGTCTTTAGAATCTACCCTCCTGCCCTCCTATCCCTGGGCAACCATATGATATTTCATCACTATACATTAGTTTGCATTTCCTAGAACTTTACATAAATGGAATCATACAGTATGTACTCTTTTTTGTCTGGCTTTTTGCATTCAGTATAATTATTTTGAGATTTATCCATGTTGTGTGTATCAATAGTTTGTTCATTCGTATTGGTTAGTAGTACTCCATTGTATGGATATATCACAATTTGCTTATCCAGTCACCTGTAGATATTTTGGTTGTTTCAAGTTTTGGACTATTACAAATAAAGCTACTATGAATGTTTGTATATAAGGCTTTGTGTGGATATATCCTTCTAGTTCTCTTGGGTAAACAACTAGGAATGGAATGGTTGGATCATATGGTGGATGCATGTTTAACTTTTCAAAAAAACAACTTCCAAACCATTTTCTAAAGTGGTTGTACCATTTTACATTCTCACCAGCTGTGAATGAGAGCTCCAGTTGCTTCATATCTTTGCCAACATTTGGTATAGTTGGTATTTTTCATTTTTGACAGGGATTTCTTGGGCCTCTACCATGCTCCGCACTGTGCAAAAGGGCATGTGGACGAGGACAAAGAACTCCACCCTACGGAGCTCAAAGTCTACCTGGGGAAACAATGAAATAGAGCACCTTTAATACAGATGCATATCTATATCTATGAAATATGATATGCATGATAAGAAGGATTAATATAAGACAGGATATCTAAGTATGATAAAAATGATTTAAAGGGGGAATATAAAATAAGAGCATAGCATTATTAGGTATAATTGGTCAGCTGTAGCTCCTGGAAACAGATAAGTTTTGCACCAACCTTGAGAGACCAACAGGATTTGTATTGTTAGAAGAAAAAAAAGCGGTGTTTCAGAATCTTCTATTGACTAGGTTAACTTGGGTCAGTTATTTAACTTCTCTGTTCCTCATAATGAGGGGTTATAATGTGAATGACCCATATCAAACCATGAGACAGGGTACTATGAAATCCTTTCCTCCCAAAGTTCTCACTGGAGAAGTATGTCAATCCTGCAGATTACATGGACTTAGGCAAAAACATGAATAATTACCTACATATTTTGAGAGATGGCACCGATTAACTTGGGTCCATCAACAGAACAAATGCTACCCTCCTGTCACGTTCAACTTGAACTCTGCTGAGTGCCAAACACAATATCCAATCACTGCTTGTAAGGGAGTGCAGGTGACCATGCCTTCAAAGCAGCAACTGGAAACTGAGTTTGGTGCTCAGTAAACTGTCTGCCATAGATGGACTCAAACGATACAAAGATTTGGCAAGAGGAGATATGATCATCATTACATCTCAAAGGAAAAATGATTTCTATTCACTTTTTTAAAAAAACATTCATCCTTTTAAGAAAAGAACTTCTCTGAATTTAAATAAAAAGCTATAAGGATAGGTTGGGGAGAATCATGATTGCAGTGAGGTTTTTCTTCCTTGGAATTTCTCTCCAACTGGATGTTCTGGTTGTTGTTCCACATAAGTCACCGACCTCTAGGTCCTTCGATACTAGAGGTCTCAATTTTTCTTTAAATGTATCTCAAGACACAGCACCCAGGTTCTCAAAGAAACCTCCCACTATCCCAAAGTGCTTATTCTTTTCTAGATCCCCACAAAAATCCCTATACTACTCTTTGCAGATACTGCCACCCCTAATCCTCACCCAACCTTAATCTCTACTGACACCCAGCCCAGTATCTCTTACATCATGTCTGAGTGGTTTTACTCTTCCTCTTCTCCCTCCCTGCTTCTCACTGACCTTCTTGAAATGATCCTCCAACCACCTACTTGCTCTCGTTCCACTCATACTCCATCCCTCCCGATAGATTCCTTCATATTCTAAGAGCACCCAGCCATCACTGGGCACATTCCATTTATGGTAACCCACATTTGCCCTTACTGGCAGGACCAGACCCAGGCTGTCTGATCTCCAAGCTTGAAAATCTCACCATGAAGAAGTTCTACTTCTTAGTGCCTTAAAAGCCTCAGAACTGACTTACAGATTGAGCTATGCAACATTCCTAATTTGGGGGGACTTTCAGATTTATAAGGTTTGGTCTCATTTTAGAGCACGGAACCCTATTTAGGATTTTGGAAATACAGAGATACGCTGATTTGCCTTAAGGGGGAACCACCCATAACAAAGTCTTTGAGGGGTATCAGGAACACTAATTTCTTGGCAGAAACCCAGGTGAATCTACCATATTGAAATTAAATTCAGGTCTAGGGGAAACAATGCTAATATGAGGACCTAAAACATTGCACTTGAGACAAAGCCATTTATATTAAATGTCACTCTGCAAGTCTGGAAACAGATATAGAAAAATACTGATCTAGCTTCTCCAGACAGACCTGAAAGCCAGCAGTTTTTGAGAGCAACCAGGTGCTAACTAGGCATTAGAAAGAAGACAGGTTAGGGGTTGATGGAGATGGAAATGGTATACAAAAGGTAACACCTCCAAATCAGAGTTTACCCTGGGTCAGTTTTCAAACAGGCTATTTTTTCATAGGAATACCAATTGTATCACAATCTATTTAATTAAGTGGATCTATTGATTCTTATTAGCTACAGAAATTGTTAAACAAAATTGAAAACTAAGGTGAACAGTAAATATGACTCTACAAATAACTTCTAGAATACACTTCTTTGAAACTTTTTGTTTTGTTTTGCTTTAAATTAAATATCCACTTTAAAGCCTCCAGGGATTTTTATTTCCACCTTTTTTCCCTAGTCTGTTAAGGAAAAAAATATTAAGCTTGATATAGTTTCTTCCTCTGTAAAATGAGAATCATCACAGAGTCATGAGAGAAAAAGCTCTTAGAACAGTGCTGGACACATAGCAAGTACAATTAACTGTTTGCTAGTAAAATCATGAAAACCAACAGTTGTAAACAATGTCAGTGTTTGTACAACAAAGGGAAGATAAACAGGTTTCAAAATGCCTGGAAAGAGTATATATCTTTATGATGTATGACAGTGTTCCTGCGGTGAGATTAGCTTTCAGTGACAGTTCAGGGAAGACTGCCAGAGAAGATTCCTTGTTATGGCTCAGATGCTCCTTCTGAAAAATCCCTCTATGCACATTCAAAGCAAATTGCAAGACCTAACCTGGAAGACAAATGAATACAAAGCAAGTTTCAGTGTCTGTTTTTATATAAAAGAAATAAATACCAAAAGGCTGACTGGCTGTGCTCCAGCTTTCCAGACAGCAATGGGAAATGCTATGTCCATGTTCCTTGGGAAGACTCTGGCCTCTCAGCTCTTCAAACCACAAATTAGTGGATTTACTTAACCATACTGTTATGGCCACATTTATGATCAGTCCTCAAATGGCTTGCCTGGTGCATATTCTATATCTAAAGAAGAGGCGATAAACACAACCAGCATCAGCATTGGTAAAAACTGGAAGAATTCATTGTTCCGCCTTGCTGACGCTCACAATTCTCACAATATAACCAGTTGTAACAACCCTGCAACTCCTATAGATGTAAGGTAGTCAATTATTTTTCACCTTCCTTGAGCACCACGTCCACTACAATTGCAGACATGGAGCATGAGAACTCCCTGACTGTACACATGTTCCAAGGCGAATGTGGAACGAAGCTGAGTTATGTCCACCCTACAGCCATTTATTAAAAAAATTACAAACTGCTTCTTGATCACAAATTACTACTGTAAATGTTGTTCCTTGTGACTAAAATGCATGATATACTCAGAAGGACAGAGCTTTGGCAAGTGTAGCTTCCAACTGTTTATTAAAAGTGGCCTGGTGTGTTGAAAAGACAGGACTTATATCTGGCTGCAAATTTGGGCTCTGCTACAACATGAGCTTAGACAAGTGACTTAAATTTTTTGAGTCCGTTTCTTTACCTGTGGAATGAAAAGAATAAACCTTGCCTAGAAGGGTTGTTGTGAGGATTAAAAGATACAAAATGCTTGGCACAGTATATAGGAGTTGGTATATAGGAGTTCAATGAATGCAAATATATTTGTCATCAGGTAAAAAGGAACTAGATCCTGTTTCTAGATGCATTGCACCATTCCATTGGCTAAGACTCAAGCATCTGTCAGAACTTGTAGGAAACTCATTCTAGAAGGCCATAATCATTGTGTGTCCTGAATGCCATAAAAGACTTTAAAAACAATCTGAGTGTCAGAGATAGAACCACGGTTGATAAGTGGCCTTCAGCCTCTGCCTAAACCCCCAGTGATTGGCATTCAGCCCCTTGTGAATCAGCCTCATCTGTCTTTGGGCAGGTTCAACTGTTAGAAAATACCTCTTTAAATTGAGCCTAAATTTATCTCCCTTAATAATCACCCACTGATGGATTCTGATTCTGTCCTTTAAGCCACCAAGAATAATTCCAGTATGTCCAATGCAAAGGATGTGATTGTGGTGATGAGATGGAAGAGCTCCTAGATATTAACATTAAATCCTAGATATACAGAATAGGAAAGGCTTCATTGGGTCATATTCTCTCCCAGGATACAGAGACTCTGAAGCCAGGTGGGATAGTGGCTGAGCTAACTGATCCTCAAACGTTTCCTTAGGTAATGACCCCACACTTATATCTATAAAAGAGGGAAGAATATGATGGCAGCTATTTCCTTTGTTCACTTGAAGAAATGGAGTGGTCCTAGGATAAAAGACGGTTACGGTACTTATTACATAATAGTACCATTAGTACCAATAGTACCATCTTCCATCCATTCATTCAGTAGCACCTGTTGCTAACCAACTAGGGAAAAAAGGGTGAGGATAAGTCATTTAGAAAGACACCTTACCAAGCAATGAGGTTCTAGTTAATAAGGATATGCTTCTTTGAGGAATAATAAACTTAGATGATAAAAACACAAAGACATTGATAAGATACACTGGCCAATGAACTTGGAAGAACATTCAAACATTATCTTTTAAATAAGTCACAAATCCCAATGTCAGTAATCCTAACCATCAAGGCCAATAATTGGAATTCACAAAAATTGATTCCATTGGTTGTTACAGGTAAGGTGGAAACAAGAAAAATTGTGAGAGATTGAGTACATCTCATTCCATATCTTTCTCACACTTTGCAGATGATTATATTTATTATTGCATGTGTAAAGATATTTTTTTCTCCTACAAAGCCATAGTAAGAGGAGGCTGGAATACTACCTTGGATGTGAAAATGTGGAACTTAAATTAGCCACCAGAAAGAACCAAGAACTCTTTTAACCAGAGCAAAAACTTAAAGCACAGGCTAAAAGCAGGGAGGGACATCTCCTAAATTCTGCTAGTCACGGCAGTAAACTGCGAGTAGACGGCCACTAGTAAGGCTGCTGAGTTGCCAAGGAAAACCTGAGTTTTTACTTAAGTGTAGGATAGCCTCCACAGCTGGCTATAGAACAAACAGATGGGACAGAAATGGGTAGTTTAGGTGGAGAGAGATGTGGGGAAGAGAAGGGGAAGGGGATTTTTCCAGAGCCCAGAGCCACTGCATTCTCTAAGCAAGTTAAAGGCCTAAAGACTAACTGAGGTTCCATTTGAAGTCCTCTGGAAACTGTCTCATCCAGCTCACCAAGGACTCTGGTGGTCTGCAAAAGACAAAAGGAGTGTGTAATGGTGCTAAGCTGATCCTTTTTCCACATGCTCAGCCACAGTTTCTAGTTTCCCATTGGTAGTCCCCAGTCTATTTCCAGGCTTTCAAGGGGACAGTTTCCCAATTTCTCTACAGCCCAACCTTTCTCCCATGGGGCTATTGGCTGCCTAAGAGCATTTCCCTGTCAACACTGCATTCTCAGTTCCTCCCTCCAGAGCCATCTCCTGGTAGTTCAATGGCCTCCAGAGGGAAGTTCCTTTATGAGACACTGGACCTTGCTCCGTAGCCCTCTGCTGCCCTCCACTGGCCACATCTTACGGCCAGGGTTTGTTCTTCAGCTCTGGGCAGTGCGATGTGAAATGGTTTTACTCCAAGCATCTCCCAGGAGATCAGGTGGGCTTCCACACTGCCAAACCAGCATACTACCAAGGATACCATAACATAGGGGAAAGCACTGCTCTGAAGGCCCCTCTGAAGCCAAGCTGTGGGGGAACGAGGAAGAAGGGGCAATTCATTAGGCCTGTGGGGACAGGAAGAAGTATTTAAGGGTGCTCTTCCTAAAACAGAAATCTCATCATGCCACTTGCTTATTTAAAAAGAAAAAGAAAATAAGAAAAGAATTTTATGGCTCTCCACTGTCTATAGGCTCAAACAGAACCCCTTTAGCACGTCTAGAGTAGGCTTCGTAATTTTTCCCCTACCTTCCTTAAGAGCCTCTCTCATCACTATCATCTGCTGGTCCAGCTGAAAGCATATCTTTATCTCAAAGAATGCATAGCCAGAACCCAGAGAGAGCATTCCAGGACTCCCTTCTCAGTTGAGGGGACAAATCCGAGATCTTCTATGCTTCGCTTCTCCTTAAGTTCTCTTCATCTCTTGCTCCATTTACTCAGCTCTCTCTTTTAGATTCTGTTTCCAGGAAAGCAAACTTGGTCTCTAAGGTGTCACTTCAGACACATTCTCTCTCTTGGACAGTTATGTTCCTTCTCTTTCTCTCCCTCGCATCAACCCCACTAAACCCAGATCCCCAGAACCCAAGCAGGCAGCACCTATGTCCCATCTGAGAAGTGGCATTTAAGATTCTTGACTATTCTTGCTAGGGCTTGCATTTATCAGCTCTTGCCCATCTGTGTCGTAGGAGTTAGTAACAAATCAAAACTGTTACAGCTTCACCGTGTCTTGGGTAATTTCTCTGCACTATACCTCTACCTTCCGCTCTGAATATTTGATCTGATCTTCCTTTGTCCATTGGCCACCACCCGGATTTTTCTTTATGCCTTCTCCTTGAAACCTCTGCTGACATAAATCTTGGCTCTGTTGACAGCATCTCACAAAGCAGCCCTTGGGCAAAAACCTCCAATATCTTAGGGTCCCACATATTTAAGAAGAGGGAATCAGACATAACTAAAGGGATGCTGAGAACGCTGATAGGATTAGGTGATGTTCATTGAGTGCTCACGATGTGCCAGGCTCCATGCCAGGTATATTACACCATTCGATGCTCATAACTAACTTTTGAAGACAGTGTTCTTATTATCTCCATTGAAAGAGGAAGAAACTGAGACTTTGGAGATTAAATAACCTAAGATTTTCACACATCTGATTTCAAAGTCTGTACTCTTACCCACGTTTGCCTGCCTTACAGCTAGTAAGCGCTCCATAGCTCTTTATTGGATGGTCTAGATGATATTGACATTTGGCCACAAAGCCACATTAGGATTTGTAGTCTTTCCTAGAGAATTTTCAAAGTTTTGTGCTTCTACAGAAGCTTCTTTTTCATTCTCCGGAAAACTGAAAGGACTTGAATAAAGTCCAAGAGCCACTGTTAGGTAATGAGAAGGATCTAGAACTCAGAAAATGTGGTCATCCTTAGTGAAATGACTGACTGTTATTGTTGCTGTTACTCTCTCTCCTAGCTAAATCTGAGGGAATTCTATAAGTACAAAGAAAGCAAGAAATCCCTCTCATTAAGATGGGATGCAGCTAAGTGTACATTCAAGTTATATGATAAAAAGTATAATAGACACATGCCATATGGTATCTATGCATATTTCACTGTCAGGTTTTAAGTAACAGTTTTTTAAAAGGCCATTATGCAATATGGTTTTTTATGTCTCTCACATCTATGATTTTTTTAAACTTGATTTCTTACCCTCTCTTATATTCCCTAAGGGAGGAAAAGACACATATTTCAATCTCAACTGGCAATTTGTATTTTTAAAAGTAAAATTCTGAAAGCATGATGAGACCATACCTGTTTTATTCATCATCGTAGCTCCAGCATTTGGCCCATGGGAAACACTCGATAAATAATTGCATAACTGAAATCAGTCACCATTCCCACAACTATCACAACCGCCCTCGTACGCTAAATTTACTCAAGCTGCTGATCCTCTGTGTGAATCAGAGCACAGATATATGTAAATGTTTAGGTTGCCTCTTTTCCCATATGTTGCTGAAGATCCTCTTGGAAAGAAGAAAGCGACCTTCTAGGAGTGAGCAGGGCACTTGGTTTCACTGGGGCTCTGCTATGGGAATGGAATGAGGCATCCTAAATGAATGTCGCTCCTGTACTGCGGAGATTGGACAGAATGTGACAAGGCAGCAGGATCAAACGCAGGCCATCCTCAGAGTGTGATGCTGAAGTTACCTGGAGAGTCATCTGCAGCAGCTTCCAGGCTCAGACTATTCTAAGAAACATAATTAGCTACAAGATGTAACACAATAAGAAAGAGACCTCTCCTCCACCTCTTAAAAGTACTCAGTAAGTTAATTAACAAATGGTCCTTAGCTCCCCTCTACAGAGAAGCACGTTTAGCAGCATCCACCTACTATGTTTTCCAACGAGTACCAGAAAAACAGTAACCCCTCCCTGACCACTCAGGTCTTCACTAAATCAGGGCCAGCCCTAGGTAAGCACTTTGTGCCAGAGAGGCAGGCATGTGTTCTTGCTAAGATCCTCTGTTCTGGAACCAGATTACCCTGTTCTGTGTCCTTAGGGTCTGACTTGTGTGGATCACAGCTGGCTCCCTTACCTCTAGGAGATTGAGGGAGGAAGGAGAGTGTGGTCTGGTTGCCCCATTTCTGTCTCCCCCTCTGCAGGGTCACCTTGGGCTAGCTACCTTCCTCACCCAAAGGTCTCAGTCTTTTGCAGGTGACCCTTTCCACACAGCCCTATTTCCTGGATCTTCAGGTTTAAGGTCTCCTGAAAACAGGAAAATCCAAATATACTGTCTGTCCCTTGCTGGGATCCCAGCCGATACATCCATGACTAGTGTGTGATTCTGGCAAGTTTCTTGACTTCTCTGGGCCTCAGGCTTCCATTTATGTTGGGGAAGATAGCAGGACCTATGTCACACAGGTGACAAGTAGAGGGTTCAAGAAGATCTGTGACAGTGTGTAACTGGCGAGGGATTAGACGCCTATAAATTAGAAGGTCAGGAGAGGCCTCTCTGAAGGAGGTTACAGTGAGGTTGAGACTTGAAGGAGAAGTAGGAGTCAGACAAACTTGGGGACAGTGGATGGGAAGTAAGGGGAGGCAATAGGATTCCAGGCAGAGGAAACAGTATGTGGAGAGGCCATGAGTAAGGAAAAAGCTTGAAGTGCTGGAAAAACCATAGGCAGGGAAACCAGCAGAAGCACAGCAAGCAACGGGGAGTGTAGAGAAAGCGATGGGGCTCAAGGGGAAAGCCAGAGCCAGATTGTGTAGGACTCTGCAGGCCTTGGTAGGGATTTTGGATTTTATCCTCTGTGCAACGGAAAACCATTGCCAGACTCTGAATCCTAGGTCTTGAGGGCTGCTGTTTGCCTTGCTGATTTTGTCAATATTACCTATTTTCAGACTCCTGTCCACTTTTCAGGACACCTCCATTGCTCCTTACTTGATCTCCTGTGAGGCCACCCAAACTGCTCCTATCATCCCTCATGTCACCGCCCTCCCCTATTGCTGCCTCGCTGTCCTTCTTGAGCTGTGCCTCCTCTCACCTTTCATGAAGTGGTCTGCTTCCAGGTTCCAGCCCCCGCCCTCTGCCACAGCCTCTGCAGCTAACCCTTCTCAGAGCCTGCCTTCACCTACTGCTGGACAGGGACTTCGCCACAATTCTGCCATGGAACCAAAAGAGCCAGAGAGGCTCAAGTTTCTTCAGAAATACACAAATTATTTTTTTCAAGTTTCCTGTGAAAAAAACTTGCATTTGTGTATCAATAGTGCGGGGGTTTGGTTGGTTTTTTGTTTGGGTTTGGTTTTTGGTTTTTTACATTTGAAAAAGCTTCAGTGACAGCATAAAATAGGGGCTGCGTCTTTACTGTTCTTTCTTCACACGGCTACATTTCCTCCCAAGCATACTGAATCACAAGGCATATTTGAGAAATTGTAAAAAGAAAATTCCTATTAGGAATGCAGGGGCCGGCCCGGTGGTGCAGTAGTTAAGTTCGCAAGTTCTGCTTTGGCAGCCTGGGGTTTGCTGGTTCAGATCCCGGGTGCGGACATGGCACAACTTGTCAAGCCATGCTGTGGCAGGCATCCCACATATAAAGTGGAGGAAGATGGGCACAGATGTTAGCTCAGGGGCAGTCTTCCTCAGCAAAACGAGGAGGAATTGGCAGCAGATGTTAGCTCAGGGCTAATCTTCCTCAAAAAGAAAAAATTTCCATTAGGAATGCAAATTGGGGTTCCATGGGTACATTTGAATCCTAATTTGTAAAAATGTTGGGATGATAAATTTTCTAGTTACATTATAGGAAAGTGAGTGATTCACTTCCTACAGAAAAATTAAAAACGTAAATAATAGTCATAGATCCCTTATTCACATGACTTTCTGTTGCTTCTCTAAAAAGCAAGCATCAATTACGGAGTATGAAGGCAAAAAATGAACAAAACACTGACCTGGTTTTTTTATGTTTTGTTTGGGTTTGGTTTGGTTTAGTATAGTTTTGATTTGAGTAAATCAGAACCAATACTTAGGGTTCTCACTGGAGGCCACTAACACATCCTCCAGGGTAAGAAGCATTAAAATGCTTAAGAATTCAGCAAAAGAATAAAATTCTTATGACTTGCTCTCTCATTTCTGATTATCATTCTAGCACCTCCTAAACTTGAATGCCTATGTCTAAAAGAACAAGATGGTCAAGGTTGAGGTTCCCAGGCATACAATTGTCCCAACCAAGAGGCATATCTCTCAGGATTTGTCAGCTCACCAAAGAAGTAAAAACCTGGAGGAAAGGATTCACCTTTCAAGCCTCAAATCATGTTCACTGCAAATGTCCGAAGAATTGAGGCAGACACCTGAATGGGGAGGTCAGTTTTCAGCTTCATCCCCTGTGAAGTGACACAGACTTGTTCCTGCTGGTCTATTTCAACATAAATGATAAGCAGACAAACAAGCAAGTGCCACCACCTGGCATTTGACAGCGCGAGGATGAAGTTTTCACACACCTGCTCAGATGTTCTACAGTGAGACAGCTGCCTGCACCACTTCCTAACTAAATCTGGAGGAATAAAAGTGCACTGTCAGCATTCCTCACTCCCACATTTCCCCCAGACTGTGAAGCACCATACGGCAAGTGTCAAGCTCAGCTCCGCACTGCTTGCGGTAACCAAGGAACAATGCATGGGTCCCGCGTGCCAGGGGGAGACGGTGATTAAAGGCGGGATGAAAGCGTTTCTGTACGTACTAAGGGCACTCAAATTACTGCTAACAACACTGTTTGCAGTTGAAGCTGTTAATCTGGGATATTTTTAGACGGGAACAGTAGCCAAACTCCTAAAATCCAAAATTGTATCCTATGTGAGTATGAACCCAATACTAAATGGATAAGGACAGCATAAATGAGCAATCTCAGCTAAATGTCATTCATGAAGGTGCACTCTTATTTCCGTCTGTACTCCCTTTTTATTTTTAAAGATAGGCACCTGAGTTAGTAACTGTTGCCAATCTTCTTCACTCTGCCCCCCCGCCGCTTTTTCTCCCCAAATCCCTCCAGTACATAATTGCATATTTTAGTTGTGGGTCCTTCCAGTTGCGGCACATGGGATGCCGCCTCAGCATGGCCTGATGAGTGGTGCCATGCCCGCGCCCAGGATCTGAACCAGCGAAACCCTGGGCCGCTGAAGCAGAGTGCGCAAACTTAACCACTCGGCCATGGGGCCGGCCCCTGTACTTACTTTTTAATTCTGTGTGTGGAGTACCTGCTGCCTGTATGTTTAAATATAAATAAAGACATATATGCATATGCTTCATAATATAACATAAAAATGACAGTATCTGAAAAGTTGTGTTTACCATCCTGAATGATTTTGTGGTAGGAGTGATGCAGTAGGTGCTAAGCTAATATGCAGGCAGAGTGTTTAAATGGGACTATAAAATCTTGTCTTTAAGTCTGATTATCAATTGGCATATATGCCTGCTGATAGAGGGTGAATGTGGGGGCAGGGAACTGCCAAGTGATCCTCTCAGCTTAAATTTGTTTAAATAAAGCACATTACGGAGCTGGGAAGACAAGAGTTAAGGTTGAAGCAAAGCTGTATTTATTTTAAAGCACTGGTATTTGAGAGAAAACATTCTATTCAGTACTCCTACCACAAAGACTTTCTAATACCTGGGTGCCCTTCCCAATCTCTCATTATCAGTGGCAGGCTGGGTGGTGGATGCCTTAAAATGATGCGGTGCAGTCAGGCCAAGCAAAGAGAAGCTCAACAGGGAGACTCAGAATGTCATCATGCACAGTCTACAACTGTGCGATTAAGGTTTTACCACCTGGTGTCTGAAATTTTCACAAAGTAACGGACACTGTTTCATAGTTTGTCTGTTTTACCAAAATAAAAAAAAGACCCTTTATAAAATGCCAGAGTAGTACCAAAAGAATATTGACAAACTATATCAAATTGCATTGATCACTTAATATTGTTTAGATATGCAAATACAGGTACAACAGAAAAATATTGCTCCCAAAATATCTCACCACACAAGCTCCAAAATATTTTTGTTAAAGGAATTGAGTGCTAAACAGACAGGGTCTCGTGAGTACATTGGTTATAGTGGAATTCTATTGTGTAAGCCAAACAGTAGGTAGCATTACTGAACTAAAAAAATAGAATTGGATTATGAAAATATGAAATCAGATGTCCTAATAATGCTAAGAAAAGACTGGCTTACTCTTGGCAAGAATATCTAAATGCCTTAGGTTTTATTTTTGTTTTGTTAAAATGACTTGGATTTCTTTTTAAAATAATAGTAATAGCTGTTCTTTAGTGAGCACTTATGAAATAGTTTTCTTAAGAAAAGAAAATAAAAATCACCCATTATCCCACCACTACTCATGTTTTGTCATATCTCATTCTAAATATTTGAGTTATACTGCATATACTTTTTTGAGGGGCATCACCAAAAAATATAGCATGAATATTGTCTCACAACATTATTTTTAATAACACACTATAATCTGTTTAATCCATTTTCTGTGGTTGATCACTTATATTGCTTTTAATTTTTTATTAAAATGCCAAAAGAACATCTTACAACCAGAGCTTTGCATACATACATACTTATTTCCATAAGATTAATTCCTTAAGTTGTACTGCTGGATCAAAAAAAATACAAATTTTAAGGCTTTTCATTAAAACCTTTTTTAATTATAGAAGTAATACATGAACATAATCTATCAAAAAGTAAAAGTCTCTTTTACCTACTCCCCCATCCCAACCTACAGCCCACTCTTCAGATGTAACCACTGTTAACATTTCTTATTTATTCTTCCACAAATTTTCTATGCATACACAGGCATATATGCAATGTATACATATATCCTTCACTTTTACACAAATGGGAAGCATGACATATCTTAGCAAAATATCTTGGAGAGTATTCAGTATCAGTGTATATATCTCCACCTCAATCCTTTTAATGATTTCATTAGATTTAGTTGCCTGGATATATCAGAGCTTACAAAAATGCTCCACTATTGACGGGTAGTAGGTTTCACTTAATTTTTGCTATTATAAACAATGATATAATATTCTTGTACATATATTTTGCAAACTTGCATAAATGTGTCAGTATAAAGGGAATTCGCTACGCAAATGGATAAATGCTTTTTAATTTTGCTATACATTACCATATTGTCTTCTAAATCATTATATTTATATTTCTTAACACTGAGTATTATGCAACTTTTTAATCCTTGCCACTGTGAAAGCTAAGACATTGTATTATTTTTGTTCTTTTCATTTATAATTTCTTTAATTACGAATGAGATCAATCACTTACTCAATTTGGACCTCAAATCCAAAACCCCAAGTGAATCATCACATGGACTCTGAAGACAGGAAAATCTTGCCCCTCCTATTCTTCAACTAACTAATTTTTTAGCTGGAAAACTGTTTTATGATTTATATCCTTTACCTCACATTCATAATTCTCCTGCTTTCATAGGTGATAATTTAAGACAATAACAAGAGCTGTTCTGTTTTGGCACTGTCAACAATGGCAAACCGTTTACATATGTGGGATACATACCAGGGGAATTACTGAACACAGACTCTTACCACCTTTCCCACGCCCAAGCAGAGTCCCTCAGAGCCACATGAGGGACTATTTGTATTTGCCAAGAATTCAAACTTGAAAGTGCTGAATCAGGAATACACCACCCAGCGGCAGATATTACATATGGTTAGTTAATTATGATTAAAATTCATTAAAATATAGAGTAGTACTCAAATACTCAAAACTTTAAAAAAAAAGCATGTACTCAAAAATGTTAACGGTGATTATCCTTGGAGATTGCAGACTACTGAATTACTCTTGATCTTTCTGTGGGAATGCTAAAAAATCATCACCTAGTGCTTTGTGCAAGAACCTGCTTCCTATACTCCTTGAAGAAGATACTGGAAGGATTTTGCAAAATTCATGATAATAATAATTCATTCAATGAGTGTATTTGAATACCTTCTATGTAGCTATGATTGTGCTACAGGCCAGAAGTATATGGCATAGCCCTTGCTCTCTAAAACTCCACAGTATTAGATGTACACAAGAAATGATTAGCAACGTCAAAAGAGAGAAGAAAATAAGATGCTGATTTAAATGTGTCAATTATGCCCTTAGGGAAGTCTAACTCTCAGTTTCTTTACTGCAAAATTATGGACTTAAATTTAAGTAGATGAGAAGTCCTTAAACTTTTTTGTCTCAGAATCCCTTTACATTCTTAAAAGTTATTGAGGACCAAAAAGAGCTTTTGTTTACATGGGTTACATCAAACCATCTTTACTGTATTAGTAACTAAAACTGAGAAGTTTAAAAAATATTTATTAACACAAGGATAACATTAATAAACCCATTGCAGGTGAACATTAAAAAACACATTTCTTGAAAAATAACTATATTTTCCAAAACAGAAGACAATTATAAGAAGAGCAGCACTCTCACATTTTTGCAAATCTTTTTCATGTCAAGTAAATAGAAGACAGCCAGATTCTCTTGTCTACTTCTCCATTCAATCTGCCGTGCTAACACACGCCATGTAGCCTCTGGGAAACTCACCATACACTAGTGAGAGAGTAAGAATGAAGAGGCAGGCAGCACCCTAGAATTATTATGAAAGTAATGTTGACCTTGTGGCCCCCTTGCAAAGGTCTTGTGGATCCATGAACTCCACTTTGAGGATCTCTGAATTAGATGATTTCTAAGGTCTTGTTCAGTTCTGGCATGTTAGGAATATACCATTCTTCCCATTTAAAAAATGTCAGAATGGAAAATACAAAAGAAGACAGCTCACTAAGGTCTAACAGAAAAAACACAGCAAAGACAGGAAAATTTTCCCTAAGCTTTGGTCTTCTGGAATTCACTCTCTCACAAAAGTCAGACTAGCTTTCCAGAAAAGAAAGAAAATTTAAACGGAATTTTTAAGAATTTAAGAGAATTTCTAAGCCGAAATTAATTTCTGTCATTAGATTGCATAGAAAACTTCACTTTGGCAGCCTTAACTTGAGAGATTTACCTCATGAGTTTTATCAGAGAATTCCTTACTTATTTTCAATTTACCAGATAGATAATATTTTATTTATTTTTACCTATATAACAAATCTCCAACTTAACGGCCAATTAAGATTTTACTTTACATGTTTTTGTGGGTGGGGCAGGGCATATAAAAGAAAATTGTAATTAGCTGTAATAACTCAACCAGAAGCAGGAATTGTGCTGTGTGTACAAAAGTATATGAATATTCAGATTTTACATATAATGCACAGCAGTCATTTCATAAAGAGGTGAGATCTCCCTGACTAGAAAACAATCGTAGTCATCACTCACTTCCTCTATAATAAAGGAATGAAATTTCTTTGATAAAGGAATTCTGGTGCCCAGTGGGATTTTTAGACATGTTAAATTGAATATATTAGCCACAGGTTGAAATGAATGCATTAAATACATTTTTAATCTTTCCCTAGGTTAAAAATAATAGGAAGAACCTATAAAGCTGACTGGATAACCCAAATGCAGGCATTAAGAACCACAATCATTTAATGTATCTGTGATTAATAATAAAGAGTTTTGCTTCATTCCTTACATGAATTTATATCAGAGAATTGTCTCTGTTTACACAGTTGGATGGACTCATTAATTCTTATTAAAGGAGGAGATTCTGGCAAAAATACTTTATAAAAAGCTTTTGTAGATGGCATGGCAGGAGCGGTGGGGAACAGGAAGTATGCTTATATCTACTTTCCTAACTGAGAGTATATCTGAAATAAACTTTAGAGCTTTAAAGGCATGCTTAAAAAGCTCATGGTTTTAAGGATACATTCTGGTTTCTCAATGCAAAATGAAGTCTTGCAAAATAAACATCTAAAATATAGAGTTCCTTGACAGTCTCCACCCCTTACTAGGAAAAGTTGATTACTTAATTTATGTAATTCACATATGTGATTCAGTTTATTCATCAGTAAAATAGGGATAAAATGAATAGCATCCGCCGATCTCAACAGGATTATTTGAGAGTTAAATAAAACAATGCATAAAAAGCATTTAGCATAGTTCCTAGTCCAAACTAAGCTCTCAATAAATGAGGGCTGCAATTGTGATGATGTTTCTCTTTCTAACATGCTGCTTGGAAATACAGACCCACAGACACATGGAAATCTGATGTGTGACTGAGCTGGCTGTGCAAATCAATAGGAAAGGATGGCCTTTCCAAAAACTGGTATTGAGACAACTGGTTATCCTTAGCAAAACATAAAACAAAATTCGCCCCATTTCATATCACACACCAAAATTAATAAGTAGATTAAAGAGTTAAATGCAAAAGGCAACATTCTACAGCTTTTAGAAGACAATATGGGAGAATATTTTATGAGCCCAGGATAGTAAATATTTTCTTAAATAAGACACAAAAAAGGGGCCAGCCTGGTGGCATAGTGGTTAAGTTCGTGCACCCCACTTTGACAGCCCAGGGTTCACCAGTTCAGATCCCAGGCACAGACCTACACACTGCTCATCAAGCCATGCTGTGGAGGTGTCCCACATACAAAATAGAGAAAGATTGGCATGAATGTTAGCTCAGGGACAATCTTCCTCAAGCAAAAAGGGAGGACTGGCAGCAGATGTCAGTTCAGAGCCAATATTCCAAAAAAAGAAAGGACACAAAAAAGGCTTAACCATTAAAAGAGACTGTAAAATTTGACCAGAGTAAAATAAAAATTCTTCCAACATAAACAACCAAACAAAAAACACAGAAACTCAAACCGCAAATTGGGAAAAAATTTTTGCCACACGTATAACTAACAATTCATTAGTATCCAAAAAGTATAAAGAACACCAACAAATCAATAAGAAAAAGACAAAAATCAAGTAGAAAAATAGGCAAGAGACAGGATTGGGCACTTTAGACTGGGAGAATCCAAATAGCGGATAAATGTTTTCAATAATAATTATCCTCTTTTGTAATTAGCAAAATACAAATTAAAACCATAACATAGTACTATTTACAACCACCAGACAGGCAAATATTTAAAGGTTTAACAATATCAAGTGCTAGCTATGAAAACCTCACATGCTTCTAGTGGATATATAAATTCATTTTACCCATTCAAGAAAATAATTAGACCATCTAGTAAAACTGAAGATGTGAATTATCTCTAACTACAAATTTTCCCTTAAACTTGCGTACTTTTACACAAAGACACATGTACAAGAATGTTCATAGGAATACTGTTGTAATAACAAAAAAATGGAAAGAAAGCACCTGAATACTAAACAGCATTGAAGATGGGTGAATTTTGGTTATACAGAGAAATATGGAATATAATAAAATTGCAGGAACACTATAGTGAGAAGAAACAAAATCTAAGAATATGTACAATATAATTCCATTTACATCAAGTTCAAAAACAGGCAAAATTAACTTATGGTTATTGATGTCACTGACATTATTAATCCTTTTCTAAAGAGAAGGACAAACAGTAGCCTAGAACCTGGCAGCATCCTAATGTTATCCATCATCAATCATGTCCAGATGCCTATCTGTTTAGGCCTTTACAGTTTCTGTATTGTCACCCACAGTTTATAAAGCACCTTCACATTAAGTTTCCTCATGTGATCTTCACAACATACCTCTTTATAGATGAGTAAAAAGAGGCACAGAAAGGTTACATGAATTTCTCAGATTCACACAGCCGTCAGAGTTGCAGAGTATGACTTCAGACTGTGTCTTCTACCTCTAAAGTCTACTCTTCCACATGGCCTGAAAGTTAGCTTGACCGAAGAACTTTTCAATCCACAAACAGGAGATGAGGCCCATAAACCAGAATGCAATGGGAGTCCCAGTGCACTCCCAATACCACTGGCTCTGGAAGCCAGCTAGTTCTAGTCTGAGCTAAGTGGATCTACTCCTATGCTGGGTAGAGTTGAAGGCTGCACCTTGATCCAGGGAAGCCCCAAGATGAATCTTTAGACCAAAGCACGCTGCGAACATTTTCAGTAAGCAAGTGTGTTAGGGCAGTATTCCCAGAGGGTCTTTATTCCCTTTCCCTAGGTCAAAGAAACAAATATGCAAATCCTCACAACAATTTACCCCCCAGGCCACTAGGCAAATGCCCAATACTCTATGGGATCTTTTGAGCCTGCCTTCCAGTCTTCAGGACCTCTTGAAGAAGGAAGGAACTTGAGATTTCCCAAGTAAATAATAGGTCTAGCTTAATTGTTTAGGGTTAATTCATAGCATGCAGTGGGATTTAAAAAAAGGAAATGTTCAGGGGAACTGCATTACAATGACAATGGCTTTTATTTTCCCTAAAGAAAAATCTGCTTTGTCTATTATTATCTTTATCCATAGAGTGACCAAATTTTCCATTGTGTCTGGGCAGTTCTGAACTACGCCTGTTATCCTGGCATAATTAGTAACAGTACCTACCTTCACAAATAAAGAGTCTCAAGTTGGACAGTAAATTATCTAATCACGCTACTTATCCAAGACTACTTTGTGTACATATATATTTCATTCAACAAACATCTACTCTGTGCCAGATGCTATGCTATAGGTCAGGAATACAAATGGAATAAGCTTTTGTAAGATGTTTACAATCTAAAACAACCCATAGTCCATGGATGGATCAACTGATTGATTTAATCATCCATTCATTAATGTAATAGGTCTCCTTCAACAAATATTTATTGAGTATCTCCATCTAAAACCTGGGAATACAATGGTGAACAGATAAAAGTGGTTCCTACCCTCATGGAGTTTATAAGCTTATAGTCTAATAGAAAAGATAGACAATAACGTAAAAATAACTACGAACGTGATTAGTGGGAATGGGTGCTATTCTAGAAACAGTATTGAAGAAGTGATGGCAGAATTCTCTTTGGGGTGAATATCGCTCTTGTATTTGGAAACACTCTTTAAGGGGCTTCAAGCCTGGTTTTAAACAAAGAAGTTTAAAAAGAAGAGTTAATCTTCTCTGTAATGTACCAATGTACAAGGGTTGTTTTTCTTGGGTTCATGGATTTATTCTTTAAATATATTCAACAAATAATTTTTGAACCTCAGCTTCTAGGTATATAATGGTGAATAATGTAGAAAAAAATCTTTTCCCTTAAGGACCCTACAGTCTTGTGCAAGGGTTTGAACTACCTGGATCATTAATATATAAAAGGTTCATAGATTTATTCTTTCATTCATCCATTTATTCCACAAGATGGCCATATATTGGGTAAGTGTCCAATAAGAAATTTGGGAGACAGTTATGTCTGATGCCCAATTGTTAGTTTTTCCTTTTTTCCTTCTTAAATTACCTCAGGTTATCATCAGGCCCTTGCTAAGTGTGTCAAACACTGTCCAGAGCTGGTTTTGGAGCTGCATCTGGACCAAGAGGTGACATATGGCAACGAAGACTCAGAAGCACTTACAGCAAACACTCAGATGTTCTCAGAAGGGAAGTGGGTTTCCTTTACGAAGTATTTAGTATTAGGATATTAAATAACGGAGTGATCTCATAGGTCTGGAAAATCTAAGAACACTTAAATTATATTTTGATGAGGGAAATATATACTGTTATATAAGTAATCACTGGAGCATGAACCCAGTCTAAATGCATGCACATTTTTCTTGAGAGAGGTCCTAACTTTGATAAATCCTTGAAGAAGTTCATAATTGCCACTACCATCCCCCACCATACAAAAAAGTCAAGAACAACTGGGAAAGAATGAAAGAAATATAAACTAATTATAATAAAAAGCAATAAGTATTATAACAAAGGAATGCACAAAGTTTCTGCAGCAAGCTAAGCAAAATGCAAGCAGCAATGGGTAAAAAATGTGCATTTCTTAAGGTTTAATTTACTTGCATATACTTTTTTGTACACACAAGTATTGAATGGTGGCTCAAAGAGTGGGTTTGGGGATCAGATGGTCCTGCGTTCTGATAGTATTTAGCTATGTGACTTTGGGTAAATTACTTTGCATCACTGACCACAGTTCTCTTAGCTACAGAGCAGGGGAAACAGTCTTGACTGTGACCTCTAATACTGCCCCAAGTAGTCCTAATAGCGGGGTCCCAACCATGAGGATTAAGTGATAAAGAACTTGGAAAAGCACCTAGCTATTCAAAGTGTTCAATAAAAGTGAGCTAGGATCACAACTAAACACACACACACACACACACACAGAACAAAGAGTAAACTATTTCCTACTGTCTTTAAGTTTAGCCCATATGTTATCAAATATAATTCCTTCAAATTCCCTAAATGCTAGCATATAAAAATGTGTGTTCCAAAGTATGTTTCCATAATAATTATAGTATTTTCAGTAGTTGAGAGCAGTGATGCTCTGTTTCAAGCAGGTGAGCTGGGTGAAGTCTAAGGAGTTGGGTGGAAGACTTACACAGAGCTGTGCAGCTCAAATAATACCTAGAAAATACAATCCTAGGTTTCTTCACAAATAAAAAAAATAAGTGATTAGAAGGTAAAACCTAACTCTTTGTCCTTTCCCAGGTCCAGCCTTTAATCCACTCAGTCTATTAGCCTGCCTTTGCATGGCGATGAGTGTGGGTTTGCAATGCAAAATAGTCACTGTCACCACAAAGGTGAGATCTCCCCGTCTCACTTTCCATGTGTGACATGCTTTAAGTCAGACTTCTTTATCATTCCACCTTGCTGGGTCCTAAATTTAGTCAGAGATCCATGTTAATAACCCACTCTTTGTAAGTCTCACATTTTTCTAGATATTGCACATATGCAAAAATGCCTGCAATGTGACTCTCATGAAGGAAGCAATGAGTCGCTCTCACCAGGTGTGATAAAAAGGGAGAGGAATAATCAGCCAGCACATTTTCCCCAAGCCCATAACTCTTTCTCATCTTACTGCAATATTTGAGAAACAAATAATCACCAGTCCCAGTGACTGGATCTAGGAAACAATTTATTACGGGTCATTAGTGGAAGATGCTCTTTCGATTCTGTGCAGCACAGACTCCTCGGCTGCCTCAAAGGGAAAGGAGGAGGGGCACCTTCTGGTGAGCCATATTTTTTTGTGTATTTGCATTTTATGCTGTTCTTTTAATCAGAATTATGTTTCCTTGACTGTACAATACACATCAGAAATCAGACATCAAATCCTTCTTCCTTGTCAATATTGAGGCCATAAATATCTACTGAGTAGCTCATCACAGGATCATAGACAAAAAGAGAAACAAAGGGCAGAGGTTGCTGGGCTGGAAGGGACTAAAACTAATTAAAGTTCCTCCATCATCATACTTTTTATGGGGTTTTGTTGTTGCCGTTGATGTGGTTTTTGTTTGTTTGTCTGAACACTAACTCTGTACCACGTATTATGTGAAACACTCTACATGGCTTATCTCTTTCGATACTCACAAAAATCCCAAAAGTCTACTGCTGTTAGACTTATTTTCTAGGAAACTGAGGCTTAGAGAGGTTAAGTAACTTGTCCAGGGTCAAATGATGCCTTCAGGATTTTAACCCAGGACAGAACAACTCGAGAGCCCACCTTGTAACAAGCATCCCAAGGACAGCTTTTCAACCCTCACCCACGGGCAAAACAGAAAATACCAAACTCTTGTTCTCTCATAGTCAAGACTGCCTTCTCATCTTTCATATTTTAAAACGAGGCCCAGAGATTTAAATTAATGAACCAACGGGCACAAAAGTACCCAGCAGCACAGCCAGGATGGAACACTGACTCCTTCTTGAACCATCTTCTCTATCCAGAGCATCTGTAAATCACTTAAATTACACAGATTTCCCCCTCCTTTTAAAGGGACTCACTGTTTCATGAGGTCACATGCTTCTGCAACCCCCTACCTTTCTAATAATCCCACTTAATTTCCCTTTGCTCGAGTCTCTTCTTTTCCCACCCCTAAGATGTTGACGATCCCTGGAGTTCCCCATCTTTGACCTCTTTGCTCTTCACTCTTCTCACCAAAGTCTGCCCCATTCCCACGAGAGTAGCTATCACTGGCACATCATTTCCAAATGTTTATCTTTGGCCTGAAATGTCCCCTGAGCTCCAGACCCAGGTATACAACATCCCTTTCTGAATGTCGAAGAAGTGCCGAAATTGATGATGTCTAATACCAAATACATCCCCCCTTCCAATCCATTCTCCCCAAATCCGGTCTCTCCCATTCATCTCACCTGATACTTATGACCCAGCAGTGCACAGGTCTACAAGTCCTGTTGATTTTTATCTCCTAAAATAGTTCCTAATTTTGTCCCGTACTCTCCACTGTGTTTGTTAAAGTTTAAGATCTTATCATCTGTTGTAAATAGATGTTGCAGCAGACTCCTGCTCCATTTCCAATCTATCTTCCACCTGGGCTCCAGAGTGATATTTCCGAACATAAGCTGAACACCTTACTCCCCTGCTTAAAACCATTCATTGATCCTGTATCACTTACTAGAAGGAAAAAAAATACCCACCATGTTCTGTATCATGGCCCACAAGGATCTCCATGACCTGACCCCTCAGGAACACTTGAGCCTCAGCCTCTGCTCCCACTTCATATTTTATTCTGGAAATCCCAAACTACTTGTGGTTCCCCAAACACACCAACCTATTTTATGTTTTACACCTTTAAGTTTGGGCCCTCTTACAGAAATACCTCTCCCAACTACCTCTTCCTGTCATTCCAGAGAATTCTTAATCAGCTTTTAAAACACATCTCACATGTCATGTCTTCCACCCACACATCCTCCTCTGGTAGCTTCTGCTCCTAAGGTAGCTATTGTTTCTTGTGTACCTTTGTTCCTTGCACACCCATTGCTGCATTTCCCACAATGCATGGCAATTATTTGTATTTGTATAGATGTCTGTCTTGTCTTATAGACGTGAGTACCTTCAAGTGTAAAACACATACACACCTTATGGATGTCATATCTTCTCAGATGGTACTCACACTCATTCAGATATTCCATATGCCGTCATATTTTACACGTTTGTTTAGATGTTTTTGCAAACATATTGAGATTCACTTAAATTCTACACACATCATTCAAATGTTACATGTGCTCATGTAAATGTCACAATGCTTGTTCAGGTGATACATATGTCCCTTAAATGTTACTTGTGTTCACTTAGTTCTGACCTATTCATGTAGCTGTTAATCAGCACACTTAAATGTTACAAGTAGGTGTTACACATACTTAAAACAGCGGTTCTCAAAATGTGGTGCCTGGACCTGCAGCATCAGCATCTCCTGAACACATATTCTTGGGCCCGACCCCAGATCTTCTAATTCATAGACTCTAGGGAAGAGCTCCCAGCAATCTGTGCTTTAAGAAGTCCTGCAGGTGATTCTGGTGCATGCTCAAGTTTGAGATGATGTTACAAATTCTCAGTCAGATGTTCAACCTGCCTACTTAGAGCATATCCTTACTAACGCAGGTGATACACATGTTCTCTAAAAAGTTACACGTTATCTTTTTAAAAAACCATATTCTCTTAAAGAACGTATTCACATATTCACTTAGTAAACAGCTCAAACATTACACACTGATATTTAGCTCGTGCCTGTGCTTGTTCAGAAGTCATACCTGAGACATCACAAACCCTCATCAGATAGTACACCTGCACACATGTTCCCTGTGTTGTTAAAAATGTTTACTTTAATCTTACATATGTTAAACTATTCACTTTGATCTTCCACACTGGTGTGTTTATTTAGATGTCACCTACCCTTTTTCAGATAATACACATGTTCACTTGGATCTTACATATGTTCATACAAATTTCACAGCACACATAGATGTTTCACAAACCCATTCTAATGTTAAGTGTGTTTATTCAGATCACACATGCTCAATTAGATGTCCATGGGATCATTCGGTTGTAGGCTCACTCATTCAGAAACTGCTTTCCACACCCTGTATGTATGCTAACCAACGCATGCTAGAGAAGAAGGGGCATCTACTGCCCTGGCCACTTCTCATCTTGATTCTGGTATTCTCCTTTAGAAAGGTTCCTCTTTACTTGGCCTTTTATGGCGCCTGGCCTCTCTCCTGGTGCTGTTGGCGTGTCACTCCCTTTGGAGAATGTGCTGGCCTACCAGCTGCCTCACTGCTTTTTGTGATCTTCACGTTAGCCCAAGCATGTCATTTATTTACACAGAATTTATATCAGTTTGCCACACTCAAATACCCTCATCTACTTAGGGAAAGTTGTTCCAGCAACTATAAGCCTTTCACTGGGTTTAAATGTGCTTTTAACCACATCTTCTGTCATCTTTGGCAACCCACAGTTATACACCTACGAGGCTTCCCATGTTCACTCATTTCAGGAAAGCTTTTGATTGGTTCTACTCCATAATTTTTGCAATTGCCTTGGCCACAATCAATAAGAGAGGCTTGTGCAGCGATACTGGGTCAACATCCAAAACGAGGAGTACTGATTGAGCTCTTATTACAAACTCGACTCCTTCAGTGGCCCAGAAATACTTCTGTGCTTGTCCCAAGTGTTTCCTCCTCCAATTTGCAGAGAAAGAGGTTGGTGTTTGGAGTCAGCCTGATACGAATTTGAATCTCGGTTCTATCACTTACTAGCTATGTGATCTTGAGAAAATCATTTAATCTTTCAGAGGCATAGTTTCCTCATCTGTATAATGGGGATAACAATGTTTACCCTGCAGCTTTTATGTGAAAGTTTTATGTCTGGCACATAGCATGTGATCAAGAAAACTTAGCTTTATAAAAAGATTGTGTTATAAGCCAAATACAGGCAAAAATTATGCTTTCCCACACTGAAGCTACCATGACACATGCAGGTAAAGTTGGGATTAAGAGGCAAGCTCCACTTATTCAGGCAAACCCCTCACAGTCTCAGGAAAGATCCAAACCAGGGATGACCTCCCGCCACACAGGCAGTAGTTGGGACAATGCTCAGAAGTCCAGCAGTTGAGCAAAATATCAGTTACTATGACTCCATCCATAGGTATTAGGAAGTCCCCCTCCCCAAGCAAGGGCATAGGGACAGTGGGGGATGCACAGGAGTCCCAAATATCTCAGGTGTTACTGATTTAAAATCTTGGATTAGGGACTAAGTCAGAAGTCCCTATCAATTGAGATACATGAGGATAAAAGAAGAGAGAATATTGAGCTCAGAAAACTGGGCACCAGTGGACAATTCTAGGATGGACAATTTCAAGGTCTGAGAAAAGGATGGAAAGCTTGATAAACACAGACTATAGGGTCACTGTTCAGACACCACACTCTGAGTCAGATGAGCTGCAAAGCCACTGACAACATAGATTGGAACCTGTGGTCAGCACTGGGATTAACTACACTCACTAGGGTGGAGAGCAGGGCCTTCCTGAAACTTCCTGCCTTAATAGCAGATTGTTTTTATAACTGAGATGGACTGAAGCCATCAGAGAGGTCATTAGTGAGCTGGAGAAGGTATAAACAAGGAAATGGGGGTTTGGGTTGGTAACAAAGTGGCTGCTAGAGTGGGTTTCACATTTTTGTAACATTTAAGATGCAAGTCAGTGCCTATTGACCACCTGGCTGTATGTGTTCACTCCTTAAATAGGTAAGATAGGTGGAGTGCTTAGAACAGTGCCTGATACAGAACAAGGTCCATATAAACATTTTCTGATGTGATGGTATTTATGAATTAATTCAACAACTCTGTAAGGTACACCCGCATGTTTTAGTTGTTAGGGTTATATGAAAGCAGAATCATAATCCCCAATCTCAAGGGATCAATAATCTATTGATATGGTCTAATTTAAACAAACAAAAAAAACAAGGGAAAGAATGTCCAATCCTGACTGGGTTTGGTGAGGTGGGAGTGTCCCAGAGAGTTTCTCTGATGTGTTTGAGTTGTCTCTTGGGTATTCGGCAAGAAGATGGAGACAGTATGGCATTCAGACAGAACAATAGCAAGTGCAAAGTCACAACAAGGTCATAATACATTCAGGGAAATGGAGGAGGCCAAGGGTGCTATACAGGGAATAGGGAAAGCTGAGGCTGGTAGAGGAAGGTTAGAAACAAATCACAAATGGCCTCAAACGTATTGATAGGAAATTAGGCCTAAATCTGTAGGTAATAGGGAGCCACTGTAGGTTTGTAAGCAGGAGAATGATTTGAGTCGAATTATCTTTTAGGAGTATTGTTCTGGCTATAGTGTGAACAATATCTGGAGGAAGGCAAGGCAGGAAAAAGGGAGCTCTGCTAGAATATTCTGGCTGCAATTCAGATAGAAGATGATGATGGTCTGGATAAAATAGTAGCAGAAAGGATGAGGAAGGGAGAACAAATTCTAGAGAGAGTTAAGAGGTAGAAATGATAGGATTCGGCGATCACTTGAACAAGGGGTTGGGAAGAGAGAGAAGTATGTCCTTCACACTTTCAGGAAAACTACAGATTTTAAGTCAAGTATCCCAGTGCGGCTGGGAGCAATGACGTGCCCTGATATCTAGTACTTGTTCAGGGCCACCCCCTTGGTGAGGGATCCAGGAACACTGGCAATGATTCACAGATTCCCAATCATTCATGCATTGTGGGGCCTTAACTGCTTCTTCTGGGATGACAAAGCAGCACGGCTGATCTAATGAAAAGAGATAGTCTCAATCTCCATTTCATTTAGCAAAGAAGATGGAAGTAGCTGCCATAGTGATGCACTTACATGCCAGCTGAGTCGATTAATGGAAATTCTAAAGTTAAAGCAGAAGGACCTAGGATCAAATGCAAAATTGGTCAGGCTAAGGTATATTTGCTGGATGCATCAAAATAGACAGGAAACTAATTGCATGACTTTTCAGTGGACAGAAGTTTGACATTCTGAAATTTCAAAGCACAATTATAGCTGCCACAACCAAAATATTCCATTAAAAATGTCAGGGCTACATATTAAGTGGGCACTCAATTGAGTGACTAAATGAATTAATGGATTTCTCTGAAATAATAAATCTAGCTTTTGAGATTTCCCAGTGATTACATTATTGTTCACATTTTCCACATGGGATTGGTGATGGCATATTAATAATTTGAGAGTGTTGATTAATGGATCAGTATTAACTTGAAGGGAAGTTTTAGTAGCATTCCCAGGTTTCTGTACATGGCTCAATCCTGTTCAACATTTTTGTCTATAATTTGGATGAAAGCAGAACTGTCAGTCATCAAAATGACTCAAAACTGGTGACTTCCCTCTCTCCTTCCTTCCCTGTCTTCATTGCTGATCAGGGCAGGTCTGATATTTAAGAGGAAAATGAGACCTAGAGATCAGGTAGTTGCTTTATATAAGTAGAGAAAGGGAAGAGGAAGAGAGAAGAGGAAGGAAAGGGCAGAGGAAAACGAAAGGACAAAGGGAACAGGAATCAGAAGAAAGGAAGGAAAGAAAGAAAATAGAAAATGAGAAAAAGGAGGGAGGAAGTAAGGTAAGAAGAAAGGAAAAATGGAGGAAGGGAAGAAGTCAGGATAACGAAGGAAGCAGATAGGGAGAGAAGAGCCACAAAACAAACAAGATGGTGATTGTTGAAAGGATTGTAGGAATGGAACCTAGAGAGCCTTGGGCAAGAGAGAAGGAGCCCTAATAACTACCTTTCAATACTTAAATGGAATCATGTAGAAGGGATAATAACTTTATCTCATATTGCTGCAGAGGGCTGAGATGGGATAAGTGGAACAAATTTTTAAACAATCATAACTATTGAAAGATGTAATGAGTTGACATGTCATGAGCTACTAGTGACTGAAAAAGCTCATAAGAAGTTATCTGCCCAAACTTCAAGATTGCTGAATGAACAGGTGCCTGGTATGAAGACTGGTCCAGATGATCTCATGATCCTTACTATAGCTATTCTAATGTAGACAAAGAAACACTTCCTATGCTCATAAGATAAGTTTCCCTAGCTAGCACTGTGAAGAGTTGAGGAAAGCAGAAAGGGAAAGATAGAGAGAGAAACTCAGAGGATAAAAGAGGAATTCACTTATTCATTCATTCATTTATTGTCTTTTCACCCAACAAACATTTATTTGTGGCTGAATGGTGATACAATAATGAGTCAAAATAGAAATTCTGTTTTCATAGAACTTAGCCTATTAGTGAGGCAAACACAAATTAAATATCCCCCCCTAACGAATGCCTAAATACTGAGATAATGGCTCAAATATAAGTGTTTTTGAAGAATATATAACAAAACAGCTTGACTGGGAAAGGAGATGGGGTGTATCTTAGTCAGCTTTGACTGCCATAACAAGACACCAAGACTAGGTGGCTTAAACAACAGAAATTTCTCACAGTTCTGGAGGCTGGGAAGTCCCAGATCAAAGTACCAGCCAATTCAGTGTCTGGTGAGGACCCTCTTTCTGGGTGCAGATGGCTGCCTTCTCATTGTGTCTTCACATGAAAGAAAGAGAGAGAAAGAAAGAGGCCTCTGGTCTCCTCCTCTTCTTATAAGAACACTAATCCCATCATGGAGGCCCCACCCTCATGACCTCATCAAAACCTAATTATCTCCCAAAGACCCAATCTCCACATACTATTACAAAGGAGTTTAGGGTTTCAACATATGAATTTGGGGATGGGGGCAGATACAAACTTTCAGTCCATAATGGAGGGAGGAAGAGAGTCAAGGAAAATTTCCCTGAAGAAGTGAGCCCTGGGCTGAGATCTGGAGGATTGGTGTGGGCACAGCTCATTCACTCCACAGACAGGGTGCAGCATGGGCAATGTTCCTGCAGCATGAGAGAGTAGAGGTCCTTGGCAGCACTGAGAGGCCAGTGTGCATGGAGCACAGAAAACAAGAGTGAGAGAGAGCCAGGATGAATTTCAACAGGTAGGCAGGGCTGGACCAAACAGGGCCATTTTATTTGATAAAGGACTATACAGATTCTTTCTTTCTCTAACTCAACAAATTTATACTGAGGATTTACTACATGTCAAGCACTAGCGAGGCCCTAAAAATACACCAGAGATGGTAAGCAAGACAGATATGACTCCCAGTCTTCATGGAACTTAGAGTCAAGAGGGTTAGAGAAATACTTAAACAAGCAAGCAAAATAATCACAATGCAAAAATAGTAAGTGCTGAAATAGGGAAGTAGGAGTACCCAGCATATTCTGGAGGATGGGGATCAGCAAAGGCTTCTTAAAGGAAGTGGCATTTTAAGTGAGATCTAAAAGAGAAATAGACTTCAGCAAAGTGAAAATTGAAACAAAATGTATTCTAGTTTTAAGCAGCAGGTACGCAAACGCAGAGGTAAGAAAGAATACATTGTGTTGGAGGGGATGAAAGAGGTTCAGAGTAGCTAAAACAAAGGGTGCAAGGAGACAGCGGCAAGAGAATAAGCTGGCGTTGGAGGTATAGACTTCACCCTGAGAGAAGCGGTCATGTAGAATGGATTGGGAAGGAGAGAGCCAAAGACTGGGAGGCCAGTTAGGAGACTATTCGCACAATTCATGTGACAGTTGATGAGATCTGAATTATACTCTAGACAATAGAGGAAAAGAGAATTGGACGGGGTTGAGACATATTTAGGAGGTAGAAGCCATTATACTAACGCCTGATTAGCTAATAAAGTGTGGAAGGCAGAATAACAGCCAGAAAAGATGTCCCTGGAACCTATGAATATTTTAGGCTATATGGCAAAGGGGAATTAAGGGTGCAGATAGAATTAGGTTGCTAATCAGATGACCTTAAATATGGAAATTATCCTAGATTATCTGGGTAGGCCCAATGGAATCACAATGGTCCTTAAAAGTAGAAGAGGGAGGAGGAAGAGAGAGAATCAGGGATGGCAGTGTGAGGACTCAGCCTGACCTTGCTGGCTTTGAAGATGGAGGAAGAAGGCCATGAGCCAAGGAATACTGGTCGCCTCTAGAAGCTGGAAAAAGCAAGGAAACAGATTCTCCCCAAGAACCTTCAGAAGAAATGCGGCCCTGCCTACATCTTAATTTTAGCCCAGTGAAATTCATTTTGGACTTCTGACCTCCAGAACTGTAAGATACTAAATTTGCATTGCTTAAGTCACTAAATTTGTGGTAATATGTTACAGCAGCAGTATGAAACTAACACAGTGAGTGAGAGGAGGGGTCGAGGATATTGCCAAGATGCGACAACAATCTGGGATGGTGCTTCCATTAAGAAACATAGGAAGAGGAGGAACAAGTTAAGGAGATAGATACTGATTCACTTTTGAACACACTGATTTTGGGGCTTCTGCAATACTGGTATCAGGTAAATGTATGGATCTGGAGAATCAGAAAAGAACTCTGGATTAGAGATGTAGATTTGAGAGTCATTAACACGTGGTAATTTAGACTACCAAGTAGAGGTAATCACCTATGGAGAGAGAGTAAAATTTTTTTAAAAGAAGAGGAGGAGAAATCGACCTACTACACAACCATGAAGAGCTCCAGAATTTAGGGGATGAGAGAGAAAAAGAAGCACGCAAAGTTGAGAAGGAGCAGCCAACAAGAAAGGAAGAAAACCGGAAAGGCACAGCCATGAAAAGCAAATTTAGAACGTGTTTCAAGAAGGAAAGTTGGGTCATAAGTATGCATTACTATTGAAGAGGTCAAGGGAGGTAAAAACTGAGAAGTGAACATAACTCAAGGGGAAAGAGGCCACTGGCACTCTGGAAAGAACACATGCAGAGGAGTGGTGGCAGTAGAGGCCAGACTGTAGCGGGCTGAGGGGGGCTGAAGAAGATATAACAACCCATGAGGAAAAGCACGGTCTCAACAGAAATCAAACTGCAAGTACGTGCATGCATGCACACACATTTTTCATCTTTTAAATTGGCAAATATGAAATCATTTTTGCTTATTAAATTTTGCCCAGTCCTGATAAAGATACAGAGAAATAAAGATTCTCATACACTGATAAATACTATACACCTTGTGTTTTGGGTTGAATTATGTACTTCCTCAAAAAAAAAAGCTAAGTTGAAGTACCAACCTCCAGTTCCCTAGCATGTGACCTTGTTTGGACCAAGGTCTTTGTAGATTTAACCAAATTAAGACGAGGTCATTAGGGTGGGCCCTCATCCAATGACTGGTGTCCTTATAAAAAAAGGAAATTTGGACATGGACACGCACAGTGGGAAGACTACGTAAAGAGACACAGGGAAAATGCCATGTAAAGATTGAAATTGTGAAGCCACAAAACAAAAAAGGACTGGGGCTTCCAGAAGCTAGAAGAGTCAAGGAAGGATCGATCCTTCCTCTACAGTTTTCAGAGGGAGCATACCCCTGCCAACACCTTGATTTAGGACTTCAAGCCTCCAGAACTGTGAGACAATACAAACATGTGTCACTTAACGATGGGGATATGTTTTAAGAAATGCATTGTTAGGTGATTTTGTAGTTGTGAGAACATCATAAAATTACCAAGCAAGAGTTCACCACCCAATATGCACAGAAGCCAATACTATGGCACACCAGCTTTTGGGGAGAGAACGGCTTTATTGTGAGACTGATCTGCAAGGAAACAGGAGGCATCAGCTCTCAGATGTGTCTCCCTGATCCAGGGATTGGGGAAAAATTTGTCGGATGAAGTGGAGGGCAGTCTGAAGTGTGGAAACAGATGATTGGAGGTAAGGGGAAGTGGGGTAATTGATGATCCGCACAAGTGTAGTCAAGCTTCATGGCTCTTCATAGGAAGCATGCTCACAAAATGGTGGTGTTAGCATGATCTGAGGGTGGAGTTTTCAGCCCTTTGATGTCAAAAGTGTCACTCATCGGGTGTTTGCGCAGGCCCAGTTGATGGATTGTGGTCTCAACCGGCCTTAACTGGACAAGGGGGACTCTCAGATCCTGAAAAACAACTCAATTGCTCTGTTGATAAGATGTGGTCAGTTGAACTGGTCCTAGTAGGCCCTTGGTTACACTAGGGTAAACCTAGATGGTACAGCCTACTACACCTAGGCTACATGGTACCAATCTTACGGGACCACCATCGTATATGCAGTCCGTGGTGGACTAAACGTCCTTATGCGGTGCACGACTGTACATTTCTCTTGTTCTAAACCGCCTGGTTTGTGGTCCTTTGCTATGGCATCCCCAGCAAAGTGATACATCTTACAACAACCTTCTCTGAGGGAATTTTTGAAATACGTTTCAAATACTTTTAAAATATTAATTTTGACTCAATTTCTAGTGATTTTACTAATAAAATGACAAGAGACTGTTTAACAAGAAGGTACATGGCATTAAACTTATAATAATGGAAAATTAGGAACAACTTAAATCAAAAATAAGAAAGTGATTGATTAAATCATAGGTTCATAACCCGGAATATGATACCATGTGTTAAACACTATTCAAATGCTATTTTAGAAGAAAACTAATCATATGGATAAAATGTTCACACTACATTATTATGTGAAAACACAAGTTACATTTGGTCCAATATTATTCCAAGTCTGTACTTCATGTGTGTACATAAATGATGATGTTGAGCATTAGAAGGGGAGCAGAATTTGCCACCCCAAAGCATGCCTCTTTGGCATAAGGATTATTTTAGGCTGATTAAAAAACAGCAGACACAAGGAAACGTCTGAAAACTGAGTAGAAGTTACCCTTTTGTAAGAGATAATCCACCTTTAAAAGGGAAGTCTGCATGTATAAGGGTGTCTCACTCTCTCTACGAGGAAGAGAAAGATGATTATGACCAAATCTCTAGAAACTCCTATCTATGGAGAAGGCAGAAACTTAAATCCCTGTAACAACCAAACTCTTGTTACTTGTTACTGTGCTTTTCCAGGTAACCTCACATTAACAGGGCTTTCTACACCACCCCAACATCTTTATCTTGTCATTAGCTAAAGATGGCATTTAAGGTGATGGCTTAGGCCATTTGTTGGGGGAGTTTAAGTACTTAGTTTCCTAGGCATCTACCATGTATACAGGAGTATTGTTTATTGTTGTTTGTGCCATTGAGTGGATGCTAACTCCTAGCGACCTTGTGTACAACAAAGTGGAACTCTGCCCAGTCTTTCTGTGACATCTTCTCACCTTCTGGTGCTATATCAGACAATGCTCTGCTGCTATTCACAGGGTTTTCATGGCCAATATTTTTGGAAGTGGGTAGTCAGGTCCTTTTTCCTAGTCTGTCTTAGTCTGGAAGCTCTGCTGAAACCTGTCCACCATGGGTGACCCTGCTGGTATTTGAAATACCAGTGGCATAGCCTTCAGCAACATAGCAACACACAGCCGCCACAGTATAACAACCGACAGACGGATGGTGTGGCTCCCTGACCAAGAAACCAACCCAGACCAAGCCAAATCTTAACCACCAGACCACTAGGGCTAGCTACAGAAAGTGTACATGTTATTAAAATTCTGTTTGTTTTTTCTCCTGTTACTCTATTATTACGGGGAGGGGGTGCCTCAGCCAAGAACCAAAAGGGTACAAGGAAAATTATTTTTCTTCCCCTACAAGAGCATTGGTGATTTTTATTTTCATCTTAATACCTTCCTGTTTTTCTGATCATCCCACAGTAAACGTGATCATGAAAATGCTAATAATATCTTTCAACAGATATATAACTAAGCTAATTTAGTTAATGATAATAATTTGGTTAACAAAAATAATTAACAATAATATTCTATATATCTATCTTCAAGCTCCATCACTTACATATGTGTTCTTAGGCAAGTCCCTTGAGTTTTTAAGCCTCACTTTAATCATCTGTAAAACAGGAATAAGAACTTTCACATTTAAGAATTGAAGAGATAATGGATATAATACATAATAGCACAATGCCTGGCAAATACTAAGTAGTCAATAAATGCTACATGCCTGTCCTTAGGATTAGTTTATTAGTAATCAGAGATCCATGCCAGCTTGCTAGGAAAGGCATATCCCTGTGGGTTTTAAATGTCCACTACTTGGAATCACTGTAAGGTGTCAAAATATTTGTTTCGTTAGCTGAGTACTAACATTCAGGGATCAGTAATCCAGCACAGCAAATTTGAGCAGCTCTTTTGTGTTCATACTATGACTTTCCTATAAAAGTTAAAATTTCAGTATACAGAAATTTCTAGAGAAGAAATAATAAAAGGCTAAACAGGTTAAGACGTTTGATTACTGTAAGATAAATGACAGCAAAATATCATTGCAACCATTTCCCATTGTAATCCTTGTGGTAATTTTCTCAAAGCATTTTACAAGATGAGAGCAATGCAAAATGTCTTTCTGCTCATATACAGCTCAACAATGAAAAATCGTATTGCTGATTACTTCAGATGGTCTGATACAATCATTGTGAAAATTAGCAGTTGTTCATATTATAGAACAAAATGCTGTGCTTTATAGAAAAAAGGGAATGAAACACAAGATGTGGATATTTGAGTTATTTTCACTTTTTACTCTATCCTCCCAATAATTGCATTTGCCTACCGAATGGCCTGACTCCTACAAGTGGAGAGCAGGCAGTAATTTCACAAGCAAGTAAACTCTTTGTTGGTCCTCAAAGTCACCTTCTTTAACTGGCTGCATGTGCAGTATTCTAGGAGCAATTCCTGGAAGTTCCTTGCTAACTCTAAATTCCATTAGTCATTTCATGGGGATTGGATGGTAGGATTGAAGGTAGGGGAAACTTAGATGCTTTTGCTCACCTTCCAAACTTTGCCAGTAAGGGTCCTCTTCTAATTCTTACGTGAAAAAGCCTAGGCATATTTATTCATGCAGTGTTGACAAAGCCTCTGCCACAAGCTTCTCTCTCTGCTTAGTGCTGGCATTTCAGAGAGACAGAGATGAACAAGACACCTGTTATTGATGAGGCAAATTTCAGATTGAAGGAGTAACAAGTTATTTCATTTGTGGAAGAACCATGTGCCTCAGAGAACAAGAATTAGACAATTCTGATGAAAATAGTATCAAATAGTTTCTCTCACTTGATGAATAGATTAGAGTCAATGTTTAGGAACACGGAACGGGTTAATTTCTCCCTCCCCACTTCCCAGATAATCTAGTATGTAAGACCTTAGAGAATTATTTAAATAAAATGTATTGACAGTCTACATTAGTGTAAATGTGGTTCCCTGTTCATTTTACCACATTTTCTGAGAACAAAGAACAAGTAAATTCAACCCAGTCTAAGTTGATTTCAGAAAGCCACTGAGGTGAGACGTAGAGTGACAAAGCCAGAGTATATAAAAAGTGAAACCTGGAGTAAGACAAATATTTATCCTAGATTTACAAGAAGCACTTCTTTTGATAGAAATGGATGTGAGTTTTTAAATCTCTTTTTCTTTTTTCTTATGATTTCTGTGATTACTGGGTCTCCTGAGTTACATATATAGAGACTTTTAGTAGGAAACTGAAGATAAGGATGAGAAAAGACTAACAGAATGAATAAACACAGAAGAAAACAGGCATATCAAAGTACAATTTCAATTAAAAACTCTCTTTCTTGAATGAAGGGAGTGTCAGGGAAACTTCCTAGATTTTATAATTAATACGTGTCATCATAACAGAAATACATTCTTGAATGTTTTTGATTTGGGGAAGCCCTGTTTCTCACAAAATAATATTTAGATTAGTTATCAAAGCCTCTGAACATGATGCATATAGACTTTTTTGTGTGCTACATAGTCCAAGAAGGAGTGAGGGGACACACCTGTTGCTATTGGCCTATTATACATGACTCTGACCAAAGAGTATAAAGGCTATCCACACACTTGCATTCTATTCTGTGGCTCAAACCTCTGATAACAGCAACAAACCTTGGGTCAAAGTCTAAGATTTCTATGAGTGATGGTATGGTTGACATGCTGATGCATGGCCCAGATCACCCTTCGAGGGAGGAGTTATTGCCCAAGTCATGTGCAGAAAGTGCCTCCAGATGTCAAGACCTTCCGAGTCCCTTCAGCTGTAGAGAGCTACCTCACCTTGGGGCACACCTTTCCTGGAGTAGCCCACATCTGGTTACTGAGCAAGATGTGGCAAAAAGGCCTGGCCATGTTAATCAACCATAGAAGAACTTGATGGGAAATATCTGTTGTTCCAGAGCTCCCTGTGGGATTGGCTAAAACGTTGTCATACAAATATGGCAGTTTGACTTCTTCCTCTGCCCAATCTTGCTTCGACAGTATTGATCCTAATAAACCTTTTGCACCCCAAATTCTGTCTTAATGACTGCTTTCAGAGAACCTAAGTGATGACATAGGGTTAAGTATACAAAAGTAAATATTCTCAGGTGTTCAAGAAGCTACATTAAAAAGAGTAGACAAATTAATATAATACATCATATTAATAGATTAAAAGACAAATGCCATATGATCAGCTTTTCAAAAAATCTAACACCATTTCATAATAAAAACATTCAACAAAAGAGAAAAAGAAGTGAACTTCCTCAACCTCATAAAAGGCATCTACAAAACACCCACAGCTAACATCATACTTAATGGTGACAGACTGCAAGTTGCCCCCTAAGATCAGGAATAAGACAAAGATGTCCACTCTCACTATTTCTATTGAACATTGTACTGAAGGTTCTAGCCAGGACAATTAGGCAAGAAAATGAAATAAAAGGCATCGAGTTGGAAAGGAAGAAGCAAGACTCTCTCTATTTGCAGATGACATGATCTTGCATATAGAAAATCCTAGAGAATCAACAAAAATACTATTATAATTAACAAATTCAGCAAGGTTGCAGAGTGCAAGATCAATATACAAAAATAAATTGGTTTCTATCCATTAGCAATGAACTATACAAAACTAGAATAAAGAAAATAATTTAATTTTCAATAGTATCAAAAAGAATAAAATATTTAAAAATAAATTTAACAAAAGAAGTGCAAAACATACACTCTGAAAACTAAAAAATATTATTGAAAGAAATTAAAGAAGATCTAAGTAAATGGAAAGACATCCCACATTTATTGATCAGAAGACTTAATATTGTTAAGATGGCAATACTCCCCAAGCTGCTTCAATGCAATCACTATCAAACACTATCGAAAGTCAATGATTAAGCAAAATAATTCAATGCAATCACCATCAAAATCCTAGGTGGCTTCTTTGCAGAAATTTATAAGCTGATCCTAAAATTCATATGGAAATGTAAGGGGCCCAGAATATCCAGAACAATCTTGAATACAAAGAAGAAGCTGGAGAACACACATACTTCATGATTTCAAAACTTACTACAATGCTACAGAAATCAAGACAGTGTGGTACTGGCATAAGGATGAACATATAGATCAATAGAATAGAATTAAGAGTCCAGACACAAACCCTTATTTTATGGTCAATTATTTTTGATAAGGATGCCAAGGCTATTGAATAAAAAAAGAATAGTGTTTTCAATAAATGGTGCTGAAACAACTCAATATCCACAAGGCAAAGAATGAAGTTGGACTCCTTCCTCACACAATACAAAAAAAAAATTAACTAAAGATGAACCAAAGACCTAAATGTAAGAGCTAAATCTATAAAACTCTTAGAAGAAAATTTAGGAGTAAATCTTTATGAGCTTGGGTTAGGCAACACTTTCTTAGATATAACACCAAAAGCACAAGCAGCAAAAGAAAAAATAAATTGGGCATCATCAAAATTAAAAGCTTTTGTGCTTTAAAGAATAAGAAAATGAAAAGACAACCCACAGAATGGGAGAAAATATTTGCAAATCCTATAGCTGATAAGGTACTTGTATCCAGAACATGTAAATAATTCTCGATAAAAAGACAACCCAGGGGCCAGCCCCATAGCCTAATGGGTAAGTTCAGTGCATTCTGCTTCACCAGCCTGGGCTCAGTTCCCAGACGTGGACCTATACCACTCATTGGCGGCCATGCTGTGGTAGCAACTCATACACAAAACATAGAAAAATTGGCACAGATGTTAGCTCAGGGTGAATCTTCCTTAGCAAAAGAAAAGATAAACCAATTTAAAAATGGACAAAATATCTGAATAGATATCTCTACAAAGAAGATATATAAATGGCCAATAAGCTCAACATTATTAGCCATTAGGGAAATGCATATCAAAAGCACAATGAGATACCTCTTCACAACCATTAGTATGGCTACAATCAAAAAACAGACAAGGCAAGGATGTGGAGAAATCAGAACCTCCATATTTTCCTTCTGGGGATGTAAAATGGTATGGCTACTTTGGAAAACAGTTTGGTAGTTCCTCAAAAGGTTAAATATAAAGTTTCCACACGACCAACACTTCCATTCCTAGGTATATATGCAAGAGAAATTAAAACATATATCCACATAAAAACTTGTACATGAATGTTCATAGCACCATTATTCATAATAGCCAAACGGTGGCAACAATCCAAATGTCCATAATCTGATGAATGGATAAACAAAATGTGGTATATCCATACAATGGTCTATTTGGCAATAAAAAGAAATGAAGTATTCATATGTGTACAACATAGATGAACCTTGAAAACATGCTAAGTGAGAGAAGCTAGTCACAAAAGGAAGTACTGTATGATTTCATTTAAGTGAAATGTCCAGAATAGGCAAATCTAAAGAGATGGAAACTAGATTAGTGGTTTCTGGGCCTGAGGAATGGGACAGCTGGGGGAGAAGTGAGGAATAATTCTTACGGGTACATGGTTTTTTGGGGAGTAATGATAATGTTCTATAATATATTGTGGTGATGGCTGCACAACTCTGTGAATACACTAAAAGTCATTGAATTATATACTATAAATGGATGAATTGTCTGGTATGTGAATTCTCTCTCAATAAAGCTGTTTCTTAAAAAACAGAGCTGGCGACATAAAGCATGCAAAATATTCACAGAATATATTCAGGATGTGTTACACGTCCTCTGATGCCAAGAAGGTAGCAATACTCTTAGAGTTCAGATCCAGATTAAGACGAAGCCAGGAGAGCTGTCCTGGTCCACCTCCAATGAGAGAAGAGAACCCCTCAGAAGCCAGAGTAATTTCTGGGGACAATTTTTAAAAAATGAATTTACTTTACAGATCAGCCACAAGCATCACCTCCTCCTTCTGAAAGCTAGTCTCAGCTTCCCCTCCTTTAAGGGACCTGTCTTTGACCTACTGAGGAATACCAGAATCTATTTTCCAGAAGCTTTCTGGCAAAAGTTCATTAATTACGGCTTTGCTTTCAGTTCCAAACAGGATCTGAACGTTTTTCCCTGTCAATTTTTTCCCCTGATTCCCATAGTCTCCTTTTGTTTTCTAATTTTGACCCCATCTGTTTGGTTTCCAGTCCCCATGTCCCTATGTTTAAGCTTATGAGTAGAGATGGCACAATGTGGCCCTGTGCACTGTGGATGGATCTCATCCTCTCCTTTTTGACTCTCCTCTACCTCCTTCATCTCCCTTACTGGCCTCACAGACAGCCCTGTGAATTAGTCAAGTCACTTTTAGTTACAAGTGGCAAAAACCCAAATTAACTAGCTCTGGCTAAAAGAGAAAGAGAAAGATCTTGGAAGGATATCCTAGAGTATCATTTTCTGTAACTGAAGAAACAGTTGAACAACCAAATTTCAGGAAAACTACCACTGGGCCTCAGGGACCATTGGAACTGGGGACATGAATGCCATCTGGACTTTCGCTCACTCTTCCTCTTGTCTCTGCTTCTCTCTGTGAGCCTAGTCCATTCTCACTAAGGTGGCATCCTTCACAGCAGGAGACCATGGCCATCAGTAGTTCCTAAGCCTCCATATCAAAGTTTCCATATCACAGGGGAAAAGATCCTATGTTTTAATTTTAATATTAAAAATCATAGAGAAAACACCTTATTGGCCAAGAAATTAGAAAATATCTAGCCCATGAGTTGCAAAGTAATGCCAGACCTAATTCAGCCCAGAGAGAGGTTCTGCTTATATAGCAAGGAATTTATTGTTAATGCGGCTTAAATGGAACATCTTTAGATAGGGTATGTACTCTCCAGTTGGCCTCAGGCCCTGTCATACTCATCAGTGTCATGCTGCATGGCTCTCCCTGAAAGAATTTGAGTTTGTGGACAAATCTAGACTGCATTTCTTAAGGACAAGCACTTTTCATTTCCCTATGCTCAGTACCCAGCCCAGTACCTGCAAACAGTGTCCCAAAGAAAGCCTTGAAGCAAAAAATTGAATTGAACTGTAAAAAGGCCAATGGGGCACTGCAAAGTCAATATTCTGCACTAGAAAAAAATGACTCTCTCTGTGAAGCTCTGATTTTCCACCTTTTTCTTTACTAACAAAAATTGGATATTTTACTTTCTTCCCTGCAAACTGAGTATAATAATAGCACCAACCTCATAGGGTATTTTGTTGATTAAAGAAAATAAAACACTTGGTTGTTGGCATCTACAGAGTGGCATTCAATAAAATAAGTCGTCGTCGTCATCATCATCATCATCGCCACTCTGCTTTCACCTTAACACACCCCATCCATATAGATTTAGTGACGTACAACAAAGTTTTAGTCCTTTTCTCCCATTGATAGGGATTTGTCACCATGTACCTTGCTAGGCACAGCATCCCCAACTCATCCAGGTCCTGGAATTTAGAAAAGAGAATAGACCCTAACAGGTCTCAAAGGCATAGCACAGACTGTGTTGCTCCTCCAAGAACTGGAACCACCTGAACATTTCTAACAGCTTTTCCCTGTTTAAACAGCCTCCAGGCATCCAATACAGGAAGCTCAGTCAAAGTCCCGCTGTGTACAAAGCTTAGAATAGGCTTCATTACTGTGACTGTGGAGAACTCCTTTAAAACCAGCTATTCAGAGCAAACACAATTTATCTTCTATGTTCCTCAGTTATTAGATCTACAGATTGGGAGGACATTAAAACTGCATCCTCCTTATGGACAAGCTGTAAAGATTAATTAGGTGATATGAGCCAAGTGGAGTTCTCTTGAGATTTACAAATAAATATACTCATGTTATTACGAGGCTTGGAAATATTCTTTTTCTCTATTATTTAAGATAATGAATCTGCACATTAATAAGTAAACAGATGAAGGGATAGACCTTTGTATTCAACATGGCATTTCTCAATTAAACCTTCTTCTTTAAAATAGATAATGGACCTGTACTGAGGATGCTGCATGGTGGGCAATCTCCCGTCTTCAGGGGCCACTTCTTTATAGTGTGGATGCAGTCTTCAATATCATTTTGATTCAATCTTTTATTAAAGATCTGCCTTGAGTAGGCCATTGATTTTTGTTAGTCCCTGGAGTCAATGTTTAAAGGAGGCTTCATCACATTTACTTTAAGAGGTTCTTGCTCCTTTATGAAGTGGATTTGATTTGATACACAGGAAAAAGAAAAAGGCTTCATTTACTAAGTGCTATTCTTTTCACAGTCGATTTCGCAATACTGTTTTTTTTTTTTTTATGCAGGAAACCTGGTTCTGAATCATGGATTCTTTGAATCCTGTTTATTTTCCTAGTTCAACTCTTTTTTTTTTTTTTTGAGGAAGATTAGCCCTGAGTTAACATCTGTCACCAATCTTCCTCTTTTTGCTGAGGAAGACTAACCCTGAGCTAACATCCACGCCCATCTTCCTCTACTTTATATGTGGGACAGCTGCCACAGCATGGCTTGACAAGCGGTGCCATGTCCGCACCCAGGATCGGAACCGGCGAACCCCGGGCCACCAAAGTGGAATGTGCGAACTTAACTGCTGCGCCACAGGGCTGGCCCCTCTTTTTAATACTCTCTCCAGATCTGAAGATGTATCAGCTAGAAGGTTTGAAAATTCTGATAATTTTCCATGTCCTTATTACTCCGTACAACTACTCATGTGACTATTTGGATATTTTAAAATATTTTAGTTAAAAATTATATATTTAATGGTTTTTATTGCTCTATTGGGATTCTCTCAATAGTATCACTGTTCACTGCCTGTTGAAGTTGGACACAGGCAAGGAATAAGTGTTCTTGTGAGTGGGACTACAGAATAGTCAATCTTTACTGAGCCTCTTCCTCAAGCCTGACAAGGATGTCTAGGGTGTGATAAGGTAAATTCTAGGGAGAACTAGTGGACATTCCATAAAACAGGATTCATTTTCTAGTCTGTGCTGTGGAACCAAGATGATACAGGTCTTCCAGTAGACTCTGCAGAAGCAGCTGAGCTCACCCGTCTTTGCTCACTTCTGAAACACCTTTTTCGCCGTTTTCTCCCTTCTGACAATCCCACTCTTTCTTCGAACAGTAGCAACAGTAACAATAATCATGGCGATGACAGAAGCTAACAGTGGGTGATGTGCTGGGAAGTTGGCTTATATTTGCTCACATGATCTTCACAGCAGTCCATAGCAGAGCACTAGCATCATCCTCATTTTACAAATAAGGAGGCTGAGATTTAGAGAGATTAACTTGTTTCATCAAAGCCACTCACACACATTTGGACCCAGATCTGTCTCACTCCAAAACCCATTTTCTTTACTCCCATAAAACACTGCCTCTAGAAACATGAGAATTAGAAAAACCTGGCCAAATAAATATATCAGTGCTGTCCTTCCAAATTCAAAACCCAGAAAAGGCAAGGAGTGGCCAAGCTTCCAGCACAAAGTAGTAAATGACAACTTTATTTTCTTGAGTTTGACCTTGCAGTTCAACATAAATCCAATCTGATTTCATGGCATGGCAAGGAGGGCTTTCTCCCTGCAGCACTGGTTTCACAATGCGCAGTAACACACGCACCTCAAGGGAGCCTCGCAAGGGTGAACACCATGCTAAAATTCGTAATCTCATTCTTGAAAAACACAAGAGCTTTCCTGCTCACTCCAACACCCCAACCCTCAACATAAAAAAAAATACAAAAAGTATCCGGTGAAATTATGTTGTAACTAATGTGAAGGACAACAGAGAAGAAAAATAAAAGGCAGAAAAGGTTAACCAAAGAACTCTGAGAAAGTAGAGGGGTAATCAGCCACCACTTTTCCAAGAAGAAATTGGAAGATATGTTACTAATGGGTAAGTTGTATGTGGCAAGTGTTTTTCATAGCAGCTGCTAGAGCCCCTCCTCCTTCAACAGTCTTCACTGAGTCACTGCCCATCTGGCAGCAGCTATACCCACCACTCTCAAAAATGATGTCCAGGCACTATTTGGATGTAAGTGATTTGATCTCAGGGACAACTCTGCAACATTCAAATATGCATCAGTGAGAGCACTGCATTTGCTTAAAATTGCATATATTTCTTAATCTAGACAAAGAGAAGAGTGTGCTTGCTCCTACACTAATTGCTGTGCCTTACAAAGGCACTGCCAGCCAAGTTCAGATCCACGCTTATGCTCCCAGCTCTTTGTCAATTCAGCTACTCACAAGCTTCAGTGGATTCCCCTGATAATGCGTTTCAACATCCCACACAGTCAGGAGATTTCTTCTATTATCTAATCTCCATTCCTCTTTCTGAAATTTAAATACATCCCTGTTCATCTTATCGTAAGCAGAAACAGAATTGGACCACGTCGATACATAATACAGAGAGAAAAAAATTAAATCTGAACTTACTGTAGCTATTTCTGCTTTCTAATGGGGAAGTGTATAGAGATGCTGTAATTTATATAACTCTATACTCCTTCCAACCCAATTCAGAGACTTAGAGGGAAGGAAGTAAGTTTGAATGCACTTCTGATTTGAAATGGTGAATTAAATACACGCATTTAGTTCTGATCCTCTCAGACCCCATTAAATCTCAAGTAACGTATTTTTTTAATGTATGAACTCACAAAGGAAAATGGGAGAGGAGACAAAAAATCAAAACGTTGAGGGCTAGAAAGTGCATAGGTGGGTGGTAGCTGACTTAGGAGACCCAAAAAAGCAAAATTCTAAATCAGCAGCAGAGAAACGCAAGAAGCGATCTGCTTTACATCGCAGAACTCCCAGTGGGCTCAGGAGTCAATGGCACCAAATACTTCAGGAAGAGGTACAGAAGATGAGGCTGACAACAGGAAGATTTGTTCAAAGGCTGTTTAAGAGGCAATTGGCTCCCCAAAGTCTTTTCCCATTGTTCTTCCCCCATCTTGGCAGAAACCTAGAGTTTTATTCTTGGGAAAGGAAACAGAGGGTCTCTGAACTGGGGGACCCCAGCTGAGAGTTGAGCCTGATATCTAAAACAATGGAATTACAGAGTATTTGCATACTGCATGTTCAGATCTCAGCTCTTTTTCACATCCACTCAGCTCCCAGAGGTTGGCAGACACGTGATTGGAAGAGTCTTCTCTGAGGATTGCAACCAAAAAGAAACTTCTAAAACTATTGACACCAGAAGTGCCCCAAGAAACGAGTCCATCCAATCACCCTACAGTGAAGACCAGAGTCAACAAGTCTCCTCAAGTGCCCAGAGCTTCCAAATAGCTTCACATTAAAAAATAAAATCGAACTACCAGATAAAACAGAGAAAATGGAAGAGAAGAAATCATCAGTGAAATAATTCAAGAAAATTTCCTACATATGAAAGATATGAATCTAAGATGTAAAGTTCTGACCAGCATAATGGGTGAAAATAAACCCTCACCAAGGCTATCACAGTGAAATTTCAGAATTTTAGGGACAAAGAAAAGACACTAAAGACTCCCAGAGAGAAAAAAATATGTTTTCATATAAAGAATGAAGAATCTGAATGACACTGGAAATGAGAAGACAATGGAACAATGCCTTCAAATGCTAAGGAAAACGTGATTTTTAATCTTGAAATCTTTATATGCCCAACTATCATTATTTAGTGTGAATCTAAAAGAGACAATTTCAGACATGAAAATGCTAAACAACAAAACCAAAAAACCTTAGTCTCATGCACCATTTTTAAGAAAGTGAGGGATGTGCTCCAGCAAAACGAAAGAGTAAAGTAAGAAAGTGAGAATCATGAGATTCAGGACAGAGGATTCTACACAGGAAAGCAGAGAAGAGCACCCTCAGGTTGTCAGTGGAGAGTGATGGGAAGATGAAATGTGTCCAGCCTGCCTAGAGAGCCACTAGACCAGACTGGGGTAGGTCAGAAGACCCTAGGAGAGATTTCTACAAGAACATAAGATGGAAAGCTTCCCTAATGAATAAGAAAATATCAAGAGGAAATTTACTCAAAAACAAAGAAAGTAGATGCCTTTGGGGAATAGAAGTGGCGGGCATCCTGTAAGACTCCCAAGGAGAGAGGGGGCATAAGCATGAATGGAAAGAGTGGCTTTCTCTCACAATGTCTGTGAGATCTGGAGAAATAGAGGCAGCATTTCTTTGGACTTAGTGTATCTGCCTGTGGCACCAACAGGGAGTGTGGGATTTGAGCCTTCAGTGCAACAATCTTAGCATTAGCCCTACAAGGATGCTGGCACAGAGCCAGAGAGCATATTACAAAAGGTAATACCTCCAGTAATGGGAGGCGGCATAGGTATACCTGCGGTAGTTGTGGCACAAATAACACACCCTCATATAACTCTAGTAGGCATATCACAGGAAGAAAGGGAAGTAGAGACGAAGCAAAGGGAAAATGGCAGATGTAAGTGGTGGCTGAGAGGATTTGTTCTAGAACACTCTTGGATCATCACTTAGAGAGTCCATACATATCCAGAGGGATTTAATGGTAGGAAGATTAAGTTCCCATTCTAGGAAACATGTTTTACACACACACAAACCCTACCAAATCCAGGCTGACATCCAGAATAAAACAGACAACTAAGATATAAATTTATAACTGTCCTAATTATATTTCATTGCTAAAGCCAATTGTTTGTTTCAACTAGAAAACCTGCCCTACTTAAGACATTAGTATCCAAAGACAATTAATAATGGGTTTGCATTTCCACAAGTGTGCTTGAATTTCCATTATCTGACATCTCACAGTAGGGAATTACTCTTTGCATTTTCAGGTAGACATCTGGAATTCAGGCATGAGATTGAACACAATTATCCTTCACAATAAAAGTAAACAGAGCTCAGCATGAATCTGCTAACTGTTCATTCCTGCTGAGCTACAATTTTTAGTCAGAATAGATACATAAAAGAGTAAGTACCAATCTGTCCATTCTTCTCGCAAAGGCCAAAGTTATCTTCTCGAAGCCTAAATCACATTATTCTCCTCTTCTGTTTACAGCCTTCCAGTGGAGAATAAAGCTCAAATTCCTGATCATGGCAAACAAGGCTCCAGATCAGGGGGCCTTGAACTTGAGCACACACGACCAGGAGGCGTGGTAAAAACTCAGATTGCTAGTCCCCACCCGAGAGACTCTAATTCAGTAGATCTGAGATGGGGCCTGAGAATTTGCATTACTCACAGATTCCCTGGCCATGCTGATGCTGCTGGTCCAGGGACTGACTTTGAGAACTACTGCTCTACCTGCTCAGGCCCCCATCAATTCTCTAGCTTCATCCCCTAATACTCTCCCTCTAGCACACTATGTTCCAGCCACACTGGCCTTCTTTCTGACCCTCAATACCTCACACTTGTTCCTGTTCAGGATCTTTGCACTTACTGTTCCCTCTGCCTAAATTAGTTCTCTTCCTGATCTTCATCTTCCCAGAAGGGCCTTCTTAACCACCCCAGCTAAAGGAACTCTGCTCCTGACTGCTCTCTATCTATACCGTTGTCCTATTTCAATTTCTTCTCACTGGCACCTAGCTCCATCTGAAGGTATGCTATAATTATTTGTTCTTTATCTGTCTCCCCTACAGAGAGTAAGTTTCAGGTGGGCAGGGACTTCCTCTGGCTCTCTGGTTTATCTGCAGCATTTGGAGGTAAGTGAAAAATAATTTTTGGATGAACAAATAAATGTGGGGAGGAGACCAGATCTCCTGGTTGAATTTCCTAGTCACAAGAGGACTTCCATCACTGGCCAGAGAGGCAACTAACCATGCTACATCCATTGGTCTCTTTCCATCACTCCCATCCAAGAACCTTTTGTTCCCCACACCATCTGTAATTAGAAAATTTATTCCACACGTCATTTGTAATTAGAAAATTAGACCCGAAGGTATAATTTAGTACAAAGCTGGTGGAATGTGAGTTCTGCTAAGCAGGGATATAGAATATTAGTTAGCCTTATTCTAACAAAGATAATCAAGCTATTTTATAAAAAGGGGAATGATGTCGTAAGCAAATTAAACAATTTTAAAATGAAGCAGAATTAAAATTTATTTTGATGTGCAGCTGTATCTGTGACCCCAGGCGTATGACCCTGACAAACCCCAAAACTGCAAATCCGTAAAAGGAAATAGCGATTTTCAAGATTTTTTTTTAATGTTGTTAGAGCCATTTGAATAACTCAGATTTCAAATTAAATGAAAACACTTAACAATCACTTCTCTTGGACACTGGATTATTTAACAACTGTCTGTTCTCCACCTCTTACAAAAATCTTAATTTTTACAGCACTCATTTGGGTGGTTTCTCACAACTGTTGGCCATGAAAGTTTATTTGCAGGAGACATACGCTTAACGTTTGGTTCCAATTCTCTGGCTCACAGTAAGTGATCTCCTTTAATTTCTCTTGGTTGGGAAGGGAAGCAAAACACTGCACTTTAGAATCAGGTCACTGTTGGGGGTTTTTAAATGGCACTTCATAAAGGTGTATCCATAATCCTTCTCTCTCGTAGTCATTTTACTGAATGCATTTCTATCATGTGGACTTTGTAATGATAATTAAACTTTGATAATTAGCCCAACACTTGGTCGCACTCAGTATACAAACATACTCACCCTTCTCTTGCTGTTCTGCTAAACCTCGCAGAATACTTACCACATAGTGATGTTCAGCAGGTACTTAATGAATGAAGGACCAACATAGCAATCAAAGAGAACAGGAGCATAAAGTCATACTGAGAGAAAGGAAATCTGGTTTCCTTATGGCCTGTACTGTCCCATAATCTCAGAGAAAATATATTCTTTAAGGATAGACAGAGACTTGATGTTTGTTCAAAGAGAGGAACATTTGTGGACCTGTTACCACAAATGGACTATCATTTGATGTGGCAAAATAGTAATTAATTAGCTGGGTTATCTTGGGCAAGCTGCTTCATCTCTCTGCACCTGACTTTTCTTTTGGGGGAAAATTAGGGAGTTAAGACAATTAATGAGATCCAAAATTCCAGGCTCAAATATTTGATCCATTTCTAATCACTCCTTCTAGGAAAAAGGAAAAAATGCGACATCCCAACAACATACTTGATTTCTAGAAAAGCTAATCACCTAACCTGAAATGTAAGTGAGCATCCACAAACCATGAAGCTAATGTCTTGCATTTTATCGATCCACAAAGACACTGGTTGCCATGTTCACTTTGCCTGATGCATCAGTACACCGCCTAGAACATCACAACTGAACAAAGAATTGAAGCCTCAGAGCCACAGTGTGTTCCCAGGGCAAGGCCTGGAATCATACTTCATTTTCAGCCTCTTTCCTAGCTTCATTTCTTTGGGACAGAAATTATACAGGTGACCCCAAGATCTTTTCCTTTCATATTTTGAGATTTTTATGACGTATGTGTTTAGCATATCATCACATGATAATAGGATATTAATATTCATGGTTTCATCTTCTTTCTCCATAAAACAGATTCATACAGATTAGCACCGTCTGCTTCAGTGTAGATACACAAATATGAGCAGGGCGTGGAAATCCATGTATGGAACAACTTAACTCAGAGGGAGTGAAACAGATCAATCTACTTTCATTCTTCAAGCTGAACACATTGTAAAAATTAAGCAAAACAAAAGTCAAGTGTGACAAGGATTTTAATTGGAGAATATGGTAGATTGCCATCATCAAAGCCCAGAGGAAAAGACATGGCTAATCTTATTAAGGTTATCTGGGTATTCGCAACAACCAGCCCCAAGAAACCCATGGTTCTACAATCAATTTCTCTGTCAAGGGAACTGAGTTTATTCAGGCTAATGAACTGAAGGAAGACATGGGACTGGAAATAACATCTAAGCAGTTTTTTAACAGAAAATGTAAATGATCCAGGTTGCACATAAACCAATAGGTTGGTTCATTCTTAATGAAACATGCAAATTTTCCTTTGCATGTGGCCCTGAGAAGTTGCCAATTGAAGAGAGCCTTTTCCCTGATTAGTGGCTCTTTGCATAACACCCTTCACGACATAGTCATTGAAATGAACCACACGCTGTGCACAACTGCCTCAATTTGTGCAATAGATCTGCCGCAAAGGAAATCTCAGCTGAGAATCCTGTATTGGTGAGCTACTACTGAAGTGGAAGTTCCTTTGAGAAATAAATTAGACTTTTAAAGTATCACCATGCTATACAAACACGCTACGATTTATTACTTTGTGCCTAGTTCATCTGACCTAGCCCCATTCCTCCATAACTATCTTTGTTATATCCACATGATTATAGGCTACCTTTTATTTTCTAGAACTAAACATTGTGCTGGGTATGTTACCTATATTTTATCCCTCAATCTTCAGAACAATCTGTCAAGGTAGATACAAATAAGCAAAGGACCAGGTTTTTCCCATTGTGTTCATGCATTGTTTTGTTGTAGTGCTGAGTTGATTCCAACTCCTAGCGACCCTGTGTACAGCAGAGTGGAGCCCCGCTCGGTCTCTCTGTGCCATCCTTTCACCTTCCAGCCTCTCACCTTCTGGCGCTATATCAGACAATGCTCTGCTGCTACTCACAGGGTTTTCACGGCCAACTTTTTCAGAAGTGGGTGGCCAGGTCCTTCTTCCTAGTCTGGAAGCTCAATTGAAACCTGTTCACCATGGGTGACCCTGCTGGTTTTTGAAATACCAGTGGCATAGCTTTCAGCATCACAGCAACACACCACCACCCCAGGGTGACAACCAACAGACAGGTGGTGTTTTTTCCTGACTGGGAAACAAAGCTGGGCCATGGTGCTCCAGACCACCAGGGCAATGCCCTGATAATAATGCATTGTTTATCCCTTAGTAAGCCAATGAGTATTCCTAAACCTCATAGATTTGGATGCATGCTTTCTTAAACTTTTAACTAATAGTACACATGAATGGTGACATTATTTTCTTTAATAAAACATAAGAATAAAAACCTTTCATATCGATGCAAGAGCTTCTAAACTTCTCTGTGAATCTTCTCATGAGTTGCTACAATATTCTTTTTCTCCTCAAATAGAAAGCATCCAGCAAATATTAACATACAATTTCAATGGCCTGTGATACAAACCTCTTATTATTGGTGGCAATTACATCTGGAAAATGTATCCTTTGCCCACACACTCCCCCCATCCAATGTCTAATCAGTAGCAATTTACTGTCAATTCTACTTTCCCAATATCTATTGAATGCATATCATCCTCTCTATTCTCTCAATCTTTATTATGTCTCATCTTCATTACTACAGCAGAGCCTGACTAGCCATACACCAAACCAGTTCCCTTTTTCTCTGGGCACACAGCTAGACTATATTCCCAGCCTGCCTTACAGCTAGCTCAAGCCATGTGATTGCATTCTGGCTAATGGAATGCATGTGCAAGTGTTGTCTGCTCCTTCTGGATGGCCCACAGAACCCTCTCGAGAACATCTATCTTCCTTCCTCTTTTGCAAACCATGAGCTGAATGGAGGAGACTCCAAAGACCTAGAGGATGGCTAAGCCACAATATCTAAGAAGGCTGAGGGCTTCAGTCACAGTTTAGAGGAGCGCTATCTGTCTATATGAGCCACGTAACCAGGAACACCTGCAGTGGACTCTTGCAAAAACCAGATGCAAACTTTCATGGTGTTGACACTAAAATATAGGGATTATTTGACAGTAGATAGCCTATCTGACTAATACTCTACTCGAATAGCCTCTTTTCCCAGGTTCTCTGTACTGAAATCCTGGTTATCTTCCCAAACAGCACTTTGCAACCATCACCCCCATTAAAACATAATTCATAGATGTACTGAATAGACACACGCTGAGCACCTATTACAGTTCAGGCTAATTTCTCACAGAAGCTTACACTTGAAAACCCTTCACCTGGCTTTCAGGGGGCTTCATTTGCTTCTGAAAGTTTGCCTCTCACTACACGTCACCCCCATGTCTCTAAATTCCTGACAATCTAGTGATTTGCTATCCATGACATATGATTTGGATTTTTTTTTTTTTGCCTCCACATTTTTGATTCCTTTGTCCTGTTTCTAAACCTTATGTTTCCCGTAAGTTCCGGTGTAAACGCTACCATTACCAGAAAGTTGCATTTCCCTGAACTCCCAGCTGAAAACAATCTCTTTGGGTGTCTCTTAGTGTCTCTCTCTCATTCTTCCTCTAAGTCCCACAGCACCTTATCTGTTTCTCTTTAAAAATTCTGCATGTTCAGGGAGATGGGTCCACCTCTGCTTTATTCATCACTGTATCCCTTGGAGCTAGCACCATGCCTGACACATAGTAGGTACTTTTATGAATGAATATCACTCATTGGGGCTTAGCATAGTGATAGCAGTTGAATATATATGGTTGTGAAATTCAAATTTCCTCCAGGTTATATCAGTCTAGATTTTAATACTTTGCAGTAGCTTTACTTTTTCTCTCCAAATGTCTGCTCTTCCTCAGCACTCTCTACCTCAGTGATGACTTTTTATCCCTTTAGCTGCCTAAACCAGAAGCCTCGGATGACTCTTCTCTCTCATCCCCTTAGCCAATCCTGCTGATGCTAATTCTAAGCAGGCCTTGAATGCATCCCATCTCCTCCAGCCCCTATTCCCTTGGTGCAGCCTGCCACTGTCACCAAACTGGCCTTCCTGCCTTTAGTCTAGCCCTTACCTCCTCATACCCAAAGTCCACTAGCTAAACAGCAGCCAGATGGTCTTTCTAAAATCAATTGCAAATCTGATCTCATTCTTTACTGACTTAAAGTCCTGAAAAATCTCTTGATGGATTTCACAATCAAGTTCTGGGTAAAGTTAGCATGACCTACTCAGCTCTTCATAACTTGATTAATTTCTTAACTCAACAAATGTAGAGGAAGCACCTCTTCTAAATGCCAGATACAGTTCTTGGTGCTGGAGGATGCACTGGTGGATAACAAACAAAATCTGAGCACTCACTGAGCTTGTATTCTAGCGTGGAGACAGGCAACAAATCAAGACAAAAAGCAAAGCATGTAGCAAGTTAGAAGCTCAAAGGTTTTATGGAAAAAATATAACAAATAATGGAGTATGGGAGTGCAGATTTGGAGGAAAGATTACAATTTAAGTGAGGTGTCAGGGTAGGCCCTTATTGAGATGGTATCATTTGAGATGGAAGAGTACAAACCACACAGATAGAGGAAGTAGCCAGTGCTAAGTCCTGGGGCAGAAGCATGTCTAGCCTGTGTGAAAAGAGTGATCTTATAACCCCCTGGTAATCTTTTCTCCAGCCACAAAGACCTACTTCTAGTTCCTGAATGTGCCATTCTTTCTCTTCTGGGTATTTACATATTAATCCATCTGTCTAGAATGCCCTGCCCTTCCCTTCCTTCTTTCTCTGTGTAACTCCTCCTCATCCTTTAGGGGTTAGCTGGGCACTGCCTCTCTCTTAAACCTTAGTGTGCATACAAATCACCTGAGGTGGAACCTAACAGCCTGCATTTCTAACAAACTCCCAGGAGATGCTGATGCTACTAGTCCATGGGCCACAGAAGTAACCAGTCATGGAGGATTGGTCTAGGTCAGTGGTTCTCAGCCTTGGATCATATTAGAACCACCTGGGGAAACTTTAAATACCTCCCTACTCTACAAGAATGCCACATCAGATGAATCAAATCAGGTAGGGCTCAAGTATCAGTGTATTTTCAAGTCTCCAGGTGATCTCAATGTGCAGGCAGGTGGAGAAGCTGTGGAGTCTCTAAAATCCCTTCTAACTCAGAAACCCATCACTGGGACGGACAAGCCTTTCCAGACAAGGCATTACTGATACTACCGGGGCATGACACGGGCATTGCCAATCTAGACACAGGTCTGTAGCACAGTGGTTCTGACCACAGGCTCTAGAATTGACAAGTGTGGGTTCACATCCCAACTCTGTTGCTTGACCTTGGGCAAGTTGTGTTACCTCTCTCAGCCTCAATTTCTTCATCTCTAAAGTGAAAGTCATTCTATCTAACATGTCGGTCTATTGAAGGATTTAAAAAGGTGATTATGCACAGCACTTTGCAGGTAGCCAGTAATTTGAGGCTGCTGTTGATATTAAATATGATATTTTTCAGCACTGCAGCTTTAAAAAAAAAAAAGGATGCTGGTTTGTTCTCTTGCTTTCCTCCTGAAGAGCATCCACATGGAAAATAACAACAGCCACTAGGGAAGCCTGGATCAGCTTAAGCACCATCAGGGGAACTCTTCCCAATAGTTAATTTCCTCCTCTGTCCTCAGCTCCCAAAGCTATCCTGGGAGGAAGCCATGGCTTTACTTTATGAAACATTAGCCCATGATAACAGACAGTAATTCTAAGTAGTCTTTTGACAAACCTTTTTCCTATCTCCTGTTCCCCTTGTGCATAGTAAGTAAAGTTGATGTACTCACTAGGAATAAGGTTCTTGTCTGCCTTCATTTGCTAGCCGTGGATTATAGTTCTGATTGCCTTACATGAATCACTCTCTTGGTGGAAGCTGAAACAGCAATGAAATCGTTAAGGTGGTTCCACCTAATTAGTAAGTCATGAGCACATTAGTCTCTTGGTGTTTGCAGGAGGGATTGTGGAGCCAATGAGGCCAGGTTTCCATTTCTTCTAAGCCATGGGAAGCCTGAGAAGTACAAGCGTTTTCCCTACTCTTAGTTGATGAATTTTCACCTATACCAAACGTTTGAGTACAGGAGCAGTCCTGAAATCCTGCCTCTCCCCACCCCACCAGGCCTGGCTAGCAAGTCTTGAGAAAGAAGGTATGGAAAATTTTATCATAAATTCAGGTTTGTTAAAGCCCTTCAATGATGGTTGAAAACTCTGCTCCAAGACACCCCTGTTTAAAACCCACACCCAGACCAGTCTGCTCTGTTCACTTCCCTCAGCCTTCCATCAATATACTGACATGTATCTACTCTACTCCCACGACTTTACTCACACTGGAATGTTCTTTCTTCTCTCCTACATCTAAAATTTGGGTACTATTTTCCTTAGAAATAACATTATAAAGACTGGTTGGATTTAGTAATGTTATTAGTACAATTAATTCGGTTAATAAATATAAAGTGTTCAGAATAGTGACTTGTACATGGTATGTCCTCAATAAATGTTTGACATTAATATAATTACTATTATTGCCATTATAATAGAAGGTCAGCTTTATTATACTTTAAACATGTTTTTGCCAGCTGACCTGTATTTTAGACATCTTTTAATAACTGAGTATCTTCTAAGCATTATGCTAAATGCGTTATATGCTTCACCTCAGCTAATTTTCACAAGAGCCCTATAAGGAAGATACTATTATTTCTCACTTAAACAATAAAGAAACTGAAGCTCTGATAAGTTAAGGAACTCAGTCAAAGTCATACAGCTAGTTAGTGCCAGAACTAGGATTCAAACACTTGGCTATTCTGTCCTGAAGTCTTTTCTCTTAGTAACAATGTTCCACTTCCTAATAGAACAATGCTTGGTCTTCCTTATTCATTTTTGCTGTTCTCAAATCAAAATGTCAAGGTCATCAAACACAAGAAAAGTCTGAAAAACTGTAACAGTCTAGAAGAGCCTAAGAAGACATGACAAGTAAATGTAATGTGGGATCCTGGAACAGAAAACAGACATTAGGTAAAAACTAAAGAAATCTAAATAAAGTACAGACTTTAGTTAATAATAATGTGTCAGTATTGGTTCATCAACTTTGACAAATGTGCCATAGTAATGTCAACAATATGAGAAATTGATGTGAGTTATACAAGAACTCTCTATAACATTCTTGCAACTTTTCTGTAAATATAAACCTCTTCTTAAATAAGAAGTTTACTTGCTAAAAGTCAATGAATCCTTGTTCAAGGTCTTTCTTGAAACAGTATAATATTTCTAACTATAAAGTCTCACTCAAAAAACTGGAAGATTACATTGACTAATGCACATTTTGGAGCTTGGAGCAACATAGCAGTTTTTGAGTTCTCTAATCCAAATTACCCACCTTCTAAAACATCCCATTAAATAAGTTTAGTGAGATGATTATAAAGCAGAATTCTAGAATTCGTAGTAATTCCTCCCTCTGGAATTCTGACCAGAGTAAAGAATATTTGACCATTGTTTAAAAAAAACTGCTTTAATGAAAACAGAGAATGTGTTATGTAGAATATTAAGGCTGGGAATCCAAGACCAATTATTCTGAGAAAAGCTCTTTTCCACAAATGTGCCAAGGCAATGTTAAGGATCTATGCAGCCTAACTCCAATGGTATGAAAAGAAGTGAGTCCTCAATTCAATGTCGCTGTACTCATAATATGACATCTACAATACCCTGCACTGGAGGCACTTTTCAAATAGCAAGTCCTGAATACATACATATCTTGGCTACTTAAAGAGGTCTGTGCAGGGAGAAAGTCAAATGCCATGGAATTCCTTGGTGGCCTGTGTAAAAATTAGGGTGAGAAGGAAAGCCTAGTAATAACAATTCCTTCAAATACTCTGAAAAGGTCAAAGATTCAATCCTCCTGATCAGTGTGACAGTTTAAAAATATGTCCACAAATTCTTGACACGCCTCCTGTCCAGGTCTACGTCTTCCGTGCTCGAAACTGTATGCTTCAACCAACAGCATACTGTGGAAGAGAAGTAATGCTTCCAAAGGTAAGTCATAAAAAGCAATGTGCTTGTGCTTTGCTCGCAGGAATACTTGCTCCTGAAACCTTTCAGCCTCTGTGTCTGCTCTGGCCCCCTGTGGTTCTAGCTCCAGCCACTGTTTGACCATCACTACATAAGAAAGTCTGAGCCAGGACAACTTAGTCAAATACTTCCTGAATTCTTGGCCCACAAAATCTGTGAGAGATGGTAAAATTATTGTTGCTGTTTTAATTCACTGAATTTTGAGGCAGTGTATTATGCAGAAATAGTTAACGGGAATAGTCAGTTTATCACTGTTCAAGAAAAGCGTTGGGTTAATATAAAGTGTCAGTACTGAGTAATCATGATTCACTGACTGTATTGTGTCAAACCTAGCCATAGAATCATAAATATAAATGTTTATATTAATGGAAAGTACTTTTGTTTTATTTTAATACTATAACTATTTACTCATTACCCAGAGCCTCTGCTTTAATTTAGAAAATATTTGTTAAGCATCTACTATGTGTAAGACACTATGACAGGCATAAGGAAATTAATGGTGTAAAAGATAAACATATACCAGTTTCATGGAACTTACACTCCAGTGGGAGAAACAGACAAAACAATTAAACAAATCAAGTGATTACCAATTATAATAAGTGCTATGAAGGAAACCAACAAGGTGCTCAGGGAAATCCTACTTTTGACAGGTGGTTAAGAAAGCTCTCTATGAGGAGATGGAATATGAGACAAGACCAAAAGGTGAAGAAATAACCAGTCATGTTAAGAGCAGCAGAAATGTTCCTAGAAGTGGAACAACATGGGCAAAGGATCTGAGGTGGAAATATGCCAGGACCAGAGTAAAGTCAGTGTGGCTAGAGCTTAATGTGCAAGAGGAATATGGAAGAGTCAGCTAGTGTTCCACCAAAGAATGCCCATTCTGTGTTGTAGAATTATTTTGGAGACATGGCTTTCCACTAAGAGATTTTATTTCTCAACCCTACCCCCTTGCATGCAAGCATAGTCATGTGACTGAATCCTGGTCAAAAGAATATGGGTGGAAGAGCCACCACTAGACCAGGCCCATACAAACTCTCCACTCTCTTTGCTTAAGTGCCAGCTAGACATTAATACCTACAGTGTCCTTAAAAACCACATGTGAAGATGCCATATCGCTATCAATCTGAGCCCCTGAATGACTGCATGGAACAAAGGCCCCTCCTCTCTACCTCTTTCTACCAACTGGTCTTATATGAGCAATAAATAAGCCTCTACTGGTGTTAAGCCATGAGATTTCAGAATTTAGCTGTAACAGCAGTTACTATTCCCTTAACTGAAAGAAGGGAGAGTGATACAAGATTCAGCTGGAATTCATAGTGAGGGGCTGGATCAAATGATAAGGAATTTGAGTTTTACTCTAAGAGCTTTGAGAACCCATTACTGTATGCAGGGAAGTGAGATGATCTGATTTACATTTTAAGATTACTCTGGTTTCCTTAGAGACTGGATTGGAAGGCAAAAGAATAAACGTATTGTGTTGGGCTATTACAAAGGGTCAACATGAAGTAAAGAAATGGAAGCCCCATGTTCTGTCAACTTGGAACTCTCAGCTTGGTCCAGAAAAGCAAAGTTCACAGAATCAGAATTTCTCTTAAATTAAAAGGAATAATCATCTGATTCAAAAGAGTGATTTGTACATTACCTAGCAGCTCCTTGATTTTACGGAACTCTTAATAAACACTTCATGAATTTTAGAAAACATAATCTACTCATATATCATCTCACACTGGCTATGTTAAGGAAAGTTTATATCAGGCTTCTTACTACTGGAGATATGTGTAAAACCACACGAAGATGGTCTGATCTGTATCAAGCCCAGTCCCATCCTGCTACTCCTAAAACCAAACTCTGAGCATGACCCAAGACTACAGCAAAGTAAGATACTATCACTTTGAGGATTGAAAACATCTGGTGGACACAACGATGAATAAATAATCCAAAGGAAATCGTACTTCCAAACACAAGCCCAATGGGAACACAGGAGACAGAACACCTTAGTTGGCCCAGTGGGTGTGTAATTGGAGGGTGGGGTTGGAGTGGGCAGAGTCACAAGACAAAGAGTTTGAGTACAAGTTTATCCAGGCAAAGAGGCACTATGTCACTTAATAATATAGGATATATTATTTCTTTGCTTTATCTTACAATTGCCATCTACTGGATCTAACTTTCATTGGAGGATCTCTTCTGAAAAAGAATCTTTAGCCAAATACAAAGTTCAGGTGATTTTAGTTATCTTTCACAAGTTAATACTTTCAAAGCACTGTTATAATTTGTCAAAAGATATTCTAAACATGTTCCCCAAGATGTAATGGGTTAAATCAGAGTCTGAAACAATCAAGTCTAAAATATGTAAAATATACTATGCCTAAAATCTAGCAAAGTATTTGTTGCTTTTCATGTTTAATGTAAAGAGTGTCAAAAGGCTTTTTATTCTGCAATACTCAGGTCTACCAATATTAAAGGAATAATGACTATATGTTACCTCAGGAGTGCTAAACTGAAATAAATCTAGGCATCAATGAGCCCCATTTACACATTTATTCTCTGAAAACATGTATGTGTATATATATATTTAATTATCTTCTTTCAGACAACTTCTGTCAGTTTGAAACGACTTTTGTTGTTGTATTGCAGTAGTTAATGTTGGTTTAATGTGATCTTTGACATCTGCATGAAATTCTCAGGTTTTATGAAGGAAATCTCACACAACACACACACACAAACACATCAAACCTTGCCAAAACTGTGAATGCCTCAGAAATACTTGCAAGAGCCAGAATTTGATTGAGAGCTAGAAACCATATACATTAATAATTTTTAGCTTTTACCCACTCTTTAGCTTTGACCTATGAAATTACATGACTCAAAGCCCAAATATGCAGCTGTTCACAAATATTCAAAGTGATTCCCAAATGGCATGATAGTTCTTATCTCTCTTAAAGGTTTTAAACTCAAGCCAACCATACAGTATTCCCTGATCTTATTTAGATTTGAGAGGACCTGTAGAGGGTTATCATCCTAAAGTTGTTCACACTGATTTCCAGAGACACTGACCAGTCATTTGTTAACCCATTCCAACAAACATTAATGAGTCTTCACGATGTACCAGTTATGATACTATATAGTGAGGACCCTACATAAAGATGACATCATCCAAACCCTTGAGAAGAGAACAATCTCTAATATAATGCAATACATGTTTTGGGAACAGAGGCACAGGACAATTAACTCTGCCTGAATGACCGGGGCCTCAGTAGTCAAATGAATTCATCTGAACACGAATTCTCATGTTTTCCTTGTTCAGTATGTTCTCTCCAAGACCTCAGTCTTGACGAAAGTCTTCCATTAATATTTCAAGGAGTCTAGAGGGCATCTCATATAATCTTTTCATTCTCCCACTTGGCCTCTATGTTCATTGGTCATCACAGCCTCCCTTATGCTCTGTCATTGATAGGCAAGGACACTTCACTGTTGGTGTGATACTGAGTGGGGGAGGTTCCTCTCTCACATTCAGTGTCACTTTGTTCTCTAGTCATGTAAGCAGCTTCAAGCCTCTGTCCATAATATCTTTCTCCATATGGCTCATACTCAGTGGTGGGGACAAGAATTGGCACCCATTGCCATTATATTCTATCCATTTCCTTATGTTTTACCCATGTTCAAATGATACCTTGTTATACGTATGCTTCTGCAACCTGCTTTTTTTTCCTTTACTGGTATTCTTTTAATACAGTCTATTGACATATAAACACTAGGCCATGCCCTTCAATGCTCTTTGCATTCCACTGTATGAGTACACTTCTTACTCTCCAAAGCAGGTGCCCAGCTGCTCTCTGTGAGAGTAGCAGTTCTCCTGCAACCTTGTCAACCCTAGATGTTATCAATTTGGCCTCTACCAATCTGATAGGTGAAAAATGGAATCTCATTATTTATTCCCCAATGAATGGTAAGGTTGAGCATTACATTCAACGCCTTATATCTCTGCCTTCTTATATTTCTTGGCCTCATTTGCTTCCCAGGCTTTCAGTTGCTTATTTTTCTTCTGCTGTGGCAGAAACCAAGGGACCTCATATACACCTGTGATTCTACTGCCCAGAGCCAAGCAGTTACTTGCTTAGGAATACAGGAGTTCATCTTGGCCGTCTACAGGTAGTCAGGGCAACCAGTCCTCTGACCCTCCTGACACTTGCAGGGAGGTGGAACACCACACCACAGGCACAGGATCCTTATCATGAGTGACTATCAAAAGAGCTGAATGCCACCATACAGAGGAGTTAAGCTCCATCAAACTAACTTCAAACAGTGGAGAACCAGGAGATAATAGTGATCCAGGAAGATAAATTTCATGCCCTCTCTCCTTTCCACAGCCTGCTCTGAAGCATAATGTCTATGAACAATCTGTTCTGAAGATAACCCACACAGCCAAGTAGACAGACATGTCATTCAACTGACTATCTCTCCTTGGATTTTTGTGAAGCAGTGACCATAGTGTAACACTTCATCTTGCATTGCTCCCCTCTCTCCTTTCATCAGCTCTCTTTTCCATTGCAAGCCTGTAGCAGGTTGTACTTTTAGGGGGAGGTTACAGGATTCATTAACACTCTCTGAAGAATGTAATGCTTAGATTGGGTCTATGTTTAGACAGACGACTCTGGAGACATAATGGAAACTGAGTAGGTATTAGGGAGAGACTAATACAAGGAGACATGTTTTTTAGGAGTTTATTCCATTGACGCAGGTGCCAGAGTTAGGGTAATAATAGTGGAAAGAAATAAAGGTCTTATTGAAGAGAGTTTGGGGAATTAAGTGTTGATTAAATCATTCATGAGGAGAACGTAGAGGAAGAAGGGGTAAAGCATGAGTAACAAGAGTTGTTAAAGACTGGAGAAAGAAGAGGCATTGAGAAGACAGAATGATGGGGAAGTAAAAGAGTCTGGAAAAGAAAGAATTTCAAGGAAAGACTGGCTAATGATGTTCAACAATGCAGAAAGGTCAAATAGCCTAAGACAAAGGAGGAGCTATGAATCCAGCCATAAGGTATTACCATAATATCAGTATTAAAGGAGGGACAGAGAGCAGAAGTGACAGTGGGTTTTAAATAAAGACAGATTGGTGAGAGTGATGTCAGCATCATGGCAGAGTGAGCTGTTCCCTTAATCTCTCCCCACTAAGACACAATGAAAAGGACATGCACTGACCAACAGAGGACATCCACACACCAGAACAGATGTCTGAGAGATCCATGCAGCCATACATCTGAAGGCAGGGGTACTGGATCTCCCAAGAAGCAGTGGAAGAAAGTAAGTGGATCTCCTCCTCCTCACAAAGGCAGCAATCTAGGGCATGGGACCTCATGCAGTGACCAGCATGCAACTCTGAGAAGGGATGAGGGGGAAAGCAAGCCCTCCACAAGAACGTTTTTGCTCTCAGAGTTGCTTCCATGGGAATGTTCCACACCAAGGCAGTTAAGCCACCACAGGGGCACCCCCACCAATCCAAGCAGCCCAGGTGGGCTGCTAGTGAGTGCAGAGCAGGAGTGTGGGTGGGAAAGAAAGTGCCCCCACCCCCATCCCACCTGGCACACCAGCTCCACTGGTCAGCCAGGGCAGGGGATCCACACCAGAGCACATGCACCTGTGTGTGTCAAGCAGGAGCAGCCAGTGGGCAAACACAGACAGGTCCTGTTGGCACAGCTTCCAATGGATGGGCACAAATCCTAGTGGACATGGGAGGCTCAGAAAACACAGCTCCTGCCCAGTGGTGGCAGGTGGAATCTGCAACCATATACTACCACTATGCACCAGCAAAGGTCCACCCCATCAAACACCATGAAAAAATACATGAACACTCCAGACCAGAAGGAAAATGACAAGTGTCCAGAAATTAATCCTGAAGTCACAGAAATTTACAATCTAAATGACAGAATTCAAAATAGTTATCATAAACAAACTCAGTGAGTTACAAGAAAACTTAGCAAGACAGTTCAATGAACTCAGGAACAAAATTAATGAGCAGAGAGAATTCTTCACAAAAGAGATTGAAATTCTAAAAAAAAAAAACCAACAGAAATGCTGGAGATGAAGAACAGAATGAATGAGATAAAAAAAACTATTTAGAATCCTTAAAAAACACAGCCGACATTATGGAGGACAGAATTAGTAATTTAGAAGACAGACATACAGAAATGCTTCAGGTGGAGGAGAGAGAACTAAGAATAAATAGAAATGAGCAAATTCTCCAAGAAATATCTGACTCAATTAGGAAATGCAACATAAGGATTATACGTATTCCAGTGGGAGAAGAGAAGGAGAAAGGAGCAGAGAACTTGTTCAAAGAAATAATAGCTGAGAACTTCCCAAACCTGGAGAAGGAGCTGGAATTACAGGTAAACGAAGCCAATATAACTCCTAATAACACCAATGTAAAACAACCTTTTCCAAGGCATATATTAGTAAAAGTGGCAAAAGTCAATGACAAAGAAAAAATATTAAGGGCAGCAAGGCAGAAGAAAATAACCTACAAACCCCTATCAGGCTTTCAGCAGAAATCCTACAGGATAACAGAGGGTGAAATGATATATTCAAAACACTGAAAGACAAAAACTTTCAGTCAAGAATACTCTATCCAGTGAAAATATCTTTCAGATATGATGGAGAAATAAAAACTTTCCCAGATAAACAAAAGCTGAGGGAGTTCATTGCCACAAGACAGCACCTCCCCCACCCCCCAGGAAGAAATGATCAAGAAGGCCCTCATACCTGAAAAAAAAGGAAAGGTTTACAAAGCCTTGAGCAAGGAGATAAATAGACAAAATCAGAAAATTGCAGCTCTCTATCAGAACATGTTAGAAAAATTATAACATTAAAGATAAAGGGAAGAAAAGCACCAAAAATAACTATTATCACTTCATTTTGATCACAAAACAAAATAGAATAAGTTGTGACAACAATAAATTAGACAGGGAAGAGGAAAGGATGGAACCTGCGTAGGCTAAGGAGATAAGAGGTTATCAGAAAATGGACTATATCATCCATGAGATCTTTTATACAAATCTCACAGTAACTACCAGAGAAAAAATCAGAACAGAGATATAAATGATAAATAAAGAGAAAATCATGATAGAAAATCACCAAACTGAAATGGCAGTTGGAAATACACAGGACAAGAAACAAGGGAAATATAGAACAACCAGAAAACAAGAGATAAAATGGCAGCATTAAGCCTTCATACATCAATAATCACTCTAAATGTAAACAGATTGAATTCTCCAATCAAAAGACACAGAGTGGCTGGATGGATCAAAGAACAAGACCCAACAACATGCTGCCTCCATGAAACACATCTCAGCTATAAAGACACACACAGACTGAGAGTGGAGGGACGGAAGATGATACTTCAAGCAAATGGCAAACAAAAGAAAGCATCTGTTGCCATACTTATATCAGACAAAGTAGACTTCAAGATAAAAAAGGCAATGAGAGACAAAGAGGGGCAGTATATAATGATAAAGTGGACATTCCACCAAGAGGACATAACACCTATAAATATATGTGCACCTAACCCAGGAGCACCAAAGTACATAAAGCAACTATTAACAGACCTAAAGGGAGAAATTAACAGCAACAGAGCAATAGTAGGGGACCTCAACACCCCACTCACATCAATGGATAGATCATCCAGACAGAAAGTCAACAAGGAGATAGTGGAATTACATGAAAAACTAGACGAGTTTTTTATATATATATAAAACACTCCATCCAAAAGCATCAGAATACACATTCTTCTAAAGTGCACCAGGAACATTCTCAAAGACAGACCATATGTTGGGAAACAAAGCAAGCCTCAATAAATTTAAGAAGATTGAAATCATATCAAGCATCTTTTCCAACCATAATGCTATGAAACTAGAAATCAACCACAAGAAAAAATCCGGGAAAGTGACAAATATGTGGAGACTAAAGAACATGCTACTGAACAACCAATGGATCATTGAAGAACTTAAAGATGAAATCAAAGAATATCTGAAGACAAATGAAAATGATAATACATCATACCAATTCATACAGGATGCAGCAAAAGTGCTAATGGGGGGCTGGCCCCGTGGCCGAGTGGTTAAGTTTGTGCGCTCCGCTGCAGGTGGCCCAGCGTTTCCTTGGTTCGGGTCCTGGGCGCAGACATGGCTCTGCTCGTCAAACCACGCTGAGGCGGCATCCCACATGCCACAACTAGAGGGACCCATAACGAAGAATATACAAGTATGTACCGGGGGGCTTTGGGGAGAAAAAGGAAAAAAATAAAATCCTTAAAAAAAACAGTGCTAATAGGGAAATTCATAGCAATACAGGCCCACCTTAACAAAAAAGAAAAATCTCAAATAAGTAATCTTAAACTACACCTAACAGAACCAGAAAAAGAAGAACAAACAAAGCCCAAAGTCAGCAGGAGAGAAATAGTAAAAACTAGAGAAGAAATAAATGAAATAGAAAACAAAACAAAACAAAAAACAGTAGAAAGGATCAATGAAACTAAGAGCTGACTCTTCGAGAAGATAAACAAAACTGACAAACCCTTAGCCAGACTCACTAAAAAAAAAAGAGAGAAGGTTCAAATAAGTAAAATTAGAAATGAAAGAGGAAAAATTACAATGGATACCACAGAAATACAAAAGATAATAAGAGAATTCTATGAAAAACTATATGCCAACAAATTGGACAATCTGGAAGAAATGGATAAATTCTTAGACTCATACAACCTTCCAAAACTGAATCAAAAAGAAATAGAGAATCTGAATAGACCAATCACAAGTAAAGAGATTGAAACAGTAATCAGAAATCTCCCTAAAAATAAAAGTCCAGGGTCAGATGGTTTCTCTGGAGAATTCTACCAAACATTCAAAGAAGATTGAATACCTATCCTCCTTAAACTATTCCAAAAATTGAAGAAGACGGACTACTTCCTAACTCATTCTGTGAGGCCAACATCACCCTGATCCCAAAGCCAGACAAGGACAACACAAAGAAGGAAAATTACAGGCCAACATCGCTGATGATCATAGATACAAAAATCCTCAATGAAATACTGGCAAACTGAATACAGAAATATACTCAAAGGATCATACACCACGATCAAGTGGGATTTATATCAGGGACAAAGGTATGGTTCAACATGCACAAATTAATCAATGTGGTATAGCACATTAACAAAATGAGGAATAAAAATCACATGATCATCTCAATAGATGCAGAGAAAGTATTTGACAAGATCCAACACACATTTATGACAAAAACTCTCAAAAAAATGGGTATAGAAGGAAAGTATCTCAACATAATAAATGCCTTATATGACAAACCAAGAGCCAACATCATACTCAATGGAGAAAAATCAAAAGCCATCCCTCTGAGAACAGGAACAAGACAAAGGTGTCCACTCTCACCACTCTTATTCAACATAGTACTGGAGGTTTTGGCCAGAGCAATTAGGCAAGGAAAGGAAATAAAAGGTAACAAACTGGTAACGAAGAAGAGAAACTCTCGCTGTTTGCAGATGACATGCTTCTATTTATAGCAAACCCTAAATAATCTATCAGAAAACTATTAGAAATAATGAACAACTACAGCAAAGTTGCAGGGTACAAAGTCAACTTACAAAAATCAGTTGCATTTTTATACTGTCATAATGAACCTACAAAAAGAGAACTCAAGAATACAATCCCATTTACAACTGCAATAAAAAGAATCAAATATCTAGGAATAAATTTAACCAAGTAGGTAAAAGATTTATGCAATGAAAACTATAAGACATTATAGAAAGAAATCGATGATGACATAAAGAAATAGAAAGATATTCCATGCACATGGATTGGAAGAATAAACTTAGTTAAAAGGTCCATATTACCTAAAGCAATCTACAGATTCAATGCATTCCCAATCAGAATCCCAATTACATTCTTAATGGAAATAGAACAAAGAATCCTAAAATTCATATGGAACAACAAAAGACCCCGAATAGCTAAAGCAATCCTGAGAAAATAGAACAAAGCTAGAAGCATCACAATCTCTGACTTCAAAACATACTACAGAGCTATAGTAATCAAAACAGCATGGTACTGGCACAAAAACAGACACACAGATTAACAGAACAGAACTGAAAACCCAGAAATAAAACCACACATCTACAGACAGCTAATCTTCAACAAAGGAGCGAAGAACATACAATGGAGAAAGGAAAGTGTCTTCAATAAATGGTGCTGGGAAAACTGGACAGCCATATAGAAAAGAATGAAAGTAGATCATTATCTTCTGCCATACACAAAAATTAACTCAAAATGGATTAAAGACTTGAAGGTAAGACAAAACTCCTAGAAGAAAATATAGGCAGTACACTCTGACATTGGTCCTAGCAGCATCTTTTCAAATACCATGTGTACTCAGGCAAGGGAAACAAAAGAAAAAATAAACAAACCAGACTACATCAGACTAAAGAGCTTCTGCAAGGCAAAGGAAACCAGGAACAAAATAAAAACGCAACTCCAACTCGGAGAAAATATTTGCAAATCATATATTTGACAAGGGGTTAATCTTCAAAATATATAAAGAACTCACACAACTCAATGACAAAAAAAACAAACAACCCAATCAAAAAATGGGCAGAGGATACAAAGGGACATTTTTCCAAAGAAGACATACAGATGGCCAGCAGGCACATGAAAAGATGTGAACATCACTAATTATTAGGGAAATGCAAATCAAAACTACAATGAGATATCACCTTATAGCTGTTAGAATGGCTATAATTACCAAGACAAAAAGCAAGTGTTGGAAAGGATACAGAGAAAAGGGAATCCTCATTCACTGCTGGTGCAAATGCAAACTGGTGCAGCCACTACGGAAAACAGTATGGAGATTCCTCAAAAAATTAAAAACAGAAATATCATATGACCCAGCTATCCCACTACTGGGTGTTTATCCAAAGAACTTGAAATCAACAATTCAAAGAGACTTATGCACCCCTATGTTCACTGCAGTATTATTCACAATAGCCAACATGTGGAAGCAGCCCAAGTGTCCTTCAACAGATGAATAGATAAAGATGATGCAGTATATATATATACAATGGAATTCTTCTCATTCATAAAAAAAGACAAAATGGCCCCATTTGCAACAACATGGATGGACCTCGTGGGTATTATGTTAAGTGAAATAAGCCAGACAGAGAAAGACAAACACCATATGATTTCACTCATATGTGGAAGATAAACAAATACATGGACAAAGAGAACAGATTAGTCTTTACCAGAGGGAAGGGGATTAGGGGGTGGGCCTAAGGGGTAAAGGGGCACATATATACGGTGATTGACAAATAATAATGTACACCTGAAATTTCACAATGTTATAAACTATTATGACGTCAATTTTTAAAAAAAGGATACGTTGGTAAAATAAGATGATTAAACAATGGTCTGAAGTTGTAGTGGGAACCCAGGGGGAAATCCAGGGTACAGGAAATCAGAGGGCCTGGGATCCTCCAACTGAAAGGCCAGGGTTACAATTTTAATGCAAGGCTGGGGGAATGTGTCAAGATTTCTCAGGCAAGAAGGCAAAAATATTTTTGAGAAAAGCTGGAAAAGAAAGATTCTTAGTAACTGAAAAGAGATTCCAGAGAATTCAAGGTAATGGGATAAAAGGAGGTCAGAGTGTGGGGGGGTGCTCATTTCCAAGTCATAGTCCCACCTTTAATGATTCAAAGTTTTATGTAAATTTAGCGTTCATTTTCTAGCTATCCCCAGAGTTTACAGTCATCAGTGTGTTTGGATTTGTGGTTTCCTGGGAAGCCATTCTGTCCCCAATTACTACATATTACCAGTGCCTGAAACACCACCAATACAAATCTATTGCTTTGAAATTACTGTTTACAGGTGCTTCTAGGACGATAACCTCTAACGCAGTTGTGAAAATTAGATGAGAGCAATGTACTGTGGGAAGTATATACTAGGAATGTGGGGGGCTTCAGGAGATTGGAGAGGGTTTCTGAAAGGTTAAAGAGGAAGACAGCAAAGGGAAAATTTACCTACTTCATTATTTCTATTTAGGATAATGCTTCCTTCTAAAACCCATAAAACAACCCATTCCTTTACATAAGTTATTATGTCTCCTGCAAACACACACACACACACACACACACACCCTCTGCTTTTTATTTTAAGTAAACTTCAGAGAATGCAAAAAGAAACTTCATTTCAGTCTGTGTGAATTATTGCAAATCCAAAAGAGGAACCCGAAATAATAAGCGTCAACTCTAAAACGTGACTTGTGCTCCATAATCAAGATGTCTGGCTGAGCTGTCTTTTAATCAGGCGTCAGAAGTATATCCTGCAGCCAAAATCTTCAATTACTGAAAGCCTCCCTCAGAAAAAATTGTAAAATGTGTTGCAAGTTATATCTTAATTAACATGTTATTTTTAAAAAGTTATCATAAATGAAAATTAATAGGATGAAGAGCTCTAAAGAACACCTTACATTGGCTAGAAATTTGCTTCTGGTTTCACTGAAGAATCAAGATCTAGATTGGCAAAATGAGATCACAGAGCTATAAATGTGAGGCTACAGAGTAATGCTATTTTTTTTTAAAATCTGTCCACCCAAAGGCACACAGACCCAATCAATCAGGGTATTATCCACTTAGGGAAGCTACTAAATTAGTCCCACATTTTGGGGACTTTCCTCCATAGTCCTTTGGATCTTTTCACTGGTGACACCAAGACACTGGGCTTGGTTTTGGGAAATAGTCAAAAGCAGTTCAGAGCTTGGTTTGGTAAATCAGATAGATGATAGGACAGAGAATCACCACTTTTTGTTAAAGAAGGGAGGGTGGTTATAAAAGGATGAAAATTACCTGCATCCGCCTTCTAACCTGCCTCTGGGGGAAACCCACCAAGGGAAATTTTGAAAGTGTTTTAAGAAATGGCAGTATTATCAGAATAAATATATATAAACTCTTAAATGACTGCTTTAGAGAGGAAAACACATTGAGATATAGAAAGTCCCTCCAAGCTTGTTATAGAATGGAGAGCTTATACTCAATATGTTATTTTAATGCATTTTAAAGAAAATGTGATAAGGATTCTCTAAATTCTTGTGCATTTTAAATCTCATTACTTTATAGCCATACTGCATATTCTCTCCATATGATTATAGGAAGCATTTTATATATACATTGAATTCAAAAGTCTTTTGCAGACAGGTGGCTGATGAATAACCAGATCTTTAATTCATAAATTTAACTTGTTACACTCATTTGCTTTATTGTGTGTAATACACACAAACCCTGAATGATTCACACAAACTATTTTTTACTCATAAAAACATGCCAAAACCTTTTCAGAGAGTTGCTTTTGTCTCTTTTTAGAGTGATCATTCTTCAGTGTGTATAAACAAGCAAATGTTTTGATATTCAAATTAATGAAAGCAGTAGAGATGAGAAATGAATCCATCTGAAAATCATACACTTCCATTTGATGCATATTAATGAAAAGCTCACACACAAATAAGTTATTTGAGGGGGTATCCACCTTACATGCAATGAAAAATTCCCCTGCAGGTAAAACAGATAGAAATGTTATTTCGTAGTTAATCACAGAATCTGAATTCTAGTTCTCTCTCCCCCAGAAGAGCAAATGGCTGGAAGCACGGACTTCGAGGGTAGGGTGATATGGATTCAAACCCTGACCCAGCTATTTGTTAGTTGTGTGACCTTGAGCAAGTTAATTCACTTTTTTGAGCCTTAATTCATTCATCAATAATACGGAAATAATAACAATACTCATTTCACAAAGTAATTTTAAGAATTAAAAAAGACGGTGCATGTGACTTTCTTAGCATAGTACCTGGGATGACTTTACTTGTCGTTGTTATAAAGATGATTATTAGGTTGAGCAACTCTGTTTTTTCTGTGCATCAGTCTTCTCTCCTATAAAATGGGACTGTTACCTAATTGAGGAGTGAGAAATAAATGAGATGACATAGAAAATTTAAATGCTATGCAATACTGGATTTTGTCAGGATACAAAGTGTTCTTTTGCCTGCATTACAAAGAACAATAAAATGCCTTATTCCCTAAGCCATTTCAGACTGAGCACACATTCTGAAGTCCTGGCATTTCCTCTGTTAGCCATAAGGCTTTGGTAATTTCAGTCTGAAGTGGTTGAGTTTCTCTGGGCTTCACCAACAGATGGAATCATAGTAGGTATAATAAATCAGATTGTACTGGTTCCTGCCCCATCTACTCAGGCAGGACCTGCAGCAACCCCACCCTGACCCCTCAGAGTCTCTCTCAGGTATGTCTGGTGTTCCCCACAAGGTGTTCATGTGTGCTCACAAGCATCTCCTTTAGCTCCTGTCATCATGTGACACCTGTTAGGTTCTTCGTCTCCTACTCAAGCTCCTGTAACAAGCAGGTGGATAGAGTAGATGGCGGTGGAAGAAGCCAAAACTGACAAAACAGAAATGGCAAGCAATAGGATATACTGGAGTATATGAGGAAGCCATTTGGTGTAAACCTAATTTGGCCTGACCTTGTTTTTCCAAAAGGGCCTGACCATGGCCATTGAGCATGCATTGTATATCTGCCTTAGACATTCGCTACGGCAAGAACAAAGGCCCTTGAGATAAAGGTGCAACTTCCCTCCCAGTCCCAACGTTGGTATTTCCTTAAGGATTAAGCATCTTTCCTTAGGCTAGGAACTGATTGCTGTGCTCACCTGTGACCACCCAGCTCGAGACAACAGCCTTGCTTCCTGCTGCACCCGCCAAGATAGCAGACCCACTACCTGCTGTGTCCATCATCTGCTGTGCCGACAGGGCATCTTGTGACCATTGTGTGAGGGACATTTCAGTCATATGTGAAACATCCTGTTTGGGGGTATATAACCACTCTGTATACCTCACTTCTTTGGTGCCCTTTCTTCCTTTGGGAAGAAAGGCCCCAGGCCATGGTCCTCAGATTTTAGCTCAGAATAAACTCTCCCAAATTTTCATTTGTAGATTGGTTATAGATTATTTTCGTTGACAATACAAATTACCAGAGCTAGTGGTCCAGAAGAGGGTCCAGGGTCTGACTACACTGGATGTCAACACAAACCCACCCTTGGTGAGAGGAATCCCCAAGAACTTTTCACCAAGACCTCAACCAACTCTTGGGAGCCCTGTGCACCAAGGAGGAATTCTGAAATCAAGCTCTTTCTCAGGTTCTAACTAAGAAAAGAGAGGTGGGGCCCCTCTGCTTTTGTCTCCCCTAACCTATCTGTTCTTTATCATCCCAACCCAGTCTCTGTTGGGGAGTAAGGCTCAGAGCTCTTCCGCATGTCCAGTCCTCAGCTAAGCTCTCCTTGCTTCCCTCCAGCTCTCTCCATCACAAGACATTTGTGGACTGTAAAACAAAAATGGTGCAGAGAAAGTAAGAAATATCTCCTGCTTCTCTCACTCCATGGCCTGAGGACGCTGGCTTCATGAAGGGAGGGTTATAACCTTGAAGAGGTAAAGTGGGTCAGGCTTTTGTACTGTAATAGGTGGAGTCATTATTGCTCTGCAGTGCCTTTTTAATGCACCTGGAATCTTCTTTTTCTTATTCTGGCTGAGAGGAAATTCTGCTGCTTCTCTTTCTTTTCTTCCTCAGTTAAATGGGCAAGGGTGTGTGTGGCCCAAAGCAAAAGAAAGGGAGAACTTCAGATCTGGGACCTTCAAATTGGTTTCTAAAACCCCTGACAAGTCACCAGGGAGAAAAAGGAAGAAGGGATTAAACTGGACATATCTCTGTGGGAAAATTTGAGCACAAGAGACTGAGTACAGAAAACGCCTGTGACCCAGTAACATTTACAAACAAATGTTGTAAATGTTACAACAACCAAATCCTATGGATAACTGAGCCCAGAAAGCAATAGGGGCCACCACCAGTGTCAGTGACTTTTGTAGCTGGGGACTGAGTAATATATCCAAGTTGAATGACCACTCAGAGACTGGAATAAGAGATCTTAATCAACCCTGAGGCATCTGTCAAAAACACTTTTATTAGCCTTAGAAATCTTCAAAATCAAAAGACTAGGGACATATAAGGAGCTGTCACAGAATGATAAAGGTATATATAGCATCATGGGTTACATTCAGGTAGTCCTTAGGGCCAAAGACTGAAATTCTTACTTGATGTTCATTTAATCCTAGCTGGAAGTTCAGCTATCTCTGGGTAGGTAGAAGATCTCAGCTCCACTTGGCAATGATGGGACCTGATTTCTCAAATCAAACTGGATCCCTTGGCCCTCCACTGAGTTGTCCTTGACTCTATAACATGACCTCAGAATCTGAAGATGACCTGGGAATGGCTGAAACTTGAAGGTGCCTTTGTCTTAGATGGAAAGGATGCTATGGGTGCAGCCTGGTCCAGATCTGATAGAGACACATGACCAGAAAAAAGAACTAGGGGACAGAAATAACCCAAGACAGTGTTATTTAAATACCAGGATGAAGGAGAAACATTGAAACACAATCTCTTTAAAGTTATATGTGCTTCTGAGGAATGAATAACACTTTCATGGGAATATATAATCCTGTGGGTCAAGTGTCTAATACATACTTCCAGAAATAACTAGGTGTGTTTAGCCTTTAAAAAATAATCCATAGAGAGAACTTAAAGCCACTTCACCTGGCCAAAATTGTCAAAATAAGACAAATGAGTAAAAGCTACAGGAAGACAGATTTCAAAGACATTTAAGATAAAATGTTTAAACAACTGAAAGATGGAATAGGTTACCTTTGGAGCCTCTATAATAAAATATTAAGAGTATAGGTTTGAGAATCCGAAAACCATGGATTTGAATCCTGATGTTAAACTGTACTAGTTGTGTTACTCAACTTCTTTGGGCCTCCCTTTTTCCATCTGAAGGATATGGATAATAACAGTGGAATAATCCTGGAATATTGAAGGATTAATGCGATAACGTAGTCACAAGTTGCATAATGATGGAGACAAGTTCTGAGAAATGAATCATTAGGTGGTTTCATCATTTTGTAAACATCATAGAGGGTACTTACACAAACCTAGATGGTTTGGCCTACTACACACCTAGGCTACACAGTACTAATCTTATGGGATCACCACCTTATGTGCAGTCCGTCTTTGACTGAAATGTCGTTATGCAGCGCATGACTGTACATAAAGCATTTATACAGAATCTGGCACTTAAGAACACTCAGTGAATGGAAGTTGTTATTATTACTGCTTTTGTGTTAGTAATGGGCATAAAGTAGAAGTTGGCAACTACAGATCGAGAAGATAGCTTTGGAGACTTTACATCATGTAAACAAACAATGTTTTTTTCTAAGAAAATGTGTTCTGAGCAAACAACGACTTTAAACAGCTCAAAAGAGATGAAGTTAATTGTGTCCACCGGCAAGAGGAGACTCAAAATGTGTAAGCCTGCTCACCGCACCTCTCCATCCTCCTCATGTGATGTGTAACCATATAGCCCAGCACAATAAACCAGACAGATCAATAAAGTTTAAACAAGAATTCCCACATGAGGTAATGCAGGGGAAAAAAACCCCATCAAATTGGATGATGACATAAAGGGCCTCTGTGTGCGCGCTGAAAATATCTGTAAGTGATTTTATATGACCTGAAGCAGAATACCAAGGGCTAGTGATTACAAAAATAATGGAGCAGAAAGATAGCAACAATATTTAAGGTTATTGAAGACGCGTAAGCATAAAGCTGCCATTTGAAATGAGAGCATCTAATCCAATTCAATAAGGAATTAACTAACTGATCTTTGATTTACTTGAAACACTTGATCAAACTGCTTTCAGAAAGACAACTATATCCGCCTCAGCTGGAGAGTTAAAGGTAAGCCCTGTCTCGATTGAAATAAGAACTCATAACACATTTCAGTGTATTATTTGGTTTTAGAGATTGTCTTTATTAGATGGGTATCGAACGGATGCTTCCTGGATTAGCATATGAGAGGAAGGACCAATAAATTTATATCTTTTCCATTGTTAGCATAAAAACTCAAAGACAAACTACATAATGTTACAGATGATCCTGTACACACTGCAGATCTTTTGAGGAAATAGAACTTGATCTTATTCAAAGTGTGAAAAACCCCATTCCAGTGGCAATCCCTTCATCCTAATCATTGGTTTCAACTAAAAGAGACTCCCAATCCTAGACAGTGAACTGATAAGCTCAGGTTAAGCCGTCCACATGGAGCCTTTTGTTTATGAAATGGCCATGTTGTTACTGAGGAGCAAAGGAAAAAGTGCCTTCTCTCCACTCCTGCCACAGACAGTCCCAGCCTTCATACTCACAGCAGGCCGGGGGCTCTCCTTATCGGGTTCTTGCTGGTTCAGCTCCTAATGGCCTTGCTCAATTCCCATTCTGTCTGCTTCACTTTGGGCTGACACAGCAAATGCACGTGGAAGAGGTGTGCAGTGTAGCAGGAGTCAGAGACTTGAAACAAAGAAGGCTCCTTTTATTTATTTATTTGTTTGCAATTTTCTCCAACCGTTGATGGTCAAGGATTTCAGTGGCTGGCACCAGGGAAAGGCACTGGAAGAAATCAATTTTCAATAACCTCAGAGATCACAGGGCACTGGATAATAAGCAATAAGTCTTTGTGAAGAACAAATCTTGTCTAAAAGAGGGCCAGTGGGTTTGTGCCAAGCACAGCTAAAGACAGGAGGGAAGGACTAACAGAAATATTACACCTTGACTCCAGTGCGCCAGAACCATTTTGGATTCCGTTCCGATTGACTGTGTCATCAACATGCTTCAGAAATGCCTTTGGGACCATTTTCTGATATAGGTTAAAGGTTAAGTCCAAAGAAATGAATGCATGAGAGGGGCTCTAGAAATTACTGTGTGAATTTGAAGACCTTGTGAAAGTCAGGTTACAGAATTCAGGCTATTAGGAAGACTAAGTTTCATCAGGAAATTATGATTCAACACAGACAAGAACATTCGAGCTAATCATTTTTTGACATTGAAATATACTGTAAATAGGGTTTTATAGTTCCCTTTCTAGAGGTTATTTGAAGTAGCACAGGCTCTCATATGCTCCTGGTTTCTTATAGAATAAAAGTCTGTCTTCTCAGACTTATACACAAGGCAATTTATAATCAAGTCCCAGACCACCCTTCAAGCTGCATCTTTTCCCCACAACTTCCAAATCCTTTACTCCAGGCACATAGAAGTACTTCTTTTATATTCATTGATTCATTTATTGATCCATACACTCATTCATTTATTCAACATCTACACTGCACCTCATTTATTTAACTAAGCAATCTTGTAAGATGGGTAGAGCATTTTCATTTCTCTTTGGGTAGAAATATGAATGCTCTGGTAAGGCATTTGAACTTAATTCCTGAAGGGCATGGAGATTCCACAAAAGTACATGAAAACTCAAGCAATTTCTGTCATGGAATTGACTTAGTCTGAATTTTAGTTGAGAAAGATAACTCTGAAGGCAATAGAGGAGGTGAGGTGTGCTGAGGGAATTGATAGTGGGCACAGAGGATACCGTAAAAATCCAAGCAAGGAATAATAAGAGTATAAATTAATCTTGTGGTGATGGGAATGGGGAAACATGGAATCAGTATGAGAGACATTTAGGAGGTAAAGTCATAGAGGGCTAAGTGACTGATTAAAAAAGGAAGTGAGGGAGAGGGAAGGGCCAAGAGGAGACGTGCATTTCTAGCTCAAGTGATTCATTAATGGTGTTGCCATTAGCTGAAACGAGAAGTGTAGGAAAAGCAAGTTTGTGGGAGAAAATAAATCCCTTTATGTCTTCTGCTTTAGGTACTGTGTGACATCCAAGTTGAGATGCCATCAGGCTGCTGAACACGTGAATCTGTGCTCTTCTGAGTGGAAACATCAAAAATGAATTAATACAGTTTCAATTCCTGTTCTGTTTCTTTCCTGCCCTTTTACTTTCACCTGACTGATCAAAGACTCTAAGTGCTAATATCTTTTTAACACCAACTTAGAAGTATTTGTGAGATAATGAAATACAGGCAACTATTGGATGAGTAAATTTGTACAGTCTTCCTGGAGGGCAGTTTAGCAGAATGAGTTTCAGTTAAAAGCCACAATCATTTATAGCTCCTCCCATCAAGAAGTGGAGTCTATTTCTCTACCCCTTGAATCTGGGCCTGGCCATAGAACTCGCTTTGATGAATAGGACATTAGAAAACATGACACAAGCAGAGGATTGAAAAGTATTCACACATAGAGGTTTTCCCTCTCTTACTGCTGGCAAACCTTTTGCCACCACATGAACCAGCCCAGGCTGGCTTCCTACAGGAAGAAAGACACTGTAGGGAGAAGCCCCAGCCATCTCAGCTGTGCCAACTGAGGCCCTGGACACCCTACATTGTAGTTTCTCAACCTTGCCACTATTGACATCTGAGCTCAGATAATCCTTTTTTGTGAGGGGCTTTACTGTGCATTGCAAGATGTTTAGCAGAAGCTCTAGCCTCTACCGACTAGATGCCAGAGCACCCTTCCCTCCCTCATTGTGTTAGCCAAAAACGTCTTCAGACATTGCCAAATGTCCCTAGGGGGGCAAAATCACTACCATTTGAGAAGCTCTGGTCTAGACATATTCATTATCATGTGGAGATATTCAATAGGTAGTTTTTATAATAATAGCAAGCAACATTTATTATATGCTTATTATGTCACATATACTATAGTATATATTTTACATGGATTATGTCACTTAACCCATAACACAAGCATAAGAAGTAGGTATTATTAATATCTATATTTTAAAGATTAGAGATTTGAAGTAAATAAAGGTTAAATATTATGCCTAAGTTCACCTAGCTAGTAAGTAAAGAAGCAAGGATTTGAACTCAGGCAATCTGTTCCCAGTACAACTCCTTTACTACCATCTGGAGCGAACCCATTCACTGCTGAGTTCTCATTAGGTACTAAAGCAGATTATAAAAGAATATGTATACTGTGATATCATTTTACTTTTTAAAATGAGGAGCACTGTATGTAGGCATAAAGAAAGCCTGCAAAGATATACATCAAAATGTTCACCATGGTTATCACCATCTGGGTGCTGGAATTTCTTATACTCTTTCTGTATCTCTAAATTAAAAAATAAACATCTACCTATCTTCAAGCAGGTACATAGTGAGTGGAGAGAGAAACACATGTATGAAATAGCTATAAAGCAAGAACATAAATGAAATAAGCACGAATAGAAGAACAGAATATAACATGAAAATCAAGTAGAGAATGATTATTTCTGACTAGGCACATCTGAGAAGGTGGGGGAAGATTTTAGTAGGTTCTGAAGGATAATTAAAATTTTAAGGTGAACATAGGACAAGAAGGTTTAAGATATGGGAGTATGAATTATGTAGGGCATTCTTGTGGAAAGGGAAGAAGTCTTATCTGCTCGAGCAGGTACGAGATAAGCTGGGGAAGATAGTCTGGGGCTCAACACTGGAGGATATTGAGTGCCAGAATGAAGAGTTTGGATTTCATGGTGAGCTACTGAAAATTGTTGAGGAATGGGGTGATATGATTAGAAATGTGTTTTATAGAGAGAGATCAAACAGTAGTTACGAGTTGGAAGGAGTAGAGATAAGAAGCAAATTAAGAATGAAAAAATCTAGGCAAAAATGATGAGAGCCTTAACTAGGACAACATCAAAAAACAGAAACAATACTCAGAGCATTGTGGAAAGCAGAGAATGGAGGCTCATGAACATCAGCATTTAAGGGCAGATAGAGTAAGAGAAGCTAGAAAAGTAGACTGAAAACAAGAAGCCATAGAAGCAAAAGGAAAACCAGAAAAGGACATTTAGAGGAAGCCATTGGAGAAGACAAAGAAAGTGAATCTAGAGTGACAGTAGAGTTTGTGTGAAAGATTCTACTGACAAAGAAGGCTAAGGGGTCCAGGTAAGAGGTGATGGATGGATGGACAAGTGCAGAGACAGTGAGATGAAAGGCTAAGAGGTTGTGGTCACACAACTGTTTCAGAATTTCAGGTTTTAGAAGTGAAATAGTTCTACTTTGTTTAGGATTGACCAATATTCTCGTTACTAGGCATGAACTTGGGCCAATTTTAGCTTGTAAATATTATGGGGAGTTTTAATTTTATTATTATAATTATTAATATTACTGAGGAATATTAGACCTGAGCTAACATCTGTGCCAGTCTTCCTCCACTTTCTATGTGGCTCGCCACCATAGCATGGCTAACAAGTGGTATAAGTCCACACTTGGGATACAAATCCACAAACCCAGGCCACCGAAGTGGAACATGCCAAACTTAACCACTATGTCACAGGGCAGCCCCATAAATATTATGTTTTTATCAACTTTGCACCACCAGCAGAGAAACAAGGTCCACTGAGTACCCTCTCATCATCTTCTGGGATCCTTCTTCTATCCCACTCCACAATACTTCAAAGTATTCTGACAATATCCCCCATCTCAGATGCTACCCCTTCACACTTGTTTCTTTCAAGAACAAATAAAATAGCAGAAAACACAGCACCTACTCATTGGGTATATCTTCCTCATATATATTAGGCTATCAAAAATAGACCTAAGTCGTACTTGGAGAGCTCAGATATACTTAGTTTTCATTGCTTTTCTGTCTGTTACCTTCATGGCTTCATGTTTAAAATACAACCTGCTCTGTGATTCCCCTCCACCTCTCAGGTGGACAGTAAATGCTCTCAGTACATAAGTCTTTTGCCAAAAAAGACATTGAGGAGGATTCAAATCAATTTGGAGACCTCAGGATCAGAGATCCTGGAATTTCCTGGAATCTTTAAGGAGGCTCTTGTTTTGATTGCTTGGGTGTGATAAACTCAAAGGCAAACTGATCTCACTTCTATCTTGTTTTTAAAAATAATCAAGGCTTTTATTAGAAGCATCACTATTTAACATACTATGCAAAGGTATGGACATATGTACATATACATGTGGTTATCTTTGCTTTAATTTTTTTATATAACATGGAATTTTATAATACCTGTCACCTGAGAAAAAGTACACCCTGGTCGTTAAGAGCACCAACTCTGGAGTGAACCCACAAGGGTTTAAATCCTAGTTCTACCACTATGCATTCATGTGGTCTTAGAAGTCATTTAGCTGCTCTCTGCTTTATATTCTCAACTGTAAACGAAGTCATATATACAGCTTAGAATAGTGCCTGGCACGTGGTGAGCAATATATATGCTTTAGCTACTACTATTAATTTTCTTTTCCACTGCCAAAGGATAATGGACATCCCCCCATGTGAATAAACATAAAGCCACCTTTTGCAAAGTGGCACAATAATCCAATTTATTTAGTATTCCATAATTTATTCAATGCCCTATTGATAAGTATTCAGATATTTTTCCATATTTTAGCTACTAAATTGCTATATTATTAGACATATATCTCCTTAAAAGCTCATGCCCTCATTTCCTTAGGATATCCTCTCCAAAGTCAGATTACTGAGTACAAAGGTGTGCGCACTTTCAGTTTTGAAAATACTTGCCAATTAAGTTCTGAAACTGTTGTAATAATTCACACAACCACCAGCAGTGTGTAGTGTCTGGGTGTTTTTTTAAAGATTTTATTTTTCTCCCCAAAGTTCCCCAGTACATAGTTGTATATATTCTTCGTTGTGGGTCCATCTAGTTGTGGTGTGTGGGACGCTGCCTCAGCGTGGTTTGATGAGCAGTGCCATGTCCGCGCCCAGGATTCGAACAAACGAAACACTGGGCCGCCTGCAGCAAAGTGCACGAACTTAACCACTTGGCCACAGGGCCAGCCCCTGTAGTGTCTGTTTTCACACACACATTCATACACACACACTTGCCACCACTGAATAAAAACAATATTTAAAAATTTTTTACCAATCTGAGGGCTGCAAAATGCTCAGCTTTTATTTCCTTTCCTCCAACTTCTATTGAAATGGGACATCACTTGATACAGTCATTGGCCATTTGCATTTTATGAGTTTCCTGTTTGTAGCCTTTGCTCATTTTACTATTATCTATTATCATTTTGTATGTGCTCTTTGATAGTATGTTCATTAACCCAGTGTATGCCATATGTACTGTTAGTATTTTTCTACCTTCCAAGGCTTCATCATCCATGTATTGGTGAATGGCCACTCTTTAGACAATGGCTTTGAATCAGTCTTTCCTGGCCGCTGAGGATTTGTGGTTATTGAAGTGTGAGCATTCAATGCAAATGCATTAGGAGATATGCATGTTTCCTATTATAAAATCAATTCTTCTAAAAATCTCCCTGAAATGAGACAGCATCACATCAATATTCACACTTTACCTTAAGAAAAATAAACCTTTTCCTGAAAAGGGATGTCTGGTTCATTCACTATCTCATTGTGAGCCCCATTTCTCCAGGACAATCTTGCATCCCAAAGCATTGTGTTCTTCTCTGATATGTAATGGGAATATATGAGGCTCAGTAAGAAGCTCTAGGATCCCTGCGGTTTTCAATTAGCTCGGGGAAGGCCTGGTGCATCTTACCTCAAACACTCACTAGATCAAAGATCATGCTGTCTTATGTCTATGGTTTTTGTCTTCCCAATGAAATGGTAAGCTCAATTGTCATTTTTTACTTTGCTTTTCAGGAGTCCTGATGTTTTCTTGGACACAGAACAAGGTTATTTGGCACTTTTCCCTGTGAGTAATGATCTATTTATGGACCTGTTTCTCTGGCACATTTCTCCTGACATAGTTTTCAAGACAGAGAGAAAGAAGGAATGAAGTTGAGCCAAATGGCTCCCCAGCATAGCAAATGGGATAAAGCAGCAGGGGATTCACTCAGTCAATCAACAACTATTGAGTCTTTTCTATGGAAGAGTCCGGGTGCCTACCTACCAACATTATACAATTTAAGGAAAATCACAAGACTCACCTAAACTAAAACACCTCCCTCAACAATAAAGACTCAGTTCCTAAAGATCTTAGTAACATCCTAGACAAAATCAATAGCCTCAGATAAAGAAACTCATGACAGTAATCCAAAGGGGCAAGAAGAAAAAGCAATCGAAAGGCTGCTCACAGATAGGATGGTGTTCAAGACAAAGCACAGTCACAGACGTATTTGGAAATAGCATTAACCTGCAGCATGACCATTACAAACATACATTTTTTAAAGCACAAATACTGAGTATCAAATAGTGAGGAAACGACATGGTGACAACCTGAGAGTGGATTCACGCTGGCTACAGTCTACGATGGGGGTGAAAATGAAAGGTGAGAGAAATGGAAGTGACACCATTATAAGAATATAATGGAGACTTCTTGGGCTCAGGAAGGAGAGGAATGATGGTATGTTCCTGACACAAACCACAGAATGGGCACCTGGCTAGGCAGAGTCAGAGCAGGCGTGGAAGACAAATATCCACATGCTGGCTGGAAGACAACTTGACTGACCCAGTGCCCAGACACACGCTTAACATTCTTTTCAGGATTTCATTTCTCAAAGGGTAGATAAAATCATTAGGTAGACAACTACCCTGTAACTTATTCCGATCCACAGGGATGTGGAATGATGGAAATATCCTCAAAATAGGAACATGAGGGATCATGATAGCCAAGGAGGAATATTTCAAGGACTTCAGAGAAGAAAGGAGAAAAATTTCTTAATCTAAAGCTCTAGAAATGGTTAAAAGGACTAAGCGTGTGTATGTGGGAGTAGGAGAGTCCCAAGAGTAAAACTATGACTCAAAAAACAATAAATGATTCTGCTGGGGAAGGAAAGGAGAGTTATCTAGAGAGATTAGTGTGACTACACAAGATTGTGTTTCAACAGGTTCTGCTTTAAAGACCATATGCTAAAAGGGACACGTGAATAAGATAAGTATAGTCAAATAAATAATTACAAGTATTTGTAAGGACAGTAACAGCAAGAACAAACTACAGGAACGAAGGGTTGAAAAAAAATTAGGAGAGAAAAGGAGAGTTTTATTGGCTTTGGTAAGAATAAGAGAGATGATGAATAGGGGTAGATGATGGGTAAAAAAATGGAACTTGGTAATTCTTCTGTTGCCCTGGTTGGGGTATGGACTTCAAAGTTGTCTGGGGGAGGGGTTGGAGCCATGGCTCAGAGATTAGCAGCAAGGGCTGTCTAAAATGGGCAAGAGTGTAGATGAAAAAGAAATGCACGGGGAAGGTAGCTCAGAGAAAAGGGGCAGAAGACTGAGAAAACGTCCAAGGAGAAACTCCCCAGAGGAGAAAGCCATATGGAGCAACTGATAAGGTGAAGTTTGCACTTAGCAGGCCCTCAATGTAGTGTACTTACAAACACAAACATGCTTAAGAATGTATATGTTGGACTTAGTAGGAGTAAATCAGTGTTAGTTAGTGAAGAAGAATTTCTGAATGTTGGAGAAAGCTATGATTCTTTGTTCATTTTTAACATGTCTGTATCTGAAGGGTGCTGCTGGTATTTTGTCCAAAAATAAAAGGAGAAGGTAACTGACATTGAGAATGAACAACATGCCAGGTGATTTATAGATCATCAGATACTCCTTACAATAATCATATGAGGTAGGTGTTAATAACCCATTTTTAGATGAGGAAATTGAAGGTCAAAGAGGTCAAATATCTTGCCTATGTCAAAGCTAGTAATGCAGACCTGAAAATCATCTGTTGGACTCCAGAACCCAAGCTTGTCCCATTATTCTATACTATGTCTCTGGGGCAAGTACAAAGATATCATAAACGCTTTAAGTATCAGGTGGCATATCGCTTACCGCCTACACAGCTTTGGGGCAAGCCTCTTATCTCACCCTGTCTCATTAAAACATGCCTCTCAGGAGTAATCATTTGGAATCTCTAACCCAGCATGTTTTTGGCCCACCCTTTGCCTACCCATTGCCCAACTGAGTTGCTCCATTAGGCATCTAGCTTCCAACTCTCAGAAGCTCAGGGTAATCTCATTCATTCATGACTCTTTTGGTTCACTTACTCATTCACTTACTCTTCCATTTATTCACCCATTCAATAAATATTTATTACGTATTCAAATATGTCTAATAATCAAAGAAAAGGAATCTATCCAATTTCAACTGTTACCTGACTGTCATTAAGACCTTAGTCAGCCTGCACAGGGCTTACCTATTCATCCACTTGAATTTTCCTGGTGATTTTAATCAAAAGGGTTTTTGTTTCTCCAACTCTGCAGAGGTAAAAGGCATGTGACATTTACTTTATCAAACCACACAGCCCTATCTAGCAAGGCTGCTGATTCTCTTTTAGGTTCATGTGAAATAGCTAGTTCCTTCTGGATCAGCTCAGACCCCTCCCCAGTTTGTCCTCTCCATTTTCCTCTTCTGCAAGCAGACCCCTCTCCACCCACCTACAGTTTTGAAAACAAGGCTGAGAACCTTCTCAACTCCTCTGGGTAATCACAGACATGCTTAATATTAAAATGGTAACAAAGTAAGCATAAAACTTAATAGCTTTAGGTAAGTAATTTGGGGCAAACTAGGTAAAGTGCTTCCCTGTAGGAATGCCAAATGTGTACTCTGTTTACCATAGAACACCTCTGAGTCATATCAAAGAGAAACATATCAGATCCTAGGGTGATTTATATCCTCAGCCCACACATACATTTCCATCTGATTCATACTACATGCTTTGGTTTTCAATTGCCAAATGAACAGTAAAAATTTGAGCCTCACATTCCTAGAAGAGTTACTTCATCTCCCTTCATTTCCTATAAAATCATGGCACTGAATTAGCAATAATGTACTAATAAATGAGCACTTTTGCAGAACTTTAGGGTTTACCCTCTCATACATTATCTCAAAACAATTTTTTGTGAGTTACTCTTGCCCTCATTTTACAAATGAAGTAATTAAATCTAGAGAGGTTAAGAAAACTCTCAGGTCATGCAGTAAATTCTCAAACCCAGATCTTTGGATTGAAATCTCATGCTTTCCACTATAATACACCATTTCCAAATGATCTTTATGATCTCTTTCAGGGGCTAGAGGTCAGTATGGACTGCAAAGTTGTCTGGGGAGGGGTGGGAGTCATGCATTAAGAATCAGCAACAACTGGCAGAGCAAAATGGCGGGGTGAGCTGACCCGGGATTCTCTCCCCTCCAAAATACAACAAAAGATTGGAAGAACTGACTTTCAGAGAATAAACATAATGCCAGCTCGTTAGAGACCTACAATACCAAGAAGGCAGAGATCATAAACCTTGCAGATGGCCTCGGAGGCGCTGGAACGGTAGGAGACAACATCGCTCCCTCCCCTAGAGTCTGCGATCGCTGCGGCGCGGGTCGGGAAGGAGCGGGGGAGGGGCCGCGCGACCGGGGGATCATCCAGGACTCCTGCCGCTGATTCAGTGGAGACCCGCTGACGGGGGGGAAAGCTTCCGTCCGCGGGGACCCTATAAATCAAGGGCCTTGGGACACCAGAGAACAGAACTGATCTGAACCCAGACCAGCGAGTGAGTAACAGCCCCTCCCCCCTAACAAAGCCAGTGGGCGCAGCCATCTTGCCCCAAGGCGGAGAGCTAACACGCCACTCTCGACCCCCATCTAGTGGCGACAGGCTGTAACTGCAACTGAATTCTACCTCCATGAGAAAAAACCGCTCCTCTACCATCCAGCAATTTATAAAAGCCCCAGACCAGAAGGAAAACAATAAAAACACAGAATTAAGTCCTGAGGACTTGGAATTAGGTAAACTAAGTGATAATGAATTCAGAGCAGCTATAATCAAAAAACTCAATGAGGTAGAGAGAAAGATAGAGAAACAAGCCGAGTTCTAGAGTTACTTCACAAAAGAGATTGAAATCATAAAGAAGAATCAAACGGAATTACTTGAGATGAAAAACACAATGGACCAGATAAAACAGAATACGGATTCCCTGAATGCCCGTGTAGACAACCTAGAGGAGCAAATCAGCATAATCGAGGACAGACAGGCTGAATGGCGCCAGACAGAGGAAGAAAGAGAACTAAGAACTTAAAAAAATGAGGAAAATCTCTGAGAGAGAATGGATTCAATGAGGAGTAAGAACATAAGCATCATAGGAATTCCCGAGAATATGGAAAAGGAAAATGGAGCAGAAAGTGTGCTTAATGAAATTATTGAAGAGAACTTCCCAAATCTAGGGATGAACGGAGAAATGTGTGTAGAGGAGGGTTTTAGATCTCCTAGATTTGTCAATGTAAAAAGACCCACCGCAAGGCACATAATAGTAAAGTTGGCAAATAGGAATGATAAGGAAAGAATACTCAGGGAAGTAAGAAAAAAAAAAGAGAATAACCTATAAAGGAGCCCCTATCAGACTGTCAGCGGATTTCTCTACAGAAACCCTACAAGCTAGGAGAGAATGGAGTGATATATTCAAAGCTTTAAAGGATAAAAACCTTCAGCCAAGAATACTCTATCCAGCAAGAATTTCCTTCAGATATGAGGGAGAAATTAAATCTTTTCCAGACAAACAAAAGTTAAGGGAATTTGTAACTAAAAGCCCTCCATTACAAGAAATCCTCAAGAAGGCTCTCATACTTGAAAAAAGAAAAAAGGGAGAAAGGGGACACAATCCACAGACTAGGGAGACCGATGGATAGAACCAGAACAGGATAGCAAATATTCAACTATCGCATTAGGGTAAAAATAAGGAAACTACCAAAACAAGGACGATCTTAGCACTCTAACTACAAATTAATAAGACGAGTTGGAATAAAAAATGAAAATAATTATTTAGGAGGGGAAGAGCAAAGGGTCTAAATCAGTATTGGTCGAGTAAGTAAGAGACCACCAGAGAATAGACTATATTATACACGAGATTCTAAATACAAACTTCAAGGTAGACACTAAAATAAAGTACAGAACAGAGTCACAAATCATAGATAAGGAAAAATCTAAGAAACCCAGCATAAGAAATTGCAGTATTAAATGGGTAGTCTAAAGCACACAGGAAAAGAAACACAGGAAAACAAGATAATGAGCAACAGATTGACAGCATTAAGTCCACATGCATCAATAATCACTCTCAATGTGAACGGATTGAACTCTCCAATAAAAAGACACAGAGTGGCAAAATGGATTAAAGAACAAGATCCAACAATTTGTTGCCTCCAGGAAACACACCTCAGCCCCAAGGACAAACACAGACTCAGGGTGAAGGGGTGGAGGACAATACTTCAAGCAAATAGCAAGGAAAAAAAGGCAGGTGTTGCAATTCTCATATCAGACCAAGTGGATTTCAAAATAAAACAGGTAAAGAGAGACACAGAGGGACAATATATAATGATCAAAGGGACACTTCTTCAAGAAGAAATAACGCTTATAAACATCTATGCACCCAATACAGGAGCACCAAGATTCATAAAGCAACTATTAACAGACCTAAAGGAAGATGTTAAAAACAACACAATAATAGTAGGGGACCTCAACACCCCACTCACATCAATGGACAGATCATCCAGACAGAAAATCAACAAGGAAATGGTGGAGCTGAATGAAAAGCTAAAACAATTGGACTTAATAGACATATATAGATCACTCCACCCTGAAGGAGCTGAATACACATTCTTCTCAAGTACACATGGAACATTCTCTAGGATAGACCATATGTTGGGAAACAAGGCAAGCCTCTACAAATTTAAAAAAATTGAAATAATAACAAGCATCTTCTCAGATCATAGTGCTATAAGGCTAGAAATTAATTACAAGAAAAAAGCTGAGAAAGGCACAAAGATGTGGAGACTAAACAACACACTACTGAACAAGCAATGGATCATTGAAGAAATTAAAGAAGGAATAAAAAAATACCTGGAAACAAATGAAAATGGTAGCATGCCATACCAACTCATATGGGATACAGCAAAAGCTGTATTAAGAGGAAAACTCATCACAATACAGGCAACAAACAAGAAAAATCCCAAATAAGCAACTTAAAGCACACCTAACTGAACTAGAGAAAAAAGAACAAATGAAGCCCAAAGTCAGCAGAAGGAGAGAAATAATAAAAATCAGAGCAGAAATAAATACCATAGAAACGAAAAAGGCAGTAGAAAGGATCAATGAGACAAAGAGCTGGTTTTTTGAGAAGATAAATAAAATTGACAAACCACTAGCCAGACTTACAAAGAAAAAAAGGGAGAAAGCTCAAATAAACAAAATCAGAAATAAGCAAGGAGAAATAACAACAGACTCTGCAGAAATACAACAGATTATAAGAGAATACTACAAAAAACTATATGCCAACAGAATGGATAACCTAGAGGAAATGGATAAATTCCTGGACTCCTACAATCTCCCAAAGCTCACTCAAGAAGAGGCAGACAATTTGAACAGACCAATCACAAGGAAAGAGTTTAAAACAGCAATCAAAAACATCCCAAAGAATAAAACCCCAGGACCAGATGGCTTTCCTGGGGAATTCTACCAAACTTTCAGAGAGGATTTAATACCTATCCTTTTCAAGCTATTCCAAAAAAATTAGGGAAGATGGAACACTTCCTAACACATTCTATGAGGCCAACATCACGCTGATACCAAAACCTGACAAGGACACCACGAAAAAAGAGAACTACAGGCCAATATCACTGATGAACATAGATGCAATAATTCTAAACAAACTTTTAGCAACCAGAATTCAGCAATTCATCAAAAGAATCATACATCAGGATCAGGTGGGATTCATACCAGGGACACAGGGATGGTTCAACATCCGCAAATCAATCAACGTGATACACCACATCAACAAACTGAGGAATAAAAACCACATGATCATCTCAATAGATGCAGAGAAGGCATTTGACAAGATCCAACAGCCATTTATGATAAAAACTCTGAACAAAATGGGCATAGAAGGAAACTACCTCAACATAATAAAGGCCATATACAACAAACCCATAGCCAACATCATACTCAATGGACAAAAACTGAACCCCATCCCCCTGAAAACAGGAACAAGACAAGGATGCCCTCTATCACCACTCTTATTTAACATAGTACTGGAGGTCCTGGCCAGAGCAATCAGGCAAGAAAAAGGAATAAAAGGAATCCAAATAGGGAGGGAAGAAGTGAAACTCTCGCTGTTTGCAGATGACATGATCTTATATATAGAAAACCCCAAAGAATCCATTGGAAAACTGTTAGAAGTAATCAACAACTACAGCAAAGTTGCAGGGTATAAAATCAATTTGCACAAATCAGTAGCATTTCTATACTCCAGTAATGAACCAACGGAAAAAGAACTCAAGAATACAATACCATTCACAATCGCAACAAAAAGAATAAAATACCTTGGGGTAAATTTAACTAAGGAAGTGAAGGACCTATATAATGAAAATTACAAGGCCTTTCTGAGAGAATTGGATGACGACATAAGGAGATGGAAAGACATTCCATGTACATGGATTGGAAGAATAAACATAGTTAAAATGTCCATTCTACCTAAAGCAATCTACAGATTCAATGCCATCCCAATCAGAATCCCAATGACATTCTTTACAGAATTAGAACAAAGAATCCTAAAATTCATATGGGACAACAAAAGACCCCGAATTGCTAAAGCAATCCTGAGAAAAAAGAACAAAACGGGAGGCATCACAATCCCTGACTTCAAAACATACTACAAAGCTACAGTAATCAAAACAGCATGGTACTGGTACAAAAACAGGTGCACAGATCAGTGGAACAAAATTGAAAGCCCAGAAATAAAACCACACATCTATGGACAGCTTATCTTTGACAAAGGAGCTGAGGGCATACAATGGAGAAAAGAAAGTCTTTTCAACAAATGGTGCTGGGAAAACTGGAAAGCCACATGTAAAAGAATGAAAATTGACCATTCTTTTTCACCATTCACCAAAATAAACTCAAAATGGATTAAAGACCTAAAGGTGAGACCTGAAACCATAAGGCTTCTGGAAGAAAACATAGGCAGTACACTCTTTGACATCAGTATTAAAAGGATCTTTTCGGACACCATGCCTTCTCAGAGAAGGGAAACAATAGAAAGAATAAACAAATGGGACTTCATCAGATTAAAGAGCTTCTTCAAGGCAAATGAAAACAGGATTGAAACAAAAAAAACAACCCACTAACTGGGAAAAAATATTTGCAAGTCATATATCTGACAAAGGCTTAATATCCTTAATATATAAAGAACTCTCACAACTCAGTCACAAAACATCAAACAACCCAATCAAAAAATGGGCTGGAGACATGAACAGACATTTCTCCAAAGAAGATATACTGATGGCCAATAGGCACATGAAAAGATGCTCATCATCGCTGATCATCAGGGAAATGCAAATCAAAACTACACTAAGATATCACCTTACACCCGTTAGAATGACAAAAATATCTAAAACTAATAGCAACAAATGTTGGAGAGGTTGTGGAGAAAAAGGAACCCTCATACACTGCTGGTGGGAATGCAAACTGGTGCAGCCACTATGGAAAATAGTATGGAGATTCCTCAAAAAACTAAAAATAGAACTACCATACGATCCAGCCATCCCACTACTGGGTATTTATCCAAAGAGCCTGAAGTCAGCAATCCCAAAAGTCCTGTGCACCCCAATGTTTATTGCAGCACTGTTTACAATAGCCAAGACGTGGAAGCAACCTAAGTGCCCATCAACAGATGAATGGATAAAGAAGATGTGGTACATATATACAATGGAATACTACTCAGCTGCAAAACAGAACAAAATCATTCCATTTGCAATAACATGGATGGACCTTGAGAGAATTATGTTAAGTGAAATAAGCCAGCAAGAGAAAGATAATCTGTGTATGACTCCACTCATATGAGGAATTTAAAACTATGGACCAAGAACAGTTTAGTGGATACCAGGGGAAAGGTGGGGTAGGGGGTGGGCACAAAGGGTGAAGTGGTGCACCTACAACATGACTGACAAACATTAATGTACAATTGAAATTTCACAAGATTGTAACCTATCAATAACTCAATAAAAAAAAAAGAATCAGCAACAACGGCTGTCTAAAATGGGCAAGAGTGTAGACAAAGACAGATGCAAGGGGAGGGGGGCCCTGGAGAAAAGGGGCAGAGGAAGGGAGGATGTCAAAGAAAAAACTCTCCTAGGTGAAGTCCACACAGAACAATTGTGAAGGTGAAGTTTGGGGTTCATGTCCTATAACAATGGAATGATTATTCTTTTTAAATCACGTTTTAACAATATTTAAATCACCTTCATTTATAAAGTATTACCCAAGGAATTACAATTCAATAAAACTTCCTTTTGGTCAAAAGTATAATCATTTAAGTTATAGCCAATTCCTAAACTCAAATCGAGAAATAATTCAGAATTACTTTTGAAGAAAAAGAAAAGTTCTCAAGTTTCTTCCTGTGGTTGTAGAAATTCAGAGCCCCATTTGCTTGAATCCACCTTAAAGGCAACTTACCATTATTTGTACGATGGGAGCCGAGATCTAGTCCCTGGGAGAGAAAAATGGGGCAAACTCTTGGCGGTTAGATATTTCTCTTTGCTACTAAAGGATGTGGTAGGCCAGAAACATTCCTTGACAGAAAGTATCCTTGGGGTGGTCCCTACATGCTTTCTGGAGGAAAAAGAAACCCTAGTCTCAGGAACTTCCCCTTGGGCCCATTAACAACAAAGAATCTTGAATTCAAGGAAGAGGTAGAAGAACAAAGATTTATAGCACAAGTGAGGTCTGGGAGGAGGTGGGGGAAAGATCCCCTCTTGGATGAAGATCCTCCCTTTGGTGAAAGACTATGGGGAATTCTCTCTGCCAGATGCCCTATTAGAAAAGGTACTAGTGATCTGATAAAGTCCGACTTATTCTCTAGTGTCTTTATCCTTCTTGTAACACCAGGCAATCAATACACCCAGTTCTGAATGATTGATTTCTCTTCTTTCAGTTCTTTTCCTATAAATTCTATTTTCTCCATGTATAAAAGTATAGAGTTTTAGTTTTTCATCACTTGCCTCCAGACTGGCTTTTCCTGATGACTCTCATAAAGGTTGACATCTTTTAAGAGTGACTGTAGCATATTCTTTTTTAACATAGTTAAACATTCAAGAATTTTACATTTCCCTTCAATCAGTTTTGGTAAGTTTCTTCTATGTAGTTGGTATTTAAGACAGTGAAAACTTGTGCTCAAAGCAAAAGAACCATAAAAAAATCCAATAATTGTTCTCCAAGGAAATCCACAGGGATCAAGACTTGGGCTCATGTGTTCAGGCAACACTGCCACATCTTATACAGCTTCTCCAGAAGAAACTCTGGGACAACTTCAGGGCAGTTCATCCTCCACAGAGCTACCTCTGACAAATAATACAAACCCAACAAACCACACAACACCTGTCGGCATTTCTCCCAGAAGCAAACCTAGTAACCAGGGGTAACCTCCAATTTACAGGTTCCAAGATAGATAGATGTCCTATACAAATATACATTTCTCCAATAGTGGGTCACATATAGAGGTAAGAAAGTACACAGGCTAAATGTTTTTAGTTTTCCAAAGGTATCTTCCTTGTGAATATTCAGTCTGTGTCCATTTGCTCATTTCACTGAAGCACTATATAAATGAGTCTTTTTATAAAATGAAGTTTGATTTCTTTGCGGATCATTTAATTTTATCTTCTTCCATATAAATTTCACCCCTTAACCTGGCTATCTGGACTCATGTAGCTATAGGGAGGCCGAATTCAGCTCAGTCTGGAAGAATGTTTTAATGTTTCAAGTTGTCCACAGTGAAACGGACTCTTATGCAGAAGTAAGCTCAGTGGCATGTGCCCCACCCACCAGAACCCCATGTGTCTGAGAGCCAGAGGTTGCAACTGAGACCCCTCTGCCTCTTTTGGGGCAGTCGTGTGTACCACCCCTCCCCCCCCCCCCACCTTGGGCCTCAGTTCCCACCATGCATTCCCAGATCTTCCCAGCTCTGAGTCTCTGGAGCTATCTCACATTTTTAGGTGTTTCCTTGGTCTTTTGCCTTTTGGACTGAGTGATTCCTACTGGTTTTCTAGATCCACTCTCAAGACACTAATTATTTTTTTTTTTTAAGATTTTATTTTTTCCTTTTTCTCCCCAAAGCCCCCCGGTACATAGTTGTATATTCTTCGTTGTGGGTTCTTCTAGTTGTGGCATGTGGGACGCTGCCTCAGCGTGGTCTGATGAGCAGTGCCATGTCCGTGCCCAGGATTCGAACTAACGAAACACTGGGCCACCTGCAGCGGAGCGCGCGAACTTAACCACTCGGCCACGGGGCCAGCCCCAAGACACTAATTATTTTTAACATTTTAATTCTCTTACTCAATAAATTTCAATTAAACTTATAGAGTAGACAGGCACACTTCTAGGTCTTGGGGTTGTAAAAATGAACAAAACATATCGAGTCCCTCATCTTGTGATGCTTACATTCTAGTGGGATGAGACAGAGCACAAATAGATAAGCAAGTAAACATATATATGAAACATAAGGTGGTAGTCAATACTAATGGAGAAATGTAAAGCAGGGTAAAAAGTCAAAGATGAATGGGCTGGGTATTTTAGACCTAGTGACCAGGGACAGCCTATCTGATTACACTTGAGCAGATGTATGAAGTTGTGAGAAAGGGAGATATGTAGATTTTTGAAAGTGGGCATTCCAGACTGAGCTAACAGCAAGTGCAAAGGTCCTGAGGTGAAATAATGTTTGGGGTGTTTGATGCTCATCAAGGTTACCTTCTCTGCCCCAGCTCTCAGGATTTTGGCCAACTACAGCTCAGATCCAATTGGCTTCTATCTTGAGTGTATCCATTATGGTCATCAATAAGGGGAAGAAATGGAGCCCTGGTGCTGAGAAGGCAAGGCTAGATAACCTCTTGTTATGTGGTATGAAAGGGGAGACTCCAGCACTGAGTGGGTGACTGGGATTCTTGCCATGCACACCTCAGGTTCTATGATTCTATGTAAGCATATATATATACATACCTACATACATATATATGTCTACATCTAGGTAACCTACCAGTACAACTAAGGAAAATGAGACAGAAAGCACATATTTAACCAATAGTGATTAATAATGTTGTCTTCGTGTTTGAGAAAGGCATACATTTCATTAATTCCCAAGCATTTCCATGGAAGTAGAATAATTCAGACAAAGAGGGCTGAGATTTACTCTTAAAGCAGAGCTTCCAGGCATTGACCGAATCCTTCCATTGCCCCACCTCTTGCTATGCTTCTGAATTCTGTGGTTCATGGGTCAGCATTGACTGAAGGTGACATTATGACAAAGACCTGACAAAGTTTTGGGGTCATGAGCATAATGAGTCATATTTTCAGCTTCTTGGTTTAAGTCTTAATTTCCAAAAACAGGAGGTTACGGTGTTATGGAAGAAATGTGCCAACCTAGTATTTTAAAGGTTGACATCTAAATGGTTCTGAGGGCTGTATCAACTACATGTCATTTATGTCATAAATAATGAATAGTAGCTACAACTTCCTTCGTCCTTATTATGTTCTAAACTCTATGTTAAGGCAAGTAATTTACAAAATCTCTGTTGCGGGGAGAGGTACTTTTATCACTTCCATCTCACAGATGAGAAATCTGAGACTTAGAAAGACTAAGGGATTGGCCTGACATCACAATGCCAGGTGAATGGCATCTGACTCCACAGTCCAGGCTGTTAACCCACCACGTGATCCTACCTCCTTGGCAGTGAAGGATAATCAGAGTATTTACGAATCAGAGTTTTACTTATGCTCCCATCACAGAGAAAAATCATCAGTTAATATAAGGAAGAGTTCATGCCTTGATTAAAGTTGGCAGGTAAAATGCATTTATTTTAGAACTCATTCCTTAAGGTTCAAGACAGCAAGAGCGAAACTGAAAAATAAATCTGTGCTAAATATGTTTATAGAAAAACACCCTCCCTAGCTAACATGGGTACCATCTCATCTCAGCGTGATGGTCAGATTATCGCCTAACTTCAAAGTGTTACCAAAATGAGAGAGTATCAGCTCACGGAGGAGGAGAAGATGGAGTTTGGCCAGGAAGTAGACAGGCAGGGAGGGGTGTGAAGATGGGGAGGCAGTCTCTGCAGCAGCTTGTGGGTGACTATTTACATAAAGCATGAGCTTCAATTTGCTAGGGATTCATTGCTCAAGCTAGCGATTGTGCAGTGAGTTCCCTTGTTCACTCTCCCAGATGTGAGGGTTGTTTTGTAGTCACATATAATGGAATCAGCACTGGCTAACAGGCTGGAAACCAACCTGTCATCTCAGTCTCTCCAATCACCAGCTGTGGGACCCTGGACAAGTCATTTAACCTCAATGGACCTCAATTTTCTCATCTGGAAAAATAAGACAAGTGGCATAGACTATCCCTTCCAGAAATTCTGTGAATCAAGGAGAATCTACAGCTGTTGCCATTCACTAAGTTCAAAGTAAGTCCCTTCATTATTTTAGATAGATAAAATCTATCTTCTATCATGCTAGATAGAAGGTGAGCTCCTGAAAAGCACAAGGTATAGTAGGTGGCTCCTAGAAAGAGCTCAGAAAATATTCATCATTGACTGTGTCTACAAAATATAGATGAGCACAGATGGCCAAAGGGCCCTAGGAGATGTCAGCTGAGCTCTATTTTAGGACAGAAAGCAGCATTCATCCTACTCATGCAACAGTAATATTTGCCAAATGCTTACTACTCTCAAGAAATTGCTCTCCTTTGAAATGTTACTAAAAGTAAATGGTAAAATAATACGTAATGTATAATCCCACCTTTTAAAAAAAAGGAAAAAAATAATAACATATGTAAATGTTAATGGAACAAAAATGGAGGAACACACACTAAACAGCTGACAGTGGTTTTCTGGGAAAGAGGTTGGGGCAGAAATATGACGGACTTTTACTTTCTAAATCAGGCACTTCATTATATCTGCATTTTGAATAACATTGTAGTACACATATAATTGGTTTAGTTTTTTGATTGGTAAAATACTCTAATTGTTCCAAACTAGCCTGGCCAGGAATTCTTCGTGTCACATGTTACATGTCAGCCCATGTAAATAACTAAACCCAAATCTCAAACCCAGAGATACTGCCTTGCTTTTAAACTGCAAAGAAAAAAAAAAAAAACCACACAGAGAGATAATGTTCTTTCCAGTTAATACAAGTGTGAATGAAAAGGTCTTACTTGTTTTGTTTTGTTTTTTTTTCAGTTCCTGTGACCCCCGGGAGAGAAGGCTGCGGGCAGATTATTAGAGCATTTGAGTGTGTGGGTTTGCCTGGAAGCGACAGCTAGCAAAGGTTGAAGATGAGAATAATAATAATAAAGCACGCTTGGCTTGTAGAGCTCTGAGCAGAACAGCATTACTCTCAACCAGATTTTATTTCTTGCTAATTTTATCTGATTCCACTTGATTATAGAGTTCATTGAATTTAAAATGTTGGGGCTGGGGGTCACTGCTCCATGCTACCCTTCAGAAACGTCAACAAAAAGAGCACCCCAGAAACCCTTGACTGCCACCCGTGCAAATACATTACCCTTCATCGTGACAGATTTGCTCCAGTAATTACAATCACCTTTTCTTCAGTCTATGTCTGGGAGCATTTCTAGAACACTTAATGCCATACTACCCAAGGAAAAGCCCTTTCTGGTGTAATGGAGGCAATGTAAAATATGTGCTTTCATGTCAAGTAAAAATTTATGACATTCACACAAAGAGGGGTATTTGTTTCCTATGTGTCTGCATCTCTGCTTTCTGTTGTTATTGATGAACGGGAAAAGATAAATGTACCACAGAAGGAGGAAATAACAGCACGGAGGGGAGCTGACTGCTGACTTCGCATCCAGTGAACCCAGACAAGCTGCTGCACCTAAGTCTTTGATGATGGCGGAAGGTGATGGGGTAATCTGTCACCCCAAGCCTTTGAGAATCAGGAGGATGAAGTGAGATGAGCACAGGCTTTGAACTTGGACCCAGCTTTGAATCCAGCTCTAGCTTTGAGAGCCTGTGTGAGCAAACTCACCTTTCTGGCACTTGGTTTGCTTAGCTGTCAAATGGAGATATTAACACCTATTCCAGCATGCTGTAGAAATTAATGAAATAATATACATAAAGCCCCTTCTAGACTTGATAGTAGTACCTTCAATGGTATTTAGTAGATACCCCCTCAAAATTTCCTCCCTTTATCTCTTTTTCTCCTTTCCATTAATGCTTCTTTTCCTTCCTTTCCTATTTTTGTTGGCAGAAATCGCCAAGTTGTTGGGCTTTTTTTAACTTCTGACCTCAAATTTTCAAAAGAGGCCAGCAGTACCATAAGCCAAAATCAGCCAAGTTGATGGGTAGAATAATTTTCTCTTTTTTCCATCTCCTTTCCGTCTTCAAAAACTCAAAAATATCAACAAATATAAACAACCACATAAACTTATAAATGAAGATGATCTCTACATTGTCCTTTAGCCCTGTGATAGATAGATAGATACATAGATAGATATATAGATAGATAGATAGATAGATAGATAGATAGATAGATAGATAGATGGTAGGTAGTGAAGCTTTTATTCAACTTTTATTTTATCCTTTCGGCCTTGCTTTCATACTGTGAATGTAATGTTTACTAATTAGCAGATCAGCCAGGTCATGAAATGTTTATTAACAGCTCATACCTCCATGTTGAATGGTGTTTCCTTTGATATTTTCCATGAGGGCCCATGCCATACGCAGTGTAACTGCATTCTTACACCAGTGTCATAAGGCTAGGAAGTATGCCCCCTCCTACTCTGTGGAAAGAGCAGAGGTGGGACTAGGGTGCAGCAAGTGAGGCATTTGCATGAGGTGCAAAATCTAAAGGGGTGCCAAAAAACTCAGTCATCAAGAAAATAATATTTTAATGCAATATTTTAAAAAAATCAAAATGAACACATAAAATCCATGATGAACAAAACATCAAAATTTTAAATAAAGATAGGAACCAACCCGGCGCTTGCATGCCCCTGCCTCCCTCAGCTCACCCTGATCCCAGCCCTGGTGGGTAGACTCTGCATATGCAATCAGAAACTGCGGTTCTGGTCCCCATTCTCACGCTACTTAGCTACATGGCCTCAGGTGAGTCACCAAAACTCTCAGGTTCTCAGATTCCCTTGGAAGAGAAGGAGTCTGATTTAGGAAATTTCCACTGAAGCTTTGAATTTGAAAAGTCTATGATTTTCTACAACATGAAGCTGCATTATTGTGGCATCAGCAATGACTCAAAAGGACAAGAATCATACACTCAGTCAGTCATTCAATCCAAAATGTTTACTGAGCAATTACTATGCAATAAGCACTAAGTCAGGTACTGAAAATACAAAGCTGAGGACTACGGAAACACACAGAAAGGGAAGCCAATCCCAGTGCTAACAGGTCAGGACAACTTTCCCTAGGAGGTGGCTTTGACCAAAAGGACTAAAGGAGTTAGGCAGAGGAAGGCAAGGATGGGATTCCCAAAAGAGAAGAGCATGGCCAAAGACCTGAAGGTGAAAAAGAAAAATCTCACTTGGGGAACTATAATAAGTTTACTATGGCTAAAACATAAATAGGATGGATGAAATCCAAAAAATGGTCAGTCTTTGATTACAGAGAAATAATAAAAGTATTTGGCAGAGTGTAACACAAAGAGCATTGGATTATGGTCAGACCTGGGTTCTGGCCACTGCCCTCTTGCCAACTAGCTAGATAACGGGGCTTCCATATCCCCTGGAACTCTACTTTAGAACAAACTGCAAACTTTTCTATGAAGAAGGGAGGCTTGTAATTCCCAAAGAATATTGCAAACCTCACAGCAGAGATCTTTAGTTTACATCCCTCAGTACCAAAGAGGTGCTGTAATTAATACATGTCATTACTTCCCTGAAAACAATTTGCTAAACAGCTAAGTAGATGTTGTGTGATGCCCATGAGCCTGAAGAACTCAAGGACAAGCCTAAAGGCAAGTAAACGCTCATCTTCCCCAGACAAGGTGAGGAGGCAAATAGACAAATGTTATGGGCAGACGCAGCCAGGCTACTCCACCCAGGCTTGTGATGGTGGAGCTGGTCCGCTCCTGCCATATTTGTGTGTCCTGATTTAATTCCTGCACTTCAGAAGACAGAATTAGAGCCAGCTATTTATAATCAACCAAAATAAATTTTTTAAATGAACACCAAAGCAACCAATCTCTAGAGTCCTGAGCATAAAGCCAAGGCTTTGTGTTTTAACCTCACTGCTGTCACACATAATACCTACCATTTATTGAGCACCTACTCTGTGCCAAGCTTTACAAGTATTAACTCATGTAATCCTCACAATTCTATATGATGGGTTAAGATGGTTACCTCCATCTTAAGAGCAGGAGTAATCTGAAGCACAGAAAAGTAAACAGCGTGCCCAAAGTTGCACATTTGATAAATGGCAGAGCCAAATCAAATACAGCCTGTTTAACTCCAGATTCTGTGCTTTCGGCCACTGTGCTACACACCCAAGTGTCATTACCCTGCGTTCCCAAGAGACACCCTTAGAGTATGGCCCTCAGAGGCTCCTTAAGTTTCCAGGCCACTTAGGATCTGAATTCTCTGGGCTTTAGGAAGCACCTCTGTCATTTAGTTGTAGGGGAGAATAGTACACCCCATATCTGTTCTTGAATCCCTCTTTCCATGCTCTTGGAAAAAGTCATCCTTCCTCCTCTCCTTTCCCTTCCCACACCTCTTGTTCTCCTTGGACACCAGCTCTGCCACCTGCACCCCCTTGATAAACACTGCATTTTGAGGCTCACTGTACCTTCTCCCTACGGCCCCCCGCTAGACTTTTCCCCCGCTAGACTTCTCCCCCGCTAGACTTCATCAGTGACTGATAGGTATGCCTCGCCTGGATTTTCTTCCCTCCAATTCTCTATGGAAGTCCCTGAAACATGGCTTCTGAGCACGTGGCTGTACTAAAATTGCTTTCTCCATGGTCACTGGTAAACTCCTTTTTGTTGTCTTTTTTTAGTTCCCTACTTTTGATCTTTTCAACCTCTCCACACTTAAAATCATTCTGGTAATTTACACCCTTTGATGAGGGGAGACAGTCAGCAGGATTATTAGAATGGGCTTTGAGACCTGGTTCTTCCACTTACTGGCTTGGTAACTTTGGACAAGCTATTGGACTCTCTGTCTCAGCCTCCTTAGCTGTCAAATGGAGAAGGGATTCGTAGGTGGCATGGGGATTAAAGGAGATTCCACCTGCAGGCGCTCACCCGAGGTCTGATACAGGTAGGATTGCTTCCGTGAAGTCTCACCACCCCTCTTCATGATTTTCTTAGGCTCTTGCTTTCATGCCAGTTCTTTCCCATCTTGTCTGAGTATTCTGTATTACTTGTTTCTCATTAATCCCTAAATTTTGCTAAATGTTGAGATTTAGTCTTTGGCTCTACAGTCTCCTGCTCTCTCCATCCTCTCCCTGAATCAAAGCTATAGTTGGCATTTACTGTGAAACCACTACAAACTGGGATCTGTACTATGTACTTTCCAGGATGTTCCAGTGTCACCCCAAAATCAATTTCCACAAAACAGCATTGAGTCTTTCTTCTCTGAGCTAACCTCCCTCCCCAATCCTCTGCCACCATTCATCCAGCTACCAAAGCTCAGCCCCAACATGCTATCTTTGATAAATCTATCAAATCTATCTTTGACATATTCTCACGTTTTTATCTATTGTGACATCTCCCATTGGGATTTTAAAATTAGAAGTCAGTATGTTTGGGTTTGGTTGAGTAAGGGACCCAATTCCTAGGGCTGCATGGTTGATGACTGGAATACGGGTGGTCCAGCCCTCATTCCAGGATGCCACGATGCTATTAGCTCTTTAAATGAGACCCTGTGGCTTAAAACCCCCTGACCCCAGATTATATTAAAAGTTTGAGCAAACCATATGAAATCAGGAAACTCTGACAAGTAAGGAGGAAGGAAAAGGGATTCACATTTACTGGCAGCCTACTACAAAACAGGAACTATGCTAAGTGCTCTTGCTTCCAAGATGGGCGGATGATACAATTTTTTAAATATAAAAAATGTGATGTCACAACGCTGCTTTCTTACTGGCACTTCATAAGACAGTTCTTCCTAGAGGTAGTCTCCCTGGATCATTTGTCACTGACCCACCAAAGGTTGATCACCTTGGAGAAACCGAAGTCACAACTTAATGTCTACTATTCCAGGGCAGGAATCATCACATCATCACTGGATTTCTCATTTGTTGATTTAATCACTCATTCAACAAATAGTTATTGAGTCCCTACTCTGTACCAACCCTATGATGAATGCTGGAGATGCATCTGTAAATACCTTTCCCTCAAAATACAGGCAAGAGAGTGAATGCTGGGGAAGTAGAGGGTAGTATGGGAGTACACAGGAGTACCTTCTTAGATTAGCAGAGTTTACTTTTCTAACTTGTCTCTCTGATATATCTCCTCCTCTCCACCCCCACTACCACCATCCTCATCATTTCACACCTATATTTCCACAATAAGCTCCCTGCCTCTGGTCTCACCACCTCCAGTCCATCCTCCACACTGCGGTCACAGCCATCTTTCTCCAATGCAAATCTGAACATGTCTCAAACTTTCCCAATGTCCAACTCTTTCTTAGAAGCTCTTTTGCTTGGGATATCTCCATTCACACTCCATCTCTGCTTATCTCTCTCACCTGATGGTTTGCGACTCCATGGAGCTAAGAACCCACATCTCTCGCTGCAGCCACACAGAACTACTTCCAGTTCTCATATAGTTTTTTTCTGCTTGCAAAGCCCTTCTCTTCTTGTCCTTCAAGACTTAGCTCATGTCAGCTTCCCTAAGAAATCTTGATCTTACCCTCCTTTAGGTGGATGCCTTCCCTTTGTGCTTCTATAGCATCCTGGGCATATCTCTAACCAAACACTTGTTCTACAGCATCGGTTGATAATTAGTGTTGCCCAGTTGCCATGCATCCCTGTATCCACACTCCAGCACCATGTGCTCTAGCCACATGGGACGGCTTACAGTTACCCTAACTCATCAGGCACTCTAACACATTTTCTCTGCCAGGAATGTCCTTTTTTATCCTCCCCTACCTTGTAAAGGACTATTCATTTTTCAAAAATATCTCAAAGATCACCTGTTCAAAGCCCCCAGGGGAAGAACAAATCACTTACATGTCTGTACTATGGGCGCTTGATTTACCTGACAGTTTTCACAGTTAATCAGATTGCATCATAGTTAGCTGAATACCTGTTTCCCCCTCCTTGAAAGCTGAGACTATTTTTTTACTTCCTGGTGGGTTTTTTTTTTCCTCCAGCCTCTAGCACATAATAAATGCCGGTGTGTGTTTTCTAAATGTTGAGAAAATTCAGAAAGGAAGATGGAGTGTATAGCGTAAATGTTAGGAGCTCACAGGACAGTAAAGATCTCTCCCACTCTGATGATTTCATGTGTGTTAATCTTGTACTTACAACTAGATCATATGCCCTCTGAGGGCCAAAACTACGTTAGACATTTTTATACGAGCTCCAATGCTGAATACGAGATAGGTGGCCAATAAATACCTGTAAACAGAATCTGAATACAATCAAAACAAATTGAACTTGCAGATGTAGGAAAAGAAAATACACCATAAAGAGAGAAAATAGAGCTCTAGTAAAAAGAAAAAATAATTTTAAGCTTTTCTTGCCAAGTTTTGCAAAGAAAATAAAGAGAATGTTCACCACGAAGTAAAAAGGACATATGCTGACAATTATATTTAAAACCCCTCTATGCCAATTTCAACTTGAAAATATTTCTGGAAAGGCCTTTACCTCACTAGTTGTTTGAAAAAGAAAAAAAAAACTTCAAGATTTCTATCTTACTGAATGCTTTTTAAAAATCATAAAAGCAAAGTTGTTTTAATAATACTATGCCTCTCTTTCCCAATTCCCCTCTTTTTTTTTTTTTTTTTAATTTCTTTCTCAAAAACTTCTTCACCTTTGGCTATGTTGACTTATGAGTCCAGGTCTCTTTCATATGTCAACTTCCTCAATTAACCCCCTGTATATTACGCTTTCTTCCACTTCAAAGAAGTTATAAAATGTTAAAAATAAAAATTACAAAAGGTCCCCAGAGCAGCAGAGACATGACCTCCGCCTGTCCTCTTAAAGTGAAGAGAACACGCTCAGACAACCCATAGTCACAAGTACTGAATCTGAACTTCTAGTGTTCTCTTCTGTCAGCACCAGCTTGGCTTCCAGGTTCCCCACACACTTCTCTTACAAATCCAAGACTCCCGGGGAATAGAAGAGCCAAAAACGTACCTGTCTGCCCAGCCCACCTTTCAGATATAAACAAAATGTCAAGATGGAGAAACTTTCACATATGGCACTTTCCAGACTTAACTAATTTGTGACTTTGCTAAACGTTAGCCCAGGAATAATCGAGCCTTTTAAATTCCAGATGTGACATTCCAGAAATCTCCAAATTAGAGTCCCACCCCGTCAATAAAAGCCACCACCAACCATAGGAGAAGGGGTATATGAATTCAGTGAGGGCTGCAGGGTACCATGCCTCACACTCAACATCTTCCTGCCTTATTTGGCGTCCAGTCACTCTCCTAAATGGCCATCTGATCTGTCCCTCTTCCAGCCCCCTTTGTCCCAGTCCTGTACTCCTCACACGCTGACCCAGTCTCTGCTGTTTCAAAGGGCCATTCGATGTGAGGCTATTCCCAGGTGTCCGCAGGCGCTCTGCACTCTGAGACCCCGCCCCAATGGGGCTGGCATTTTAGGGAATCCTCTTCTTGGGAACTCTTCCCTGAGACCGAAGAGAGATTCAGAACGATGCCTGCCCACCAGCAAGATATCAGGGTGCAGAGAATCTCTCCCACGAAAGAGGTTAAAAGGGAAAACGATATCCCCGCAAAGAAAAATAACCCAGAATCCTCCACGTATTCCACGTGTGTGTGTATGTGTCATAAAACCCCAGGGCAGAAATAAAGCCCCAGCTTCCCCCAGCTGCAGCCGCAGCCACAGCTGCCCCAGCCCAGCTCCCAGTGCTGCCGCCTTGGTGTGCATGAAGACAGCACCTTCCCCGAGAGAGATCCCGGCGCCCAGCGTTCACCCAGGAGGTGATTATAGCAAACCTTTCAGTTACTCTTCATTCATCTCCGCACTGACCCGAGCCTCACCCCGGCGCCTCTGACACTGGCGCTGAATGAGAAAGCCAAAAGGCTGTCCCTCCAATTCTCCAGGTGACACCCCCATGCACACGCTATGATGCGCCTAGGGTGCCGGGTGCAGGGAGGAAAGGATGACAGGTACCTACGCCTGAGGGAAAATCAAAGGCAACGCTTCCAGATAGGGGTGAGAAATCCCAACCCCCGCCCGGGCGGGAGGACTTGGCACCAGCTACCTGCAGGGCGCCCCCGCCCGCACGCCGTCTCCCGTCGCAGCCCGGAATGCAGCCAGGAGGGTAGAACGGGACTGAGGGAGCCTCCACGCCCCCTTTGTCTCCACGTTTCCCAAATGACAGGGGAGGAAAGTTTACGAGCAGGGAGGGTGTAGCTTTCTGCTGGGTCAATCTGCCACCTCGCAGGAGGCGACCCTCCCTGGGATCGCCCTCTCCCCCTGCACAGCCCAGATGCCGCCTTCATCCACACCTTGAAGCCCGCAAGCCGGTTTGGGCCACCTGACCGCCGCGTCCGGCCAAACCTGCTCGCTGCTGCCCGGCGTCCCCGAGCGGCCCGCGGCTGCAGAGCCCTACTCACCTCTCGTGGCGGAGCGTCCCCCGTGCGCCCTACTGGGCCAACCGGCTCCCGGGCACGAGGTGCATTCAGGCAGCGGCCGGAGACACGCTCCCTGGGCTCTGCTGCATTCCGCCTGCGTGGGAGAGCGAGCCGGCGAGCGCGCGGCGCGGGCGTGGACGAGTGTGTGCTTGTGCGAGTGTGTATGTGTGTGCGCGCGAGTGCGTGTGTGCCAGCGTGTGTGAGTGTGTACGCGCGCGCGCGTGGGGTGGGGGTGCGAGGATCACAGGGCCCCCTCGGCGCCCATCCCACGCTCTGCCTCCGCCTCCGCCTCGCGGTCGCGCTGCCGCTCGCACAGGATCCAGGTTTCGGGCTCTCCTGTTTGTTTAATGAAAGGAAGGAGCAAAAGGCTGGCGGGAGGGGGCGGAGGGGCGCTGGAGAGGCGGGGAGGGCGCCGGGCCGCGCATGCTCAGAGAGGGACACCAAGCGCTCACTCCGGAGTGCAGGCAGAGGGAGGAGAGCGAGCCGGGGGGTGAGGCGAGCGAGACTGCGCTCACCGGAGCGGCAGGGGGCTCGGCGGGGTTCGCGGAAGGCAGCTGGGAAACCGAACGGCAAAGGTGCGCCCTGCGCGGGGACTCCCTGGCGCCCGCGGTGCGGGAAGCCGGTGGCGGGATCCCGACCCATCTTGGGAGACCGCATCAGCGGCGAGTCCGCGGAATGCCGGGCTCTCCCCGCCGTGTATTTTTAGCGCTTGCGCTGGGGTTTCTGTGGACCTCTCTCTTGCCTCTGCGCTGTGGGGGTGACCGTGATGCGTCTCCCCAGAGGTCCAGGAGGACCCATGGGCAGCAAGTCGCACCTGAACTAAAGTCAGTTTCCTGGTCTCTGCTTCTTTCTTCCTCTCCCAACTTCCACTCTGTGAAGGGCGGAAAAAGGCAACCGTCCACTCGAGTCCCAAAACAGGTTTGATGTGGCAAGGGCGGGGAGGGGCACAGAGAAACCCTCTTCCAAAGAACAAAACGGGAGTGGAGGGAAGGTGACTCTCTCAGGGCTCCATACTCGGCCTCCTTTGGTGACAGAGTTAGATGGAGGAGACATATCCCCTAGTCAAGAACGCCAAAAGAACAATAGATCCATTGTCCCCCTTGCCTCGAATGCCACAGCAGTTCTTCGTAAGTGGGGATTCTGACTACTTGGTAAAGTGGAAGAACTGTCAACGTGAAGAGAGTCCAGTAAGAGAACTTGAGCCCGGTGTGGCGATGGCTCAGTAACCTGAGGCCAGGGGAGATGCTGGGCGAGAGGCTTTGCGAGTGGAGTGGAAACTCTTCTTTGGTGAGATTATTCTATGAGCAAAATAGGCCAGTGGTCAGGACCCATTCCAGAGCTTCCATTTGCATTCCCCTGCTTGTTTAATCACCCAGTCTTTCTCCGTATTTTCTCTCCTACAGAAGACAAGACATCCCAAGCAGGGAACTCCCGGTAAAGATATTCCTTCCTCCTGTTGATTCACTTATGGTCCCTCCAGAAAAGGACTACCTTTTGGTCACCCCATCTTTGGAGGGATAGAAGACAGCTTACTCTGTGCAAATCTTTTCCAAGCTTTCAGTGAAGACCACCTCTGAGCACTTCTACTATGCAGTGCAAGTGAGCAGATGCATCCTTGCTGAACTCTGACCCCCATCCCATTCATCTTCCGGATAATAATGCCGAGTGACACTGGACAGCAGGACAATTAGATCAAGCCCCAGCACACACCCGGAGGAGAGACAACAGCGTGTCTAAATACCACCAACAAAAGCAAAGTTTAGGAGATAGAAAAAGGAAGGAAGGAAAAAATTAAGAGAACAGGAAAGTTCTTAAACAGCAGGTGCCCTGAGTGTAGCAGCTGGTTTCCTTCTCTCAGTAGCTCCTTGACAGGAGTAGAATTGCAGCATCTCTTTGCTTAAAGGACAGTGAGTCTGAGTCTTTAACCACCAGGTAGGGGAGACTAGGTTCTCCCGAAAAGCAGCAAAGCCTCTTTAGTGAACCACTCACAATATTTGGGGCTCCTACTTCCACATCTGTTTTTCTCAGGCTTCCCCTGGGCACCAGGCTTCTTGGAAGCCATTCAAGACAGATCTGCCTTGTTACCACATACCCCTCAGAACAGTGAATAGCCTTCCCTGGAATCTCAGGGTGTTAGCATTGGCAGGGCCTTGAGGCAGGAGAGCCATTCTCGCTGCCCTGACGCTGAATAATCACAAGGTAAGTGAGGATTCTAAATCCAGAAGTGAGTGGGACCTGGAACAGAGAGGTGGGGCTGGGATAGGTGCTGGTCTCAACTCTGCAGCTCTATCAGTAGAGATGGGGCTGAGGCACTTCCTTCTACCATGGCAAGTCTCCAGGGCTGCCTGGCCAAGAGGTACACTCTCCTTTGTCTGAGCCTGGCCTTGGGTGAGGAGGAAAGGAACACCACTCCCCTGGATGCTCAGGGACACCCTATTCACCATCTCAAAGCTCCAACAAGGTGAAGGATGAAGGAAACTTTATAAATTTGGAATTGCAAATAAAGTGGAATCCCTTTATGGTACTGCTACGAGAGAATGAACTCGCAGTTCTGGAAGAGATTTTTAGTGTTTGGGGAAAGTGGAGGAAGCCCAGGGGACGTTGAATGAGATGATGTACATAAAACATTCAACACAGTGCCTCGCGCTTAGCAGGCTCTCCGTAACTTGTAGCCATTATTCTTTCGGTTATTAACATTTTCATTATTATGATTTTTTTAAAAGGCTGAATGTTCTTTTTTTCCCTAAGCTTAAACAAATAAAACAGATGATAGCCAAATGCCTTCCAGTTTTCCTTCTCCCTTCCTCCATCGACCCCTCCTGCATCACCCCAATCACTGATGTATTCAAATCCATGAAATGAAAAGCATGCTATAAAATACATGGCAGTGTGAATGGTGAATAACCCCAGCCCTCACCCCTCCACACTCAGATCTAGATATCAGTGTGAGTGAGCACCATCTTTCAGTAACACGTCTCAAGTACTTTTTGCCACTCACGTCTCCCGGAGATGAAGGACCCTTCCTGCCTGGCAGTCAGGGTCTCTTGCTGTAATGCCCCACCTGCACTGGCTCACTACAATTTTTTTTGCTTTCCTTCTAGTTTTACCTATATAATGTGTTACTCCTCCTAGGTAACAGAATGCCAGAAGCCAATTAATACGCACACATCTGCAGATGGTTTTGAGAGAAATTAATGGTGAGAAATTCAGGGGCTGCAGGTATTTTCAGTGCTCCTTAAATTCAGATTTCAGACTTAGCATTCACCACCCTACCTCATGGGCAGTCCCTCAACTTTGCACCTCTCTCCACCCACAAACAGGTCTAATGGCCTCACCTCCTCTATCAGCAAAATGACCTAGTCTTGTAGCTGTTCAAAACATAGTGTTAGTACAAAAAAAACTAGAATTAATAAAAACTGGCAATAGATAGTGTTTGAACATAAAACTCTCCAAAGTAGTGGATGCCATAGAGATGTCTTGGTTCTTAGAAAATTATATGAAAGTAATTTCATTAGATTATTTAATGCTGAAATAATATACCAGCTCTGTGGTGATGCAGTGTGTGCATAAGTTCTGCTCTGAATATTTTCTAATAATTATGAAACACACTTACTATTTGACTTGTATTTCACATATAATTTTGGTTGTTTTCAAATACCACCCTAATGAGACAAATAGATTTACAATTTTTTCTTCTTATAGAAATTTCATATATATAGTCATCCTTTCTGGTTCAGTAAAAATGTCAAGTCATGACTGTAAGGGCTAAAGTAGTGATTTATTATTATAGGAATCAAGATGTTTCCTTGAATATCAAAAACTATTACAAAACTATCCCTACAACCCTTTCCGTGGACACTTGTTATCACTCTTAATACACCAAATCCTTTTGTATGTCTGACTTGCCCCTACCAAGGTTGGTTGTGAGCCATTCAAGGGCATAGATTTCTTTCTTTTTTATGCTCCTGGTGCCTCATGAAAGTAAGCAAGTGGTATATGTTCAGTAAATGTTTAAAGAGTAAATGAAATATATAACCAAAAATAAATTTCTACTGGTAACATGCTGACTTTGAAAAAGACTCCCAAGTACCATGACACTTGGCACTCCTCATAGACGATGAAGCCAGTAGACACTATTTTTTAAGGATTTGTGTGTGTGGTTATCCAAAAATGAAAGTTGGATGAGAAGGGCAAAGCAGGTTTCTGCAGATAGTTTTTATGCCCTTGGAAACATATAAATCTAGCCCATTCTAATTTTTCTGGTTCAGAAAGTGAATGCATTTTGGCTCAAAGTGGCATTATTTGAAGGATAGCTTCATGCTGGCCAACCTAGTCCAGCTAGAATAATGTTCTAATTTATTTAACTTTCCCCCTAAGTAGGATGAAATAGTTGAATCCATAGTGGTTAGAACTCTTTTTCTCTTCAAAAGAGATAATCCAAAAAGTGAAAAGGACCACCCCCACATCCCACTCCAAGGATTTCTGTTAGTACTGTCTTGAGTGAAATGGCCCACTGACAAGCTGGTTCTGTTTTCATGGATGGGAATTTGGAGATGGGAAGCTGGTGGGGAGAAGGGGGCAGACCAAACTATAAAAGATCTCAGCTCTGACCACAACCACTCTGAACCAGAGGTAGGAGAATTGGAGGACCTGGTGATTGGTGCCATATTTACCTTTCCTCTTTCATTCATGTACCCAGTAAGAGACTTTCTTGAGAATAGCCTCAGAGAGGGAGAAAAAGAGATCCCAGGATGGAAGCTGCAGTCTTTTATAACCTAGTCTCAGAAGTAACATGCCATCACTTCTGCCACATTCTATCAATCACAGACTAGCCCTGGTACTCTCTTCAGATTAACTTCATTTGAGGGTGTCCTTTGTTTCTTGCTGATCTGGCTGATAGAGATTTCAAGAATCTTTTTCTTATTTATGGACTCATATCACCCACTTTGGAACTAATGCTTGTTGCTATTTCATCTACTCTGATTGCTAGGTTCCCCCATACACCCCATATATGATTTGTACTCTTGGTTACTACCTCATATGGCTGAGCCCCCAGGAGCCATGCACATTTTTTGCTGGAAATCCTACCTAGTTCTCCATGTCGCCACAAGTGGGACCCAGACACCTATCATTGATTCCCCCACTGTTTGGTTCCACCCCTGATGTCATTCTTGTTATCGCCTCTGGGAAAGCTCACCAGAAATTGTTAGAATCATAACTCAACCTCCCTGGGACTTCACATTTTGTAGACATTCCACTGCTAGCAATGCCTGTCTGTTGACCTTGCCCCAATCAGGAGAGGCTGGTCTGCCCAAGTCCATCCATCTCTTTCTTCAGTTTGTCCCATGCTGCCAGTGTGGAACACTTCACTCCCAATATTAGTGTCTTCATTTTTCTCATCTTTAAAATGAGAGGTCTAAGTAAATTACTCAGTCATCACTTATTAGTAATTTAGCCTAGGGGTCAACAAACTTATCTGTAAAGAAACAAATAGTATATATTTTAGGCTTTATGGGTCATGCGGTCTCTGTCATGACTACTCAACTCTGCAGCCACAAACAGTGCATAAAAGAATGAGAATGGCTGTGTTCCAATTTTTTCTTTTTTTTTTACAAAAACAGGTGGTATGTTGGACTTGGCCCACAAGCTATAGTTTGCCAACCCGAAAACTAATCCCTTCATTTTCTGCCTTTCACCTTTGTCACCAGCAGTGTGTTCCTTCCTTCAGAAGGAACCTGAAGAATCCTGCTTTCTGCCCTACCTTTAGGAAAATAATAAAAGCCATGAAATTGGTGCAGGAAATCTTAGTCCATTGTCAGTTTAGGGGCTCCTTGTCAGCGTGGCTTTCATGCTATCTTAAGAATACACTCAGAAAATTATTTTTTCCTTTTCCGCAAAGCAGTTGGCTATGTTTTCCACATGGAACAGTGGCAGCAACAGCAAGTATACTATTTTTAGCCTAAAACTGACTTGTGCAGTCCTAGAAGTTTAATGAGAGGAATATTTTAAAGGGAAACCAAAAAAAATGATAGTGTGGGCACAATATTCTTGCCTGTTAAAATAGGGCAGGTAAATATATTCTAATTATGACTAGCACCTTAAGAAAACTGCCTCTCTAAAGATAAATAAAATCAACCCCGATAAAAAGAATCCATTCTTATGTAGGTTCCAATACAGGAGCAACACCTCTACTGGGTTGAACTCGCACAAATTTGGCTGCTGGCTGAGCATTTTTACACATTCAGCCCAAAGTTAGGAAATTCAGCCTATCTGAAAATTTCACTCCCCCTAAGCAATCTACAGATTCAGTGCAATCCCTATCTGTATTAGTTTGCTGGGGCCACAGACTAGTGGCTTAAAGAACAGATATTTATTTTCTCATAGTTCTAGAGATCAAAGCATTGGCAGGGTTGGTTTCTTTTCAGGTCTTTCTCCTTGGCTTATAGATGGCTATCTTCTCCTGTGTCTTCACATTGTCTTCTCTGTACATGTCTGTGTCAAAATTCCCTCTTCTTATAAGGACAAAAGTCTTATTGGATTAGGGCCCATCCTAATGACCTCATTTTAACTTAATTACCTCATTAAGTTCCTATCTCCAAATACTGTCACATTCTGAGGTCCTGGGGGTTATAATTTCAACATGTGAATTTTTTTGTGATACAATACAGCCCATAACACTTTCAAAATCCCAACGGTGTTTTCTGCAGAAATAGAAAAATCCATATGGAATCTCAAGGGACACCAAATAGCCAAAACACTCTTGAAAAAGAACAAAGTTGGTGGTCTCACACTTCCTGATTTCAAAACCTGCTACAAAGCTACAGTAATCAAAACAATGTGGTATTGGCATAAAGACAGAGACATATAGACCAATGAAGTGGAACAGAGAGCCCAAAAATAAACCCTCGCATATATGGTCAAATGATTTTCACAAGGATACCAAGACTACTCAATGGGGAGGGGCAGTCTTTTCAACAAACAGTATTGGGAAAAATGGATAGCCACATGCAAAAGAATGAAGTTGGACCCTTAGCTTACACTATATATAGAATAAACTAAAAATAAATCAAAGACCTAAACATAAGATCTAAAACTATAAAACCCTTAGAATAAAACATAGAGGAAAAGGTTCATGACGTTGCATTTGGCAGTGATTTCTTAGATATGATACAAAAAGCACAAGCAACAAAAGAAAAAATGGATAAATCGTACTGCAGCAAAATTAAAATCTTCTGTACATCAAAGGACATTATCAACAGAATAAAAATGGAACCCATGGAATGGGAGAAAATATTTACAAGTCACATATCTGATAAGTTAATATTCAGGACATATAAAGAACTCCTACAATTCAACAACAACAAAAATAAAACCAATTCAAAGATGGGCAAAGGATTTGAATAGAAATGTCTCCAAGGAAGATATACAATATCCAGTGTGCCAATATGCACATGTAAAGACCCTCAAAATTACTAATCATTAGGGCAATGCAAATCAAAACCACAATGATAAAGATAATACTGATAAGATGTAATAGATAAAAAAGTATGATTTTCATAGAAAAGAAAAAACATACAAAGAGATACCACTTCACGCCCATTAAAGCGGCTATAATCAAAAAGAAAAAGAAAAACAGAAAATAACAATTTTTGGCAAGGATATGGAGAAATGGGAACCCTTATGCATTACTGGTGGGAATGTAAAATGGTGCAGCCACTATGGAAAACAATAAGGCAATTCCTCAAAAATTTAAAAATAGAATTATCATATGATCCAGCAATTCCACTTCTGGGTATTACCTGGGTATGTCATCCTGGGTGTATACCTGGGTAACGTACCAGATAAGATAGTCATTCATTATTTCTTTCTTTTATTTAATCAATGTTTATTAAATGTTTTGTGCCAATGTAATCAGAGAATGTAAGGTCAAGAATTCCAGATAGTACTCTGAGGAAATTATGCCTAATGTTCTGACTGTGTATTTATGTTATTTTCAATTTACAGATATATTTGCTAAAATAAAATAACAATTCCGTGAAAAGTATAAAGGAAATGCCTTAAGGACTCAGCTAAAAGCAATCTTAAGGTGTTACTGGAATAGTACAGTACTGTTCTATGAAAATTTTATTTTAACCATCTAATTTTAATGTAGATATGAGTTGTGACTTAAAGTCATTTGACTGAGACTTGTTAAGAGCTTGTCTCTTACTCCTTAGATTATCCCATGGCCCTTGTTGTTGTTGTTATTGTCCTTAGGTCAGTTGTGATTCCAAGCTACCCTGCATACAGCACAGTGGAGCCCTGCCCAGTCTTTTTGTGCCATCCTCTCACCTTCTGGTGCTGTACCAGACAATGCTCTGCAGCTATTCATAGGGTTTTCATGGCCAATTTTTTCGGAAGTGGGTAGCCAGGTCCTTCTTCCTAGTCTGTCTTAGTCAGGAAGCTCCGTTGAAACCTGTCCACCATGTGTGACCCTGCTGGTATTTGAAATACAAAAGGCATAGCTTTCAGCAACATACGACCACCACAGTATGACAATGGACAAAAAGCATAGCCCTTATAACTGGTAACTGATACATTAACCCAGCAAAGTGCCTAAACCACTGTTCTGACTAGGAAAACTCTCTCAGGAAAATTATTGAAGTACATACCACACTATAGAAATCTCTTTGTAAAATATCAATCATCATTAACATCACCATCATTATCATGGACAGTCTCCACCAGAATTAGTTACCTTTAGTCTACATAGCTTAGTAAGCCGAAGATTCAATTAGATTAGGTATCTATTATTTTGGTTTGTATGGATATATTTCCTCCAAGAAACCACCATTCTCCAACCACTAATCCATGTGGTTTGTGATGAAAAAACTCTCCAACCTCAAGCCTGGGCATAGAACCCCAACCTAGTTAATCAGAATCTCCCATTGCTGTAGCGACACTGTGTGTCACGGAGATGGCAAATAATCCAAACCAGGAAAATTAGATTAAAATCCAGGACTTTTGCTAATGGGAAAGAAAATGTCTCCTTTTACTGAGATTCTAAGCATTTAAAATACTCTAAGGCTAGGAATGGCAAGAGAGAGGCTTCAACACTATTTTGAAACCCTGGACCTAGCCGTACCTTGAAGTATCATTGGACTTTTCACTCACTCAAGCTATTAATTCATTTTTGCTTAAGACGTTTTGAATTAGGTTTACTTTCCCTGACTGCACTCAAAATCTTTGTGGATACATTACTTTTGGCCTCTCTTTTAGAATAATAATGGCAAAAACAAGGGAAAGCAAGCAAAGGAAGGAAGCAGAGTTTAAAGGATATCTCTGGTCACACTATGACTGATTTCTAGCCCTGAACATTTTAGGCAGTCTTCCACCCATGAGCATACGTCTTATGTGTCCTCTTCCCCTTTTCTGAATTGCCAGATTCAGAGGCTGGCACTCTTCAAGGCTGTCACCCACCGTTAGACAGATGGAGCTGAGGGGGGCAAGGCAGAGGCCAGGCAGACCCTGCCAACTCATTTGGCCTCAGGCCCAGCCCTACTTTATAACCACCACTGCTGTCAATATCCAGCTAAGGCTGGTCTGAGTTCTTACTGTCAGCTTCTCTGAGCTCCTGAAGATGATAGTAGTATTAGAAACTCCTTGTTCTTCTCCAGCCCCAGCCAGTCCATGTGCCAATTACAGCTTTGTGTGATCAGACAGGTGTCCCTTGGCACTAAGACAGGCTGAAGCTGCCTCCCACCCCAGCGGCCCCTGCACCGCAGGGATAGTCAGGGAAAGTGCCTAGAACAGCTGCCACCCCTCTGACTGGCAGGCTGCTGTGACTGGCTTGGTGGGTGTTCCCTCCTTCCCCACAGCTCCCAAAGTTGTTCAGCTCACAAGCATCACTTCCCAGAAGAAGAGAAACTGTCCTTGTTTGTCCTCTTGCTCAGGTCCACCTTTTATTCTCCATCCCAAAGTGACCTAAAAAAATGTAATCTGACCACGTCACTCATTGGTTTAACCCTTCAATGGCTTTTCCCAGACTGATGCTCAAGGTCCTTCATGATCTTGACTAAAACTACCTATCAGTTCCAAATCTTACTATTGACGACCCACCCAAATCTTGTTGCCTCCAACTATTCCAAGTGTGTCGTTTTCTGCCCCTCTTACATGCTGTTCTCACTTTCCCCACCAAGTCTGCTTCTTATTTGTCCTTCAAGTGTCAACTCAGACACCACCTCATCCAGAAAGCCTTCTCTGAATCCTCAATGGAGGAGGAAGGAAGTGAAGTACCCCCTCCTCTGTTCTCTCATAGCACCCTGAATTGACCTCTAGCCTAGCACTTCTCATAGGATACTGTAATTACATTTACATTTGTGACTCACCTTATAACCTGTGAGCAAACTAAAGATAAGAGTTATGTCTTTTACCTCGTATATTATAGGTGCTTAGCTTGTGTTTGTTGAATGAATACATGGCGTATGAATAGCTGTGCTTCCCTGCTAGAATTGGGGCATACAATGTGGAGGTAAATGCCTGGTGCTTAGGGGGTGTCTCATCTCAGGAAAAATGTGGCTGTTTTCCTCTGCTCATCCATTGGAGTGGCTGATTCAAAGTGAACATGGATTGTGCTGTCCTGGATGTAGAAGAACCAGGAGGACTCTCACCACTTTCCCTGTACTTATTACTAGATCTAATAGAAAAGAACTCTTGGCTCTGGAGCATCCAACTGCCACTTCCACTGAATTAAATCACTTTTAGCTCTGTGCCCACTCCCCAAACAGCAGCATATCATAGGTGTGCATGGAGCACCAGGGAACATAGCCCAGCTTTGGCCCATCAGTGGTGCCAGTACCCTCACATGGCTAGTGGCTGCCGTGCCACCTCATGTCTAGGTTAATGAGTGTCAGCAGTATTGAGGGCAGTGGGACTTCAGCAGCGCCTGCAATATTGGCTCAGGGTCTTGGTTCTGCCACAAAGATCAGCATCTGTGCCAATAATGGTAGACATCAGCAGCAGTGTGATGCTGAGGTTCCCTCTTCCAGTGTAATGATTTTCCCTTGCCAGAAGCCAGAATTAAAGAATAGGAAAATGATTGTTTCTATGTGGTAGAAGAGAGGATTCTTTTCATCTATACTTGTGACCTCATTTGATAGACCATAACAAACTGGAAGAAGCCAGAGGAATACTGTTTGTTCATTTGTTTTTACCAGTGAGAATATTTCCTCTAAATTGGTATGGCCTAAGTAATTGTTACAAACTCTAGGCACTGCATTGAAATAGAGCCTCAAATCTTACATTCAAATCTGGGATATCGTCTTTATTTATTTCTCACACTGATATTGGGTAAGGTCCTTTTCAGCCTCAGGGTCGTCATCTGTAAAACATGCACCATAAAGACCCACCTCATTGGATCAATATATGGATTAGTTAAGATCATGTACATCAGTGCTCTGCAAACATGGAGCGTGATCAGCAGCCACTCTGCACAGCATGGTGCTTTATACATAGAAGGTGCTCAGTAAACGTTTGACGAATTGAAATACAAGACAGCTATCTCTATCTCTGAACACAGCACTGAAATGTTGCCAGGATAAATCAATAAATCCTTACTCATTCTCCTCAGTTTGGGGAAAGGATTGACGTTCACCAGATGGTTTGTATCTGGGTGGAAAAAATATACAGGACCGGAGCTTTCATTTCAGTGAAAAAGATGTCCTCAAGGTTCTGAAGCAGCAATCACACTTCCTGGGCATCCTTAGAGCTTCCCACAATCCCACAAAACTCTGCGTTCTGCACCCTGAGAAAGCCGAGGGGTGAAGGAGCCACAGAGAGGGGTTACCTGGATTCTCCCTTGACTATTTAGCAGCATAGGGGTTTGTTGGTTGTGGGTGATGGAAGCAGTCAACACCATCAAGAACTACCAAATATAAGCCACACACAGCTTCTCCTCCCACTATGAATGGAAAAGGGCAATCTTGGCTAGTTAACTCTCAACAGATGCCTTGCTAGCGGTGCCTCAGATGATGGTAGCCATGATTCAAGTAAAGCGGAAATTAGAAAACTCAACAAGCCTGTCAAGTAGGCAATGAGAATCACTGAGGAAGGCTGGAGATGGATGCAGATACAGACTCCTAAGTGGAAGCGTCTGGGGTGGACCAGAGAGTGTGGGCCCTTCTAAAGGAGGCAGCTGATAGTTGTTATGCAGGAACGGGCAAAGTGTTACCAGTTCGTTGTTTTTCAAGAGAAGCTGCAAATCAGGTTTTACATGGAATCTTTGCTTTTTTTAAGTTGAAAAGACCTTTTTTAGAAACACAAACAAAGCAACTCTCTGTTGACCAAGAAATCATGTCTGCGAGCAGGATTCAACACTGGCCAGCCGGCATGCATCTTCTAACATAGAGCTTCTCTGTGCCTCTTCAGATATTTCTCACTTTCACAGAGGTCAGAGGCTACACAAGGGCACATTCTGGAGCACGTGGATGACTGTTATGCTACAGTCCCCAGGAAATCCTGAGGCGTATTAGGACCCATAAGAAAGGAGCAGTGATATCATAGAGTAAAATTCCTTGTGATACAGGAGTAGTGAGGTGAGTGAGGGTATGAACACCATGCAGCTCAAAGAGCACAGAAGCACGTGTGCATATGTGCACACACACACGCACACACACACACTGCAGGCTAGATCTGGATGGCATTACATAGATAGAAACATATGCAGCGAACTCAATAGAGGAGTACTGTAGATGAATGGAAAGAGCATTGTGTAACATAACTGCAATTCACCTAGCTTGGTTTCCTCATCTGTAAAATGGTGTTGAAAACAATGGCTTCTTTGTAAGACAGTTTAGAAGATTCAATGAGATATGTTTGGCACCTAGCATAATGTGTAGCAAATAGTAATTCCATTATTATTATTACTATTGAAGTTAAGCCTCATGCAAGCATAAGCTTTCCCTTTAACACGCATTTCATAGCACCTAACAGACTCAGAATGTTGGATCCTCACAAATATCATCTATGATGGTTTTTGGCCATGGTTTTGCACCTTGCTAGTGAGGAAAGGGTGATTGGGATTAGGCTGAGAAGGCTGGTTTGGAAAATTCAGTAGCATGCTGCCTCCCACGGCTTCTCTCATTATAATTCTTCACGGGGCTGGGGGTGAGGAGCAGCAGAGCAGCTCCTCAGTAGCTGCGCTCTTTGCTGGTAATGAAGTGCTTTCCGTAGTGGGAAATTCAGCCAAAAATGAGGCTATCACCATTTTTTATTATAGTTGACATATTTCACTTTCACCACCGCCTGAGCAAAATCTTTGTAAAAGTGGAGAAACAAACACTTAATGGCATTTGCCAAAGGAGTCTGATGTGTATCTGAAGTCTGGGCCGGTTGAATAGGTGGAGGCTGTGTGGGAGCACTTTTGAATTTGTCAGCCTGTCTGCCTGTCAATTTCCATGGGCATTTACTCATACTCCCTGTCAGTCTTCAAGGCTGCTCTACTTGAATGACTGGTGTAGAGATGAGCTATCATTAAATGGGAAACACATGTAAATGTCTGCAAATAAAAGTTAAAACGACAGACAATTTTTTGCTGGCTACAAGCCATGTGTATTCATCAAGAGGAACAAACTAGCCCAAAAGGCAACATTTGATGAGGTGCTCATTTCTTACTGCCTATCTTCAGACACTTGGATGATTGTGCTAAGAACTATAGGAGTTGTCAATGAGAAGACAGGGTTATTATTTGGGGAGAAATAATAGATTTCTTCCCACCTATGTTTTGATAAATATTGAAATTTATGCGTTCCATTCTAGGAACTCCAAGTTCTAATTTAACATATTAATGGAAGGCTTCTTTTCAAGAATAAGTGAAAGCCTATTGCTATGGGTTTAATTATGTCCCTCAAAAATTCATATGTAGAAGTCCTAACCCCTAGTACCTCAGAATGTGACTTTATTTGGAAATATGGTCATGTTGGAGTAGAGTTGGTTTCTACTCCAATATGACCGACATCCTTACACAAAGGGGAAATTTGGACACGCAGGGAGAAGACCGTGTGTAGATTGGGGTTATGCTGCCACAAGCCAAGGAACTACCGGAAGCTAGGAGAGAGGTCTGGAACAGATCCTCCCCTTGAGAATCCGGGGGGAGTATGGCCTTCTGACACCTTGGTTTCAGGCTCTGGCCTCAGAACTGTGAGACAATAAATTTCTGTTGTTCTAACCAATTCACTTTGTGGTGTTTTGTTATGGCAGTCCTAGCAAACTAATGTACCTATAAACCAATAAACTGGATTTTGGTCAATGGAATATAATGGGGAATCTAGATAAATTAATTACTTGAATCTTACTGTAAATTTTCTCCCATAATGCCACAATTTGCATTATATTGTGACACATTTATATATGATGCATTCGTGTTGAGGCACCTTTCAATGAAGGGCAGTTATTGTAAAAAATAATGTCAATAAAATGCAAATAGAAAAAAGACACCAATATCATAGAAGATAGCAGGAAGGACATATATTAGCTACAAGGATTAATAAAATTTCTGGAACTCAGTCTTGAACTTTTCTCAATGCTTCCTGATTGCCTGAGCAGAAAGCAAAATATGGAAAGAACACACCAGAGAAAAGAGAGGAAGCTGACCAGTTCATCAGAGATACAAAGCTTTGGTTGATATTTTATTATTTTGTAATTTATTACTGTTACTTCTACTATAACGATTAAATGAGCACTAAAATAAAGGGCCAAACACAGTAGTTTCTACTTAGCGTGGGTAATATGGCTCGTGACATCCTTTAGTAAAGAAATCCCAATGTGTGTTATGTATACCCCGTGATTACCTTTGGCTCACTTAGCTATTTCTCAGTAATCTTTAAAATCCACGGCCTGCTTTGTTGGGTGTGTAAATTGTGTGTTCAGTTTCAACAATATTGTCTCGTTCTGAGATTCTATTAAGTACATATTAGATATTCTATATAATCTTCCCTTTTACTTAACTTTCTCATGCTTTCTACTCTTTTGTCTTTTGATAGTGAATTGTAGGAGAATTTCTCAGCACTTTCAGTTCTGCAATTCACTCTAGCTAAATCCATTCTTCTAGTCAGTCCATAGATTTTACTTTTCAGATTCTGACCATGTTACTGATTTTTAAGATCTTTAACTGGGTTCCTTTCCCAATTACCTGTTCTTGTAAGTATCTCTATGAAAATATTAATTATACATATTTAAAAGTATTTTCTCCATTGTTCTTTTTTCTTTGGTATTAGTTCTTCTTTTGGTTGAATTTACTGCCTATTTTTCATGGTTTTTTACTGTTTTTTCTCAAACATATAGTGATTCTTGGTTGTCTGCTTTCTACTTGACTGATCATCTTTATTCATTCATCTATGGATACTCCTGATGTATAGTGCCTGCCTCTCATGATAATGTTGAGTGGGAAGGATATACTTAGGATGCAGGGTGTCGATAGCATTTCTTCTGGGTTTCCCTACCTACTAGGGTAATGCTCTGTCTCTCTGTAGACCAACTATCCGTATTTCCTACTTGGGCCTGTAAGTAAAAATATCTGCCTCCCTTGCTCAACATAAGTTGGTGGTGGGACAGGAACCAACCTGCTGGGTAGCTCCAAATGCTGTTCCTTGGTCGCCCAGGCCTCCTCCAATTCCTTTTGCCCATTGTTTCTAAGCTTGCAGCACCCCCAGAAGTGTAAGAATCTTCTTTCTCTTGTGTGTTTTGAACTACAGTTTTCTCCATCAATTCAGATCTATATTTTCTTATTATTTAATTATCTCTAGTCTCCTGTCACAGTCTTGTACAACTCTTTTGTGGACATATATTTTCATTTCTCTTGAGTAGATACCTAGGAATGAAGTTGCTGAATCCTAGGATATACATATGTTTAACTTCATTAGAAATTGCCAAACAATCCTCCAAAATTGTAACTTTTTACATTCTTACTAGCAAATATTCCAGTTGCTCCATATTGTCACCAACATTTAAAGTTGTTGGTCCCTTGAATGTAAGACCTGAAACCATGAAACTTCTAGAAGAAAACATAAGCAGTACACTCTTTGACATCAGTCTTAGCAGCACATTTTCAAGTACCATGTCTGACAGGGCAAGGGAAACAATAGAAAAAATAAACAAATGGGGCTACATCAAACTAAAAAAGCTTCTGAACAGCAAAGGAAACCATCAACAAAATGAAAAGACAACCTAACAATTGGGAGAAGATATCTGCAAAAGGGTATATATATATATACCATATATCTGATAAAGGGTTAATATCCAAAATATATGAAGAACTCATACATCTCAACAACAAAAAAACCGACAACTCAATTAAAAAAGAGGCAAAAGATCTGAACAGAGATTTCTCCAAAGAAGATATATGGATGGCCAACAGGCATATGAGAAGATGCTCAACATCATTAGCTATCAGGGAAATGCAAATCAAAACTACGATGAGATATCACCTCACTTTGGTCAGAATGGCTATAATTAACAAGACAGGAAACAACAAATGTTGGAGAGGATGTGGCGAGAAGGGAACCCTCGTACACCGCTGGTGGGAGGGCAAACTGGCGCAGCCACTATGGAAAGCAGTATGGCATATCCCCCGAAAATTAGGAATAGATCTACCATATGATCCAGCTATCCCACTGCTGGGTATTTATCCAAAGAATATGAAAACCTGAAATGTGTAAAGATATATGCACCCCTATGTTCATTGCAGCATTATCCACAATAGCCAAGACTTGAAAGCAACCTAGGTGTCCATCAAGGGAGGAATGGATAAAAAAGATGTGGTATATATACACAACGGAATACTACTCAGCCATAAAAAGAGATGAAATCTTGCCATTTGTGACAACATGCGTGGCCCTTGAGGCTATTATGCTAAGCGAAATAAGTCAGAAGGAGAACGTCAAATACTGTATGATCTCACTCATAATCACAAGATAAAAACAACAATAAAAACATAGAGACAGAATTTGGTTTGATGGCTACCAGAGGGGAAGAGGGGAGGGAAGAGGGCAAAAGGGGTGATAAGGCACTTGTGTATGGTGATGGATTTTAATTAATCTTTGGGTGGTGAACATGATGTAATCTACACAGAAATTGAGATATAATGATGTACACCCTAAATTTGTATAATGTTATAAACCAATGTTTCCACAATGAAAAACAATAATAATAATGATAAATAAAGTTGTCAGTCTTTCTTATTTTAGCCATTCTACTGGATATGAATGATATCTTATTGTAATTTTAATTTGCATTTCCCTGGGGACCAATGATATTGAGGGCCTTTTTGTTTCATATGATTACTGGCTATTCATATACCTTCTTCTGTGAAGTACCTGCTTAAGGCTTTTGCACATTTTTTCATTGGGTTGTTCATCTAATTATTGTTGACATATAGGAGCTCTTTACATATACTAGATACAACCCTTTCTTAGACACATATGCTGTACTGTCTTCAAAATTAGTGGTCTGTATATTTATTTACTTAACAGTGTCTTTCGTGAGCAGAAATTTTTCATTAGGCAAAATCAAATTTATCAATTTTTTTCTTTTATATCAGTGCTTTTGTGTTTTTCCAGAATATTTTGCCTATCCCAAGATTATACAGATAGTCTCTTGTGCTTTCTTTTAGATTCTTTAGGAGTTTGGGTTTTATGTTTAGGTCCATTATCCACTGAAAATTAATTTTTGATATGATGTGAGAAAGGGATTGAGACTCTTTCTTTCATATGGTTATCCAAATATCCCGGCAGCATTGTTAAAAGAATTTTCTATCTTCATTGAGTAGACTTGGAACCTTGGTCAAAAATCAATGAACTATTTATGTGGAAGGTAATTTTTAGACTCTAACTTTCCTTACACTATCATATTGTGTTAATCACCCTACATTTACATTGTCTTAAAGTCAAGTAGTATAAATTCTCCAGTTTTTCACTGCTGTTATATAGAAATATGCTCTTCTCGTACTGGCGTTGTTATTCTGCAACCTTGTTAAATTGGTCGGTTCTAGTTAGTTGTTCCTCTACAAACGGTGGTTTTATATCTTCTTTTTAAATGTTTATGCCATTCATTTCTTTGAATTGCCTTATTACATTGGCTAGGCCCTCTGGCACAATGCTGAATTAATGTGATTAGAGCAGTCGTCTTTTTCTTGTTTCAAATTTTAGAAGAAGGAAGGGTTTAATGTTTCACAATTAAGTACAATGTTTTCTGTAGATGTTCAAAGATGGTGTTTATCCGTTTGAGAATTTCTTCTATTCCTAGTTTGCTAAGAATTTTATCATGAAGTGTATTGCATTTTTTAAAAATACTTTTTCTACTCTACCTACTGAGATAATTTTAAGGCTCCTTTTTATCTTTACCTCTTTTATTTATCTTTTATTCTTTTAATGTGGTATGTTACATTGGTTGAATTTTTAATTTTAAGCCAACTTTGTATTAGTGGAATAAGCACCATTTTGTCATGGTATATTATCTTTTTAAGAATATTTCTGCGGGCTGGCCCCGTGGCCAAGTGGTTAAGTTCGCACATTCCGCCGCAGTGGCCCAGGGTTTCACTGGTTTGGATCCTGGGTGTGGACATGGCACCGCTCATCAGGCCTTGCTGAGGCGGTGTCCCACATGCCACAACTAGAAGGACCCACAACTAAGAATATACAACTATGTACCTGAGGGCTTTGGGGAGAAAAAGAAAAAAAATAAAATCTTTAAAAAAAAGAATATTTCTGTGGCCAGCCCGGTGGCCAAGTGGTTAAGTTTGCGTGCTACCCTTTGGCGGCCCAGGTTTCACCAGTTTGGATCCTAGGCAGGGACACAGCACTGTTCATCAGGCCAGGCTGAGGTGGCGCCCCACACAGCACAACCAGAGGCACTCACAACTAGAATATAGAACTATGTCCTGGGGGACTTTGGGGAAAAGAAGAAGGAAAAAAAAAAGAAGATTGACAACAGTTGTTAGCTCAGGTGCCAATCTAAAAAGAAAAAATGAATACTTCTGGATTGAATTTGCTAGGGTGTTTTTAGGATTTTTTAATCTATATTCATGGTAAATATTAATTTGGCAAACTCAATCATCTAAATAAGAATGTTTCGGAAAAGTCATTCCCTATTATTTTTCTTTTTTTGTCCTTTTTTTGTAACTTTTTTCTTATTCTTGTAACTTATAGCAAGATAATTTTATCACTTTTTTTATTTTTCAGCATGTCCCTTAGGTTTTCATTTTTTTCTGATTTTTAGAATTTACTGAATGCTTACCAAGGGCCAAGCGTTGTGCTAAATACTTTACGTTATTATTGCACTATCCCATTTAATTCTTCAAACAATTCTGTTTGGTAGATCCGATCAACCTCACAATTTTACAAACGAGGAAAATGATGCTTAGAAGCATTAAATATATTACCCAAGTCATAAGCACTAGAGGTTGGATTTAAACCAATATTTTTATATTTCAGAAACATATAATCACCACACTAGTTTGCCTCCCAGTGTCATCCAAGGATTTAGGAAAAGTATCTATTGAATATATTTACTCCCAACTAAGACTGAACAACAGTTGTCTTCATTTCCTAGGGCTGCCATAACAAATTACCACAAATTTGGTCAATTAAAACAATAGAACTTTATTCTCTCCTAGTTCTGGAGGCCAGAAGTCCAAAATCAAAATGTCAACAGGGCTGCGCTCCCTCTGGAGTCTCTAGGGTAGACTATATTCCCTGCGTCTTCCAGTGTCTGGTGGCTGTCGGCATTCCTTAGCTTTGGGAGCATCTTTCTCTGCTCCACCTTCATATCACCTTCTCTTTGTGTATGTGTCTTTGAGGGTCTGTCTCAAATCTCCCTCTGCCTCTCTTTTATGGGAAGACATGTGATTGCATTTGGGGCCCACCCAGGTAACCCAGGATAAACTCCTGCCTGTCAATCATATCTTTTGCTACATAAGGAAATATTCAATCTTTTCCCCAATAAAGTAATATTCACAGATTCTGGTGATTAGGAAGCGAGTTTATTTTGGAAGGAGGGGGCATTTTTTCAGCCAACTGCACCAAAGCAATCATAACTGAAAATGGCCTGATTTCAGATCACGCATACTTATTTTTGAGTTAGAAACGATTGACTCATTGGATTATCCAGACTGGCTCTTATGCTCAGTTCTGCAAATGCTCAGTCTGTGAAATCAGCATCATATCACTTAATTCTTGCCTACTTCATGGGCATCTGGAGAAATAAAATGAGGTATGACATAAAGGACTTTCTGAACAGTATCATGGAAAGAACACAGGGACTAATTCTACATTCTTGGTTCTGGAATCAGACAATAGGATCTATCTTGAGCCTTGCCACTTAACTTAGTGACCTTGGTCTTTTCAGTTATAAAGGGAAGGGAAGACACCTACTTTACAAGTTTGCTGTCATAATTAAATGAGATAATGCATGTAAAAATGACTGGCATGCTGCCTGGCTCATAGTAAGATTCATCCTCCTCTTCCTTCTCTGCTAAAAAAGGTCCTGTACACACTTTGTTTTACTACAAGATGTTATGTAAATTAGCTTAGATCAGCAGTTTTCATTTCAAGCAAGAAGGACAAATATAGATAATAACTATTTAAATAATTAATAGGCTGGTGCAAACCATTCACGGATGCTATGCATGGGAAATAAGGATTCTCTGCCGTGACCTACTTCGTGTCCTTGGTCAATACATTTTCCCTTCTTTGTTCCAAGAAGATTAACAATATTGTGCAAAAAAGGCCTAGTCAGGGCCTGGAAAAGTGTAGCCTGGTAAATCGTAGTTATTACTACTAAAATTATCATTACTTGCATTCTAGAAGATACTACTGGCAGTATTACTATTCATATGTAAGAGCAAATGAGATTATGCTTCAAAGGACTAATAAGTAACCTAAGGTTCATTCCATGGTAGTTTGATTTCCTTTTACATCTCTGCCTAAATGGCTCCATTCATTAGTTTACAGACTGGTAAAATCAAGCTTAGGGATTTAATTCCTAGGTGACCTTTTACCCATGACCTCTTACATGATCACAGACTGAAGCCCTGATGTCAGGAATAGGTTTTATAAATGGAGTCTTTCACCAAAAGGAGGGCCTACTAAGGGGCTGTTCTTAGTATTTAAAATAATCTCCTACTCTATTCCCACCGTTTCATTGGTGGTGTTTCCCACAGATTCATTCTCTGTATTCCTCTTTTTGGGAGGAGGGAGAAGTTTCCCTGGGGAATCTTGCACAGTCCCATGCATTCAGCTAAGTCCCATGACCTTCAGATATATAGCTCCAACTCCAGGCCAGCCTTTTATCCTCTCCCTCTCCCCTGCTTCAGGCCAGTACTCATAGCCCTCTAGCCTTTAGATTACTCAGGCAAGAAACCACACCGGCCCCTCTGAGTGTCTCTCTGAAGACTCTGTTACCAGATTGAAGGGGCAGCCACTACTTCTTTTCCTGGACCTCTAGGTTCAGAGCAGGGAGAGGCCAGAGAAGCAGCCGGGGAGCTCTCACTTGACTGCTGACACAAACCCTCTCTCGGACCTGGCAAATGTTTAAAAATGACTCCAGCTCTGGTGGTGCTTTTCTTCTGATCCATTGATGACTTCCCGCTGGATCTTCCTGACCACAATTCTCCTGACCTGACAGGGCTCTCCTTCAGCTGGCCATCACAGATATCCTTCAGTTTCTGTACCCTGTGGTTCACCCTCAGCTTAGATCCTCTTGTACTCTAGTAGACACCCTTTTGGGCAGCATGTCTTTTTAAATAACCCCAGGTCAACATTTTGTGATGGAACCTATTCCTCAGGATCTCTGTTCCTTCTGGCCTTCTATTGGAGGGAAATGCATTGCTCTCCAGATGCAGCCTCTACTCTGCTTCCATGAGCAGCTTCAGATAGCATCTCTCTCTTTGGCATTTGTGGACATGGTTCAGGTGTCTGCCAGTCCACAGTGTCTGCCAAATGAAGGAAAGAATTTTCTCCTTCATTAGACCCGAGGTGGCAGAAACACACTTCTTCTATGCTCCCCACCCTCCTTGGGTGGGTTAGGCATCAGAGTATAGTCGCATGCAAAGAAATTTTCACAAAATCCTCTCCAGTCTCCAATAGACTTACCCTCTTATAATCTGAATATATGTGAGTTGTTTAACTAGTTCTATAAAACCACTCAGTTTGAAACATACTATCTACTGTCCTTGTGGCTTGGTCAAAAGCTAGACAGGATGTGTTCTATGTTAACATCCTATTTTTTTACTTGAAGGAGTTTTACAAGATAACCTTTATGTTTCTCCCTCTTGTCCTTCATGTCGCCATCTTGTGCCTCCAAAGGTAAAATCCTGCCACAATGCCCCTTTCTGAATTTATATATAATGAGATTTGTTTAGCTTTAGATCATGCAGATAGATTTCTTTTTCCATAAGAAGCAATATTCATTTGTGAATTTTATAAGTGGCAATCTCAGTTGTGTTCTAATCAAACAAACAGCAGGGATAAAAATAATGGGGGCTGGATAAATAAATGAGTTAATTATGGACTTGCTCATTTTAAAGAAACATTAAATCATGAAGGATTATGAATAGCTGGGTAATTGTTCCTGATCTTAATTCCTAGAATATAGAATTTAAAGAACTGATATCTCATTAGTTTCCATAATTCAGTTGCAAAGGAAGGCAGTAGTGCCGGCCTCAGCCTCCTTCTCCGTCTCTGCATTCCTCCTTCTCCTGATTCACAGGGCTCTTGTCACCCTACTTGCATTGTCAGCCCCACTCTCAGATAGGGGGAGTGTATTAGTTTGCTATTGTTGCTGTAACAAATTGCCGCAAATTTACCTGCTTAAAACAACACGAATTTGTTTTCTTACAAATCTGGAGGTTGGAAGTGCGAAATGGGTCTCACTGTATAAAATCAAGGCTTTCTTTCTGGAGGTTCTAAGAAAGAGCCCGTTTTCCTGTGTCTTCCAACCTCTAGAGGCTGCCTGCATTCCTTGTCTTGTGGTCCCCTCTGTCTTCAAATCCACAATGGCCAATCAAGTCTTTCTCACATCACAGGATTCAATTTCTGCTTCTTTAATCATGTCTCTTCTGACTCCGACTGACTCTTCTGCCTCCCTCTTCCACTTTGAAAGACGCTTGTGATTACGTTAGACACTCAAAACATTATATCAGGTAATTCAAGATACTCTCCTTATCTTCAGGTCAGCTGATCAGCAAACTGAATTCCATCTGCAACCTTAATTCCTTTGCCATGTAACAAAACATATTGACAGGTTCTGGGGATTAGAACTAGGACATCTTTGGGTGGGATATTATTCTGCCTACCACACAAGGAGTAATTCCAAACTGCAGCAGAAGTTACCTGAATCCCTCCTTGTCTTCCCCTTCTACTCAGGAAGCAGGTGTCTATCATTCCGGCTGCTTGTTTTGACCCTGGCATCAGGCCAATATCTACTCAAAAATCTCAGGTTCTAATGAAGAACAGGATTCCAGGCCTCTGTTGTTAATATAATTTTATTGGTGCACACAGTCATGCCCATTTGTTTACACATCGCTTACATCTGCTTTCATGCTACAACAGCAGAGTTGAGTAGCTACAACAGAGACTGTATGCCCTGCGAAGTCTAAAATATTTATCCTCTGGCCCTGAAAAAGTCATTTGCTGGACCCTGAAAAAATAGAGGGCTGCTCTCTTTCTCTCTCTGACTTGTTCTAACTCCTAGACTGTGGTCTGTCGTGGTCCCTACTGAAAGCCAAGTGTTTGGGCCAGGCTTCCCCTCTTTGGTGGACCCTGAACTTCATTTTTCATACCACCAGCCCTGTTAATCTGCCATAAACTCTAATCAACTTCTCGACCTCTAAGCTGACACTTTCGAAATCAGCACCTTTCTTGCAGAGTGGAGCAGTGCCAAATGCAGAGTTTGCTTCTTTTCCAGATCTTATTTCCTGTACATCCTTTCTATTTTGGTAGCTCTCTAATACCTTTGAACAAGTATTGTTTATATTTTGTCTAGCTTTTCTGGTTGTTCTCAGCAAGAGGATAGATCTGGGCAATCTGGTCCACCATTACCAGAAGCATATTTTTAGTGCTGTTATTGCGTTTTTGTTGCCTCCAAATCCTTGTTATATTATCCATATTTTTTTATATCTTGTTCTTTTTTCTTTTGTGTTTTGCTTATGATTTCTTTATAGCTTATAGCTTCCTTATCACTTTCTTTATAGTACTCTATCTCTTAGGGACTATGCTTTCTTGCTTTCTAATGAAGAAGTCAGGTTTTATGAAATATTCTTCTGAATCCTATGGTTTAATATTTTCTCAGACGAACTTATCCTTAGCCCTTCAGAATAACATTTCTTCCCCCTTGTTTTGTACTAATTTACTACAGCCTTCATTTATATAGTCTTGTTTCTATCTCCTTATCTATCTTCCAACCAGGTGAAGTCTATCCCGACTTGATAATAAATTGGTTGCTCTTAGCCCTGATTCTCAGATAAACAACAAATCTGCTTATCAGATTTTTCCTCAGCTAGAAGGCACATTGGTACCTAATTTGCATTCCAAGTCACATTTTCCAATAGTTTCTTCATCTTCTGGTACATCTTTGCTCTATTCCTAGGAAATATCCTATCCCCACTGCTTCATTCTTTCTGATTCTGAACTGAAAGTTTTTTAAAATTCCTTTTAGAGCATTTACTACAATCAAAGTTCTTCCATCTCTCATTTATTACATTTATCCACTTACTTTTTCCAAATAAGTGTACAAAAGTGAAGTACAGTATTTTAGCCATCTCATGAAGAAACACCTACAATCGGGGGACAACTGACATGCTTTCTGATTCACTGGTATAGTCACTGGTTCTCTAGTTCAGGAGACAGATAGAAGGAAAATAACAAAGTTCCTTCTTAACTTTCAGATTCAGTCTCTTTCAAGAGGTGAAGGCTGTATAGGTTCGTCCTCAACGCTGCTTCTGCCTTACTGGAAATTTCTCTCACATTCTTGTATTGTATTCTCCATCAATCTTAGATTTTCGTGTTGCCTTGAAACTCATTGTTTATATTTATGTTCCTATTTGGGGACTCTATTTAGGAACTGTGTCTTAAAGGTCAGCGTCTGCTACCAGTAACAGTTCTGCAGAATTGAATCCTGCAGTTATCCAGGGGCTGGGTCATTTCTTGATTCCATGCAGTTAAATGCTTTTCATTTTCTTCTTAGGCTTTCCAGATTCAAAGGGATGACATGGTTTATGAAATGAGTCATAAAAATGCAAATTGATATCAATGTAAGTACTTTGCATAAATTAAACTTTTCCTTAAAAGTTACTAATTTGTGATTTGGCATCCAGGCATTTGGTACAGTCAAGGATTTCTTCTTTTTTTTACAAGAAGTATTAGTGAGTTACAAAAAAGCCACACTGGGCATTTTCTACTTTGTGCAATTGCATTTTAATCTTTTGGTGCCTAATAGATAAACTAGGTTGTATAGTGGAAAGAGTCAGAACACCTGGGTTTGAATCCTTTCTTGTTGGATTCAACGATGTGACCTTGAGCAATGCACTTATCTCTGAACCTCTCTTTCCCCTTCCATAAAATGGGAATGATGAGAATGATACAACCTTACCTACTTCACTTGTTCATTGACAAAATGAATTGATATAAGATGTGGAAGAACTCTGTAATTCCTTAAGCCCCATTTAAGTTACACTCATTTTTTAAATTATTTCCGAATGAAAACTGAGGACTACTCTTTGCCAACGTTAAATTTGAGTGAAAAATATTCATTTTTCCAACTATCTAGTTAATCTCTAGTTATTCATTCACTCTGGAATTGGCATAGAAAATCTATAATACTTATTTTACATATGATGACAAGAGTGTTCTAGGGTAAACAGAACAGCCTATGAGTGATGAAGCTAGTTTAAACTTCAAACATAAACGCATCCTCCCTTCTCCTAGTGACAGGTCAGACATGTCAACTACTAGCACATTTCTCAGCTTCAAGTGCCTAGATCCATTCCCTGCATCCTTAAGCAACTTGGAAGAAACTCAGGCCAAGACATTAAGGTTAAAAACCAAAACCAAAACCAAACACACACACACACACACACAAACACTAAGAGCTGAAACCATAAGAAATCAACTTAAGATTTTCACTTTCAATTGTAGTCAAAGGATTTCATACTAGGCATCATGGTATGTTAGATATTTTTTACCCCCCACAAGAGAATTGGAAACATGCTTCCTTGCTGCCAATGAAAAAGACTCAACCCTGAGAATACAGTTCCTAGTTAAAGCAGCAGAAAAAGCAGACTGCAGTGGAGAATTAGCTCACTAGAATTAAGGATTTTTCTGTATATTGCTCAGAAGGAAATATCACTGACCCAGGAGCAAGAGCTGGATAATTTGCATACAGAGAAAAAGGGGGCGGATCCTCCTGAGAGAGCTGTTCTTGCAGTGATAGCATCAAAACTGAAGGGCATAGCCACTGATTTCTTCTAACGACATTGTGAAATTCACAGTAAATGGATTATTATTTTTAAATATGAATTCATTTATCATATGCTTTTTGAAAATGTAGTGTAACCCCATTCTGTCAAAAAATGTGAGAAATTGTCTTTAATTAGAAAAAGACTTGTAAATCTTTACTCAGATTTTACTAGCATTCACAGTTAGAGACTCGTTTAGCTGAAGTGTTACAGTTATGAAAATTAGCAATAAAAACTTCTGATTCCTATATTTCCTCTTAAATTTCATCAGGTACCCATGGAATATTCATTTGAGCCTACAAATAATATGACTATTGTTGCAAAATCCTTATTGTTATCCATTCTTACTTTTAATGTTGTTTGTTATTGAGTGACTTTCCTGAACATCAAAGAATACATGATAAAGATTTAAAATAAATAGAAAGTACAGAAAAATACAAATAAAAAAGTATTCATAATCTTAGTGTCCAGAAATAATCATTGTTTAATTAATATTATTAATTTTTCTATGCACACATCCACATATATATATATACAATGTTTTGCAAAATTTGATCATATTTTGTATTCAGTTTTATTTAATGGCTCTATCCTTTTTACTTAAAATTACGTGAACATTATCCATGTAATTAAGTGTTCTTCAAAACAACATTTAATTTATAAGATGTCATCATATAAATACAGTATTTAACCAATTCTCTATTGTTGTACATTATAGTTGTTGTCAAGCTTTTCTGGTTATAAATAATGACATGGCTAGCATCCATATACCTAAATCTTTGTCAGCATCTTTGATTCATTTAGTCTATTAAATTTCCTAGAACTGTAATTATTAGAGCAAAAGGCATGAACTCTTTTAAAAACCTGGACTCATACGTCCAAGTTATTTTGCAAAAGGATCATACTAATTTTCATTCCTACAACAGGATATTAGAGTACTTTTTAAGTTATATCTGCCACTGCATTTAGCTCAAGGCTTTAAAAAATATTTGTTTATTAATTTTAAAATTTATTAATTAAAATTTATTTTAATTAATTTATTTATTTAAAATTTATTTAGTATTTAAAATTTATTAATTTTAAAAATATTTGTTTATTAATTGAAATGGCATGTCATTTGAATATGTATTCCTGAACCATTAAGAATGATGAGATTTTTCTGGATGTGTACTATCTTTCAGAATGTCTGTTCATCTTCCTGCTCATTTTGCCCATGGTTTATTATTGTCTTTTTCTTATTCGTTTCTTGGGTTTCACAGATGGAAGGATCTTAAATATATATCTGTATTGTTTTCTAAAAATCTTTCCCCAATTTATCAAGGATCTTTTATTTTTGTTTACTTTAAAACAATAACTATTACACAGTTACTATTTTCTATTTCTGTTTTTGCACAAATTATATTCTTTACTATCTCAATATCAGTTTAATACTTATCTATAAAAACATCAAGTTGTTTTGGGTTTTAAGTACTTAAATCTATACTTCATGAAGTTAAAATCAAAGTATTTTTGATACCTTTTGTTGAATAATTTGTTCATCATTTTTAAAAAATAGTTATCATATAATACATTACATTTTTACACATAGTAAGATTTCTTTCAGGACTAACTCTACTGTTCCACTGATGAGCTGGATGTTTCTTCCACAAACCCCATGATATTGTAATTTCCATAATTTGTAATACACTGTAATAATGGGTAGAGTAACTTCTTCTCTTTTTATCCGTATTTTTTATCTTGATTTTTGAGTTATTGTTCAAGTTGAAAACAAATGTTCCTATTCTAACTTTTGGGACTATTTTATGAGCAGTGAATTCTGTGTGTTATCAAGTGCATTTTTGGATTGCATAAAATTATAATGTATATTGTCTCAAATCTATTTATTCTAACTGAACCTATTTATCCAAATTATCATATAAATAGATTGCCTAATACTGAATCATCCTTGAAATTATCACACAAATCCTACTTGACTATAGACAGACTTCAAATATACTGTTGAATTCAACTTTCTAGTCTTTTATTAAGAATTTTTTGCCCGTGCCATCATAAGGAAAATTAATCTATAATTTTTCATTGTTGCAATCTGTCTTGTTTTGGTAGTATTGTTATGGATTAAATAACAGTTAAACAGTCTATAAATACTTTTTTGTAAATTGAGGTATTAGGCCGGCCCAGTGGCGCAGTGGTTAAGTGCGCACATGCTGCTTTGGCGGCCCTGGGTTTGCCAGTTCAGATCCTGGGTGAGGACATGGCACCACTTGGCAAGCCATGCTGTGGTAGGCATCCCATGTATAAAGTAGAGGAAGACGGGCACAGATGTTAGCTCAGGGCTGGTCTTCCTCAGTAAAAAGAGGAGGATTGGCAGTAGTTAGCTCAGGGCTAATCTTCCTCAAAATAAATAAATTGAGGAATAATTGACATATAATAACATCATATTAGTTTCAGGTATACAACATAATGATTTGATAGAAATATTTTTTAGAAGTAATTATCATGTAACTTTTAGAATTTTTTCCATAATTATACAAGTTTCTCTTCAATTTCTCTTTCTTTCCTTAAGCAATTAACTTAATATGTGGTCTCGTTTTCTTAAATATCTATAAATGTTATTTGTGTTTATCATTAGATTTCCATATTTTATTATAAATGTTGAGGGTAGAAAGAATGGGGGTAAAAATGGAGAGTAAATGGATAATGTAGTTGATCACTGGTTGAATTAGTAGCTGCAAGGAGAAGGCTGTGCTAAAGAAGCTTAAACCAAAAAGGAGAAATGTTTGAATGAAAAGGCATTGAGACATTGGCAAGTCGGCCTCCTTTTTTTTTTTTTTTTTTTTTTTGATTGTTGTCCTTCCTGGGCAACTTGACTTGCTGGCTGGTATAATAGCTATTATGGCATTGCCCTTGAATCCCAGAATTGTGTGAAGCAGAGAGAATAATTGAAAGTAGATTCCTGAGTCCTGAAGGAGCTTTGATCTAACAAGGGAAACTAATCCTAAGAAGCCTCATTCTTAGTGTCTCCAGGGATAGGTAATACATGAAATGTCTACCTCTTAATCAAGAAGGGGCCAAGAGCACTTGATAAGGTAGATCTGTGATGAAAAGGTTGGACCTTGCCACACTCATCCTCATTCCCTCACCAACCCCAAGACACTGAACCCAGTTTCAAGATGTTGAGCTTCAGAAAGTTGTTTTTCTTCTTTGTAACTGTAATCTCTCCCCAGGTTCCAGGGAAATCGTCTCCTCTTTAGGGGATATAGGACTATTTGAAACTTTGCTTTAAATAAGTTGCTGGTCCTTTTCATCTTTGGTCATGTTTTGGGAATTAAGGTCCTGACCTAGCATCTGATTCCCCGCAATGAATCTGTGATAAACTCTGGAAGGTAATGCTACTCCTTTCTGGGGCAGTTATTTTTCTACCACGAACACAAAGAAACAGAGGAACAGAAGAATGAAGTAGGCAGTGGTGGGGGCTGGAGAGCAGAGAGATTGAGAGAGAGAGAGAATTTCCAGTTAGATCAAGTTCCTTTTGAAGACCAGCTATACTTTTCTGCCTTTAAATTCCATGAGAAAAACATACAGTTTTTTTAAACAATTACCATTTAACATAAATTAGCTCTGAAAAGTCTCTGCTAGTTATAATCTAAACAACATTGACTAAAACACTATCCAGACATAATTTAATCTCCTAAATACCTATTGTACCCCAGCTAGGATTCATTTTCCTTTGCTGACATTCAGTCGCTGAATATCCTAGTTTCCCCTAAGAACACTTCAGACTCCAACATTACTTCTCTAACTTTCTTTGCTGAAACAAACAAGCAGAAAACACCAATAAACAGCTTCTTATTACATTTATACAACGTTCAAAATTACAGGTGTTTTTTAAGAGGCAACGTGGTCTTATTAAGATATTGCATGTTGAATTAACGTACAACTGAAATTTCACAAGATTGTAACCTATCATTAACTCAATAAAAAAAAATTAGAATGCACTGCAAATCAAAGAAAAATCAAACCCCTTATCATGGTCCAGAGGAGCTCTGTGGCCGGCATCTGCCTTCTTCTCCAATCTTCTTCCAGTACCTTCTACCACGTTCAGCAGACTCTAGTGCCCTTGGCCTGTGGTTGTTTCTCCCATATGCCAGGATTCCTGCCTAAGGCCATTTCTTCTGCTGTTCCCTGTGGCTGGCTACTTCCCACCACTCATGTCTCCAAAGGCAGCCTCGCCCATCCCAGACGGGCTCAAGAGCACGTTTCTGTTCTATATTCCTTATACCACTTATTTATGTTGGAAATGGTCATTCAATGACTGATGTACTTGTTAATTTCTGTCTCCTGTTATCACAATAAAAGCTCCATCAACAACAACAAAAAAAAGATATTGCATGTTGAAGTGTGAATGCTCACATCAGGGATATTTCTCTTAGAGTTACAGCTTTGATTTCTAATTGTTGAATTTTATGCAGGAGGAAAGGCTAATAACGACATTGTGATTCCTCTTAAATTTAACTCATCCCAACAGATATGGGAAATTACTGTCTTTGCAACCATATTTGGGTTCAACCCTAAAAGTAGTTGAACTTCCCTGTATTTTAATTTCCTCAACCACCAAAATCAAGACAAATATCTACCTTTCAAAGTTGCAGGGACAAGCAAGGTAGCATTTGTAAAGCAGAGAGCAAAGTTTATGGCATTCAATGACTAGTTATCTTAATTAACTTATTTGGGAAAGTGCCAAATTTGCCTTACATTAGAAGTCATCTGCTCTGCCTTCTATTAAGGAGAGCACTCAAGGCATCAGGGAATTTCTTGGCTACGGGTGGTCTCATGACAAATACTTGGCACAAGTGTCAACAATCTTAGCTTCTGAGTCCATAGCAGACATTCCTAATTGATCGCAGCACTCTTTCTCATTGACCAGATACGTAGTCTCAGAGTTTTCAACACAATAGTCCAGGTGGTCCCTCCTAACTAATCACAGCTGGCATCAAGATTAAATCATTTTGCCATTGATAGTCTAGGACAAAACTCAGCAAACTTTTTCTGCAAAAAGCCAGAGTAAACATTTTTTATTTTGTGTGTCATATGGTCTCTGTTGCAGCTACTCAACTCTGCATTCATAGTAAGAAAGCAACTACAGACAATAAGATAATGGACAAATGGGAGTGGTTGTGTTCCAATAAAACCACATTTATAGTAATAGGTAGTGGGCTACATTTGGCCCACGGCCCAAAATTTGCCAACACCGGATCTAGAGTCTCTCCAAAATCAAGGGGAGTCACTACCATGGCAAATGCTGCTGAAATCATTTCAGGAGAGTTGGTAAAAGAGGTATTTTGGCAACTCAGCAAGATGAGGGATGAAAAAATGGGCCTGAGACCCAAGGACTTCCTTTTCTCAATTGTACCTAAAATCCTGCTGAGTCCAGTTTTCTTTTAATTCTCAGAGATTGCAGAGGTAAGTGTGCCCCATTTCTCTTGGACCTCAGCTGATTCAGTGGGTCTGCTCCAAGTGTTGGTGTTGATATAAAATCACCAGCTGATGCCTCCTACCCAGGCCATTTATGGTTATGTTACATTACAGCACTGGTCTTTAGCCTTGAGTTTGAGGTTCCTTCCCACTTACATTCTTAATCCAAAAGATCGTTGGAGATCTCCAGTGTTGCCTCTCTACAACCATGCAATAAATTGAGTTATAGATAAGCATTACCAGAACCTTTGGTTCTCTCTTGGAGAGCTGTCACATTGAGTCCAGTGTTATATTTTCTTCAACAGGGAAATACAGATGGTTGAATGTATAACATTGGGCAAGTCATTTTACCTTCCTGAGCCACAGTTTCTCCATCCATAAAATAGAGATAATAAACCTTCCCTAACTCTTTCATTGAGTTGTATAAGACTCAATGGATACCTTTTTCACTTAGGCTCATATGTGTCACAAAAACCACATCATCCATTAAAATCCTTTTCAATCTAGTTTTAACACTGCCATTCACCTCCACCCACATCACCATAATTACTCACATCCTGTGACAAACATCAGGGTTAATATTGGAGGAATAAGTCTGCTAATGCAATCTTCACTCCCAAATCAGAGATGTTTGTCCAGATGAGCGTTCTACTGTCTTCATTCATCAGCCTCTTGTGACAGAGAGCATGTAAAGGTCTCCAGATGGATCCTGGCTTTCATTTCCTTTTGGCACCAAGACCCTTCCAAGTATCCAGCATCAGCAAATCATACAAATATAAAGTCACAAATTCTACATGTCTATGCCAAGGAAGGTGATGATAAATTGTTCTACTACATAAAGGACTGAAGCAGTGACTATTGCTGGGAAGAATTAGGTAAGATTATTTACCGTAATAGCTTTGACTTGGGCTGGAAGAGCCCCTTCAAATTCCAACTGAAGTTCCCTTCAAAAGAAATGAATAACTAACAGTATTATTATAAAATCAAAGCTGCTGTTCTCCTTACGAAGTCTCTAACTTGCGTGGGAATAGTATATTTGATTTCCTGGGGAAATTCAGATTCGGCAACATTTCCAGAAAACTTTGAAAACATTGATTTCAAAACATCAGAAAATCTACATTTTCTTCATACATACATTTACTGAATGATTGTAAGTACTACCTTTTTGGTGTCAAAAGGGATCCATGGCAATAGCTTTTTCCAAGGTCACTTAGTTCCTTTACTCCTTGGTTTCCCCACCCTACAAACCCTACTTTGGCCTTTGTAAAGTAGGATTTAGAAATATCTGCTTTCCTTCCTCATGAGGCTCTAAGAAGGAACCAATGGAACAATACTTATGAAGGTACTTTGGAGCTGAAAGATCCACACAGCCAAGTCCGGGAAACTTTCTAAATGATCTCCTACAAGTTAAATAGGAAGGACGGTCTCCTTGAGAGCAGCATTTGTCTCAAAATGATTTCTGCAATGGAAAATCAAATAATTCATCTTTTATTTCCTTTGCTCTTCCTCCCACTTATGAGTTGACTGCCTCTTATTAAACATAGTTTCTGCTGTTCAATAGTTTTCCTACTATTTACTCATACACTAACAAGGTGACCAACTTTACTGTGAAAAACAGGACATAAATCATTCTTGCAAAGTACAAAATGTTTACTCTTCACCGGGGGTGGTAGTTATCATTTGTACAGTCAAAAACTGGCAGTATGTTTGGCTATTTTCTCAACTAGGGAAAAATAAAGCTATTTCTGTTCAGGTGCTTAGGTACAGGTACTGGGGACCTTTCCTTGCACAACACTCCCAGTGGTAAATAGAAGATCCCATTCTTTTGTTCAGGGGATGCTGTAAGTGTCCTGTGCTGTTGAAGTAGAGGATATTAGCCCCCAAGATACTTTAGATGGGCCAAGTGAAGTGTCAAGGCAAAGAGAGCATCACTCCTGCTGGAGGATCAAAGCCCATGATTGTAAGGAACCCTCACAGACATAATGAGGGAGCTAACACAGCACCTCAGCAGTAACTACCTCTCAAACTGTGATGGACAGTCTGCTGGCGATGCTCATGTCCCACAGCTTCATGGTTCTGGGCTTGGAAAGAGCTCACTCTGGCAGAGATCTGGTGTCCTGGCAGATTGACCCCTCTCTTACATGAGGACTCTCCAAGCGTGGAGCCCACTGGTCTCCTTTCCAGTCTCTCTCCTCTCTTCACTTCTGAGTCAGGAACTCCCCAATGCCTGCCTTCCCTTCATCCCCAACTTTAAGGGTTGGGGTCTTCTGACTAGTCGTCTATCCTCTTTGTAGTTTCTATCATGTATGGATTAACTTAACGCACTGCTCCTCCTCGGGGCTTTCTCTTCGGATTTCTGAAATACTTTTTTCATCTCAAATAGCTTGGGTCTTGCACATCAAAAGCTTTGCTTTCACAGCTGTTTTTCTGAATTGGGCTGCGGTAGTCAAATTTGGAAGACAAAAATTTAATGGCTTCTCCTGTAATAATCCAACCATTCTCAAGGTAATGATTGTCTCTAGCTGAACTGAGGAAAGGTGATCTGTAGGAATGTAAGTGCACTGGCATGTTCCAATATATTGTCTCCTTACCTCAGTCAGGGCTCTCTGGAGTCTTTTCTAACAGGCAGGAGGCCCAAACTGAAGCGATATTCTTCTGATTTTCATCTCTTCTGCTCCAGGACTTGCCCACAGACTGAGCAGCTGCTTCTCATTCATAAGGGGACCAGGAGAGAGCCAGGACACTCAGTAACATGGAGCCATTCTTCTATTACACAATGTGTCACAATAAGCAATAAATTTCTGTGAGATACTGTTTCAAGAGTTTTTCTGAAATAATGTCAAAGTGCTTATAGGAAGTCGTAATAAAACATAGACCATATATATATTTCTTATTGAATTAATGAGACAGCATAATTCCAAAGTAGGCCTCAAATAAAAAACTATAGAAATAACAACAACCCCACACACCCCAAAAAATGCTTCTCAGAGTGTTACTTGAGTATAAGAAGATTTGGTAAACTCTCCAGAATAATAACAATACTTTCCCTTTTTTAAACATGTACTCTGCACCCATACTTCACAGACGATAACTCATTTAATTCACCCACGACTCTAAGGTAAATATCCTCCCATTTTACCTGCAAGGAAATTGAGACTCAGAAAGATTAAATGACTTGCCCAACCTCATACAGCTGGTAAATGTGGGAGTTAGAATTCAACCCAAGTTTATCTGACTCAAAAACATAACTCAAAAAAGAATCAACTCCAGAGCTTGTTAGCAATACGGATAGATGCCCACCCACCTCCAGTGACTGCCGTTGACTAAGTCCTGGGGTGCCGGTTCAGTCCCCATTCAGGTTCTAGACTACCTCAGTTTAGGATTCTGAGCACTGCTCTTGGTGGTTTTGTGATCCTGGGACATTTACTTATCTTCTCTGTGCCTCAGTTTACTCATTTTTAAAACAGAGAAGGAGAGAACTACAATAGGGTCTTCCTTTAAGGTCATCCTGAGGACTAATTGGGTCTGCATATGTCAGCTACTTAGGATGATGTCTTGACATGGTAAACACAGTTATTATTATTATTGATCTGATGCACTATTGAGCAGGTCCTCTATTACATAATGAGTCACATCAAGCAGGATATTTGTGCGAGACACCATTTCAGATCTGAGGATGACTATGTTTGTCTCTTCTTCTGACTTCAGAAGAATCCATGGGGACAAACATCTGATCACACATAAAAATTTCAGGACATTCTCACCTTTTTACACTTCAAATCTAATATAAAAAACAATATGAACTAGCCCATAAGACACCTGAAGAATATGTTTTCAGCTGTGCTATCATGTAAAATAACCTCTTATAAAACAATCACTTTTATTAAAGAAAAAGCAATAATTTTATTGTCATAGTAAAGATATTGACCGTGGGTGATGGGGAGCAGAAAACCAGAACATGGGGATGAGAGTAGTAATAAGACTATGACGGGTTTTTTGTGGATTTTTTTGAGGAAGATTAGCCCTGAGCTAACGTCTGCCACCAATCCTCCTCTTTTTGCTGAGGAAAACTGGCCCTGAGCCAACATCTGTGCCCATCTTCCTCTACTTCATATGTAGGACGCCTACCACAGCATGGCTTGCCAAGTGGTGCCTCGTCCACACCCAGATCTGAACTGGCGAACCCTGGGCCACTGAAGCAGAACGTACGCACTTAACTGCTGCGCCACCAGGCCGGCCCCATATGATGGGGTTTTTGTTTGTTTGTTTTTTTAAGATTGGCACCTGAGCTAACAACTGTTGCCAATCTTCTTTTTTTTTTTTTTTTTGCCTGCTTTTTTCTCCCCAAATCCCCCCAGTACAGAGTTGCATATTTTTAGTTGTGTGTCCTTCTAGTTGTGGCATGAGGGACACCACCACAGCGTGGCCTGACAAGCGGTGCCATGTCCACACCCGGGATCCAAACCAGCAAAACCCTGGGCCACTGAAGAGGAGGACGGGAACTTAACCGCTCGGCCACAGGGCTGGCCCCTGATGGTGTTTTTTTTTTTAAGACTTTATTCTTTAGAGCAGTGTTAGGTTCACAGCAAAATTGAGAAGAAGGTACAGAGATTTCCCATATACTACCTCCCTCCACACTTGCATACCTTCCCCGTTATCAATATCCCCAACCAGAATGGTACATTTGTTACAACTGATGAAGCTACATTGACACATCATAATCACCCGAAGTCCATTATTTACTTTAGGGTTCATTCTTGCTGTTGTACATTCTGCGGGCTTGAACAAATGTATAATGACATGTATCCATCATTATAAGATTATACAGAGTGTTTCTACTGCCATAGAAGTTCTCAGCGCTCTGAGTCTTCATCCCTCCCTAACCCTTAACCCCTGGAAACCAGTTATCTTTTTACTGTCTCCATAATGTTGCCTTTTCCAGAATGTCACATAGTTAGAATCGTACAATATGTAGCCTTTACAGATTGGATTCTTTCATTTATTAATATACATTTAAGTTTTCTCCATGTCTTTTCATGTCATGATAGTTCATTTCTTTTTTTTTTTTTTGAGGAAGATTAGCCCTGAGCTTACTGCCAATCCTCCTTTTTCCTGAGGAAGACTGGCCCTGAGATAACATCCATGCCTATCTTCCTCTACTTTATACACAGGATGGCTACCACAGCATGGCTTTTGCCAAGCGGTGCCACCTCCGCACCTGGGATCTGACCGGCAAACCCCGGTCCACTGAGAAGTGGATCGTGTGAACTTAAGCTCTGCGCCACTGGGCTGGCCCCAGTTCATTTCTTTTTAGCACTGAATAATATTCCATTGTCTGCATGTACCAGTTTATTTATCCATTCACCTACTGAAGGACATCTTTGTTGCTTCCAAGTTTTGGCAATTATGAATAAAGTTGCTATAAACATTCATATGCAGGTTTTTGTGTGGACATAAATTTTCAACTCCTTTGACTAAACACCAAAGACATAATCGCTGGATAGTTTGATAAGAGCATGTTTAGTTTTGTAGGAAACCACCAAACTGTCTTCCAAAGTGGCTGTACCATTTTTCATTCCCACCAGCAAGGAATGAGAGCTTCTGTTGCTCCATATTCTAATAGATATGTAGATTTTCTATTCTACATATCTATTTATGTATATTTCTGCATATGTATATTTCTACATATATACATATGTAAATATGTATATTTCTACATATCTATTTTTATAGCGCTTCTGTTGCTCCACATCTTCACCAGCATTTGATATTGTTAGTGTTCCAGATTTTGGCCATTCTAGTAGATATATAGTGGTATCTCATTGTTTCAACTTGCATTATCCCAATGACACATAATGTGGAGCATCTTCTCATATGCTTATTTGCCATCTGTATATCTTCTTTGGTAAAGTGTCTTTTCAGGTGTTCGGCCTAGTTTTTAGTTGGGTTGTTTCTTTTTCTTATTCTGGAGTTTTAAGAATTATTTGTATATTTTGGATAATAATCCTTTATCAGATGCATTTTTGCAAATATTTTCTCCCAGTCTGTGGCCTGTCTTCTCATTCTTTTGAATTGTCTTTCACAGAGAAGATGTTTTTAATTTTAAAAAAGTCTAGCTTATCAATTATTTCTTTCATGAATCATGCCTTTGGTGTTATATCTAAAAAGTCATTGCCATATCCAAGGTCATCTAGATTTTCTCCTGTGTTATCTTCTAGGGCTTTTATAGTTTTGCATTGTACATTTAGGTCTATGATTCATTTTGAGTTAATTTTTGTGAAGGGTGTAAGGTCTGTGATTAGATTCTTTTTTTTTTTTTTTGCATGTGGATGTCCAGTTGTTCCAGCACCATTTGTTGAAAAGACTATCTTTGCTCCCTTCTATTGCCTTGCTCCTCTGTCAAAGATCAGTTGGCTATATTTATGCAGGTCTATTTCAGGGCTCTCTATTCTGTCCCATTGATCTATTTATGTAGAACAACTACTTTCACTTGACTGTGAGATATAAAGTAATATTTCAAATATAATGATCATAATTTATTAAATTTTGTCTCATACATATTTAAGACCGACCAGTGAAATTTTTTCAAATTATAAAATTAGAATTCATGCTGCTACTAATATGGGAAAACATTAGTACAGTTCAGCCAGGTAAGAGTAGTCTCTTGCACAAAGCAACCTCTTCCAATTGTGCTTAATACATATATTTTGTTCACAAAGCTCTACCCCTGTTATCAAACTACTTCTTCATTCTATGTAGGCAGAAGCACGTGTGCCTTTAATTTCCAGATAATCTCCTCATTCACTATCCATATACAGAACAGTGATGTACAAATCAACAGTGATTTATGAAAAATTTATGTGAAAAATAGAATCTCTCTTAATTAGGTTTGTTTGGAGTTCCTTTGAAGGTTAGAAGATCATTTCAGATGCACTGAATAAAAAAAAATAAAACCTGGAAAAATATTCATTTATTTATTCATTCATCAAGTCCTCATTGAATGCCCCCAGCATCTCCACCTCAGCAGATGCTCAAGCGCCAGGTGAGTCTCAAAATTAACATAGGTTCTTATCCAGTAAATACATTCCTTTTCATATTCTAAGTCCTTCTCACAATTACAATTGTTACTACATTTTGCCATTAAACTCTACTTAGTTTTTAAGCCACATTAATTTAATGTATTTTATAAAAGAATATGACACATTTCTTAATTAACTTGAATTATAGCCAACATTAAACACTATCAAAACACTCAACTACTTGCTTTTTTAATTCACATGTAGAATATTTACAGCTTATTTGAACTATACTTTTATCTGTTCAATCCTTGTTATCAAATGCATTCTTAAATTCAAAACCTAGAATTAATATTTCTATTCCAAACATTTTAAACTAAATCATTTATGTTTTTATTGGAAACCAAATCCACTCAATCACTAATTATGTTTGTGTTTAGTTTTAAGCATTCGATTATATTTGTGCCCTATTTCAAGCATTCAGCTCTTTCAGTGAGAATTTTATGGCTAAAAAATGTACACGGGCTCTTTCAATGTCTCCATTTTCTGCCTCCATGCTACCATTAGGCATCTTTAGGGTAGGATTCTGATCAAGGAAAGAAGCGTGGAGATAAAAGAAATATCGATATTAAAATAAGGATTGTGATGCAAAATATTGTGTTTATGAATTGTTTCCAGCTAACACTGGAAATAATATAGTCCTCTATATGCTGACAGTCTTAGAGCTTATCAAAGAACACGGATGCTAGCTGGAATCCTCCACATTTGGAGAAGGTTTCCTTTAGAAAGTACACTCTGCTTTTAAATTTTTCTTAAATGTACCGATATGCAATTTTATACATTATGTCCTAAAACTGCAGGTAACATAAATTTTTCATACTGTAAAATTGCAGAAGTCTAAAGCATGTGAGACACATGTCAGTTTATATCCTAACAAAAATTAGTGAATTATTCTTATGATATAAACTGCTAAGGAAATTATTAGAATTTTATGATGTAGTGTTTGAAACTTGAACCGAAAAAAAGAGAATTAGACCTAGCCACTGAGATATCATAAATTCTATGACAATATATATGGTGTATATTACAGACCAAATGTTTGGGTCACCCCAAAATTCATATCTTGGACCCCTAACCCCAATGTAGGTAGGGCCTTTGGGAAGTAATCAGGTTTAGATGAGATCATGAGCAAAGAACCCCCATGATGGGGTTAGTGCCCTTATAAGAAGAAGAAGAAGAGAACTCAGAGTTTCCTCTCTCCACGTGAGGATCCAGCAAGAAGGTGGCCATCTGCAAGCCAGGAAGAGGGTTCTCACCAGGTACTAAATCTGCCGACACCTTGATCTTAGTCCTCCCAGGCTCCAGAAATGTGAGAAATAAATGTCTATTGTTTAAGCCACCTAGTCTGTGATATTTAGTTATAGTAACCTGAGCTGACCAAGACAGTGTGAAATTAAGAAATCAGTTTTCATCCATTTATTACTGTTGTAAACGTTTATTGGGTGCCTATCAGTATGCAGAGTGTTGAGCATCTCAAACGCAAAAAGGAAATATTTCTTGACATCAAGATGCTCACCATCCAGTCATGAAGGCATATGTGTCAATAATTATTATTCTGTTTGGGAGGTTTTATTATAGAGGTCTGTACAAATTACTCTGGGTGCAAGGAAAATGGGGGAGCAAATGGCTTGGAACAGCCACAGCAGCGTTCACAGGAGAGATGATATTTCATATGTGAGTTTGAAGAATGAGAAAGAATTCTCTAAGCGGAGAACTGAGAAGAGTCATTTCAGAAACAGGGAAAATCAACTGAAAATTCAAGGCCTGACGGAGCAGAGTGAGCTTGGATAATGGCAGGTGGTTCTGTGAGGCTGGCATGGAGGGCGTGGTGGTTGGGAAACGGAAGCACTGGAGTCCAGCAAGGCACCATAGGGGGTGACTGCAGGGTTTGGAATTGTAAATCATGCTGAGTAGGTTATATTTCATCCTGAGGGCAACCAGAGGGCACTGAAGGGTATTAACCAGGAAAGTCACAGATGTGCTTTACATATATTACCGTGATTAGCCGCTCTTCTTGAATGAGAACACTTGGTCGTCCAGTACCATGCAGAGTGTTTCCTCCGTGGGCACTCAATAGATGGTGTCAGTTATCCACATGAACGTGGCCTTGGGTTGAACTCTGCTAATATAACATATAATTGTCCTGATATATCTTTGTGTGTGTGACACTTGTCTCTCACTTATAAATTAATGTATTAATTTGAAATTATTCAGTGTATACTTACTATGAGCGATCCACTATAATAGATGCTGGGGATGCAGAGAAAACAAAACAAAATCCCTGACAAATTGTCTAGTATTGCTCCATTTATTCACTCATTCAATGGTCCTTATAAAAATATCTGGGTGCCTGATATGTGCTAGTTACTGTTTCAGGAGGCACACTGATAAGTAAACAGGCAATATAACTACTTGTGGTACATGCTATGATAGCCAGCCCTGGTGGGCTAGTGGTTAAGATTCGGCGCTCTCACCCCTGCAGCCCAGGTTCGTTTCCCAATCAAGGAACCTCACCAAGTGTCTGTCAGTTGTGATATTGTGGTGGCTGCATGTTGCTGTGATGCTGAAAGCTATGCCCACGGGTACCAGCAGGGTCACCCAGGTTTTAGCGGAGCTGACAGACTAGGAAGAAGGACCTGGCCACCCACTGAAAAAAACTGACCATGAAAACCATATGAATAACAGCCAAGCATTGTCTGATACAGCACTGGAAAGTGAAAGGATGGCACAAAAAGTCTGGACAGGGTTCAGCTATGCTGCACACAGGGTCGGTAGGAGTTGGGATCAACAGCACTATTCTCCTATGTAGGGTAAAATGCAGAGCGAAATAAGAGCACATTGGGTCAATTCCGAGTGGCAGTTTTTGAGGTATTTTCTAGTGGGACTGGTGCCTGAAATAAGGCAGAAGGATGGATAGAATCAGGAGAAGAAGGGGAATGGGAGGGATGACACTGGCAGGACACGGTCAGAATTACACTTTTGGAAGATTACCCTGGATTTCTGTGGAGCTTGCGGAGAATGGGCTGGATTGGGGAAAAGGGGAAAGAAAGCCAGAGGCAGAGACACCTGTTCATGGCTATAAGCCCAACAGCCAGCACAGGTGTTCAACAAAGACAAACATGGGGGGATGGTCAATGGTAACCTCTGTTTACTGGCTCTGCAACCACCCATTCAGCTGCATTCAAAGAAGCCAACCAGAAGTCTCTAATAAACAGTCTATGAGGTTAAACCTTTGCATGTTTTCTTGAAGCTTGTGGCTAGTTATTTTCTGTTCCCAAAGCCTGTTGGTAGATGTTCCTTCGGGGACCTAGAAGTAACACTGACTAATCCCACAGAATATTAATCAAGCAAGCTTTTTCTCTCCTAGGCACTATGTATATTGCAATTACTAATGTATTATTTTGTTATCTAATTCAAAATGTCGCATACAAAATCAGCAGGTCTACTTGACTTTAGAGCCATTTTACAAAAGAACTAGAGCGATCTTTAGGGAAGGGCACAGAATTTGGGACCATAAGATCCAGATTCTTCTTCTGGCTCTGCCTCTTAATGGTTCTGTGATCACAACTAAATGTAACCTTCCTGAGTTTAAATTTCTCACTGGCAAAATGAGCCTAACAATATCTAAGTCATGTGGTCACAAAGATTAAATGACATCAGGTACACACAAAGTATTTTGTACGATCTATGGAACTATAAAAATATGTCATTGAAGTTATTATAAAAATAATTTGGAGGCTGCCCTTGTGGTGTAGTGGTTAAGTTTGTGTGCTCCGCTTCAGCAGCCCAGGGTTCACAGGTTCAGATCCTGGGCACAGACCTACACACTGCTTGTCAAGCCATGCCGTGGTGGTATACCACATACAAAATAGAGGAAGATTGGCACAGATGTTAACTCAGTGACAATCTTCCTCAAGCAAAAAGGAAGATTGGCAATAGATGTTAGCTCAGGAACAATCTTGCTCACACAAAAAAATAAATAATAATAATAATAATTTGGAGGGGCCAGGCCTGTGGTTGAGTGGTTAAAGTTCCATGCCCTCTGCTTCGGCGGCCTGGGTTTGTGGATTCGGATCCAGGGCACAGACCTACTCCACTCATCGGCCATGCTGTGGAGGTATCCCACATACAAAATAGAGGAAGATTGGCACAGATGTTAGCTCAGGGAGAATCTTCCTCACCAAAATGATAATAATAATAATTTGGAAAATCTCTGATTTCTTACTATTATAACCAACATGCCCTCATTTCTTGACAATGTATTAGTAATTCTTTCCTCACTAGTATAGTTTACCCAGAATTACAGATTTACCATAAATCCAGACTCTAAAGAGGTGGCCTAACAGAGTCACAGTGAGCCACAAGAACTGTGAATACACTGATTTCACACTCCCTGGGGCTTATTTGGCCTCTCTCCTTAGGCCATACCCTGAGGATGATCAATAAATAAGACGTTTGCCTGAGGAAAGAATGCAGCATCTGGTCCATGGAGGACAGAAAATGTCATTGACTGCGTAGAAGAATTATGCTCCAGAAAACACAAGGAAATCTTTATGGGAGTGAAGTCATTTGTTAAAATTAGAGGAGATTCTTCACTGTTCAGTCTAGAATGACAAAAACTGAGAAACCATTTCTAGTTATCTGAGAACGGGTCATCTCTTGCTTACATAGCCCACATATATACGGACATATGTGTCAATACTAAACACTGCAAATATGAGAAAGGAATGGATGTGAACCAGGATGCTTTGGGGAGACACTGTCCTTAGCTCACAAAAGGAAAATAACCTACAAAAGCCAAAAGAAATCTTCATCTTCATAGCCTAATTCTGCATCAATTTCTAATTCATAATAATTTACATTTTCATGCAATTTGCACATAATTTTGCCAGACCCATTATGCTTATTGCTACAATTTGTGTAATTTGTACTCTCTTTCCAACAGCTCTCATTCACCTCTCAGAGCATAACTAGCTAAGAAGAGCAGTCAAATGTTCCTGGAGAAGCTGTTAGTGACTCCTTAACAGTGTCTTGAGAAATGCATAGCCCCCAAGCCCCAATTATATCTAAATAAATTTATGTAAAATATATATATAATATCTACTCTACAGTGCGATATTTCGTGCTTAAATATACCTCTTAGTCCACCCCTCAAGAGAGGCATTTAATAATCTCTCCCTTGGGAAGGAATATTTCTGGCCAAGGGAAGTCCATACAACCACCATTGCATGTGCCCAGGGCTTGGTGCAGAGAAAACCCTCAATAAATGTAAGATTTTATTATTATTATTGTTGTTGTTTGCACCCTTCTTAAAGTGTCAAGTAGAAACCTGAATTTGGGAAGAGCATGCCCTTGCCTTCCCAAGCATCTCACAAAGGTCACCCTGTTAACACTGGACTGTCTCTCTGGTGCTGCAGGCCTGCAACTCCCCACAAGATTGGGGGATCAATTTGATACTGACAAAATTCCCTCTGTGTGATACACTAATTCCCAGACTCTCAAAATGAAAATATAAAGCCCTTTTCCAAACAGCAAGAATGAATCCGGAGAGAATTCCACTTTATGGCATAGTAGACCAAGCTTGGGCTGTGGAAAACTACATGCAAATTCTAGCACAACCATTTACTAAAAGTAACCTTGGGTTAACTGTTTATCTCTCTGAACCTTAGGCTCATCTGCTATAAAATAAGGATATTAATATATTTTTTATGGTTACTATGAAAATTAAGTAGAATACTATATATTGTAATATATATAATTAAGTAGAATACTATATATGCCCATCAAATGGTACCCATCAAATCCTAGCCTTCTTCCTCTTATTTAAGTTCCTCAGAACTATGGGATTGAGAGTGATAAAGACCTTGTCACAGGCCATAAAACAGTTTTATTTACTGTGCACTAGAAGTTGACCAAGGAGTCAGTGACTTCTAGTTTCCCCTAAGCTGTAGTAATGTCAAAGTCAGAATGATGATAAGATATGCCTCTAAGTTGCCAACTGGTATTTTAGCTGACATTCTGGGGCTTGTGGGTCCTGATTGTCTTACTCTTCCAAGTGGATGCTCATGCCAGGGAAATCGTAATAACCCAGTATATGTAAGCCCTGGTGTCCCCTCTATAGATCTTGCCTCCAGAGCCTGTTGTAGATTTTTCAGGACTGTTTCAATGCCTTCTGAGAGTCAATTTGTATTTTAGAAACAGCCAAAAATAATTTTGAATTCAAACAACACGGCAGGTGAGGGGCCGGCCCGGGAGCATAGCGTGCACAGTAAAGTTCGCACACTCTGCTTTGGTGACCCAGGGTTTGCGGGTTCAGATCCCAGGTACAGACCTAGCACCCCTGGTCAAATCATGCTGAAGCGGCATGCCACATTAAAAAAATAGAGGAAGATTGACACAGATGTTAGCTCAGCGACAATTTTCCTCAAGCATAAAGAGGAAGATTGGCAACAGATGTGAGCTCAGGGCCAATCTTCCTCACATACAAACACACACACAAACCAATACGGCAGGTGATCAAGCTGGAGTGACAAACTCAAGAATGTTTTTGGCAGTAACAATAGGATTGCCTCCCAGGACGATTACTTTAAAACATGCAACTATGGGGCCAGCCTGGTGGCATAGCGGTTAAGTTCACGTACTCTGCTTCACAGGCCTGGGGTTCTCCAGTTCAGATCCCGGGCACAGACCTATGCACTGCTTATCAAGCCATGCTGTGGCAGGCATCCCACATAGAAAGTAGAGGAAGATGGGCACAGATGTTAGCTCAGGGCCAATCTTCTTCAGCAAAAAGAGGAGAATTGGCTACAGATGCTAGCTCAGGGCTAATCTTCCTAGAAAAATAAACAAACAAACAAATAAATAAATAAATAAAAACATGCAACTAGGCACATCCATGGGTGTGTTTACAAAACAAACAAACAAACCAGTCTCTGCACCTTTCAAAAGTTATTTTCCAGGGCCAGCCCTGGTGACCTAGTGGTTAAGTTTGATATGCTCTGCTTCAGTGGCCCAGGTTTGGTTCCAGATCATGGACCTGCAGCACTTGTCTGTCAGGGGCCGTGCTGTGGCAGCAGCTCACATACAAAATAGAGGAAGAGTGACAACAGATGTCAGCTCAGGGTGAAACTTTCTCAGCAAAAAAAAAAAAAAAAAGTTATTTTCCAGTGAAAATAAGCATATGCCATAGTCAGTACATTAGGATGATACTAAAGTGTTTTTCAAGAATTTAGAAATAAACCTCACATACAATGGATATGACTAGTCAATGAACCAGAAGAATGCCTGTGAGAGAAACAGATGTGATTTGGGAGTAACTCAGGAGAGCAGACCTGGATGGTGATACTATTTGGTAAGCAGAAATCTAATTAATCATGTGAAGCAGAAGGTCAGCACGATGCACTGAAAAGGGAAATGTAAAGAGCCAGAAGTTGACTGCTGTTCAGTTCTGTTCAGGGCCGACAAGCACAAGCTCTCCCATTGTTGGAGAGGTGATTTCTGCCGTGGGCAGGGGTGATTTACGGTGTTTCCCGTTAGCTACAATAAAATATCTCTCAAGACTGGCCCTCTTCGTTAGCTCTGATTATAGGCTAGGCAAGTGACCTTCTGATAAAACTGGAAGGTGACAGCCTGAGGGCTGACCCTGGGCCGTGGAAAACTCTCCAAAATAATGCAGGAACAACGTTACAGAGGCTCTTATAAAACTCCAGCCAACCTTCTGGCAAAAGCCCCCCTTCCTACCTACAAAATATGGCCATGATTGGAGATCTAAAATTATAGAAAATTACTCAGAAAATCTAAATCACCTTAAACTCACAACCCAGAGACAATCACTGTTAATATGTTGGTGTATTTCATCCTAATCATTTTTTTACAAAATTTTTTCACATAACTGAGATCAAATTGTATATTCAGTTTTTCATTCTGGTTTTTTGTTAAGCATTACAACCTAGATATTTTCTGAATTACCTAAAGTATCCATAAATATAACCATTAAAATTGTATAATATCCCACCAAGGTTTTTTTTTTCAGTGTACTTAACTAATCCTCTACTACTGGATTTTTGGGTAGCCTGTAATTTTTTTTTTTCTTTTGTAAAGAATACTAAAATAGATATACTAATGCAAAAGGCTCATTCTCTATTTTGGATTATTTTCTTGGTTCAAGTCCTCGCAGTTGATTTTTAAGCTTACTGAGCTCCCTGTTTCTGAATCCAACTGCCTACTGGACTCCTCCACTTGAAAATTAACACACCCCAAGCAGAGCAATACTGAGGGTGAGCCTGCCCCTGGCCTCAGCCTAGGCACTCTGCTGTGGCTTTTGTTTTGGGAGAAACCTTACCTCAAGCATGAGCCAGGGAATTGCTGGCAGGGGAAGGTGACAGCGGCTGATGGGAGTGGGAATTGGGGGAGAGGGAGAGAAGGGTGCCCTCACCCTTTTTGAAAATCTAGGCCTATGGATCTTGATTATGTAAACTTTGACACAATTCAGAGCATTGTGATACTTCATTCTGTTTCAAAAACTCCCATTTATTGGCTCCTTCATTACCTTATCAATCCTCAGAATAGTCCTGCCTCTGAGTCGGCTTCTAATATCAACCCCATGTTACTGAGACTCAGAAAGGTAAGTGCCTTGTCCAAAGTCACGGATGTAATAAGTGGTAGAACAGTATTGGATCCAGATCTGCTGACTGAGTTTGTAATATTTCCCCATCACCATGATATTTCCTTTCCAATAGTGAAGTTGGGGTGGAAGGGAAAACACACCAGGTTGCTAGAGCATTTTATTGTTCTTTCTGGATGTGTTTGAGAGGCAGTGATGGCAAGCGTCAATCTGTAATTCTAAACAAACACAGTTTAAAATCCCACGTGGACTATCTCGCACACTGATCCACCTGAGACCCGCAGTTTGAGCGATGATAGAAGCAGCTGGAGATCCGCAGCGGTTATGGGAGATTATACATGTTCTGGGAGCTCAGGAGGTCTGAAGACTCTGCTATCTATAATTGAAAATGTACTGAAGCAAATGGAAGCTTGTGATCCCATGTGTATTTTATCAGATGCGTTGGACATTAAAGGAATTCCTGGAAAATTGTAAATTGAAACACTTGTCACATAGCGCTAACAAGAAAAAAAAAATCATACTTAGACTTTGGAAAAAGAATAAATTGCCCATAAAATAATTCATAATAGATTTGTAGCTAGAACTGGTTATGAGAGAGTAATGTGGTATAAAAGATAAGAAATAGAATTTCAAAAATGCTTGGGAACCATTGCTAATTCTTTATCCAGGAGCAAGAATAATTGCACTGAGACAGTTGATTGTTCTGCATGGAATGCAAGAGAAAAATAAATATAAGCAATAACAGCATTACTTAAGGGATGTGAGGAAAAAGTAGAAGAAATATACTTTTTATTTCTAATTCTATAAGAAGGAAATTCCACTCAAAGTAAAATCAACAAATTGCTTTCACAATAAAAAGTATTGTGAAAACATAAAAAGCGTGCCCTCATTTTCTCATTTCGTGATGAGGACTAAATAATCTAAGAATCAGTTTTAGTGAAACTTACAGGTATTTAATTAAGTGCTGTGAAGATACTTCCAGACAAGATGGTGGCAAGAAATGACCTTCCCCAAATTTCCAAGAAAATTACCAATAAAATGTACAAATAGGATCCACACATAAGAAATCAGAAATGGGTCCCTGAGAGAATAGTACTAAATGGACCAGATTAATGGAGTCAGTTGAAAACTGACATGAAACTAACAACTAAGATACACAACCAGGTACTGAAGCTTTAAAAAAAAAAAAAGAAAGAAAACTGACATGAAATGAGTTACTGAGAAAGAAAGCAAATGAGAGAAAGCTTCCAGCTGAGAGGGTAAGAGTTTAGGAACAAGAGCAAGCTGAGGCGTTGATGGGAAATGCACCACCTGAAACATTTTGTAGACTGGCAGCAATGGGCCCAATGCTGAAGACCACAACAAAGACGTGTACAGGTAGAAATGTATAAAACAAATAGAGAAGCGGGTTTTATGTAAGGTGTGTGTGTGCGTTGTGTGCACATATGTGTGTATTGCAGGAAAAACTTCAATGGGCATCTAGTTTGTAACAGTAATAAATAAAAGGAAGTCTAGTCTTTGTCTGGAGCTGATAATCTACTTTCCCTTCCTTTGTTCTCCTTCCTATCTGCCTCTAGAGTTTCATCTATAAAAAATTCGGGGGCCGGCCCCGAGGCAGAGTGATTGGGTTCACACGCTCTGCTGCGGCAGCCCAGGGTTTCACCAGTTCGGATCCTGGGCGCAGACATGGCACCACTCATCAGGCCATGCTGAGGCGGCATCCCACATGTCACAACTGGAAGGACTCACAACTAAAAATATACAACTACGTGCCAGGGGGGCTTTGGGGAGAAAAATAAATAAATAAATAAGATCTTAAAAAAAAAATTCGGACAGGCACATGCAGCATCTCTAATAGACCCTTATGAATTTTCTTCCCAATAGTGGGCAAGTGTAAATTAAGACAATGAAGCTATGAAAGACTTCTGCTGTTCAACGAAAAGGGGAAAATTGGCAGATATTTTCCTTTTCTTATGCTGTCTTCATCAAGTTTTGATGTTAGAATTATCCTTTAAAACTGACTGAACAACACCTTTTTCCATCAACAGCAATAGGAATAACCCTTCCAAAACGTTGGCTAAAACTCAGTTGTAAAAAACCTAGACCCAGTGCTATTTTAGGGGAGAACTGTTAAACTCAGGAATTTTTCATAATTTTCCTTTTTACTGAGTCATTTGATCTTTCCTTTTTCTTGAATCAAATTTGTCTGGGGATTTCCTCAAAAGTTCAGGAGAGAATAACAGGACTGTTTTAAAACTTGTTCTGACACTGATACCCTCAGTTTCAGAGGCCTCACCCCACATCACATCACACATTAATTTTTTGGCAGGGATTGTAAAATAACTGGTAGAAAAGATTTTGGAAAGATTTTTTTAATTTTTTTATTTCAATTAAAAATAGATAATATAGTCACTTGATTCAAAATTCAAGATATTTGAAAATTTATACATGAAAAGTCCCCATACTTTAGTCCCCACGCTATATGGTTCCATTACCAGGACACAATCATTTTATTGTGTCTCTTTAAATGATTTGTAAAATTTTAGTTTTTGACATTAATAACTGGAGTTTCTAGCTCACTTCTTGTACTTTGGCATTTTTGTGGGTCTGTGTTTCCATGCTTACCAGCCTTGGGAATGCCACAAGCTCTGGATCCAAGCCCTGTGCCTGTAGCACCCAATCAATAACAGGATCCTGGCTCAGGTTTTCCTAATGACCCTGCATTACATTTACACACCTCCCCAGCAACTCCATCCCCACTATACCCTACCTGTTCCCTGGGCAGACAGTGAGCCAGAAAAGTTTCTAACTGAATGAATCATTTACTAAGATTTTTTTAAATCTCAAGGGCCATTTCTCTCTTTTTTTTTTTTTTTAAAGATTTTATTTTTTTCGTTTTTCTCCCCAAAGACCCCCGGTACATAGTTGTATATTCTTCGTTGTGGGTCCTTCTAGTTGTGGCATGTGGGACGCTGACTCAGCGTGGTTTGATGAGCAGTGCCATGTCCCCGCCCAGGATTCGAACCAACGAAACACTGGGCCGCCTGCAGCGGAACGCGCGAACTTAACCACTCGGCCATGGGGCCAGCCCCTCAAGGGCCATTTCTTAAAGAATGGTGCCTTAAACCTGCTGGTCTTGGCTCAAAGTCCTATCACCTTTACTTCCCCTCTTCCACGGAACAATGTCGGAAGCTTGTAGAAATGGGCATTTGGGGTTATGTGAGGCTAAAAAGACTTATAGGATTTATAGGGCTTGCATTCTTCCCAGGGTAAGCGCTAGTTAACCACACAGGAGCCCTCTTGCAGAGCATTCAAAGGAGTGTGCATTGTATGATTCAATTATTCAAAGATAATATGAGTGTGGTTTTCTATGTATTATCTACCACCACTTTTAAGATCTTGGATATAATTATAGACATTTTTCAACGTGTTTACATATATACCACATATTTAGGGGTAAGTATGTATGTATAGATAGATGGATAGATAGACAGGTAGATAGATAGATGCCTTTTCTAGGATCTTGAGCACTGCCTGCTGAAATGGAACCAGAAGTGTCCATTCATCCTGGGAAAGAGGGCTCAGGGAAGTCTGTCTAAAATTGGAACAAAGATCAGTGAAGATGATTAGAAGACACGATCTTCCCAGCCTAAGGCCAGTTCACCTCATGTGTTTTCACAGCTCTGCTGCACAAGTGCTGCTACACTGAAGAGAAACAGGCTCATTTGTGTTAACAGTCACAATGCATTCCAAAGGCAGCTGAGATCTGAAGACAGAGTCGTGACTTCTGTATCTCAGTGTTTGAAGACAACTTTTCAGAGGCCACTGGTCACCTGCTCCCTCTGCCAGTGTGCTGGAATTGGACAAACGACTATGCCTGGTTCAGTGTCCACTGCCTCTGAATCTCAAGACATTGGAGCTTCCATGGAGGTGCGACTTCCACTCCTTCTTTCATAAAACAAGGGTCCTAATAAAGTCTTGGTCATTATGTGGTATTTTGTGACTTTAAAGCACTTTATGAATATTAAATGCTAAGACTTTGGGCGTGGTAGAAAGAAAACAAATTGAGGGTCAAGAGCCCTATACTCAGCCAAGGCTCTGATGACAGTGGAGACACTGGTACAAAGTTTAGCTCCCTGACACAAAATTCAAGTCAAACCTTAAATTCAATCATGTTAATGGAAGTTCAAATAGTTTTATATTTACCCAGAATTATTCATATTCCTTTATAATAACTACAGATCAAAAGTTGACATTTATGTAAAGAAAAAATAGTTTGCTTGTAGGCAGAAAGAAGTTTGGGCATTCTGAAAATGATAATGATTTTTTTTTCCTTCAGCTGTAATTTTAAACCAGAGATATAAAATTATACCAATAATATTTAAAGGATGAAAAACAATAGAAGCCAAAGCTGAACAATCTCCAGAAAGATATTCTTCTCCTTGAGAAAAGCAGCAGAAGGAAAACTCTAGGGACCCCCCCAAGGACTTTTAGAACTGACAGCACCATCCTCAGGAGTCTTCAGCAGTCACCAAGAAAATGCAGTAATCACAAGGGGGGAAAGGCACTTAAAACACGTAAAATTCTCAAATTAGAAACAAGGGCTAAGTCTCTTTGTAGTTGCAATGTAGTTAGTAATTATCTACATTTAAAATGATTATGAGAGAGATACTTGTAGTGGTGAAAAAATATGTATGTGCTACTTAACACCATGTCTGGAACAGAGTTAACATGCAATAACTGGTCATTGTCATTATTTTTTAGTTTATTGCTATAGTCAACAGCAAAGAACAGAAGAACTGAAGTTGAGGGAGCAGAGGGAAAATCACTGTCAAAGTTTAGCGAACGACAGATTCTATTCTTAGTGAGTTTAAGGATAACGGTGATGATGTCATTCTAAAACAGAGATGAGTCAAAAAATATAAAAAAGAATAAAAGATGAGATGCCTCCTAAATTGGAACTTAGTATTAAGAGACTTTAACCATCTCTGTTCTGGCAAATGTTACCGGTAAGAGGTCTGTCCATTCTGAAGACACACCAGGAAGATGCATGCACTCTCAGTCCTCAGTCACAATCTAGAGACCCCAGTGCATCCACCTTCTGAAGCAAGAAGCAGACAGCTCCAATCTAGAATTCGAAGCAGACAGCTCCCAGTCGTAGGCTCTGTCTTTGAGGGTCCAGATTATCAAGAGTTAAACCTCTGTGTGCAACTGCTGCTCCCAACTAAGAGAATGAAAAAGAAATCTTCTCTGATTAAGGAAATTGCAGGTTTTGAAGTATGTTGATGTTTGAAAAGGATATTGTAATATAATACAGTTCTTTAAAATTTTATGTAAATATTCCTAAATTATCCTGTGATTACTTTCTTTGAAAATTAAGAGACAATAATGAGGTTTGTATGAAATATCCCTAATTTCCTTTCAAGTAACAAATTTTCTCATTTTCCATCAATGATATGACAAATGCATGTCTCTATATGGCACACCAGTTTGACTCACAAGAATTCCTCACACGTGGTCAATGCAATCCAAAATTGTACTTCCTTATTTGGGTGAAGTTTTGCTTATCTCAAGTTCATATCAAAATTAATAGTATAGAACTTACATGGAAAAGTAAAAGTTACTTTTTCCATTTTTGTTTTCGGAGATCTTTATAATGTTTTGTAAAACAAAAAAGTATGGAAAATACTGAAGCTTCCAAAATGCTTCTAGATTTCCCTTGTACAATATACACATTATTACTAAGTATGGGATATATTTCTGATCCAATAGCTATTCTAGACACATAAAATTAAATTTTAGCTCTTATTACAAAGAATATTGGATTGATTAAAATATAAAAACTTTCTCAGCAAAACCTATAATTGAGCTTAAGGAGCCTGAGATGTTTGAAAAGTGACCTAGAAATTGAAGGGAATGGGATACGCAAGGCTGATCCCTTGATCTCTTTGAACCAACTCATAGTAAACATTTATTCTCTGACTTCTAGAGATTCAGGAATTCAAAATGAGATTAGTCATAGGCCCTGATCTCAAGGAGTTCACAGTATTACACAGAAAATAAGAACAATGATAATTTTTATACCACTTGGTATTGTCCAAACTGACATGGTTCCCTTAACAGTTTCTTTACCAACCAAGGGATCCATCCAGCAGTTTCCTGAAAGGCTCCTCCCATTCTGGAGAGTTGCCTGGAGTATATCTCCAGACATTGCCTCCAGGACACACTCAGTCTGCCTTGCCTATTCCCTGTTTCCAAACTTTTGCCTCAATGCACTGCTTTCTCTCTTCACTACCACTTTGATCTTGACACTTCAGAGCTTCTCTTGCTACCTGAGCTCATGCTTGCCTAGGACTTAGACTCTGGTGCCTCTCCACTCTATACCTTATAGTCACTTGCTTTTCCTTCTCATTTCCTGACTTGGATGGATCCTGGAACTCCAGCTGGCCCTGAGCTCTGGGCATCCTCTTGCTTCTGCTGGGAAATCACGGATTCTTCTCAATGAACTCAATGTAATGAAACGAGGTTTAGAAAGATGCAGGAATGCTTAAATCGATCCCATGAGGGCATTAAATTGCCAAGTGCTTGAGCAACTGAAAGTTAATGGCAACGATGACAGCCATCATTTATCCTTAGGCACTCTATCCCTATTTACAGGTGAAGAAACAGGTTTACACAGGTTGAACAACTTGCCCAAGTTTACACAACTTGTAAATGTGAGGGATGGAGCTAATATTCAGTCTTAAGTTTACTCATCTCCAAAGCTGTACTCCATGTAAGATTATACAGTTTTATTTTTAATAACAGCACCATCACTATCACTGGCTTTGATTAAAATGGCAAATAATATAAAGGAGGAGCTGGAGGCCACCGCCACTCAAGAAAATAATTAATAATATTAACTGTTTATTATATGCCAGGTATGGGGCTACGTCCTTTACAGAAACCATCTCAAAAATAACTCAAATATTTAAACCTCAAAAATAACTCTCTGGGATACATATTACTATTATTCTCATTTTACAAATGAAAACAACTAAGGCGCAGAGAAATTAAGTAACTTACTGAGGTCCCACAGCTATTGAGCAGTAGAGTTAAAACATCCTGAATCCAGAGCCTCTGACACTGGTCACTATGCCTCACCATCCCGCCAGCCTCTCTGCCCGTTTGTCAACTTGATAGATGTGGGGCAGGCAATCTCAAAGGGGATTTGCCAATCTCCCTTGCTTAGATGGCGTCTCTCCCGTTCGCACCATTCCTACTCAGTCTATAAAATCAATCCTTGCTGAAGCAAGAAGATTTTACCAATAAGTATAACCAGTAAAAATTGGTCCCAAAGCAAAGTCTGAGTTAGACCATCCTTTCCCTTTCTATGTAGATGCTGCCAATGTCCTGTAAGGACATTAATCTCTATATCGTAATCTAGGGGTGCAATAATCTGTCCCAAAGCTGGAGGAGATATACATCTTTAAAAGATATGAATCTTGTTTAAAAGGTATGAATTGGCAAAAGAGGAAAACCCTGGAAAGGAGAACTTGATATATTTGACCAGTGTAATGATGTGTTATGATGTTGTTTATATGAATACTACTCAGATTGTTATCCACTGGCCTCATTGCTCTAGAATCATTTGGGATAGCTTTTAAATGCAGATTCCTAGGCAGCCTTATGTCTGTCTCCAGAAACTCTGAAGGGAAGATGGGGCTCAGTAATCTTTATTTAATAATTACCCAGCTCCCCTAGTGTTTCGGATGTAGATGCACACCAGAACCGCCCACATGCTTACATAATCTTGAGTATTACATAATTTGGTTTTGCAACTGTTTGACGGATTAAGGATCAGGATTTATGTTACTTCAGAGCTGACAGAATAATTTATTACTCCAATCATTATCAGAATAGATTATAGATTTTATAGATACATTCAAATATTTAGAGAATTTTATGTACTCTATCGTCATGGAGGCCCATCACACACACACACAGAGAGAGTACTTCTAAAAGTAGCAAACAAAATTCAGTACAAGCACACTTTTTTGCTTATTATATCATACTGATTTTTAAACGCATCAGTCCAAGTACTGCAGGGAGATGCTAATCAGTACTTTGAGAACAAAGGGTTTCTTTACACTCAAAAACAGCTCGGGCAACTGCTTTGCTCAATCCTTCTCCTGAAGATTCACAACACACACTAAAGATTTGAGACGCTCCAGAGTGTACAAGGAACCTGCTAACTTTGTTTAATATTTAACAGACAAACTTATTTGGGCAGAGGAGGATCTTCTTGTTCTTTTCCGCACCTTCCTTACCACCACTTTGCTTAGCTCTGAATTCATTTACTCAACAAATATATGTTACAAATACATGCAGCAACCATAAGCTAGGAAGTGTGTTCTATTCCGGGATAAGATGGTGAATAAACTAGATGTCTCTTCAGTAGCCACGTTCATTACCATCTGAAACTTGTTAAGTCACAGAGGTTCCTCACAGCCCAAGGGGCTCTGATGCAATGCAGTCAGCTCTACTGCCTCAGCTCCACCATGGACCTTACTTTAGTTATAGTTTACGAGGGAATTCAAAAATCTCCAGACAAACTCAGAGCTGCTGCTGAGCTGGGCTTGACAAGCAGAGGACCTCCCCAGGTAGCTACGTGCCCAAGTTAGCTCCACACAAGTAAGTATTATAGGATCTGTCTCTGTGTTCTTGAGAGAACAGTGGCTGCTTTAAAGCAGGCACGTGAACTAATTGTTAAATCAAAATTTAATCCACACATTTTACGCTGGGCAGTAATGTCTTCATATCATGGAATACTGCCAATCATTTGTATTTCAGTGGACATATTTCAAATGTCCACTGACAAATGAAGTAGATAAGCAGGGTATTTATTCGATACTTCAGGGAGACAATACTTTGTTATACTTTTGTTGTTGTTAGATTATTACTTTTCTCCTGAAATAAGGGACACTAAACAAGTCACTGGAGGAGCAGGTCTTCGGATTACTCATCCCATTGCTTTGAGAATGTCTGAAAGAATGTTAAATCACTGGCTCATGTAAGAATTGATTTGGGGGCCTTATTTATTTTAGTGACGGTGCCAAAGAGAGGCATTCCAGGCTGGAAATTCTATACTGACTATGCACATCCTCACATCTGTTACAATACAGGTGACTATGATTTTGTCTTTGCAAAAGTCACCTTCCAATATGGACAATCTGTAACTTGTAAGAGGTTTTATAATTGTGAAACATTAGACTCTCCCTTACTTCTCTCCTATGGCAAAGGAGATTGTAGCAGGAATTTAAAAGTTTAATGGGGGTGCCAGCCCAGTGGTGCAGCGATTAAGTTCACACATTCTGCTTTGGTGTCCCGTGGTTCACCGGTTCAGATCCCAGGTATGGACCTATGCACCGCTTATCAAGTCATGCTGTGGCAGGCATCCCACATATAAAATAAAAGAAGATGGGCATGGATGTTAGCTCAGGCCCAGTCTTCCTCAGCAAAAAAGAAGTGGATTGGCAGCAGATGTTAGCTCAGGGCTAATCTTCCTCAAAAGAAAAAAAAAAAAGAATTGAAAGGGGAACAAAACCCAGGTCGTCTATCCATAGTTGCAACAATCTTTCCACTGTTGCATCTGCTTCACCCAGGTGTAACTTAACTGTGTATACCCAAACCTGTGACAACATAAGACCCTTGTAACCCTCAAGAAGAATCAGTTGACTCAGTTTGGCATCCTGAATCCTAGACATCAGCTTGATCCATCCTATTCATCAACACAGTGACTGACATTGCTTCCAAATCATCCACACATCTACATTGTAACTATTAGCTTTGAATGCCTCTGTGTTGTTCCCATTTTTATCTGGCCAAATAATGGAATGCTTTGTTTTGGAATCTGAACAAAATTGACAAAATCAGTCACGTAGACTAAACCGAATATGTTGTTTCCTTGAAAATGTTTCTTCGAGGCAGTAGAATTATCCTCCATCTATTTGTTCAAGAACTACTTGGTGAAACTTTACTATCTGCCAGATACTCTTGCCAGGGGCTGGAGATACAGCAGGAAAAATAAGACAATGGCTGGAATTAAAAGTACATTTTCTGCAGCCGTACGAGGTTCCATTCTGAATGTGCAAAATAGCGAGGGTCTTAGTTTTGAAGTTGCCTGATCAGTTTGGGCCATGTAGGCCTATCACACTCTCCCAGGTTCCCTCTTACCCCCACCCACTGTGAGGATATGTATGGAATCCTAAATGTCAGCTGAAGGTCTATCAAAAGGAAGACTATGTAGAAAATATGAAAGGAAAAAATGAGGCTGATTGAGAGGAAGACTTTTAATAAAAGATATTTGAAGTGGAGAAGGAATTAGGCAACCTATTCCCTTGTGCAAGGGAACATGGTGCAGAAGGCTGCACATAATGGTTGAGAAGTCTCTACCACGAGAAGGCCATCAGAGGTACCACTCTGCCAAAGTGAAGTTTGCCATTTACACAAAAAGGAATGCAAGATGTGATATGCTTTTATAACCTGAATTTTGAGAACTACCATCTGGTTTAAAGAGAAAATAATATGAATAGGAAATCAGCATTCCTTTACCAAATGGCTAGATTGCAGTTTTTTAGTGGAAAATTTTGAAATTTTTATATCCATCATTTATTTACCTTTTAACATATGGGTTTCTCATGTGTCTGTACTTATTTTTTTCCACTGAATAAAATCTTTATTGAGTTTTCTAAAGTGCTCTTAGAGAGTATAATATAACTACCTGTGAAGTGTAAATGCAATATGTGTGTGTGTGTGTATTTGCACACAAATAAACTTTATAGCACTAGACAATTCATCCCTGGAGTTGTTTGTGATAGCTCTTTATGAGGTGGCTTTAAACAAGAGGTAGACGAAACTGAAGATATTTGTGTTTGTCTCAAGAGAATAAAAGCTTTTTCCTTGAGTTCTCTGATGCATATAATGTTTGAGATTTGCAGAAATAGCATCCTTTTCCCCTGAGAATAAAATCTCCCCCAGGCAGAAACATAACCCTGCAACATGTAACTAGCAGGTAGTCTGTTTCATGAGCTACTCAAATAGAAGATGCAGAAATTTGAGAAGAGCCATTTTAAATTATATTGCAAAAGCACATATTTCCCTAACAAAGCTGAAAGTCCATTGTGTTCCACCAAAAGAAACAGCCTTGAATTATTAAAGTTGCCTTTTTCTGCTTTGCCCTTCTGTGCCCCACAGTAATCCTACAGTTTTCGAGGAGATTTTGTAATCAAGGACAGCTGTTCACAATCTTATTAGTCAGCTTTTCCTGTTGTTTACTTTGCTGGGAATCCCACTGAATGCTCCAGGTATTCAGGAATATTCTGACAGGTAAGTGGAGAATGAAATTCTCCCTTCTTTCCAAGACAAAGCTGCTTCGGCACCAAATTCCTGCGTTTCCTGCTGACCCTTCTTCAACCCCTTCAGCCTGGCTTTGCCCCACAGGACATTAGTGTCCCACGGCCTGTCTAAAGCATGCTTTCACCTCTCACAGCACACTCTTAGCCATTCCCTTCTTTCTAACACTCCCTCCTCTCTTGGCTTCCCCAGTACTTCTCAAGCCTGGTTTTCCTTGAACATGTCTAACTCTCCTTCTCAGCTTGAGTTGCCTTCTTGTCCTTTGAAGGTTGGTGTTCCTGAGCTTTCATCTTCAATTCTCTTTCCTGTGTATGCTCCTTCAGCTGAGTTTCCTCAGGTAAGTCACTTCTCCTCTCTGGTCCTTAGTTTACGTACAAGTGCACGGGGAGGGGAAGGGGAGAGATTGGACCAGATAATTCCCATCCTCAAATTCTGTGGTAATAATTCAGAGGGAAGAAATGGCAGTGGAGATGGAGAGCTGGATGAGAAAAAGATGGGCTCAGGAGAATGAATCTCAGAAAAGACATCATGAGAGAAGTGGGTGGCACAGCTCAGAACAGGGTCCAGGAGGGCCTGACAGTGGGGGCCCACCAACCCTCTGGAACCCAAACCCTTTGGGCCCATTGAGATTCTCTAATAAACACCAAAGTCAGCTTGAAAAGGGGAAACAAGTCACCAAAGGGTGGCCTGAGAAGTGTCTGGACAAGGGATTGGATATGTTCACTCCTTTCCCTTCCTCCTTGACTCACAGAAAAGCAAGGTAGGAGCAACACTCTCTAAGAGGCTGGTCACTGCTCACCTGGTTTTGTTCCCAGAAGAAGCTCAAGCACCAGACACTTGACTACTCTTCCATTAGGCCTACCCAGGATTTAAAACTAACTAAAATATTCTTTAATCAAGGACTCTATAAGGAAAACAAGTGGCTTTCTTGATAATGCAAGTGTTCTGGAATGAAAACTCTACTCGCATGGTTTATGGGTAACTTATACATGAAAATTATAAAGAATATTCATTTGGGAGTTGATATAATTGCCCAGCTGTTCCTCATTAGGGACTTTGTAAAAAGCCTTCACCAGATGTGACTCAAGTCTTCTGCTCTGTTCCCCAAATCCCACCCTGCCTGCACTGGGATGTCTCTTTTTGTTTGGGGGCCCTTAATGGTATCTTCCATCACTGCTAAAGGAGTTGGTTTGTGCCAATAAGTCTACAAAGTGCCTGCAGTGCAGTACTTGTTACCCAGGTGTAATGGGTAACAATGACAAGGCTATTATGAGACCTGTTCTACAAGGTTCAGGTGCAAATAATGTCTTTTTTCCTTTTTTCCCATTTTGTCATGTTTATTTACAGTAGTGGTTCTCAACTGGGAAACCCCAAGAGACATTTGGCAATGTCTGGAGACAATTTTGATTGTCACATTGGCAGGATGAGATGATACCAGCATCCAGTGGATAGAGGTCCAAGATGTTGCTAAATGTCCTACAATGCACAGAGCAGTGCCCACAAAAAATAACTATCTGACCTGAAATGTCAATAGTGCCAAGTCTGAGAAACTCTGATCCATAACCAACTCAGAGAAGCCTTTGTCAAGATTCATGGGAAATCCGGTATCAGTCATCCAGGGATTCTTTCCCCTTCCCTCCCTTCCTTTTCCTTTTTGGGGTTTACGGGAAATCTGAAAGGAGATCCATGGGACTTCCTGTTGGGGATGGCGAGCTCTGCCTCTCAGTCCATGGTTGCTTGATGGTGCTCCTTGTGGCCACATGGTACCACTGGTCTGAAACACAAGGGGTTTTTCCCTGACTTCTTGTTTTCCCACAACAGCCCCTGACTATCTCCAGAAATATCTTGATGTTGCCAACAGGACCTAGGAGTACCTAAAATCTTTTCTGGAAATAAGGAAAGCCAAGGCCTTAGGCATGCTATGCCTTCATAAATCTCTTAAAGGCATGTAATCTATATGAAATCTACACATAATCTACATGCAAGAATAATGCATAATCTGCATGAAAGAATCTTTCAATTCTTGCTGATGAGGCCATAGCAGTGAAAAAGAAAGCACAAGGTAATTTCCCAGTGGGTCCTTCTTCGATGTTAAATTCTCAGGAACTTTCCTGATTCTGTAATGACTTCTCTGACTCTGCTGCCTGGTACTGTCTAGGACTCTGCCTGTCTTCTCCCAAGCTGGGGCCTCTAAGTCCTGAATTCTGTCCCTGGGAATACTGCACACAGTTTTACTAGCCCTTGGGGATGGGAGAGGGAAGAAATGTGGCCCCTTTGGAGAGAAGGGTAACTGTCTGATACAACATCAGAACTACAGATGGATGCCACATGGTGCCAACAACTGAAAATGGCTCTTTCCACACCTGTCTGCCACTACACATCCTCACCGTCAGCGGTGGTTTGAGATTTTCCCGTTTAGCCATGCCGTATGCAATACATGCCAACTCCAAGTCTCTATCCAAATAATTATATCACAGAATTGTAGGATCTGGGTGCACCTTTGTTTCACTTGAAGGCTTCTGAGCTCTTTGAGAAAGATACTGTGTCTTAGTCCTCTCTACAAAGTCAGCACAAGGCACAGTGCTTAGCACACAGGAAGCACTTAGAATTACAGAACGAAAAAAGCAACTGAGTAAAATATTTCCACGGGAAATATTTGTGAGGATTTACAAAGAAAAGTAGGCTGGGAAGAGCTACCCAGAATTCACAAGGTGATATTTTATACAGACAACTAAAAAGATCAGCACATAGTTTTTCTGAAGCTTTTATCACAATAGAATAAAAATTAGAAACAGATGATTTGTTTTCTTTTTTTCTGTCCTTTGGAAATTGTGGCAGCAAATAAACTTGTCTGTCTTCTATTTCTGGAAGACAGTAATAAAATGTCACACAGCATCATTTGAATTATTTGTCTCACAAGGTTCATTGAAAAACTTACCTGCAAGTTAAACAGAAGAGATGCTGGGGTGGGCTCTCACCAATCTCAAGGAGAAAACGACTGACATCAAAGTGCTCTATGCACCTGTAAGCAGCTTCTCTCCAAATACCTTCTTTGATCTAAAGCCAGCTCAAAAGCTGCCTGCTTTTAGAGACGGTTTTCTACTGGTCTTGTTTAGCCCAAGGTCAGGGAACTAGCATGCAAGTGTATTTCATTAAGAGGAATTGTGATTTTACATCATTGGGTATACTTGACTCACAAGAGTGAGAAATGGATGAAGTCAAGTTTATATTTACACTTTTTCTGACTCTTAGGTGCTTTTTACCAAACTGTTGAGCCACCTGAATTAAGTCTCTGGATTAAGTTTGAAGTCTTTATTATAGCAAATTATAAACTATGTTGGGATTTCAAGTTACCTCAAAAAGTGGCAGAAAATTATCAATAAAATTTATATTTACTTTATTTTAAAATATTTCCCTTCATTGAGCAAAGAATGGATTCAGGTGAAGGTTGTAATATGAAACTAATAATAATTATAGCCAATGTAGTTGATATTTATGTCAGCTTACATTTCAGATATGCAAATAAACATAACATTATTATAATAATTATTAACTTGACCTAATGTCTATTTCCCATTCCACCAAGATGGCAGAAACAACCTTAGATAATTTGAGGTTCCCTCCCCTTGCCTTAGGGTTGTGTCTAAGTTCTGAGTCACTTATCCAGTGCCATGGCATTTGATGCATCAAGTGGAACTCTAATCTTCAATATCATACGTCCATGCAGATTTCTTTTGAAGTAGCTGTTACTCCTTCTGGTTGTCTGTCATTAATCTACAGAGGTCGCCATGGAAAGAAATGTCGCTAGCGTCTCTCTACCTACCCACTTCAGATCTGATGGCTCTTTCTCCTGATTTCCTTCCATTTTATGAGCTCAAAATATATTCTAATATTTCCATTTCACGCTGGGACACCAAAATCTCTGCCAAACTGGCCAAGACCCATTCTCTCTAAACTTACCAAATCTGTTTCCTCTCTGAAACCCAGGCTTCCTCCAGAAAGCAGGACACAGGGTCCATCTCCCTGGAAAAATCCATCTCCCTTCCTCCAGTTGGGGTGGAAAGGTAAACCTCTTTCTCATTAAACCTAAACATTTTGACCATGCCTAAAGTCTTCTCCAGTCTCCTAAGGGCCCAGGCTTTTGGAAATAAAGTCAATAATACTCCTTTATTTCTGTCTTCTGCCCTGCCCTGAGCAAAGAACATAGAACTGCCAGCTCCTTGAATGGGGTGAGGAGGTATAGAAAAAAATTAAGTATCAGGAGAAAAATAAACAGGTTAGTATCTCAAAATCTTATTTCTCCACACTTACCACATTTATTTTGTCAGTCCCTTGTCAATATGTTTTGAATTGCCTCCCGTGGTTTGTCTGCGTGTTTTTGTTTTGTTTTTCTGTTTATTCATCTTTCAATCTGAGTCCAATGTTTGTCATGAGACATCTTTGCTGGATTGTCACTGCTTCCCCCTACTACCCATTCAGATGCTGTCACTTCCTTCATATATCTAAATGTAGAGTTTGTGGGTTTGTGCCAGCCCACAGCTTCCTTTATGATTCCTAGCAGATATTCATCTAGTGATTGTCCACTGGGCTGAGGTGGGATCTTCCTTTCCTCGATCTGGTCATTTCTCTCACCCTCTGTGCATTCATTACTCTGAGAGTTCCACCTGGTTCCACTTCTGTTTTCATTTCTTCGGCTGACAAAACATCCATACAAGAGACTTCTCTCATATGACATCATACAATGCACTTTTTTCCGAGCTTCTCTCCCTCCTGCAGTATTGTGCCTCTGGAGTTGTATTCACTACATGGATTAGAGAAAGAGACCATTTGAGGGTTGACAGACTGGGAAACTGTCACAGAGGGAGGAAGAGATGATTCTGGCTTAGTCTGGCTTAGAGGATATTTCATGCGGGCTCTGAGTTCTTCTGACTGTGTGGCCCTTCATTATCCTGGAGTAAGTGTATACAGAGGGGATCGATTAGAGTTTTTGAGAAACTTCTAGAGGGACTAATTTTGGTGGAGCACATGATATGCCATCTAAGAAAGTGCTTCTCAATTCTTCGCCTTCAATGATGCAGTTAATGAAAAGTCATGCCAGATTTTGAACTGTGGTCTCTTCTTTAATTGTCATTGCCATTGTTAATTTTGTTATTTTTTCATATTCTTTTGGATTTTGAATGGGATTTTGGTGGCATTTCTATTAAACACATATAATCTGCCACCCTGTAAACCCAGATGTCCTAAGCTGGAATTTTTACCTGCGTCCATCTACCTCCAAATCCCGACACTTTCTGCTACTTCAAGCTGCCATTGAAAGCAAGCCTTAAATGTAGTGCATTCAATTCTGCTCCTTAAATACTTGAGTCTAGTTCAAAATAGAGTCTAATCCTCTATTATCACTTTGATTTGTATTTCCTGAATCCCATCAGGGAATTCAGTAGTAAAAACTGTGCTTTGTACACTGTGTGGCCTGTACCTCAAAAACATTGGTGGTTGAAAGCAATTCAAGAGAGAAGTCAGCAAAAGCATGTAATACATTGAATATAGAATTTAATGAAACATCTGCAGGTGACCTGGAAGTCCAAAATTGGAATATAAAATGATAAAAGAGAAAGAGTCCAAGCTTTGGGTCTTGATGGACCCAGATTCTAATCCCTGCTCTGCCACTTTGAGCAACAATTCTGAGCCTTGGCTTTCTGATTTGTAAAATGGAGATAATGATATTCAATCCCCAGGGTGGTATGGAGTTTCAGTGAGTTTATGTCTAAAGCTTTGGACATACACAGAAGGTACATAAAAATAATACTTGTCTTATCTGGTAAGATACTATTGATTCCAAGTAATGGAATACCTAATTCAGATTGGCTTAATTAACAATAAAGGAGATATCTTGTATTATATAGATGAAAAGTTCAAGGAGTGAGCTTCACATTCAATTTAACACAGCTGTTCTCGATGTCAATCAGGAATCCAGCTGTTTGCTGAACTTGCCTTGGTTTTTCTCTCCTCCTCGAGTCAGCTTTGTATTGAAGTTTGCTTCCCTCATGCTGACAAAAATGGTTCATCTCACTTTCCAAAGGGAGAGAATGAGCATTTGTTCTGGAATTACTAGCAGGAGTTTTGAGATGCACTCTGATTCGTCTCTCCAGAACCAAGTGGCAAAGGAGATGGAATCCACGGATTGGCTCGGCTTCAGGACTCTGCCTTGGCAGGAGGACACAAGACCACTCTTCACAAACCCTCAATATCTCTAGTCTTTCATGTTCCCTCCATTTCTCCCCTATACCCCCAACACTCCTTCTAAGGAAACCATTTCTAGCTGGGGTTTGGGAGAAGGAGGAAGGGACCCTTCTCTCCCCAAATTCTCAAATATTTTGTCTATGTCTAGAGTTCTCTGCAGATTCCTAAAATTTTAGGTTTTTGTAAACCAAAGCCAGAAAGTTCTTTGTTTTTGTGTTTTACCCCAGCATATCCCTCCTCTGTGACAATGATGACTTGATGCTTAATTTTTCCTTTCCTCGAGTTGAAGGAGTTAGAAAGTCTTGCAATTATTTAAGTCAAACACTTACATTTGTCTATGGAGACAAGGTACATTGCACACGTAATACTTATTTCAGTAATCATCAGTATTTTCATCTTGATGTGATTTTTTTTACAGCTGCCTCTGTATTAGCAATAAATTCTAAGGACTATCTTGCTGATACTATTGAACAAATAAAGACATTTCTAATCCCCAGCCTGCAAGTACAAGGACTTGAGCATGCACAAAATCTTGATATACTCCCCAAGGAGTCCTTGTGGGTGCCCCACGAGCTCTTGGTTTGGATTCTTATTAACAGGTATGGCTGAATCTAGGTATTCTAGTTTTCGTTTGGTATGTGATAGCTGAACCTAACAATCTTTGTTTGGGATTCTCCTTTTGTTCTTGTAGTTTAAAAAGAAAACTAGCAACAACAGCGAATGTCTGAGAATAAAGAAATTCAGCTTTTTCAATTCCTGATTAGTGGAACGAGAACTGTATTTAGTTTCATATTTTGAGATATTTTGGCTATTGTTTGTCCAAACACAACATTGTTTCAATGGATCTATGCGTAATCATTAAACAAATCTACACACAGAAAGACCAACGAGCAAAATTTCGTGGCTTCTAGAATGGCTCTTTTTTTCCTCTCCAAACTTGAAAGATTGGCAACATCATAGTTTATGTATGATACCTGGTATCTTTCCTTATTACTATTATTATCTAAAGAAAACTACATATTCTTCCTAAACTCCTGGTCTGGGCCTTCAAATCTGTTTCTCGATACAGCCCCACTGCATAGTGGTAAGGGTTTCCAGTAGAGGCCCCAATTGAAACTGGATACATAGGGCTTTTCAGTAAAGCTGAAAGTAGGGGGTCTGTGTTTGTTAGATTATTTTTAATACTGTTCTGTGTTGTTAAAGTTGTATATGTGCTAATGTTGGATTTGGCTGAAATTTTAAGGTGGGCCTCTTGTCTGAAAACACTTTACTCAAGAAACTTAATAAATGAAAAGCCAAGGGAAAATGTATAAAACTTTGAATAAATAATATGGTAGTTCCTGACTGTGGTCCTCATGTACCCTTGAAGATAATGAACCATACCTAGGAGTTGCCAGATCCTATATGGGCAGTCTGGGCTCCAGGTATATAACTGAATATCACCTAGGTGGAGAACCCATGAGGGTAACAATTCCTGACATTGGACTCAAGTCATCTTCTATACATGGAGTCCTTTGAACCAGGCTTCTTCCTTTAATAGTTTGCCTATAACAGTGGTTGGCACAGAATGGACACAATATATATGTGTTGAATGGATAAATAAATTAATGAATGAGATTTTACTGTGTTCTGGCACTCCAATCACCTTCAGTACAAGCAATGGCCTTCAGTATTAGAGAGTTTCAGATAGACATGCAAAGACCCTAAAATGAAAACAGATCCCCACTGAGTCATATGTTAAAAGAATTAATCTTTTCTCCCACATTAACCCAAACAAGATATAAGCATAAAGACATGCTGCCAAGACCAATCCCAACCCATTTATCGATTTAGAATAGCTGGAGTGTTCCTTTGGGGAGAGCAGGAAAGTGTAAGAGTGGAAGTCATGGGGAAAAAAAGTGCAACATGCGTTTCTCTCCAAATGTTTTCATTAGATTTTCCAACCTGGGGCAGTCAAATGCAAAACTACAAATGGTAAGGAGGAAACAAGTCCTTTTGAGCAGACCTAACACGGAAGTATTCTCTGTCGTCCTGTTAACTCAACCTCGTCCCTCAGTCTGCTGTTGTAAGACCCCCAAGTAGAAAGACAAGTCCAGTGTCCCTCAGTCTCCCAGGCTGCATCCAGCCATCCCAACTCTATGGGTCTGTACTCTCTGGTGTCTCACCTAAGATCTGCACCCCAGCCCTGCAGCCACCACAGACACAATGAAACTGTAGACCAACAGTTCAAAGAATGAGTAAAATATTAAGTAGGCCAGCAAAGTAAACAATTTTCCCAAGGAGTGCATTAAAGTAACTGTGTATTTCACAAATTTGTTTTTCTAACAGGGCTTAGTAATTATAAGTTTATCAAAACAAACAAACTGATTTAATAAAAGGAACAAAGAAAGAACAGGAAGAAGGAAAGGAAAAAGAAAGGGAGGGAGAGAGAGAAAGAGGAAAGAATTTAATTTTCATTATCTTTTCCATTTTACAAACATCATAGGTGATAGCATTCACCACTTTCTAGAAGGCTGAGTAATGTAACCAACCCTTGATTTCTACAACTATAATTTGGGAATGAAGAACTCTTCATTTCTTAAAAACTAAATAAATAGATCTCTCAAAGCAGATCAAATCCATCAGCTGAATTATTTACCAAGCTCAAATTGACTGTGTTCATTTTTTTGTGAACTTAATTTTTCAATTTCTCCCATTTATATTCCCGAAGTCCCTCTTTCTTGATAAGAATCATTATCTGGCTGGGCTGTAGCCTTGTGAAAACACTATCAGCCAATTTATCTGCTGGTGGGAAATCCGGAGAGTGGCTGCCCTAAGAGATTTCAAGGAAGTAGGTAGACTGATGTACAAAGTCTTTCCTTACATTTCTTACAGAATAGTAGTAACTGTAGGATAAATGCAGCTATATTATTAAAAAAGAAAAAGAAAAGGATTTTTCTACCTCTTCTTTATTATTCAAATATTGTTTGCATTCAAAAGCTTCATTTGAAAAATCATTGACTCCCTGAGTTTGAGAGATTACTGCCCGTGGGATTTTTAATTACCTTTTGAAGGAAAAAAGACAATTGGATTCAAGATTTCAGCAGTAAAAGGGTAACTTATGTGATTTTTCAAAATACTTTATTTTATTATTTTTGGTGAGGAAGATTGTCCCTGAGCTAACATCTATTGCCAAACTTCCCCTTTTTGTTTGAGGAAGATTGTCACTGAGCTAACATCTGTGCCAGTCTTCCTCTATTTTCTATGTGGCATGCCACCACAGCACGGCTTGATGAGCAGTGTGTAGGTCTGTGCCCAGGATTCAACCCCACAAACCCCAGGCCACCGAAGCAGAGTGTGCGAACTTAACCACTACACCACCGACCAGCCCATACTTTACTTTTTTAAAAGCAGTTTTAGTCTCTGTCTTCTGCTGAGCCTGTGCCTGTGGACTGTGAACTTCACACAGTGTTTCTCAGGGATTTTCCTCCCCCCTTATGGGGCACAGGATGGCCAGAGCTGACTGGAGTTGGGTGTTTCCCTTCCCCAGGTCAGTTACTCTGTGACGATACCCCAACGAGTTAGGCTCTGGTTAACTAGCTTCTCCTGAGGGCAGGCCTTGTCAGAAGAACAGAGTGCTCTGCACTATTTCAAAATGATTCCTTTCCTCCTTTCCCTGCCAGAAGCATGAAGGGATTATTCTCTGATATTTACTATGAGAACCCAGTCAAGCTCCTGGAGGTAAATCTCTAATTTTTGTTTGAGGAAGATTGTTGATGAGCTAACATCTGTGCCAGTCTTCCTCTATTTTCTGCGTGGGACACCAGCACAGCGTGCCTTGATGAGCAGTGTGCCTGGTCCACACCTGGGATCCAAACCTATGAACGCCAGGCCACTAAAGCAGAGCATGTGAACTTAACTGCTACACTACCCAGCCGCGCCCCACTGGAGGTTTTTAACTCTCAGAGTTGTTGTCTTGAGCCTCCAGCAATTTGTCAATTACAGTCCATGTTTTGTGACTCTGGGCTGGTTCCCATGGCAATTTCCACTAGGGGCCTCTGCTTGGGCGAATCCTACTGACCTGCATTGCCATCTGCCTCTCCAGTCTTGGGGGCAGTGGGTAGCCCTGTGTTCCCCTGCTCTTACAAATTCAAGATAAGTTGTTGATTTTTCAGCCTGTTCAGCTTTTTACGTGTAGTTAGAATGGAGGAATGGAGTGGCGTCTTCCAAGCTCCTTACACATAGAGCCAGAAACCAGCAACACCCAATTTAATTTTTACTTGTGGACATTTTTGTTAAAATCAGTACTTCCTATGTAGTTAATATCTATTAAATTTTGGATCAAAGAGTGCTTTTTTCTACCAAGCACAAAATCAGTCACATGAAAACATGTAACTTTTTTTACTGTTTTATGCTATATAATAAATATGTTTATTAAATGAAGAAATAAATGTGTAGCAGCTCAACATTGCTTACTGCCAGCTGTGAGTGGCACTGTTTATATTTCTAGACATTCAAGCCAAATACTGCAATCCACATGACCTGCTCATTCCAACCTCCCTTTGTCACCAGCAGGCTTCGCTGGAGATGGGCCGACACTGTATGAGGACCACAGAGACAAATAGATCAGCCTACGTAAAAGTCTGTATTTTTATATATTTACTCTGCTCTTGCCTTCCTATATTCTTTTTTTATATTTTACCATTATTTATTTATATTCTTGTTTTAAGCCTCTTCATATTCCTAATAAACAAACACCAAACAAATCAACCTACACTATATTTAGGTTTCTTTTAGCTCAAAATACATGTTTAAAGATTAATGTTCCAAAGGCATAATCCTCATCAGCCTCATTAAGAAGGGCACATGCTTAAGGTTGAAATGAGACATTATAACATCTTTAGCTCATTTTACTCTCTTCTGAGGGATGATGCTGAGGACACGTGTGAGTGTGGCTGTCACAGGTGATTCATCACCACTGCTTACAACTGTATTTTTTTGGTCAACGCCGGTGCAGTTTTCAGGGCCTTCCCTCGGCCTTTTGAATTCTCCCAGTCCTATTTACCCAAAGAGGCCTTGTTTAAAGTTATAATTTAGAATAATATAAATTTGTGTCCTGTCTTTGCTCTTGGGTTAACCCCATTTGAGCTCATCCAATACAAGTTGGCTTATAATGCATTGCATGCGCCTCCTTCCATTGTGTTACATCCTTGTAGATGTCGACACAAATAATCCATAATCTATCTGTAAATCAAAATTGTGGTGAGTTTATGAGCCAGAAAGGAGGACTGTAGCCTTGAGGCTTCTTTTCCAAGGAAGGAAGCACTCCAAAGAAGTGGGGTGTACAGAGTGGTTATATACTGTCTTGGAACAAAGAGCATACATCACACATGACAGAAATATCCCTTTTACAACAGTTACGAGATTGCTTTGCTGGCACAGCAGGTCAGTGGACACCAGGTGAGCACAGCAGGTTGGTAATTAATCCTTAGTCTCTAGGAAGATATACTTATCCTTAAAGAAATGCCGTATGGGGGCAAGCTACATCCCTATCTTTAAGGGCATCATTCTTGTCTCTGGGACATTGTAAATGTTTAAAGCAGATGTACAATGCATGCTCGACAGGCCACATCAGGCCCTTTTGGAAAAACAAGTTCAAGTCGAAGTACTTTTAAACCAAATGGCTTCCTCCTATACTCCAGTATGTCCTATTGCTTTTAGTTTATTTATCACAGTCCTGATAGTCTTCACCAAAATTGCACTTTAGTTTTGGTGGTATATTTAGGTTAATAAAACAACTCAAAACTCCCCAATGTGGCATCTTGGAGTCGACCTAAACTTCCCAGTCACCTAGGAGATAAAAAAATTGCCCCTACTTGTCAGATTTGTGTTTGGCATTGAGTTTGATGCATGTCTTCCATACTCTCAGAGGACATTCTTCAATTCTTAATCATTTTCCAAATTCTTTGGTCTTCAACACATTGCCGGCAAGTGTTACTCATGTAGCAGAATTAACTCATAGCTTTCAGCTGTCTCGACCAATGAACGAAGCCTGGTCCACAGCCTCTGGGTGTGTGTTTTTGTTTATCCAGTTTAATTATCTTCATAACACTGTACCAATTTTCTAAAAATTAACCCTTTGTGTTTTGTATTAGCAGTACTGGCACAGCATACCTTAATAACAATTAATGGAATATTAATGGTTGCATTTATTTATTTTTTAAATTACTGCTTTTATTATTCTCAGATAGTGCTTTCTGAACTTAATGATCATGCTCTTGAGAGAGCAACACCCAGTTCTTTGTGACTAAAAGCAGCTATCAGGAGGGACAAGCAACTGAAATCAAACTCTTGTCCCCAAGACAAACTCAAAAGTGTATACATTCAGAAATACTTATTTAAAGCACTGTATAAGATGCAAAATAAATGAAAAGTATTTACCACTGGACACAGTTGAAATTCTAAGTTTGATGTAAAAAAGATGAAAATCTTGCCAATTAGTTACTATATGCTTGTTACCATTGATGGTATTTATAAATCAAAACAAGCAGTTTCTAGAAGTTCAATGAATGCTTGTTCTGATGGTAGCTGGAGCAATCATGTGAAAACCATGCCAAACTGAACACCCAACTGAGTGTTTATATAGATGATGAACTAGAGAATTGCAACTCGGAGTGGCATCCGTGCTGGGCAAGCAAAGCAGTTCAGTGCAGAGGTTAAGAATGTGGACTAAGGGCCAGACTGACTGGGCTCACCTGCTGCTCCAGCACTTCATAGCTGTGTGATCAGGTCACTGTGCCTAAGCTTCCTCATGTATAAAATAGGAATGATAGGGGCCGGCCCGGTTGCATAGTGGTTAGGTTCACCAGCTCCACTTCAGCAGCCCAGGGTTTGCCGGTTCGGACCCTGGGTGCAGACCTACACACCACTCATCAAGCCATGCTGGGGTGGCATCCCACATGGAAGAACTAGAAAGACGTACAACTAGGATATACAACTATGTACCTGGGCTTTGGGGAGAAAAATAAAATTAAATGAATAAATAGAATAGGAATGATAATAGTAGTAATAATAGTAGTAATTATATATATATATATATATATATATACACCTCATAGAATTGTTGTGAAAATTTAAAGAATATATATAAATAAAATATAAATAAATAAACTTAAAAAATAGTAATCACTATGATATATGCTTACTACATCACAGTACCCAGATGCAATACTTTGAATGTATGAAGTATAAGCCGTAGTTGTGATTGTTTTTATTTCAGAGTACATTTGGAGTGGTCAGTGTGTCTGAGATGGTCAGTCTGTACTGAGATGCTGCACAGTGTGTAAAGCAATCAGAATACCCGTCCTGAGTGTCTGTCAGGAATTCAGGAATGGAGAGTGACTGGAGTGGTTGGGCCATCCAAGCTCCAGTGGACCCCAAGGCACTCAGTCAGTCGGAGGCTATCAAAGTACGTACGTGCTGTGGTGGCACATTTCTCCAATGCCCCCTCATAGGCCTGGGTGAAATCTTGCTTCTCCAGGGGCAGTGGGCCCTAAGGATAGCCAGAACCCAGATGGGGGCAAATGGTTATTGTTGGCTATTAACATACAGACTTCCTCTCTTTTCCTGCCTCTCTCCAGCCTGGCCACGTACGTAGCCTTTAAAGTCTCTTCCCTGACTCCCTGACTCCCTGACTCCCTGGTGGGGAGAGAAGGAGGTCCTCCTCCATTGCAGCTGTTTCATAGGCTATTACAGAGGGAACTTAGTCCCTACTGAAGCCCTAACCTTGGTCTCAACTGACCTAGGATGCAGAGCTCTTCCTCCCCACCCTGCCTCTGGGTTCTTCACTCACATACACACACAAACCTGCCTACTAGCCCTCTCCAACTTCCAGATCCTTTTGTAGTGAGGTCCTCCTCAAAAGTCAGCACAGCCAGCAGGCCACTACAGGGGCAGGCACTGTCCAATAAAACTTTCTTCAATGACAGAAATGTTCTATATCTGTACTGTCCAGTATGGTAGCCATTAGCCAATGTGGCTCTTGACTATTTGACATGTCGTTGGTGTGAATGAAAGACTGAATTTTTTTTAACTTTTTATTGAGATTATGATAGTTTACAACCTTGTGAAATTTCAGTTGTACGTTATTGTTTGTCACTCGTGTTGTAGGTGCACCACTTCACCCTTTGTGCCCACCCCCGGCCCCCTCTCCCCTGGTAGCCGCTAATCTGTTCTCTTTGTCTGCATGTTTAACTTCCATATATGAGTGGAGTCATACAGACATTGTGAAAGACTGAATTTTTAATTTTATTTAATGTCAGTCAATTTAAATAGTCACATGTGGCTAGTGGTTATTGTATGCGCAGCACAGCTTGAGGGACTGCCTGAGTCCAAGTCCCAACTCTGCATTTTCTGGCCTCCTGACATTGGGAAATTGACTTTAATTGTCTGGGCCTCACTCTCATTAGATATGGGAGTAATGTATTACCTACCTCATAATGCTTTTGCAAAGATAAAATACAATCTTAAACTGAAGCACCTCTAGCGATGACCTAGAGTAAGCTTTCAGGTATGTTAGCTATTAAATGCATTTAAAATACTTATGTTTCCCAACAATTCAGCTGGGTTTGCTCTTCTCAGAGTCTCGATTGGTTGAAGTAATCACACCAAAATCATGCTCATTTGACCCTTAAGAAAACAGAGAGAAAATATCAACCAGTAGTACCTGATGGAAGTACAACAAAAGCTATTCTCAACTGTACTTTGGAGGAACACACTGACAACCGTGCCCAGCTGAGCCTTGGAGAAACATACCTAAGCCTTTTTCATGCAGAGATATCCTATTCCATGGGTGTTTCAAAGGCTAAGCCAAAAGAAAGTTTCTTAAAGCAATGACATATTTTGTTTGGTTGAGTCTGGAAGGGTTGGGCCTTCTCTGAAATGGCTGATAGAGGGTCATCAACAATCACTTAAAGCAGAAAATCAATTTAATAATTTTTTATTGACTACCTACTCTATGCTAAGTGCACTGGCACCCACAAGAAAAATATGATATTGCCTCTGCTTTTAAGAATTTCACAGTGTTTTTGGAGACACGATCTTTTCAAAACACAAATGGCAGAAATATGAAGTAGGATGAATATTTTAAGTGTTTGGAAGAGAAGAGCTCAGCGTTGATGGAAATGGTGGAGGAGGCTTTACAGACAGAGATGGGCATCAGATCATAAAACCCAAAAAAAGAGCATTACTCATCTTCCAGGTCTGAAGAGGTTGGTATGGGAGGAACAGTTTCTGGAAGTGAGTGCTTGTGGCAGGCATTGTTTAAATTGTGCACGCTGGTGATGCGGGGTGGGTGAGCCGAGGAGTCAAAAGAAAGATTTCTTAGACTCTCAAGATCTGGCAGTAGTGCTCTTTTATTTAGAGAATAGTGTGGAATAGCATGGGGACAGGACCCATGGGCAGTCAGAGCTTCTGCTGCCACCACTTCTGCTGCCCCCGCTGGCATGGGGACAGGACCCACGGGCAGTCAGAGCTCCTGCTGCTGCCCCCACTGGCATGGGGACAGGACCCATGGGCAAGCAGAGCTGGTGTGTGGGGACAAGACCCACGGGCAGTCAGAGCTCCTGCTGCTGCCCCCGCTGGCATGCGGACAGGACCCATGGGCAGGCAGAGCTGGTGTGTGGGGACAAGACCCACGGGCAGTCAGAGCTCCTGCTGCTGCCCTGAGTTGAGGGTTAGGGCTAATTTTATAAGGCATGGGTACGTGACTTATTTTTACTGGAAAAAAAGAAAAGATGATGTAAAAAGTCATTAAATGATTTCAGTGCAGATGGGGTCTGGTTATTGTGCGGTCATATAACTTTAGATATGAATCTGGCCATATAGATCGGCATGCAGATGAGGATGCCCTGGGCTTCTCTCCCTGGGGCAGTCCTAATTCATACCATAAAAAAAGTCCACTGGGTCATATAGTTTGGCATGTAGGCCAGGTCACCTTGGGCTTCTTTAGCTGGGGCAGCCTTAATCCACATCAGCTGGTATACAAGTTACACATGTAAGTGTCCTTTGGATTCAATTCATTCAACAAATATTTATTGAGCATCTAATATGTGCCTGGCAAGGATACCTCATAGGCAACTTGTGGTTTGCTCAGACTTGTACAGTTGGAAACTTCATGTGCAGTGGGAATCTGCTTTATGCATGGAAATTTTGTATCCCTGTATTCACAAACCAGAGTGCACTCGGACATGAGGATGTACATTTACATGATTATTACAACAATTCTTATGGAAATCTCTCTGTCTATGTATTCACTTTAAATCATCATGGGTGGGCTTTATGCTTCATGTTTTCCAGTTTCAGTGTCCTTTATTAATCCTTTTAAAGGAATTTTTTTTTACAAAGATTCCTACTGAGTAGATCAAAATCTTATCATTTTTTCAACAGTCACAAGTATAGGCCTATCAGGGCTTTCATATCTCATGTTCTAAGCAGCAAATTTGAAATGCAAATTCTAAAATCACAGAATTGTATAATTCTCTCCTAAGAGGATAAACCTCCATTTTTGACAAGGTATCTAAAATAAGCAGGGAATTTCTTTAATGTCAGGGGCCAGTCAACCACTCACCCCCCAAAAGATGTTTTAAGGATTCATAGGTTAAAAAAAAAAGAAAACTAGTTAAAAAAAAACTAGCTTATCATTCCCCTCTCATTTTGATATAGAAATATTTACCCTTCCAATCTAGCCAGAGTAAAAGGGAAATGACACCCCCCACAAAGTGTCATCCTCAGACCAGCAACATCAGCATAGTGTGGGAATTTACTGGGAATGCGGAATCTCAGGCCCTGCCTCAGACATACTGAATCGGATTCTGCTTTTAACAAGACTCCCCCGTGATAGATATGCACATGATAAGTTGAGAAGTGCTTCTCTAAGGAACATTAAAATATTACTGAATTAACTTGAAAATACAGTGCCAGTTAATTCAGCCCTGTGTCCTCAGTTCCTTTCAAAGCTAACTACATGTAAATTGGCCCAGTAGAATAGACAAGAACGGTGCTTTCATGTGGAAACAACAAAGGTTTCTTAACATTCCCTCTTCCTCAAGTAAATATTGAACATGCATCTGTAAAACATCAGTTTAAAGAGATGACAAATTGCTTTCTCACCTGGGTCACCTACATGACTCTAGTCCTCAGTCCCATCAACTGTTTCTTTTTTAAAATTAGACTCTGAGATGTAAATGCAATCTAATAAGTACAATAAACAACTAGATCATGACAAAAGAGGAACTGAGATGATTGAGGAAGAAAAAAACATCCAGGAGGTCAAGAGAATCGGAGGGGGCAGAAGAGTCAAGGCCAGCAGTTTCCTGGACCCTCTGCTTCCTTCTCTCTCAGGTGTTCCTCTCAGACAACCTGCCCCACCCCGACCTGGGCAAAGCCTCTGGGCTTCAGGGTGATGGCACAGAGCTGGAAGCAAGATCCTAAGCCAGGGACACTCATTTATAAAACACTCTCTAGGGCAAATGAAATTAAAGCCATTATTATTATAACTGGAGGTGTTCAGTCTCTAACTGATGTTAGAGTTTAAAAAAAAAAAACCAGAACAGAAGTGCATCTTTTAGTTTGGAAAGATTAATGACTAAAAAATAAATCAGAGAGGATCTAGCTTATAGGTGTTGCCTTTCTGTAGTTACTAGCCAAAACTAACAATTCTTTATTAAAAAGGTACAAAATTATTACCAAAATTATTATAATCAGGGTTTCTGCTCTTGTTTAACAGCAAATTTATGAAATTCAAATCCAGTATCATTTGCTGACTCCATCACTATAATGAAACCTGGGAAATTTAATATAAATAAACTAGATATAATCATTTAATCATCAGGAAAGAAAGTATAAAAAAGGCCCTAATGGTAGGAGTATTCTGATAAAGGTGTAACAACTTGCTCTCTGGGGGGAAAAAGCCCTAACTGTAGCATTTGCCAATTTCTATGACACAAATGCTCCCAACACAATTGGTTTCAAGCTACCATTTTGATGTCATTGAACACAGAGGCCAGAAGACACTCATACAATTGGTTCTCAGGAACCCATAAAAGCTGCTCCACTGCACACCTACAAATAAATAAATGTGCAGATTTTTCTAGTTATCAATAGATTTAAGCACCATGTGCTCTCTGGTCCACAGATGTATTTATTTATACCGTGAAAAGTCTAGTGGTTCTCCTGTTAATCAAAGCTGGCTAGGGCCAAAGTTTAAACTTCAGATGAACAAGCACATGAATTTTGAAGTCTGGCTTCCTCTATTTTTATTTTCAGCATATCAAAAAAAGCCTTCAAAGGCTTGCACTTTTATGATATCTTCCTGTACATCAATCACTCTCAGGCTGATGTTTTTAATACCTGTTAAAGATGAGGAAGTACTCTGCGTGGCTTATGTTTTGCTTTCTTGAATCTCTTCCCCTGAGTTTCTGTCACTACACTGGATGTAATCATGAATTCTGAGGACAGACGTGAAGCAAAGGCCATGAATATGTACACTTTGGAGTACTCTGTCATAATTTTTGACAGCAATATTCCTTAAGATCAGCAGATAGATTATTGAGGTTGAGATGGTTACCTCAAAAATAATTTTAGGGTAGACATTTATAGCATATACAAAGCAGACTTATAAAGTTGTTTGTCGTACATGATATTTTAATCCTGTAATAGAAAATAATGTCACTTATGAGTAAAGTTTAAAACACAAGAAATCACAAAACATCATGTTCAACTAATTTATTACACACTTATTGTAATATACATGAAAATGAGATTTCTCATTCAAAAAGAATCTCATTAACATTTACTTACCCACTATCTCCCAATATTTCACAGAAATATTAATGATTACACATTAAAAGAAGACAATTTACAAGGCTGCTAGAAATTAGGTTTGTCATACAATCTAGTAATGCCAAAATCTGGGATAAACTGGTAACAGTTATAAGAAATATGGACATGAATTTAGAATAGTATTGACACAAGCATCAGGTGATTACATTAACCTGCTTTGCTTTATGACAAATGGACTATATAAAATAAGGTAGGAAAAATCTATAACCCTTGCAACATAATGTTTCTTAAACAGACATGTAAGTCTTTCTCTGAGAAGTGATCCCTCTATAATACTTAGAGCTGTACTGTAGATCATGGAGACCTCTGAACTCTGAACTCCTTCCCACCTCCACTGACATTCTCCTGCATACTTGCAGAGTCTGTAAATCCTAGAAAATAACTGACCAAGAAATAGGGAGAGGAATTAAGAGTGGGCATAGCTAGAAATGGTGTGGAGCATCCTAGGAAATTTAATTATGGTTTTTAATGTTCCAGAAAATTAGGCAATGAAGGAGAAGCCCTCACTGGGTTCATGCCTGCTGGAAAATGGAAATTTATCTAGGACCTGTATACATGAATCTTCCCTATTCCAACAAGGGATCTGAGAAAGGGATTTGATCTCTGCACAAGTAGAAAGAAGCACATAGGCCAAAGTAATCACCCCATTTGTTGATAAGTACTAAGTCTAGATAGATGTTGTCTTTACCAAGGATGCGTAGAAAAGAAATGTCAATATGAAATAAAACAAAATATAAAACTACAGAACAAGAGGGAAAAGTAGCATTCAGAAGACTCAGAGAGGAGCATACCTCTATAATGTCGTGTAGGATCTAAAAGAAAATTTCAATAAAGTATAAAAGATACGTCATATATGAAAAAAAACAAGTCATTTTAAAAGCTGAGAGGAGATGAAAGAGGGAGATAGATGAAATAATGAGGAATTGGAAAAACATTAACAGAATTTAAGACCACACGAAGGGAGTAAAGAGCAGAACTTGTGCTGCAGGAAACTGAGTGAGTGATGTGGGTGACAAACTTGAAAGTCCTTCTTAGAACAGGGAATAAGGACAAATATATGTAAGTAACAAGAGAGATGATTATAGATATGGAAGAAGAGAATGGAGAAAGAATATTCAGATATTTAGTGATGTTTACTGATATTAGAGGAGACACCAAAACAAATTGAACTTCGTGAAGAAGAAATCAGAACAAATTGAAAACAAAGAAATAATCAAAGCTATAGTTTAATAAAATCTTTGAGCTGATGAAAGACCAGTACACATAGTTTTTAAAGGTTTCCAGGAAAAATGAGTTAAAGAAAGGGAACCTCTAGGCAACCCTGACAAAATTTTGAGTAATCAAGATAAGTAAATTTTTAAAAATATTTTAAACATCTGAACAAGGTTACCTATATCTGAACTCACCTATAAAGAATTGTCTTCCAGTGGGTTCCCCAAAAAGCAGATTCTGAGACAGGGGTCTAGTGATCCCAGAAAGCACCTGTGAGGGTGTGGGAACGTGCAACAAGGAAGAGACAGGAATCCTCAAAGGGATCTTTATTGAGCTGGTTACAGCTATGGGCAATGGGACTCAGTTCTCGTGGAGAAATTTAGGAATACAGTGCATGCTTCAGTAGTATCCACCCAAGTAGACAGGAAGCTGGGGTATTTATCCTGAAATACCATCCATCTTCAGCCCATATGCTGAGAGAAGCCCTCAGACAGAAAGTCACAGGTGATTGTACTAGGGCACTATTGGCACATACTGAAATGGTGAATACTTATGTGACATGAGGAGGGCACTGAAAGCATCTACTAACAATGACTGAAAACCCAGTTAGCCTCAGACTTCTCCTCTACAACAACAACAAAAGTGATAGAAGACAGTGAATTATTATCAGCAAAGGTTTAAGGAGAAATGAATATGTATCAATATTTTATATCCGTGCAACTCTTTTTATGAGAAAATGCAACAGCAAGACATCTTTATATGCAAGACCTCAAAAATGGTATTGCCCATATACGCATCTTTTGTAAAACTTAGTCAAAAATTTCTATCAAAAATAATATTTGATCCTACATGTTTAACTCCCTTCCCTTCAAATTCCCTTTGAAATTTCAAAGCAGGAAAAATTTTCATCCTTAGTGTAACTCAGAAAATAAATCCATTAATCATCTAGAAGCTTCAAGGAATTTCTAGAAAATAGAGCAAAAATTGGATCTGGCTTAGGAAAGTACAACTCCCAAGGTCCAATGCATGAAAATTTAAAATATGTGGAGTAATTACTGAAGAAGAAACCCAGTGTGGCAGACAGCATCTGAAATAACTCCCAATAATCCCCGCCTTTTGGTATTCACACTCTTGTGTAATCCCCTCTCATGTACATGTGTGTGCTGGACCTAGTGACTTGTTTCTCACGAATAGAATACAATAAAATGATGGAATGTCACTTCTGACGTTAGATATAAACACTGTGACTTCTCTCTCTCTCTCTTGCTGGTGTTCTTTCTTGCCTTCTAACTTGCTCGCTCTGCCATGTTGTGAGATGCTCTATGATAAGACTCAAATGGCAAGGAACTGAGAGCAGCCTCTAACCAACAGCCTGTGAGAGCTGAGGCCCTCAGTCTGACAACCACGAGGAACAGAGGCCGGCCAACAACCTAATGAGTGAGCTTGGAAGTGGATGTTTCCCCAGTCAAACCTTGAGATGAGACTGTAGCCCCCGTCTACACGTTGATTGCAGCCTGTGAGAGCCTCTGAAGCTGAGAACCAAGTTAAGCTACCTGGATTCCTAGCACTCAAAAACTCTGAGATAATAAATGTTGTTTTAAGCCATTAGGTTTTAGAGTAATTTGTTACAAAGCAATAGATAATACACCCAGAACCACCCCCCCAACATGGAAATTCAGGACTTGGAAATAAGGATAAGTCATCAGGAAGCAGTGGACAAACTGAATAAATTCAAGATCTGCATCAGTGCCCGCACTAACCAGCCTTGCAAACGACCACTGTGCTCAGTGGTGAAGGCGTTTCCACTGTGAGCTCCCAATCATGTGGCCACATCAGTTAGAGGTCAGCTTCACACCCTCAGCCACCCTCATCCTGCTAATCTGTAGTGTATCATGGGTAGAGCAGTGGGAGTGGCCCACTTCATATGAAGGCAATAAGAAGGTGCATTTTCTGTAAAAGACTATAAATAAAGCCAACTAAAAATCAGTCTGATTTCTATTATCAGTGTGCATTGGCAATTCCAGACAATGTCAGTGATGAAGTATTCCTCCCCATCAGGGCAGACAGCCCTTCCCACCTCCCTTTGGTGCATCACTGACTGTCACGACAAAGATCTTACAAATGCTTGGCAGAGTGAGGCTCCCTGCTGTGCATAGCCTTCCTGATAACTCCATCTGCATTTTTCATGGAAAATTGGATCTCTTTCCCAACACAGATGCCCTCACAGATCAGAGTGGTAAGAAAGAGCGGGAGTAAAGGCAAAGGTGATGGCAGGCTCTGGATCAAAACAAATGAGACTCTTATGATTGACTTTCCGGAGCACACCAGTGCCCCATGCACACAGTCACCACCTGTGGTCACCTGTCAGGGGTAGTATTTATTCTCATTCATTCAAGTAATATTTATTGAGTGCCTAATTTGAGCCAGATATGTTCCCGGATGAGGGAATCAGTAATTAACAGACACAAATAATTGTCTTTATGGAGCTCTAGTGGGAATAGACTGATGTAGATTCTAGTGGAAATAGACTGATGTAGATTAAAAAGTAAAATATATATCAGACGACAGTAAATGCTATGAAGGAAACTGAAGCAAAGAATGGGGGATAGCATGTGTCAGGATGGGTAATACACTGTTAATGTGCTCAGAGAAGACTTCAGTAAGTAGGGGACGTTTGAACAAAGACCTGAAGAGGTGATAGAGAAAGCCATGTGGACATCTGAGGAAAGAACAATCCGAGTGAAGGGATGATCAAATGAGAAAGCCCTGATGGTGTAGTCTTCTTGGAGTGTTTGAGAAACAGCAAAGAAGTCAACAGGGCTGGAGTAGAGTAAATGAGGGGGCAGTAGTAGGAGATGGGATGATGGCAGATAATGATTTCTGCTTCTCTTCCTTTCCCAAATCTTCTATGAATTCCTTTCATCTGTGGAATCTAAAATTGAAGCCTATTGGCAAAGGATTCTGGAAAATGTAGTTCCAGGATTCCAACTCCTGTGATACTTGGGAGAGGACATGGGTGGGCAGGAAAAGTGCTAGATACCAACAGGCAATCTGGCACACTAACTTTCCCCCACCTTCCCTTCTAGGATCTGAAAATAATATTGTCAAAAATACCCTCTAAGACTTTAAGACATTGACATCACCTGAAAGAATTAAAGGAATGCTTGCCTGAAAGACAGCCTGATTTCTAGTCCAATTCTACTGCTTGACCTTGAATAGGCCCCTTAATCTCTCTGAATCTCCGTTTCCTAATCTGTCTAGTGAAGATAATAGTACCTCTCTCTCAAAGTCATAAAGATTTAATAATCTGGTGCATGTGAAGGCTCATCCCACTGTCTGGGACACTCTAAAATAAATAACAGCTAACATCATTATAGACGTAAGATTAAGTATCTTGTGAGTCCTAACTCTGGCTGCATCGCCTATTAGTTATATGTCATCAGGTAATTTATTTCACATCTCTGAACGTCAATTTCCTCATTTTTAAAATGGGAATAACAAAACCTGACTTCCAGAGTTATTTTGAGGATTAAATGAGATAATAGAAAGGTGATGCTTATGCTAATACAAAGTAAATTCTCGGGGAATGCTAAATATTATGATTATCTAAGAAATCAAGGGGCAGGATTTTCTTCAAATTTCCTTCTCTTTCTAACAGTCCTTGGTGCTATTGGTAGGTCTACAACATAGGACTTTTGTAATTTGCCTCTTTCAGAACTTATGGGATTTACAAATCTTATTTCCTTTTAAATATATTTTTTTTTCTAACACACTGTGGGCAGAACACAAGGAAATTAGAAATGCTTGGCTGTCCAATCACCTGTGTGTCTACTCCCTGGATTCCTGTGGGGGCTGAAATCAAGAAGCAGGATGTGACTTTTACCCCATGGGTATCATGGGTCATTTAAATAAATTCACTCCACCACTTTCTTATTTATCTACCACTTTGCCTCTTGGTCTAGCCTTACAGGGCAATTGCACAAATGAGGCAGGTGGTCCCATTTTGGGGGGCTATTTCAGCAGGAAGTAAACCCCCACCAAGAACTTGACTGATCCAAGTAAACTTGAGAAGCCAAAGTCCATGTCAAGTAGGAAAGGAGAGAGGAGAGTGGGCAGCAGCCAACCAATCACCAAGTGCACTGCTTCCCAGAGCCGCAGTGGTGGCCCTGGGAGCAGCGACAGCACACAGCAGGAACCCATTCTATCCATTTCAGCCTTCCTAGCAACTGCCTGAATGCAGTTGAAAGTGGTTCAGAAAGAAACACAGTTGAAGGAGCAAGGGAGTGAATGAATTAGAAGGCCCTGATATGAACACCCTGCACTCTTGGCCAGAACAGAGTCGTTAATTAAGGACCATATTGATAAACAGCTGGCATAGGACTGTGAAACAATTCTTCCCATTACCCCTTACAGAGCCAGTGAGGAAACAAGCTCCAGGTTTACTCCTGAGTGTGTTCTCAGTAGCAACCAACTCGTTAAGCTACATGGGAATAATGCTTACACTTCCTACCCCTCCACTGTGGGGTGTCAGAATTAGGCACCCCAAAATGTGTCTCTTTGGCTTGATTATTCTTAAGAACAAAAGACTCTGAAAGAAACTTTGACTTTCCCCCTAACTGCCAAAAATAATTTAAGATAAAAGGCCTGGCCCCAGGACAGGCCATCACCATAGGTAACTCTGGGTAGACTGTGAGGGTCCTTGCTAAGCCCACTCTTATCAAAGGTCTGTCTACCACAGTTCCGTTTACCAAAGATTTGCTTTTACATCTCCATGTGAATTGCCCTCCTCCCCTTTGAAGCCCTAAACCACTACCCTCAACATCTTCCTTTGTCTTTAGCTGAAGACAGATTAGGTCATTCTGGTGAGTTTCTCAGTTCTCCTGGGTTTCTCCCTTGTATACATGTTGTAAAGCTTTGTTTGATTTTCTCTTGTTACTCTGTCTCATGTCAATTTAATTCATAGATCATCCATAAGGACCCAGAGGCTGGTGGAATTGTCTTCTTTCCCTATGGTTTGGTGGCTTGGACAGGATAAAACTTCACTGGCTGGATGCTGCTCGCTCCTGGACTACTATAGCTGAGAGATCCTGGACCCCTGACAAGAGCCAGCAGGAGGTAAGAGTTCTGACTATGCCAGTCTCCCGGATATTTGCCTGCAGATTCCAATGAAAGCGAGAGCAGTGAGCTATTTTCCCCTTCTAAATTTAGATTAGCATAAGAAAATATTGGTGAAGCCAGCTTCTTGGACTCAGTGACTCTAGGATTTGGTTTGAGTACTCATTGTTTATTGATCCTTTTCCTCCCAAAGATAGTCACTATTTTTCCTTGTCTCTTTTTTGTCATTTGTCTAAGACATAGGCATCTCTATAAGCCTGTTGTCTGGGAATATGCACATGAGGTGAAAGTTGTTGCTAAGAGTATCTTGGAAGCCAAAAAGGCCACAAATTTAATGGGCATGGGTTGAGCAGTTAAGAGCCATTAGGGTGCTCACCACCTCAGGAAAACTCCCTTGATAGGATAAGTTGGGTCACGGAATAGGGTAGATGACACAAGTCCCCCACCAACTTCCAAGAAAATGTCCATGCAATGACAAGGTACTCTGTAAAGCACACACAATCCCCAACCCAGTGGCATCTCCCTCCTAGGTATTAATTTGACTCCAAGACACCCAAGGCTTAGCTAAAGCTGTTAATGTGCATATAAGATGAGGTTTTTTTCTTGAGAGCTTGGCTTTGTTAACTTTCTCATCTCCCCCATCTGGAGGATGCATGTACCGGCACGCATCTTGGCAGCCAATCGAATAGAGTGGGGTTCCAACACACTGTCTTTGTCTGGCTGTGTCAGCTCTCAGGGGAGTTTGTCATAAGAGGTGCCAATTACTTTTGTAAGGGGCCTTTGTCATCTCAAGCTTCGTTGCTTATGTGCAACAATGGCCTTTGCTTTCTTAGACTATTTTTAGCAGTGCAATTGCTAGATCTGTTTTGGGGATGCCTCTTTTGTCCATGGTTAAGCTTATTGATATGAGTCACTATTAAAATCCTACTCATCAAAGTGGCCAGACAATGGATCATTTAAATTGGGAAAACTCCTAAATTGGAAAAACATTTTTGAGAGCTCTCATCATAATTCTTTTATTGCTATCTATAAAATGGCCAAATTAAAAAAGGAAATACAAAAAAACATAATGACCAGCCTGAAGACCTGACTTGAACTACGATTGAGAAAATGTAAAAGTATAAGTGTTGATAAGATTATAAAGGTTGAAATGTTTGAGCTAATTTTATATAAAGAGGTTATATCAACTTTGCCTGAGTGTGTTTTAAAATGTCTGACTGGGAATGCTTCCTCTACCCCAAATTATAAGACCCAGACCTATTGATAAAATTCTAATGAAAACTATGATTAGAGATATAAGAGTTGACGGCATTCAGATGAAATTTTGTTAAAAAAATTGATATATTTATGGGCTTTTATGTGAAGTGATTACATCTCTTTGCCTGATTGTAGTGTATTGTGGGGATAAATATTGTGACTCCCTAGGGAATATTTCTCCTGCCTGATTCTAAGACAACATATAAATCTGCCCTTCAGGTAATGTTAATTAAACTTACTAAAGGGAAATCAATAAGGTTGACCAAGCTCACACAGTATGAGATAAAAACTAGAGGCTAATATCAGGTGCTAATAAAAAGGATAATAAAAGCCTGCCCTCCCCAAGGTAAATTGGTCTGGGGTTAAATTGTACACTTAGAAAAAAGGGCTTGTTTTATATGCTTTGTGCAGACTTTTAAAGGTGGGCTACCTTGTCCTGAAGTTTTAGAACTTCTTTAGTTTAAGATTTTATGATTTTTATGATTCACTTTTTAAGTTAAAAATTTCCATGCTGTACAGAAGCAATTTAAAAAAATATAGTTGGAAAGATGGATCAACCTCTTTTGTCATTCAGACTGTAATCCAGTTCTTTGGGGAACTCAAAGCAACCATCTTTGCCTTGCACATCCCTGCAAATCTAGAGGGATGGCTCTAGAAAGCAGTTCAAAGTTCGCCTGTCCTTTGCCAATTCCAAAGCTGCCCCTGTCCCTCTCAAAATGCTCCTAGACGTTGATTGAGACAAGAGATTGAGACACTAGAAACAGGTAAGGCAAATATGCCCCAGAAACTCCATCTTGAAGAAAATTTCTTTCTTCTGTACCTTTAGGATGCAGATTTTCTGCTCCCATCTTCTCTAGGACCTGAGAGCCATTCTTTGAAATGCAAATGTTTCTCATAAACTAGTGAGTTTTCTATTACACCTGATTCATAACAAAAGTTTAACAGAAGCTATAAGGTCTCTGTGTTTACCTGTGTGTTCACGGGTGTCTATATGTATGTTATATACGTGTGATATTTTACCTCCAGATGGTATGGCCAAAATTAAGAGTTCTGCTTAATTGGCTTAAAATAAGTGCCTACATAAATTATTTCTAAATGTAATATAAACTAACCCAAATGTCTTTCAAGTTAACCTGATATGAAATAATCTCTGGTAAATGAAAGTTTGTTTAAGTTTTTTGGTTTGATTAAAATAGGCATGTCCTCAAAGTTAATAGCACTGGATATGATACAAACAGACAGCCTGGGTTTACTAGTGAAATAAGCCCATATTATCCCTGTTACAAATTTGTCAGCAAAAATAGCTTAAAATGATAGCTAATTTTGTCTAACGTCTCATGAAGTTTTCGTGGGTAATCTAAATATAATTGTTGGGAACAAATTATTTGGATGTAAGTGAGACAAGAGTTTATAGATAAACTTTTAGCAGTAATTATAGTTTATGGCACGTGTATTTAAAATAGCTTCCAAACTCTCAATGGTAACTTGAAACTTTGAAGTTTTGCTAGATTCATTTAAATGATAAAAATTCACTGAGTATTTAGATCATTTTCAAATAAGGTAAAATTTTAGATGTTAAATTACTAAATATAAGTTTATCTACTTTGGGCTTCTTTTTTCTTGAAGACTGGCACCTGAGCTAACAACCGTTGCCAATCTTCTTTTTTTTCTCCCCAAGCCCGCCCCCCCCTCCCAGTACATGGTTGTATATTTTAGTTGTGGGTCCTTCTAGTTGTGGCATGTGGGATGCCGCCTCAGCATGGCCTGATGAGCGGTGCCATGTCTGTGCCCAGGATCCGAACCAGCGAAACCCTGGGCCGCCAAAGCACAGCACACAAACTTAACCCCTCAGCCATGGGGCCAGCCCCTACTTTGGGCTTCTTATACAGAGAAACTAAAAAGTGTTTGGGTCTATTGGTAAACATGTCTTGTATTTTATTAAAAGATTGTAGTATAAAGTAACATGTTTTTTAATAATTATAAAAGTCATTTATAAATTTGTTAAGCCACAGAATGCTAATGTAAAAATTTATAATTGCTTACTTAGTTGTTACTTAAAAATTAAGGGTTAAAAATTCTAATATATGTGATTAAAGCTACTAAAACTTAAGGAAAATATATTTGTACTCAAGGAAAGTAAGATGTGTATTTTCAGTAAAGAAGGTATAAAGAATGGAAATATTTTTGGTTTTTTTGTTAAGAAAGGTAAATTTGTTGTAAAGTACTAGGAGGAAAAATAGGAGGAGGTGCCAAATTCTGAATGTGAAAAAGAAAGTCATAGGAACCAGCCTGGTGGTGTAGTGGTAAACTTTGCATGCTCTGCTTCAGCAGCCCAAGGTTCACCAGTTAGGATCCTAGGCACAGACCTACATACCACTCATCAAGCCATGCTGAGGTGGCGTCCCACATAGAAGAACTAGAAGACTTACAGCTAGGATATACAACTATGTACTGGGGCTTTGGGGAGCAAAAATAAAGAGGAAGATTGGCAACAGATGTTAGCTCAGGGCCAATCTTCCTCACAGGAAAAAAAAGAAAGAAAGCTATAAAACGTTTGTGAAAGAGAAACTCTGAAAAAAGAGTTTTGTGCATGGTCAAGTTGGATAAAATTAAAATGAATTTAATCAAGTAAATGAGTTTTAACATCAAAAGTAAGCTAGTGCAAACTTAGAACTTGTGTTTTTTCCCTATCTTAAAAGGGTAATTTTCTTGAACTTTTAGTCAGCTCTTGATAAAGATATTATAAAAGGAGGTTTTTTTCTTGAGCGATCTACCAGAAGGATAGGGATTTTAAGTTTTATCAAAATAAATTTCCTGTATTGTCTTTTTATCAGGTCTTTAATCACAGGTGCTAAGGTTTTTCTTACAGCTATTTAATCTTCTGCATTCACCTAAAAGTCTTTAACTGTCACCATGGTAAAATGGACAACTAAGTATTGTTTCATAGGGACTTATGATATTACGTGGGTAAATGTTATTGATATGTGTTTTTAAAATTAATGACATTCCTAAGATTCTGATCTGTTCTAGTTGTGAGTCATAACTCTAGTTATTATTTTAAAGTGTTGTATGTCACAGAAATAACCAAATTTCTTTGTCAATTGCCATTTTTAAGTCTTTTTTGTTATTTTACAGTTATTATTTTACTCTGATGCCTCTGCAAGTGTTGTCATCTTCAGAGAGATCCATGGAAATGACTCTGACACTTACTCTAGAATATAGCTTTCTGATAAACTTTCAGATCATAAAACTGAACTGGGTAAAAAATAAAATTATATAACTCTAACAGAGAAACTGAAGACTTCATGAAACTGCTAACAAAAGATCAAGATCAAAATTTGATTATATGAAACTGAATGAGCTAATAAGGATGATTGTAATTTTTATGGCTTTTTGTTTAAAATATTGCTGATTTTTAAAAATGGTTTTTCAGGTTTAAGGAAATCTTTTTCTCTTAAGCTAACTATGACTTATAACAATTTGGTAAATTATACTTTTGTAAACAGAATTGAAACCCTTATCGTTTTGTCCCTACTTTATCCCTCCAGAATTTGGAAACTCTTAGTGAGTAAGTACTGTTATTTTCATGGCAATATATTTATTTGCATAAGTTCAATAAGAATCTATTCTCCTTATAACAAGACATAATTGGAAACATTCGTTATAATACCAAGGCTTTGATTAGAATGTCATATTTGAGAGAAACAAGCATAAACTCTGATATGACCAGACAGCTTTTGAGGAATAAAGATTGCACTTTACGAAATAAAAGCCGCTTGGAAATATTGGCCTGGTACCTTCTTTACAGGGTTTCCATCAACTGTACCAGGTGAGGAAAGAAGGTCACTCCCCTGGCAGGTGCCTGGAACCTCAATATTTTGGGAAACCTCAAAAGAAGATAGAAAATTCACCCAAATCTATAGGTATTGCAGAAAAATTCTGATGACAAAGTCCTTGGCTTGACTTTCCTGGCCTTGAGAGGCCTTTAAAGTTCAATCTGAGATTCACTCTAAAAAGTTCCAGCAAAGCAGATTCAAGAGAGCCTATAGGATCAGTTGCTATTCTTGTGGTCCTGATGTAAATAACTGAGCCAAATTTATGGAAACTAGACTTATTTTTCAAACCAGTTAGTCTTAGTTTGCCTATCTTTGGTAAAAGTGAGAGTGATTTTAGAGAGAAAAATTATATTTCAGTAGAAACTGCAGTACAGATTTGTGGATATTAAATTCTAGTTTTGTTAATTGTCTTTTAGGTTTTTCTTTTCCACCTATAAACTAGACTGGATCTGGAATTCTTCTAGTCTCCTGAAATATCTGGCTACAAATCTCCAAACTAACATTTTCAAGTTTTTTCCATCATTTTCACTTGAAATCATTAAGAACTGAAACCGCTCTTCTTCCTGAAGCCCTGCAAACTGAAGCTGAACAATTTGATATAAACTTAAGAGCAATCCCCATGATAGCATGCCTATATCTGTGTAAGCCACTCAAAGAGATACCTGAACACTTATGACATCATCAGAGACATTTCAAGCTGCAAGCTATGCTTTGACCCTGACATCTAAAGATCTTCTTGACTGGCTGTCCTCTAGGTTCAGAGACTGGTTTATAATTTGCTCCAACTATTAGCCTTGTTTTTCTTTTTGTTTCCATAGAAATGCTTCTTAGAAATACCTGATTGCTTGTTTCCACAATATAGGCCTAGTTTTGGGAGCCCACCTGCATCACCACCTTCTGAAACAAATTTAACTGGACTGATCTATTATTAGGACTAAGAAACATATTTAGTAAGATGGACCAATCTACCAGCACAGCTCCTATGAAATTTCTTAAAGTTTTAAAGGCAGGACTCTGGGGAATCAGAATTGGCCACAGCAAAATGTGTTTCTTTGGCTTGATTATTTTTAAGAACAAAAGACCCTGAAAGAAACCTTGACTTTCCCCCTAACTGCCAAAAAGAATGTAAGATAAAAGGCCTATTCCCAGGACCAGCCATTAGCATAGATAACTCTGGGTATTGGTAGACTGTGAGAGTCCTTGCTAAGCCCACTTTTATCAAAGTTCTGCTTACCACAGTTCTGTTTACCAAAGATTTGCTTTTCCATTTTCATGTGAATTGCCTTCCTCCCCTTTGAAGCCCCAAACTGCTACCCCCAACATCCTCCTTTGTCTTTAGCTGAGGATGATATTTAAGGTGGCAACTTTGGCCATTCTGGTGAGTTACCCAGTTTTCCTGGGTTTCTCCCATGTATGCATGTTATAAATCTTTGTTTGATTTTCTCCTGTTATTCCATCTCATGTCAGTTTAATTCTTAGGCCAGCCAGAAGGACCTAGAGAGGATGGTGGATTTATCTTCCTCCCTTACACCACTAACCACTCCCAAACAATTTTTCCTCAAGGAAGGGCCTGGCATGTGGAAACCACATCTTCACTTGCCCCTCTGGACTATTTAGTGTCCATTTAATTATTTATTTATTTCCAACATGTAATTATTGAGCACACTATGCTTCAGGCACTGGGCTAAGGAATTGAAAATACAGCCAGAACTAGACCTGATTGGTCCTGGTCCTTCAAGGACCTCTCGTTTTAAGGAAGGAGATGAATTAATCCACAGTTTTTCATAAGCACTGTAGGAAAGAAGAGTTGGCAGAGGAAGGGTATAAAAATCAGAGAGAAGTAAGGGAGGCTTCCCAGAAGAACTACATTTGAACTGAGTCTAGAAGAATCTGAAGGAGTTAGCAAGTTAGAAAGACACTGAGGTGGGGGTGTTGGTCATTAGTGTCCGAGATGGAATCTAGGAAGAGGGAACAGTAAGGGAAAAGGCAGGTGTGTTCTAAGTCCCACAAGTAGCTCAGTGTGACTGGGAGTGTGTTGGGAGATGAGGTGTGAGTCTGCAGCTCAAAAAAGAGCTATGAGGTAGAGCCAGAGCCTTGCAAGTCCTCAGCCTCAAGGACCTTGCTGAATCCATACAAGCAACCATATCACCTTTGGTGTGCAGTGAGAAATACAGTCTCTTAAATTAATCAAACAAGGAGGCCATAAGACTGATGTGGCTCTAATGTTGTGGCATTTACATAAGCAAATCAAAATCTAAGCCTGCAGATGCCTCAAGGTTACAAAATCAAAATCTAAGGACAACCAATTGTACACAGCCAACTAGGCTTTGTTATAGCCAATCCAATAATTTCCTTCTTTGCTTCCACTTTCCCTATATAAGCCTTTCCCCTGGCGTCTGTTAACAGAGTGCTCCTAACAACTTCTGGTTTGGTGCTACCTGATTCCAATCCATTTTTGCTAAAATAAACTCCTAAAATTTTTAATATGCCTCAGTTTGTCTTTTAACAAGTGTAAGGACCAAGACCTGTAATGGACCAGACTATTTCTTAAGACCCTATTCAACTCTAGGCAAGCTTCACCATGTTGGAGTCCCTCCCCTTATCCTCCCTGGTATCTGGACCCTCACTCAGCCACCTACCATTTCCACATTTGCTAGCACTGTCCCCAGTTGTTATTCACATGGAGGCAGAAGAATAGGAACTCTCAACTCTACGTTTTTAAGTCACAATGGGGATATAGACACAATTCTGCCCTGGAGAATCCTTTTACAGTAGAAATAATCATTCCTAGTAGATCTGTGTAATACATTGGTCATAAGAGAATGTTGACTTTTTTTAAAGAGAGTCTATAAACTGTATTTTAACCTCTAAATGTTGCTAATTAAGCATTTTCCACCAAGTCAGTTAGCAGCCGGGTCCACAGATTTTATAGTCTTTTGTTTCAGTGCTGCCTTTGTAGGAATCCTGGCAGAAAATGAGCCTGTCTTTTTTGCTTAGTTGTTCTTGCTTACAGGGTAGAGGAGATAGATTTTCTCACTGGACCTTTTCGATTTAAGGTATCTAACTCCTTTTGGCTTAGGAAGCCACAAGTTTGACCCTCTGGACTTTACATCGTGGCAATTTCTTTTTTACTGAATTTCTTCTGACTGATCATTCTGCTGCTGTATATTGTAATCTCTGCCAAGCATGTCTTCTGGAAGGAAATCCTAGCTCCTGTGGGGACCTGGAATTGGCCACCCCAAGATATGTCTCTTTGGCATCAGGATTATTTGAGGCTGATTGCTTTTGATAAACTGGGACAGGGAAGGAGGCTCTGAGGAATGGAACTTGCCCTTTGTTAGGACACATTTACATTTGTAAGGTAAATCTCTATCTGTAAAAGGTGCCTCCCTCTCTGTACCAGGAAGAAGAAAGGAGATGACCCTCTCTCTAAAAACTCTTGATCAATACCAAAGGCAAGGACATAAAATCTGCATTTTATTGTGCTTCTCTGGTAACCTCCTGTAACTGACTTCCCTCCCCCTCCCAACCTTGGCATCTCCTTAAAGATTAAGCATCTTTCTTTAGGCTGGGAACCGATTGCGGCACTCATCTGTGACCCGCCCCAGCCCGAGGCAACACACCTGCCACCCCGCGGCATTCACTGGGACAGCAGACCTATCTGTCGTTTCCATCAAGTTCTGTGCTGACAGAGCGGCCTCGTGACTATTGCAAAAGGGACATTGCATGTGAAACACCCTGTTTGGGGGTATATAACCACTCTGTGCACCCCACTTCTTCGGTGCCCTTTCTTCCTTCAGGAAGAAAGGCCCTGGGCCACGGTTCCTCATAAAGCTTTGTTTAATTTTCTCTTGCTATTCTGTCTCATGTGAATTTAATTCATTCTCCAGCCAGACAAACCTCCATTTGGGAAGAGGAAATGTCTTCCTCCCCTACACTCCCATTTTTCATTTAAGGACCGGAAACTTTCTTGTCCATGTTGACGGAGGCCTCCCAGAACCCAGGTATGTCTTGTCCCTACTGAAGCCATCCATTTCCTTCATCACAGTGACTCTATGAGATGGTGGGAAGAAGATGCAGAGGACCCATGCTGACATCCAGGGCTGGTTTCATGGGCATACAACCCATGCAGTCACTCAGGGCCCACATTTGGAAAGGCCTCACATTTGGTTTAATGTTCTGCTGTCACCGCCTTGAAATTATTAACAATTTTTTAACAAAGGGCCTCACTTTTTCATTTTCACTAGGCCTCATAAATTAGGTAGCCAGCCCTTCTGACATTATAATCCCTTTTGATAACAAGAATGAGCCTCAGTGTTTCATCAGGTCTAGTTTTTCAGTGGAGCAAATCCAGTTCATTTCCTCCTACCATCATGCCTGTGGCTGCTTACCTGGTAAACCAAATTTCAGAGAAGTCCAAGAGCACCATTACACTGATTACGGACAGACACATAACCACAGCCAGCTGAATACCCCTAGGCACCATGCGCGACTTCTTTGCCAAACTCCAGTCTACTCTGGATAATAAAGTAGAATTGTCAAGCCTGTGCCCAGCCCCAGGCATAACCTCAATCAGCCTAAGAGAAGTTCCCTAGAGAGTGGTAATTGAATGATCAAAAAAAATCACAATTTACAGCAATCTGGGTCTGTTTTCAGGAAGTGTAAAGGGAGATTCCTCTTTGATTAGACCTTTTATTCATTTAAATACAGTTAAACTAAAAACCGGGCTAAGAGAACAACGTTCTATTTTCTTCTTTTTAATCTAAGAACACCTGGCTTGTTAGAAAAGCAACCTGAGAAGAAGGCATCTCTCCAATTGTGGAGAGTTTTTGTACCTAATCTCCTTATTCATTTAGATTTTATCCAAAAGAGTAAAGCTGTTATACTGGATTTTACTTGCAATTATATGATACCCAGTTGCCAAGGAAATAAAAATGCCTAAAATTCTCACTACAAAAGGAAAGGAGGGACAGATATGTATAGATATAAAATATATCCCATAGTATATATATACACATATTAATGCACATACATATCCATATATATGCATACACATTTATACATACATAAATAATGTCTTTCAACTAGTGTAGAATAATTTTGGGGTACTAATTTGTTTTCTTTGTTAAAATATGCTGTTAATTTTAGAGGCAGTGGTGTATCAGAGGTGTCTCATTGGCTCTTGAGCACCAAATATACACATCTCTTCCCAACTTCACATTCAGTGATGTTACACTGGCATCTTGAAATTGGCCATGATGGGAGCATTTATATCATGGGCGCATATGCTACAAACCAAGGCATTTTCCCCCCGGACATCCATTTACTGGTTCACCAGTGCATAGAGCTCACTATAAAGGATTCTAAATGAAACTTGGAAGTTGTGAAAATTAAAGCATAGTAGATTCAAATTATTAAAACTAAATAAAACTGATGAAGAATGATTAGTGTGGGAGTTTAAATTCTACATAAAAGAGAGAGAACTAGGAGAATAATATTTAACTCCATCAGCTCCAACTGTGGATCATCTTCCAAGGAGAGCACTTGACAGCCTAAGACTTCGCAATTAAATCCTTCTCCAGACCCTGAGCAATATTGCATCTGAAAATGCGGTTAGTGATTATATGTGAGGCTGTAGGGGTTAGGACTGCGTGATGTCACAAGTACAAATCATAAAAATAAATAACCACATAAAATATATGTCTTCATTTTCTCAAACAATACTATTAAAAGAAACACGATTTTATAAAGACAGGGAGAATTAAATCCATTAGAACTCTATTTAATTATCCTATTATGCTTAAGTGTACAAAAATAACCTAAGCATTATATATAACACAGAGAGAAACAAAGTGATTAAAACTGAATAGGAACATTGTCATTTTTTTTCACATCAAGTATAATGATGTGAAGGATGCCCTTCCCAACAGGGGACTATGAGAAATTAAACAAAGAATTTATTGCTCAGCTGTCTGTGGCTGCAGAAATTTACAGCCAAAAGGGAAATTGCACCAGATGTGTTCTGTAGAGGAAAATGGGTCCACTGCGTTTCATTAGTGTTGGTAAAGCTCTTACGGAATAATCCAGCCGATTTTATTCCATCATTGCAGCTTTTAGATATATCACTAGCCACCCTCCACAGCCTACCAAATACCCAACATTCATTTCCTATTCACTTATTTTTTTCTGCAACTCAATGGAGGAGAGGTAGCAAGAGGGATGGAGAAAGTATATAGGAATCTCAAGGTCAGATGTGGAATTTAGAAGACGGTATTCCATAGTCTCTTATAATACAAATTAAAGAAAGCAAATGTGGACGAAATTTTCTGGACTAGTGAGGATATAGAAAAGATGTAGTATAATCATGGGTTAAAGACACTGCTTTACAGTGCTAACTACTAATAATCTAGGGCTAACTATTATTACTCTAGAGCTAACTAGTAATACTCTAGGCTGACTGTTAATACCCTAGGGCTTTGTGCCCAGCACTGTTCTGAGTGTTTACATATATTAGTCCATTTAATCCTCACAACAACTGTATCGGGTGATTACCTGTTATAGATCTCATTTTACAAATGAGGAAACTGAGGCACAGAGATGCTAAGTAACTTGCCCATGACCACATAGCCAGTAAGTGACTGAGCCCGAATTATAAAACCAGTGTCTAGTTCTCGACTAGAGTCTATGTGTCTGTGCTTATAACTTCTATAGCCTGCTTCCCAGAACATGAAGATATCTGCCTTGAGAAAGACAAAGAGGTGGGAATACAAAACTACCAAACAAATAATTTGGGGTAAGAGCCAGCCCTGATGGCCTAGTGGTTAAAGTTCAGTGTGCTACACTTCAGTGGCCCAGGTTCCATTCCTGGGCGCAGACCCACACCACTTGTCTGTCAGTAGCCATGCTGTGGCCATGGCTCACATGGAGGAACTAGAAGGACTTGCAACTAGAATATACAACTGTGTACTGGGGCTTTGAGGAGGATGAAAAAAAGAAAAGAAGGGGGGAAAAAGGAGAGGAAGATTGGCAACAGATGTTAGCTCAGGGTGAAACTTTCCAGAAAAAAAATAAATAAACACAGGAGCAGAAATGTATAAAACCCATTTACAAAAATAAAAAATCATTTAGGGTAAGATTTCATTATTGTTATTTTACAGAAAGTTAGTCTTACATAAAGTACCATATATGTATAGCACATTTGTCTTTTTTTTTTCCTGAGAAATTATTCTACATTCCCAGACTTAACTCTCATTTATCTCCTTGAAGAGACTTCCTCTTCCCCATCTCCTGATCCAGCCATCAACAAGAATACAGGGTTGCTTATGAGATCATTTTTCAATGAATGAATCAATCAACAATCAGTCAGTCAATGAGTGACATAATAGCCAGAAAGTTAATTTGGCCTGGAGATGAACAGTGCTTGATGTGGTTTATTATTTTAACAATCTAGGATATTCCTAGAGCATCAGGACAAGCTTTGAAGCTTTGTATACTAGAGCTGTGAACACCTAGTATAAATAAAATGGAGAAATGATATTGAGGAAGATAAATCTATTAGTCCTTAATGATGTGCCAACAATGCGTTAGGTGCAAGACTGTATCACTTAATTCATTATTTAAATCTCACAACAACCCATTTTGTATGTGAGAAAATGGAGGATCAACAAACAAAGCAATTTGTCCAAAGTCACACCCCCTAATAAGCAGAAAATTGGGGATGTGAGCCAAATCTTTCTAACTCCAAAGCTTTTTTCACTACCACCCATTATTTCAGGTAAGTAAAGAAGCAGAGGGCTGGGAGTAGAGAAAGAGAAGGAAGTGAGAATAAGACAAGATTTAGCCAAGAGATCAGAGTTGCTACTCTAGGTTGCCCTAGAAATATCTAGGCAATTATTTTAATCCCCCAATTTTCTCAGCTGGGGTTAAAATAAGAATGACCCAGTTATCACAGTCCTCCTGACAGCATAGTCAGAGCTGACATCCAATTAATTCAGGGCTTCACTGTGTGCTGGCAGTCCTTTCCCATAAGGGAGAAATCCTCAACAGAAGTTCTTTTTCACCTTCTGAGTTGGAGGTAATTGCCCCTCACACAGGAAATTCTAAACCTCAGTGCCCTCAGGCAGCAATCCGGACATTCATTTGCAGAGTCTTGGCGCTAACCTGGCAGCTGCAGGTGCCCCCTCAGCAGTTACAGCTGTCTGGTGGGACACGTGTTCTCCCTAATTGAAGGCGATGGGCAAGGGACTGGTGGGGGAATTTTGGCTGCAGCTCCTCTAACGCCTTGTGATTGGACAAAAACTCAAAAGGAGCCATAATGTGGAGGAAATTCTGTCTGCAGTAGCATTTCTCCAGAGAAGAACCAACTAGAGGCGCATGCAGTAAGTTAGAGACACCCAGCATTCTGAAGATAGGCAATAGAGAAGCGCCTGTAAGAAAGAATTCCTAAGCCGGAACAATAAAGACGTGAACAGCACAATTCCCTCCTCTCACTGCTAATATATACATTTAAAAATCTGCAGCACTCATATCCTCTTGCTCCGCCCATCCCCCTCCTGCTTTTTACTAATTGGATAATGGATGCTAAGAGCATGCTGAGGAATGTAGCATACCCAATTTATTACTACAGCTCATTTCATAGATAGCAAGCCCACACCCTGTCTGCTGCGCTGAATATATAGGTTACATTCAGAGATCGATATCACTTGGCTGCAATTTGATAAGTGCTTCTAATTTAATTTCTAGCTATGGCATTTACTTAATCAAAACTTTGGCAATGAAAGCCAATTCCAACACGATATACAAGGAGCAGATTTGGGAAAGAGTGAGGAAAAATCACCAGGTGAAGACTCAGAACCTTTAAATGCATGATTTCAGTTCAGTGTAACTTGAATAAAAACCCTGTCAGTCTTTCAACAAACATTAATTGTCCCAGCACTGGAATAAAAAATAATGATCATAAGACGTTCTAGATGAGGAGACACTGAGTAGAAGATATGGTCAAATCAGAAATGATGCCATCAATAGTTGCAAAGCAAGTAATAGGGTCTAATGGGAAGTGCCTTGTTAACTAAATCATATATAAATGATGTCTTGGTATTGCATTATGATCTGATGCTTTTAATTACATCAAATATATATTAAAGTGTGATTCTTTTAATTATAAAAATATATCCTACTCAGGACATTTTAAAGGCAGCTTGGACATTCTTCTTAATATATCTAAAAATTACTCTATTTAGGTGTCTAACTTATTCAGGCCCTTAAGTAGAACTGTTTTGTTGTAAATGATCAAAAATTATTTGTCCCATTGGTGCTCCTGAATACAGCATGATTGTCGTCATTTTACTTTTTAAAGGCACTGTGTCCTCCTGGTAAGAGTTACACAACCACACATGAAGTCGTTTCCTTGGACCTTTAAGAGTCTGTGGCTAACTGGGGCCGGTCCATAGCATAGCAGTAAAGTAGCAATTAAATCCACCTGCTCAGCTTCCTTGGCTTTGGTGGTGGCCTGGGGTTCGCTGGTTCAGATCCTGGCGCAGACCTACACACCACTTATCAAGCCATGTTGTGGCAGGTGTCCCACATATAAAGTACAGGAAGATGGGCATGGATGTTAGCTCAGGGCCAATCTTCCTCAGCAAAATTAAAAAAAAAAAAAAAGAGTATGTGTTTAAAGTAAGAAGAAAGAAAACTTTCAAGTTAATGATGAAAGATGAAAGATCAACACGGAATGTACCCAATTTCAACTCAAATCTTTTAAAAAGGCTGCCAAAGGAATGTCCCCTTCAACTAAAAGACAGAAAAAAGTATAATTTTCCCATGCCGAGTAGAGGAGATTCAGATAGCTCTCCTGATTCTCCTTCTGTTGGACCTGGCCTCTCTCTCCTGCCCTTTTCTCCAACATCCCAGGGCGTCGGCAACTTTCAGAGAGACGTTCCTGAGCTCAGAATGGAGCGTAGAGTGGACAGTTTGGGCACGCCGGACCTTTAGAAATGACTTCCTTGTGGACTCCTTCTCTTGGATTCAGGAGAAGGACACCTACCCACCCCTCACGAAAAAGGGTAGGTGACGAGAGAGCTTGTCTCTGTGAAAACAGCACTCCACAAAGCCTACCTCCTCGTCCCCCCACGCCTCTTATATCCAGCTGGGAGAGGCCAGCCCTGCAGAGAGGCAGGTGGCACCTGTGGCTGATGGTTCTGCCTACATAGAATGTGGAAGACTTAGTCCCTTTTGTCCTCAGCTTTAGGCCTTTGCTGATTTCTGCATTTCTGGGCCAACTGGAAATGCCTGACTCAACACTCAGCACCAAGCTGTTACATTCCTGTTGGCTAGAGCCTAAATGCCCATCTACGGGGGAATAGAAAAATAAAATTGACATATTCAAGTGATGTTATATTTTCCTCTAAGAGGAATTAATTAGATCTACGTATATCAACATGGAGAGATCTCAGAAACACAATGATGAACATGAAATGAGGCAGAGCGAGAGTACAGCACTCTCTAACCTGTGTCTTCATCAGTAAAACAGGAATTCATTCATTTAAGAAAGATTGATTGAGTGCCTACTAGGTGCTAGGATTTGTTTTAGGCAATACGGACATAACAATGGAAAATGAAAGAAAAATACCTTTTTCTCCATGAAGGTTATGTTCTAACGGTGCAAAATAGAAAGATAGACAATAAACAAATAAAGCTAAATTTATAGTATGGCAGGTGACTTTTTTTAAAGCTGTGGGGAAAAATAAAACAGGGAAGAAAAAATGTAGCATCAGAGAAAGAGGGCTAGGAAATTTTGAATATAAGATCACTGGAAAGGTAACATTCCAGCAAAGACCTGAAGGAGGAAAGGAGTGAGAATTAAAGCTCGGTTGTGACAGACATACAGACAAGCTTGAGAGAAGCTTTCTAAAGCCTATTCTGACTAACACACATCCTTCTCTATTTTCCAGGGAGCTTACAACGTTCTTTATTTTTATGTCTTTTTGGGCATTTCAGTGGGAATCTATTTGCTGGAGCTGACAGGAGGAGAATTAAATACTAGCATTTGAGGTGCTTTTTAACCTGGAACTAATTTTATTTTAAATCAATATATAGTTTTAAAGGCTTGGGTAGAAAAACTTTGTTATTGAATTATTCAGAAATAATTATGCCTAATATACCTGGTGCTTGAGCAAGAGAGTCAATACTCAAAACTCTGATGGTGAGAATTTTTAGTAGGCGGAATGAAAGCATTTGGCTCATTTCTGGAGGAACAATCCAATATAAGTCAAAATCTCACAAGCTTGCCTCTGAAATTTATTGTTTAACCTAACATTATCTACAAAGCTAACCATAAAGTTAATGGCAGATTCTGTGACAAATTGAAAGATATCAAAATTAATGTCTAGAAAGAACTGGGTATGAAACTCTGGTTCTTAATTTAATGGACATGCCATATTAAGCAAGATAGCTCACTTCTCTGGGCCTCGGTTTCCACATTTGTAAATAAAAATATAGTCATGCTTCATAGGAATTGAGGAAAAGAATATATAAATGTTTGCATGACATCTTTCCCTCTGCCAGATTCTAAGCTCCGTGAGGGCAAGGGGCACATCTGCTGTATCAATCCCAGCGCCCCAGGACCTGTCACATGACTTCCTGGCATAGCAGTGCTCATTAAATTTTCATGGACCGAATTAATGAGTACATGACAATACATGGAATAGTTCCTGGCACAGAAGAGATTCTCATACAATAAAATATTACAGTCATGTGTCACTTAACAAGGGGGATGAATTCTGAGAGACATCTCATTAGGAGATGTCGTTGCTGTGCGAACATCCTAGAGTGCACTTACACAAACCTGGATGGCATAGTCTACTACACACCTAGGCAATATGATGCTAATCTTATGAGACCACCATCCTATAGGCTGTCCATCATTGACCGAAATGTCATTATGCAGCGCCTGACTGTAGCTTCATCCTTTCTTTTCTTTCCTCTAGCATTCTAGGGGCATTTCTCTGCCTAAACCACTTAACCTGGTGCTATTTTAATAATTATGAATCCCAAGAGTTTTTTCCTGTTTGGGAATTGACTAGTCAGGGGTATGATAGAGATCTTCAAGCATGAACATGACCCATGCACTGAAAATAGACTCTTCACGGGAGGGTGATCCCGAGGTGGACACTGGGTCTCAGCCAACTCTGATGTCCTAAAGCACAGGCTGCACCTCTTTAGAAGCCTTTTTTGTGACATGAAGAAAATGCATTGATCTGCTTCCTTCAGTGAAGGCCACACTTAGACATCCTACTCCTGAGAGATTTACACTTTCTGCCCAAACAAGGCATTTTCGCTCAAAGTGTTCAGAGTACAGGAGGGTCAGCAGGTGGCGATCACAGCCTCGTGGCCAGGAGTCAAGATGATGAAGCGGCTTGAAGCACAACTAGGGCCGCCTGCTCCCTCTCCATGGCTTCCATGGCATCTCAGAGCAGAGGGAGGGCAGCTGCTAATAGTCCCGGAGTTCTAAGCTATTCCTTAAAGGAAACAGATTGAGGAGGGATTGCAGGTGTAAATGGTGTGAAGAGAAGCCACAAAGCATAATGTTTAGGTGCATTCTGAAGTCAGATTTGGTTCAACCTCCAACTTCACTAATGGGTTACAGCACCTTGACATTTGCTTAACCTGTCTTTGCCTCAGTGTCTCCATCCATATGATATGACAGTAACAGCCAACATCTACTGAGCATGCCTTATGAGTTAGGCACTGTTAACATGTGCCTGCATTAATCCCTTACAATAATTTAGTGAAGTAGATGCTCATTTTACAGATGAGGAAACAAACATCTGGAGCAGTTACATTACCTCCCCAAGTTCATATAATGGATTATATCTGCCCAAGTTCAATGCCCAATGCAACAAGTCAGTGCTCTTGTTCGCTATACAGTTGTGAGGCAACTGTATCTAACTGAATTAGATGGCATATGAAAAGTGCTTAAAATAGTGCCTGGAATAACTGCCTGGCCAGAAATGGGAGATCATGAAGTTCCATAGGTAGTGGGGTTGGGTAATGAAAATTATAGAGTTTTGGATCTTCTACTACAAACCATGAGAAGCAATGAAGGTTGAAACAGAAGAGTGGAAGTCAATTAAGAGACCACAGCCATGATTGATGTGTGAAGGAAGAATGGCCCAAAAGAGCATGATGGCTTGGAGAATGAGAAGGCAAAACCACGTGAGAGGATGGTGGCTGTTGAGAAGGGTGACTCCTCAAAGAGACAATCCAACAGAGAAGGGACTTCAAGATGGCTCCTCGAATTGCAGTGGGTGGGGATCTTACCATTCCTTTCAAAGTTGGTGGGGGACCATGAGTTAAAGTAGGCCTTCAGAGAAGGTGGATGCAGTCCACTTCAGCCATGTTAAATTTAAAAAGAAAGCAAGACATAGCAGCCAGACAGTAAATGAGGAGGAAAGGCTTCGTGTGAATACATGAGAGTAAACATGGAAAACAGTGCCATTACAGAAGCAGCTCTGAAACGGAACCATCTAGATCAAACCTTTGCTTTTATATTTTTCTCTCAACAATCAAAATTTGTTGGGCTCCGACTCCTTGTTAGCACATTTGAATACTTCCTTTTTTATGGGGAGAGGAGAGCTTTGTGGAAGATTAAGAAATTTTCACGTGATTCTTTTCTGAATAAATTGTTATGTAAAATAATTTATTTTGGTGGATTCTTGGGGCTTAAGTCTTTATCCTGATAGAGAAAAGAAAGATCTTTCTCTTAAAGTGGCTTCTCAACAGTAATAACTAAAACAGACAAGAGGGGGGCAAAGCTTTCACAACCTTTTATCCGAACATTCTGTTGAACCGTTCAGATTATAAGAACTTGTATCTCAGTTCCTAAATTTTAAAATTGCACAAAATAAACTTTTTGCTCTTCTCAGAAATGATGTGGTATTATCTCTGCAGGAGAAGAGACTGGGAAGGTTTAGAACATTCTTTAGGCTTTTCAACTGATGTCAAATCAAATGGGATGCCTTCATATGTCACAAGCCTCATTTGCTGCACTCTATGCCTGCCAAAGTCCAATATGCTGAAATTCTCACTCAGTTGTTCATCTCCATGGGATGCTTTATGCCACCAGGCATTAACTGTTGAACTGCCAGCCTCAACTACCACTGTTAGATTTTCATTGTCTTAGCTACCCGTAAGAGTTATGTGAGAAATGGCTCCCTTTTCTGGAAGTGGTCTTGTGCCTGAAATAGTTTAATATACAATAAGTATTGCAATAAAAATGGAAACAGATGGAGACAAGGGTGAGAAGTTATCTATAGGGCAAAGTTGTCTTCTTCCTGGAGAGCCCTCACTATGCTGCATCTGAAAGGGGTGATGCCAGCAGTTGTACAAATGGCAACCTTTATTGTTCAGTCCCTTCATGGTTGTGTAGCACTGGACAAGTTACCAAAACCTTCTGGGTTCTCAGTTTCTTCATATGTAAAATGAAGATATTCTACCTACTTCACAATATTGTTACTGGAAAAATTACATGTATAAAACACCTAGAACAGTGCTTAGGCATCCAATAAATGTTAGCACCTGACTCCCTCCTTGTTCTGAATGATGAGGTCATCCTCCACCCCTGCCCCAACAGCTGCTACAATCCACTTCTCTCTGTGGCCATACCCCTTTGGGGGTCAGAGGATCTTACACGAAACTATAAATGGTCAACGCTATTTGCCTAGAAAATCTTAGGAGGTAGTTTTGACACCTGATGCACCTTACACTAGGGAAGTTAAGGAAACCCCCTGTACTAGCTCAACTCGAAGAAAAAGCCTTTCACATTGACTTTGCAATCAAACCCCAAGACAACATGAAGGTCAGGCAGAAGGGGGCAGCCAGGGAAAGAGGAGGAACTACAGAGGGAATATGTTAGAGAGAGAGAGGATGCATCCCTTATCCTTTGTCTTAAGAGGTGTGCATCTATATTTCTCTCATTTAATGGCATTTCATTGTCTTTAGCATCTGGTCATAAAGACATTTACTAGAGCATGCTGGTTGTGGGTCCCTCTCTCTTGTCCAGCATCTTTGGGTCATCAGGAAAATACTCAGATTTCATAGATTCTACATATCAACACAGGGAAAGGTGGAGAAGTAGGAGGTATCATAGGAGAACATTGTGTACTAGATAAGGAAATTCAAGATGGTAGGCTTTATCCAGTCCTAGAGCATCTATAATTCCAGACCCCTAATGCTTATCTAAGTAATACAAAATACTTCCCCAATCCCACTAAAATCTTCCTAAATTCCTATCCTCCAGATCCATCACATAAACCCATTTGAAGTGACCATTGTGCTACAATGCCACGTTTTGTCCTTAGATTAGCTGTGGAATCCTAATTAGTCAGGCATTCCAGAAGACTTCAGACATCATGAAGGATTTTAGGGTAACATCATCTAGAGATGTGTTGATCACTTTTACCAATTTGTCCAGAAGAAACTAGATTAAAATAGAAGTTGTGGAAACACGTGTCACATAGACATCAGTAGGAGATCATATCAGAAGTTTCCCACATTACAAGCATTTAGATTATGTTTTTTTCTTTGTTCCTGGTCAAAGAGTCTCCCAGCCTCTTTATGTTATAAATAAAGAAAAAAAAATAACACATTTCAATGATGCATAATTCTAAAATCCCTTAGCATTGGGCCACTATGCTCAAGAGAAACCAAAAAAGCACAGAAGTGAACTGGTCCAATTTATTCCTCATACAATTTTATGTAGCACAATATAGGTGACAGGCACCATTCTAAGTGCCAAAAATACAGAAATAAATAAGACAACCTTCCTGTCCTTGAGGGCATTACAGTCTGTTAAGGGAGATTAGCATAACATGTGCTTTAGTGTTAGTAGAGGTACCAGGTGCCCTGGGAGCACAGAGATGTCAGCAATTGAACTGGATCTTCAAGAATAATACAGAGTGGAGGAACATTCCAACCAGAATATGCACAAAACATGGAAGTGTGGAAGAATGTGGTGGATTGAGGAATGATAATGTTTTAGCCTAGGTCTGTTAGAAAGCAGTACCTGAAATAAGAAGGAGCTAGTACTTCGCGTGAGAGGTACAAGCCCAAGACCATAAAAGCGACAAAAAGAGAAAGGAGACAAGGGAAGATGTGATACAAGGTGACATGATACATTACAATAGCTACAGCTTCACAAAGACATAGAGCATGTGGCTCAGCAAGCATGTTCCCTCAGTACCTCTCCAGATGAGCCACACCTGGGAGGAGTTCAAAAACAAGAGAAAGGAAAAAATTGACCTGTCAGTTTTCTCTTCAGTAAAGGTTCTCCCCTTGGTAGGTCAGCTGGCCCCTTGACAGCTGATCAAAAACCCAAATCCGACACTTCCAAGTCTGAAAGTAAAGGGATGACCTGGTATGGGTGAGGTGACAACCAAGAAAGAGAAAGAAGGAAGCAGTTAGGGACTCTGAGAAGCCATTGTGACTAGAAGGTAGAAAGTATGGTGGGAAATGGAAGAAATACGGGGCAGGAACAGCAGAGATTAATTTGTGAAGGCCTTTATGTACAGCTTTGAAGAGCTTAGATTTTATTCTGTGGGTCAAGAATTTTTTTAGGAAGGTGAAGCTCAGCCAGATATAGTACAAGGTTAATTGAGTATTTAGGTAAAAGTGCATCTGCATTTTCTACTGATTGTTTCAATATTTGGTCAAGATTAAAGAAATTCATTTTGGGCTATTCCAAGTTTAGATGTAGAGACAATCAACTGAGATGCTATAATTATACAGACAGCAGACAAATTGTCAATGAAGAAGCAATGGTAGATGCTCTTGTCTATTTTGTTTGGAATGAAATTATGATTTACTCAAAGAGATGGATACGAGGTCCACATGGTATCTTGAGTTGGTCTAGAATTATGTGGGTTGGCTGATATGACTGTTGAAACTTTCTGGCCTCCTTTTCACACCTGGCTTACAAAGCAATCACCCTGAGGATGCAACCACATTTAGTGCGCTTTGAAACACAACCAAGAATAACATCTGGCATTGTTTGGAAGAATGATTTTTTTCACTGTATAGTAATAGTTGTTGTCTAAAAACAGCCAAAATTTCTAGATAGCTTTTCATAATCCATAATCTCATTTACTCAGCATAGCAAGTTTATGAGAAAGGAATTATTATCCTCTTATACAGATGTTTCTGAGTCAAACAGACTCAGAAACAGTAATGTGCCTGGTGTCTACAGATAATTAATGATGCGCAGAAATTTGGATCTCAATCCATTGTCTTCACATTTTTTCTGGTCTATCTACTGCCTCACAGAGACATTTGGTGAGACGACAAAGCTTTTTTATTTTTTTCCTGAGAACACAAAGCTTTAGAAGTTGAAAATGTATTCAAACACCCATAATTTTCCTATGGCAAATTTCTGAAAATCCATCTTGAACAGATGAACCTTCTTAGATGATACTGAATCTTGAGGAAAGAGTTCCACAGATATGAGGGGACGTTGTTCTTCCCATCATAGAATTTTGTTCATATCCTTAAAGTCTACAGAGTTCCCACGATTTTAACGCTCCAGAATTCATCTCAATGATTTCAAAGATTTTTTTAAATCAACCACTTTCCTTCATGGTCAATAGACCTGAATTTAAATCTGGGCTCCTACATTATACGTATAAACTTGAATAAATGATTTAACTTCTCTGAAACTCTTTTTCCTTGGATGTAAATGGGGCTTATAGTAGCTCTATCATGGGATTTTTAGGTTATTAGATGAGATATTAATACAAAGGAAGAACTAGGTAACAGTTTTGCCTGAGTTGCAAGAGCATAGGGTATCAGTTATCCCAGGGGTGCACACACCTCCACCTGATCCTGACCCATAGTTTGACCCTTCCATGCCAAATCCCCTCTTTCCTTGGGGGTCAGAATAATGAAACTTTGCCTTCAGAAATAAAGCCATTGTAGAGATGAGGAGCAAGTGATTAGAGTGTTTACATCGTGAAATTTGTTCAAAAGTATGAAACATACACTGTACATTTGTACCATGAAAGAGGAAAGTGACAGTTTGTCTTTTATGCTCTCTTTTGCAGTTACTGTCAAATAGGATAGGATAAAAGAAAACATGTAAGATCCCTCAGACCCCCTTATCTGTCTGGGATCTGCTTCTCTGGCCCTGCCTGTTCCAGCCAATGGGCTTCACCTGGGTGTCTCCCTTCCTTCCTGCTTCTGATCTGTTTCTGGCATTAGATTAGCAAACTTGACCCCCTCACCCACATTCCTAGCTTTCATGAGGCAACTGGATTCTGGTTCCTTCTCATTCTCAACTCATTTGTTCAAAAATTGTTGTGGAAGATTTCTGGATAAGATGGCACTGGGATAATAAACATCTTATCTCTGTTCCCCAATCTCCACTGAAGCAACCAATGACCATAAAAATTAAACTGTAGAACTATATATAATATTTGAAATTGCAGGTATGTAACAATATCTGTAGGATATTCCCTTTAAATTAATATACTTTCCCATAGAAAAAAAGGCTGAAATAAAATGTCAGTCATCATCACTGGGTCATGAGATTGTGGAGATATTTTTATTTACTTTGTTTCGCTCTTATTGGCTTTTAACATGTTAGATAATTAGCCTGCACCACTTCTGTAAACAGAAACAAGATATATCTTGTTTCTTTTAAAATAAAACAAAAGAAGAAATAGTAATATAAAATATCTATAACATTGTCTAAATTTTACAAGTAACAGAGACTGTAGTTCGTTTTTATTTTGTCTACTTTGGATCATAAATAGCAATACTAAGTACTTTGAAACATGCCCCAAGGCTAATAAATAAGAAGTGGTATATAATTCCCACAGAAGAAGGACAATGTACACTTTAATGGTCTTGTGGTTATGGCAAAATGTAGATATTTGAAATATTGTATAATGAGTTTGGTACTAAAATTTGAAATATGCTGTTAAAATGCCACAAAACACTTGAACAGCATGGCTATTAAGCTGGTTTTAATTTTCCCTTTAATCATAAAGAATACACAGATTAAATTCAGATTTCTTTTTAGCATCTTTATGTAGTCATATCTCTTTTCAGCATTATTGTATCCCCTGAAGCATTCTTCATCAGCACTCTTGCAAAGAGAATTTAACATCTCTATCTACTTTCTCAACTTTCTCTTTTCCAAGGAACATTGTGATCCAATAGTCTGTGTGTAAGAAATTAACCCAATTATGGTGTTCCAATAGTAAGACACAACATCATGGTTGCTTAGGCTAATAACAAACACGGAAGGGGTAGAGAAGGAGAAGGGATGGGGAGAGAATTAGAAAATTGTATTGAAGAGCTTAAGAAATTATTAAAGTATTGATATTGAATCTTTAAGAACTCCTCCTGCTCAGTTTAGGACAGCTGCACCACGATTTATGAATTTGCCATGTCTGATATTTTCTTCATATTCACATCTGACTTCTGTTCTTGCTAAATTCTTGAAACAGAGACATTCTTGGAGGCCACTTTCAATCATACTTTTAAAGTAGACTCAGAAATACCATCTACTTCTCTTCAAATTTTCTTCCTTTTTTTCCCCCTTCCTACAAACAACTATGCACCAACAATGTTCCTGGACACTGTTAAGAAGCCAGATGTGCAAATGAAGGAAGATGTAGACCTTGCCTTCAAAAACCTCTTAGTCTAAAACAGAGTTGAACTTAAATAAAGAATTATAAGTTCCATAATGACAGTTTTTACAATGTCCCCAGCAGCACAGAGAAAACAGTGAGAAACTGTTGTTTGAGACAGTTGACAGGGAACAGCCTGGGAGAAGAGAGATCAGTTGAGAGGTTTCTGCAGTTTTCCTGCAAAGAGAGAATGAGGTCTTCAACTATGTTTTGTCCAAGAGATGAAGTCAAGAGGAGAAAACTCTGATGGAAAAGGAAGCTGGGGAAGGGACTGCTAGCACCAGGCTGCTCCCAAGTATGATATGATCTATGGATGAAGAAACAGACAAATACCTTTTAGAACCATACCACAGCATGATAAAGACTATAACTGAGTTAATTTTTAATTTAAAAAAATAGTAAATGTCAGAACCCAGAAGGAACAATTTATTTACCTATTGATACTAATACTTATCATGGCAGGTTTTAGGCTATCCTTTTCACTTGCATTATCAAAGCTAATGTTCCCAACAATCGCAAGAATTAAATATGATTATTTTCTCAATTTTACAGATGAGAAAACTGAGAACAAAGAAATTAAGCAACAAAGTAACATAGTGGGAAAAATCAAGATTCCCCCCACAGTCTGATACTGGGCTCTTAATCACATTCCCAGGGGTTGTACTTGACTGTATGTTATATTCACCTGGGGACCTTTAAAAAACTAGTGATACCCAGGCTGCACTCCAGACCAAACACATCAGAATCTTTGGGTATAGGGCCCAGATATTGGGTTTTGTTTGTTTGCTTTTAGTTACCTAGGTGATTCGGTATACAAACAAGTTTGAGAAACACACCATTTTTCTTCTCTTAAGAAGGAGTAAAGGTGATGTTGGGTGGACTGTTGAGGACTAATAAGAGTTTAGCATATGGGAAAGCAGAAAAGGATATTTCAGGTAGAAGGAGGAGCATGAGGAAAAGTAGGGGATGTTAATACAAGAGATGTGCAGTGTGTCTAGACCACAAGGTAGATTTTGAAGGGCCCTGAATTCCCTAATAAGAATCTCTTATTTTATTAATCATGCAATAGAGAGCTTTTAAATGTTTTTAAGTATGTGAGTGAAAGAGAATCTGATCTATTTTAGAATAATGGTTCTCTGGGGGAACAGATAGAATGAAGATTAGTAAATGTCTGAGGATTAATTAAAATAATCTGAAGAATTCACAGCGGCCAGTGGTTTGTTCTGAGGCATTCTACTGGAATGTAGATCACACTGTTAGGTACTTATAATTTAATTCAAAGTTAATTCTCTATGGTACTTCTACACCACAGCTGTTATCCCAAAGTACATGAACTTGAGAGATTTAAAATAAATTTAACGATCATTTAGGTATTAATAGAACTGAAGTGATTCACTAGCCTTTGTTGGTGTCAGGAGGATTTCATTCTATACAGAGTAAAGACAGGAAAAGGTGACAGTAGAAGTGAAAGCTCACATTTTTTAATTAGACTCAATTCTTTTTCTTCCATCAAAAAAACTTTCCTTGAGCCATGGAAATAAAGGACATTTCTAAAACCATGCCTGATTGAGAAAATCATGTTCTTTACTGAACTGTTGTATATTTCCAATCACCCTGCCATTTAGAGATGGGACGTGGAAGGTATTGGAATACTACAGTGAATTACAGTGAAAGGCCTTCTCTTCTCCTTTTTTTCTGTTCCTGCAATCTGTCTAAAAAGCCAGGCTTCTTGTTCCCTGTGGAACTGGAGTCAGCTGAAGGGTCCCCTTAGGAATGACATGGGGAAGAGAAATGTTCAGCAGCCTTTCTCGTGTGAGATTCCAAGATAGAGTTAAGCCACAATGCCAGTCTAAGGTACTCATTGTATATAATGAATTAGCTTCTTTCCTATGCAGCTAAGATGGTAATTACATTTACCATCCTTGGGAAAATTGAGAAAATAGTCATTCAAATAATTTTCCATAGGGCTTAATTTTCTGGTGGAACCCAAGAGTCAAATGAGAGGTCTGGAGAAATCATGAGTTGTTCAAAAAGAAGGGAGAAAGAATATCAAAGCTTTGATATTTTAAAGTTTATTCAAAGTTTATCCTTTTACCTTAAGAATAAACCATCCTAAATTCATGTAAACAATGAGATTGGAATTTAGGGACATGCTCACATCAAGACTATTTTTCTTCTTTTATTATCCTATGCTTCCTGAAAATGGTCATCCTGGATGATAAAATCCTGGGAATATGCTAATTTGCCATATACTTATATACTCGGTAACAAAATATCAGCCTATGGGGAAAGACACTCTAAGAACATGAAGTTTGGGATTCAGTCTAAATAACACTATCTGGTCTTAAATAAATCTTTAAGTAGCCATTTGAATAACTCTTCAAAAAGTCTTTAGTTTCTGAAGTTTAACAACATGACCTAAAAACACAAATTCTTTATTCTCTCTTCTGAGACCTCATTAACATGGCAGTAAAGATATTTTAAAAGGAGAATTCTATCCGTAGCTGTGTGATATACTGAATACCCCAAATGACCCTCATAATTAAATGCTGACACATTATTTTTTTTAGTTAATTCATTGCAGAGCAGGTACAAAGTAAGGAATCCACAGACATGAAATGAAAAAGTAAAAAGAAAATAAGCAAAAAATCTGACTTTTTCTTAAGTTTCTGTGGAGATGTTAATCTTCTATGTTGATGGCTTCCCAGGTCATGGACGAAACAGAAAAAGTCACAGATCTGCCTAAGAAAGGCAGATTCCTTCCTCACTCCACCCCAAAAAAAAGCTGGGACCTCTAGGAGCTGTATCATAAGTACATTAGTGAATGAAAAGTCAATCCACCTTCCAAAATGGGCATGATTCAGAAATCAGATTGTCTTGGCCTTTCTGCTGGTAAAGGAAAAAATGATACCCTCCTCAAGATTTCATAACGACAAACTATCACTCATTCTATCAGTGAGGTCTGAAAAACCTCAGGCAGATAATTTAATATAAAATACTTGTCTATGCTCCATGCAAAAGTAAACACAAGTCCTCTCTAAAGGAATTCAACTTCAATCCAGGCTTCAAAGAATTCCCACAAAGTTCAAAAAGACCTGAGTTCATAATCAAAAATCCCAAAACACACAAGAACACGAAGAACAGTCACTGAGAGACATCAAAAGTAATAAGGAGCAGAATCAGATCTGCAAAACATCCAGATAATGGTGTTACTAGACACAGAATATAACTATGTCTGATACATTTAAAGAAATAAAAGAAAGGCTTTAAATGTGAGCATGAAGCCAAGAGGTTTAGAAATAACCAAAGAGATTGGGGAAAGAACCAAATAATCCCTCCAGATGTTAAAAGTCTCATCCCCCTAGGATGTAGAAAGTAAGCAGAGAAAGCAGCTCCCACCCTAACAAGGAGAACAAGCCAGCTAGCCTATAAATCAGAATGTACAAACCCCTCAGAGAGGTACTGAACTCAAAATCCAAAGAGATGGCAATGCCCTCTGAGGAGAAATGGGTCGCACAACTGTTTTGTCTTTGGCAGAGCACTGGAGATAGGAGGTGGCCACCACAGAAGTGGGCAAGAAGAAAACATCTGAGATTTTAATAAAATTTTAAGGGACAAGTTTGGGTTGGTGAGACAGTGTAGAATGTCTAGAAGCCCCAGACATAACAGGAGTCTGTACCCACCCACAAACTCTTTTCCACTGATCTCCACTGAATGTTTATGGAAAAGATTAGGGGTAGGAGAGGAGAGCTGAAAGAGATTGCCTCCCTGGTAAAGACGTGCAGGGCCTGCCTAAGTGTGAGGGTGGAGAGGAGAATGAGAGCGAATCTCCCTTGCTCCAGACCCTGCATGAGGAAGAGGCAGAGTCCTCTGCTGCTGGGAGGGGGCAGGAAAGCCTGCTGTGCTGTGAGAGCAGAGGTCTCATCTCTCAATCAGATTGAAGGTCACTGCTTTTTTAAGTTGTAAGAGACCTGCTTTGATCTAAAGTTGTTTTTATCACTTTCATCAGATCCTCAAACATAGGGAAAAGCAAAGGATAGTACCTAACACTCCTAAGGATACTTTTTAGGCCAATGTGTAAAATAGCTCTCTGAAACATAAAAGTAATTCATTGATTCTTGCAATCTAATTGAGTTACTCTGTTATCTAAAATTCTTTGGGCAAAACTGAGAAAATTTCTCTTGGGTAAGCATCAGCACTCGATAGAGAAGTGTAGTAGAAACAGGGGCCATTTCAGCTAGAGATAGAATGGGTAGCTTGTAGTGATGCCACAATCACGGTCCTACTCCCCACCCCAAAAAAAGATACTTCTTCCAACTTTCAAAGACTTGTAGACATCTGGAACTAACCCAGCTCTCTTAATTAAAAAAATAGATGAGAAAGAAACTTAGAATGCAAGATGGCAAGATTGCAAGAATGCAAGAGATAGAATTATACTGAGAGGATTTCGTTCTTAGAAGTGAGTGAGTGATCTAACAGAGTAGGTTATAACTACAGCCGTATATGGAGGGAGACAGAGAAGTGGGTGTCTGAGGAGGGAGGGAGATAATTTAATTTTATCACCTAGGAAATTTGTTTCAAATTATATCCAAAAGTAACCATGAAAAGTGTAGTTTTCATACTGGTTTTCTGTTTCTGGTTCGGTAAAAACTAATAACAAATATGTGTCTCCACTGACACATGTCTTAAGTCACCTTACTTTTATTCAACAAATATTTATTGAGCTACTACTATGTGCCAGGCACTGTTCTGATCTTTTAGGTTACATCATAAGAGAATAAAGATCCCTGTCCTCATGGAGCTCAATACCAGTGAAGGGAGATAAACAGTAAATACGATAAATGAGTAAATTATTAATATATTAGGAGGTATGTGCTATTGCCAAAAGAAGGGATAAAGGGGATGGGACATCAGAAATGCAGAGGGTCGAAGTTATAGTTTTAAACAGGATGGTCAGTGTAGACATTACTGAGAAGGCCAGATATGAGGAAAGGCAGGCACGAAGAAAGCCAAGTGGCTAGCTTATCTGCAGGAAGAACGTTACTGCAGAGGGAACAGCTGGCATACCAGACCTGTTCAAGGAGAAGGAAGGAGGCCAAGGTGGCTAGAAAGGAGCAAACGAGAGGTAAAGTAGTAGGAGAGAAGGTCATCTCGTTCTTACTCATTTTCATTCCCATTTCTTCCCAAGCCATTAAATCCCAGGTAAAGAAATCTCATAAATTGATGGACTTCACTCAGCGATAAATTACACAATCTCAGCTACTTTAACCCAGTCCTAGTTATTTTCCCCTTCCATAAATATTTCCCACAGCAGGACTTTCAATTCTATTCTTATTAAGGGTGGCAAACGTACCCCCACACCCTTCACTCTCCACAGATGACTTGACTCCCACTCTGTTGAGAGAGAAGAGAGAACAGGGTCTGGACTGCCCCCTGTGCAATTCCGCTCCTTCCCAGCTGGCTCCGAGGGAGAATGCTTCCTCCTACTCAAGGCCAGTCTCTGCACCTGGCCTGGGCCCTTGCCCCTTCGATTGTCCCTCTCCTAGTGACCCCTTCTGAATCTCCTCTGATGTCTCCTTGAGTGTAGGGGTCTCCTCTCAATCTACACTCTCCTTCAGCAATTTCATTCATGCCATTACCTTAAACTGCCATCTATATTTTAATGATTTTCTAATCTACATCTCTAGTTTTGACTTGCTTCTGAGATCTAAGCAGAAATTTCCAACCCTTTGCTAGACATGTATGTATTAATGATACATGAAATGCAATGGGTCAAAAATCAAGCATAACTCCACTCCCAAATATATTCCTCCTCTGCTTCCTGTCTCAACTGATGGCATCATTATTCTCAGAGCCACCTCGACCTTACAGTTATTCTGCTTTTCTCTTTTATTTATCTCTCGTTTATAATTGGTCAAATTCTAGAAATTCCTTTTTTTTTTCTTGAGTGTCTATCACACCAAGGCCTACCCAAAACCCTTCACCAAATGCCTGCATTCACAACTCTCACCAGTCACATTCATTCAAAGAAGAGTATCAAACCATGAACCTTCATGAGGCTAAGTAACATTTGCCATGTCCATCCCTTTTGATAAATGAAGTTTTAGACTTTTTGTTGTTATTTCGCTTTTGTTTTTCATTGGTTAGTACCCAGTAAGTGCTTACTTCCATTGAATCATTCATGTGAGTAAGAGAGAACTGATTGGCTTCTAAGTAAATTAAATTAATCTTAAAACCACACCATAACAGAAAATTTCACCAGGGGAAGCACTTAAGCTGAGACTGGAAAAAAAAAAAATTTCAAAGGCAAATAAGAGAGTTGACAGAGAATTTCAGAGAGAGACAGAGAAAGAACAGCATTGGAGAACACAGAATTTTCAGACAAAGCCTGGAGTTTAAGGTGCCATAGGAAGAAGAGTGAGAAATGAACTAAAAAGCAGGCAAGAGACGGATTCTATGTCCACCAGGGAGCCATTGAAGAGTTTTTAGCGAGGGAGTGACCTAAGAAATATAAATGTTGGAAAGACCCCACTGTATGTTGTTGGAAGGACTCAGCTTAAGTCATTTTTTTATCCCCCACAGAACCTAGTACCATGCTTTCAAAGAATGTGTAAAAGTCAGAAATGAATTGTATTAGACTGAAGTAAATGATAGACACTGTGTGGAGAGCAATGAATGGCTGTGTTGTGTGCAAAGGACAGCTCTGAGCTGTCTAATTTGAAAGGGGACATATCAGGCTGTTGTGAAGTTGAGACCAGCCTTGTGAGCCCCACGCCCCGTTTGAAGGCTGGTAGTTGCTATGGTTACGATTGCATGGGTAGGCTTATTTATAGCTATATACTATCTTTAGTGAATTCCACAACAGATGAGAGAAAAATTCAACTGTGAAGCCAGCTAAGTGTATTTGGAAGCCCTTAGGAAGAGTAATAGAATTAAATAGACACCAGAGAATCTCAAAAACACTATGGAGAGCCCCATTTTAAACAACTGCTTTGTGAATAGTGTTCTAAGTTGAAAAAATAAACTCAGGCTTTTGCATGCCCTCTGCCAGCTCTGCCTTTAGAATTTACAAGCATAAGTTCCAGGAGAGGTTTTGGAAATAAATAAATAAAATGTTTTTACCACCTATCATGTGCAAGACACCTACAGACGTTGTAAGTCTACAATAACAGTATGAAGTAGGAACTATTTTTATGTCCATTTTGCACATTAGGAAACCGAGTTACAACAAGGTTAAAAGCTTCCCAATGCCACATAGTTGATAAAGACCAGAGCTGGGCAAGAGCCCAAGCAGTCTGCTTCCAGTGATCTTAATCACTGTGATGGGTTTTTTTGTTTGTTTTGTTTTTTGAGGAAGATTAGCCCTGAGTTAACATCCGCTGCCAAGCCTCCTCTTTTTTTGCTGAGGACGATTGGCCCTGAGCTAACATCCATGCCCATCTTTCTCTATTTTATATGTGGGACGCCTGCCACAGCATGTCTTGATAAGCGGTGCGTAGGTCCACACCTGGGATCCAAACCAGCCAACCCGGGCCGCCGAAGCAGAGTGTGCGAACTTAATGGCTAGGCCACCGGGCAGGCCCCCTAACTTGTTTTAATACGTACAACAAAAAGATCTGCGGACCAGAACTTAACTGGGAGACCAAGAAGCCATATTATTCCAATTTAAAATGAATGCAAATCTAAAATGATTATTTGCTAATGGAGAACATTGAGAATTTATGCTGCAAAACCATGTATACTCAAACCCCAAATCTCAAACAAAACAATCTAGGGGCATCCTACTCCCATTTCAAAAAGAGTTGCAGCAGGATTCTTTTATAAGGAAAAGTTGTCTGTTTCATAATAACTTAAATACAATTCACAGAGAATTGACTATGTGCACACACGCAAATTTTTGGAACACATCCATTATGTACCACAAAGTGAAACAGTAGGCTTGTTAAAAATGGAATGGATATTGATGGCTATTGAGTGTTTTCCTTCGTTTACTTGACAAGTCGATGAGGCAAGTATTAGGAACCCCTAGTTGAAAGCTGAAAAAACCGAGGCTCATGCTGGATAAAAACTTCCTAAAATTCAAACCCCACATAAGCAGAAGGAGTGACCCTGAAACTTAAGTCCTTCTAATGCAAAAGCCCGGGGGGGGGGGTCCCCTTATATCTTTCTGTGTCTTCTTGACTTAAAGGGGGTCAAAATTTGGCTACCTTCTAACAGAGGCACCCCCTAAGACCAAAGAAACTGTCTTTGAGCAGCCATAGCTTGTTGTAGGAAGATGACAGGCGGAATTTGCCTGGACAAGTTCTAATTCAATGCCAGAACTGCTCACTTTTCAGAAACGTGTATTATAATACAATGACCTGGGTGGGAATAATACAATGACAAGTAAGAACACACATATCTTATTACAAATATCTCTCACTGAGATCGGGTTTGAATTAAAATAATATAGTAAAGCTTTGGGATTCATATTTGTTGTTAGTGATCATGTAATCTAAAAATTCTATAGTATTTGTTCATGCTTTTAATAAATAAATGATTGCTAAGTACCTACAACATACCTCTCATTGTGGTAGGCTCTGGGGATACAGTGGTGAGTAAGATAAGCATGTATTATAATTTTGAATGCTAGTGAAAATGCGATCTTAGACTCACAAAACATTCAAGAATATTCACTCACTTAACAAACTTTATCAAGTGTCTACTATACACCAGACAACATAGGCAGTACGAAGGACATGAAGGTGAATAATTCACATTGCTAGAAGCAATCTTAGAGAGTAATCATATGAAAGACCACTAAGTGAAAGTACCAGGAGCCTAAGCACTTGTCCAAGATCACACAGCAAAATTAAAGGTAAAAACAAGGGTTACTAACTATATCTTTGATGCCTGTACTTCTCCTAAGGGCTCAAAACACTGTGAAGCTTCTTGCCATCTCTGACACTTCACAGTTTGACATAATTTCTACATGCTGTCTTTTCTCCCAAATAGAGGGACATGCCAGAAAAAATGATGACAACATTTGCCATAAAAGTGTTGGAGCCACAACCCCAACAATGAAGACTTATCTAGCCCAAAATGTCAAGAATGCCGAGGTTGAGAAACCCTGATCTAGCCTATCTTTTTTTATGAAAAGGACTATTTAATATATATTATAGAATAAAGATTATCCTCTCTGCCTGAAATAAAATGGGAGCTCACATAAGGCTGTAGAAATTCATTTGCTGTCACTCCGAAAAAAAGAGGTTATCTTTAAGTACTAAAAACTGAGAAGAGAATTTGGAAGGTATATCACCAATACCAGTTTGGATGAAAGGTTCATATCCAACTGTACCATGATTATAGACTTGGATCTTGACCAGCACAGCTAACTCACTTCTTAGTCCATACATTTTACCAAGTAATTCTCAGACCTCTGTTTGGTTTGATATGTAAGCTCATTTCAAGGAGAAAAAGCTCCGCTTGCTGAATAGCAGAAATAATGGGATGTGGTCTATTTGGCTTTCAGGTAGCAAGTGCTCCCATTTGATCTTAAACCAAATGTAGATAGTCCCAAAACTCTGGTCAGTGAGGTCCCAGGTACTTAGAACATAACTATAGAGTCTACACCAGCCCTCACCTGCTTTCTACTGCAGCCACTATTTACCAACTTCTCCTCCCATTTCCATCTCCTACTTCAAATATCAAAATTTAAATATTGAGGTCTTGGCTTTGGAGATTTAGAAGATTTTTAACAATAGTGTGAATTGAATTAATCCCCTAGAATTGTCTGAAATTAGATATGAACACAATAAGAAACTCTTTCTAGTAGTAACAAAATATTCAATTAAAATAAAATATTAACTATTAAATTGACTCTCTGCCTCAAAGATTCCTCTGATCAAAAATAACAAAAGCAAAGGATTAAAGGCAAGCAAACTGGTAAAGCTCAAAACATTTTCCAGGCTATTTCAGAAAGGAAAGAAGGAAGAAAGGAAGGGTTGTAATACTAATATAAGACAAGATAAAATTCGAAGCCCTGAAGGGGAAAGATGGCCTTTTTATATTGACAAAAAGACTCAAGCCATGTTAAACATTTTTGCGTTAAGTAACATAACATGGTAAAAATAATAGCGAATTTTTATTGTTTACTACTTTCACTTTAACCCAATAAGGTAAGTATTGTTAAAGGGTGAGATCATGTTGCAATACCAGAAATAAAAAAGCACAAAGCTGATTTTATTGCTTACCTACAGAAGGAAGAGCTATGCTGGTCAGATGCAACCTCTCCAAGCTGCTGATATAAGGAGAAAATTATATATCCATAATAAAACTTTCTGTGCCAAATAATGCTGCTTCAAAATATTTTTAAAGAAATGTATTGAAAAATTGACAAAGACATTGGTGAAAGATTTCTACAGATCAAGCAAAAAAATCTTCAAGGCAGCAATTCAAACATGCAAGGCTAGTTCCAAAAGGGCTAAAGACCACTGACCTGACACCTGCAAATAAGACAAGTTCGACAAAAAGTTTGGTTTTCTCCTTCCTTTTTTTTCTTCAGTACAAAGATGAAAGACTCACTATTTGTGGTCAATGGTATCATGATGTTGGATGACATAAAAAAAAATTAGAACTTCTCAGCCCTTGTGTTCCATTTGTCTTTATGGTCCAATTAACATGAATGAAGTTAAAATGAATGAATAAATCATAAGATAACATCAGGGCCTGACCCCATGGCCAAGTTGATAACTTCGCGAGCTCCGCTTCGGTGGCCCAGGGTTTCACTGATTCAGATCCTGGACACAGCCATGGCACCACTGGTCAGGCCACGCTGAGGCAGCGTCCCACATGCCACAACTAGAAGGAACCACAACTAAAATGTACAACTATGTAGTGGGGGGGATTTGGGGAGAAAAAGCAGAAAACAAAAAAAAAGAAGATTGTCAACAGTTGTTAGCTCAGGTGCCAATCTTTAAAAAAAAAGAAAACATCAGCTGCATTATATTACCCTAGTCTCCTAGTCTGGGTATACTATATTCATGGATACTGAATCAGACAATGAGCTAATTTCCATAATCTGTGAAAGGTCTCAAAAGTGAAAAGGATGCCAGGACATAGGAGCTGGAACAGATATAATCCCAATATTCAATGAAGAACACCACAATATAAAACCGATCATTGTGATCACTAGGGAAGAACATAAGTTCTCTAGAAAAAAAAATTCATCCTGACCTGTTAGTAGATTGAGTAGATTATGGAAATGGAAGGTATGGTCTATCTGGAGGTAAGCATAGCATTTGATAAAGCCTCTCATAATATCCCTGAGAACAAGATAGAGAAGTTTAGTTGGTTTCCAGCTCAACTGGATGCATTAGTTGCTGGTTGGATTATCACACTGTCAAAGAACACCTAGGAACCCTCTTGAGAAGTGATGGCACAAAGGGCTGCACCACATGTGGATGCAATGCAGATTCTAAAAACAGCTGAGATGAAGTCTTAGTTCCAACACTATCCTGGCTGTCTCTCTGAGCAAGCCCGTGACTGCTCTGATGGCCTGTGGTACCTCTCCAATGGGAGATCCCTGTCATATTGGTTCTGCTAATCCCTGACATCTGCTTTCCACACAGCTAGCTGAATTGTCCTTTCAGATTCTGCCCACGCCTCTAGAGAGTCTCCACAGAATTAATACTTCTCTGACTGTAAAACTTGGTTTGTGACGCAAACTTTCCCTCCACTGTCCCTTCATTTCTCATCAGCTCTCGATTCCTCTTCTCTAAACTTTGAGTTTTTAGTAACTCTGGATTCTGCCCCATGATTTCTCTGCATTTGACTAGTCTTACAATAGCCTTAAGCTGAAAATAGTTAATATCCAAAGATTGTTAATGAATTTCAAAGGCTGCTGTCTACTAAGAAGGACAGTTCTAGTGGCTTGCCACAGAGCACTGAAAAGAATGGAACCAGAGAGGTAGTTGTGCTTTTAGACCCAAGGGCTGATGATGGAGCTGAAAGTGAAAAACAGGTCAAAAGTCTAGCAGCTGGATCAGCTTATAAATAGAGCAAGTGGAAAGGAGCAGAGGCAGGAACCAAGGAGGCATCCAGAACATTCCTCAGGTAAGGAAATGGGAGGCCCTGAGGTTTTTTTGAAGTTTTCTATATAAATGTGTAATGACAGGATGCTGTTATAAGCCTTTGGAGGTGCCTAAATAAAATAGTCGTGTGGTTCTCCTGTGGAATGCTGCCTTGAGGAAAAATATCATCTCACCTTCTAGAAGACATCCCTACTTTATCAGCTCATTTACCAGTTGGGATACCAAATCTCACACACTAGCAACTTCATCTCCCTGTAGATCATAGGATAATTTGGAGAGAACATTCAAAAGCCATAGAAAGAGTGCAGAAAGTCACAGTGGTAAGGTAGGGATTACTATAAAGAAATTTTAAAAGACATAGAATTGTATGGTTGTGCCCTCTGAAACTCTAGATATTTTCTTTAAAAACAAATTGTGTATTTTAGGGAAGTAAATATTGTTTTATTCCAATTCACTAACCTAAATCATTGCATGATAGGAATTTTCTTTACCAAAGAGCCATAGTTCTGGATGCTGTTGATTTCTGAAATAAGATTCCATACTGAAAATCTCTCAAGGTTTTATGATTGCCATTTGAAAGAAACATGATACAGAATAAAGCTGTGGTTCCTCCTACAATCACATCAAAACTCACATTACAAGAATAATTAGCATGACATTTTATGGATTTAGTTTGAAGAATGCTGCAAAATAACTTATTTTGCAGAGATTCCAAGAAAATTAGACATTTAGATCACCATCAGTTATCTTTCTCATATTTTATTGTTAAAATGAATCCTAATCATATCCACCAAGAATTCCTTTCATATTTGGAAAAATAGTCTAACGTTCTTCTCGTGAACTCAATAACTAAAAGACCATGGGAGTCAAATAAAATAAGTCAAATTTATTATCTAGTGATCATTTGTATAGTTTTATTTCACACTGGCGATCATCTGGAATATTGTAGTAAAATAAATAAAATTATTTTAAGAGCATAAAATAATGGAGAAAATTAATTCGGATTTTGCTTATATTTTCACTCAGAAGTCAACAAATATTTATTGAAATCTATTGAACATTCAGGCCTTATGCTAATATTACCAAAGCTAATTATTATATTTTAAGCCATTAATGTACAAAAATCAAAGATAATTTACTTTGAATTTTATGACAATGATATAATTAATATTTTCTGGTATATGTGAATTCATAAAGATATCTGAATTTCATAACTAGCACTTAGCAGCAATCCAAGATCAGTCACTCATGTCTTACACTGGAAATTGTAGTTAGTCACTCATGTCTTACACTGGAAATTGTAGTTAAGCATACACTTTCAAAACTAACAAAAGATAAGATTTATATCAAAGTTATAAACAATATTTGAATTGGGTCTCGTTAATGTCATCGATGGGCATCGGCTAGTGTTTAATCTTAACACAACACACACACACACACACGCACGCTATGGAAGTCTAGTATCTGTCTTGTAGATAATGACAAAAACTTCTGACAATATGGTTTTCATCTTCACGGCCAGCAGAATTTTGCTGAAATCCAGCGATTTTTTATCTGATTGAAGTGCAACAACATGTTCTGATTGCTTGCAGAAATTTTTTTAGCCATTGACACAAACGTGACAATACTTCAAACTGTGCATCAATCCTCCATCTGTGTAGCATCATTTCTGCCCCTGCTCAGAGACTCAGAAAACTTACTCTCTTGTTTATCACAGAGTTTGAGTCACATGAATTACCCAAACTCCAAAATGTTCAGAAAATTATGTAAACACCTGGAGGTCCTTACCTATGACTATATAGGCAACTGTTTTTCACTGAAGCTTTATTCCTTGTCAATGCCAAGTTGAGACTGGCTTAATTGTGCGATTTCTAGATCTTTGGCTGATAGCGTGTTGTCAGTTTGTTCAATTGAAGCAGAAACTCCTAATTGTTCTCAGCTGCAAACAAATGCAAGGCTGACTCTATAGAGGTACGTGTCTTTTGTTCCTATGATCAACAGCTTCAGTTTATCCCATCAAAGCGTCATCAGTACAAAACATCTCAAGCTTGGCTCCATTCACTATCATGTATATATTATTGGGTTATTTGACATGCATGCTAGTTGTTAAATTTTCTTCTCTTACTGGATGGTTGAATTGGGACCACCAAGTTGCCTAGTGGGCCCATGTTAAGCTTTGGATTTCAAGGGCCAAAGCTAGGCCAAAGGAAAAGCCAGAGCATGAATCTAAGCCAACATACAAACATAATAGAGTTCCTGAGTTCAAATCCCAGGCTTTTGGGCAAACTGCCTACCTCCTCTAAGCCTCAGTTTCCTCATCTGTAAAATGGGAAAATTTTAAAGTCTTTTCTAATCAGAGATATGTGATAGTTAAATTATATAATTCCTTGAGGTGCCGATAAACATCACCTGTTAATATTAATAGCTAATAATATCAAATGTCAATAGACATAGCTATTAATAAATAAAAATTAATGATCAATAAACATTGCTTACTAATATTATTGCTATTGTCATCTAGAAAAGCCCTTACCCTTCTCTGAATTTCAGACTTCTCAACTGTAAAATGGGAGTAATAATTCCTGCCAACTTCCTGAAAGAGTTTTTAAACTCAAATGAGAGCATTTACATGAAAGAACTTTGTATAATGTAAAGTGTACCAAAATGTATGGAGGTATTGTTGTTACTTCTGCTGTTCTTTTCATTACTGGCACTGGGGAATGATAAGCATATTTGTATGGATTTAGCATCCAACGTGGACTGATCCTAGTCAGACATAAATCCTACTCTCTACATACTCTTAATCATGGAAAAGACATTAACCAAGAATAACTTGAACACATCAACCAGCCTTTCCTACTACTTTAACAAATCCCTTTCACGATAGTATAGATTAGCTCTGTCCGGTAGAATCTTCTGTGATCATGCAAATGTTCTTCATCTGCAGTGTCCAATATGGTAGCCACCAGTCACACCCACTACTGAGTGATTGAGATGTAACTAGTGTGACTGAGGAACTAAATTTTTTATTTTATTTCATTTTAATTAATTTAAATTTAAGTAGCCACATGCAACTAATGGCTACCATATTGAACGGTACAGATATAGAATATTTTCAATCCCTTAGATATTTATTAATGGGCGTGCCATTTTTTTGTACTGCATGCTATAATCATGTGATTTTTTGGTTGAAAATACGTTGTATTACAAATTACATTTAAATGCAATCTTCATCAAATTGTACATTCACATATAATATATACCCATTATGTACAAAAACAAGTTTTGACTTTTTACTGTTAATAATGATACATGCTATTTAATGTAAATTAATTATATGAGAAAGAGTGTAATTTTAAAAGCACACTATATTAATACTTGGGAGCCAAGAGTATAATAAAATATAAACTTAACCATGAATAACAGCATAAACTAAATTAAAAAGTTTTACTATGGATGTTCGAAATTCTTATATTTTATATGCAAAAAAATACAACTAGCATTTTCATATTTTGTTTCATTTGTCTGGTTGTGCACACTCCTCTGATAGTAACACGTGGTTAAATATAGTCTTTATTCCCACATAAAAAGTCATTTTTATATTCTCCATTTAACATTCATTTTTGAATTATTCTTAAATCTCCTGTTGTACTGCATGAGAATTTCAACCAAATGGATGCAGTTTACAGATTTGGTGAAGCTCATATTGAAGCAAATTTGAGAATTATTAACATTTCATGTTTCTCATTAACTTGATGTGTATTAGTTTATGTGTTCCTTATGTCCTGGCCTTAAATAATTGCCCAGCATTAAGAATAATTTTATTCTTATAACTAAGAATAAAAATAATTTACAGCTGTGTGAAGGCAAAGTCCATCATGGCTGGTAGTTGGTGTTCAACTCAGTGTCTGGCTGAGTGACGCAGTCATAAGCACATTCATTCAATCTCCACAATGTGCACTAACTACATATTCAAGAACTATACGTCCTCTTTTAAAGGAATATTTTTTTAAGTTACTTTATCTGTTGATTGTTAATATAAATTTAAACAGGCACCCTTGTTGCTTTTGATAGCAGCACACTCCTTGGAACGCTTTCTCTAGATCTCAGAATTTCTCAAGCTACTCATTGGGAAAGACTACCAAAGGATATTGGGGAACAGCTTAACCTTCATGGAATGTTTAGACACCCTAACCAGACCCCCTTCTCTTCTTTGACTCCAGAGAAAACAACTGGAACACTGTCCACAACTAGGTATCAGATATCCAGACATAATGAGAGGATCTGTGAGCAGAGGAGCCCTGAGAAAAGCCAGACCAGACTCAACATAAGGAAAACATGTTGACCCAAAGAGTAAGCCAACATGAAAGAAGAAATCTGGCACATTGCAACAGAAATAGCAGCAGATCATAGGGATTAGAAAGGGAAATGGAAGAAGGAAGGGCAGGAGGTGGGCTGAACCACTCCTGACCTCACATCCTTTTGCTTCCCCCAAACTTCCCACAACCCCAGAGCACCCAAACCCTCTAGAAAGGGAAGGGCTATAATGGAAATAAAAGACACGTAGTATGGGGGATCTAAACAACTCCGCTACGGGAACGACACTCTGAAGACACAAGAAAAGAGAGTGAAGGAATCACTCTCCTGGCTGCTGAGAGAGGTGAGCAATGGAATCATGAGAAAACATGCTTGGTGGAGCTGTAGAGACTGGTAAGAGCTGGAGAAGGACAACAGTATAGACAACAATTCATGGCAGCCCAGATTCACTAGCTTGGAAGAGACTGCAGCAGAGCTAACAACCCAAGGTGGCAAGACAGTCAGGGGTCAGAGGTCTGGTGAGAGGCATGTGGTGAAGTAAATATTCCAAGAGCAGTGTAACAGCAGCAGGTTTCTGGGTATGATTTAGAGACAAAAAGAGACCAATGGACGTGATAGTAAAAGGCAAGCAAAAAGCTCCTGTCAGAAGCTCTGATTACCTATAAGAAAACATTTTTCTTTCTCTCAGGGAATCCCAGAAGGAAAGTGACACAGATGAGAGTTGTTTTACATGTGTAAGAAATCTTAGGGAGTCTCAGAAACATTTAGGGAGAGAAACTACTCTATATATAAGCAGATAAGGGGCAGGACTTAGAACCATTGAGACCTGGAAATTATTTTAAATATGACCAAATATATACTCACCTTTCAGTAGAGCTCAGAATAAAGATATACACCATAACTTTCTCTACATACAGGATTACAGGTGCTTTTTTTTAAGTTAATTTCATCTCTTATCTGAATTTTCTAAAGTTGCTTCGATGAACATGTAACATTTTGAGTATTGAAAAGAATAAAATTTATTTCAAAAATCAAAAACCATTTCCACATGTTAAATCACAAAGATTAAAAAAAACTGATAGTATTGGCAAATGGGTAGGGGAGCAGGCATTTATACTCTTCTCACAAAATAACACAGGATTATGTTATTTCTGGAGGACAATTTGGAAAAGAATTAACATTCTTAAAATTTTTTATATACTTTTATCCTGGAATTCTGCTTCTAGGAATTTACGGTGTGTGGCGATTTATCCCATGTTTATAAAAACTACTATTTATAGATAGATAAATAAGGTGTTAGGCAGGTAGCAAATTATACCTACAATAACATATATCAAATTATTAATAATAGTTATTACTGATAAGATCATGAGTGATTTTCATTTTAAGTATTCTCTTACCCATATTTCTGCAATGAAAATTGTTACTTAATCAGGAAAAAATAAATGCTACTTTAAATAAACTAAATTGAAACGTTAACATGGCATTAAACTTGACATCTTATTCTCTTATTTTGTATCTTCTCTTTATCTGTGGTTATATTCTAATTCCTAGTGTCACTTAATTTCTTCAGTAGCAGGGCAAAAATTTATTTTATAGTTTTCTCAATAAACTATTTTGGGAATTTATTAATCAAAGCTTCTTATTCCTGTTTTCTAATCCACCAAAAATCCTCTTTTATTTTTACTGATTTCTTCTTCCTGGTCCCCTTTGACTTATCTTATCATTCTCTTTACAGCTGCTTGAATTGAAAGCTTAGGTACATCTATTTTTATTTTTTCTAGTTTGGCAATTTAAAAAATATAATATGTAAACTCTGATTTTGAACACAGCTTATTTCAAATGATTAAAATTATTTGTTTAAATATTTATCTTTTTTACAAGAATTATTTGTCACTCAGTATGATACTGTAATCAAATTTGCAAGTAATATTTGGACTTAATTTTATATTCAGTTCATTTCATTATTCCTCACCACTCCTTTTTTTTTAATTTACACACAGTAAAACTTGCCTTTTATGGGTGTACAGTTTGATGCATTTTGACAAATGCATGCAGTTTTGTAACTACCATCACAATCAAGATATAAATTCTTTCCATCAAATGTTCCTTCCTGCCCTTTTGCAGTCAATTCCCTCCGCTACTTTCAGAGCTTAACAACCATTGATATGTCTGTCCTATAATTTTACTTTTTCCAGGTTGTCATCTATCAGTGTTACTGCACATAATTGGGGTTCTCTTGCCCAATGCACACAAGCAGCCAATTAATTACAGCATCAGTCTTTAGGAAAAGAGATCAACTTTACGCTGCAAGATCGATCTGCAGGGAGAACAGGGGATGTGGGCCCTCAGATCTGTCTCCCCACTTAGGTTTTGGGGTGAAATTTAAGAGGTTAGGGAGAACAGGCCGGCACAAAGAAACACTAGTGGGACAAGTTTTGATTGGTGGGCTTCAAGCATTTGTGGTAAGGTTTCAAAGATTTATGACAGAGTTCTAAATATTTATGATGAGGTTCTAAACTTTTATGATGGGGTTGCAAACATTTTTGACGAGGTAGAGAAGGAATTTTTACACCAGATCTTCCTGAATGAGGGACCTCTCCCTTCTGATGAGTCCAACTTTCAAGTTCTAGTCATATCCCGGTCCTTGGGTTCTATGGGAAGGAGGATCTTTGGTTCCACAATCATTTCAGGTCAAGATTTCTCCTTTGGCGCGTGCTCTGGCCACATGATTTTGCAGATTTTCTGAAAGACAACTCTTAATCACTCCGTTGATAAGAGATGGGATCAGGTGAAGGAGCGTTGGAGGGCCTGCGGTTGCAGCAGCCGTTTGTTCCTTTTTATTGATGACTATTGTTCCAAGGTACAGGTGTGCCAAATTTGTTTATCCATTCACCAGTTGATGGGCATTTGAGTTGCTATAAATATTTGCATACAGGTCTTTGGGTAGACATACGTTTTCACTTCTCTTCCATAAATACCCAGGAATGGGATTTCTAGCCCTATGGTAAGTATATGTTTATCTTTACGAGAAACTGCCAAACAGTTTTCCAAAGTGGCTGCATTATTTTGCATTCCCACTGGCAATGTATAAAAGTTCCAGATGTTCCATATTCTCACAAACTCACCAACACTTGGAATTGTCAGATTGGGGTTGGGGTAGGAGGAGAGTAAAGGGGCAAGGTTCTTTCTTTCTCTCTTTCTTCCTTTTTCTTTTTGTTGTTCTAATAAATATGTAGTGGTATCTCACGGCTCTAATTTGTATTTCCATAAATTTCCATAGTAACCAATGATGTTAAATATCTTTTCATGTGCTTATTTGCAATCAGCCATCAGTATCTCTTCTTTGGTGAAGTATCTGTTCAAATCTTTTCCCATTTTTCAAATTGGATTTTGTTATTTTACAATTGAATTTTAAAAGGTCTTTATATATTCTGAATACAAATCCCATTGCGTGCTTTGCAAACATTTTCTTTCAGTCTATGGCTTGACTTCCCTTTTTTTAAAAGTGTCTTTCAAAGAGCAGAAGTTTTTAATTTTGATGAAGTCCAATTTATCAATTTTTTTTCTTTTATGTGTGTGTCCTTCGTGTTTTGTGTATCCTAGCTAAGAAATCTTTGCCTGACCAAGGCACAAAGATTTTCTCTTGTTTTCTCCTAGAAGTTTTATAGACTTAGGTTTTACATGTAAGCCTATGATCTATTTTGCATTCAATTTTAAATATGATATGAGATATGGGGCGTTTCCTTTTTTGCATATGGATGTACACTTGTTCCAGCACTATCTTTTGAGAAGACTATTCTTCTTCTATTGAATTCCCTTGGCTATTTTGTTGAAAATCAATCGATCATATTTGTGTGGGTCTATTTCTAGACTCTCTATTAAGGTCTATTGATCTGTATGACTCTACTCTCACCCATATTGTCCTGTCTTGATTACTGTATTTTTATGGTAAATCTTGAGTAGTCCTCCAATCTCATTCTTTAATTACAAAACTCTAGGTCCTTTGTATTCCCATAACATTTTAGAATCAGCTTGTAAATTTTAACAGAAAAGCCTGTTGGGATATTGATGGATATTGTACTGAATTTACAGATAAATTTGAGAAGAACTGACATTTTTACAATTCTGAGTCTCCAAATCCACGAAAACAGTATCTGTCTCCGTTTGTTTAGGTTTTCTTTAATTTCTCTCATCACTGTTTTTTGTTTCTCATCATTGAAATATTATACATATTTAGTTATACTTATTACTAAGTATTTTATATTTTGTGATGCTATTGCAAATGGTAATTTTTTACTTCAATATTTAATTTTTTATTGTTATTATTGTAGTAACGCAGTTGATTTTTTACCATATTGACCTTGGAATCTTCTTGTAACCTTGCTAAATGCATGCAGTTAATAGTTCTAGTGGTAATTTTTTTTTTTAGATTTTGAAGGATTGTTTACATTGATGATCAGTTTGTCAAATAAAGACATTTTTACTTTCTTCTTTCCAATCTGCATGCCTTTTCTTTCTTTGTCTTGCTTTATTAAATTGACTAGAACCCAGAGTATAATATTGACTAGGAGTGGTAAGAATGAGCATCCCTTCTTTGGTTTCATTCTGAGGGCGAAAGCATTGAGTCTTTCATCAATAAGTATATTTGCTTTATTTATGCCAGTACGATATTGTTTTGATTACTACAGCTTTGTAATATAATTTGAAATCAGGAAGTGCAATGACTCCGGGTTTGTTCTTCTTTCTCAAGAGTACTTTAGCTACTAGGGGTCTTTTGTGGTTCCATACAAATTTTAGGGTTGTTTTTCTATTTCTGTGAAAAATGCCTTTGGAGTCTTGATGGGGATTGCATTAAATCTGTAGATAACTTTGGGTAGAATGGACATTTTAACAATATTAATTCTTGCCATCCATGAGCATGGAATACGTTTCCCTTAATTGGTGTCTTCTTCAACTTTTTCATCAATGTTTTATAGTTTTCAGTGAGTAGAAAATGGTGGTTACTAGCAGCAAGGGGTGAGGGAAAAGGGGAAATATTGATCAAAGGACACAAACTTTCAGTTCTAAGATGAATAAGTTTTGGAGACCTAATGTACAACATGGTGACTATAGTTAATAATAATGACATCTTTTCCCGTAATCTCTACTTATTCCTACCTTCCCGTGTTTTCCAAAATATACATTTGGAAACTCTCCAACCCTATAGATACTGCTTGTAATAACCATAATATTAAAGACTGCTTTTAATAACAGGTCATCAGTTTTCTTAATCTCTTTTACCCATTTTGACAAAGAATCATTATGTGCCAATTACATGGTTCTTAAGTAAGAAGTTGCAGATGATCATTGGACTTAGGAGAATGAGATTGCTGTACACTGTGATAAAATGATGTATTCTATCTGTTATGAAAATGAATTGTCACCTTTAGTTGTAAAATTGGGATCAATAATCTCTTGTAAAAGTGTTGTATGGATTAAGTTGAATAATACTCAAGAAAAAAACACGGCAGAGATGAAGGCACACAGAAGTCACTTAATGGTTGACTCAGAACCTGATTTAAACCTCACTCAGTGCAATTCTGTCTCAATATTCTGAACTACAAATGTCAAAGATTCTTAGGCTCCAAAGCATAAAGCACAATCTTACCATTGAGTTTCAAAACTCATTTGGATTAACTGAAATTTATATGGCAAAGAGAAAGAATGAAAGCTGGAAAGAAGATAAGTTTTTAGAGAAATTGCTAATCAATAGTAATCATTTCCCCTGAAAGAAATTTATTTTTGACTGAAGATGAACAAGTTGTAGTTAATGGTAGGGTCTACAGCTGTATTAATATAACTTCAGTGAAATGCCATTAACTTTCTCTGCCTCACTTCCTCTATCTTTAAAATGGTGGTTATGATTATAGTTGATGACTTTTATGACTGTCAAATTAAAAGTTATGTTCACAGTGGGAGAGATGGATTTGTGGATTTTAATAACATCTTGCCTCCTATGCAGCATTGCCAGCAACAGGAAGTCTCTAGGACTTGAGCACTGGTATGTATGTGTACTCATATAATCAAGGTTAAATTTATGAGTTTGTAAAATAACATTAATAATGTCCCTTGTCTGTCATATTGTCCCAAATTGTTTTCCTTCCACAGCTGGTGAGAGGAAAATCATTTTTGTAACTTTGTGAACAACCTTCAAAACTAATCTCAGTAGGAGCAGGGAGACTTGCTAAAATACTCATGGACATCTGAGGAGTGCTTTAGAAAATCAGGTTCTGAGTTTTCACAGTTCTAGATATCAAGAGAAGTCCCACGTACGACAGCTCATCTGCTCAAGAAGACCTCACCCATGTGAAGAAGAATGTGCTTAGAGCTTCCTAGAAAGTCATTTTCCTTAATGCCTTGTTTCAGAGCAAGAAATACAACTGATAAAACTGGCCTTCTGTCCAGTAAGCACACCTTGGCAAGTTTTTCTTCCTAATTCTGCTTTCGTTCAGGGCTTCCCTCATGTGCTATTCTCTATAATCGATTCTTTGTCCAGAAAAGCAGAGATTCATTTAAAGTCAGGGTGCATTGTCATTGGCAAAGTTTTCTCCTAGAGGTTGGAGACCCAAAACTGAAAATACAAGATTGTTATTCTCAGACAGCTTATGCAGTGATGTTCACTGCAACAATCCTCTCAGAAATGATGGCACACTGGAGGTGACTAGGAGTCATATTTTCATGAATTCTCAATGAGTGGAAGGGGCATTGTAAATGAGATTTGGGCCCAGGGCACTGGCATGCAAACTCCCAGTGAGAAGCTGGGGTAGACATTGCTGATGCTCTACCCAGACCCCCTGAACCCCGTCTACTCTTTGATGTGCCCCTTGCCCAGTCCTGGTGTGCTTCTGCTTCCAACAGTCCACACTTGCAATGCTAATTTGAGGGACTGCCCTGGTGCTGTGGGAGCCACTTTGCCCAAGCACACAGAAAGCCAGGAGTGCCTGGAGTTTACATCCCCACAGGGGATGACTAAAGACTACAGATGCATGAAAGCTCAGCTCTATGGCTTTGGGGAGAGACAGTATTGAAGCATAACCTACATTCCAAAGTTCTCCTGTGGTACCAAGCTGACGCTTCCTTCTGTGGGACTTCCTGAAATTGCACACATGGATGGCTTCCTCCTCCTCCCAGTTCCACTTCCCCCAATGCTTTTCTAGTTTTTCCTGGAAGCACTTCCTTAACCAGTCACTTACACACAAACCCTGTTTTCAGACTCTTATTGACAGGGCTGAAAGTAGGATAAATTGTCTTGTAGGAACTGCCATGGATAAAAAAGAAGGAAAACTAAAATAAAAGAGAGTGTAAGGATACACCATGTTCATAGCAGCATTATTCACAATAGCTGAAATGTGGAAGTAACCCATGTCTATGGACAGATGAATAGATAAATAAAATGTGTTATATACATACAATGGAATATTATTCAGCCTTAAAAAGGAAAGAAATTCTGACACATGCTACAATATGGATGAATGTTGAGGACATTATGCTAAGTGAAACAAATAGTGTATGATGTCACTTCTACAAGGCATTTAGAGTAGTCAATTACATAGAGACAGAAAGTAGAATGTTGTTTACCAGGGGCTGGGGTGGAGGAGTGGGAGGTGTGGGAATGGGAAGTTACTGTTTAAGTAGTGCAGAGTTTCAGTATTGCAAGATGAAAAGAGTTCTGGAGATGGATAGTGGTGATGGTTGCACAACAATATGAATGTTTTTAATACCACTGAGCTATACACTCAAAAATGGTTCAGATGGTCAATTTCACATTATGTATATCTTACCACAATAAAAAAAATGGGAAAAAAATAGATTGTAAGGATGTGGAGGTCATTTGTGGGACTTGGGACACTAGACTTGATGAGAACTACTAAAGCTAGGATACTGTGTGGTGCCTAGAGAATATCTCCCAGTGTTGGCTCAGGAAAACAAGCCTTACATTTCAGACACTCAAAGAAGACCATAAGAGGCTGAGAGTTTCTAACGGCCCTCCTTGGAATCAATAGGCTTACTAAGTGTGGCTAGCTTAATATACAACAAGAGAAGCATTATATCAAGATTTCCAGGTGGTGGAGTGGAGATCAGACACCAGCAGCCACAAGACCAGACTTTAGTAATACCCAATGGATGTTTATGAACCACCCAGAGATAAGTCTCCCAAGGATTTGCCTCGGTGTGGGCTCAGAGTCCAACAGCTGTTACACATTCTAGAGGAGATGGCATGCATACAAATCACCCCCATCACAAAAGGCAAGACATGATATACACCATAAAGAATATGCAAGTGGAATACTACTAAGTAGAAAGAAATTGCTTCTAGATGAGGAGATTTTCAGCAGCTGGGACCATGAGAACAAAAGCCTGGAAATGGTGTGTTGCAGGACGTAATCACCTAGAGATTTAGGAGGAGCTGTGAGACAAGTTATAAATGCCATGGTATATTGATTAAAGCATTTATTGACTCCAGCTAACTCTGGCACTTACTCTAGTGTTACTCACATTTAAATGTCACACAAAGACACTCAAGCATTGCAAATGTTCGCAAGGTATACACAGTCATTTGTTACTCATGCTCATAGGTCACGTGCCAATTCAAAAGTTTCTGTTCACTGCCTGCTTAGCCAGAGTGCTAAAGGGAGAATTTCAACAGAGCAGTCAGATTCATTCTCTCATGGAATCTTTCTTTCTTGTAAGATTCTGTCTAAAGCCTTTTGATCTCAAAGGGAAAGTCCAGTCCAACCTTGGTCTTTCCCTTTTACTCTAATAAAGCACGTTAATATACTGGATAGACTTCCAGAAACTCACAAGGTGACAAAAGCTTTTCCGAAAAGACTAGCTTTTGCTGGCCTTCACAGTGTTAATAATAACTATATTTACTTTCAGTCACACACAAACTCAGGACATTAAGAAATTCATAAGGTTTTTATTGAACATAATCCATTGCAGAGTCCATTGCAGAGTGTTTAATAATTTGAAAATAAAAGCTGCAGAGGGAGAAATTGTTTACACTAAGTTTTCCCAAGCAAACCTAACCCTTCTCCAGGGTTCTCATCTCAGTGAGTGGCGCCACAGTCTACCCAAGTGTCCCCGCAACAGGCTGGATGTCATCCTTGTCTTTTCCTTATCCCTGTTCATTCATATCCAGTTAATTGCCACATCCTGTTATACCTGCCTTACTTGTATTTCTCAGTTCTTCCCTCTTCTCTCTGTCTTCATTTCCATTGCCTTAGTTCAGGCATGACCATGGCTTACTGACTACTCTGACAACTTTCTATATCCTCACATCTACTCTGACCCCCTTCTCTTGGTTCTTCCTATTACAGCCAGAGTAGTCTTTCTAAAGTACAGAAGTTAAGGATAAATTGCAAATACTTTACATGACAAACACGGCCATATCCGGGTCCCGACAGGAAACTCATGACACACTGAAACTGGGAAATCGAGAATATAATGAAAAAATTATTAAGGAGTGGGCAGGATTTAGGGTGGTAGGATGGCCAACTGAACCAGTGTGACTGGTCCTGACGGTTTCCCGGGATTCAGGACTTCCAGTGCCAAAACCTAGAACGTCCCAGGCAAACTCAAAGTCAGTTGTTCACACTCAGTTATAACCAGGAATCATTACCATCCTAGGCCTGAAGGAGCATAAGAAGGAAGTGGTTACCAGAAGCCAGAGAGAAAAGTTGTATGGAGATGGCCACCTCATAAGAGCTGTGGCATTTGGAAGAGGGGTGACACCCAACCTACAGACACCCAGCAGGAAGGAAGCCAGAAAAATAAAGACCCAAAGCTCACTCTTCCATCTCCCATTGGAGCCGCCCATTGACATTACCAGGAAAGGGCAAGAGAGACTCCTTGTCGTCATATGGGTTAGCCTAGGGGAGGCAGAGGGAAACCCAGAGAGATGGTAGTATAAGAAGGACTCAGTCTGACATTTCCGGCTTTGACAATAGAGGAAGGAGGCCACAATCCAAGTAATGCCAGTGGCTTCTAAATGCTAGAAATGTCAAGAAAATGGATTCTCCCCCGGAACCTCCAGAAGGAATGCAGCCCAACCAACACCTTGATTTTAGCCCAGGGAGACCCATTTCAAACTTATGACCTCCAGAACTACATGAAAATAAATGTGTGCTGTTTTAATCCACCATGTTTGTGGTAATTTGTTACAGCAGGGATAGGAAACTCAGAGTGCATCTGGTCCACATCTCAACCAATACAGGAGTTGAATCAGGACCTTGAATTTACTCTATTGACAGTGTGGAATTTATGAAGGTGTTTGACTTGGAAAGTGAGCCTCAGGAATAATGTTCAGCCCCCTCCTACCTTGAGTATGAGATGGGAAGCAGGAACAAGTGAATTAAGGAGAACCAGCTAGAAGGCTACTATGAAAGTCTGGTTAAGAGGTGTGGGCTTAAAATGAGACAGAGCCAGCAGGCAAGGTAGGAAGACAAATATGGCAGAGATGTTGTCATTATGTAAATAATGAGACTCAGTGACTGATTAGAAAGAGACTTGACGCCAACATTTCAAGACTGACTAACCACAGTGATGGTGATGTCATTAATAGAGCTAAGGCAGCCTTCCCTGTTGGCATGGCACCTGCCATCTTTAATAGAATCAACAATGGCTTAGAAAACATCTGGAACTCTGCTTCCAAATAAGTTGGAATGTGAGAAATGAATTATTTGTTTAAATAAAGCCCAAATTTAAAGTAATGACAGATAAAATTAAACCAGGTAAACTGGAAGTATGCATAACTGCATAAGTGTTTACTATTAAAATACTATACTTATTCTACTTTCCTGTAATTTGCTCCATTTTATGAAAATTAACAAAATGTTTTTGAAGAATACAGTGAATATGATCAATTTCTTATATGCACTTATATATATTTTTTTCATTTAATGAAAGCTGTCTAAATAAAGCAAAGCAAACCACTTTGAAAATGCTTATAAATGATTAAGACATGCTTATAATGATTAAGTGTTTAAGTACCATGGTTTTTATTCCATAACCAAGCTGGACAATGATAGACCAGGGTGATATTTGGTTAAAAAAAAAAGGTATTTTAGGTTGTGCTTCCCGGAGGAGGACCTTAAGACGAGGATATGTGGGTAAGTGATTTATCAGGAAATTTATCAAAGAAACCTGGTAGAAGAGAGGAAAAGTGGAATAGGAAAGAACAGGAAATCAAACAAGGATACAATATCCAGAAAAGTCCCTATTGAGCTCCATCTGCCAGGGAATGCTAGAGACAGTATGGTTGTCCCAACACAAAGCCATGGAGCTGGAATACTCACATTCACACCTGGTTTAATTATTCATTCAGGCTGCCCCTTATGACCCCTGAAAGCAATCCCTGCTCTCCATCTGGGCAGTCAAAGTAGGTTCCAAGGGCCTTAGGACAGCCCTCCAGCAAATGGAACCTGGTGCTGGGCATTGAGAGTGAAACCTAGAGCCAGAGTGCTCAGCAAAGGTGAAGGGATCCAAGAGAACATGTGAGGAGGACCAACAGTGTCTGGGACAAAATATGACAGAAAATTTCAAGATTTTCCTTGAATAATAAATTGATTCAAATGGTTCAATGGGGTTTCTATATCCACCAGTCTAGCAAACTTGCTCTTAAGAAGACCACTAAAGATGTCAGCTGTTACCCATCTAATGAATATTTTTTTGACCTCATCTTACTTTCATTCTTAGGGGAGCCACTTTCTCCTTGTTGAAACACACTACCCTCCTCTCTCAGCTTCTCTAACGTCACACTCTCCTGGGTTTCTCCTACTCAGTCTCCTATGCCGGCTTCTCTTGTTTGTCCATAAATCTAAATGTCAGAGCTGATTCTCAGACTTTTCTCTCTTTCATAGTCTCTTCCTTCATCTCATCTATTCCCACTGCTTCAAATACCCTAACAGTGTAATCTTCTCATTTTATATCTCCATCATAGACCTCTCTTCCAAGCTTAAGCCTCATATATATCCAACTGCTTAATTGGTATCTTCACTTGAATATTTTTTAAACTCATCTCAATTTTAAAGTACCAAAATTAGAACATCTAACTCCCCACTACACTCACAAAAAACTCTGTTCCTCCACCAATCTCCCCATTCCACACTTTGCCCCAAGATGTTCAAGCCAGTGCTTGGGACTCAATCTGATTTTTCCCTAAATTCCTGTATCCACTCCCTCAGCCTTCTATGTGGGGTGTACTTCCAAAATATATCCTGGATCTATCCACTTCTTTCCATCTCCACTGCTAACACCATGGTCCAACTCTAGTCTTTCATCTGCATGACTATAGTCATCTCCTGACTAGTCTTCTTCCTTTGACTTCTGCCCCCTTAAAATCCAATGTCCACGTTATAGCAAGGATGATCATTTAAAATTTGATTCTGCCATTTCCGGATTAAAATATTTTATTGGCTTCCTATGGTATTTTAAATCTTGTCACTCCCCTGATTAAAACACTTCGGTCACTTCCCGTGGTATTATAAAATTAAGTACTACAATGTCCTTTGTGACCTGGCCTCTGTCTACCTAAGTTCATCTCACATTTCCACGGCTCATTTTGCTCCATCACGCAGGATGCTGACATTTTCTAGACACCTCTGCATTGGGAATGGACACCTTTAATCCTGGCTTTCCAAATAGCTGGCTCCTTCTCATCCTCTTAGGTCTCAGCCTAAATATCATCTCCTTGAAGAAACCCCCCATTATCACTCTATCTATCTATTGCCCCTTGCTCCTTTGTTATATATGAAAATATTTCTTCTCCAGCACTGATCACAATTGGTACCTATTTGTTTGTTTATTGTTTTATCTCCACTAGAAGGTAAGCTCCTTGAGGACAAGTATCACGCATCTTATCCACCATTGCATCCCAACTTCTGAATAGTGCGTGATTCATATTAGGTGCTAAATAAACATTTCATGAAACACAGGGCTGCTACATCTTGTTTCACTTTTGTTCCTAACAACTTGATCATTTGAGGTCAGTTAAAGTATCGTCACTTTATATAAAAGACCTAACCAAAGCTTAGTTATGGTCAAAACCAAATTTGCATTCTGGGGGAAAAAACTGACGCTTTTTTTTCCACGTTGAACTGATCAGTTTAAATGAGGTTAATAAATGCCAGAGGACTGCTCAGAACGGGCACAAGACTCTAACAGACCTTTCCAGAGCCATGTGTCTCTATTGCAGATGGCAATGCAGTTTCACTGTGATATTTTCAAAACTGTTTTATATACAGACCTTTTCCTCAACTGCCCTTTTTAATATCTGGTAGATACAACAGACTAAACCGATGGTACCATTTCTTGAAACTAGGCAGTGGTACTTGTGTTTTTTTAATTATTTTTCTCCTTATTTAAAGTTTTATTTTAGACTCAAAAGAAGATCCAATTTGGATGGTGCTTCTTGGCCTGATTTCTTCATTATTCAGTTAAGCTAAGTGGATGTGTTAAATGTGTGAATACTTTAAGAGGATGCAAGCTGACACTCTTGTTTCTAGGAAATTTGTTCTTTATAGTCTGCGTAGTTTATCATCTTTTGTCAACGCTAATTGAGATTAATGATCTGACACTATAGATGCTATTGTTTAATAAAATATGGCTTCTTTTGAATACTATTTAGTTATAATTCTGACAATCAAAGTAATACATACTCATTTTAGAAAATTTGAAAGAGGCAGGAAAATTTTTTAGAAAAAAATTTAATTGTCTGCAAAATTCCACCTAGAAATAACTCCATTATTGCATTTTGTTATGTATCCTTCCAATTTTTTATCTACACATATACATATTCATTCATTCATTCAACAAACACTTGTTGAGCATATATCATGTTTCAAAAAGAAGTCTAGATGCTGCTGAACAAGATAGATGAGGTCCATACATTCACATGTCTTGCATTCTAGGGGACAAAGAGAACATAACAAAGAAGATGGTTTCCATTAGTGATAACAGCCATGAAGAACGCAGAACAAGTAATGTAACAGAGTGAAGGTCATAAAGGGTGAGGCAAGGAGGGCTGGCTATTCTAAAGAAGGTTAACAGGGAAGGCCTTTCTAAGAAGAGAATATCTGACCTGAGACCTAAAGAATAAGGAATTGCAAGTCAAGGGAGGATGTACAGGGAGAGCCTTCCAGGTAGGGGAACAGCACGTGCAGGGGAAGAAACTGGTCATTTCTAGTAACTGCCACAGGGCAGTGTGGCTAGGACTAGAGAATAAAAGAGACACAGGCAGGTATCTCTGATATTCATTACACATCTGACTGGCTTCGTGTATACCTTTTTGTTTATGATCTTTTTGATGTAGAGAATTTAAATTTTTATTTTGTCAAATCCATCAGTTTTTTTTTTTCTTTTTGGTTTCTCCCATTAGAAAGTCTTTTAATAACTTTTAACCAGAAAAATATTCACCTGTATTTTTTTCAAGTCCGTTTATTATTTCATCGATATATTCACAGTTTATTATGATATATGATGAGAGTTTAAGTGGTGTTTTCCCTAAGTAAATAACTCATGCCTGAGCACACCTTTTTGAATAATCCTTTTTTCTCTGCTAATTTTGTTTGCACTATTATCATATACTTATTTCTTATATTGAAGGCTTGTGAAGACCAGAGTGATGTGAGTGGAGTAACCTAAACAGTCTTTTAGGACGTTTATTCTGTCAACAGTCTGCAGAAAGAATTAAGTGGTCAAGAGCCGGAAAGGTGGGAGACCAGTTGGAAAACTACTCTTGTCAGCCAGACAGAAGATATCAAGGGCTTGAATTCGGGGCATGACACTAAGCATAGAAGAGAAATTGTGGGTAAGAAAACACTGAAGATATCAGGTAAGCAGAACTCATCAAATGACTGGATGTGTGCCTAGAAAAAACAAGGAGAAAGAAAGATGATTCTGAGTGTAACCGAAAGTGTAATGCCTCCATATCTTGATTCAGGTTGCTTATTCTTACTCAAATGGCCACTCTTACTCAATGTTTAAACATTAGAAAAAGGCAAAATCAATCGTCCTTCTCCTTAGCCCACAAGAAGCAAAAATTAAGGAGCCCAATCTACAAACTGAGCCCTACACTGATGGTAAAGGTTACCCACCCCATATCCCATCTCCCTAGCCCAAACCTTGCTCATCTGGAATTTACCTCAGTGGGCTGAGTCATACTTGTTTCCCCTCCAGCTTTCCAAATCTTTACTTCTGCTTCTTTTTCCTTCAGGACAACCGGTGTGGCTTCTCACTCTCCCTCACCTTGGATTACCCTCACCAGCAGTAGGAATTCAGTTGACCCTTAGGGTTGTGATAAATGCTAAGATGGTTCAATAATTGTTGGCCATAAGTACTCTTCAAAAAACTTGGTCCAAGTCTTTCTTATTCTCCAAAGTGGCCTCCATAGTACCCTGATTAATGTCTCTCTGCAGAAATTCTTCTAACCAATCACTTAGGTAGAACAATTCTCTCCCCAGGTATTCCTCCTGGTGGTTTCAGAGGTGAAGGAGGCCATCCACCCTCTATTCTGCCAAGTCAGTTTTTCTAGACAGTCAAAATTATACAAGATTTAACATAAATATGAAGACATTATGCTGCCACCCACTTCTATCTATGGCATTATAGTACATAGGATAATGAAAGTATTTATCTACAAGTGTTTTACTATAAGAATGTTGTTAAGACAGAAAGGAGATTAGTGGTTGTCAGGAGAGTAACTACTCAGTGGATATGTGGTTTTCATTTTATGAAAAATTCTGGAACTAGTTAATGGTGATGGGTGCACAATGTAAATGTACTTAACGCCACTGAATTGTACACTTTAAAATGTTTTAAAATGGTAAATTTTATGTTATGTGTATTTTATCACAATTTTCTTTAAAAATTGGGTTTGCTTATTATTTTGCTGTTGCGAATGCCATTGACTGGATTTCAAAATGCCCTCTCTATAAATATCCATGGGAGTAATGTCTCAGTATATTACTGATATTGTGAATTGCACAGTGGATCATGTTTTCCTTTTCGCTGGCCAAGAGGAAGGTTTGAGCCCACTTGCACAGCTTATTTTTTTTGTACTAAGGTAGCTCCAGGCTCCATCGTACTTTCCTATCTTTATTTTTCCTTTGTTTCATTTTTCATTCCTATTCTCAATTTATTTTATCTTGCTACCATATATGGATCTTTGTAAGATACCTTAAATCATTTTAAGAATCTGGCAGAATATAAATAACCTAAACATCAAAGTATGACCAGATAAAGTGTTTGCTTATTTTGTTTCTCATAATGTGGTCTCCTTTCCTGGTGTAAATTCCAAAATGGTCCTCGCATTGAGATCTCCAAGAATTCCTATTAGATTTGAGGTGCATTTTTATTAGATAATTAGCTTCCTCACAGTGAACATTTTCTATTTCCTGACTTTATTCACACCTGGTATTTTCCTTTGTTAACTGAACGCCACCCGTCAAGCACTGTATTACAAATGCAGTGATAATGATGAACTATCCTTAACTCTGAGTAACAGCCACTGCTGAGAAAACAAATCTCACTTACTCGCTGTCAGGTTTTTTACTGCTTTCCAAGATTATAAGCAAAAAGAAGCTTAGCAATGCTTTTTTTGTCCGAAGTGCAAAAGCAATTGCTACATTTTAGAAAAGGAAATAATAGGCAATTATGATGTATATACTTCTTATTTTTGTGGCAAATTGGGGAGAACATATATAGCTCCTGAAAGCAGCAATGCAAGCTTTTGTGGGGGGGAGTGGGTTCCTTAACATAAGACAGAGGCTGGTTACAATGGCAGAGAATATTTGTAAATAAAATCTCCATGGTTGGTTCGAAACAAAGATCGAATAAATGGACATTCGGAATATACCTTGGAGGTTAGATGAGACATCACGATTTTATTGATGACTGATAATATGGTGGCAACATTAATGCGTTTATTCACCCAAGAAATGCAGGGTCTGTCCGAAAACTCCCAATGTCAGTCAATGAGGTCCACTCTGGACCCCAAGAATTTGGGGAGAAGAAGGCAGAAAAAGTATAAAGAAAAAAGAAAGCACCAGAATCACATATATGTACTCTAGACCTTTAAAATGTTTAACTGATCTCTTCTGAACTCTCTCTTCAACCAGAAAGGTAGTGATTAAAGATTAATGTCAGATATATTGCCAGGTACTACCTTATACCGAAAGAGCATTAAGATTTATAATTGTCAGAAGACACATTGTCATCATGTTGGAAGATGTTGGTTTTCTGGAACAGATACATTCTCATTTGAAGCTCACAATAGCTATATTTAAGCAAATGAGGAAACACTATCTGAGAGGCAGAATAATTTCTCGACAGTCGCACAGAGAGTAAATGGCAAGACTAGGATTCAAAACAGAATCTATTTGCATTCAGCACTGGAGATCCTAACCATCCCAGGATAGTGCCCCCAGTTCACCCGGCAACACTGACAAGGTGCTCTCACACACCTGTGAGGACCACAAAGGAAATGTTACTGTTGCAAAATTTAAAAGTTCAAACAGGCTGTGGTTTTCACTAAGGCATGGGGATTGTAAGCGCAAGAATCAAAAATAACGCCCGGCTATCCAAGAACCCAGTCCAGAAATTTTGCAATATAAGACATGTGTAAGTGTGCACATGTGCACACACACAAATACACATGTACACACACACATGCATGCATACACACACAGAGTAGCAGGAACTCCACTTTACAACTGCAGGCTGCTGATGATGCCAGGCAAGAAATGCATCACCTTACACTGAAGAAGCTGTGAAAGCAGAAAAATCAATCTACCGTTTTAATAAAAAATGTGAGAAACTGAGAAGATGAGCTATGGTGCAATCACTTTGAGCGGATCTGGCTGTTTTTCTATTAATCATTTCTCTCCCGTGCAGTCAGAAGAACTTTATTCAAGTCTATTCAGCGCCTTGTTGGGGCCACTGCAGAGGCACTGTGACCAAGCGGGACAAGATTATAAAACCGTCATTGTATCCTAAGGGCTGGGAACTGTGTACATAATTGCAGTCTTCAAGTGGAAAAGATTAACCCCGGGAAAAGGGAATCATTTTCTCCAAGACTGGACTATTGAAATTCCCTGACGTGACAACTTACATTCTAGCAGTTACAAATCTTGGATTTAAGATAAAATCTTCTCTCACATCTGGAATCAACTTCCAATCACTACCTTGCTGTTTTAAGAAAGAATTCAAATAAGATTAGATTAATACTTACAACTAGGGTCTTAAATTTTCTTATAGGTCTGGTTATTTTTCTTTATCTTTGTCTTCCACTCCCAAATTAATTTGGGGATGTCGGTGACTGCCTCAGAGGCATTCATACTGTTTCTTCCTGGCATCTGATACTCAGAGTCATTTTGCTGGTTACTGAGTTTCCTAGAGGGAATGGGGAACATTTCCTACGAAGCCTCTTAAATCCACCCACGTGAGCCAACTGAATATCTAAAACATCCAATATCTTGAAGTAAAGGCCTATACACTGGAAGACACTAGTCAAAAAACAGCAATAATGCCTTCAAGGACCCGTCTCCATTAATCCCACTGCAATACACTCTAGGCCCAAGCATCCTCCCTGAGAATGGATGTAGCTGTGGTGCATACAATGTCGATGACCCTTCTGGAACCAAGTTTGACTGCCATTAGATTCCCAACTTCAGGAGCTGTCCAAGGTGGAGGTGTCAAATCTCACCAGCAACACAGAGAGCATGAATAGGATCCCTTTTCTAAATACCATACTCCCTCCTAAGACGGAGTCACCTGAAGCAGGGGCTTTCTTCATATTATTTCAATTGTTTTCTATTGCTTCCTGAAGGAAAAACCCGAAACATAAAAACAAAAGGATGCATTTTCTGAGGAGTAGAATATTTTATCTTCTTACTTTCATTCCAATCCCAAACATCGTTAACTTTTTATGACTCACTCCCCTTACACTCTCTCCTAAGGTTCAGATAATCATAACACTATTCTTTTGGAAATCTTCTTGTATCGTATGAGTTTGCTAGCCTGATACTTCGGTGGCTTTGGCTGTGGGCTTTACTGGCCTCTGCACGTTTGCATGCTGTTATCCTACCCTGAGCTCCATTTTCTTTTGTGCCCTTTTTTGGCATCATGCTCTCTCTACCCCCTGGATAAGCTCTTCTTTCTCATCTGTACCCACCTTCTCCTCAACCGCAGCACCAAAAAGACTTCATGATTCTCTAAAGCCCTAAATGACCTCACCCTTAGCAATATCATCCCAGGATAAGACCTTACTCACTACACTTCAGGTCCTCTAAGGGGGCCCATCCTTGGCCCACTGGCCACAAAATTTGAGACTTCACTGGTTCTAGATCCCTCTGGTTTTACTGTCCACTTTGTTTCTCTGTCAAATCCACTGACTACTCTAGTCTCAGGACCAATAATGTCTTCAGGCTGTTAAATATTTCTGACCTCAAAAACTCATATTGTATAATATGAATGTGTTTCCTTGTCACTCTCTTCTGAGTCTATTGGGCAGTATTCTAGTCCATATGTGTGCAGATCAATGCTATTTATCCCAGTCCTATTGTTTGGGGTACAAAAGAATCTCTTTAGGATAAAGAGTGAGAGAGATCTAGAAAAATCATCCTTCTTTCTATACTTTCTCCTCTTTCCCTTTTTCAAAGTATCCATTTATCATCTTTAGTTTATGGGAGTAAAATTTTGACTTTATATTTAGAACAGGTGAGAGGGGCTCAGAAAGATTATTTTCACAGCATAAATTAAATCTTGTAATTCCTTCCATCAGCCTCTTCCAAGACATAAATTACATATTCATAGACCAAATGATGAGTTTCTACACAAGATAGCCATCCATTTTATGTGGATTAGTAAAAGCAAATTCATTCAGATCCCATTAATTTGATATTTCTCATGAAGTAGGACTGTGGTTTAGCTGTAGTCTGTGAAAAAAAATGGCTATCCTTAGCAAATTAAGACAAAGTGATAAGAAGACTACATATGACATCAATCTTCAATCTCTTCTAACTACGTTTTTTTCAAGAACTCGAAAAGTATCAGTATACACATATCACAAAATTCTTTGTTCATCAAATTATTGTTGATATTTTGTGCCAAACAGCTACCCTGAGGGAATTTACAAACTACAAATTTCCCTTGTTAAGAAATCATTCTCATGATTGGGTTTTTTAATTATCCAACACTGGATGCATACAAAAGAAAGTCACATGTACATAAATTGTGAAAGATAACAATAAATACCCCATGATTTCATTACCCAGCCTCAGAACTAGAACATTCATAACATCCCTGTATTGACCTCCAAGCCCTTCTTATCCCCTCATTTGCCTCTTCCCAGATCTTTGCCAAAACTAACCACTATCCTGAAATTTATATTATCATTCTTTTGCTCTTCATATAATATTGCTCCATATGTATATATTCCTTTTTTTTGGGGGGGGGTGGGGTGAGGAAGATTGGCCCTGAGCTAACATCTGTTGCCAATCTTCCTCTTTTTGCTTAGGAAGATTGTCCCTGAGCTAAAAATCCCTGCCAATCTTCCTCTATTTTGTATGTGGAATGACACCACAGCTTGGCTTGATGAGCAGTGTGTACGTCCACACCTGAGATCCAAACCCACGAACCCCGGGCCACCAAAGCAGAGCACACGAACTTACCCACTACACCACCAGGCTGCCCTCATATGTATATATTCTTAAACACTACATTGTTTTCCTTGTTTACAAACTTTTAAAAAATGGTATTGAGATTTATGGACTCTTTTGTGACCCACTTTTTGTCACTCAGTATTATGTTTTTAAGATTCATCCATGCTATATTGTGTAGCTATGATTTGTTCATCTTTGCTATCATATAATATTCCATTTTATTTGTCTATTGTCATGGCAATGGATATTTGGGCTGTTTCCAATAATTTCCTCTTACAAATAACACTGCTAACACTGCTATGAACATCCTTGTATGTGTATGGTGTTTATATTCGAGAGTTTCTCTAGAACATACCTAGGGAAAAAATGCCAGGTGCTGGAGTATATTCAAGTTTACAAGATAATGCTAAAAAGTGTTTCCAAAATGGTTGTACTAGTTTATACTTCCCTCAGCAAGGTATAATCTTCCATTGATCCATATCCACTCCAACGGTTAATATTGGCAGAGATGTCTTTTAAATTTTGTCAATTTAGTGAACGTATAATGTTGTATCGTTGTGGTTTTAATTTATATTTCCTTGATTATCAATAAAATTGAGCAAATTATCATACATTTACTGGCCATTTGGATTTCTTTTGTGAAATGTCTATCCAAGCCTTTTGTTCATTTTATATCAGCTTATCTGTCTTTTTCTTATTGATTTGTAGGTATTATTTATTAATCAATAAAATCTCATTGATTTGCAGATACTCATTCTTTGTCAGTTACGGCTATATTGCAAATTACGTTTGGCTTGTGACTTGTCTTTTCATCCTCCTTATGGTGTCTTTTGTTGAATAAAAGTTCTTCATCTTAATGTAACTGAATTTATCAGTCTTTTCTTTTATGGTTAATGCTTTTTATGTTTTAAGAAATCATACCCACCTCTGAAATAAAATAAATAAGCAATCATTCCTCTGATGTATTAAGTCTTTGCCCTTACAAATAGTATAATTTAATTTCTTTAAAGTATTCTATAATTTTAACAGTATTGGGGTATTCCTAGGACCACCTGAACCATGATCACCTAGGTATTTTTAAAATGCTATCTCACAGTCCTTATTTTTTCCTGAATATTTACTGAGTAACTTTTATATGCCAGGTTCTGTTCTAAGCCTGAGGATACAGAAGTAAATAAAACAGACAAAATACCCATGACATTTTGCGGTTTACATGGATGGGGGAGAAAGAAAATGTGCAATAAGTGGGTAAAATGCATAGTATGCCATCTTCTTATCTGTCTTCCTCCTTTGTTTCTCTATTCTGAGACCCTTAGCTTTTCCCACTCAGGTATTTGACACTGACTGTTCTGCTATGGCAATGACATCTTTGCAGATGCTGTCAGAAAATTTAACCTACGACAAATGTTTAGCCTTGATGATTTCATCCTGGGGAGAGCTGCTAGCATATAGCAATATGCGGGATGCTAGTGAGCTATAAACACTCATTTCTAACATGCAGGGAAGTTGTTTCAATTAAGTACTTCTCTAATCTTCGCAGAAGCCCACTATCTTGGTTGATGTTTGAATACCTGATCATATTAATAAATACACCAAGTCACTTGCTTTCTCAAAAAATAAGCTTTTAGGACTCACAACTAAGAATATACAGCTATGTACCGGGGGGCTTTGGGGAGAAAAAGGAGAAAAATTTAAAAATCTTAAAAAAAAATAAGCTTTTTTCTTACTTGAAAAAATGTGTTGGGGCTGGCCCCGTGGCCAAGTAGCCAAGTTCGCGCACTCCACTGCAGGTGGCCCAGTGTTTCGTTGGTTCGAATCCTGGGTGCGGACATGGCACTGCTCATCAAACCATGCTGAGGCAGCATCCCACATGCCACAACTAGAAGGACCCACAACGAAGAATATACAACTATGTACTGGGGGGCTTTGGGGGGAAAAACTTTAAAAAATCTTTTAAAAATACGTGTTGCTTTAATGGCAAATTTAGACCTTAAACTTTGGATTTACAACAGAAATATTAAATATTATGCTTTGGATAACTGTAGAAACTGCACTTTGGGAAAGTTCAAAGTTGGAATCAAGACAGAGGAAAGATTCCATATATAATATTGCTTAAGGCTTCTGTGCAGATTGTCCACTTACAATTTAGCCCCCAAATCCCCCCTTTATGCTCTCTCCAGCATCTCGGGGGAAGACAGCCCGGGAACTAGATTTCCTGAAATCCCTACAACAGAGTTCTAGGTTAGAGAATGCCAATGAGAGGCATCAGGCCTGCTGAGAAGGCGAGAGAGAGGAAAGTCAAATCACTGTTCCCAGCTGCAGCAGCCATGGGCCCCTGCACGTGCAGGATTTTGCGAGCACCTCTACATACTTCCTCATGAATCTCCTAACTTGGTGCTGCAGGTTTCTGAGGTTTCTGCAACTTTCTGATTCCCTGAAAGCTGGTGGTGGACCTGAGATCTAGCAATGACCCTCCTTAATCTTCTATACCCTCGGCTCTTCTAACGGTTTTGAAAGCACCTAACTACCTGCATTAAATCTCGCTCTTGTTTGAATTACCTAGAGAGGTTTCTGTTTTCTAAACTAAATCCCAAATAATACTCTATCCCATTCCACTTCCTTTTGCCTCTTTCTTTACGTCTAAATCCTCAAATCGTGGTTGATTTGATTGACAGCTTTCGAATAGAGAAGACACGCCTCCATCCAGATTCCTGAAGTGCAGGCTTGAAACCCCAAAAAGTCTAACCTTTAAGTAAATTGACTTAATTGAGAGCTCAATAGATCCTTTGAGCTATAGAAAAAACAAACATCAACATAAGAATTTATTTCATTTCATTATTATTGTGGCCATAAAATTTTCAGAACATGTAGGAATTTCTACTCATAAATATGTGTGTGCATGTACTGACAAAGATGGCCTTTTTGAGAATTATGTATTTTGAACATCTGATCAGCTAATTAAATTTGCTAAACTTTAAAGGTCATATTTCTACTAATGGTCAATTTACTGAACATCTGAAATGTGCCTTACAATTTAGCATCTGCATTAGTTTGCTGGGGCTGCTGTAACAAAGTACCACAAGTTGAGTGACTAAAACAACAGGAATTTGTTGTCTCTCAGAAGTCTGAGATCAAGGCGTCAGCAGGGCGATGCTCCCTCTAAAGGGGGCATAACGGCACTAGAGAAAGATCTGCTCCTGGCCTCTCTCCTAGCTTCTGGTGCTTTGCTGGCAATCTTTATTGTCACCTGGCTTGCAGATTGTCACCCCATTCATCTTCACATGGTGTTTTCCCTCTGTGTCTGTCTCTGTGCCCAAATTTCCCCTTTTCATGAGAACACCAATCGTACTGGATTAGGGTCCACCTTAATTACCTCATTTTTACTTGATTACCTCTGTAAATACCCTATTTCCAAAAAAAGTTACATTCTGAGGTACTGGGAGTTAGGGCTCCAACATATCTTTTTGGGGTGACACAATTGAACCCGTACCAGCATCCTTCAGAATTGTTTCTCAATAGTGCCCTCAAGGCAAGATCTAGACATCACCCACAGATTACAAGCCATATTCTGAATTTAATAAAATTCTAACAATTAAATGTAAGTATAGTTTCATCCTTTAAATTTTCTTCCCATGTGTCACTGAAGTGAAAAGATTCCCGGCTCTAGATGACCTTGATGTTGTCTGTTTCATATTGTACATTTAGATCGCTTCTCTAATTATGAGAACAATATATGATCATAAAAATTCAAGCCGTACAGAAGTGAACAGAGCAAAATGTCTTCTCCAGCCTCCTTCCTTCCCTGCCCCAAGTCCCATGTCACAGACAGGTTCCATGCAGGGTACAGGCTTCTAGATCTTTTTAATGCATTTACATATAAAACATTTTCCTTCTTTTTGCTTACCTGAATTTTCTAAAGTGTCTGAATGAACGCAGATTGTTTACCTAAAAAAGAAAAAATAGAAGCTTTAAAAAATGAAATGGAAACTTCATTCCAAGATATCTTAATTGTATCTCTAGAATTTTAGGGGGAAAGCAAGACAGAAATACCCTTAGTGGGGAGAAAGGCAACTTTTCGTTGGCATATTGCAATAGAAATACCCTTCAAGTTCATTATAGTCAGTTACTATTCAATTGGGAAAGAACCAACTAGCGCAGTTCCTGGCACACAATAGCGACCCAATAAATATTAATTAATCAATTAGACAATAAAGTTAGTCTCCAGAAAACATCTTTTGGGACTGGAGAGTCTGGATTAGGAATCTGAGGGGGCACAGGTGGTGTTGTCATTGCGTCTTCCAACTAACAGTTGGGAGTTTCAAAGAGAAAGGAGGCTATGGGAGGTGAAAGGCTGGCTGTGCAGATGGTGTCAAGGAAGGAAATTTAGATTTCTGGACTACAATCTAAAATACCAAAATGGTAAGCTTTGGGCTAAAAATGCGGTACATGTTAGCAGTACAGGGAAGCGTATGTTTGTCCAAAAATGAACTAACCTGATGAAAAGGTCCTGAAGATTGATCAGAAGATTTGGACACTGGTCGAAGCTTTGCCTCAATTAAGCACAATTAAACCAAATCATTCAACCGACTACATCCTAGTCAACTTTTTAAATGACAACACAACGTCTTCAAGCCCTTCTAATCTTAATACTCAATGTATCTCTAAAGAGAGAGAGAGAAAACAAAAAAGTGAGGTGTGTATCCACTTACTGAGGACACTTGGCAGGCATGACATGGAAAGAATAACGTTCAAGGTACCCAGTGGTATCCACAAGACAATAGTTAAGAATAGATTCAGAAATAATAGTCACAGTCTCAGCTGATTACACATTATTATGTAGAATGTGGGTAGAGAACAAAGAAATCTTGATTTTGTAAAAAAAAAAAGGCAAATGCAACATTTTTGTTGTCCTCAGACTTCGTAGGCAGCTGCAAAGAAATTAAATATTGTGGTTTATGTGAAGGAAAGAGCGGTAGAATTTCATGGAGTGTAAATAGGATATACATCCGCTCAGAGATTCTTAAGCATGAGGGTGAAAACACCCCCAAGAATATAAGGGTGAGGGTAAAAGAAGAGATCAACTCTAACAATGCATTTATCCATCCATTCATTCATTCATTTGGATGATATTCAAAATATTTAACACCTGGTATGGTACAACCAATCAGAAGGTACACCGTTGCCCAACCAGAAGAGATACTAGCTGTAAGCAAATGATATAGTAACGTCGGGTACGCGGTGCGTGTGTGCCAATGGCCTGCCATCCCTGTATTTAGCAATTGAGTACATAAGAACAGTGTGTGTGTGTGTGTGTGTGTGTGTAAAAACATACGGAATGCTCTTCACCACATATACCCCCACCTTACATGACATCTTAGGTCCAAATTACTGTTAATAAAATTGTAAGATTACACATTTACTCTTCCAAGAAAAAATTTTGAAATTTTCATTTAATTTAAAAACCCATTTTACTTTAAATATTTGGCTCAATCCTATGTTTGACTGGTTTAAAAAACTACAAGTTCTTTTATACCATGTTTTGCTCATTCTTGCGACATTGGAGTAAAATATCCAATAATTTTAAATGTTTCTCCATGCCTTTTATATACGAGAATGTATTTATCTTGCCTTTACACATGAAATCTAACTTAAATAGTGCTAACTTTCAAACAGAAATTTGAAATCAGTACCCCATCGTTCTCCAACATTTATTATTCCTAAGGAGAATTCTGAGACAGCCAGATTTTTATTCCTTTTCAGGTAAACATTATATGCACTGAGATTTTTCTCTTCATCTGAGTATGTTTTGCCAGTAACTATCTGAGTGTGATTCTCTTTATTTTTTAATTCTCTTTTTCATTTTTATAGATTTTTTTTCAGGAAACTTATCTGCTTTTATGTCTCTCTTATTGCTTCTATCTCTATTTCTCTATTCTCTCCTTATGAGATTTTCTTTTTCAAAACAGCTGTAACTCCTATTAACAAATAGTTTGCTAAAAAATGCATATGTATATATGTGTGTGTATATAAATGTTTGTGTATATGGGTAATATACATATGCATGTAATTTTTAGCCTCAGCTTCTAAGTTAGGCTATGTTCTTTCTTCCTTTCCCTGGCTCTGCCACAATTTTCCCATTGGCTTCATGTTGTGTGGATGTTGCTGAGGTGGTTGTTACTGTTGTTTTCATTATCAAATGAGCACTAGTCTGCCCAAACATCATGTTTGTCAACAGACAGGTTTTTTGGGGATTTCTTTGACTTTGTTCACTACACATTTGGATCCAGATCAAATCCCCTCTCTGGGATCTAAAATGAAGGGCAGATTGACGTATTCAGTCATGGCCAGTGAATGGTAGATTTGGGATAAGAACACAGCTCTTTTGACTCCATACTTTCCCCAGTGCTACACTCTAAGTACTGATACAACACTGTGATGAAGCACTGATGCTGATATTTACAAATGTATGCCTCTGTGAGTGCATATGTGAATAAACATATGTAATTCACAATAACAGTCTATTCTGTAACAGAGGAGGATGCAAGATAACGCTAAAACCAAAGATAATATATCGTTACCGAGATGGTGTAAGCAGAGGGCTCGGTAAAGCTTATCCAAAGAGCACTATATATTGCAGAAAATTGAAGGACTTCTTTCATATTCACAATATATGCGTGATACTCCTGCTCCCTGTGGCTGTCTCATTTGCCCTAAAAGAGCCTGTAGAGTGACGTGATTGTAAAGCGAAATGCAGCACGAGGAGTGATTTCACATTTTACACCGTCCACTGATTAAGTGATCCAGTTTACAGCAATGTCAACAGTCATTAAGAAAAGTCAGAGATTAGACACTATATAAAAACAAACAGACTAGGCAAATGGATAAATAGCTTTTAGAACTTGCTGATGCTTAATAATGGAATTTTGTAATGAAATTAAAGACTGTTTCGCCTGTAAATAACGACATTAGTAACATACAAAACTATTGCACGGCAGCACATCTCCTGTATGCCTTCTGGGGTCCCTCAGTGGCAAGTCCTTTATGTTATGCATATTTATTGTCTTGATTCTTTGGGGGATCATTGTCATATAGAATCACCTTGAACTCTTCAACTTTATGGAGAAAAGTCTGGAAGCCACTCATATGATACCATAGCCCTGCTCCCCAGAGTCTTGCTAAATATTTAATATGCAACAAATTGTTAAAAAGTCAATTAGCATGACCTCACAGTCCCTTTGAAGTTTAAATGCAAGTTTCTGTCTTTTAATTGTAGAAAACTAAGTGATTTTGTACATGATTCAGTCACCTAACAACCTATCAAAAATTTGCTTCTCGATTCTTTTTTTTTTTAAAGATTGGCACTTGAGCTAACAACTCTTGCCACTCTTCCTTTTTTTTCTCTGTTTTTTCTTCTCAAATCTCCCCAATACATAGTTGTATTTTTAGTTGTGGGTCCTTCTAGTTGTGGCATGTGGGACACCGCCTCAGCGTGGCCTGAAGAGCGGCACCATGTCCGTGCCCAGGATCCAAACGAGCAAAACCCTGGGCCACCAAAGCAGAGAGCATGAACTTAACCACTCAGCCACGGGGCGGCCCTGCTTCTCAGTTCTTGGCAGATTATTTAGGTTATGCTTTTTCACTTTGAATAAAAACAAAATAATTCAAAGAAAATCCCACCAAGGAGATATAGGCAAAACTCACTTGGATTCATATCCATTGATTTTTTTATGTTTTACTTATTGCGTTTAACATAAAATACTAATTTGCTAATGTCAATTAAAGAAAATTTAGAAAATAAAAAAATTACGAAGAAATTATCAGCAGTACTTTCACAATTTAGAAATAATCATGGTTAACGTAGACATTTATTCTGGGTAGCTGTTCAATAAATGTTTACTGTGACTTTACCATATACCAAATACTGTGCTAAGTGCTATAAATACAACAATGAGCCCTCGCCCTCCTGCAGCTAACAGTCTGATGAGAAAGGAAGACACTTAACAAATAATTATAAATTTGATCAACAGTTCCATAGTAGTAGTTCTGGATACTTTGGGAGCATTCAATCAAAGATTTATAGAGTCTATCATTTAGAAAAGAGTTCCCTGAAGAACTGATGCATGCTCCTCCCACCAGCATGTAAGGTCCATACAGACTGAGATCTGTTCACTATAGTTCCCAGAACACAGGTGGAAAAATCAGATAAAAAGAGAGACAACTCTCCAAATAAATGGGAAAGATGAAAGATAAAAGGAAAAGTAAAACTGAAGATTAACAAATTTAGTGAAGGGAGGTTCACAGAAGTCTTATTTGAAAACATCTACTTTCTCTGTGAAGTAGGAGGTACCTTAACCTGCTGAGAATTTAAGAATTGGACAAAGGAAGTGTCAGCAGTCTGAGGAAAGAAGGAAGAAAGTATGAAACAGGTGTGGATGGCTAGAGCTTGAGTTGCCAAGGACACTGGTGAGTATAGACCAATTGAGGTTGGTAACCATAAATTTATACTGACATCAATTTGATCAGTTTTCTGCTCACAGGACCGGAAAGCTGAGTACAAGCAAGGCAAAGGCAAACAGCTGGGCTCTCCTAGAGTTTGGTTTTACCAAACAGATACATTATAAGGACAAGAAACAGGAAAGCATAATGTCTTTGAGGTTCATCTGTGGCATGTAGCAGGAGCTTGCTTCTTTTTGTTACTGAGTGGTATTTAATTGTATGTATTTACTATATTTTGTTTATCCATTCACCAATTAGCAAACAGTTGGATTGTTTCCACTTTTGGACTATTACAAATAATGCCACTATGAACATTTGCATACAAGCCTTTCCTTGGGTAGGTACCTAAGAGTGGAATTGTTAAGACATCCGGAAAATATATGTTTAAATTTTTAGGAGTATACGAAATTGTTTTCCAGAATGGCTATTCCACTTTTCATTCCCACCAGTAATATATAAGGGTTTCATTGTCTCCACATTCTTGCTAGCACTCGCTATTGTTGGTCTTTTGGATTACAGCCATTCTAGTGGGTATGTAGTGACATCTCACGATGGTTTTAATTTGCACTTCTCTAGTGACATTTCAACGTGTATTTTTGGGACATTTGCCTACATTCTTTGCTTTGCTGGGGTGCCTCCATTTTTAACTCAGTTTCTTGTTCTAATAGCTCATTAATTAACTCGTTTCAAAAGTTCTTGTTTTCTTTGATTTAACCTACAGTACAGTGTAGGTGCATTTCTGTTTCTTGCTGAAAACTGTTCTCAAAAGTTTATTTTTTTCTCTGCTTCTTTCTATTTTATTTTTCTTATTTTATCTTTCAGAATCATTTCATAATTTCTGTCAGATTCCATTCTGTTTTGTTTTGCTCTATTTTCATCCTTGAATGAGGATAGATTTAACCTGAACTGTTTATTTACCCTAAAATGATCTGGTTAATTTCTCCCTGAGTCACTTCCCTGGACACCGTTAAATTCCTCTTAAATCCTAAAATGAAAGAAAATCTCATAATCTAGCAATCTGAGGAAAGGGTCTGGGACTGTGGGAAATCTCAGCAGTCATCTTTTGGAAACCACTTCTTTGTTGAGAAGCTATAGACACTTTTCTGTATTTGATTCTCCGCTCCTTGAACTCAGTATGACTGAGAGTCTCCTTCTTCCTGACATTACTGCCCATCATTTTTGGGGTGACCCCATCTTATTAGTGAGAAGTCATGCCAAGCAAAAGCTTGCTACCTGCTGACTTCCTATTTGGTATGACCATGTTACTCTTTGAGCCCCACCAGAGCCACTTCCAAATGCTATTGATCTATAGTGAAAAAAGGAGCTCCAGATGGCATGGCCCTCACTGTCGATTCTTCCTTTATCCACGAAATGTATTCATCTTACCAAGATTTTAGACACAGTGAGTCTTTTTGGCCTACAAACTCAGGTGGTTTTCCAGTGAGTAAAAAAATTTTAAAGCAACTTATTTTCCATTTGTCCTGATCTCTTTATATGACATTTACTCATTTTTCAATATCTTGTCTGTTTTCCATTCCTATCATCTTTACATTTCCATATCCTTTTTTTCTATATTCCAAGAAAGCATTTTAAAATTGTCTTCTGTGTATCTCACATAATTTCCTAAAGTCTCTTTTGCCTTGTGTACTCCTAATTCTGATTTTAAATCTGAAGTTATGTTTTGAATTTAATTAAACCCTAATCCAGGTCTTTATTTCTGAATGCCTTTCAAAAATCTCTTTTGTTCGTCTCACTGGGCTGTCTCATTATATTATCTTTGACCTTTCATCATAGAGTTGACGAGACACTATGAATTTAGTTAATCTCATAAACAGATGCTATCAAAATACTCTGTAAATCCTATAGCAAATCTTTATCAAAAAGTTTGTACTTCTGAATTTTTAATATCTTTGTTTTGCCAACCTATTTTTTGAAGAATCCCATATTGGTTTTCCTATCTCTGCTCTCGCTGGAATTAGAGATCTACCAAGACCTAGGCTTTCCCTCACTGCCCATCTGGTTGTTTTTGGAATTTCTTTGCTCTTAAGCGTGAATGCTGCTTTATATAGCTTTACATAACAGTTCTATGAAACAATGGCAGCTGTAGCAAGGAAATTTCCTGTGTCATTCCTTCCTTGCATTTGGTTACACAGCTGTGACAGAGGCCAGCTTTCTCTTGAGAGCTTTATGCTTCGCCTAGCCTCTGTGCCAGTTACACAGTTTGGCCCTCAGAGGCCTCCCTCCTGGACTTTCTGCTCGGTGCAAAAGTCCTGCTGTGCTGCCAGCCTTTCGCTTGATTTAGCTACTGCATGGATCCTGGGGCTGCCTTCAAATGTTGTTGCTCCAAGACAGCAAAAAGGATTCTAAATGATTTGTTCCCTTTCTGTATCCCAGCTCATCCTTTTCTCTCCAAAAAAAATGACATATAAGTGAATTTCTACCAGCTGCTACTGTCTCAGAAAAAGTTATCGAGTCAGCCTTTAGTTTTCTCTCATCTTTAATCCTTTGTTAACTCCCAAAAACTGTAGCAATTTGTTTGTTCTAAATTTATTCAGTCCCCTAATCTTTATTGATGGTTACTTATCCTATCCCACCAACCACGCTCAGACTCACAGGCCCCTATTCATGTAATATCATCAGTGCTGACACACACATACAGCACACACATGCGCACACACACACTCATAGCATACACATAGTTACACACAATTCCTTAAAGTCAAGAACGTGACAAAGCTAATACTATCACAATTAATTATGATTGTTCTGGAGATCCAATGCAATTAGGCAGGAAAACAAAACCAGCAAAATAAACATTCGCAAAAATGAGGTCAAAATATTATTTGGATGCGATAGGTCTACCTGACAAATGCAAGGAAACCTATGGTAAAACTATAGGAACTGGTAAAAAGAGTTCATTGAGATCACAATTTATTGTTGACTGGAACACATTAAAAAACCAGATGAATAGTTTGACTTTCTTTTGATTATTTGAAATAGTGTCTGTGCATGTGTGCATATCTGTGTGTGTGTGCACGTGCAAGCATGTGCATAGGATGAGAATATCAAAATGTCAACGGTGGTTATCTCTTTGGGTGATAAGATTACAAATTCTTGTTTTTTTCCTTATCTATATTTTCCAAATTTTCTATAGTGAACGTGCGTTGTTTTTATAACAAAAAGATGAGTTTTAAAATAGATGAAATGACACAATGAATGCTAACATGCCTTGCTATATTAGTAGCTCCCTTCCTATGACTCACCTTAGTGAATATTTAGGAATATGTTAAGAAAGGCATCCTTGAAATTATAATTCATGTAAAAATGATTATTTATTTTTTATGATAGGGCCTTTAACAAAGCATGTCTGAAGAATAAGTCCAGCCAAGCATAAATACAACCTGAAAAATGAAAACAAGAGCAATGAACTAAAATCCTTCACAAAGACCTTGTAGGGTGGTATATAATGAGATTCAGGTTTTAATAATAGAAAAGAATTTCAATGCAAAATGTGTATGTTAATGTCAGTTTGGGATGAAGTGCAAATACACCGGCAGTTCTGCAGAGTCCTCTCTTCTGTCTTCTAGATTCCCTTTCTCACTTGTCCCTGAATAGCCTGGGAAAATGCACACATCCTGAGTGTTCAACAAATATTTATAAAGATAAATGGCAAAATAACTTTCCAAGGGTAATTCAGCTATTTTCCAGGACAGAAGTTAATACTAGGAAAGACACTTGGTGGAAAGTCCTCCAAATACAGATTTCAACTTTAAATTAGCAAATATTTGTCAGACTATAGCAAGTGCTCAAGCATTTATACATATTTTAGCTAATTGAATTTCATAACATCCTAAGAGGTAAATATCTTTTTCCCAGGTTAGATATGAGGACACTTAGGCTCTATAAAGTGAAGAGTCTTGCTCAAAGTGAAGAGCAAGGTGGGTAATGCTGTCCCATCTATCAAATGAACAAATAGAGGCTGTAAGGGAACTGCCGTTGATGCCAGATGAGAGGTTTTCTTTGATGTCAGAGTGGAAGCGATGACTGCCTTTGCTAAACAAGGCCCGAGGACTATGCCAGATACCAGGGATATAGTGGTTTTCACAAAGTACGAGCCTTGTTTTTTCCTTCATAATACTTACGTTCTAGTTGGAAAAACAAGCCTTAAGTCGATGATCTCTTTAGTACTTATTTTAAATAGTGGAAAGGACTGTAACAGAGAAGCATAGGTGAATAAGAGTTGTCCACGTGAAGTCTGCAGGTAAGATCATTCCCAGGTAGATGGCACCCCATATTCGAAGACTCTGAGGCAGCAAAAAGCCATGATAATCCAAGAGAATGACCAAGAGCGAGCCGGTTTGAGTGGATAGTGACCAAGAGCAAACAGTGGCAACAGATGAGGCTGGAGGGGTAGGCAGGGCCAGATGGAACTCGTAAGGCGTGTTAAGGATTATTTTTATCTTTATCCAAGGGGCAAAGTGAAGCCAAAGAGTTGGTTTAAATAAGGGAGTGACACAGCACACTTTCTTTTTTTAAAAGACTGCATAGCCTACACTGTGGAGAAAAGATTGGAGGGAGGCAAAAGTGAATGTGGTGTGGGGCGTAACTCGTGTGTGCTTCCCTTCACTTTTCCCCTCAGTTAACAACTCCCAAAAGTGCCTTCAAGTTATTTCCCCTGTGACGTTCTTCACCTTGTGGTTTGAATGGAATTTCTCTCCCTTAGCTCTAAGAGTAAGCCTCCAGTCCACAAAATCCATCCCTCTGACCACATGAAGCAATCAGTTCTGGGAAGCTGTGACCTAAATTATGTACATGAGATGTGAGAGAGTCTCACTGAGAAAGAAGCTTTGTCACTATGAGAGCTGCTGAGAGAAATGTTTTCTTTTCCCAAAGATCATGAACAAAGAAGCATGAGGACCTAGGACCTCCTGGCAGCCCTCTTATTTGACAGGGTGATCCAGTTTGAGCAGAAAGGAGAAATTGAAAGATACCAGGATTTTAGTGATGTTGGCGACATTCTCAATCAAGTCTTGCCTGAAGCCAACTCTAACTCTGGCTTTTTCAGTTATATAAATAAAAGTCCTTTATTGTTTAAGCTGTTGTTTATTATTTGCCACCAAAAGATTCCTTGTGGAGATATCTCTTAGGAGGCTGTATTCCAGGATAGAGATAGCATTAGCATGGGCTAGGACTGTAGCAGTAAACATAGATGAATGTGAGATTTATTTAAGAGTTCTACTCAATAGAATTCGTGGTGAGAGGTTTGAAAGAGAAAGAGGTGTCAAGGATGATTGCTAGGTTTCTGGGTGGTACACAGTGGTGCTATTTGCTGAATTCAGAACTGCTGAAGAGGGAGCAGGCTTCAGGCTGGGTTCAGGGTTGGGGAAGATGAGCACAGTTTTGCACACATGGAGTCTGAGGATCCGATGAGCTATCCAAATGGAAATGTCACAGGCAGTCGGACATGCAAAGCACATAAGAAAGGAGTAATAAAATAGTACTAAATAACAGGCTTTTTCTGCCTCTATTTCTCACTCTCCTTCAAACAGATGTAAAAGAGCAAGTCCAGATAATCTCCTACAGTCAGCCTGTTCTCAAGCCTCTAAAATGATAGTCAGAAGAGTGACAAGAAAAAGTAGGGCAAGATATTCTTTGCTTAACAAAGGAGGGAAAGGACAGGCTCTCCCATTCTGTAGAAAATGATAGAAATGCTAAGGAAAGTTAGAAATGGGTATGAGCCATAACATCTTCAGTGGATGGAATAGGATCTGGAAGGCAAAAAACCTGAGAACACTAGTAACCTGATGATTCAGGAGAGAGAAAAGTTTCAGTTAGTAACAACGTGAAGAAGTCTTTCTAGTCCACTAAAATACCATGATGTGGGTGAGATCTGAACATGGCCAGGCAGGGGTAAATACGTGCCGTTATGAGCCTCACTTTGAGCAAATGGCCTTTGTGCATCCTAGGGAAGTAGATGCCACCCACAACAGGGAAAGAAAGAGTAAACACCTCTAACTGACAGCCACAGATCCAGTGGTGTCTATGGTTTGTTTTTATTTTTTTATATCTGAAGCCAAGACATTTTGATGTGGGAAGAAATATATTTGAGTTTCATTGTGATGCAGTCTTCAAAGCAGCATTTCTGGACCCTGGACTTTCTCCCTAATAAAGCTATTGATTTAAGGAATTAAATAATAATTTTTCCATCTTCAAAGAAAGAAGATATTATTTCTGTAGTCAGAAAATATTTGATATTTGGCATTTGATGGGAATAAAATGTTTTGGCAATCCTAATTGTTTGAAGGCAGGCAAACTCCTTGTGAAAGAGGAAAAGATATCTATATGAAGAGAACAGTCTAAAACTAAAAACAATTGGGATAAGATTGCAATGGAAAAGAACTTGGAAACAGCAAAATGCAATGAAAGCATTAAAATCAACTTTGGTGGTAGTTAAGGGCAGAATTGACACTTTAGAAAATGGAATCAATGATGCAGAAAACAAACTTGAAAATTTTCCACAAACACAGAGGGGAAAAAACAAAGATAAGAAAATTGAAAATATGAGCACGTGAGGAAGGCAAGCCAGAGACACTGACCCTGACTAACATAAGGAAAAGTGAATGATTTCAAAGGATGTCTAGGGGCTCACAGATTCAAGAAAAGGCTGGAAAACCAAGCTTGGAAATAGAGAGGAACCAAGGGAGCTCCAGAGGGTAAAGATGCAGGAGCTCTGATCCATCCTGTGGATAGAAGAGGTCCAAGGCACAGCCTCCCAGGGACCACCACCCATTGGTTCCATGCCACCTGCTCAAGTTGCAAAGTCCCAGGAGACAGCATCCAATTGTCCAAGCTTGGACACACGACTTAAGAACAAAACAATATTTCCAAGATCCTTAAATAAGTTCCACTACACTATAAGCTCCTTAAGGGTCAAGACCAAATAATATATAAAATACATATAATATACAGAGTCCCACCATGCTTAAAACATTGGGATTTTTTTCAAGGCAGCTACTCAATAAATTCTTGTGGAATGAATGACTAAATTAAAATCTAAACCATGTGGACACTAAATAGACTATATTTATATAGAGTATCTTTTCACAAAAAGTAATGACACAAAATTAAAAATAATTCCCTCAACATTGTCTCCATTCAACTATTCACAAATACCTGTTGCTTTCATTTCTAGGAGATTCCTCAGTTCCATCACCCTTCTGTTCATTCTCACTTCCATGATCTTAGTTCAGGCCCCTAGCCTCATTCACCTTAACTACAGCAGTGAATCTGATCATTGATCCTCAGGCAGGCCTTCACACAGCAACCAAAGTGATGCATTTAAATTTTTTTAATGATTTTATCTGTTTCTGCTCATCATATTGCAACATATCACACACTCACACACACACACAAATTTTTAGCCTCCATTTGCAGTTCCTGAAAATTCTCTGCCTTCTCATGCTTCACTATCTTTGCTTGTATAGTACCTCCACTATTCTTAGCCTACTTTCCACTTGCAAAAGGCTTATATACCTCTAAGACCCAATTACCTTGAGGTTTCTGTTTTATAGGTCTGTATTCCACTGGAATTCTATGAGCTTTTTAAGGCTGAGAAGTGTGTCTGATTCACTTTGAGATTCTCTCTCATACCTATCAGTTCCTGGTTACAATATGATAAATCTGTTGTAGAAGATTTTTAATATTAATTAATTAGCTGATGCAGGTACAGAGTTAATTTTTGCTCAGTGTTTCTATGACTTTTCCCAGAGTATGAGAAAGCTCTGATACTGCTAAAATCTCCCACCACTAGAATGTTAATGTCCATAAGATAGATCTTCAAATAGAAAAAGTAACATCTGACACAGATTTTTCTTTTCCCAATATTCTGGATTTACCTGTTATACATACACAAACTGACTTTGACCCAGTTGTGTAAGACAGTTCGAGTGTTATTCTAAAGATAGTAAGTTTATGCAACAGCCACAGACTAATGATTGAAGATAATGAATACCTCACAGGAAAATGACAAGTAAATGCCAAGAGAGAAATTGGATTTTGTTTGTCTCTGACATTGAGATTCATTTCGTAGGGCTTGTAACTGGAAGTGATAGATATGCTCTTAAAGTCACTCAGGCATCATTATCAGACTCTGCGAAAAAATTTTCTAAAAAGAGGAGGTGATGGTTGGCCTCCATATAAATGAAAATACCACAATAGATTTACAGCTTTAACCAAAATCTATCAATATCAAAAACAAGATGTATGGGAGATAGTTCTAGATTTGGAATAAATTCCGGAAGTTCTGCTTTGAACTTTATTATTTGTGTGGCCTTGGTTGCAAAACAAACTTTGTGAGCTTCAGTGCCATCTCCTTTATCTATCACACAGGATTATTATGAGAATCAAATAAGTAACACATACTAAGGCATCTTGCAAACCATAAAGGGATTATAAAATTTAAAGGAATGACAAAAAACGCCCATTAGCGAAGGTAAGTAAATAGGAACTTAAGTTCAAAAGTGGGAGGATGATCAACTTTTAATGCAGGCTCAAAGTTCTCAGCAAAGTTTAAGAGTTTGGTATGACAGAGATCTAGGACCTTAAATGAGTGTTTGTGTTCCCTTTGAGCCACTGTCTACCAGTAGCTCACCAAGTTCCAAGTTCCATTTTTGTCACATCAGCACAGGTAGGTACGGACAGTCACTGCCAGGCATCCTCTTCTCACAGGCAGGACAGCAGCTTGGTAGGAGCATGTGCTCTGGGATCAGGTTACCAGGGCTGGGCCACCAGCTGTGATTTGGCCAACCTTAGCGAGCGTCTTCCCCCCTGAGGCTTAGTCTTCTCAACCATAAAATGGGAACCATCCTCTATATTAGTTTCCTGTGGCTGCTGTAATAAATAACTACAAATTTAGTGGCTTCACACAACACAAATTTATTATATTACAGTTCTGGAGGTCAGAAATCTAAAGTGGGTCTCACTGAGCTAACATCAATAAGTAAGTAGGTTTAGATCTTTCTGGAGATTCTAGAGGAGAATCCATTTCCTTGCCTTTTCCAGCTTTGAGAAGCTGCTTGCATTCCTTGGCTTGTACCTCCCACCCCCACTTCATCTTCAAAGCCAGTAGCGAGTATCTCTCTCACCCTGCTTCTGTCATCACATGTCTTTCTCTGACCACAGCAGGGAAAGTTTTAATATATTTAAGGACCTATGGGATTAGATTGGGCCTGCCCAACTAATCCAGGATCATCTCCTAGTCTCAAAGTCATTAATCTAATCAGCTCTGCAAAGTCCCTTTTACCATGTAAGGTAGCATATTCACAGGTTCCAGAGATCAGGACAAGAACATCTTTGGCGGCCATTATTTAGCCTACGGCAGTCTCCCTCGTAGGGTTACAGTAGAGACAATGTGAGTTACCATATGTAAAGTATTTAGAACAGTCCCTGACATATAGAAAACACGAAATTATATGTGTTAGCTATTGCTCTTGTGACTATTGTTATTATCAGTGTTCAGTCCTGTCTAGTAGAGATGTCAGTAAGAGAGATGTAGCAGGAGGGAAAGGAGGAGGCAAACGTAGTTCCAAAGTAAGTTGCTACAATGTGTTGAATTTGCTCTTAGAAACAAGCAGGCGAGGCCCATTGCCATGCCCCCTCCAGCAATGGGTCACACATGACACTGGAAATTTTTCAGGCAGAGGAAAGACATTGACTCTACATCCAGCCAGATACGCAAAAGCTGATGTTGCACAACGTCAACTTTCAAGAACCTCACTTGTGCCCAGTGAATCACATCTTCATATTTTATTTATACTGTGACTATTTAACTTGAGCACGGATGCTCTTCTGCAGGATAAAGTGGAAAGGAAATAAACATTTATCAAGTATCTACTAGAGAGTGGCACTATGCCAGATATTTTACAAACAGTAATTCATAACGTCTTCACAACACCTCTGGGAAGTTGGTATTGTTGTCCTCAGTTTTTAGATGAAAAAGCTGAGGTTCAGAGAAGTTAAATAATTTGCCCACAGACACACAGATTAGTAAGTGACCAAGCTGGGTTCCCAGCGCAGGTCTGTCTTCTCTGTCTGACTGCAATGCTCTTTTCATTGCCCATATCTCCTCATAGACCCAAAATGTGTGTGTAGAGATTCATCTTCCTGAATTCTGCCAGAAAGAAGAGAGCAGTGAGTTTGGGGAGGTCAAAGCATCTGGAAGTCAACTCCAAAACAGGAAGTGGGACCAAATGACCTCTGACATCTCTCATAGGGCAGGACGTCTTAATCTCCGCACTATTGACATTTTGGGCCAGACACATCTGTGTTGTGAGGTGCCATCCTGTGCATCGCAGGATGTTTATCAGCATCCTTCGCCTCCCACTACCCAGTAGATGTGACTAGCAGTACACCCACCCCAGCTGTCACAACCAAAAAGTTCTCCAGACACTGTCAGAAGTTCACTAGGGGAAAAAAATCACCCCCAATGGAGAAACACTGCTCTAGGGCCAACATTCTGCAATTCGGAGACCTTCAACACAAGAAAGGAATATAACTGCTAACTACAAACAGCCTAGGTCAACATTAGTCTGAGACCAATAAAGACCTGAACCTACAGTGAAAATTAGGGGCTCTGATTCTGCTCTCCTGGCCTCTCTGTGGGATAGTGAGCTGATTGGCCCAAAGCTGAGTACTGAATCCCAAAGGGTGATTGATGCACACAGCAAAACTGTGTTTTACTTATTTTTCTAGTCAAATTAATGTTGGTTCTGCAGACAAACTAATTAGAGTTGCTACTTATGGTTCTGGGATTTTTTATTTTCTATATTATTATTTTACAGCAAGTATTATTCTCTTTATAAATGCTCAAAAACAAAATAGCACCTGGAATCTTGACAACCATACATAAACATATTTAGCTTCTAGAGGTGGTCTTTCTAGTCTGTCAGAAGCATTGTTAGTTGTGGCTAATGGCTCAGGCTTTGGAGCAAAGAGTTTCCCCAACTGAATCCCTGTTCTGCCTAGTAACCTTAAGCAAGTTATCTAAGCTTTCTTTGCCTCAGTTTCCTCATCTGTAAAATGGGGACAATAATAGTGCCTCGAAGAGTTTCGTTAAGGATTAAATAAGTTAATATGTGTAAAGCAATTAGGACAGTGCCTGACATACAGTATGCACTCTAAAAATATTAACTATTGTTATCATATCTAGATCAAATACACTCGTTAAAAATATATATGTATTTTTAACCAAAAAAAATGTTAATTATGTGGTAGCCTGGTACTTATACTGAGTAATGTATCATGGACATCTCCTAACCTCTAAATCTTTTTCTACAACATGATTCTAAATAACATGGATGTACCTCATTTGACATAAACAGTCTCCTATTTGGGTACATTTAGGAGAGTTCCAGATTCTGGATATTAAGTTTTGCAGTTGGGCATGCTTGAACATTTCTCTTGTTATTTCCTTAGGAAGAAGTAAAGTTGTTGGGCTAAAAGTTATATTCATTTCTAAGTCTTTTGGTACATTTTAGGTCCCAGGATTTATATCACCTGGAGTTTTTTGCAATGTTTTACAATTGGCTTATTATGAAAGGGGCCTAGGAGATTTTTTCTGAGCAAAGTGGAATATTTAACTCAAGTTAGGGCAGTGTGCTCCTTAGCCACCCTGTACGGCAATATGATGTTGAAATGAAAGGTGTGATGATGTAAGTATCCAATAAAGGTGACTTGCTGGTGGACAAGGGCCGGGTATCATACCTGCGTCTCCAAGCCCAGGCTGTTTGAAGTATCAGCACTCTTCTGACATAACCAACTCCAGATTCGAAAAGCATCGTCTGACCTGAATGTCAGGTCAGAATCCACAGCCTCAAGCTGTGTTGAATTTGGGGAAGTCAGAGCAGCTGGGCTGACTCTCATTTCACAGGCTTTCTCTCTAAATTTATTCCACTCATGGAGAATTCCTCTTGGCAAGGTGTTATGGCCCTTGTGTCAGCAAAACCTTGCATAATTTGGAAGTGCGTTCCTAAAATAGTGAAAGGGCTGAAATGTCTCAGAGGCAGAAAAATTACCTAAGAGGATTCCACTGGGAGGAAACTTGCCAGAGGGAGCTAAGCACATTGAATCACAAGAGAGGAAGCAACATGACACGTGTGTCCGACCATTAGCCCAACACTTCATGCCAGCCTGTTATTAAAGGGAGAAGCCTTCGAAATGGATATAACTGCCTTAATATTGAGAGAAGCAAGATGAAAATCACAGATTCACAGACTCCCAATATTATGGAGGTCTCCAAGGTCATCCATTCTAAGCTCAATGGTCAGCTGTTGCTTGAATCCCATTTACGATTGTCCTGACAAGTGATTTTCAGCCTCAGCTTGGACATCCCCAACAGCAGAGAACTTGTCACTTTCTGTGGGCCACTCTCTCCTTAGGACACCTTTTATAAGTAGAAAGTTCGTCTAAACGAAGATCCTGAAATCCATCAGCCTAAATAAACAAACAAATAAGTAAATAGATGTTTTCCAAGCATCAGTAAGTGATATAGAGTGTTGATAACGTTATCTTTATAGCTGGTTCCAGAGCCTCTCTTAGGGAGAGAACTAACTTTGTTTAGAAAAATACTCTGATAAGCCATTTTGGGTGACAAAGATGAGGTCCCAAGGGCTTATAATGTAAGAGGAGAACAAAACCAAACTGTTATGCCTTATAATTAATGGAACTTTGAGGTGAAGTGAGCAGCAAAAGTTTGGAAATGGGATTGGAGAAAGGAGAAAGATAGCAGAACAACACAGCCAGATGCTGGGTCCTGTGGGAGAAAGGCAGCCAGAGAGAAATTCCCTGTGCCTAAAGGTCTTTTAAGAACATATTCCGTTTTAAGTTGATTCCATTTCTATAACGCAAAAGACTGATTGGTATAACACTTTTAGAAAGCAATTTGGCAATACATATCCAATTTTCTTCAGCCTGATAATTCCAATTCTTGACATCTACCTGAAGAATTAAATCAAAATGTGGAAATGCAAAAAATTGGAAACAACCTAGATCCTAAAACAGAGATTTCTAAATAAATTATGGTATAGCCCCTTGATAGAGTACTTAGCTGCTATTAAATATGATGTTAAAGACGTTTAATATAACAGGAAAACGTATGACAAGATTTTTGGAAAAAATAGGAAGAATTATAATTTAATATTAACCTAATAAATAAACAAGTAAAAGGACAAAAAAGTTCCATGCATAAGAAATATTTTAAAAGAAATACACCAAAAACGTTAATAACAGTCATCTCTAAGGGTAATTTTCTCCTGTTTTTTCAAGTTTTTGAATTTTTTTTAATTGAAGTAACACTGGTTTATAACATTATATAAATTTCAGGTGTACATCATTATATTTAGACTTCTGCATAGACTATATTGAATTCACCACCAAAAGTCTAGTTTCCATCCATCACCACACACATGTGCCCCTTTACCTCTTTCACCTTCCACTCTCCTCCCTTCCCCTCTGGTAACCACCAATCTATTCTCTGTATCTATGTGGTTATTGTTCTTCTTATTGTTTTATCTTCCACATAGGAGTGAAATAATATGGTATTTGGCTTTCTCCATCTGACTTCTTTCACTTAGCATAATACCCTCAAGGTCCATCCATGTTGTCACAAATGGCAAGATTTCAACTTTTTTATGGCTGAGTAGTATTCCATTATGTATATATACCACATCTTCTTTATCATTTTGTCCCTTGATGGGCACTTAGGTTGTTTCCAAGTCTTGGCTATTGTGAATAATGCTGCAATGAACATAGGGGTGAATGTATCTTTCCAAATTCGTGTTTTCATGTTCTTTGGCTAAATACTCAGACGTGGAATATCTGGACCATATGGTAGTTCTATTTTTAAATCTATGAGGAATCTCCATACTGTTTTCCTAGTGGCTGCACCAGTTTACATTCCCAGCAGTGTACAAGGGTTCCCTTTTCCCCACATCCTCTCAAACACACGTTATTTCTTGACTTTTTAATAATAACCATTCTGATGGGCATGAGGTCATATCTCACTGTGGTTTTGATTTGCATTTCCCTAATAATTAATGATGTTGAACATCTTTCCATATGCTTGTTGGCTATCTGTATATCTGCTTTGGAAAAACGTCTGTTCAGATCCTCTGCCCACTTTTTGATCCAGTTGCTTGCTTGTTTGTTGTTGAGTTGTATGAGTTTTTTATATATTTTGGATATTATCTCCTTACCAGATTTATGATTTGCAAATATCTTCTCCCACTTGGTAGGTTGTCTTTTCGTTTTGTTGATGGTTTCTTTTGCCATGCAGAACCTTTTTAGTTTGACGTAGTGTTGTCCCATTTGTTTATTTTTTCTTTTGTTTCCCTTGCCTGAAGAGACATATTCAAAAAGATATTGCTAAGGCCAATGTCAAAGAGTATACAGCCTAAGTTTTCTTCTAATAGTTTCATAGTTTCAGGTCTTTTATTCAAGTCTTTAGTCCACTTTGAGTTAATTTTTGTGTATGGTGCAAGATAATAATCTGCTTTCATTCTTTTGCGTGTGGCTGTGCAGTTTTCCCAACACCATTTATTGAAGAGACTTTCCTTTCTCCATTGTATGTTCCTGGCTCCTTTGTGAAAAACTAGCTGTCCATAAATATTTGATTTTATTTCTGGGCTCTCAGTTCTGTTCCACTGATCTGTGTGGCTGTTTTTCTGCCAGTACCATGCTGTTTTTATTACTGTAGCTTTGTAGTATATTTTGTAATCAGGGGGTGTGGTGCCTCCAACTTTGTTCTTTTTTTCTCAGGATTGCTTTAGCTATTCAGAGTATTTGTTGCTCAATATAAATTTTAGGATTCTTTGTTCTATTCCTGTGAAAAATGTTGAGATTTCAATAAGGATTGTATGGAATCTGTAGATTGCTATAGATAGTATGGACATTTTAACTATGTTAATTCTTTGAATCCATGAAAATGGAATATCTTTCCATTTCTTTGTGTCTTCTTTGATTTCTTTCAATGTTTATAGCTTTCAGTATACAGATCTTTCACCTCCTTTGTTAAATTTATTCCTAGGTATTTTATTCCTTTTGTTGCAATTGAAAGTGAGATTATATTCTTCATTTCTCTTTCTGCTATTTTGTTCTTAGTGTATAGAAATGAAACTGATTTTTGTATGTCAATTTTGTACGCTGAAACTTTACTGTATTCATTTATTATTTCTAACATTTTTTTCGTGGATTCTTTAGGGTTTTCTATATATAAAATCATGTCATCTGCAAATAGTGACAGTTTTACTTCTTCCTTTCTCATTTGGATCCCTTCGATTTCTTTTTCTTGCCTAATTGCTCTGGCTAGGACTTCCAATACTATGTTGAAAACAAGTGGCGAAAATGGGAGTCTTTGTCTTTTTCCTGTTCTTAGAGGTTTTTCACTGTTGAATATGATGTTAGCTGTGAGTTTGTGGTATCTGGCCTTTATCATGTTGAGGTACTTTCCTTCTATACTTATTTTATTGAGAGTTTTTATCATAAATGGATGCTGAATTTTGTTGAATGCTTTCTCTGCATCTATTGAGATGATTATGTGATTTTTATTCTCCATTTTGTTAATGTGGTTCAGCATGTTGACTGATTTGTGGATCCATCCTTGCGTCCCTGGGATAAATCCCACTTGATCATGATATATGATCCTTTTAATGTATTGTTGTATTTTATTGGCTAATATTTTGTTGAGGACTTTTGCATCTATGTTCACCAGCAATACTGGCCTGTAATTTTCTTTTTTTGTGTGGTCCTTGTCTGGTTTTGGTATCCAGTTAATGTTGGCCTCATCGAATGAGTTAGAAAGTGTCCCGTCTTCTTCAACTTTTTGGAAGAGTTTGAAAAAGATAGTTATTAAGTCTTCTTTTAATGTTTTGTAGAATTAACCAGAGAAGCTATCTGGTCCTGGACTTTTGTTTTGGGGGAGGTTTTTGATTGTTATTTCAATGTCTTGTGAATGATCTATTCAGATTATTTATTTTTTCTTGATTCAGTTTTGGAAAGTTGTATAATTCTAAGAATTTATTCATTTCTTTTAGATTATCCAATGTGTTGGCATATAGTTTTTCATAGAATCCTCTTATAATTCTTTGCATTTCTGTGGTATCTATTATAATTTCTCCTCTTTCATTTCTGGTTTTATTTATTTGAGTCCTCTCTCTTTTTCTCTCAGTCTAGCTAAAGGTTTGTCAATTTTGTTTATCTTTCAAAGAACCAGCTCTTAGTTTTGTCTTTTCTATTGTCTTTTTAGTCTCTATTTTATTTATTTTTGCTCTGATTTTTATTATTTCCTTCCTTCTACTGATTTTGAGCTTTGTTTGTTCTTCTTTTTCTAGTTCCTTTAGGTGTAATGTTAGATTGTTTATTTGAGATTTTTCTTGTTTCTTGATGTAGGTCTGTATTACTATAAACTTCCCTCTTAGCACCTCTTTTGCTGTATTACTTAGATTTTGGTATATTGTATTTTTATTTTCATTTGTCTCCAGGTACTTTTTGATTTCTCCTCTGATTTCTTCACTGACCCAATAATTGTTCACTAGCATTTTTTTAAATCTCCACGTTTGTGACTTTTTTCAGTTTTCTTCTTCTAGTTCATTTCTAGTTTCATACCATTGTGGTCAGAAAAGATGCTTGATATTATTTCAGTCTTCTTAAATTTATTGAGACTTTTTTTGTAGCCTGATATGTGATCTATCCTGGAGAATGTTCTGTGTGATTCAAAAAGAATGTGTATTCTGCAGTTTGGATGGAATGTTCTGTATATATCTAGTAAGTCCATCTGGTCTACTGTGTCATTTAAGGCCAATGTTTCCTTATTGATCTTCTGTCTGGATGATCTATCCATTGATGTAAGTAGGGTGTTAAAGTCTCCTACTATTTTTGTGTTGCTATTTCTCCTTTTATGTCTGTTAATAATTGCTTTATATATTTAGGTGCTCCTATGTTGGGCATATAGATATTTACAAGCATTATATCCTCTTTGGATTGTTCCCTTTATCACTATGTAATGCCCTTCTTTGCCTCTTGTTAGTTTTTGTTTTAAAGTATATTCTGTCTAAGTATTGCTATCCCAGCTTTATTTTCATTTCCATTTGCATGGAGTATCTTTTCCCACTCCTTCACTTTCAGTTTGTGAGTATCTTTAGATCTGAAGTGTCTCTCTTGTATGCAGCATATATATAGATCTTTTTTTAAAATCTATTCAGCAACACTATGCCTTTTGACTGGACCGTTTAGTCCGTTTACATTTAGTCCATTACATTTTAGTCCATTTACATTACAATTAATTACAATAATTATTGATAGGTAATTACTTATTTCCACTTTGTTACCTTTTTTCTGGATGCTTTTGTAGTTCTTCTCTGTTCCTTTCTTCTTCTCTTGCTCTCTTCCCTTGTGATTTGATGACTTCCTTTTGTGCTATGTTTAGGTTCCTTCCTCTTTATTTTTTTTGGATTTATTATATATTTTTGTTTTATGATTACCATGAGGTTAATATTTAATAGCCTATGTATACACAAATCTATATTATGTTGATGTTTTCTGAAGTTTGACCTCATACTAAAAGCCCTACACTTTTACTCCTCCCCCCACATTTTCTGTTTTTGACATCATATTTTACCTCTTTTGATTTTGTATACCCCTCATACTCTTATTATAGAAATAGACGATTTTAGTACTTTTGTCTTTTGACCTTCATACTTGCTTTATAGCTGGATGATCCACTACCTTTACTATATATTTGCCTTTACCTGTGATATTTTTTCTTTGATAATTTTCTTATTTCTATTTGTGGCCTTTTCTTTTCCACTTAAAGAAGCCCCTTTGCACTTTTTGTAAGGGTGATTTAGTGGTGAAGAACTTCTTTAGTTTTTGCTTGTCTGGAAAATTCTTTATCTCTCCTTCCATTCTGAATGATAACCTTGCAGGTAGAGTATTCTTCACTGTAGGCTTTTTCCTTTTGGCACTGTGAATATATTGTGCCACTCCCTTCTAGCCTGTAAGTTTTCTGCTAAAGTGTCAGCTGATAGACTTATGGGGTTTCCCTTGTACATAACTTTTTTTCATTGCAACTTTTAAGTTTCTCACTTTATCTTTAATTCTTGGTTTCAAGGTTATAGAAAGTAATCAGCTGTCCTTTCTTTTAGATCCAACTCTGACTCCTTGGTCAATTCCTGTCACCTTTCAGAGTGCTTTCTGTGGAACAGGAATGAAGATACCGCTCTTCCTCTTTCACAGGATTGTTGAGGTATAATACAATGAATCAGTGAATATGAAAGCCCTCTGAATTCTGCATCGTTACAAAATTATAAAGGACTGTTATTTTTAGATTAGAATCTAGGGGTGGTCACTTCATTCTTCTGTCCTCCAATCCATTCTTCTTTTGCAAATGGCCACTTAATACTATCTAGGAAAATATATTGCATTTGGGTCATGTTTCCATATAATACATATTGGGATAAAATTCATCAACTTCAGTATATTGTGTCAAAACAAAATATACAAAAAGTCCCAAAACCAGTGGTACCATAAATCTCTGTAATGGTATATATTCACATGTGGAATGTGTGTGGTGTGGTGTGAGTGTATGTGCACATGTATGGGGTGTGAGGTGTGTGTGTGTGTGTGTTTGTGTGAGTTTGTGCATATTGAGGAGACCTTGAGAGCCAGAGATGAATTTAGATTTGCTATAGTCTTATAAAGAATTTGTTTTGTTTTATTTTGCTTTGCTTGACTATCAATGGTGAGTCTGGATATTACAACAGAAACTTCCAGGACAAAAGATCACAGATTCAAGTTCTAGGGGTGGGAGCCCATCACATGCTGAGGCATGTCATTCACTGAAACATGGTTGCAATGCCTTAATCTGTGAGCAGGATTCAAAATAAGTCCATCTTCAGTACCTTCCAAAAGTCAGGGGAGGAATTACTAGAAGACTCACTGATAAGGCAGTTTCCTCTCCTCCTAAAATATCAATATAGATAGTGGGAAGATTACCAGACTTGACTCAAGAAGTTGAAAGTTATATTCCTGGTTTCACTAATAACAAGGCCATTCTGACCACAGACTCAGCGTGGTGCCTCTTTACCAGACTCCACCCTGCTACTTCCCCCCAGTCCCTGGAGTCCACCTGGATATCCTCTCCCATTGCTGATCCCTCCCAGCTCATCACCAATTCTTACGACTGGATCCCTCTGCCTCTCAAGTCTTACAGCTGTATCCCTCTGAACTCTGGCCTTTACTAATCAAATAGATCAATTCCCAGCCTGGCCCACCTCAAGAGATTATCCAGGCCATGTCTAAGAAGCCAACAGAATATTTTCAAACTGTTTAACCTCTCTTGGCCTGAGTTCCAAGGCTAGTGGTCTAAATGTTCTCTAGTGCCCTTGCTTGATCTAACATGCCATGGTTCTATCACAACATCATAATAACAATAATAAATACAATAATAATTCCACCTGACATTTGCATAGTGGGCCAGTTCTCAATTAATCTTTATTCACATTATCTCCTTTGACCCACACAATAAGTAGATAAACCAGGTGGTATCATCTCCATTCTGCAGATCCATTTTGGAGATTACATGATTTATTTTTGCAGAACAGTGGGACTTAGACCTATATCTTCTAACTCCAACTTCTAAGTTCCTTTATCCACAGATTGATAAGGTGTAGCAAAACTATTGCTATTTATTAAGAGAGGAAACAAGGGATTTGTGCAATTATAGTAATTCCAAAATTTCAAATATAAGTGATGTGACTTTTTCAGATTAGATTCAAACACTTTTGGGTATAACAAATAATTTCAATTCTTGTGAAGCAAGCCACATCTCCTTCACAGAACAGAAACTGGTAGGATTTCAAACACTCTTAACCAGGCTCAAAGGGACTAGAATTTAGTACATACCCTAATAGCTTGTCCAAACACAGAGCATCATGGGGCCTCAACCTTTCTACAATTGCACAAATCCTTGACATTATTTTTAATCACATATTAGTTTTCCATTGTTGCTATATAAGAAATTATCACAAACTTGGTAGCTTAAAACAACACAAACTTATTCTCTTACAGTTCTATCGGTCAGAAGCCTGACAGGGGTCTCAGTAGGCCAAAGTGAGCTGTTGGGAGGGCTGGGTCCTTCAGGAGTCTCTAGGGGACAGTCTGCCTCCTTGTCTTTTCTGGCTTCTAGAGATTGTCTGCTCATGGCCCCCTCTCTTCATCTTCAAATCCAGCAACACAGCACATCTGTGACCCTGCTTCTGTCATATCTTTTTCTCTGACCACAGCAGGAAAAGTTTCTCTGCTTTTAAGGACTCACGTGATTAGATTGGACCCACCCAGATGATCCAAGATAACCTCCCCATCTCAAGGTCCTTAATCTGTTTGCAAAGTCTCTCTTGCCATGAAAGGTAACATATTCACAGGTTCCAAGGATTAGGATGTAGACATCTTTGGAGGGTCACTATTCTGCCGGCCGCAATTATGATTTTTTCATTAGTTTTATTAAAAACAATAATAGCTAAAATCTATCAATGTAGTTTTTATATGTCAAATACAAATGTAGAAATTTTATATATAATACCACAAATTTTTATAAAAACACCACAAGGTTGGTATTACTATACCCATTGTCAGACAGAGAATTTGAGACTCATAGGCTAAGTAATTCTACAAGGTCACCCGGCTAATCAGAGGCAAAGCAGGCTCCGAAACCACTGTGAAACAGCCATGTGCAGCAGAAACAGCCACTTGTCAATGAAATCTTTTATTCCCAGGCATAAAGCTGTCACGTAGCTAAGCTCAGCTGGAAGCTTCACAAACATCTCTGCATGAGAGAAACCCCCCCATCTACAGAGAACCCCAGTGTGCAGTCTGAGAGTCCATTGCTGTAGTGCGTTCCACCCACAGGAAAAGGGAAACCTAGAGATTAAGATGGCAAAAGCTTCCTCAGAGAAAAACTCTTCTAAAACCTCTGTAGACTCTTGAGATTTCTGGTAACACATGGCAAGTGTGACAGGTTTCCTGGGCGTCTGCTAGTACTTGGCATCATCACACTCCAGAGTCAATTTCAAAATTGTCATTTTTGGCCCACTGAAGCTTTAAATAGCACCTCCTAACAGCCGGGCCAGCATTTGTAGCTTTTGCTTTCTGTTAAGAGCGAGTGAGGGCTCACAAGCTATTGAAAATAAATGTCACAACGTAAATACTTTTATACATTTGGTTTGTTTCAATTGCTTTGAGGACATTGAGAATGAAGACACGTGATCCAAAATGAAATCTTCCAGAATAATGAAGCCATATCCCAAAGTAACCAAAATATCAATTGCTACTGAAAACAAGATGCTGGGATAGAAATGTACATTCATATTAATGCCAGGGCCAAAAAGTGAGAAAATAAAAGAAAACCAAATTTCAGAACACTAGCAGTTATTAAGCACCTTCTGTTTGCCAGGAGTTTTGCAGAACTAATCCCGTTGAATCCACACCATAGGTATAAGTAACCCAATTCGACGGTGAAGATACAGAACCTTAGAGAGGTTAGGTACTAACGTGTCCAAGATCACCCCACTGGACAGATGTGAGGCTGGGGCTGTCTGGCCATGAAAAGAATCCACTTCACTATACACAGACCAAAAGGCCAGGCTCAGGAAGGTAAGGCAAGAACCAGCCCAGACTCATTTGAAAGCAGCCTGACTTGGAAAATAATATTTATTTGCTTATAGGCTGTGTGGGAAACAGGAAGCATTAAAGCTAAAGATAAAAGACAGGCTGGGGCAGCTGATTTAGTTCCAGCCACCGCAGTCTCAATCTGCCTCACAGGAGTGGTGATAGTAACACCTTGCAATTACACAGCATCCTTCTCTGGGAAGCTCAGGGCTCTTCACAGACACATTCACATTCGTCTTCCCAACAGCTCTAGAATGGAGGAGACACCACAATCACCTTCCTTTTATGGAGGGAGAAGCTTATGCATTTGCCCTAGGTCATTCAGGGACAGAGAGGCTTGGAGAGATAGTAGCCTTGGGACTCTTGTCCAGACTGCTTAACCACTGGCTATGGGAAAACAAATTCAACACCCTGGGCTCAGAGACCCACGAGTGAGACATCCATTTAGTCAGCCTTGATGCACTCTGTAAAATCCCTGTCAGGATGGCCCACACCGCTGGAAACACGTGACAGCCAGGGCCTCTGTATCCTTCATCCCTCCAGATCCTTGCTGGTGGAGAGGGGGTCTTTCTTTTGCTAAACAGCATATTTTCATTATTGAAAAAGAATCAGTCTTGACCAGAGAAAGGTTTGATTGTCAAATTGATGGTCTGTCCCCAAAGAACCTCAAATCCTAGAGCCAGGCAGATCCTCAATCCTTTCCCAGGATGGAATCTAGAATTAGAACTTTTGGCCTTGACTACAAGGAGCACCAGCCAAGGAAGTGACAAATAGAAATGGCAAGCAATAGGATATATTGGAGTATATGAGGAGGCCATTTGGTGTAAACCTAATTCGGCCTGACTTTGTTTTTCCCAAAAAGGCCTGACCATGGCCATCAAGCATGCATTGTATATCTGTTTTAAACATTTACTATGGCAAGAAGCAAATGGCCTTAAGATAAAGGTGCAACTTCCCCTCATATTGGCATTTCCTTAAGGATAAGCATCTTTCCTTAGGCTAGGAACTGATTGCTGTGCTCACCTCTGACCACCCAACTCACCTGTGACCACTCAGCTCGAGACAACAGACCTGCCACCCTGCTGTGTTCACCAAGACAGCAGACCTACCTGCTGTTTCCATCAATCGCCATGCCGACAGCACAGTCTCATGACTATTGTAAAAGGACATTTCAATCCTATGTGAAACATCCTCTTTGGGGGTATATAACCACTCTGTGCACCCCACTTCTTTGGTGCCCTTTCTTCCTTCAGGAAGAAAGGCCCCGGGTCATGGTCCTCACATTTTAGCTCAGAATAAACTCACCCAAATTTTCATTTATAGATTGGTTATGGATTATTTTCATCGACAGAAGTAAGACCACAGAGGAGAGCTAAGAGAGAGGAAAGGAAAAGGAGGGAGACCCTGCAGAGAAGGGACCCTCAAGTGGGACATCCATCCCCAAGCTGAACCACTTGGATGGTAAAGTGTTGTTTAGCACAAGCTCTGCACACCCTTGGTGTTTGCAATTGGCTGCTGGTATGATTGTGGTTTTTATGAGGGTTGTATTTATACATTCTTGCAGATATTTCAGGGATTAATAATAAGTATACACAAGATTCAGAATGTGTCTCCTAAAGCATAATACCACACAGCATAAAAGTAGAGAATTCTATTGGTCTTAAACAAGATGTGAGTCTTATTTCAATTACCAGAGTTAACAAAAGTGTTCTACTGCACCTATAAAAGTCTTCACAATTAAAGACACTCCTCAAGGCACAAGACTCAGCACTGGAGACTTGTGATGCCAACTTCCTCAGCTGTGATCTCGCGCTAACCATTTCACTATCCTTGACTCCCAGGAAGTAGTTTCAGTGATACTGTCCCCTCCCTGACACAGAGACTTCATCATTATGAAAATTTTGAAAGCTACTGCCTGAGTTTTAGAAATGCTACAGTCTCAAATGTGAATTCCATGAAAACACTATGTAACGTTGTTTCGCTTATTGCTCCTGGATTTGAAGCACAAGATCATGGACTTTGGGATTAATAAAGTGGTGCCTACCCAACGCTTTCCCAATTTCTGATGAATAAAATCCAAAGGAAAACAGAAAAGAAAGGGAGCAAAGGAGCAATCTGATTAAGGAGAAATCTTGAGAGAAGATTCAAGAAAATTATGCTGCATAGACAATAGAAGAAGACAAAATAAAGGAAGGACAAAGCACAAGCTGGCTAAAAAGAAAGTGACCAGAACCCGAGGAAAAAGTTACAAACAGCCTCCTAACGCCAGCTCAGAGCTTCAGGGGTGGGAAGCAAGAGTTGGCCACGGAGTAGTAACTGTGAGGCAAATTCAGTCTCCTAGACAATCTCAATTATAACTATAAATACAGATATCATTAATAAAACATTAGGAAATCAAATCTGTCAGGATATTTAAAGAATAATACACCATGACAAAGTAGGATTTATTCCAGCAATGAATGCAATTATGGGCCAATATTAGCAAATCTATAATTCATCATATTAGTAGGTCAAAGAAGAAAAGCCATCTGATTGCCTCCATAGATGTTTTTTTAAAAGCAATTGATAAACCTTTAAATCTATGACCTAGAAATAGAAGAATGCTCGTTAATATGATATGGAATTCTATAATCAAATTAATTAGCAACATAATACTTAAATACAAAACACTGTGGACATTTTTATTAACATAAAGAATGAGACAAAAATGCCCACCATCACAATTAATATTTTAACATCCTCTGGTAGTTCTAGGAAATTAAATAAAACCATAAGAATTAAAAAGAAGTATAAATATTAAGAAAGAAGAGGAAATTTTATCCTTACTTGCACATAATAAAATATCTATCTGAAAAAAAGTCTAAGACAATCAATTGAAATAAATATCGGAACTAATAGGAGAGTTCAGGAATATGGCTATTTTAAATATATTTTTTAAATAAACTTTGTATATGCCAGTTACATTCATTTTCTCCCCAGTTAGAGTCTACTCATATTGAGAAAACCCACAGAAAAATGAGAGTAAGAGAAAACTAGACACATGAACATTTCAGGAAATGTAAAGACACCGAAAGAGCACCAGTTCTCTATCTTATAACTTCTCAAATGACAATGGCAGGGTTGAGAAAAGGGAAGAAACATTTAAGGGACCAATACAAATGGTCACATACAAATGGAAACAAGCAGCATCCCCTTCCCGTTTTGTCCAAATATTCTAAAGTTTCCTAACAGATTAAATCTTTACCATAGTGTCCACATCCATGCATCGACCTGCTGATCAGAGCACAACTATATTTAAACTTGAGGTTACAGACGCCATTCCTAAGTCACGTTCAGACCCCCAGTCACAAATAGGTAGACTTACTACCAGCCCTTCACAGGTTCCAATGGTAGGCTCCTCTAATCTATGTAGCAATACTTGTCTTCCTCTCTTCCTAAACCTCTGGGTTTATTCCTTCACTTACTTTTCAAACCCGGTCCCTCATCAATCCACGAACAAGGAAAATTTTGTCTTATTGGGAATTAAAACACTGCTACCAACTTGGGGTCTGTTCTGTGCATTTATTCCTTCATACATTCATCCAACAAAGGTCTATTCAGTGCCAACAATGGCTGAGCATTGTTGCCGTTTGCTGGTAGCATAATGATGAATAAGTTGAATAAAGTAAAGGCCCTCACAGTGTTTATAGTCTAGCAGGAGATTCAAACAAATTGAGAGGCAATCACAATAGAGTCATTAAATGTGCGTTAGGGGAAGCACAAGGTGCTGATGTAATAGAAAGTAGGGTCATCCAACACAGGTTCACTAGGGATGTGCAGAGAGAACTGAAGGATGAGTAAGAGTTGAAAGGCAAAGTATAAAGTGGGGGTGGGGAGGAGAAAGAGCATGCTTCACTTTACTCATTTCTGGCATAAAAGACAGCCATACCTTTAATTAACATTCTCAGACCCAGTAGGCAAGCTTCTAAGAGCTGGAACAGTTTTAGCTGGTACAGATACTGGTTGCACGCAGTGTTTCATAGGTCCTTGGAGATCTCTGACAGCACTCTAAATAATCCCTTTGGAACTAACAGAAGTTTCAAGTAGATACGATGAATTCCGGGCAGAGTGTTTTTAACAGCCTCTTTATCCTCTGCGCCTGAAACCCTTTTCAAGGACTGCTCGAGCAATCCTGGTTGTTAGATGACAGCCCCCATGGTTACCAAGGATGAGAAAGGCATATGAAGAAAATACTGTTTTGGTCATCAGTAAATGTTTGAATTCTGCTGGGTCTGACAGCAAGGCCCCAAGGACAAAGATAAATTTTATGATGTAGGCTTTTCCCATCAAGGCTCGTGACTAACTAGGTTTTTTAAGGCTCAAATCAAGGTCTGCTACCATGGTCAGCATTTTAAGTATGTAGCCTAGAAGAGAGCAGCTTTATAAATTTAGAAAATCTTACTATCTTTTGTCCAGGAGAATCAGAATGTTATAATGCAAAATTTTTTGCTAATCTCCTAAGAACCAGCAATTCTGTCTAACTCTAGCTGCTCCTCAGTTACAACAAACACCACTTTATTAATATATCGCTACTAGCCCCTTCAAACATTGGTTAAATTTTAAATAGGAAAAACATGTTTATTATTGGAAAGTTGTTACTATGACACCTTCCTAAACTTAAATATTTAACGTACATTCTGTTCATCCTGCGAGAGAACAAACTCCAACTTTCACTCATAAATTATAGTAAAATTGGTTCCAAAGCTAATTTTTTATTAAATAAAATATATTTATTGCTTAAAATGTGACATAATTGTTGACTTCTAGGAATAAGCAATGTTTATAAATTCCATGACAGGAAAACAGAATCACTCTCCCTCTAAAATCAGGAATAAAACGAGGATGTCTGCTTTACTCCCGTGAATTAACATTGTGCTAGAGGTTCTAACTGAAGTAAAATTGTCTTTATCCCAACACAACGTCATTGTCTCTGAAGAAAATCCTAATGCATCTACAAAAGAAAAAAGAGAGACACAGAGAGAGCTACTATTAAGTAGATTTATGAAGATCAATATGCAGACACCAACAGCATTTTTATATGTATGAAATACTTAGGGATATATCTAATGGAAGATGTGCAAGACTTGAATACTGAAAACTACAAAATATTGCTATAAGAAATTTAAAAAGATGTAAGTAAATAGAGAGATAAACTGTGTCCATGGACCAGAAAACTCAATAGTGTTAAGATATTAATTCTCCCCAAATTGATCCATAGATTTAATGCAATCCAAATCAAAATTCCAGGACACGTGTTTGTAGAGCTTGACAGGCCAATTATGTAATTCACATGAAAACACAAATGGCCTTAGAATAACCAAAACAATTTTTAAAAAGAACTATGGAAAACAGTATGGAGATTTCTCAAAAAGTTAAAAATAGAAATACCCTATGACCCAGCCATCCCATTACTGGGTATCTATCCTAAGAACCTGAAATCAGAAATCCCAAGAGTCCCTTGCACCCCTATGTTCATCGCAGCATTATTTACAATAGCCAAGACGTGGAACCAACCTACATGCCCAGAAACTGATGATTGGATAAAGAAGATATGGTATATATACACAATGGAATACTACTCAGCCATAAAAAAAGACAAAATTGGCCCATTCACAGCAATGTGGATGGACCTCGAGGGTATTATGTTGAGCGAAATAAGCCAGTCAGAGAAAGACGAACTCTATATGACTCCACTCATAGGTGGAAGTTAGTATATTAACAAGGAGATCTGATCAGTGGTTACCAAGGAAAAGGGGGGGGGTGGGGGGAGGGCACAAAGGGGGAAGTGGTGTACCCACAACATGACTAACAAAAATGTACAACTGAAATCTCACAAGGTTGTAATCTATCATAACATTAATAAAAAAAAAAAAAAGAACAAAGTTAGAGGACTTACACTACCTGATTTCAAGACTTATTGTAAAGCTACAGTAATCAAGACAGTGTGGCATGGGCATCAAGATAAACAAACAACTGAAACAGAATAGAGAGTCCAGTAACAAATGTCCACATATATGGTCAGTTGTTTTTTTTTTTTTTAAGGAAGATTGTCCCTGAGCTAACATCCGTGCCCATCTTCCTCTACTTTATATGTGGGATGCCTACCACAGCATGGCTTGCCAAGTGGTACATAGGTCCACACCCAGGATCCGAACCGGTGAACCCCAGGCTGTGAAAGTGGAACATGCGAACTTAACTGCTGCACCACCAGGCCAGCTGTGGTCAGTTGATTTTTGACAAAGATGCAAAGGCAATCCACAAAAGAATATACAGACTTAAGAAATGGTGCTGGAACAATATATATATGAAAGAAAAATGAACTTAAATCCAGAACACAGACTACAGGCAAAATTAACTCAAAATGAACCTAAATGTAAATCTTAATATGACAAAAATTTGTACAAGAAAATCTTTGGGTTAAAAGAAAATAATTTTGGGGCCCAGCCTGGTGGCACAGCAGTTCAGTTTGCACATTCTGCTTCAGCAGCCCAGGGTTCGCCAGTTCGGATCCCAGGTGCAGACCTATGCACCAGTTGTCAAGCCGTGCTGTGGTAGGTGTCCCACATAAAATAAAGGAAGATGGGCACAGATGTTAGCTCAGAGCCAGTCTTCCTCAGCAAAAAGAGGAGGATTAGCAGCAGATGTTAGCTCAGGGCTAATCTTCCTCAAAAAATAAAAATTATAAAACAAATAAAAATTTTTTAAAAAGAAAATAATTTTGATACAATGCCAAAACGCTGATCCATACAAGGAAAAAAATGATAAATGAGACTTCCTCAAAGTTAAGGCTTTGGCTCTTCAAAAGACACTGTTAAAGGGCCAGCCCCAGGGCCTAGTGGTTAAGTTTGGTGTGCTCCACTTCTGTGGCCCAGGTTTGGTTTCTAGGTGGAGACCTATACCATGCATCAGCGACCATGCTGTGGTGGCAACCCTCATACAAAATAGAGGAAGACTGGCACAGATGTTAGCTCAGGGCGAATGTTCCTCAGCAAAAAAAAAAAAAAAAAAGACACTGTTAAGAGAATGAAAAGATAAGCCACAGACTGGGAGGAAATATTTGCATATTATATATCCAATAAAGGACTTGTTTCCAGAATACATAAAGAATTCTCAAAACTCAATAATAAGAAAATAATGTCAGCAAAAGATTTGAACAGACACATCCTCAAAAAACATAGACAGATGGCAAATAAACACATGCAAAGATGTTCAATATCAGTAGTGACTTGGGGAATGAAAAGTAAAACCGCAATGAGCTATAAGTGCTACTCATCTGTTGGAATGACTAAAATTTAAAAGACTGAACATATGGAATTTGGGAAAGGTGTGATGGAATCAGAACTCTGATTCACTGCTGGTGGGACTGTGAAATGGTACAACCACTTTGGAAAACGCTTGGGCAATTTCTTAAAAAGTTGAACCTACATATGATCCAGCTATTTCATTTCTAAATATTTATCCAAGAAAATGAAACATATGTCCACACAAAGACTTGTACACAGGTGTTGATAGCAACTTTTTTGTAATATACAGACTACAAATAATCCTAATGTCCGTCAATAGGTAAACAGATAAACAAATTATGGTAAATCCATATAATGGAATACTACTCAGCAATAAAAATGAATCAACTATTAATGCAGACCACAACATGGATGAATCCCTAAATAATTATGCTGATTGAAATAAGCCAGACAAAAAAGGGTTCATGTACGATTTCACTTATAGAAAATTCTAGAAAATTCAAACCAATCTAAAGTGATGGAAATCAATGGTTGCCTTTAAAAGATGAGTTAGGGGAAAGGAATTATAGAGGGACAAGAGGAAAGTTTTGGGAGTGATGGATATGTTCATTATCTTGATTGTGCTGATAGAAATATAATTTGTGGAGATATATATATCAAAATTCATGAAATTGTATCTTTTAAATATATGCAGTTTCTTATATTTAATTGTAACTCAATAAAGCTGTAACAGAAGAACATACATACACATATGTATCAAAGTGTTGACAGTGGTTATTTTAGGGCGGTAGAATTAAGATTGGTTTTTATTTTATTCTATATACTTCACTTTACTTCACGACTTTTACAAATAAACATATCACATTTAACATTAGAAAAAAATAGTTACTTTTCTACTTACTTTATATTACATTTAAAATCAGAAAAATAATCACTTTCTGGTCTTGCTCCGTATGCTTTCATTTTTGCATAATTTATAAAAGTATAAATATATAATTGAATACTCCGATTTTTTTACTAAGCATTGTATTATAATCTTTCTAACATATAACAGACTTTTTGGTTATATATTTTAATAAACCCATAATATTCTCATTGCGTTGCTGGACCACAATTTAACTAATCATTCTCTTTCATTGAGTGTTTAAATCCCCCCCTCCTTTTTTTCCCTCTTGTTGTTATAGCTAACTTTCATACCCACTTCACCATTCTTTTAAAATATATGTTATCCAATTGTTTTCCCAAAGGGAAGCATCACTTTATCTTTCCCTCAGCAAGATATGTGTTGGTTTTATTATAATTTTGTCAGTGCTGCTTTGACTTTTTGTTTTGTTATTCTTTGGGATTTTAGGAGGAGGATATGCCTTATTTAATAAGGCACAAAATGATACATCAATAATTATTAATATGGCTTAGCTTTTTCCATGAATTTGTTTACTATCTATAGTTTGTCCTGTGTAAATGATCTTATCATTGTCATATTATTACAAGAAAACTGTTACAGTCAATTATTGCAAAAGGAGGTAAAGAATTAAAATGCATCCGTATAAAATAAATGAGGGAGGAAATGGTATATTTTACTAAAAAGGGTTAGTGATGACATCTTTCAGTAGACAGGAGATAACACAACAAATGCATCACCTGCTGTGAACTTCCTAAATCCAGAAAACACTCTTCTGGGATGGGGACAGTGCCAAATCAAATGCTTCAGAGCTGTGAATGGAGCTGACTTGGGGATGACTGTGGCAAGCCAGTGAGCAATGCATGATCATCCTTCATATCCAACCAATTGTTATCAAGTGATAATGTACGACCAGATCTTCTTGTGTGTTTTAAAGACATCTGAATTATTGGTTTTGATGTGAACTCGTACCCATTTTTAAAATTGTATTAATTAAATAAATAATACACTTTGTATATTCCAACAAAACATATCTGGAGACTGTTTTGGACCTGCAGGCTGCCAGTTTTTACTACTTCTGTGTTGAGCCTAAGCATGAACACCTTTCACTTAAGTTCCAACATTTTTCAGGAGCCTCCCTCACCATGTTGAATTGTTCCTCAACAAGGAAGGGATAAAGACTTTTGATGAACATCTGACTAATCATGGCATATTGGACACATGTGCTTATCCATATTGCCCCCTGAAACTCCACTAATGAGAATAAAGAAATAAAGAGGTAGAATTCCATAATGACTAAGAGAACAGTGGAGAAAACCACGATAATAAAGATAACAGGAAAGGAGACAGCAAAAATGAGAGGTGCCAGCAAACTTTTGGAAGAGGGAAAATAAATGGAGGATTTCTCATAGCTGAGAAAGCTGAATACCAAAAACCTGCAGTGGAGGGTGATAAGGAGAAGGAAATCAATTTATGCCATAAGCCCCATAAAATCTTAGGAATTGGAGGCACCAGGTATGCAAAATTGCAGATGAAGTGTGGGACTGAAAATATGAGGACTGGCTGAATGTCTATACAGGAACATTCAGACAGAGAATTAAATTTGTGGAAAAATTAAATCAGAGATTCTCCAAACCAGAAGACACTATGGATATAGTGGAAAGTGAGGAAGAGATGCCAGGCTAAAAACAAGGGTAGTAAGTGAGAAGTCCACATTCTGAATAGTGAGGTTCTCATCCAGCCTCCTTGCATTGCTTAGATCCAAGAGCACTGGAAGCCAAGTATATAACACCCAATCTTCAGGCAGAAATTTGCAGAGCCCTGAATAGCCCCAAGAAAAGACAGAGATACAGACATATGAGGATCCCAACCAGTAATTCTTCACAGAAATCTGCTATAGAATTGACCTCCAAGAGTAAATAAATACCTCTAACATAGTATTTCTTAAGAAACCCTAGGGTTCTGCAAGGTGTCACTAGGGGCTCTGTGAAATATCTTGATTCAAAAAATAATAATAAATATCAGTTATGAACTTCATATGCCTTGTGATGAAATGATGGACAATGACCCAACAGCCTCATTAACAATTATTCAGAGATCTTTCAGCAGTGCACTGTAAGATAGTGTCTATTGCATTAAGACCATTTTCAGTTGTTGACACGACATAGAGGAGGCTCTTGATAATTGGTAGGTGGTACACTGCATGGAGGTGACAATGATAAGCGGATGACATCAGTCTCCCTCCCAAATTACTTCACCCAACTTCTCTTTATGGGCTGTTCATGTGAGTAAATAAGTTCTGCTGGCGTAAAACGAAAGTTAGAGGGAAATTTTCATTCTAAAGAATGGATTTTGATGTGCTGTGATTTAATGGCCCCCCAGCCATTTTGCTATTATTTTAAACATTGCAAAGTGTGGGTTGTAAAAGTTAGAAATAAATTGTACTATGAAGCTTTCTTTTTTGTGGTATTTTACATAGCTAATTGTTAGGTCTTTCTGTTTTATATTTTACTAGCATTATATTTTACAGACGTGTCTGATGGCCCAAGATGGTTAGTTTTGAAAATGAGGTATGAGCTGGAAAAGGAGAATTCTAAACCTAAGTCAATGAGCAATTCCAGTAAGGTTAGGGATGAAGAATTACAACCTCAAAAGTCATTTCACTGCACTAGTGTAACAGGTGATCACAAAAAGTCCACTTGCTCACAGAAAGACAATTAATATTTTGCTGTCGTTTTCACCTTTCAGCATGTCTGAGCAAATTGTTCTTGTTTAGCAATCATCAAGAGATCACCCCATTTTGGTTGAAAATGAAATACATGTGTGCTTATCTCAAATCTGACCCAGATTTGAATCTTTGTGCAGGAAGAAAGCAGCGCAGGCTTCAAATTAATTAAATAAATTTCATTCTTTATTTTTAGTTTCAAAAATAAAACTCTTTTATGCCTATATACTCCCATATGAGAGAAAGAGAAATCAAGACATATTTATAATAATTTGTAATTGCTAAAATTAAAATTAATACTGGTCATGAATGCAATAAGTAAATATTTTTTCAAGGTCTTATATACAGTTATATTTTACAATCCATTTTTTCATATTGCTTTTGCCTATGGTTGTAATAGCATTACTAATAGCATTAGTCGACATTGTCAATAAAGTCTCATGTGGTAAACACTATTAATTAAAATCAATTTATAACCTCTTCTGAAATCTACCAAGCCCACATTTAGAAAAATTAAATCCTATGTTGGCTTGAACCAGTTATTGAATAGTATTTTGTCATGTTTGTTTCACGAGTTTTTAAAGTTTATTTAAAAAGAGAGAAAGATATTGATTTCAAGGAAGATAAGCTCAGCTTAACTATCTGGTTGTTTCAAGAAAGGCTGGATAAATAGCCATTTTTAGTTTAAAAATAGGAAGAAAACTATCCTCCCATACATGTTATACCATATATCATAACTTATTAGCATTTTATATAGTAGAAATTTGTAATAAGACTTTAGGCTACTTGGGTAAAGTTTTAAAAATCAAGTAGGCAGGTGCCAGCCCTGTGGCCAAGTGGTTAAGTTCACGGGCTCTGCTTCTGCGGCCCAGGGTTTTGCTGGTTCGGATCCTGGGTGCGGACATGGCACTGCTCATCGAGCCATGCTGGGGTGGCGTCCCACATGGCACAAATGAGGCACTCACAACTAGAACATACAACTGTGTACTGGGGGGCTGTGGGGAGAAGAAGAAAAACAAAAAAGAAGAAGGTTGGCAACAGTTGTTAGCTCAGGCTCCAATCTTTAAAAAAAAATCAAGTAGGCAATGTTCAAAGAAAAAAATGTGAAGTTACCATTACCCATATTACTGACTTACGATAAAGTCAAAATCCTATATGGGAAAGGGGAACCACTCACAAACAGTAAGCTAAAATATTAGACAAAAAAAGCAGATCTGCAGAAAAATATTATTCTCTACTCAAAATAGCACTGGAAATTATTATTAAATTATTATATTTAAAACAGTGGTCATGATCTATATCTTGAGCTGAAGATACAATAATTTTATGCAGAAATTCCTTGAGACTTGAAAATTTCAAGGACTCTTTCAGAGAAAAAAAGATTGAAAAGGCTATTTTAACACAAAAGGAACTACCACAGACAAACAGATAAAAGGAACACAGAAGAAACAGAAAAATTTCAGGCACCAGAAAAATCTTTGGGAAAAAAAATTATAATTAATATCCTCAAATATATTAGAGAGGTTAAATTATTACATCCATGAATAAACAGGATGATGTAACCAAAAAAAAAAAAAAGACAAAAAAGAAAAAGAACTAGCAGGAACTACAGGAACTAGAAAGAATTCTAAGAACTTAACAGTCTGATAGCAGAAGTGAAAAATGCAGTGGAAGATGGAGTCGAGGACACCTCCCAGAAAGTAGAAGGGGTGGAGGAGGAAATGGATATCAGCAAAGAAAACAAGAAAATGATCATTCTAGGAAGTAGAACCTCTGACATTTTTCCAGGAAAAAAAATAGAAAATTGAGAAGAAATTATCAAATAAATGATGAAAGAAAATTTCTAATAGTGAGTGAGCCCATTCAAGTTTTCAATATAGCAAATGAAAGCGACCCCACACCAAGGCACATTATTCTAAAAGTTTGGAACCCTGAATAGAGGAAAAAAGGTTCACACGCCAAACCTCAAAAATCAGAATGCATTCTGCAGAGGAATGCTGGAAACTAGATGTTGTTCAAGAAGTGCCTTCCAATTCTGAGGGAAAATTATTTCCAAATGTAAATTCTATACCTAACCAAACTATCAATTAAGTGTGATGGCAGAATATAAGCATTTTCAAATATGAAAAAATATATTTAAAGTTACCTTCTACACACTTTTTCTCAGGAAGTTACTGGAGAAAGTATTCTAGCAAAACAAGGAAGTTAGCCAAAAAAACAGGAAGATACAGGATACAGAAAATAGGGACTCCAACACAAGATCGGCAAAGAAATCTCCCAGGATGATACTCATCCACCGGCGAAAGGTTGCTGCAAGATTACCGGGGTCTCCAAGTCATGTGGATGACTCCAAGAAAGATATCTTAGAATATCTGATGTGTCTATGTGAAAAATAGTATTTAAGGAGTTTTACTACAGAAAGTAAGGGAAGGAAGGAAGCAAGGAAGGAGGGAAGGGAGTCTAGGAAAATTGCGGAAGTTCAAGACCTAATAATAACATATTTTCTTAAGTAATTTTCTTGGGGGAATTTTAAAGATTGAGGCACAGTTTGACTTTATCATATCCAATACTGGAGCATGTCATTTATTTCCCTCTGAAATGTGTGACTTTCACAGTGCATAATCAATTGTGTCCTCTCAACATTTAAGAAGATGATATATTTCAAATATTTCAATAATTTCAATTCGATATAATTTTCAAAGATTAAGAAAATAATATAAATAGTAGAGTCGTATTTTTATTATTCAAATTACTTTTCAAGCATTCAAGTATTTCTGGAGATTCCAAGCTGAACATGCTGGCTGAATTCTACCCAGACAAAGGTCTTATCTGAGGCTTGCTCTAATTTTTTTTTAATTTGAATACTAAGTAGACATTCCAATTAGCCACAAGCCACACAACCATTTTGTTGTGTTACACAAAATTCATTACACTCAATTACAGTGCCTCAGCCCCGTAAGCATTTGAGTTGTTGAACCTGGATTTAAACAAACAAAACAAAACAAAAAAACTATGTGGTAAGAAGTACATCCTATCTTTTACAGTGAGTCAAAGGGATCTCAATCTAGAGTGTGACTGGATACTCAAAGACAAATAAAAGTTACACGCTGTACAAACTATTCAAAATGTATTCAGCATAATCAATGCATATTTATACTCTGTATCCTGGTTAGGGAGAAAGGAACAAGAAAAATCCTACCAGTATGGCCTCAGGTTCAAGATACAGAAAACACTAATCATGGTTGTAACTCTGTCTGTATCTGCTCAAGTCATCTGCACTTACTGCTTCAGAATCTCTGTCTGGGAAGGAGAGATAAGGCTTGCCTTTATCAGAGCAGAATTAGGAAAGCTTAGTTTGGAAGAAATGGGAAAGTTCTTTAAAAAGGATACATAAACACTCATTATATATTATAGTCCTAATACTAATGTATTTTGGAAAATTCAATTAGGTATTAGAAAATCCATTTCTCTTTTCTTAATCAAAGGACAATTTTCAAGGGAAAATTACTTATATGCCTAAATAATCCTTCCAGGTCCCTCTCTTTTGTGAGATGTCGGGCCTCAGCAGCTTTCAATGCAAGCTCCTCTAGGGTAAGAATTTGTGGTCATTAGGGCATTCTGTAGAGCTCCTCAGATGCCATAGATGACATCAAGAATTCTTAAAGAATGCCTTTTTCAAAAATACAGATGCCAGTAGAGCCAAAAACCCACAAAACAGAAAATTTTTAAATGTATAAAGGAGTAAAAGAAATTTACTACTTTGTAACTACCTGACGACTATTTCTTTTTCCACTCTCATATTGCCATGGCAACAAAGAGACTTATCTACTAGTTAATAAACAAGCGAAAAAATACCACCAGGCTGCTATTTATTTCATAGATTTATAGGCCCTTAGCCCACTGGATATGTTGGCAGCACTGGGTACTTCTTCCCACTCATTCGACTTCAATAAATCCCAAGCAGTTCCAGAATATCGGCATGTCAGGGAGCTAAGCCACTTCCTGTCACATTCATTTTTCATGCTTTTTCTTACTGCCTCAGATGAGGAGACTCTGGAAAAAAAGCAACTGGAAAAGAAGATATTTACCTTGCTCAAAGAATTTCAACATATATAATTATTAGTCAAGCAATAGCAGAGCCATCAACCCTTCTCAACCCCACACTGAATTTTAAGCTAAAGAAATTCATAGAAAAATATAAAAATGGACACAAAAATCAAAATTCTTGGAATTTTTTTCAATTTAATTCAAATATAGCAGTGGATAAATGCACTGAAAGCCTTAGAGCTCACATTTTAAAGGCTGTCCTAAATTAAGGATGTGGAGAAATTGAAACCTTCATACACTTCTGGTGGGAATGTAAAATGGTGCAGCAACTTTGGAAAACAGTTTGGCAGTCCTCAAAAGGTTAAACTTAGAGTTAGCATATGACCCAACAATTCTACTCCTAGGTATATACACAACAGAAATGAAAAGTATGTCCACACGAAAACATGTATATGAATGTTCATAGCAGCATTATTCATAATTGCCAAATAGCAGAGACAATCAACTGTCAACTGATGACTGGATAAACAAAATGTGGTATACACACAGTGGAGTACTATTCAACAATAAAAAGGAATAAATTACTGATATATGCTACAACCTGGACAAACCTTGAAAACATTATGCTCCATGAAAGAAGCCAGATGCAAAAGAACACATATTTTATGACTCCATTTATTTGAAAGGTTCAGAATAGACACATCTATAGAGACAGAAAACAGATTAGTGGTTGACTAGGCATATGTCTTGGGACCAAAACGTGGGGGTGACTGTTTCTCTTGGGAGCGATGAAAATGTTCTAAAATGGATCGTAGTGATGGTTGCACAACTCTGTGAACATACTAAAAACCACTTAAATTTAAGGTGAATCGCACACTTTAAATAGATAAACTGTGTGGTATGTGAATTACATCTCAATAAAGCTGTTACCAAAAACGAAAAATAAAAACTAAAACAAAAGCTGTCTTACAGTAGGCAGAGATGGAACTCAATTTGAACCACAGAGCAAACTCCATCAAACCGATTCCATGGTAGGAGAGAGAATTTTGTCTCTGTAGAGCAAATCTTCAACCAACTTACTTCCAGTTTAAGGGAGAATTCTAAGAAAGGAGTCTAATGTCAGAATATCTGGAATTGTAGTGAAATATGCTGGGGCTTTCCAGAGAACTGGGAAAAATTTGGATAAGAACTTAACTAGTTTTTAAGAGAGTTCCTCATTGATTGCTCCATTCTGGAGTGAAAAAATATACATATTTTTAAAGGAATTTATGAAATTAGCAACTAAATTTGAAGCTACAGATTCTTTGTTCTCTTTTTGACTTGCACCAATAACAGAATATGAGTTTATGAGTCACATGTACTCATTAATGGAGCAAAGAATTTTCTTTTTAACTACAGATCAAGACACTTTTATAAGCCTACAGCAAAAGGAATCCTCCCACATACAGAAATCGCTAAGCAGAAGGCTGACAGGCTTGGCTCCAGTGTTCCTGAGCAGAGAGCTTTCCAGACAGTATTAAACAACTACGAAAAGTTCATATCACGCCTATCTACTCCAGTAACACTCTGAAGATTCACAAAAATACCAAACGCTGGGGACCGACACACACGTTACAAGAATTGAGGGGCAACTAAGTGAATCCAGGCAATCTTCACAGGTGTGAGGGTATTTTGATAAGTCCTACCCCATAGTTTTGCCTAGGAAATCCTCTTTTGTCAAAAGGCTCTGTTTCCCTTTGAGCACCAGTTGGTTATAAAAATAGATTGACAGGGAACAGAATGTGGTGGTAAGAGGGAATCCTCAGATCAGTGGTGAGATGTGATGAAGCAGCTGGTGTGTCTCATTGGGCTCATGAGGTGGGAAGGGTCTTCAGAGCTGATTGGGAGAAGTAGCCTGTCAAGAGGAAAAGCATAATGTACTCCACCTAAATTATTACATGTTTATATAAACCAAATAGATGATGAAGGAAAGTTCTTCCTCATAGAAGAATTCCTGCTAATAATGCAAAAGAAATAAGAGAATTAGAACAATCACCCTTTGTGTAAACCCTAATGAATAGAGAATTTGGACCTCAATTACCAATGGAAGCTAAAACCATTAAGAGACAAGTTGATGGTGAACTTTATCACCTGAACCCGCTAATCAACCTTAAAATACCATGAAAAGTGGAACAACCGGTCATTCTGTGCTTCACCACTTGTGAATTATTCCTGCCAAAATAATTGAATCTAAACCTAGCTGAGCCTCTAGATCAACTTACCAGTCTACAAGAAATGTATAAAATCGAGGATGATCTTAAATGACACCAAGAGGAGGCAGTCAGTTAATTTCAAAAATGAGAACTCCACAGAAAAAATGTCCCAGTTTCTTTAAGAAATAAATAGCTTGAAAAAGCGGGGTGGGGAGGCTGTTAGAAATCAAGAGACTTCAGAAATATAGCAAACAAATGCAATGTGTGGGCCTTATTTGGATCCTAATTCAAACAGAACAACTGTCAAAAGACATTTTGGGGACAAATATAAAAATTTTCAAAGAGATTGTTTACTATGCAATCTTTGTTAATGTATAGTGGCGTTTTTAAGTCCTTATCAATTATAAACATACTGAAGTTCTTATGGGTGAAATAATATGGATTTGCCTTAAATATGCCCAAAAAAATAAAGGTGCGGAGAGGGAATAGATGAAATAAGATTGGCAAAATTTGATAATTGTTTAAGCTGGTTAGTGGGAACATGAGTGTACATTTTACTATTCTATTATTGTGTTTCAAAGATTCCATAATAAAAAGATTTTAAAGAGAGAGAAAAAGAATTATTGTGGCAATATGTTCCTTTAGTTTAGTTCTCACTAATGCAATCCACGGATGGACAGGCAGTTCACAGAGGGGAAAGAGGACAAAAAGAGAGGAAACAGAAGCAAGGAGAAAGAAGGAGAACACCATAGCTCGTCAAGCAGCTGCACGTCATTCGCTCTCCCCTAAAGAAGACTTGAATTCACCTTGGTGATTGAGTCTACCTTTTTGAAGGACAAATAATCTCAGACGAGCCCTTTGGTTAATCAATGTTCTCATCATTCTTGGGGAAAATGGTAAAATAACACGAATGTAGAGGTTTAGTTTGAGAAGATACAATTTGTCTTGGTGATACAGATTATTGTAGGAATGTCCTTGCCAGAATTATGTCTCTAAGGCCTTATTGTTTATTTTTAGAGTACTATTTCTTTCCTATGCGTGGCTTTAAACAATACCATTGTTCTTCAGATGCAAATAGGTGGGTTCAGGGATAGGAAAAAGCAGGTGTACCGAGAGCTGCTTACGTAGATACAGGTATATGAAACTCCCAGGATGGCAGAAAGACAAGCAGACGTGATCTCCAACTGCTTTAAAAGCAAACTAAGCTGGGCTCAGCACAACTCAGTCTGGACAGGAATGCTGCCACCTTCCTCTGCTATGCAATGTTACTTAAACCTGAAAACCCCCACATGTGCTGATGCTGGACTATTGTAATTTGGCGTAATTGCCCTGGTGGGAGCCAGTGATCAAGATCACTTACATCTAGGGTTTCTTTAAAAGGAGTATATATTCCCACTGCCAATTGTTCTGAGAAATAGTAGATGCTTGGGAAGAAAATGAGGACTGAGAAGACAGGCATAGACTAGAGGAAGAGACAAATTCTCTTCTCTCTCTGGAAATAGGATCTGGCCTCCAAAATGTCACTTGCCTTGAGGACTCCATCAAGAACCCACCATCATGGATCCAGGCCTATGGGAGCTAAGAAGGTCCTTCAACTAGAAGTGGTTTTAGGTTACACTTCACGTTGTATACTTCCCTTCCGCTGTTCTTGAATCTTCATTAGAGTTTTGACAACGTTGTGCTCTGGTCTCAGCCATCTGAGGACATACCCTGGGAAGGGCTTGTGCCCATACTCATGCAAATAAGTAAAAGAAAAGTTGCCAGTTAGGAATTTTACGGTGGCCTAAAGCAGAGTGAGCAAAGGCTCATGCACAGAGCAACACAGAAATCAAAACTCCAAAGCCAGATGGCTCGACATCAGGACAGATTTTTTAGTATAGATAAGCATCTGGATTTCCAAAGGACCTGGTGAAGACCGTACTGATTGCTGGAAGCCAGAGTGGAAGTATGAAGACTTTGTAATACAGGGTATTCATGCAAATGTGTTCTCACAAACTGATGAGGCACATAACCAGTTAAAATTATAAAAGGAAACTTTAATTTTAGTTTGGGATTTAAAAAGACAAAAAAAAAAAGCAGTGCATTCAACTGCAAAAAAAAACATGCTGCAGCTGAAGCTCTGACAAAAAAGAAGCTAAAAAAAAGCCAAAATTAAATTTGCTTGGGGGGAGGGGTGTATGTATGTGTAACATAGAATCACATAAGCCTTCAATATATCCACACTTCTTGACACCAGGGAAACAGAAAAGGATTTGGTTAGACATTAAAATTTGTATCGGAGTCTGTTTTTGCTGGTGACCAACTGCTCTGGAGATGATAGTTTGATTCAATTTGGAGAACTATGGAGTCCATTAGTTGATGCCTTCAGGCTTCAGAACACATTAACTTATGATAAATAGCAAGCTAAGAATTGAGCTCTTCCAAAATAGATGATGGTGTGAGCACAAGTGACCAATCTCCCCAGCAGATGCCAATTGGAATGACCTCAACCCAGAGTTGACTCTACCTTCACTACTGAGGCCATATTTTGGGGTCTTCTCAGGCCTCTGGTCCTAGTTTGCTCTGCACTAGATTCCTCACCCCCGTTTCCACAATGCCAGCTGAGAGTCATTTACTTCATAGAATCTAAGACTCAGTGTTGGTAGGTAGAACTGGGCTTTCTCTTAGCACTCGATTCTCCACCACCCCCCCACCTGCCCTAACCAGGAGGGAAACCCAGTCCTTGTCTCTAGCTCATTCCCACATCCCTCATTCTTATCAACACATGCTCAGCCAAGCAGAAATTATCCTTTATCTTATCACCTTCTGATTAATTCCCACTCTACTTTGTCCGTGGCTCTAATATTTCTACAAGTACTGCAGCCCTGTCTAGCTGACTCCAAACAAATCTAACTTCAGTAAAATTACCACCATATAGATTTATATGAATCATCAATTGAATCACTTACCAAACATTTCCTTCCCCCTTCTGTGTGCCCAACACCGTGGTAGGCCCTAACTATACTTCCCAAAATATACCAACCATAGGATTTTAGAAAATTTACTCAGTTAATTGAATCATCTTACTTTTTATTTACCAGTTGTTTACGTTACTTATTATGTCCAGAATTGTTCTCAGAGCTGTTACACAGATTAACATTTAATCCAATCAGCTAATATTTACTGATTGCCTTCTAATACCTAGGTATTATGCAGTGTAAAAAGAACAGAAAAGTATAATTCCCTAAACTTCAAGACTTTGAAATGTAGTTGAGTAGATGAGACAAACAACAAAACATAATACATCAATCAGTGCCATGTAAGTGGTTCAGACAGCAAGTTTTATAGGAGCTTAGAAGAGGGAGAAAATATAACTGACACATGGTAAATGTGCAATCAATGTTTGATTGAATTAAATTGAACCAAGGCATTTGCTACTGAAAATAAAGACAGGTGGAGTGACGCAAAAATTTGACAATCTGGAAGAGTAAAGGAAAATGCTGAGATTACATGCATCTTTTCTTTTAAATAGGTTTTTACTTAAAATAATATGAAAACATATTAAAGTGAGACTTTTTATTGGACAATATCACCACTGCACATGGGAATCCTTACAGGTGACATATCTGATAATGTGCTGAAAATATGATAATTTTAATTCATTTTGGTTTTTGATAGAACATCACTATAGTTGGTGTATATCCTACAGTTTTGCTCAATTTGTCTTCTGAAAACTATGTTGTCATTTGATTAATAAAGTTTCGTCTACTTCTAAATTGGTTTTCTTGTTTATTTCAAACAGAAAAAAAAGCAGAACATGATATTATTCTGAAAGTTCACAATGAAAATTCAAAAAGTAACCTTTGAGAGGAATGCCACACAGGAGGTACTATAGACATGACAAAGTGGTGACAGGACTCTGTCTCACTCCTTACCTGTGACTTTGATTCATAAATCAAGATGAGCAGGCCTAAATTGTCACTAACCATTTAGCACTCTGGTATGATTTTCAAGGCAGAATCTCAGAACTAAAATATTCATATTAAAATGGCATACTCATAAATTGAACTGAAATACCCCTATTAAAGTGGGAGGCTCATAAATTAAGATTCTAGGTAGCAACACCAGTATCACACCCTGAATTAGGTCTTGGAATACCAATTTGCAGTCAAGATTTGCAAAAGAGAAGAAAAGATCTCCCAGAAGAAGTGAGACAGGGCAACTTCAGAGAGAGAAACTAGCAAGAACATAACAAATGTATGAAAGAATACTGAACTAACTGGATGAAGTTCTATAAAAGGTAGGCAACACGGAGCAGGGAAAAGGACAGAGAGCCAGGGCATAGCCTGGTGTCACCTGCAATGAATGGACAAGGGGCCCTGGACAGTTGAGCTGCAGTGAGGAGGGTTGGATGACCCTGTCCATCAAGATCCTGGCTACACTTCCTGCTGTGGGCTGGCCCCCAAGGAACCTCCAATTTTATTGTGCTTCCCCTGAAGATGCTGCATTGCCTCAGCAAATGAGGGTTGTCCGTCTTCCTAATGGAGGGGTTCTCTTTGAGAGAAATAATTTAAATAAATAAGATGTAGTTCCTACATATTCTTCCTGAAGTCTGGCTGCCCTGTGTCTAATGCTCTGAGATGTACTTATAGTGTAACTAACACTGTTGGTTTGTGCACCCCCACACTGTGGGACTACTTTAATAACGATAATCACAACAGCTAGTATCTACCACGTGCCAGACACAGTGCTAACAATGTCCGCCCATCCGCAGCAGTGAGAAAGCAACTGTAAATGTACCGATTCCAAGCCCCAAGCACAGTCCCTGGCACAGAGCAGATGCTAAATAAATATTTGTTGAACAGGTGAACATAGGAATCCAACAAACTTAGGAATTTCCGAGCCCTGCCTTTCCTGGGGAAAAGGTGATCACAGGGGGAGAAAGAGAGTGTCTGCCCCTCCGTCATGCTGTAAGAGGTTAATGACAAACACGTGCCCACTTTTCTTAGCATCTCTACCTTGGGTCTCTTTAACGTCAACCACTTCCTTGTCCATTAGTTCTAAAACATGCTAAGAAGAGTCTCATTCTTACCCTCTTTATGTCTCAGAGTAGAATATTCAGGGTTCCATGCATGACAAATATGTGTAGAATTGAAGGGGAAGTTAAAAAAAGTCAAAGGAAGAATTAAGATTTATCACATAAGAGAAACTTATAAAACCTAACTGTTAAAGGCCTTAATTATATCATGACAGCACACCTCTTCCCTCAGCAAGTAAATGAAGAATTAGAAGTGGTTTTAGGTTTACATGTTGCAAAAGCTCTGTATGAATGTGAGTACAGAGTCAACTGCCAGTTTCCAAGAAATAGGCACTAATCTGAGTTTGAAACGCCCTTTTGGCCAGCAAATCCATGCTGAAAATGATAAAGGATTCCTCTAGATTTAGCTTTAGGAGTCATTCTGAGACAAGGGCAAGAGAGAGCCAAAGGGACGTCTATAGGAAACCCATTCCAAAAAAAGTCCAAACATTCATATATTTATTCATTAAATAGTCACTTATTGCATGCCATTTCAGCTGGCTATCCAACGCAAGGGTGGCATTTTAAAGATCTTCTTAGGCAATGCCAAAGCCAATGTTGAAAATCTTTGGGTGAAAACCACAAGCAGGTAGAGAAAACCCTCCTCTAGCCCCGCATACTTACCTGGAAGTTTGTGCTAAACTAACTCAACACACCAGAGAAGTAAGGTATCCAAAGCTTAAAATGCTCTTCACTTTATAGTAAAGTACTTAGTGATATAAGGATGCTTTTGACCACCTAAGAAAGATGTATTCCCATGAAAACTTAGCTAACCCCAGCTTAAAATAACCTGATGGTTTAGGGGGGGAAAGATCGAATACACCTTTTCCCACTGTGACCTGAAAAAATTCCTTGAGAAAAAGAATCTCATCAGCTTCTTTTCTGTCTAATCCTCTATCTTAAACTATCTTTAATATGTTTTTAATGCAGATAGTTCTTTATGCCAGAGTATGGCATGAATAAAAATACTGTAAATGCAGTTTTGCACACTACAGACACCATCAAGTATTTTACATAATGAGGCCATAATACAGACTCTCTCCCACTGAGAAAGAAAGAACTGAAGTAGAATATATAACAAAGATTTTATAACTTAATTGTGTTTTCCCAGAAAACTCTATAGATTCCAGTAGCTTAACCTGGCATCATGTACTGGTTTTCTTTTTTTTATTCAATTCACCTATGATTGCATTAAGTAGATTACTAATGCAATTGATTAAATGAGGTCCTTTGAAAGGAACTAGTGATTTTAATGCTCCTGGCTAAATAGTAAGTATCACTAGCGTTAAAGCCTAAAGTATGACCGTGTGGCAAGGAAAACAAAAGATCATCAAGGACAGAGCTAGTGGAGAACAGATGGCTCTCAACTTTTAATGAAAACCACTTGTTAATATTACAAAAGAAGAAGTGGAAGGTTAACATGGAAATAAATATTTAGAAGTCAACGTCATGCCAAGTTTTCCAAGGGTGCTAGAGGAACCAGAAATTCATCTATACTAAGAAAATTACCATAGTTCATACACAAAGTTATTTCTATAAGATTCAAATATTCCCATTTAACATTTAAACACTAGAAAGTCTCCTTTTATAGTTGCATTGAAGTTTCTTATTATCAAAGTGAATGCCAAAAATACAGAAAAAAATTCAAGAGGAAATAAAGATTACCAGGATTTCCATTTATGGCAGCATGGCAGATGAGAGTGGATGAACAGCCCTCAAGGTTGACACAATAACATGTTGGATAAAATTAAGAAATATTTTAAAAAATGCAATTCAATGCAAAACTAAGCAGGTAAGAAAGTAACTTACACACAGAGCCCAAAAATGACATGAAAGCAGTAATCCGTGTAGGTAAGCAAGCACCAAAGCTGGCTTTTACCCTAAGGTTTCTGCTGAACCCTAGAGACCTTAACTTCTACCTTGATGGCTGCACGGATCTCAATGAGAGAAGATCATTCCTCTGATCTATTCAAGTGAGTAAACTAATAAAAAAACTACACATAAAGCTAGAGCACCTCAGTCTTAGATGCAATATGAACCCTATTGCACAAAAAGGGGTGGCAAATCTTGCCTGTTTTTACTTTGGCACTAGGTGGAGGCGGGGATCCCCTGTTAATTAATAACAAGCAAGTTTGCACGGGAGTTTATAGTCCAAATTCACAGCATTAGTGAGGACAAAAATCCTGAAATAGAGAATTAGTTCAAAGTGGCCTCAATTTGGTAGTTCCACTAAGCAACCAGCAGAAGCCAATGCTAATCCTGCCTAGAAGAACTCAACTTCAGTCTAGAGCTCAAATATTTCCCAGAGATAGAATTCCAAAGGAAATGAAGACTCTACAGTGGAAAAAGAGATTACTAAACACACACAGAAAATAAGGCAATGTGAGTGAGAAACATATTAGACCTCAAAAAAGATCTACAAATGGAATTCTCAGGCACTGAAAATAAAATAACCATGCTTAATATGATTTAAAGAAACAAAAGAGAGGCTTGAAAATGAAACAAGGGCTCATAAAGAATAATTAAGCCTATGGAATTGGAACCAAGTAGAATTCTAGAAACTGATATTAAAATAAATGAAATTAAAACCTCAATGTCTCAATAAAGTAGACAAGACACAGCTAAAAAGAGAATTAGTGGACTACAAACTAGATATTTAAAAATTACCCAGGGGAGGGCTCCATGGTGTAGTGGCTAGGTTCTGCACACTCCACTGCAGCACCCCAGTTTACTGGTTCAGATCCCAGGTGCAGGCTTACACCACTTGTCAGCCATGCTGAGGCAGAGACCCACATACAAAATAGAGGAAGATTGGCACAGATGTCAGCTCAGAGCAAATCTTCCTCACCAAAAAAGAAAAAAATTGCCTGGGGCAAGCCCTGGTGGCCTAGTGGTTAAGTTCCGCTCACTCTGCTTCAGTAGCCCAGGTTCAATTCCTGGGCACAGACCTACACCACTTGTCTGACAGTGGCCATGCTGTGATGGTGGCTCACACACAAAAAAGAGGGAGATCAGCAACAGATGTTCACTCAGGTGAATCTTGCTCAGGGGAAAAAAAAATACCCAAAACAAAATCCAGAGAGATAAAGAGATGAAAATAATGAAAAACAAGTTGACATCATCAAGATGGCGACATAGGCTGCTCTTGATCTCAGTCCCCCTCATAGGACCAGCTAGCAATTATCCATAGATAAGACACAACTGGGAAAATCCCAGAGCACTGAGGATGAGGATGAAACACCTTCCTGGCTCACAAAGACCAAGAAGGACCACATTAAAAGGGTAAAAGGAGAGGTTTCACTTTGAACGCAGCAAGAGGGCCACCCTGGGCCTATGGTTTCTCTAGAGGTTAAAAGAGACCCCAAGATGGACATTTAGCTTCCCCAGTTCTGTAGGACACTTTCCAGGAGGCCCACTCAGGTCTCACCCCATGAGGATCACTGGGGGAATGTGCTGGGCCCAACCACTGAGGATTAGATAGAGACGGAGAAGGGTCAAGGCTTAAAGCAACCAGCACCCAGATTGATACCACAGAAATACAAAGGATCACAAGACACTACTATGAACATTTTACACCAACAAATTAGACAACCTAGAAGAAATGGAAAACTTCCTAGAAACATACAACCTACCAAGACCAAATCATGAAGAAATGGAAAATCTGAACATATCAATAACAAGTAAGGAGATTGAATTAGTAATCAAAAACCTCCCAACAAAGAAAAGCCTAGGACGAGAAGGTTTCACTGGTGAATTCTACCAAGAATTCAAAGAAAAATAAACGCCAATCCCTCTCAAACTCTTCCAAAAACATGAGGAGCAGGGAAAACTCCCAAATTCATTTTATAAGGCCAGCATTGCTCTGAGAGCAAAGCCCGAAAAGGACACTAAAAGAAAAGAAAAGTAAAGGCCAATACCCGTGATGAGTACAGATGCAAAAATTCTCAACAAAATACTAGCAAACGGAATTCAACAGCACATTAAAAAGGTCGTACAATATGATCAAGTGGGATTCATCCCGGGGATGCAAGGAGGATTCAACATACATGAATCAATAAATGTGCTACATCACATTCACAGAACAAAAGATAAAAATCAAATGATAATTTCAATAGATGCAGAAAGAGCATTTGACACAATTCAACATCTTTTCATGATTAAAAACTCTCAATACCTTGAGTATATAAGGATGTACCTCAACATAATAAAGGTGATGTATGACAAGCCCACAGCTAACATCATACTCAATGGTGAAAGTTTGAAAGCTTTTCCTCTAAAATCAGGAATAAGACAAGGGTGCCCACTCTCACCACTCCTGTTCAACATAATACTGGAAGTTCTGGCCATAGTAATCAGGCAAGAAAAAAATAAATAAAAGGCATCCAAATTGGAAAGGAAGAAGTAAAATTGCCTCTGTTTGCAGATGATATAATCTTACATACAGAAAAGCCTGAAGACTCCACCAAATTATTATTAGAACTATTATTAGAACAAATAAATGAATCCAGTAAAGTTGCAGGATACAAAAATCAGTTGTGCTTCTTACACTAACAACAAATTATCCCCAAAAATAAAGAAAACAATCCCATTTACAATAGTATCAAAAACAATAAAATACTTAGGAAGAAATTTAACCAAGTAGGTGGAAGACCCATACACTATAAGACATAGATGAAAAAAATTGAAGACACAAATAAATGGAAAGATATCCTGTGCTCATGGATCAGAAGAATTAATATTCTTAAAATGCCCATACTACCCAAAGACATCTATAGATTCAATGCAATCCCTATCAAAATTCCAATGGCATTTTTCACAGAAATAAAAAAAATCCAAAAACTCTTATGGAACCTCGAAAGACCCAGAATAGCTAAAGCAATCTTGAGAAAGAAGAACAAATCTGGAGGTATCACACTTCCCAATTTCAAACTATATTACAAAACTATAGTAATATGGTATTACTATACCGATATACAAAACAATATGGAACTGGAATAAAAACAGACACATAGACCAAGAGAAGAGAATTGGGAGCCCAGAAATAAACTCATGCACATACAGTCAACTAATATTTGACAGAGAGCCAAGAATACTCAATGGGGAAAAGATAGTCTCTTCAATAAATGGTCTTGGGAAAACTGGATAGCCACATGCAAAAGAGTAAAACTGGGCCCCTTTCTTACACCACTTGAAAAAATTTACTCAAAATGGATTAAAGACTTAAATGTAAGACCTGAAATGATAAGCTCCTAGAGAAAACATAGGGGAAAAGCTCCTTGACATTGATCTTAGCAATGACATTTTGGATATTAAACCAAAAAGCACAAGCAACAAAAGCAAAAATCAAGAAGTGGGACTACATCAAACTAAAAAGCATCTGCACAGCAAAGGGAACCATCAACAAAATGAAAAGACAACCTATGAAATGAGAGAAAATATTTGTAAACTATATATCTGATAAGGGGTTATTATCCAAAATATATAAAGCACAAAACTCAATAGCAAAAAAAAAATAATTATATTTAAAAATGGGCAAAGAACCTGAATAGATATTTTTCCAAGAAGATACACAAACAGCCAACAGGTACATGAAAAGGTGCTCAACATCATTAATCATCAGGGAAATGCAAATCAAAACTACAGAGAGATATCACCTCACACCTGTTAGAACGGCTATTATTAAAAAGACACAAGATAACAGGTATTAGAGAGGATGTGGAGAAAAGGGAATCCTTGCACACCATTGGTGGAAATGTAAACTGGTACAGCCACTAAGGGAAATGGTATGGAGGTTCCTCAAAAAATTAAAAGTAGGACTACCATACGATCCAGCAATTCCACTTCTGGGTATATATCTGAAGAAAATGAAATCACTATGTCTAAGAGATTATTTGCACTCCCATGTTCAATGCACTATTGTTTACAATAGTGAAGACCTGGAAACAACCTAAGTGTCTGTCAACAGATGAATGAATTAAGGAAACGTGGAATATATATACAATGGAATATCAATCAGCCATAAAAAGGAAGGAAATCCTGCCATCTGGGACATCAGATGAACCTTGAGGGCATTATGCTAAGTGAAATAAATCAGAGAAAGAAATACTGTATGATCTCACTTATATGTGGAATCTATAAAAAGTGAACTCATAGAAACAGGAGATTGGTAGTTGCCAGAGACAGTTGTCAGTGAAATGAGCGAAGGTGGCCAGAGAGTACAAACTTCCAGTTATAAGATGAGTAAGTTCTGGAGATCTAACATACAGCATGGTGACTATACTTAACAATACTGTATTATATCCTTGAAAGTTACTAAGAGAGTATATCTTAAAAGTTTTCTCCACAAAAGAAAGTAACTATGTGAAGTGAGAGATGTGTTAACTAACCTTATTGTGGTAATCATTTTGAAACATATATGTATACGAAATCATCACATTGTACACCTTAAATGTACACAACGTTATCTGTCAATTATCTGTCAAAAAAATCAGGAAAAAAATACAACAAAGGAATCTTTCCAAGAAAATAAAAAACGTTAAGAGCCATGGAGTATCAAGTGGGAGGGTCTAATATATGTCCATTCAGAGTTCCATTTTGGACAGGCAATGGCTGATATTTTTCCAGAATCAATCAAAGACTGCACCTCTCAGATCCAAAAACTCCAGTGTATCCTATGTTCACACACATTCCCAGAATAGTACGCTCCCAAACACATCACAGTGAAGCTGCAGACTATGAAGAGGGAAAAAAAATTAAATACAGCCAAAAGAGACAAAGTACCAACAAAGAAATGATAATTAGATTGACAACTGACTTTTCAATAACAACAATGGGTTACAGAAAATAATTACCACGTGCTAAGACAAAATAACCACCAGTCTCATGTGATATAAAACCAGCAGAACTATTGTTCCAAAACAAAGGAGTTCTCATAAAATAAACCCTACAGTTTACCTCAAAGAACGGAAGTTTTTAAGAACACTAAAGGATGGACTTCGTTGGAAGGAAGACAACCCTAGGTAGAAAGTCTGAGAAGAAATGGTGAGAAAATATATTGGTAAGTATGCGGTTATACCTAAACAAATATTTACTAGATAAAACCTAATATATATGTATTAAATGACAAAATGTAATTTTAAATTAGTGAGGAGAAATGATGTATTATTCAATAAATGATGTTAGGAAAACTGGTCAGACACTAATTAAAAATAAGCAGATTCATACCTACATCTTAAATTTTTAAAATTCCAGAATGATTAAAACTTAAATATAAAGCCAAAATGACAAAACTATTAAAATGTACGCAAATTTTTGGAAATTTTAACTAGCACCAACATGATAGCAAAGGCAGAACTCGCAAATGAAAAAGCTGATTTAATATTAATTAAAAACTGGCAAAATATAAGACAGGCAATGTCAAAATGATACTTAGAAAATATTTACAATATAAATGATCAAGAGAGAATTTAAGAACCCATAAAAATCAAAATGGAAAGGACAATGACCCCATTTTAAAAATGAGCCAAGCAAATGATCAGACATCTCACAAAAGAGTAAAAACAAATGCTAAATAAACATAAGGAGCAACCAACCTCCTTATTAAAGACGGCCATGAGCATTACAACCATTATGAGCTATCAATTTTGCTTGTGACACGTTTAAGATTAAATTGAATAATTCCTATTATCTAAGAAGGTGTGTAGGCACATTTAGCAATATGTATCAAATCCTTTGGCTTCATTCCTCAGCTTATGGGAATTTAACCTAAGTAATAAATTGGACAAGAATATAATTATATATATAAGGATGTTCATTATAGAGCTGTTTAAAAGAGTAAAAAGAATTTAAAAGGGCTCAACTTGTTTCTGAGTGAAAGACTGGTTAAATTAAATAAGATAAAACCTGCAGTGGAATATTATATGATCTTTACAAATGTTGGTTCATAAATTGGCCCCCATACACAGAGAGCAAGGGGAGATGGAAGAAAGAGGCAGACCACTTCAGACTGACTGTCGGCAGGTTTAATAAGCAAGGGAACTTATGAGGCTTGTCTTGGGTAGTTGCCAGATGAGCAGATCTCTGCACCTGCCCCCCAGAATCTTAAAAGTTCTTACGGAAGCCTTAACTGAGTTCAGTCACATATACCGTGCAGATGTCCTCAATACCTTACTCTCTCAAGGCCACATCCTTGAAAGAGCCCTGGCTGTGGGAATGATGCATGGAATGTATATTCCAAGGACAGGGGAGGGGATAAGGAGCCTCCACTTGCTCAGGTTCAGCTTGCAAGTCAATCATTGGTCACGTCCTCTTGAGGACCTCCTCCAATAACAAATGGTGATGACAGAGAAAAATGCCAATATAATATTGGTAAATGACTAATATTTTGGAAGTGGATAAAGTAGGCTAAAAAACTGTAGGTATAGTGTGAAGTCAACATGTTTACTCAAAAAATATATAAAAATACATATAACATATAAATTTGTATAATTGAGTAACTACTGCAGAATATTTGTGTCATTGTGACTGCACTATCAGAAGATAATCATATGCAAAACATTAAATCACATTTTTTGACAATGTAATTATTCATAGTTTTATACATTTTAGAGTTCATTATGTTTTATGGCATCTAAGCTGAAAAAATATGCTAATTCTTCCTTCATATCACCATCATGTGCAAATTACACGTATACCTGATGAATGCATGTTACAAAATTCTGCATGTAAATGATATTTAAGTTTTGATAGTTGCACTACTTCTTTAGCCAATATACCTCCACAAATTATACACTGCATATCCAGAACCGGCAAAATAAAATTCACAATGTCTGGTTTCCGATCAAAGATTACCATGCCTATCAAAAAACAGGAAACTATGATCTACAGTGACAAGAAAATCTATCAGAACTCACAAATGTTAGCATTAGTTGACACAGACATTAGAATAGTTATAACTGTAATCCATAAATTCAGAAGTTAAGTAGAGACACAGAATATATTTAAAATACCCAAAGTGAATTTCTAAAGATAACTACAATGTGTAAAATGAAAATACACTGAGGGAATTAGTGGAAGAAAAAAAATTGCAGAATAAAAGATTAGAGAACTTAAAGACATAGCAATATCCAAAAAGAAAACCCGAGAGAAAAAGGGAATTTTTCAATAACATAGCATCAGGGAGCTGTGGGACAAATTCAAGTGGCTTAAGATACATGTTTTCAGGTGCCCTGAAAAAAAGGGGAAATGAAAACAAGACAAAAAATAATTGCAGCTGAAATTTTTCAAGTTTGATAAAAACAATCAACCCACAGACCCAAGAAACTAATGAACTCCAAATAAAAGAAATGAGAACAAAATTATACCAAGGTACATCATAATCAAGTTGTAAAAAATAAGTAAATAAAAGTGAACAAGATAAATTTCGGTTAAAAAAAGGCACATTATATTTAAAAGAGAGATTACAAAGGTGTACTCTTCAAGGAAAACTCTCGAAGGTGCTGGATGTGTTCACTATCTTGATTCTGGCTTTGTTTCATATTGGACTTACATTCATATATATCTAGGTGCCCCATCTGGCAGTTGTCATATTGTGGGATTTGTGTGTTGCTGTGATGCTGAAAGCTATGCCACCAAGACTTCAAATACCAACAGGGTCACCCACGGTGGACAGGTTTCAGCGGAGCTTCCAGATTAAGACAGACTAGGAAGAAGAACTTGGCCACCCACTTCTGAAATTGGCCATGAAAACCCTGTGAAGAGCAGTGGAGCATCATCTGATATAGCGCTGGAAGGTGAGAGGATGGTGCAAAAAGCCCGGGCAGAGTGCTGCTCTGCTGTACACAGGGTCTCTAGCAATTGGAATCAACTCCACAACACTAACAACAAATATCTGGGGGTGCATGTGTATTGTGTATGTACATCAAAGCTTATCAAATTGTACACTTGAAATATGTACAGTTTGTTGTATGTCAGTAATACATCAATATCACTGTTTTTAAAAGGGCAGGTCAAAGACAAGACCATAGATTTTCACCTTGGTCTCAGATCTTAAGATCCCTTTTCATTTTGTTTGTTTTTGCCTTTGCTTCTGTGGACAATCTCAAACAATACAGTCTTCGCTGGAGCGTGGTCTGATGAGAAGAGCACTGGGTTAGAAATCAGAACCAAATTTTTCTTTTGACACTGAATATCTATGTGACCCGGAACACATTACTCAAACCTTGGACTCTGTTTTTTTCATCCAAAAAATGAGAAGGCTTCACTGGATAATCTCTTAAATTTCTTCAGCATCTCTGATTTCCTGTGAACAGATTAGAAGTAACACAGAAAGACTCTTCCCCTCCAAACTGATTCCACAGCAGCAGTAGGACTTGCATCTGGGCAAAATTAAATCACTCACCATTCAGAGAGACACAGAGAAGCAGTGAAAGCAGGAAGAATATCTGGCACTCCGTAAGTTTCCATCTGCTGTACGTTCGAAGGTTCCCAGGAAAGGGAAAATAATGACCTGTATATTGGATATCAACTCAGGAAACTTGTTAAGGCAACAATAACAAAGCAAGCAGCTCCATCCTGTCATCCTGGGAAAGACACGGACACCTCCCCATAGGGCTGGCACAGTGAGGCCCATTTTGAATCACAAATGAGGGCTCTGGACTAAACGGTCTGTGAAGGCCCTCCTACTTGCTCCAACATTCTGTGATTTGCATTTTTATTGTAGAATGAAGATTAAAATGGAAACAGATGAACATTTTTCACACCCAGTCCCAGTTTCATGAGAAATGTTTCTGCACAAAAATGGTTAATTGCTTTGCAGAAGTCACAAAGATGATTCAATGCCTCTTTCCTCTCCAAATGTATATAACTATTAACTATGCTTGTACAATATAGAAAACATGATGTTTGGGGATAATTTGGAAATTAACATGGACAGTATTCTCTGAAATAGCTATCACTGGTTTATAAGTCAGCAGGTACTTACTGAATCTTGCTATGCTCATTTCCCCTTTTGGCTCTGGCCCTTAAGAATATCTGTGTCTTTTTAACGTGTATTTAAACAAAAAGATGAGCAATTCCTCTCAAAAAATGTTTCTGCATTTGGTTACTTATATTTAGTGATGGGTGTAACAGAAACTCCCAATAGCCATTCCTGCCTGCCATTCCTCTCCCAACTACCTGTCTTCACTAAAGTTTGAATACATTCCCAGCTCATTCTTGAAACTAGGAGTGGCCATATGACACAATTCTAGCCAGTGGGACATAAACAGAAGTCAGATAGTGGCTCCTGGGAACTTTAACTTATTCTGATGAGGCTTATACATCCCGCTGATCCATCCCAACCCACTCACAGCACGTCTTTCCTTCCCTGAACACAGGTGTTATGCCTGGACCTGCAACAGCTATAGTGCACCCATGCAACTACTAGTCGACACACCAAGGACAGTAGAGGGAAGAGAGAAAAGGCTTAGGTCCCTAACAACATAGTTGAGTCAAAAAGATAAACAAGCTATTTGTTTAAGCCTCTGTTAGCCAGGCTGCCCAGTAGTTGCAGCAGAACATATTCCTTATTGATACAAGCAGGTTTGGGGGAAAGGATTCATTGCCTTTTAGTTTGAGAATATACATGTTACTTGCAAACAAATGAAACTGATCCTTGATTGTTTCTCAATATTAAGAACACTGCCATTATTTAACAGGGCTATTATACACGGTCTTGGTTTCCATCAACATTCCAAGCAGTAAAGATTAGCACAATATCATCATCTCAGATAAACAGCATAAAAATGTATTACTCGCATATATATCATGATCCAGTTTCTATCATGGTCATAGCCTCTTTCCTACTACCAAAAACCGTAGCTAAGTATTTAGTATAAGCATGTTATCTGCCTCAAAAGTCATGTTGACTGAAATAAAGAGTCTGGGTAAAGGTTAAATGAAGGAGTTCATTCAATAATCAAAGTGAGGAACTGGAATCCTGGGAAACAGTCCAATAGAGCATTCTGAGGAGCTGCTCCAAGGCCAGCAGGTCTGAGGCAGTTCATATTCCCTTCAACAAACAGTGTATGTGCAGGAAAGGGATTACACATCTAATTTCATATACTTCAAAGACAATATGGATAAGAACTTTTTGTTTACACATCAAACTAGGCTTGGAATGTGGGTGTTATCTATGCGGGGAGGGAGGCAAGGACCAGGTCATTACTTTTTCCCTCAATCTCTAAGAAACACAGCTGGGAAATGTGAGAGCAAGGGACCCATTCTCTCTTCCTGTTGCTGATTCATCCTGCTGGCGTCTTCAGTCCTGAGATGAGGGGTTGCAAGGTCTGCAGACACAGGCTTACGAGGCCTGCATGGCTGCTGCACAGCACAGCATGGATTCTTATTGCACTGACTTTTAAGCCTGTGCTGCTTGCTTGCTGGATTCATCTGTTAGACCAGACAGCAGTCTCAGAAGTTTGTTCACAGTCATAGTCATTTCATTCATTCACTTAATAAGTAGTCAAAAGACCTACTATGTGTCAGATACTCTAATTTCACATTTCTCAACTGATAAGTGCAGGTTCTTGCCGATCCTTGTCATCCAATGTGCTTCAAACTCGAAGGATCTACATATTCTTATACTTACAAGAGTAAAATAGTTGTGATTTGTTATGTTATTTTAGCTACACTGAAATCTAGATTACAGACCACCAAACTTGTTCTATAAAAGGCCAGATAGTAAATATTTTAGGCTTTAACGTCCAAAAGGTCTCTGTTGCAACTGCTCAGCTCTGTCCTTGCAGCATGACAATGGTCATGGACGACATGAAAACGAATTAACGTGACTGTGTTGCAATAAAACTTTATTTAAGGACACTGAAATTTGCATTCATATAGTTTTCATGTGTCACAAAATATTCTTTACAATTTTTTTTAACCATATGAAAATGTAAAAACCATTCTTAGCTCTTGGGCCGTACAAAAACAGGCAAGAGGCCAGCTTCAGCCCACAAGCTGTGGCAGCATTACCACGAATGCATTATGATCTGAAATCATATTTCCACTGACAATTGATCATTCTCATGGAAGCTGCATCCACAGCACAGGGAAGTACCCCATTCATGTCCATGCTCAACCCTGTTATCTTCCCCCAGAGATAAACCTGCATGGCTGTTTTCCTTATGTCACTTAAGCACCCTGGCAGGGTAATAAAGGACAGCATTCTTTGGCTGGGCTGATTTTAAGTGTGTTCCTTGAGTTTAGTCTGACCACTAGAGATTTACATAGTGTCCTCTTTCATCTGGAAGTTAATGGGACATGAGGTTGCTAAAAAATAATAACAATAATAGCATTAAGTAGAAAAAAATTCCCTTATCATTCTTGGCAAAAAGGACAAGAAAACATTATTTATAGAGTGTAAAAAATGATGGTTCTTGTCATTCCAGGGCTCAGAAACATAACTCAAAAGAACGCCTTGGCCATTGTTGACAAGTGTTATTTTTATTAAGATCATCTCTTATGTATGTTTGGCATCAATAAATTATAGGAATTGTCTTTTTATGATCAAATATTTTCTGATTCCTTCATTTTGATAGCCAGAAACAGAAACCAGTACCTTATGAGAGCCTCAGGCATCTGCGGCCCACCCACCTTCATCCCATTCATTCTAACTTATTACCCTTCCCATGGCTGCAGCCCTTCTAGGACTGGAGCTCTGCCCACATTTCCATTATTTTTGGCTACCATCCTATTAAATGAAGGTGACTTTGATTTCCAGGCTCAATAAAAAGACCAGAGGATGGCAAGGCAGTATGGAGAGTGAATAATTTACTGAGAGAATCTGCTATTAGTAAGGCACTATGCTAAGCTCTGCGTATATTTAGTATGTTATCTCATATTATTCCTTTAACCTCTTGACAGTACCCCAGATTAGATGCTATTATCATCGTCTTATAGGTAAGAAAACTGAGGCTTAGGGAGTTTAAGAAATTTACTCAAGTTCACACCACTGGTAAGAGGTAGTGCTCCTTCCATTGCACCATGCTGCCTCCTGGATTCTGGTTCTTTCCAGCCTCTTTCCCTGGAGTCTGAATTGATCTCCAGTTTCTCCAGATGGATAGGGAGGACTTCCGAAAAGAGTGGTCACTTGGCAGTGGATACTCTGCATTGATTTTGGAGTACCTGGAGCTAAGCCCACATTTTCCTTCCGGAAGGAACTTGAGACTACAGATCTTCCTTGACTAACGATGGGGTTGTGTCCCAGTAAGCCCATTGTAAATTGAAAATATCATGAGTCAAAAATGCATTTAATACACCTCACCTACCGAACATGATAGTTTAGCCTAGCCTAACTTAAACGTGCTCAGAACACTTAAACTAGCCTACAGTTGGGCAAAATCATCTAACACAAAACCGAGTTTACAATAAAGTCTTGAGTATCTCATGTAATTTATTGAATACTGTACTGAAAGTGAAAAATAGAATGGTGGTCTGGGTACGGAATGGTCACAAAGGTATCGGTTGTTTACCCTCGTGACCATGTGGCTGACTGGGAGCTGCGGCTCGCTGCTGCTGGCCAGCATCACAAGAGAGTATCATACCACACGTCGCGAGCTCAGGAAAAGGTCAAAATTCAAAGTACAGTTTCTACTGAATGCACATCACTTTCAAACCATCATGAAGTCAAACCATCGTAAGCTGGGGACCGGTGTATACTGTGTTTGAGCAGCCCAGGTTCTTGCTCCTGGTCAAGCCTCTATCATTGGACAACTTCTCTCCAGCCCCTATCCTGTGCCCTGGTGAATAGATCTCACTCCCTACCTGACAGTCCAGTATTTCTGGATACCTAGTATACCCAAACCATGTCTACTCGAGTCACATTATTTCACTGTAAATCTTTGAATGTTTAAACCTACCAGTGAAAAGGAAGGACATTGTCTCACTTAAAAAACACTTCAATAATAAATTGTATAATATGAATTTATGCAATTAAATTTGAATTTTTGTATGAAATGGAACATTCTAATGAAATTATTATTTTTTCAATAATCGTTTTTGAGTTTAAGGTCCTGGAAGGTGTAACAGTATGCGCAAAGAAATACATGGAGCTTTCATTATGTATTTAAATTATTAGACCTAGTCCCAACTCCAAAAATTTGAACACATTGGCTAGTGGATTAATATCTACGACAACTGTAAGAGTCTTGTTCTATGTTGCATAATGAAGGCATATCAGCTGGAACTCAGTCCGGGCCTATGTCACACACTGAAATAATTGACGTTCTCTTTGATGTTTCTTCACCCCTTCTGTGGTGGTGCCTCTCCCTAGACCCTACTACTGTCATGTGTCACCCAGACATGACCATGAGAACCCCCTAAACTCTAGAATGTTCCCATTCCCAATTTTGTCCCCATCAAAATCATCTGCCCTGGGTCTCGTTTTCTCAGTCATATTCACTATTTTCAACCAAAAAAACAAATCCACAGTACATTCTAATTATAAGTGTCTTAGTATATTTCCCTTCAAAGGTAACAAATTATCAGTTTGGCTCCCAAGATTGGAATCTAGATGTCACTGGTCAGAAAGAAGAGAGTTAAGGTAAAGGCTTTCAGATGACCACAAAAGCACAGAAGGTTGGACAGCTTGGCAAACAGCCAAAAGATATGGCAGGTACAGATGGCAGCAGTCCAGTACCCAGGGATTCACATGGCAGCTAATTGACAGGAGAAAATGACCAGGCAGGTGGCTAACAGCACAGGCTCAGCTTTCTAAGGTTAGGTCAGACACAGGGTGAGAAAGCCAGTGATAGTTAAGTCTGAGAAATAAGGAATTCACATAAACTGAATAATTTTACCTGAAGAGCCTGGGTCACTGAACCATTTCCCTCCCCAGCTTTGGAATAGTTTTGTCCACGTACGCTTAACCATAAGAATCTGAAAATGAAAGGGATATGGGAGATTCAGACAAGGAGAAACTGGACAGCATCTGAGGGGCTGAGGTTAATAAGACCATTGACCCAGCCTCATGAACAAGCCTTGATTATTTCCATCCTTCAGGAGAGGGAAGATTTACAGTATAGGGAGAATTGCATGACTGAATCCATTCTAAAGGAATGCGCAAATCCATTCTATAGCAGGGGGGAAACTCAGAGATTAATTTTATCTGCGAGCAGAAGGTTGGACAGGGAATTCAAAAGGAGCAGTCAAGAGAGGTTTCACAAAGGAGATGATATTTGAGCTTCATTATGGAGCATAAATAGAATATTATCATAAAGAAGAAGGACATTCTAAACAGTGTGAGCAAAGGCAAGGAGGCTTGAAAATATACATTGTACTTGAGAACCTGTGGGTTGTCTAGTGTGATTAGCATATAGGCATACATGGTAGGAAATAGCAAAAACTAAGCTAGACTATATATGTGTGTGTGTACATGTGTATACACACACATGTTCACACAGATGTGCGTGATATACATATATTCATATATGAATATACAAATATGCATTTATACACACACACACACATATATATAATTGTTGTTAAACTGTAATCAGATTATGAAAGTCTTTGACTATGACACTTAGAGAATTGTACTTGACCTTAAAGGAACCCATTCAAGATTTTCATCCAGCAGAGAGGCAGGATCAGTTTTGTAAAATCAGTGGTAAGAATGCAGATGCTGGATTGGAAGGAGAGAGACCCACAGCGCAGAGATCAGACCCATCCAAGGTCAGTTATGGCACTCTATGCAGGACATGATGAAGGGCCAGACCAGGTCAGTGGGCATAGGATGGAGAGGAAAAGGTGGCTTTGGGAGTCTTTGAGGGGTAGAATCAACACGACTGAATGACCTATTTTACATGGAGGAAGAGAAACATTGAGATTCTTAACTATGCAGCTGATGATGGATGAGACGGGAGTGCCATTAACGAAGACAAAGAAATAAATGAAGATTTGAGGGAGAAGACTACAAATGGGATTTAAATTTGAAAAATAAAAAACAAAAAAACCTGGAACATCAGAGTAAGGCTATGCTCTAGAATTGAGAATCCAGTATATTAGTAATATTTGAATACTTGGGAATGCACAAAATCTCCCGGGGAAAATGTCTAGGGTAAGGGAAGAAGGAAGAGACAAAACCTGGAGAAGACTAAATTTGTCTACACAGAAAGATATATCATGACTACTAAGTAACTGTGCAGACATTTCAGCCAAATGGGTATTCCCAATAGAGTGATTCTCATATTCGAAACAGGGAGGGAGATGGGAACAGAGCATGCTTAAGGGAGAAAGACTGAAAAGTAGGAACATTTATCTGTACTAAATACACCCACACTGACAGCCAGCTTCTATCTCTATTTAAGTCTTCTTGAAAGAACAAGAAAGTGGTAACGGTCTGTGGGTCCTTTCTACTCTTTGATTCTGTAGTCCTATAATGCTCTCCTCTCAGAAGCGCCAGCTTAACTTATAACTTAATCTGTCTACAGCATCCTGGCATTTTCATGGGCTGATGCTGGACTGGAAATGGCACAGTCACCATCTACAATGCATCTGAGTTCACGGTAACCATGTCTATCATTGATACTATGGAGCAGATCTGGATGACAACTCTGGAAACACACTGGTCCTGTTGTAGCCAAAATACCCCACACAAATTAAGTTTACATTCATCCTTATTTTCTCGTAACAAACAATTTAGATGTCATTGTTTAGGTCATTCAGTGACATATAGTAAATGACCTCTTCTATTGCACTAATCAGAAAAAAAATCCATGTTAATTAAACTGTTTGTGGTAATCATTTCATGAAGTATGTGTATGTCAAATCATCACATTGTACGCTTTAAATATATTCAGTTTTATTTGTTGATTATACCTCAGTAAAGGGGAAAAGAAAAAAGAAACAAACATCCAGTTTATTACATGCCTAGAAACCTCAGTAAATAGTAAAGCTGTGATTATAAAAGTACTTCACAGGGTTGTTGTGAGGGTCAAATATTTGTGGAAATATTTTTATAAACTTCCAATTACTGTATAATTGTTAGTTGTTATTACTAGTATTAAACCCCTGGGAGTTTATTTAATGTATAGTTAATGATACATAGGATTAAATGGCAAAGTGATTTTCATTTCATATTTACTACAGCTCATAAACAACCGTAAATGATTAAGACATTAATCCAAAGAAATATGTAACATTTTAACAGGCAAAATTTGTATTCTGATGAGCTAGCTGAAAAATATTCATAAAATGGTACACATTCAATTCAGCACCTACATAAATACAAAGAGAAACTCTATCCCTTTCATTGTGAATAATGGACTATGGTAAATTAGGCTGCCAACAAGAGCTTAAACAGATGTGCTTCATCCAATCAATAACATCGTGTGAATGGTAAAACTATTGAACATCAGTGAATCAAAAAGACATCAATTTCATGGTCTTATTCTTGAGGTGATATTATATGGGCATTATTTTAGAAGAAAACTCTGTCCCAAAATAATTAATCAAAGCTAGATAAAACACAGAAAAGCATTGTTGTCCCAGATAACTAGCTTTAATAAAGAATCAGTTCATCCTGAGGGAATACATTCTAGTCTCCACATCTCCCTGCATTATTTTACATCTATGCTCAAGAAAAGCCTGGGGTGGGAAAAAAGATATGACTGAATGATTGAGCATTTTAGCAACAAAATCCTTTAACTCATAGTAGAATGATGATGAGATTAGATGGTTGAAAAGAAAATCAGCACTATGAAAAAGTAAAGAAAAAATTACAGTCAGGGTGAGTAAAGTAAAGGCAGGCTCCCATATTTCACAAGAATATACACGTTTGTAAGGGGAAAATATGTTGACAAGGAAGTCAATTCTCTGTATATCCCAAGAATTTGAGGGCAAAAGGGAATACAATTTTCTGAAAGAAAGATAAGAATTATCTATAAACGGGGGCTTCGTCTGAAAAGACAGCAAGAGACAGGAAGTGCTGCTCTAGAAGCACCCTGCAGGTTTGCACAGTGGTGGTCTGTTTGGGAGCGTGGACCTAATTCTACTGGCTCACAGTGCTCTCTGTCTCCAGGAATTTCCAGCCATTCCTCCTACAGAGGCCCTGGTGTGACAGCATATGCTGAGTGGTATGGCCATTAACAAGGAAATGTGGACCCAGGACAAGAATCAATCCTAGCTGTCTTCTTATGTGATCACATGATAATTTTTAAAGCCCAAATATTTACCTTGATTTGGTGTTATGGTAATTGAGCTCATTTTTCAGTAGCTGAAAACACATGACTATATGTTTACCCCTAAATACTTAAAAGGGAAACAGAAAGCCATATTTCTCAAGAAAAGCAGATTTGGCTCGCCTAGACTATAGATCAAGTTAAGTGGGGACCATGAGGCAAATGAGCGCAGATTTGGGACAACAAATTCTGTTGATAGATTTGGCTCCATTAGACTTGGGAACAAACTACACCAAAATAATGGGATTTGGTTCCATGTGAGAACAAAATTATGGAGCTAAAAAAAAAAATAGCTCCTTCTCATTACAATCAACTACTAAAGGATTCTGCAAGGGAAATGCACTCAAATGAATTAGTTGTATAACTGTTACTCTTTCATTAAAATGATTTAATAGTTCCACAAATGTCATGGCATTAGCATTTTATGCAAAGCTATAAAACAGCAGCAAGTAAAAAAACCAACCGCCTTTAAAAGTCAGCACTTTTGGACTATGTTTATGAGACTACGCGGTCACTTTGTGATATGAAATAGCAGCATCACTAAGATAAATATTGCTTGCTGGCCAGTTTTATTTTGGGCAGGAGGACATTAAAGGAACAAGGTTGCCGAATTCATCTTTCATTTGGATGGGCTTCAACAAAGCATGTACACTAGCTAACTCATCCAAAGATGTCTCTAAGCAGAAGAGAAGATTTTTAGAGTATTTCCTTAAGAAATTATTTAATTACATATTTTTACAACGTTTAAACTGCTCCTTTTAGGGCAATCTAAAAACGTATTTACAGGCAGATGATAGACAGACATGTCATGGCAAAACAAATGACTTCCAGAAAGACAAAGGGCACATACGTAGGTGTTGACTCTGTTGACAGTCTATCCCCAGTCCATTGGTCTCTAAAGAAATATTAGATGCTTTCCATCCTCAATAGAGTATGGTAGGTGTTGATATTTTTTGCTTGTTGTTGTTTGCAAAACTATTTCTCAAACAAAATTTTGATAAGAATTAGCAACACATATAGGCAGGAGAGTAACAGACAAGGTTCCACAAGGTTTAAATTATTAATTGGACATTAGCCAATTGCTAAGTTTTAATATTAACAATACCTAGTGATACAGTTGGCATTCAGATTAAAAATAAAGGTTTAGCTTGTCCTAATATTGAGTGTAAATGGATAAGATTTAAATGGGTAATACACTGTCCATAGTCCCTCAGGAGCTGATGCCACAAGAGATTGGTTAGCAAAAACAAATGGAGAACAAAATAATTCTTCTCTTTTCTGTATTATTGGCCTTATTTGCATATTACTTAGGCTACTCTTTGGTTCACATGTTCAATAATATGCATTGCAAAGGAAGCAGCACGATGTAGTGGGAGAAAATTCAATTTGGAATATTAAGATCTGGGTTCAAATTCTGGCTTGGGAAATTACACAGCTCATCTATAAAACTAGGAGGCTGGATTGAATTATGTCTAAGATGGTGGACCGGATGGTGTGGGCAAGGAGAGCACCCTGTCACCACACAACAGTGTCAAGCCTGTAGTGGCTTGCCCAACAATTGTCAAGAGCAGTCACAGGTATAGGAAAGCTCTGTGTGGCCCCTTAATATGTATCTAATCGAACTGATGTGCAAGTTTTGTCACAATGGATTGGAAGTGGGCTTTTCTGCCCCCCATATGGTCTCACTCCAATAATAAGCTAATTCCATTTATTGTCTTAAATTTCTAAATGGTATGTTAGTCTTACCACTTTTTTTTTTTTAAAGATTTTATTTTTTCATTTTTCTCCCCAAAGCCCCCCGGTACATAGTTGTGTATTCTTCGTTGTGGGTTCCTCTAGTTGTGGCATGTGGGACGCTGCCTCAGCGTGGTCTGATGAGCAGTGCCATGTCCGCGCCCAGGATTCGAACTAACGAAACACTGGGCCGCCTGCAGCGGAGCACGCGAACTTAACCACTCGGCCACGGGGCCAGCCCCTAGTCTTATCACTTTTTAAATTCTATATTCTAGTTACAATTATTAATTCCCACTGATATTTCTATTCCTTTTCCTTTACTACTAAAAATCTCCCCAATTTTAAAGGCAGGCAAACTGAAGCAGGAAATAAAGAAGCAGTGAGTCAGCGTCAGAACCTAGAGAAGCAGTCACGAGCCTGGGTCCTAACTCTGGGTCCTAACTCTGGGGGCCTTTGATTATTACCAGATGCCTTAACTGGAAGTTCCAGCATATTGAATCTTTCCCACTGTTATATGAATACATTTAATTTTGCTGCCTACATCAAAAATGCAAGTGTTGAGTCAGCGTGTAGTAAATATCCAAATGTCTAGGCAGACTTTGGGATTCAGAAGGTAGTAGATAACATAATCCCTGACCTCAAAAACTTTACAGTCTGATTAGAGAGGTGACTATAGAAATGAAAAGTCAGCAGAGTGTGTGCAGTGGTTCTCAAAATATAGTTTGTAAGACTCACTCGGGAAGCTTACTAAGGATGCAGACTCCCAGGATCCAGAATTAGACCCATGGATTCTAAGACAGTAGATCTGGGGCGGGTTCGGTAATCTGCATTTTTAACAGCACCTGCATAGGTGATTCTAACTAATTCACGTGGTCAAGAGACCACACATTGACAAACCCCAGTGGACAGGAGCTCAGGCTCAGGGGTCAAATGGTTTGACTCCCAGCTCCACCACTTTCCAGCTGTGTGACCTTAGTTAAGTTACGAAAGTCCTCTGGGCGTTAATGTTCTCATCTATAAATTGAAGATAATAATAGCACCCACGTTAGGTGGCTGTAACACTGGTACCCAGTAAGCACTTAGTAAAAGTTGTTGTTCTCGTTTTCATCGCTAATATTATAACTGACCAAGTGCTAATTGGTCTGACATTGTTCCCAGAATCAATGAACAAAAAGAGTTCTGGACAAAGGTAGGGAAAGACCTAAGGAGGAAGAGGAAGTTGGACGAAACCTTAAAATCAATGAAAGGTTTGTATTATCAGAGAAAACAAGAAATTCTGGGTGAAGCAGATATACTGAGCAAATTATCAAGGAAGGTGAGAATGAGCTGTGTGAAAGGCAGCCCCTCGGGTGGAGGGTCGGGATGGGGAGAAGTGGGAAATAAGTATCCAGAAGACTGAAGGCTCAGCAATTCTGAAGCTCTTCCAGCTTATTATTTGAAACACCTGTTTTAAGAGACGGTTCCATTAGAGAGGCCCCCACATCAAGAAACAGGATATAAAAAGATCAACTTATAGTAACTCCTCTTTTTACAAAAATAATCTTTTATTTACAAAATAATTTATCACAAAGCACCTTAATTCACTGGCTGCATTCACAGATTTGAGTCACATTTCAATTTCTTAAAGATAAATAATTCAACTTTCCAATAAAGGACTATGAGCTTTTTTGAAAACAACGAACCATTTTACTCATTTCAGGAACCTCAGACTCTAGCGCAAGGCCAGGAACACAATAATAGGTCTAAAAACAAATGGTTGCTCAACTTAGTAGTTACATATATATTTTTTTAGGATATGAATGAAGTTGGATATCCACGAAAAAAGTCTCTTTCCTTTTGAGAGCAGCCACATCCCTTTATTGCTCACATTCCCAGGAGAGGCTACTGCTTTGAAAATGCAAGCAAATTCATTGCTTTCATTTATACTGAGTGTCCATAACTATGTAAGCAGCAATAAATTAAATTAAATATTGTACATGTCAATAGTCAAACTGGATAATTCAATCAAAAATACACTGAACTCTCATTTGACTTCATAGGTATCAGAGTAACTTCATTAAATTCATAATTTAGTGGATGATGAGAAAAGGAAAGTGCACTGAGGCACTAAGAGCCTGCCTTGTTTCTCTTCTCAGTCCTCTGTTCACGTGGATCCTCAAACATTTACTTACAGTTGCAATTTGATCCTCCAGGAAACATGCACAGCAAACATCTCTAATTCCCCAGAGGTAACCCCAAATTGGTTCCCATAGCCCATGAACTTCTTTTCTGATACAGGATTTTTCAACTTCTCTTTCTTTATCCTGAGAAAACAATGTGAAAGGAGCACATGGGACAGTTCATTTTTTTCTTTGACTCCTCAATGATATCTTGAAAATTATGACCATACTGCACTCAAAACATATGGGCCAGGTGTTCATGAGGGTGTACACACTTCACTCTCGTAGAGGTTATCTGTGTCCTGCAGACTGAGCTGCTTATCACCTAGAAGGCACAAACTAAAATAGACCATGGGACTATGTCACTGAGGAATCAGGAACCCAGGCACAGGGAGATGTCCATGTCGGTTATTAAGATATTCATTATAGTAGAAAAGACTCGCCTTAAAAAAACCACAGCAGAAAAATGGAATTTATCTGACGTGATACTTGCATATTACTACACCCACAAAGTAATTACTACAATGAAAATACCGCACTAATACAATTTGTAATCTTTGACGAACTAGAAAATATGTCTTTGCTCCCACTACCACTCACTTCCTGTTTTGTGAACTGGGAATAAAATGACCAACTTAAGCTCCACTTCACTAATTTGTTTCCGGTTAATGCCCCAAGGGGAGCTATCAGCATGTCTCTTCCAATTGCCTCCTAGGGAACAAGAGAGAAATATTTGGCCTATTAAAAACAATGGACGCATTCACTTCTGTACTGGCCTGTTGGGGACCCTGTGCTTCCGTTTACAACTGCCAGGTTCATTCAGCTCTTTGATTACCTTCTATCAGTGTGGTCACAGCCAGTTCAAGCCAATAGTGGGAGACAATTAAATCCACTGAAACAGAGCAGTTTTTACAGTCACACATGCCTAATGTCCCCAGGTCTATTTTCATGCACATGTAATTAATAGTGCTCTACGCCAATAACTGAAACTTCCAGCAACATAGAGTTTGGTGGTGGGGGCTGTGGTTATTCCCTTGGTGTGAGCCAGGCCTGGGTTTGTGCTCCAGCTGATACACTTGGTAGTTGTGTGGCGCCTTTGGCACATTATTCAATCTCCCTGAGCCTCAGTTTCCCTATCTACAAAGATAATAATACCTCCAGAGAATATTGATATAAAGAATCTAATGCTCAGCATGAACTCAACCAACATTAGTTTATTTATAAACTTTGCTCAAAACTGTTAAAACAACTATAACTTTGATCATATGGGACTTAAAGAATGGAAATGAAAACCAGATGACGAAGGGTTCCGAATTGCTGGGTTTAGTTTCGCACGAATTAATTTGTCCCATAAGTTCAAATGGTAATTAACTGCAACAAATTGATTCCCGTCAAGTGTAAATACTGCCCTTATATGGGGTATCTAAAGTAAGCAAGCTCATAAAAGCAGAGAGTAGAATGGTGGTTGCCAGGGGCTGCAGGGAGGGGGAAATGGGGAGATGTTCAATGATATAAAGTTTCAGTTGTGCAAGATGAATAAGTCCTAGAGATCTGCTGTACAACATAATGCCTATAGTTAACAACACAGTGTTGTGCACTTAAAAAATTTGTTAAGAGGGCAGATAACATTTTAAATGTCCTTACCACAAAAAAAAAGTTAGGGGGAGGAACACAAGGGAAGTTTCGGAGGTGATAGATATTTATTACCTTGACTGTGGTGATGGTTTCAGGGGTATATGTATATGTTCAAACTCATCAAATTGCATACATTAAATATGTACAGTTTTTTGTATATCAATTACACCTCAATAAAGCCGTTTTTAAAAAAAGAAACACTCAGAAAGCCTTTACCACAGCAGCTGCTCTCTACCCTAAACTACTTCCTTTCCCTCTACCTGCCTTACCCAATTCTTCCTTGCAGACTCAGCTTGGACATCTCCTTCTCCAGGAAACCATCCCTTGAGGGCTCTCTCCCACATGCTCCTATGGCACCCTGTTCATACCTCTAAGGTTGCACTTAACTCTTGCTTGCAATTTAACTCCCTCGATAAAAACTATGTCTCACTTATGCTTGTATCCCCAGCACCTACCCAGCAGTGTCTGGCACATGGCAGGTGCCAGTTGACAAGAGGGACACTGGCTTTACAGTCAGGGAGATGGAATCAAATTCTGACTCTGCCACTTACCTGTGTGCCTTTTCTAATACTGTGACTCTATATACCCTCATTAGTCATGCCCTCTTATAAAATAAACAGAATGGTGACAGAATACCAAGAGAGGTAGGACTACATTTGCTTATGTATTCATAGTCACTGCCATTGAAGCACTGTCCTTGAAAGTCATTACTTTTCAACATAGGCAGGGGCAGAGTGCACATCGAACTAGACATCTGTTCTTCAAAGAATCACTTGAATAGTCTCTCTTATGAACAATGAGCATGCACCTTTGGTCTGGCAGAAGAATATAACAGAAACACTGTGCCTTACCAAGTCAAACCCCTCATAATACCCATTGGCAGCTGGGGCTGGTCTCCGAGGAAGAAAGTGGGCTGATTTGCATATTGCGTATTCCAAGACAGACGGGTCTGATACCCCCAAACCCTGCTCCCTGATTCAAAGTCAGGAAGACCCGTGAGGGTAGAACAAGGCCCATCCGAAAGAAAGGCACGTCTTGGAATAAAATTACCTGTGGAAAAAGGGAATCTAGGTTAGCAATATAGGCCTGTGATTTGGAAGTCAGGAGGCCTGGTAATAGCACAATGCATACTGATACTGGAAATTTCTCGGGACCCAATCATCCTAGCACAACGTTGTGTTTAGAGGACATTTGAGTATGGACTAAGGAACATGTGAGTATGGACTTAAGTATGATCTTGGAGCCCAGTTGTGAGGCACCACAGTGGTTTGTACAGGAACCTGGGCCGTTATCATACCGCAAAGGGAAACATCAGCATCCACACGACCCTATAGCACCTAGCTTCAGCAGCTGTGCCATGAGTATGAAGCAATGACAGGCTTCCCATTTCCCTCTAATTCTGGCATCAGAAAGGAGCAATAATCCTCCCCTCAATCTGGACAGAGTAAGCCTCTAGAGTTCTGGGAAGTTTTTAAGTCGGGGTAATGGCCTCGAGGCAAATCCTGGACATCTTTCTCCTAGAATACCTGGGATCTTAAACAACTAATTTGACAAAATTAAGGTGATATGGCCATATTTGTACCCTGAATTGATAAAGGTAAGTTATGTTGGTCACGCTGATGCAAAGGCAGGATCCACACAGCCCAACTTGAGAAAGGAGCAAGCACTGGCCTGCTGAGGAAGCTGTGCAGGCAGGAAACACGCACCAATCTCTCAGCAGCGTGGAATGGCCACCTTCCCACCCCGTAGATTTAGTTTATTATTTTTTATGTTAGATTTCCAAATAAGGTGGAAATCCAGGCATGTCTCACTCCCAGTGCCAATTTAAATTATTTTAAAAAAATTTTAATAAGGAAAAGTGTATGATATCTTCACACAAGAAACATTGAGGTATTGCAAACTATTATGCAGAGGGAACTAGATGGAAGGAAGGGCTGACCATCCCCATGACTTCTCTCATGAGTTGGACAAATTTATCTAAGAAGCAAATGGAAGAGAGCTTGGTAGAACCTACTGAAAGGGACAAGCAATCAAGGGAGGTAAGGATGGTCTGTGGGGCCATCGCATCACATTTAACTCCCACCCGAGCCTTTGGGAAAAGCCTGGTTCTAGAGCCCACATCAAGCAAGGACTCCAGGAGCAGCTTATTCCTCCTGGCTCCCAGCTAGGGAGACTGCCATGCTTGACCACCAGGGGCATCACCGTGGCTAGCTCATTTTGAGAGCAACCCTGCCACACCAGAAAAAGTAACATTGCCTTTGTTGAGGTCTGATTGCCACAATGAACGTGGAAATAAATGCTGGTTCTAGCTCCCACTCTTTCCCTACTAGGATGCTAGATTTCCAAACTAGTTGGCAGCTCAAAGCTCCAAACAACCTAACCTTTTCCTTTGCTCTTTCTTCTTTATCTGTGCCTGAAATATTCAAACAAGGATCCACATTCCCTTCATCAGACCCATTTCAACTACCAGTAGAGGACGGGAAATGACATTTTTCTGTAAGATGAGCAAACAGGGGGAAAAATCACCAAACATGTAAGGCAATAAGGAAATCAATTGAAGGGGAATAACCTGAGGAACCAGAACAGGTGCACCCCTTTTTGAAATATGTGACCACTAGAAAAAGGAGAAAATTTTAGACAGTTCCCAGTATGAGTTCTCAAAAGGAGAGTTGAGAGAAAAGCACACATACATGAAACCACAGTAGACCGTCAAGAAGGTCCAGTAGCCTGACATCAGAAAAAACTACACAGTAAGGAAAACACATAGGAAAAACACGGCAGTGGACACAGTGAGTCGCTGATTGGATCCTTCTAAAGACATAATCAGGATTGTAGAAGTCAAGCTCAAAATATTCTCCCACAAATGCAGAAGAAATTGATTAATGGGCTAATTTAATGAAAGAAAGGATAAGATATATGGAGAGACAAGGAGTATATCTATAGCAACGTCAGATGGAAAGAGAGAGAAGAAATAACTTTTTAAAATTAGAAGCAAATGTTTTAAGATGAAAAATTGATTTTGCAAATCCCAAAGCCTAAAGGGGTACCAGGCAAAATTATTTAGACATGACCTAGATAAAACGTCAAACTTCAAGATTAGTGGAAAAAATATGCGAGAATACAATTAGAAATTAAAGTGACGTGCAAAGGAGCAAATATCAGATTGGTCTCAGTCTTTATCAACTGAATTTTGAGGGAAAAAAATTATATTATATCTACTCAAGTAGTTATCTTCAAAGGCAAAAAAGAAAATTTCATACATTTAAATATTTTGAAATTAAAACACTTATGTATTCTTCATGAAAAAATTGTCTAAATATACTCAACTGAAAGATGAAATGAAACCAAAAATTCAAGAAATGGAAAATTGAGATTATAAAAGAAAGTGGTCAGTGAAATAAAGCCTAAGTAGTTAATATATACACAAAAAATATTAATGAAGTGTCAAATTATCAAGAGGCTATGTGTTGCCCAATATAAAAATAATAATTATCTAAATTTAAAGCCCCAATTCACAAGAAAAAGTAGCAAGTGAGGAGAGAAGGGAGGAAAGACGTACTAAGTTTCTCGTTTTCTGCAGGCAGGAGTGGGCTCAGAAGAGCCACGGTTGCTCCTCTCTTACCAACTCCAAGTTCACAGCTACCACGTCAGCAGCTGGAACTCAGCCATGGGGGAAGCATTCACACCACAAAAATCAGCAAACACTACAAATAATGCTTTTTTTTTTCCCAGAGAGCCGATATTGTCCTACAGGATATAATCAGTAGTACTCCTTTTTTTTCTTTCTTTTTTTTTGGGGGGGGCCATTTTTGTACTGCGGTAAAACATACAGAACATAAAATTTACCATTTTAACCATTTTTAAACATGCAATTCAGTGGCATTTTTTTCATTTTTGTCATCCCAAACTGCATCTCTGTACCCACCATGAAATAACCTCCATTCTCTCCTCCCCTGAAACTCTGGTAACCACTGTTCTACTTTTTGTCTCTTCTAAACACCTCACGTAAGTGTAATTATACAATATTTGTCCTTTTGTATCTGGTGTATTTCACTTACCATAATGTTTTCAAGGTTCATCCATGTTACAGCATGTGCCAGAATTTCCTTCCTTTTTAAGGCTGAACAACATTCCATTATATATGTACCACTTTCTTATCCATTCATCCATTGATGGAAATACATTTTAAAATTTGTTGATAAATAGAAAAAATGTTTCAATAATAAATATTAGTAGAAACTCTGGACTTCCTGCTAGTAGGGCATGTGTATTCTCGAGAAGTTACTTGGAAAATAAAAGATGAGAACGTATTGTAACCCACAATCAGTGAAATAGGTCACACTCCCTCACTGGCATATCTCAAGGATCCCAGCATGTTGCGCTGGAAGCCAACTCCCACCAAGAGGCTTGGTACAGGAGCTGATAAATGAATGAGCAAAACCACATTGAGCAGCTGCTCAACACCAGGCACTGTGCTTCGTACAACCACATGCATCATCTCATTAATCTGCATGAAATAGAGATTCTCCGCATTAAAATCCTATATGCATTCTTTGAACCAACACAGTGTACATCATCATTTCAACTTTTTGTGCATGTGTGTGTGAGGGAGATTGGCCCTGAGCTAACATCAGTTGCCAATCTTCCTCTTTTTGCTTGAGGAAGACTGGCCCTAAGCTAACATCTTTGCCAATCTTCCTCTATTTTGTATATGGGACATTGCCACAGCATGGTTTAATGAGTGGTGTAGTTCTGTGCTCGGGATCCAAACCCAAGAACCCAGGCCACCAAAGCAGAGTATGCCAAACTTAACCACTATGCCATCAGGCCGGCCCCTAAAATTTTTAATGATACAAATGAACTGGCTTCTTTATTAACTTATCTACTCTAGGTTGGATTGACAACAATCAAGGGGGTATGTATATCTAAACCACTCCTTTTGTTCTTATAGTAGAGAAGCCAGGCTTATAGAGGTAAATTGATAAAAGAAGAGACTTTCAGGCAATTTCTGCAAGCCCAGGATATTCATTTCATTTCACAACAATACAAAAGAAGAGAGCAATTGTTTCTGCTTTCCAGATAAGGGAAAATGCTTAGAGTGATCAAGTGACTTACCAACCCAACTAAAAGGACATGAAGTAGAAGGTAATTTCCCCAGGAACTGAAAATCCAGTGTCTAAGGAATCAGACTACCAGATGGACTCAAAGCTGTGGGTAGTAAGCAACTATCATGGAGCAGCAGGGTTCCCATGACCACGGCCATGATCAGGAGCTGGGGTGGGATTTTGACTCCTGAATGTACCTAGCTGGGGAAGATGTGGCCTCAAGAGATTCAGGCAGACCTTACACTCCAAGTAGTCCCCTAACCTTGCCCTTTTGTCTGTCAAGTCAAACGAACCAGAAAGGTGTAAGACAGTGGTTCTGACATTGTCTATGCATTGGAATCATCAGATCACCTCTTAAAAAGCATGGGCATCCAGGCACACCCAGGCCAGTTGCAGCAGAATGTGTGGGAATGCAGACAGGACTGGGAGCCATTGATGTAAAGCCGTGACTTTCAGTAAAAGACTATGAACTTGCATGCGTCTGCATCAGACGTGAAGGGGCTGCCACCTCTGCTATAACACATCTTATGATCATTATTCCAGAGAGTAAAAGGCCAGAGAGGGAATGAACAAGAAATAGCAGGACACACAGAGGGTTCATAAACTGAGCATCAAAAGGAAAAGGAAAGCATGCAGGCAACTCCAAGAACACCACCTCAGCCAAGATGAAAGCGGTGATTCAAATCTAAAATGGAAATTGCCTAAACCCTCCACTGGTTTCATTTCTTCCACTCAGTTCTTCATACTCTTTTGACTTTGTTTTCTTTCTAGAGGTGATCCCTGTGGATTGTGCCAGACAAGCTTATTCTGATTGATCCACTGCCGTTAGACACTTCCTAAGATTACCCAGCCTCGGTGGGATTATTCAGAGGACTCCCAATCCATTCAGAGGTAGCAAACCAATAAAATTTTGGAATATATTATCAGGAGGCTGCTTTAACGTTATAGTTAATAACACACTGTCTTCACACAAATGGGCTATAAGGACAGAAACTCTGAACAGCCCAGGATATTACTGAACTTGAATTCAGCTAGGTGCCAATGCTGATTAGCCTGGGCAATTTTTTTCACTTCTCAAAATAAATGTACAACTCAGTTACGTCGAAGTGTGAAACATAAGAAACTAGTCTGAGCTCTGTGCTCTCCTTCAGAAGGTGGAAAAGGAAGGTGAATGAGCAACCATTAGATGCTGCGTAAACTCACTCCTGGAAAAGAGAAGCTGCAACAGGAAGCTTTGGCCAAACGTAGGCCCGCTGTGTGGCGCTATCTATCCTTGAGGTATTACCAGATAAGGCATCTTTTATGGGTTGAATGTGTCTCCCAAACTGATGTTGAGGTCCTAACTCCCAGTACCTGTGAACGTGACCTTATTTGGAAATATAGTCTTTGCAGATGATCGAGTTAAGAGAAGGTCATTAGAGTGGGCCCAAATCCAATACAACTGGTGTCCTTATAGAAAAGGAGATTTTGGACACAGAGATAGCCATTTACAGAGGGAGGACAGCGTGAAGACACAAGGAGAACACCTTCTACAAGCTAAGGACCGCCTAAGGCTATGAAAAGCTGGGAGAGAGGCATGGAACAGGTCCTCCCTCACAGCCCCCAGAAGGACCTGATGATGCCTAGTTTTCTGACTTCTAGCCTCCAGAACTGTGAAACACTAAATTTCTGGTGTTTAAGCCACCAAGCTTGTTATACTTTGTTATCACAGCCCCAGGAAACTAATACAGCATCAGAAGAAAGCATTGGTTTATAACCTAGTGGACCATTCAAAACCAGACCACTAATCCTGAGGAATAGGTAAAAAGAAGCATTCAAGGTGTAATGTCAAGGAAGATAGGCACCAGGCAGAGCTGATTAGAGAAAGTTAAAGGGGTGGAGGAAACAGGACCAGGAGCAATCTCAGAACCAAAGAGGAGACTAGGTTCACTTCAAGGGCATGGGTTTAACCCCCACTATGGGCCAGGCGCTGTCCTAGGTGCCAGGGATACAAAAGTGAATAAAGAGTTACGGGTTGTCTGCCCCACCAGACCTTTGTCAGTTATCACATGCCAAACAGCCATGAGCAGGGTGCTTTGGGATCAAAGAGGTGAGGGATGCTCGCAGAGCAGCCTGTGATTTGGGGAAGACTTCCTGGAGAATAGGATACCTAAGCTCAATCTTAAAGGATGACAAATTGGCAGGATGGACCAAAAGATGTTTATTTTCATAAAGAATCTGGATGCCTCTTGGTACTGTGTTGAGAGTGTCTAATAGGATGTAATTTTTATAAGAAAAAAAGGAGAAAGGCATAACCTTCACACACACACTTGAACACAGAACTCCACAAGTTTGGCATCCCCAGCGCTGGAGAGCTCCCACAGGAATAACCAGCAGGAGCAGCAGCCGCATGACAGAGCATTACAGGGACTGTGGCCAGCGGGAGTCACCAACCCCGGCATATAGGAGATGAGAGCAGAAGGAGAATAAGATTGCACGTGCCATGTGGAAATCAGTTGTATTTGTTCATGATACACGTGGATAGTCCACACCACTGCCGCCTTCGAGAACTACCAGAAAAACAGGGAGGACTTTGCAGGGGCGCATGACAGCAAGCGGGAGCAAGCCAAAGAAACCAGAGTAAAAATAAAAATAATAAAGATCTCATAGGGTTGTCCTAAGAAATGAAGAAAGAGTAAATATTATCTCAAAGCAACTGGGATACAGCACCCCCACTCCACCTATCAATGTTTGGTCCAGTCTGCATTTCTGCTTATCGTCTTGCGTTAATTTGTCATCGTTATCACTTACCAATATTCATTTCCTAAAAGCAACCTATTTTGGAAATGATGGCTCCGTACCACAAATGAGGCTGATTAATGACTGGCGAGCGGCCGTCTCGCGCTGCAAGCGTGAGCACAGACAGGCGCGGCACGGCCCGCCTTTGTGCTGTGGCACTCGGTTAATTGGATCTAATACAGGAGCCGGAGGTATTCTCCTTCTGTTTTCCCAATGATGTTAATATCTTCACGAGGTTAATGAAACCACTAACACGGGCCAACTGTGAATGGCTTCGTGTATAATGCAAAACTATCTATTCTGAGTCTTCTGCAAACACTAGGGATTACCATTGTTGTGTGGTTTTGTCTAGTATTATGCATAACATCAGGGTTCTTTTCTTCTTTTTTTCCTAAGGGTCAGAATCGAAGACCACTAAGGACCTCATCTGATTCAGAAGACTCCTGGATTGCTGGGTGGACCCCAGCTGGGGTTGTGTTTAAGGATATAGCCCTGGCTTGGTCATATCCTTTGTGGTCTCTAATGCCCCCTGCTGGCCCGGAGAGGGAGGAGCAGATCTCCGGTACCCCCTTGAGAGACAGAGAGACCCAGAAGACAAGAGAGTAAATAAACGACTATTATTTACTATCACTTACTCTGTGCTTTCTAATTTAATATTTACAACATTCCTGTGGGGTAGTTCTTGTCACTGCCATCTTACAGATGAAAACACCTGGGCTCAAGTAAGAAGCCAAGTTGCCTAAGGACTCAGGACTTGTGAGCGGCAGATCCAGGACAAGGTAGAAATCTGTCTGACACACAACTGTTGTTACACTCCCACCAGGACACAGTGAAAAGTACATGTACTTTAAAACCAGATAAACCTGGGTTTTGATTTTCATTCCCCAACTTAAGAGATGTTTAATATAAACCAAAACAAGTTACTACATTTATTTAAGTTCGCCGAGCTCAGTTTCTTCATCTGTAGAATGCGAATCATCATCCCCACCTTGGAAGACTGTTGGAGTCTTAATAAAGGAGGCAAAACACAGGACCTGGAACACAGTGGCTGCCCAGTAGATGGCAGGTGCCATTTGGGGCCAGAGACAGAGGGTGGACAAAGATCGGCCTTCCTGTGGCTCAGTGATTACTTCACACAGGTTCCCAACAGGTTTGTAACTCAAGATCCAGGCTCAGAAAAATACTAGCGTGCTCAAATAATGGGGCCAACAAATCTGAAGAGCTCCTTAACATTTATAAACCACTTGTGTGCATATTTTATTTGATCTTCACAAATATGTACCTACAGATGCATGAGTACGCCACAATTAATTGAGGAAACTCACAATATGCCCAGCATTACACTAAGCACAAAAAATACATGGTTGAATTGCATCTTCATAACAATCCCATAGGTTGGTATTATTATTTTGCCCATTGTCTAGATGAGGAAACTGGGGCTCAGAAAGGTTAAGTTACTTTCCCAGAACCACACTGTACAAAGTAGCGGAACTAAGACTTGAACACAGGTCCATTTGACCACAGAGCTCATTTCTCTCAACCACCCAGGCTATACTACCTTTTTCTGAAGTAGGCAGGGCAAGTATTACATTTTCACCACATACATGAGGATATTCTGCCTCATATAACGGTAAGCAACTTGCTCAAGGATTCCCAAGTTGTATTTGGGAAAATTAGGCCTGAATGGCGACCAGGTGTCTGCAACCAGGAGGAGGTTCGTTGTCTCTAAAGAAGGTCATAGTGAGGTAAGATGATCCCTTTATACGTTTAATACAGATAACACTTACGAATCAAGTAAATTACATGTTTTGTCTCTAAGGTTCTTTTCAAACTTTTGGTTCTATAACTCCGTTTTTAATGTAGAGGGACTCAAAGGCCTAGGAGTAGAATTTTATTAAGATAAATATAAAGCAACATTGGCGCGAGAAGTTTCCAGGGTTGTGTTAGGTTTGCAATGTGACAGCTTTGCAAGAAGAGAATTCTGCAAGGAGAAGAACTTTGTGAAACTAGTCATTATCCAAAAGCATTAACGTCCAAAGATAAATTAATAATAATGGGAAAAACCAATTATTCATTGAAACTGGAAGGAAGTAAGGAAAAAAATATTATCTCTTTGCAAATCTGGCCCAGCACTTTCACTATAAATTAAAATGTATGATAAATCACAAATAGATTAGATGGACATCTGCAGCAGAAATTAATCACCAAAGAAAAACCACACATTTGGGGAATTTTATGAACATGGAAACCACTAAGAGAGACGGATTTCCATGCAGATTGTTTAACGGATTCATTTCTTATTTAAAATCTTTTAAAGAACAAATATGATGCCTCCCACTCATTAGCTCCTTTTGAATATTAAGGATTTTTTAAGAACTAGGCTGCAAGGACAGGTTTCTCCAGCAGTAAATCCAGACAATGTCATTGTCATAGTGTCAGATATATAACGACATTGCAACACTGGAACTCAAATACATAACTATAATGCCTCAATAACAAATCTCAGTTTAGCTATACTTATGAAATCAGAATGGAAAGGAAGGCCTTTATAAATATGAACTTGCCCATCTTTAAAGATGGCTTAGGTTTCTATAAATCACAAGATCTGCTTTTTATTTAAAATGAACAGTGAGAAGATGCAAATAATATACAAATACAAATAAAACAGCAGTGTTTCTCAAAAGTTTGTTATAAAGAGGGACATTTTTTAAGTTATTGAAGATCTTGCTATTTAAAATAAACCTATGCCTTGTCCTTCCCTTTATAGAGTGAAAAATAATTTATTGGTCTTCAGTTCCTATTGTTTTATTCTTATTTTTATTGTAAATATTTATATTTCTTCACCCAAGACTTTCAGGGTGAGAAAGTGTATTCACTGAGGAAAGTTTGTCTTAAACACAGACTTTCCCGCTTTGCAAGGAGAGTTACCCTTTCCGTGATCACAGCATGAAAGAAGACACGCTGACCTTCAGCAACACCGGGCCAGGAATTGCCTGCATCTGATAAACCACTATGGGTCACCACAGCAGAAGGACAAGACAGACAGACGGCAAGTGTCCAGGAGCTAAAAAGGAAACCTCCCATCTACTGTGAGCTGCCTTTAGTGTACGGGGCTAGGGGGAGGTACCCCAAACTCCCAGCCTCTCCTCTCCGAACCTGTGCCATCTCCTGACCAACTGAGAGGCACGATTTTATCCTACACACATCGTCCCTTCGCAGCTTATGATTTCTGCTATCTCTTTCCCATTCCTGTTGAGGGCACGATGTGTGTAAGACTTTCCTCTATCTCCAACAGGGAGTCTCTTGGCAAAGAAGTAAACATAGCTATTATTTTGTTGTCGCTTGAGACGTATAGAACCTGGGAGTTAGAGAGCTCCCTTTAGAAGAGCCAAAGCAGACCCAGGTGCTCCCCATGCCTTAGGCTGGACTGCGATCCCTGAAGCAGGTGAATAGGCCCAGGGTGTCCGCACGTCAGAACAAAGCCTTACCTTTCTCCTAGCAAGGAAGTTTGCAGAACCTGGCCAGCACAGTAGCTGTCCACTGGGCCAGAGGAAATGTCCAGCCTCAATTTTTGCCACATGTGAGGACACCTTAGACATTTCAGTGTATACTTTTGTCTGGGTGAATAAACTCCTTTCTTCTAGAAAAGAAGGAAGATGTTTTATTTTCAGAAATCCTTAAGGGGTAAAATCAACCCAGGCAGCTTAGAGATGGAAATCAATCAATCAGACGCAGAGCTCAGATTTCATTGTCTGGTAACTATGAGCTGGGAGAGAAGCGTGGCAGGGACCTACCTGCCCTCCACATGGTCTCAGACTAGACTAGCACTGGCGCTGAAATGGGCTTCCACGGAAGGGCAGGCAGCCCTGGGAAGACCATCTTCTGCCTCTGCAGGCAGGAAGTCTGACCCAGGAAGCCAGAGACGTCTTTCTAAGGCACATTCCTGATCCGTAGTTTATAAAGTGGAGTTAGTGCTTTTTGTCTAACTGTATAACATTGTACAAATGTTAATGAGTAGTATTATTACCTGGAATAAATGCAGTGGAACTTCAAAGGGAAATGTGCCAAAGTTTCACGGTGTGCTGGGAAGAAGAGTGGACTTCAGAAGACGTGGGCTCTAACACTGCCATACGCTACCCACTTCCCGGCATGCTCTCTGGTTCTGTTTCCCCATCTGTAAAGCAAGGTGATTGTAAGAGTTGTGAACTGGCCGCCCATGAGCCAACTGCCCCGTGTTTCTCGAAAAGTTGAATTTAATCATCTTTAAGTGGGGCACATGCTCTCCAGGCAGCCAGAGCTCTGTCACTTTTTTTTGTCTCACACCTGGTCCTCCTTCACATATTTATGATGCCGACCTGGCCCTGAAAGCATCTGAGCTTGAAGTTAAAGAAGCTCAAAGAGTCTTTCCCAGTCTTTAAAAAAAAAAAAATCTATGGTGTCTGGACCCAGGCAGCCACAGACAATGCTCCCTTGCTGCCTCTCTCCTTGGATATCTCAGCTTGAGCAGCATCCTGAAAATGAAGAAAGAGATGGAGGCAGCCCAGCAGGAGGAAGGGGGAGCATATGTCAAAGGGTGGCACTGGGAAAAGCATCACGCCACGTTCTAGAAATGCGAGCAGCCAGGCGTGACTGGACCAAAGGGTGTAGGGGGAGAAAGAAGTAAGGGGAACAGAAAAATTGCGGTGAGATGCGTGGCAAGAGGCAAATACTGAAAGGAGTTATGAGCTAGCTGAAGACCCTGAGCTTAGACCTGAAAGCTGAAAGATGGGGGGGAGGGGTGGTTCACTGAAGGTTTTTAACCTCTTAGTTCTCTATCTTAAGCCTTTCTCTGCAGGCTGCATGGAGGATGGACATGTACTTTCCCCACCAGCAAAAAGTACTTTCCCATGGGTAGAATAAGCTGGTGTAGACCAAGGGTTCGTGATGCTGCATATTCGAATCACCTGAGAAGCTTGTAAAAGGGCTGCTAACAGCCTCGTGCCAAAAGATGTTTATTTAAGGAGGGGTGGAGATGGGGGAAGGAACAGGTAAGGTATTTTCTTAAAGCGTGAGAATCTTAAAGACTGTTCTTGCTCTGAAATTCTATCAACCGTGTCAAAGGAGTCTCCTCCCACCAAGTGAAGCGTGAGAAAAAGCCATTTCCTTTGTACCTCCAGACCCAGAATCTGGAACGCGGCTGGAAAGCACCTCCAAACAGTTTCCATCGCTTTTCTTCTTTAAATTGACTTTATTCTTGGGCGTTATCAGCTTTCTCCCTGAAAACGCCTAAGATTACTTCAGAGAACGATTTCAAACTTCTATTTTAGAATTTCACACTGTCAAATCATTTAGATGTGAAAGAATACCTCCCAAATAAATGGAAAGCCAATATGAAACGATAAGCAAAACGTAGTCACACCTTATAAAGGATTGTTTTTAATCAATCAATGAGCATATATATAAAACCTTAGTCTGTGTAATATTTTCCAAAATGAGACACTCCTGCCTGGCAGGTGAGCAGGCTCCCTACTCATTTTCTGCCTCTCTCTTCCTCTAGCCTGAACCAGAGGACGTTGGTTGGTTTGTTTGCTTGCATGCTTTTTAAAGCTAATATTTATTGAGCGCTTCCTATGAGCCAGGCATTGTTCTAAGGACTTTACAAATAAGTCAGTATTTATCACCATTTTATATAATGAGAAGGAAAATAACCCGCCCAAGGACACAGCTAGTCAGAAGCAGTGCTGGAATTTGAATCCAAGTTCACGCCGCCTCAGTTCACGCGCTTCACCATCACCCCACACTATACTGCCGTTCCTCCCTAGCCTGACCCAGCGGGCAGGATTCCACTTTGAGTTCACTGAGGTATGTGAAGAGGTAAATTAATAGTAGACTCACACACAGCCTCGGATCGCCTGGTCCTTCCTCGCGGCAGTCCCTCAGATGCTGTCAGTAGGGCGCCCTCTGCTGTCTAAAATGGTGTAGATGTGGGTTAAGAAGAGAGCCTCTTTATCCTGAGGAGACCTCATCTGGAGACGAATTGTCCCTTCTACACAAACTGTACCTCCTGATCATAAAGAAAAAACTCCTGCTCCATAGGTCAATCCAAAAAAGGCTTCAACCCAGAACTGAAGCTCTAAGCTTTACGGCTATTGTCTTAAAAGTCTGACTGCGAGAAGAAGGAATGTCTCCTCTCGCACATTATAATCATGCTGAACCGGCTGCTAAGAGCACACAGCCCTGGATGCTTGCTTTCTTTACCCAGAAATTATGAAACATTTAGGGACCCCTGGGGCAAGTTAATCATAAAATATTCAGCAACATCTGTGCTATATTATTAACTGACAGACTAGACCCAGATAATATGGCGGCTGCATCGCAGGCTGCCCTGCATCACCGGGCCGTTCGCGGTGGCTGGAAGGCGCTGTGTTACTGTCCCTTGCTTCCATCACCCTCTTTCCCATGCGGTCTTTCTCCCCAGCACCTCACAGTCGGGGCTACCGGGACAAGCTCAAGAACAGGTTTGTGCTCAGAGTCTCTGCAAGCAAAGCAATTTCTAACACAGGCTGCCTGGGCCTATGGGGGTGGGCTTGTGTCCCTCTCCTCAGGAACTTACACAGGTGTGTCACAGAGAGGCCAGGTCGCAGCCAGTGGAGGGAACTGCCTCCAGGACCTTAAGAGTGCCCCCTCCCTCCCTGGACTCTGGGCATGCGCACGCTTCAGGCTGCTTTGCTCAAGAAACTGACAGAATCCTGTGGAAAGGATAACAGGCTAGAAGTCAAGATACATGAGTTCTGTCAGGCAGGCAGTCAATAAATGCACCATCAGCACCTTCTCTGTGCCAGGCGCAGTGCTAGGCTCTGGCTTCTAGTCCTGCCTCTGCCACCTGTGACCCTAATACCTCTGTGATCCTCAGTGTGGGTTTCATGATGGGGCGGAGTTGGCGGGGGGCTGGGGGGCGCGGGGTAGTGGAGACGAGACAGTCACCTGGAGAGCTGTTGTAAACTACACACCCTTCCTATCACCAAATTCTAGTAAACAACTGTCTTCACCCCACCCTCCCCCAAGTCCCAGCTGCATGTTTATTTCGGAAAAAGTTCCTCACAGGATATAGCCCGTCCCCTTCAAGAACTACTGGATTAGATCTTTTATGAGTAGAGTGACCATGCACTCAGTTTGTCCAGGACGGTCCCAATTTATACCTGTTGGCCTGGCTATTTTATTAATAACATCCCCTTTCACTCTCAAAACTGTCGCAGTTTGGGAATGTAAATGATCTGGTCACCCTATATAAGGTCCCTTCCAGATTTAATGTGACTTTAACACACTCTCACCAAAGATTTCAGCGCTTCTAGAATCTTCCGCACAAAAACCTCTCCAACTATTTTGAGATTCCCAATTGAGATGTCTCGTAAGTGACTCAGCCTTCACAGGGTGGCTTCCATTTTTCCTCCCCCCTGCTCTGCCTCCCCCAGGGTCTCCCGTGAGAAGCTGTGTGACGACCCCTCGCCATGGCCCCTCTGCTTCCCACCACCAAGGCTGCTGCTGGTGATGCCGCCACAGTGGCCCTGGCACAGCAGCTGCCCACGCCGCCCCCAATTCTGTGTAATGGAGGAGGAGGATCCCACACACCTGCTCGTGCCACACTCAGGCAGAAGGCCTGGGAAGCAACGTGAACCCCAGCTCCCAACAGCTCCCAGCGGTCTTTCTCGAGTAACACCTATTCTTACTGCTCACTGCTCCTGTTACAGAGACCGCAGAATGATGGCTATCAGCCAACCTAGGTTACAGGTGTGTTTCTTTGGACCCTCCACACTTTTCGTTTTTTCCGTTGAGCCAACACTTTAAAATCAGCAGATTTCATAGAAAATCAGTGATGTGCTAAAAAATTACTGGCGAGAATGGAAAGCTACATTTGCAAGAATTTTGTGAGCAGTTGTTAAACAGCGATCGTTAAAACTTAAATTACAAACATTATACTACCAATAAATAAATTCTACTAAGTAAATTCTATTGAATAAATAAATTCTATTAAAAAACAAAGGCAATAATTCGATTGTGGTGATGGTTGTATAGTTCACAAAAACATACTAAAATTCATTGAACTGTACACTTAAAATAGATGAAGGGTGAATTTTTTATATGTAAATTATATCTCAATAAAGCCGTTAAAAATACAAACTTTAAAGGTAAATATTCAAAAGTCATCACTTCTCAATTTTGTCGTTATAATTTACTATGATCTATGCTCTTTAGGTCATTTACGTGTCTGTGGGGTGGAAATACTATCTAATAGAATGCTATTGTCCATCTCTTCTGAGATCTATGTTCTGTAACATCCCTTGATGGTTTGAAATAATCTACAATGAGATTATTCTCACCGTGGAAATAGGCAAATGTTTCAAATCAGGACTGGGTTTGTTGACAATCTAGACTTAAGAAAGTAATGGAGAAAATGTGAATAATGCAGATTAAATGTGAAAGTGCGTTGTGCGTGTAGTCTTTGTGTTGTGAGGACTGTAAAAACTGAGGAAATTTTCTTCCAGTATTTGGAAACTATTATCCAATTCAGAAAAGAAGTCACTTATGTCATGATGAACAAGTATACTTATACTGTGAGTGTTGGTTGATATTTTCATTTACCGTAACAAGTAAGATGAAAGTGAAACAAAGCTGTCTGTCAGAATTACACTCATAATCAAGTTTTATTCATATTCTGATTTTATGACCCTATTCTTGGTGATAGAATTATAAAACAGAGAGTGGATTTGGTAAGAAATAGAAAGTAGCCACACCGAGTATGTTAAATTTTATGAATATTTGCAAATTTTATGCTACTGTATCCTTTGTCACTAAAATTTATAATACATATTTTATATATATATGAGTACACACACACACATACTTTTTGTTATTAAACACCAGCACTCCATTGTATAATATCCTCATTTTCAGGTTCTCTTGACAAATCGAATCTGGTAAGATTGTACCTCTACGTCCACCTAGGAACTGGAGTTGGCTAGAGTTGAGGTCATGTCTCAGCCCCATTTAAACAGGCACAGTCTCGAGTGTGTGCACAGTCCTCACCATTTCCTATTGTCTTACACTCTGCTTCTCAGGTTTTCATTAGCTGTCTGACTCCTGTAGGCTTCTGAGTTTAAGCCCCCTATGGTAGGCCCTCTCTTGGATCTCAGACGCAGGTCCATGACGCTGACCAGAGGACTGATAACTGAAATTGGTGCAGTGCTGACTTCCTGTGGTGGGCTGACTGATGGCCCTCAAAGATGTGCACGTCCTAATCCCCAGAACCTGTGAATCTGTCACCTTACGTGGTTAAAGGCATTTGCTGTCGTGATTAAGGATCTTGAGAAGGGGACGTTAGCCTAGATTATCCGTGTGGCTCAACATAATCACAAGGGTCCTTATCAGACGGAGGCAAGGGCATCCGAGTCAGAAGGAGATGTAAGGACAGAGCAGTGCTTGCAATGATGTGCTTCGAAGATGGAGGAGGGTGCCATGAGCCAAGGAATGCAGTTGGCATCTAGAAGCTAGGAAAAGGCAAGAAGATAACAGATTCTCCTTTGGAGCCTCCAGAAGGAACACAGTGCTCCTGACACTTTGATTTTAGCCCTGTGACACTCATCTCAGATTTCTGTCCTCCAGAACTGTAAGATGATAAATTTGTGGTGTTTTAAGTCAACAAGTTTGTGGTAATTTATTACAGCAGCAAAAATAAACTAATATACCTTCTAATTCCCTTCAATAATACATCTTCTCCTTCTGGCCAAATTCTTCTCTCTCTTTCCAACCAGCCACATCGCTGCCTGAAGTTTTGTAACCAGGCTCTTTAAACCAAAAACTGTGTTTTCACTTAAAACCTTGACTTCAGTTCTATGAGGAATGGAGGATCAAGGCAGGGCAAGCAGAGAATCCACATTTTGGAACAGACTCCCATCCCTCCATGTTGTTGTTACATCTGGTGCTGTTCACCATACTCTCTGTTCTCGTGCAAAGTGAAAGGAGTGGTGGGATAATCAGAGTGGATCGTTAAAATAAACCCAAACTTCCCTCCAATCTGCGAGTACCTCAGTCTGCCTCTGGCTATCCCATTTCCAACTCTTTCCTTTTCGCCAACCCAATTTTCATTCTCCATCTCCCCTCCTATTTTGCCTTTCCAGCCCAAGTAACTCACCAATCTGGTCTCCTGGCTCTTGATCCCCAGGCTTAGTTTTCTAAACTCCATCTAGTGTGCTATTTCCTGCCATGATGGATCCACAGCCTGGTACCTCAGAATTGAACTCCCGTTGGTCCAGCCCTAGAGCCTCTCCCCATTTCATGGAAACAGCCCTTAATCCACTGCCCTGGAGCTCAGCTCAGCTATAAAAGAATTCAAGAACTTAAAGATCATGAAAATAAAGTATGTTGTCGGAATATAGCCTCTTTGTTAACGGAAGTATTTGAGAATTCAAATTCACATCACATTTTCCTACAGTACTACCATTATAAATAACAGTGTACCGGCTCAGTCCATTAAACACATCACTTACCTATAACACAAGTAAGCTATAGAATTCCCCTGCACTCCGGGTCACAGAATGAAAAGGAAGAGGTTGCTATGCTGCAAACGAGCTGTGGGTAAAATTCTGAAGTGGGTTAAGTCCTATTTGGCTTCTTTTTCCTTAGTCCTCTCTCTCTATTGCCCTCTTACTTAACTAAATCTACAATCCCCCACAACCCCAGCCACCAGTTGAACTGTAGACTACTCTAGCTAACTTGGTAGTGGCTAGTCCATGTGGCAATTGAGTACTTGAATTTCAAAGACCTAATACAAAAAAAGAATGTCAAGTATCTCAATATTTTTTTCATTAAGTAGATGTTTAAATGATAATGTTTGATCCCACTGGGTTAATAAAATACGTCCTCAAAATTAACGTCCCTTTTTAAACTTTTTAATGTGGCTGCTAAAAAATTTAAAATAATGTGCAGGGCTCACATTTGTGGCTCCCATTGTGTTTCTAGTGGATAGCGTTGCTTTAGACCTTGCTATCCAAAGTGTCATCCCACAGACCAGCAACTTGAATATCACCTGGAAGCCGTTAGAAAGCAGAGTCTCAGGTCCCGCCGCAGGCCCGCTGCATTGGAGTCCGCAATTTAACAAGATCCCCCTGTGATTCATCTGTACATTAAAATTTGAAATGCACACTTCAAGGGTCAGCAAACTTTTTCTTTAAAAAGCCAGATAGTAAATATTTCAGGCTTTGTGGGTCATACATTCTTGGTCACAACTACAGAACTGTGTCATTGTATTATAGTATATAAATGAGTGAGTGTGGCCGTGTTCCAGGGAAACTTTATTTCCAGAAACAGGCCACCTGGTTTGCCCATCTTGGGGCTAGACCAGTGGTTTCTCAAATGTTAGCATTTATTAGCATCACTTGGGGAGCCTGTTAAAACACCACTTGCTGGGCCACACCCTAAGAGTTTTGGATTCAGTAGGTTTAGGGAAGAGTCTGAGAATTTGCATTTCGGACAAGTTTTCAGGTGATGCCAATGCTGCTGGACCAGAGACCACTACTCTAGAGTTATGGTTTTCAACTCCGACTGTATGTTAGAATCATCTAGGAGTTTTAAAACATACCCATGCCTGGGTCTCACTCCAGACCAATCAAATCACAATCTCTAAGGGTGGGGCTTGGCAGCATTGATATTTTTTAAAAAAGCTCCCTGAGTGATTCTAATGTGCAACCTAGTATCTGTACATTACGAAATTACCTGCTATTCTCTAAATGATGATGGGAAGGTGTTAGGAAGACAGAGTGTTAATGAGCTAATTTACAATATCTGTGAAAGACCTACAGCACCTTAACACACAAAAGACCTAAGTATTTTGCAAAGGGATTTCTTCTCATGACTCTCAAATTGGTAGAACGGACAGTGTGATTAAGCACAATTTTGAATCTTTCCGGTTATCTGGGGAGGTATTTTTAAGCGAGCAGAAAGAAGCATGGGCCATCAGGATTTGCTTTCCTACAGTGTTTTCAGTTTCACGAGTAAACAACTTAGGAACAGCAAGTACCAGGCCCTGACTCCTGGTTCTGCCCTTGCTGATAAACCAGCTGCGTGACCTTGGATAAGTCACTTGAGCCTGTGCTTCCTTGGCTATAAAATAAGTAGGGTTTGGCTTCTGTCCCTTCCAGCTCTAAATGTCTTTGCTTTATGCTTTGCATTTTATGAATCATAAGTTCTTGTAAACATTTCAAGATTTTTCTCTTTGGCAGCAGCAGTGGGAACTGTGTCAGGCCAAGAGCGAAGGCAGTTGCTTATACAGAGATGTCCTGTGTCTGATTTCTGTAGTCACAAATCCTCAGCACTATATAGCTTGCCAGTTTTGTGACCCACCCTCAGAAATCAGAATCATGGCAGGGCCAATATCAGGTGGAGACTTCAGCTAACGTGCCAAGTTCTCAGCTACTTTGAATAGTGACACTGGGGCATTAGAGGAGGAGGGAACTGAATAATCCCAACCATGATCAAAGAAAATAAAGACAAAGTTCTAGGATAGAGGAGCCTTTCTCCTTGGACTAAGGAAGAACAGACAAGATCCAAGAGAAGTCAACAGAGATATCTCAGCATTGGTATGAGAACATATGTCAAATGGGAAATGACAATCACTACATACAGTAGGAGAGGCTGTGGGAACACTCAGGTGAACCAGAAGAAAATAGATTCGAAGGAAAAGAGATATGCATATATAATTGACTTCTTGCATCTATATTTGAGGCTTAATTCACTTGAAAATAGTCCAAATGCCCTTAAAAAGATCAATACATTTACAGTAATAGGATCAATTCTGGTTCTTTGGGAGCCGCCTGTGAACATAGGAGTCCCTATTACTGGGTAGCAGATTTAGGACACTAGGAGTCATAATTTCTATATGGGCTTTTAAGGAAGACTTTTTTTTTTAACTTACTTCACCAGAGGTTCTCTCTACTGACTAGTCTTTTTTCTTATCATGCTCCCATGGGGACTAGTTTTCCAGCTAGATATTTATCTTACTACTCTAAACAATCTCAGTTTAACCAGGAATTAATTAAATTGATACAGTGAAAAAGCAGGTGGAATGACCACTAGCAGCAGCCTGGTAAACCCATCTTTTATCAGGAATGGCTGTGAATCAGCGCAGGATGAGCCAGGCGCTTTCTCCCCTTGAAGTCCTGCCAGGATTCATAAAGTAGAAATTTTCACCAACACCGCTACCTTCTTGAGGAACTTCCATCAACAATTCGACCCTCTTGCTCTTCAAGAAGAGAGAAAGAGCAACTTATCTGATTGCTGAAACTGGGGTAAAATTCACAGCTCATACATATGAGTCTTGAGAACCAAACGAGACTCTAAAAACTGAAAAGTTACAGAATTGGGCTGAATATTACTAGGCATTCCTATTACTCAGCAGGAAGGAAATTTGAAAAAGATATGAAAGTGACAGTTATTGAAGAAAACAGAAGCGTTACTTGTTTATTCTCCAATAAAGTGCATATTTGTGTTTGCTTTTCTCTTTCTTTTTCCTCTGAAATGGGATAATATGTTACACGTTAGTCTCCACCTTGCTTTTTTCACATAATAATGTATCATCAGAATCCCTCTAGGTCAATATACGTAACTCTGATTCACTCTTTTTAATTTTCGTGTAACAGTTTGTGGTAAAGATTATTACAATTTATCCTACTATTCTCCTATTGATATTCATTCCGATTGTTTCAGCTTGGTTTTTTGCTACTACAAACAACATTAAATAAACAACCTTATTCATATATCCTTAAGTACTTGTGCTTTTGCACCATAGTATAGTTAACCAACAGGGATTACAAGATCAAATGTTACAATGTATTTTCAACCTTGACAGATATTGCCAGGTGCTTTCCCAAAAAGTTCTAGCAATTCCAATTCCAACCAGCGATGGATGATTACCGATTTTCCATTTTCACTAACGCTATTTCCAAGAGTTTCCAATTTTTACCACACTAATTGTTTAATTTTTATTTCTCTGAGTTCTAGTGAAATAGAGCATCTTTTTCATATATTTAGTGGCTATTTGCATTCTTCTGTTTTGGAATTTTCTGTCTCCTTCGCCCATTTTTTTAATTAGATCATTTGCCTTATTCTTATCCATTTATAGGAAGTAGCTGTTTGCTAAAGTTGTTAAATTTGTCCATCATAGATATTGAAATATTTTTTTCCTTTTTGTCTTCTATCTTTTGCTTTCATTTATGTTACGTTAAATATACATATTTTTAGGTTTTTTGAAGTTTAATATATCAGCCTCTTTTTGCAACTGGGTTTCTTGTCTCGCTTAGGAAATTCTCACCACTCAAGGTTATGAAAATACGCTCCTAAACGTCATTACTTTATATTTCTGTCATCAACTAATTGGCCCAAGGAACTCGAAGGAGGTTTCAGAAGCATTTAGCTGTTTCTCCAAATTTTTTTTTATGTTAAGTGATCCAATCCCCAACCACTCTGAACCAGACCATGCCCCCCGCAAGAGCAGCAACCGGCATAGATGTGGAGTATAACTGAGCCTGTGCAAACGAATACCCACCCCTCCCTTTTAAATATTTATTCCCCATCCAAAATAAGCAGGCCCTGCTGTCCTGTGCTCAGGGACAGCCACGACTTTGGAAATGATTCCACGTGGTCTTCTATGTGCTGCAAATAAGCTCTACTTTGTGTGACAACTACTTCTGGTGGAGAGCCTGATTTTAATTCACCAGGAAACCCACTTTGGTTAGGTAACATTTCTACATTGAAATCTTTAGTATATCAGAAATGTATATTTTTTTATTGAGGTAAAATTCACATACAGAGAAAAGCTCAGATCTTAAGAGCACAATTCAGTGAGCTTTGACAAACGTATACATCCATATAAAAAAACAATGAGATATAGAACATTTCCAGCACACCAGAGTTTTCATGTGGCTCTTTGTCATCAATTCGTAGACCTCATTGACAACCACAGCTCTGATTTCTAGAATATACATTATTTTTGCCTACTGTTGAACTTTATATTAATGGAATCAGACCGTGGGAACTCTTTTGTGTGTGTCTTCTTTCACTCAACGTAATGATTTTGAGATTTTTCCATGTTATTGTGAAGCCATGTTCCATTGTATGAACATACAAGAGTTTGCTGTTGATGGCCATTTGGGTTGTTCCCAGTGTGGGGCTCTTATGAATAAAGCTTCCATGAACATTCACATACACATCTTTTTGTGGACAGATTAGATAGACGTTTCCACTTCTCCCCAGGGAAATACCAAGGAGTAAAATCCATATGTCTTAGGGTAGATGAAGATTAAACTTCTTAAGAAACTGCCAAACTGTTTTCCCACAATGCCTTTACAATTTGATATGACCGCAAGCAAAATGTGAGAGTTCTCGTCACTTCACATCCTCACCAACATTTGGTGCAATCTTTTTAATTTTAGCCATGTTGGCAGGTTTGTAGTTGTTTCTCGTGTGATTTAAATTTACGTTCCTTAGTAATTAATAATATTGAGACCCTTTTCATGTCCTTAGTACCATTTAAGTTGGGTTATCTTTTATTGTTGAGTTGTAGTTCTTTATATATACTGGATACAACCATTTTATCAGAGATATATGTGGTAAATATTCTTTCCCATTTGTAGCTTTTTTCATTTTATTAACAAAGTCTTCTGACGAGAAGGCATATTTAATTTTAATAGTCTAATCTATCAAATTACTCATTTATAATTAGTGCTTTTCATAAGAAACCTGTGTTTTCTCCAAGTTTACTAAGATAGTCTCCTATGTTTCCTTCTAGAAACTTTGTAATTTTAACATTTAGATATAGGTCAATGATTTCTTTTCAATTATGTTTTGTTCATTTCTTTTCATATGTTTAATCAGTTGTTTCAACACCACTATACTGAAATCTTTGTGCTGGCAAGACTAGTCCAATCAGAATGAAAAGATAAAAAATAATTACAATGCCTAGAATTGTCAAAGATCAAGAAAATTAGGCATTCTTTTTTTTCACGTTCAGTATATACTTTTTTTAATTGAGGTAACGTTGGTTTATAGCATTATATAAATTTCAGGTGTACTTCATTATATTTCTGTTCCTGAGTAGATTACATCATGTTCACCACCCAAAAATTAATTACCATCCATAACCATACACATGTGCGAATCACCCCTTTCGCCCTCCTCTCTCCCCTCTTCCACTCTGGTAACCACAATCCAAACTCTGTCTCTATGTATTCATTTGATGTTGTTTTTATCTTCTATTTATGAGTGAGATCATATGATATTTGACTTCCTCCTTCTGACTTATTTCACTTAGCATAATACCCTCAAGCTCCATCCATGTTGTCACAAATGGCAAGATTTCATGTTTTTATGGCTAAGTAGTATTCCATTGTGTATAGATACCACATCTTCTTTATCCATTCATCCTTTGATGGGGACTAGGTTGCTTCCAAGTCTTGGCTATTGTGAATAATTCTGCAATGAACATAGGGGTAAATATGTCTGCACACATTTGTGTTTTCATGTTCTTTGGATAAACACCCAGCAGTGAAATAGCTGGATTGTATGGTAGTTCTATTCTTAATTTTTTGATGAATCTCCATACTGTTTTCCATAGTGGCTGCACCAGTTTGCACTCTCACCACATCCTCTGCAACACTTGTTATTTCTGGTCTTATTAATTACAGCCATTCTGACGGGCATAAGGTGATATCTCATTGTAGTTTTGATTTGCTTTCCCTAGTAATTAGTGATGCTGAACATCATTTCATGTGCCTGTTGGCCATCTGTATATCTTCTTTGGACAAATATCTGTTCAGATCTTTTGCCCATTTTTTTAAGTGGGTTGTTACTTTTTTTGATGTTGATATGTATGGGTTCTTTATATAATTTGGATATTAACCCCTTATCAGGTGTATGATTTGCAAATTATCTTCTCCCAATTGTTAGGCTGTCTTTTCATTTTGTTGATGGTTTCCTTTGCTGTCAGAAGCTTTTTAGTTTGGTGTAGTTCCATTTGCTTATTTTTTCTATTGTTTTCCTTGCCTGGCCAGACACAGTACTTGAAAACATGCTGCTGAGACCAATGTCAAGCAGTATACTGCCCAAGTTTTCTTCTAGAATTTTTATGGTTTCAGGTCTTACATTCAAGTCTTCAATCCGTTTTGAGTTAATTTTTGTGCATGGTGAAAGATAATGGTCTACTTTCATTCTTTTGCATGTGGCTCCAGTTTTTCCAACATCTTTTATTGAAGAGACTTTCCTTTTTCCACTGTATGTTCTTGGCTCCCTTGTCAAAAATTAGCTGTTCATAAATATGTGGGCTTATTTCCGGGCTCTCAATTCTGTTCCATTGATGTCTGTGTCTGTTTTTGTGCCAGCACCATGCTGTTTTTTATTACTATAACTTTGTAGTATATTTTGGAATCAGAGATTGTGATACCTCCAGCTTTGTTCTTTTTTCTCAGGATTCCTTTGGCTATTCAGGGTCTTTTGTTGTTCCATATAAATTTTAGGATTCTTTGCTCTATTTCTGTGAAAAGTGTTGTTTGGACTTTGATAGGGATTGCATTGAATCATAGATTGCTTTAGGAAGTATGGACATTTTAACCATGTTAATTCTTCCAATCCAAAAGTACAGAATATCTTGCTATTTCTTTGTCTTTTTCAATTTCTTTCAACAATGTTTTATAGTTTCTAGTCTACAGGTCTTTCACCTCTTTAGTTAAATTTATTCCTAGATATTTTATTCTTTTTGTTGCAATTGTAAATGGTATTGTATTCCTAATTTCTCTTTCTGCTACTTCATTGTTAGTGTCTAGAAATGCAAGTGATTTTTGTATGTTGATTTTGTATCCTGCAATTTTACCATATTCATTTATTATTTCCAAGAGTTTTTTGGTGTATTCTTTAGGGCTTTCTATATGTAAAATCATGTCATCTGCAAATAGTGACAGTTTCATTTCTTCCTTTCCAATTTGGATCGCTTTTATTTTTTTCTTGCTTGATTGCACTGGCTAAGACTTCCAACACCATGTTAAATAAGAGTGGTGAAAGTGGGCATCCTTATCTGGTTCCTGTTCTTAGAGGGATAGCTTTCAGTTTTTCTCCACTGAGACTGGTATTAGCTGTGGGTTTGTCATATGTGGCCTTTATTATGTTGAGGTACTTTCCTTCTATACACATTTTATTCAGAGTTTTTATCATAAATGGATATTGGATCTTGTCAAATGCTTTCTCTGCATCTATTGAGATGATCACATGGTTTTTATTCTTCATTTTGTTAGTGTGGTGCATCACATTCACTGATTTGCAGATGTTGAACCATACCTGCATCCCTGGAATAAATCCCACTTGATCATGGTATATGATCTTTTAATGTATGGTTGTATTCAATTTGCCAGTATTTTGTTGAGGATTTTTGCATCAATGTTCATCAGTGATATTGGCCTGTCATTTTCTTTTTTGCGTTGTCCTTGTCTGGTTTTGGTATCAGGTAATGTTGGCCTTGTAGATGAGGTAGGAAGTTTCCCCTCCTCTTCAATTTTTTGGAGGAGTTTGAGAAGGATAGGTATTAAGTCTTCTGTGAATGTTTGATAGAATTCACCAGGGAAGCCGTCTGGTCCTGGATTTTTATTTTTGGGGAGGTTTTTGATTACAGTTTCAGTTTCCTTACTGATGATGGTCTATTTAAATTCTCTATTTCTTCTTGATTCAGAAGAAATCTTGTTTTGTAAGGCTGTAGGATTCTAAGAATTCACCCATTTCTTCTAGATTATTCAATTTGTTGGCATATAGCTTTTCATAGTATTATAATCTTTTGCATTTCTGAGGTGTCCATTGTAATTTCTCCTCTTTTATTTCTGATTTTATTTATTTGATCCTTCTCTCTTTTTTCTTGGTGAGTCTAGCTAAAGTTTTGTCAATTTTGTTTATCTTTTCAAAGAACAAGCTCTTTGTTTCATTGATTTTTTCTATTGTGTTTTTAGTCTCTATTTCATTTATTTCTGCTCTGATTTTTATTATTTCCTTCTTCTACTGATTTGGCCTTTGTTTGTTCTTCTTTTTCTAGTTCCTTTAGGTGCGCTGTTAGACTGTTTATTTGAGACTTTTCTTGTTTGTTGAAGTAGGCCTGTAGTGCTATAAACTTCTCTCTTAGAACTGCTTTTGCTGTTCTTAAATTTTTGCCATAAATTTTGGCATGTAGTATTTTCATTTTCATTTGTCTCCAGGTATTTTTTTTATTTCTCCGTTGATTTCTTTGTTGACCCCATAGTTGTTCAGTATTATTTTGTTTAATCTCCACATATTTGTGGCTTCTCCTGGAGTTGATTTCTAGTTTCATACCATTGTAGTCAGAAAAGATGCTTGGTATTATTTCAATCTTCTTAAATTTATTGAGACTTGTTTTGTGTTCTAATATGTGATCTATCCTGGAGAGTGTTCCATGTGCATTTGAAAAGAATATGTATTCTGTGGTTTTTGGATGAAATGCTCCGTATATATCTACCAAGTCTATCTGGTTTAATGTGTCATTTAAGACCATTGTTTCCTTATTGATCTCCTGTTTGGATGATCTATCCATTGGTGTAAGTGGAGTGTTAAAGTCCCCTAATCTTATTGTGTTACTGTCTATTTCACTTTTTATGTCTGTTAATAATTGCTTTATATATTTAGGTGCTCCTATGTTGGGTGTACAGATATTTACAAGTGTTATATCCTCTTGTTGGATTGTTCCCATTATCATTATGTAGTGCCCTTCTTTGTCTCTTGTTACAGTTTTTGTTTTAAAGTCTATTTTTTCTAATATAAGTATTGCTACCCCAGCTTTCTTTTCATTACCGTTTACGTGAATTATCTTTTTCCATCCCTTCATTTTCAGTTTGTGAGTGTCTTTAGGTATGAAGTGTCTCTCAAATGCATCATATATTTGGGTCTTGTTTTTTTATCCAATCAGCCACCCTATATGATTGGAGCATTTAGTACACTGACATTTAAAGTAGCTACTGATAAGTATGTACTTATTGCCATTTTGTTACTTTTTTTCTGGGTGTTTTAGTAGTTATTTTCTGTTCCTTTCTTATTCTCTTGGTCTCCTCCCTTATGGTTTGATGCTTTCTATAGTATTATATTTGGCTTCCTTTCTCTGATTTTTTTGTGTATTTATTATAGATTTCTGGTTTGTTATTACCATGAGCTTCGTATATAATAACCTATGTATACAGCAATCTATATTAAGTTGATGGTCTCTTAAGTTTGACCTCTTGCTAAAAGCTCTACTCTTTTACTCCCCTCCTCTCACATTTTATGTTTTTAATATCATATTTAACCTCTTTTTTGTGCGTGTGTATCCGTTATCCTCTTATCATGGAAATAGACAATTTCAGTACTTTTTTTTTTTTTTTTTTTTAGATTTTATTTTTTCCTTTTTCTCCCCAAAGCCCCCCGGTACATAGTTGTGTATTCTTCGTTGTGGGTTCCTCTAGTTGTGGCATGTGGGACGCTGCCTCAGCGTGGTCTGACGAGCAGTGCCATGTCCGCGCCCAGGATTCGAACCGACGAAACACTGGGCCGCCTGCAGCGGAGCGCACGAACTTAACCACTCGGCCATGGGGCCAGCCCCACAATTTCAGTACTTTTGTCTTTTGACCGTCATATTAGCTTCATAGGTGGTTGATCTGCTACGTTTACTTTATATTTGCCTTTACCAGTGATGTTATTGTGGGGTTTTTTGGATAATTTTCTTATTCCTATTTGTTTCCTATAAGAATAAGAATATTCTTATTCCTTTTCTCTTCCACTTAAATAAGTCCCTTTAGCATTTTTCATAAGGCTGGTTTATTGGTGATAAACTCCCTTAGTTTTTGCTGGTCTGGGAAACTCTTTATCTCTCCTTCCATTCTGAATGATAACCTTGCCAGGTAGAGTATTCTTGCCTGTAGGTTTTTTCCTCTCAGCACTTTAAATATATCATGTCATTCCCTTCTAGCCTGTAAAGTTTCTGCTTAGAAGTCAGCTGATAGGCTTATGGGTAGACTTTGTATGTAACTTGTTGCCTTTCTTTTGCAGCTTTTAGGATTCTCTCTTTATCTTTAACTCTTGACATTTTAATTATAATATGTCTTGGTGTGGGCCTCTTTGGGTTTATCTTATTTGGTGCTCTTTCTGCTTCCTGTACTTGGATCTGTTTCCTTCCTTAGGTTAGGAAAGTTTTCAGCTATTATTTCTTCAAATAGATTCTCTGCCCCTTTGTCTCTCTCTTCTCCTTCTGGGATGGCAATAATACAGATGTTAGTGTACTTGACATTGTCCCAGAGGTCCCTTAGACTGTCCTCATTCTTTTCTATTCTTTTTTCTTTTACCTGTTCAGCTTGGGTGATTTCCTCTAGTCTTTCATCCAGCTCACTGATCCATTCTTCTGTATCATCTGCTCTGCGGTTGAGTCCCTTTAGTGAATATTTTATTTACATTATTGTATTCTTCATTTTCAATTGGTTCTTTTTTATATTTTCCAAATCTTTGTTGAATTCTCCCTGAATTCATCCATTCTTCTCCCAAGATCAGTGAGCATCCTTATGACTCTTAGTTTGTACATTTTGGTGTTAGATTGTTTATCTCTGTTTCGTTTAGTTCTTTTTCTTAGGATTTATCCTGTTCCTTTATTTGGAACATATCCCTTTGTCTCCTCATTTTGCCTCTTTCTCTGTGCTTATATCTATGCATTAGGTAAATTAGCTACCTCTCTCGATCTTGGAGAGGTGACCTTATGTAAGAGATGCCTATGAGGCCCAGCAGTATGCTTCCCTCTCATCACCAGTTCCAAATGTTCCAGGAGTGTCCCCTGTGCAGGGTATGTGTGTCCTTCTGTCGTGGCAGCATTGTTCTTGCTGCAGGTGCCCAAAAGACTAGGCTGTCCCCCTGGCCAGCTGGTTGTAGTTCTCAGCTGTGTGTGGCTGCTATGGACCCTTCAGTTACTTTATCAGGCATGGGGAGGCCCAGCACAGTTGGTTGTAAGGTCTAATAGCACATTCCTCCTGCATTTTTTCTGTTAAGTGAGTAGGCCCCCAGCATGGCTGGTTGCTAGGCTCCAGGGCTTACAACTGCTTTAGGCCTCTGGCCTGCAAAGCTGTTTTCAGCTCTTTCAGGGATGCAACTAGGTGAGGCCAGCCCCAGGTGTGGCAGCACACAATTGTTTCAGACATTGGAAGGTGGGGCTTATCCCCCACGTGGCTCATTGAGAAGTACAAGTCTACTGCAGCTGACAAGCCCCCCTGCCCCCAGGCTCACACACCCCATCAACACAGTCCTGCCCCTTGCGCATGTCCTGATCCAATGCAGTAGACCAACTAGCCTAACTACAGAGGTCCCACACACCCCACCTATGTGGGCCCACAAGTTGTCCAAGGGCTTGCTCTTGGGTGGGGCTAGTCCCTAGGGTGAGCTCCCTGCCCTGGCTGGGCTGGATTAAATTCATGCTCTAGTGGGTGGGGCAGACTCTTGTGCTAACAGGCCAGGGGAAGAACTCCAATGGCATCTTGCAGCATCTGTGTCAGAATGCCTGTACTAGGTCACAATAATGGCCACCACCAATGTCTCAGTCCCTGGGGAGGTGGTCCCAGCCTGGGGAGGTCTCACTTCTTGCCAAGATGTTCCCAAAGCCTACCAAGTGAGTCTCTTTTTACCAAAGGACTGTGCAGCTTTCCTTCTGGTGATTTTAGGTTGCTTTCTGAAATGGGTGAATTTGTGCATGGGTGCTTTAAAAGCAGGCTTTTCTTTCCCCTTATGTCTGATAGCTTTTCTGAGGGTATTCTCCATTGTTGTTAAATGCCAGCAAAGCCAGATTTTATGGCACTCATCTTGGTTGTGCTGAGTCCAAAAGCTGCTTATTGTGGCATAGCTCTCCCACTCAGATCCTCCACTCCTCCAGGAAAAGATTCATACCTTAAGATTGCTCCCTGCTGGCTGTGAAGCACCACAGCTCAAGGGTAGCTCTTCCCTCTCCAGAAAGGAATTTCTTCCTCTTCCACCTCAGTCAGCGCTGTCCCTCATTGTAGGCATTCTTTTCATCCAGTTTTCAGTTCTCTCTCAGAGGTAATTGTTCCAAGAGTAGTTGTAAATTTGTTGTGTCCATGGGAGGAGGTGAGTTCAGGGTCCATGGGCATTCTCATACAGGCTGGTATATAAATGTACATCATAAATTGATAGTATCTTTCTTTAGAACAATTTGGCAAAGTATCAAGTTTCTCAAAATATACATAAACTTTGACCTAGCAATTTAACTTCTAAGAATTTATGCCAAGGGAATAACTCTAGCTCATGTGCCCAAAGATTTCTGTACAACAATAGTCACGACATAGGGATAATCTAAATGTCCAAAATCAGGAGATAGGTAAAATAAATTATGATTTTTATAATAGAATTTTATGTCACTATTAAAATTTGGTTCATAAATGTTTAACAGTTCTATTGGTACTTTTGTAATATATTAAGTAAAAAAAGAAGTATAAAATATCAAGTATAATTTGACTACATTTTTGCAAAAATATGTAGTAAAAGATCAGAGAGAGATACACCAAAACGTCTTGCTCTTAAAAGAGTAGTTTACCCCTTGTATCCATTCATTCTTTAATTCTCTACAAGACTGGGGGCTGGGATTATACGTCATGCTATTTTTCTTGTCTGTATTTCCTTTCTTCTCTTCAACTAGCATATGTTGCTTTTGTCCTAAGAAAAGAACATAATAATTTTAAAAGAAAAAAGGGGGAAGCTTCCAAACCCAGTATATATTTTGGTTGTATTTTTCTTTCCGAACAATTCAAAACAGCTGTATTTCAGTTAATTGCTCCTTCTCTTCTCCCTGCTGCAGATATCATGTGGATTTATGGCAGGTTTACAATTGCTCGTCCTCGCCTCAGCACATCTATTATTTTCATCTCAGCTCTGGTAGGTGTGTGTCACGTGGGCAACCGTTGAGAAACAAAGAGGCAACTCATCAACACTGCCACAGAGTCAAACAGGAAATAAAAGACCAAGTTGGAAAAAAAAATCATTTGTGGCAGATATATCCAGAATTTCAGCTTTCACGTAGAGAAGAAAATTAGAGGAAAATTGTAATTGCATTTACCGTCCGTGTATTGGAACAAACAAAGAAAACTTGCCTCCTCCCCTACTCCCTCCCACATTTGTACTATCATGTCACACATTTTCTTTGCTTAGGCAGATAGTAAAAGGGACATGCTGGATTTTGTTCTGTTTTCTCTTCTATGTCAGTAATGTAATTTTAGTCTGATCAACTGATCCCATTTGACCAGTGCCTAGAACCACAGGATTCTTTCAAACCTTGAACTAAAAGCACAGTTCATTAGGATCTGTTACCCTTTTCTGAAGTCAATTATTCTACTGGGAAAGGAGTAGTTTGCTCCTAGCCCCCATTCACTCTTTAGTCCTCCACAGGATTGTAGTGTGTTGGAACTAGGAACGGTCTTAGAGAATAATAGCTATTACTTAGAGTGCTCACTATATAAAAGGCACTGTTTTAAGAGCCATGCGTATATATTAACACATTGAATCCTTACAGCTCTGAGATAGGTTCTCTCCTCATTGCAAAGATAAAGGAACTAAGGAACAGAGAGGTTCAGTTAAATTGTCCAATGTCACACAGGAAGTATTCGGGATTGGAACAGAGGTTGTCTGGCACCGAAGTCCCCTTACCCTCCATGCTCTGCCTCTCTGTCATCATCTGTACATCTGGTCCTCTTAGAGACCACTAAGTACCGTTTTCATTGTAGGAAAATTACAAACACAGATTATAAAAGCAATACATCACTCATGCATCTGCCTTTTATTTTTATTTATGGTGTTTCTGACATAAAGAACATTTTACTCTTTATGTACCAAAACCTTCCATCTTATAATTTATGGCTTCTGCCTGTGGTGGCATACTTAGATTTCATACTTCCAGATGGTACAGAGATAAAGATACAGTCACTTATATTTACTTCAGCTTTTCTACATTTATTTACTTATTCTGTATGCTATTTACTTCAGTTCTTTTTAAACATTTATATCTCTAATTCAGGTGGAATTTATTTTGATGTGGTATGAGATAACTGTTTCCCAAATTGTTTAGTCTGCTGTCCAGCATGATTTATGACACATTCATCCTTTTCCCACTGATTTTAAATATAACCTTTGTCACACGGGTCTGTTTCAGGATTCTTCCTTCTGTTCCATCAATATCTCTCATTAGCACTGTTTCATCTGCAAGTTCTGATTTTTAAAACATTGTAATATTTTATTGGGGAACACCTTTCTAACTTATCACTCTTTTGCAAGGTTTTCCTCAATATTTGGAAAATAATTTGTAGCATTTGATATAACTCCTTATTCAAGGATTTGGGGTGTTTATAAGTGTTTTCAAGTCTCCCTCTAATGATCTTGGGAAAGGACTTCTTTAAAGGAAATAGCTGTATAGTGTTTTGTGGATTATTAAAGTAAAATCTTTTCATTATGTTAAAAATCATAATATATAAAAAGCACATAGAAGAAAGTGAAAGCCGCTCTAGTCTCACTATCCAGGTATAACCACTATTTTCATTCTGGTGTATATCCTTCCATTCTTCTTTTCTATGCACACACACAAACACACAACTGTATTACATATTTCATACTGCATGAAACTTATTTTCATTAATTATATATTGTGAGTTTCTTTCCATGCAAATATAAGAAATTACATTTATCTAGGTCCAGTTTCTAAGGAATAAAGTCCTGGTTCTATTACCTGGTGTTGTCTAAGGTATGTGTACCATAACAGTGTTGTAAATGACTGCATTATATTCCATATGTGAATGTTCTACACTTTCTTTAACCAATCCCGGATGTTGGAGAGTGAGATGGCTACCCATTTTTTGCTACCATATATAACTTTGCAATATATATCCTTTATGCTCATCTTTGCAAAATTGTTAGATGTGGAATCAGTGGGTCAATGTGTATACATACTGTTCAGACTCTTTATAGATACTGCTGGAGAATCTTGTGAAAGTTGATTCCAAGTCCTACTTCCACATAAATATTGAGAGTTCCTGTCTATGTACAGTCACATCACCATGTATTAACACTGGGTATTAAATGTCTTTTAAATCTGTGCCAATCTAATGGGGAAATGCAAATTTCACTTTAATCATTTCTATCCAGCACATAAAACGCCATGATAGCTAAAACTTTATTTAGAAATTCTCTTTATTAATAAAATTAACCTTTTTGATCAGATATTTAAGTTGTCTGATAATATTACAAACTTTTTATTTTTATTTACAAAGTATATTTTTCTCTGTTTTTCTGCTTTCAGCTTTAATGTCAATTTTTAATTGTGTGTATTTGTTATAGACACAGTACTTAGACAATAGTGTTGTATGAAATCCAAGAATCTTAGTCTTTTAATAGAGATTTTACCCATTTTCATTTACTATTATAACTGGAATGTGGCTTTACTAGATTTTCACTAGTGTTTTGGAAGCACTGATCTACTCATAGTCCATTAGTTACATTTACATTTAAAAAATATTTTAAACTGGCATTTCTCTAGCTATACAAATCAAAATGAATAACTATATTTAGAGTCCACTATGTTTAAAATAAAATAGTTAGCATAATTTTACATACTGCTTACTTTTCTAACTTTCCATTCTTCATATTTTTTTCTGTTACCATTTTTACCTTCCTTACGTTTGTTTACATGAAAACTATTTTGACATTTCCATTCAGCTTTGTAATCTGATCTGCTGTGCTTAATATATTCCAGTGCTCACTACCAGACTTTCCACACCCCCACATAGACACCCAAGAAGCCTGTTGATCATATATAAAGCTGGGTTTTATTAAACTTGCCGAGCAAAAAAGAGCACCACCACCTTTAACAGGAAGCAGGAGATTAGGGAGGGAACTTTCATGGTTTTAGAGGCTAGTCTTAGTCATAGAGTTTCAGGGTGGAAGTAGTGTGATCCAGGAAAGAATTGGTCAGAATGTATAACTGGGCACGTTGCTGGAACAATCAGTGGTCTTATCTTTGGGACTCAAGTCTGTGCAGAGTTAGTGTGAAAATTGTCTGTGGTCTTTTCAGTTTGTCTGTGGGTCTGAATGAGCTGATGTTAAAACGATTTGGATTCAGTCTTGCATTTTGTGGTTTTTATACAATTTATCTGTTTGGCCAGCCACTGTGTTTTGTTTCATTTATCACTGCCAATTCCCTATTTTTGTTTCATCTATTTGTTGTTTATAATATGCCTTCAAATATTATTTAAGAAGCAGAATACTTTCTGAGTCCTTGAATACATGAATTTTGTTTTGTTTTTTTTTTCTGTTGACTCCATCACATGTAAGATAGCTGATCTGGGTACAAATTTCTTTCACACCTCTTTCCTTCAAAATTCTATACATCTTCCAATGTCTTCTGACATTTAATGATATGGAAAAAAACTCTAAGGCCAGTGGTTTTTCTTTTTCCTTTTTCTTTTTCTTTTTTCTTTCTTTTTTTTTTTTTGCCTCCATACTTGAGAATTTATTTTCCTTTCCTTTCAAAAACTTTGTTCATCTATATTTAAGCGTAGATTTCTTTTTGGAATCTTGTCTGAAATACTAGAGCCCCATTTTATCTATAGAAAAAACACATCTTTTCAACCCAGGAACATTTTCATCAATTGTAACTCTGATAATTGTGCCTGTTCTCTTTATGTTTACCCTCAGGAATAACTGTAATTCCTAGATGTGTTCATCCATCTCTGTCTTCTACATCTTTCCTCTTTCTAATATTTCTTTCATTTCGTCCTCTTTTTCTCTATATTCTGTGAGTGCTCCTGGGTTTATCTTCTCATAATTGTTTCAGTTTTCAGTAGTGTTAATTCTGCTCTAACTGCTCCAAGGCAGTATGGCACACTACTTAAGAGCACACCCCCTGGACCACCTGGATTCAAACCCTGGGCTTTTCTCTTAACCAACTCCATGACCTTAGGTGAATTTCTGATCTCTCTGTACTTTAGTTTTCTCTTCTGTAAAATAGAGATAATAATAATCACCATCTCATAGAACTGAATACGAGTTAATACATGTAACACACATTGTTGACGCTCAAAAACTGTTAATGTTATCAATTCTGCTATTGCACTTTCTTTTTTTAAACTCTATTTTCATCATAACCATTTTCCCCTTTATTTTATCCTCTTAGCTTTTCATCTCATCTGTTCTCTAATTACGATTTCTTTTCTCAATTCGCAAGTCTTCTTAAATTTTATGCCAAATATTAAATAATTACCTTAAATCTTCTTCTTAATCCTGCAGTATTTCATTTTCAGAGATGTGCTCCTCTGAGTTTTCCAGATCATATTTACTCTTCCCTGTTTTATAGTCTTTTTCCAAATGGCCTATGCTGAGTTTTGAACTTTTATCTTTAAATGCAGTGAGATTTATTAAATGAAGTATTTGTCACAAATCAGGTAAGTGGATTACTCATGCCCACTTGTTACTTGGATACTGGATCTTTCTTACTCAGATCTACAGCTGGGGAGTAGGTTAGATTGTAGGTCAGTAATAGGTTACACCAACTCAATCTTTGCTTCTAACAGGCAGCTCTGCTATTCTGAGGTGAAGGTCTCCTTTCTCCCATGCCTGGATCTTTGGCATGTGGACCAATACAATGAATTAAAAACCACTTTCCCCAGCATGCAATGCAACAAGCAAATATCTTCTAGTCTCCTTCCCTAACCGTAATCCTTTACCTGTTGGAAACAACACAACATCATCATTATTGTTATTAACTACCATGTCTTGAACATCTACCATGTGCCAACACTGTATAAGACGCTTTATGTCTCAGATCCATACAATAACTCAGCAAGATAAATATTACCATCTCTGTATTACAGATGAGGAAACTGAGGCTCAGGAAGAATAAGTCCCTTTCCCAAAGCCTGTCAGCTATTAACTGGAAGAGGTAAGATTCTAACCCAGGTCCATCTGTTCACTCGTTCCTCTATACGAGGTACTGTTTCCCTGCCAGCACCCGCCCCCTTCTTCCAACTCTGTTATTTTCTAGTAAACTTTTGTGTAAATGAATATAAAAAGATAAGGAGGTGGAATTTTGTACTTTTGTCATCTTAAAAATCACTGATTGTGAAGAAAGGGAAATCAGACCCTGAGTCCCTAAGACAGGACTGATGGTGAGCAGGAGGAATCACAATATTTTTCTATCATGTTTGTTTCAAATAGGGTCTGTTTTATAAGATAAAGCATGTGTGTGCCCGGAGGGAAGATGAGGAGATATTTCTTAATCCACCCTCTGTCAGCAAGCCTTTTTCCTTTAGTCTTCTTGGGTGGTATAATATAGTTTTGCTTTGCACCTTTGTAGGCATTTTCATGCAAAGTTTGGAAAGGCTGCGTCAGAGACTGCTAACCTATTTTAACTATTTTAAACATTGCAATTTTCTATCATTATGCCCAATTAGGAAGTGTGTGAGAGCCAGTGAAATATGTGGTGCACACTGACCTTCCCGCCCCTCTCCTGCACATGAGCCTATTTCACACAGATTATAGAAACTCTAGCATGGGAAATCACAGGGGTCAAATGAGGAAAGTTTGCTACAGGCACTCAGCCACAATTTCAAAAATACACCATGCATTAGTTTGAGGTTAATTAGGAGGATGAGTTTTGTCATAAAGCCAAACGCTTCCTCTAACCTGAAGGAATGATCATCCAGAGCATATCATTCAAGGTGACAGAGAAGACCTAGTGTCACATGGTTCTTTTCATAGTTTCTGGTTGTAATTATCCTTACTTTTATTCATGTTCACTAATTATCCTTATTTATATGGGCTTTTTATAATTTTCCACTTGAATCAAGGAATTTGAAGAAAAATTAAATAACTAGAACCCATGTTCAGCATTCCTATTCACATGTGAATATGTTCCCTAGAATTTTTCCTGGAGAAAACATTAATTCAATAAAAATGAATGCTGAGAGAGCAAAGTATGATCCGGGTCATAAATTAACAGCTCATGCTATTAAGTGATGAGGATCATTCATTAATGAGCTAAACACAATGGATAAAAGATGCATTTTACTTCTTCCAAGTCGCTTGGTGAAATATTAGAGCTTAATTAAGTGTGGTCTGAGAATGAATATTCTCAAAATTTTTTTACTTGATTCTTCCATAACTGAAGCACACTATTTAGTTTCCAGGGGTCATAAAATCTGTCCTTTATGCTCTTGCTATTAACGGTTTTGTACTTGCAACTGCAAGTTACTAAAAATATTAAAGGAATTAGCACAGGGTTACAACAGGCGCTCAGAGCTGAAATCCGACGCCCAGAAACCCCCGTCGGCTTTGAAATCGCCCATCATAGCTGAGTCAGTTGTTTGTGGGCATGTCTGCTGGGGAGCAATTATCATTTTGTGCCAGATTTGGCAGGTGTTGTCCTCATATTCCAAAGTAAGGAAAGATGCTCTCTAAAAATATCTTTCTTCTTTATTCACACAGGCACCATATTATTCTGGGAATGAATGCATTACTACCAATAATAGGGCATGTATGTATTCGTTTATCTTTTGTACTATTCCTTGTTCCAAAAAAAATGTGTGTTTATCTTATATTTTCGGATGGAGCACCGAACCCGATGCCTGGAACATAGTACTCAGCAGATGCTGAGGAAATGAATGAGTCAGCAAAGCAACTCAGAATCTCTTTCCCAGGAATTATATTGCAAAATACTCAAAGCTTGAAGCAATTGGCTTGTTTATTTTTAAGCATTAGTACGTTTCTTGTACATTTCTATTTGTTTTCAGAACTCTCGTCCTTATCTAGATATTTGACAGTACATTAAGGAAGCACAACTTTCTTTGTCGACATGGCCCCCCAGCTTCTGTCCTTCTGAGCTTTCTCTTGTATGTACTTCGTTAGGATCCACCTCACTACCTTTGCTCAAGCAGTTGTCTCCTCCCCAGATGACCTCCTTTTCATTTACAACAATGTGAATCATTTAAACCCCAGCTCAGAATTGACCTTCTGTGAGAATCTTCCCCCAGGAGCCTGTCATCCCTCTCCATCTGTCTTTACCCCTCAGCACACATACACTGGGTGCCCTGGTATTTCTAGTCTCCCTTCTTTATAGTGGTTCTCATACTGCTTATGGTGCACATATGTTTTATCTCTCCTTAATTATGAATGCCTTCAGGAAAACACCTGTTCCATCTTTTGGACACACTGCCTTCCACTCTCCCATAAGATCGATTTCCTTATGTCGTATCTGGTAAGAACTCAATGAATGCTTCCCTGTTCAGAGATCACACTTCACAATGTATCAACTAAAGCTCAAAGCAGTGTTTTGCTCTTAGCAGTTCTTTGAGCAATCTATACAGCTCTCCGATTCTCAGCCTTTACATCTGGCACTCCATAAACACACATTTTCTACAGTCAAAAGCCACCCTCTGGTGATCTATTCTAAATGCCAATCTTCTATAAGGCTGTCCATACAGGACTTCACATGTAATTTTGCATCAAAGAAATGTATGCATATGTTTTTCTTTCTGTGTCTAGAGCTTCCTTCTGCTTGTCCATGTAACGGTAGATTCTTCACAGGGAAGATGTAGCTTCATAAAACCATCTTTACTCTGGGAGCAAAATAAACCTGTGTATCTTATTATTGTACAGGGTAGAAAATCAACCACAGTCTTGCTCCAAGTTCTCAAATGATGATGCCGAAAGAACCCTGGAAGGGCTTCGTGAGGCGGGGTAGAGTGCCCAGATTTTCTTCTGGTGCATGGGAAGCCACTGAGGAGGGGCTCTCTTAAGCAGGATCACTCAGGCTGCAGGGCGAAGATGAGCTTAGAGGGGACGAGGAGGGTTGCAGGGAAAGGCTACAGAGTTGTCCCCGTGAGGATGACTTGGGCCATATCAGTGCTTCTTAACAGCATATTGGAAAAAACTGTAAAGAAAAATAGGTGGATAATGACAAATGGGAAATCAAATGCATCTTTTTTGCAATACAGCCTTGGGAAAAGACAGTAGAAGCTGAGTCGACAAGCACAGAAACCTGGGGCGTTCCTGGTTTATAGATGAGAAAGCTGAGATCTGTGCACACAGATCTAACAGAGCAGGTAAGATTGTCCTACTCTGCCCTGAAGTTTGTCTTTCTTTTTTCTGTTCTTTCTCCCCAAATCCCCCCAACATATAGTTGTATTTTTTTGCTGTGGGTCCTTCTAGTTGTGGCATGTGGGACGCCGCCTCAACATGGCCTAACAAGCAGTGCCATGTCCACGTCCAGGATCCGAACTGGCAAAACCCTGGGCCGCCGAAGTGGAGCGCACAAACCTAACCACTCAGCCACGGGGTCAGCCCCCTGAAATTTGTCCTACGTCACTCCTTGAGTGGGGTTCAGGAACGTTCCGCATGTATTGGGAAATGTTATCAAGAAGTACTCCAGGCTGTATGTCAAGATTTCTCCCTAAGCCATACCAAGCTGAGAAGGCTAATTAGAGCCTCCCTAAGATATTTTCTTCTCAAGCACCAGTTTACCATCCATCCTAAAACCACAGGAGCTGAGCATCTACAATGACAAGTTCATCTGTGGCCATGAAGCTGTGGTCTCAGCATTCTTCAGCCACCTAAGTTAACTTCCCAAGATTTGATCCAATATATGTAGGGACAATATTTTACAAAGGTACAGGGATGGGAAATAATATTCTTGATCTCCTCTGTGTCAAGCTCTGATACTTACTTTGTATTTTATATTCACTGTCTCATTTATTTCCTCCATCAAGTCAGAGGGTAGTTATGACCATCACCAATTTATGAAAAAGTAAACTGGAGCCCAGAAAATGTGGGGACATGCAGCCAATGAGTAGCACGGCCTAGATTTATTTTCAAAGCTCATATTTTAAGGAAGCCAAGTACATAGCGTGGATTTTAGATTTCTCTAAAGGAACAGAGAAAAGTTGATGTTTTAAAAAGCGAATAATTGTGCCTTAAAAGAATTACGTCCTCAGGGCTGGCCCTGTGGCGTAATGGTTAAGTTCGGCACACTCCACTTCAGCGGCCTGGGTTCAGTTCCCAGGGGCAGACCTACACCGCTGTTCACCGGCCACTCTGCAGCGGCGACCCATGTATAAAAATGGAGGAAGACTGGCACAGATGTCAGCTTAGAGCTAATCTTCCTCAAGCAAAAAGAGGAAGATTGGCAACAGATGTCAGCTCAGGGCAAAACTTCCTCAGGAAAAAAACGAATTACATTCTCAATGTAAAATGTTTAAACGATACAGAAATGTTCACTCCCACTTCCTGGCAATGCTCAGCTCGGGTGGGAATCCCCAAGCTTCGGATCCACTGAAGGTCTTACTACACTTCTGCGCACTCTGTTCCCTCTAGCTGGAATTCCCATCCAGACCCACGCATGCCCGCTTCTCTCTCTGGTAAATTCATAAGCATCCTGCAATTCTTAGTCCAAACTTCCTTCAAAGACTTCCTTGCATCCTTCACCTTGCCCCCTATCTTCACCTAGCCACACAGCGTCCCTCCCTCCTTGACCTCCCATAGAGCTTCGCTTTCGCCTCTGCAAGCATTCCAACTGTAATTTGCTATGTATGTGTCTCTCTTCTCCACTGAAGTGTGAGCTCCAAGAGGGTAGCAGCCAAGTCTTATTCATCTTTATGCCATGAGCATAACTGCATGGCCCAATTTGCATCATAACCTGGTAGCAGGGAAATATATATCATCTCTATTACTATACGGAGAGACAGCATAATATGGCAGTTAGAGGGAGGGACTCTGGAGCCAGACTGCCTGGGTTCAAAACCTGGCTCTGCCTCTCCTAGGTGTAACTTTGGACATGTGAATTCACCTCTCGATGCTTCAGTTCTCTTATCTGTAAAATGGGGGTTATAACAGCACCCACCTCATAGCGAGATCGTTAGGATTTAACGAGGCTGTATTGGTAAAGAACTTAGAAGAGTACCAGGCATGAAATAAAGGTCTGTTTAAAAATATGTGCTTGAAAAACAAATATTATTCAAGACCTATGCCTGAGCCACATCATTCAAGAGAGAAGCAAATACAGCTCGAATTCGGACACTTGAGCCTGCCTTTTTCCAATTGTTTTCACCGAATACTTGTACGATTAGAGCATACAAACAGTTAATATTGTTCCCTATACTGAAAACATGGATTTGGTGGCTGGAATTGATTTTAGAGACGACTGAGTTTAAGCACCTCATACAAAGGGCAAGGAAGCCAAGGTGAAGTGGCTTTCTGAGGGCACGAGGCTCACTGATGGCAGAGCTTCGAATGCCAGCCCTGTGCTCTTTCCACACAACCTCAGATAACACCAGAAAGCTTGAGCATTGTTAAAATTATCTGGAAAAAGAAATGTCAGTAAAACTTGTGTGAGCACAGGGCAGACGCTGATGAAGCCAATGTTCTTATTCAAAACAGACCTCATTAGTTTCTGACAAAATTTGGATTCTATTCCTTCTAGTGAACCACTATGCCCTTCTCCTTGGATAAAATTACCATGAATTTCAGAAAACGCCTCTAATTGCTAACGAGTGGCAGGAAGAATTACAGAATGTTAAATTGCCTTTGTGCCATCTGGGGAGAATTTCTTTGATTTTATGCCTCCGATGGGAGGGTATAGATGATTGTTACTGTTGCAACAAATATGGGGATATCATGGAATAGACTCCAAAATGTGCGTGCGTTTTTTTTTTTTTTTTAGAGTTAAAAGTGACATTGCAAAGAAATTTCTCACTTCTGAGGAGGATGCTTCAGGTTACACCTCGACCCCTGGAGATCAAGTTCAATCCCTTCTACCCCCGTGGGTACTTCAGTAGGACGTTTTGAGATGCAGTGAAACAGCAAAGTCAAGGATATGAACCACTCAGTGGGTTCCCTTTCAAAACCTCACACATGCAGTCTAGTCCTAAAGATATCAACAGATAGAATCAAAACCAGCCTGGCCTCTCTTGGGAGATGATTTCTGCTTTTTTGCCATCTTCCCTTTGACAAACACGATGTGTGGCTGGGAAAGAGCCATTTTCATAAGTGTTTCATTCTCCCTCCTCCAGGCATAGCATCACTGGAGCATGAATTATGACCAGCCTGGCCGGCAAGCATCTTTCTACGAGCACATCCTTTCTCATTTGCAGTCACAGTGGTGCCTCCAGTGGAATTGACTGGGTGAAAAGAGCTCGGTGTCAGAAATCACCGGCGGCTTCTGCGTCTGCGGACCCATCCCTTGCTGAGAGTTTACCAGGTGGTTTATTTATGTTCTTTTCTCAAAGCCAAGGTGCACGGGGCTTTTTCCTTCTTGCTTGGTTGCAAACATAGGGAAATCCTGCTGCTGCTGACTTCTCCCACTTACGATCCCCTTTCAAGCACTATTTCCATTATGCCACATTTGAACAATAAATTATTGTTAATCCTTTTTTTAAATGGTGAACAACTTCTGTGGTCGCTCAGTGATAATACTCATAATTGGAGCCCATCGGGAGAATCTGTCTGTGGAAATTTCCTATTGCAGCTGTAACCACAGCGCTGCAGGGCCCAAAGAGAAAGCACATGGTGTAGCCCCACACACATACCCTCTGACAGCCTCATTCATCTCGCCTGGAATTCCTCTCCCTTACACATTCCTACTTTGTAATGTAAAACCATCCACAGAAGCCACTTAATTTATTGTGAGGCCTTCATAAAATAGAATACCTAGAAAAGTAGAAGTCACTGAAGCGGAAAAATGGAGTCATCTTTCAGAGGAAGCCCTCAATGCAAGGTAAAGCAAGACACCTTAACCCTGAGAATACTGCACTTTTGTGGGCTCTCCTTCCCCTCAAGTCCTCACGGACGGCCCCTTTGCCCGCCCCCCCCCCCCCCCGAGTCACCCAGCTCGAAACCTTCCTCTTTCTTCCCTCCGCCCCATCACCAACATGGTCAAGTTCTACCTCTTAAATTTTTCCTAAATGTGTCCCCTCATCCCTAACCCCACTGTCACATCCTGGATTCGAATCATCATTGTTTCTCGACAACAGTAGTTCTCGTGGTTCTCCAAGCAGGGCTCCCAGACCAGTAACATCAGCATCACTTGAGAACTTTTTGGAAATACAAATTCATGGGCCCCACCAGGGACCCACTGCATCAGCCAGTTGGGGTGGCTCCAGCAGTCTGTGCTTAACAGGCTCTCTGGGAGGGTCTGAGGCCCACTGGTTTGAGTACTGCTTGATTGCAATAGCACCCTAACTTATCTCCCTGCCTCCTCTCTTACCTCTTCCCCTATTCATGTGTCTTCTTTAATGACCTTCTAAATGGTATTATGCTTACGTCAATTCCCCTACTTACAACCCATCCGTGGTTCCCTCTTGCCTTCTAGATAAAATCCTGACTTCTTACAATAGCATGTAAGGCCCTCCCTAATCACTAACTTTCCTCCCCTTCTGTTAATACCTCCCCGCCATGTGTCCTAGGATCCAGGTATACCAGACAGCCGCCCCGAATGTGCCTGTCGAAGTGCATGCTGCCACCTCAGCTGGGGAAGACTCAGAGAGGCCAAGGAAGATTTCACAGGGGCAGAATTCCTTGTCTGGGTCTTGAAGGAAAGGAAATGGGAGCCACTCCAGGTATGTTCCTGGTAGGTACAGAGGTCACTGAGGCACGGCTGTGCATGAAGGCCTATCTATTGTTGTAGGACCCAGTGATTCTGGGTTCTACAATCAGAGATGCTCTTGCAGGGGCAGAATCTCATGTCAACAGATACTCCAGTTTGTGGAACAGGAGGCCTGGCACCAATGGCTCCTTTCAGTCTATGGTTTTCATCCATGAACAATTATTAGTGATCCCTGTATGAAAGTAAGAAAGCAAGACAAAATATATTTTGGAAGATCTCTTGGATGACTAGGAACCACTGCAATGTGTGGTTGTTTTTCAAGAGATTTATTAAGGGGCAATGAAGGTTGAGAAACAGGAAGTAAAGCACTGTTAATAGCTTGTCGACATGAGACAGTGCTGGTTGTATGGCCTTGGGTGATGGGTAACCTCTCTGTGCCTCAGTTTTCTTACGTGTAAAATGGGAGTAGTAACAGTACCTACCTTATAGAACTGTGGTGAACAGGAGATGAGATTTTGAATGGAGAGTACTTAGCACAGCTTGGCACATAGTAAGAATGCAAAAAAATGTAATCATTATTATCCCAAATACTGCAATTCTTGGTATTTTAAGAGCCTGTCAAGGCCACACAGTATGTATTTGGAGAGAGAGCATCTATGTGGGACAGAACATGTTTTGGAAATCATGAGAGCATAACACGATTCAAATTGCTTATATCAATTAATTCTTAGTACTTGTCTCCCTCCTATTCAATCCAAATAGTGGGCCAAGGAGGTCCTCATTGGTGAAGTTACCCAAGCCTCAAAGAACTTGTTTTAAGAATTTGAGAAGATATCTTTATCTCAATTTGAGAAGAGCTTTATCCAACTGACCCCAAAATCTCAGCTATTGAGATGGAGAGAGGGGTGGGAATATTATCTGATAAGATTTAACTCACAAGATGAACCTTCATGTATAGCGTTATCTCAATACTTTGGCTTCCTTTTGACCAATGACAGTATCGCTCATCAGTTTTTGATGATAACTCCCACAACTTGTGGGCTGGGTTGTCTCTAGACAACAAAACTTGAGGTACTTCAACAAGCAAGAAAGATATTGTTCCCACTGCTATGTTCTAACTCCCTCCAATGTTTGGCACAGGTGCCTAGTTCGGTAAGGTGTTTACGGCACAATCAAAATCAAAGAATATCACCCCTATGCTGTTCTAACAGCATATTTTAGGAAGAAATCCTCACAGTAGTAGGTCACAGTGAGGATTCTAAGATTCGCCCAAGCTTTCTAAGTTTACTCCATTCATTTTAAAATGTAAGTCTCAAACTTTGGAATCTATGATTTTGTGATTGACAGACCTAGGTAATGGAAGCTGAACCGAAGCCACTAATTCATATAAATGGGGCTGTCAACAAGAGAGCTCATGATTGTTTTCAGTCAGAGTTATAGGAGCCATAATGAAAGTAATGACCTAGAGGCAATTTTGTCTCCATCATCTCAGTAACAACATAGGGGTCTTTGCGTGATTAGCAAATGTTTATTATGAATTTCCATTTAGCTCTAATTGGCTCAAATAACACATTTGGCTTCTCAGTAGGATTTGGATTGCTATAAACAAAAAAGTTACTTAGTTATAGCTGAAGGAACCTGGCTCTGAATGAAGGGGTTTCTAACACGCTCATGCACCTTCTCTATGTCCATGGTAAAAAACTGACATCTACAGAATGCGAAATCTGTGCTCGATATCGTGTTAGATACTTCTACGGTTCCTCTCTTTTAATCTTTACAGCAAATTTACAAGGAGGCTACTATTAACATTAGTGCTTTATAAATGAGGAAAGTGACATTTAGGGAGAGTTTCAACTTGCTTAAGGTGCAACTCAGTCAGCGTCGGGCAGCAATAGTCAAACTGAGCCATCTGACCCACAGAGCCCATGCTTTGAATCAGGGGCCTCTGCTGCTGCCGTATGGACTCTGAAAGCCTGGATTTCTGAGCAGGTCCTGGGATATCACAGTTCTTTTCGCTGATCATCTTTCTCTCTTTTCTTTAGCTGCCAAGGAAGTCAGGACCAGTTTTCAGTGCTTCCTGGAGAAAGGCCATTTAGCACAGTGGAGAATGGCTCAGTTCTGATCACTCAGATACAGGCCTATACCTCAGCTCCTCCACTTAACTGCCGTGTGAATGTGGGCCAGTGATTTCACCTCTCGGAGCCCTGTTTCCTCGTCTAGAAATCAGCAACATAATACCTGCTTAAGGTTATTGTGAGGACAAAATTAATGAATTAATGTATGTTGTCTTGTCAGTAGACTAGTGGTGATATGTTTGATGTAAAGACGTCAGCCTTACATAATAAGTATAGACATTGTTTCATAAAATGTTTGTAGAGATTTTACGTTTATGCACATCCTACTGGGTCATCGTGTAAAATGTCACTGTGAGTTGGGGCCAAGGTTTGAAAGACACTGCTCTAAACCCTCCTCCTTTCCGACCCTTTCCTCTGAGATCTCTGGGGAACCTTTCCAGCCTTTTTCTGTTCCTCTTGCAATGAGTAGAGGAATCTCCTTTTCCTCAGGATTTGAGCTTCTTGGTAGAGACATTATGAATATACTCACAAGAAGAAAATAAACTGTTCTTTACTGGCCCTTTCTAATTTGGGGAAAAGAAACCAAGAACTTTTTCACTTCAAAGTGTCCTAAGCTAAGTGGCAGAAATCATCTCTGGACATAGAAGAAAGCCCAGCACGGTTCTCTGACCAAGTGGCTTGCTAACAACTCGAAGTATCCAAAACATGTCCTGAGTGTGCCTGGGGATTTGGGATCAATTACCTCATCTTATTTCTTTCTTGGCCTTCCTATGTTTATCCCATTCTCCCAACCCCTCCTTGCTATTCCTTTACCTCCTCAAATCTTTCTATTCTTCCTTCTAGCCAGATAACTCATTGGAATGCAAAAATGTTAATTTCTCATTCTTCATCGTGTATTTTTAATGACGATTACACAAAACCAACACCCTTTAGTTGATTTGAATTAGCACGACTTTTTAGTAATTGAAGGGTCATCAAAACAGTAGTTTTGATAACAGTTGCTCCCACTTTCCACCTGACATTAATCCATCATCAGAGGTATTAAGCTTGCATTGAATTTCCAAGTTCAAGAAGCACCCCTACATAGTGACTTATGGGGCTGCCCTTTGATTTGGTAATCATGCAGGCTGATAGTAGAATAGCCACACATTCAGAAGGCATCCTCATGGAAGCGAACAGCTCTATTAACAACCTGAACACTGACACAGTCATTCTGAGCCAGTAGCACCATTATGTACACAAAACAAGATGAATGGTACAGTATATGAGGCCAAGCGGAAACCCTTCCAATACAGGGTGAAAGAGACACCTGATTTACCATGAATGCAAGAGACAATTGTCATCCCGTGATGTACAGTCATTTTTCTTCGCTGCAGACTATGAGGGAATGTTTCAATCACGTTAGCTGGGTTTTTTACTTTTACCATAATAATTATTATTGACAGATTCATTTAGGGTAAGAAATGGCCTTTCAAGAAAACACTGGGGGATTGCAGCAGAGCCTGGGGTGTGGGAGCAGATGTGCATTATAAAGCAATATGTGGCATAATGAGAAAAGCATTCTTCCCTATCCTATTAATTGTTGGCACCACCTGATAATCAAGAATTACTGACCCCTCCCACCCTGGAGCCAGTAGATATTTGTGAATTGTAATGCCCTGTGGCCCAAATACGAGCTCAGCTCTGTGCAATGTTGACAGCAAGTGTTTCAGTAACATTAATCTGAACTCTACCTTTTCCCTCTTTTGCCTATAATGCAACTTGTGAATAATCCGTAAATTCTTTCCAATAGGTGAATGGTTAAGCAAATGATACAAGGCAATTGATGAACTACTGTGTGGAAACATAATTAACAGCTGTTAATTATGAATATGATTTTAAAATATGGAAAATACTTTAGACAATGAGGTTAAATGAAAAGCAGAATGCAAAACTGTCAGAATACTAAGATTACAGATATGTAAAAATGCAGTTGGATGTAGAGAAGAAGGAAAAGGCAAGCTGTTGTATTGACAGAGAGGGTGATAAGCAATTTCTCTTTTTCTTTTGAAAATACCCCTTAATGTTCCTAGGATATTCTTATAATAAAAGTTATTTTTTAAATCAAAGCCCACCTCTTAAGACAAAGGTAGTTACTCTTTACCGTAAAATCCATAAACTAAAACTTGCATGTGATAAATGCTGAAACATTTTTTTTTCAGGTTCAGAAATAGTGTTGGAATCTGGCAAGGAATGGGTTCACATTATTCAATGTCAGACACATTTACACTCATATGTATTAGTAATTCCTTTGGTTGACTTTTCCTTGCTGTTGTCATGGCAACCATTTCCACTGCCATTAGTACCTTTAGGGCCCAACCTCGTTCACATGTTTTTAGGCTGTTTCTCTTCTAACAAAGCAATTAATACTTGTGCCATATCTGTATCCGAAGCCGGGGTGACCTGTTTCATCTCTTGGCAGTGCTAAGCATTTGGTTTCCTTCCTTTCTACTTTTGTAGGTGCTTTTGTTTTTCTTTGTGGTGCTTCTTTTCATTAACTCTTAGAAGCCACTTTACTGTTTCTAATTATATCCTGTTTGGATTATTTAAAGTTCCTTTTTTTGACATATACTCCATATTTCCCTACCAAATGACCCTCTCTCCATCATCAATCAAACAGCATATTTTCATTAGTGATCACTTTGGACCACTGCCGTAGAAAAGGATCAAAATGTCTTAGGAATAATCGAGACTTTAGAGTGATTCTAGACTGATAATCACTTGGTTATATCGTCTGGACTCACACCCTCCAGTCACAAGAAATTCACTAAAGCACAAGATACCTCTGGCATTTTCCGACATCTGGAGTCATCTAATAGTCCTTTGTAATAAAGATTAAGAACACTGGCTTTTCTCAGATGTCAAATTAGAATTTTAATAGTAATAACCAATGTGGCAAGGGTGCTATGAGATGGACTTATTCTTATACTGCTGAATAAAGAATAAATTTACACAAACTTTTTGTTAAGCAAAAACCACCATCAAAATCCTTATCAATTGGGGGGGCCAGCCCAGTAGCGTAGTGGTTAAGTTCTTGCACTCTTCTTCAGCAGCCCAGGGTTCGCAGGTTCTGATTCCGGGTGCAGACCTAGCACTGCTCATCAAGCACGCTGGGTTGGCATCCCAGATGTTAGCTCAGTGACAATTTTCCTCAAGCAAAAAAGAGGAGGATTGGCAACAGATGTCAGCTCAGGGCCAATCTTCCTCACCAAAAAAAAAAAAAAAGCCTTATCAACATTTACTCCCTTTGGCTCTGCAATTCTTGTAGGAATCTCTTCTAAAGAAATAATCTAAAATATAGGGAAAATTAGGTATATTGTTTATTGCAAAGTTGTTTACCACAGCAAAAACATTGAGAGCCATCTAAATGTCTAAGAATAGAAAAAATATGTGGTATCCACTAGGTAAAATATTATGCAAATAGCACATCTATAATAACATAACAAGTGCATATGATGTAATGATAATTTAAAATGTTAATTTACAAAACAGGATGTGAATATAATGTGGCTATAACTTTGTAATAAGAATCAGCTAAACCATAAGCCCCATTAGAACAAGAATCATGTTTGTTGTATCTAGCTTGTATCCATATAATCTACCATGATATCTACAAATATTTGTTATATAAGTAAAAGAATGGATGGACAGACAAATATGTGTAGCAATTCGGAAAGTAATACACCAAATTTTTAAGAATAGTTGTCTTTGGGAGATAATTTTGTTCTAGGTTGTTCTTTACTTAATTATTTTCCATCTTAGTAACTTTTAGAGACTTTTTGGAGGCATTGAATTAATCTTCCTAAGCTTATGCCTTTCCTATGAAGACAATACGGAACAAATCGACACTCATCCTATATAGAACCCTTTAAATAGTTGGGAGCTCGTTCCAGTAATTTCAGACAGACTTTGTATGACATGAATTTCCAGCTCCACATAGGGCTTTATCCACCTTATTCCACAAGATCAAATGTTTTAAAGTAGATGGGAAAGCTATGTAAACTCTAGAACTCTGTATACATATGAGAATTTGGTACACTAAAATTACCCTTTATTATTTTATAAATTCTCTTCCTAAAGCATAGGTCAAATTATGCATTAGCTTGAAATGCTCCTTTTCTCTTTCCTCTTGTCAGAATCTTTCAACATCAACTCAAACACCATCTTCTCTGGGCCATGAAGATATGATCAGCGATGAAAATCAGTCTGCAGGATTCTTAAGATTAAAGCCTTTTTACGTTTCCAAATACTCAGGCATTTTAGTTTCTGATATCAAATCAATAAAAAATCAAAACATCTAATATTCATTGGCCTTCTAATTAGGATCTACTGTGAGCAAGTCTCATTAACAAGAGACACCCATTTTACCTGACAGAGGTTCACCCAACTCCATCCTGACAGGGAACTGTGTGTGTGTTGTGTGTGTGTGTGTGTGTAACATGGGAGTTTAGATTTAAGAGTAACGTAACCAGCACTCCACAGCATGTGTGTGTTGGGAGATGAGAGAGAGTAGCACATACTGACTAGAAGAAATCTCTGGGATTGTAAAACCATTTGATAACATTTTTTCATAGAGTTCCAAAATTGAAGCTTGAATCACTGGTGATGAGGGAAGACAGAGAAAGCAGTAATTTTCTAGCCTGGTAGATGGGCCAAGAATAGCGTGTGAAGAAAAAAAATGAATTTCAAGGACATTTGTTTCCACCTTCTAAGGCATAGTTGGAAAATTCACCAAAAGATGACATTTTAAAATGTTTCTCTTTTATGATAGTTGCCCAATACTTGCCGTCACCCTGCCAATGAGCGCACACAGGAGATAAAACCACCAACCCGGAAAAACACCAACTGTCAGGAGAGACGGACACATGGCACCTCAGTTAATTCAGCACAGAAATGCCTCCACTGAAGCGCCATGCACCCTTCCCTCCTCCTCCTGCAGGGGACGCTTCACAGCCAAACCATTTTCTCGTGCCTTGCAATCATCCTTCTGCAGTCTTTTAGAATATTTATTATATTTCTCCTTTTTATGTATTCAAATTTCCATCCTCATCAATAAAAACCATATATAACATCCCCTGCTCCAATTTGTACGAAAATTCACTCAACCAGTTCTTTCCCAATAAAAGCAGAGGGCACTTTTCCTCACTACGTGTTTCACTAATTCCCTCGATAAGCTCTAACACCTATATTTCACCTCCCAATGCCTTTTTCCACTAATTCATTGGAGGGTCGCTAGTTCCAACTATTTCAAGGGTCCAGATAATTGATTGATGCTGCCTGGTGTTACTCCATCTCTCCAGAAGATTGAACAAAACGAAATGGGATTAAATCACAGCTGAGAGGAAATTGTAAGAGCACAAGGAAAAAGCTTCTTGAGTGTATAAATCAAACAAATCAAGAGTATCTATGAAGGTTATAGAACACCCATCATCAAATCCTTTAAAAAGGAGTTAAGTCTATTTTTAAAGCCCCAACCTCCTTGGGAGAAGTAATCTTGAATGAAAGACCTCTTGATGCCTTTTCCTTCACAAAAATTCTAAGATTAACAAATATTACAGCAGCAGACGCTCCTAACTGCCTACTCAATATCCATTCTTCCCTCTTCCTGGCTAACAGACTCCTCTTGTACTGCTAGAGATGGCCATGGAAACTGGCCAATGAGATGTAAGCAGAAAAGACCAGGAGGAGCTTCTGAGGAAAGTTTTCAAAATGGAACTAGACTCAGCTGGCACACCCCTTTTACCCTTTGCCCTTTGCTCTTTACCCTTTCCCGTTCTTCTGACTGAAAAGCAAACTCAAAGCCTTGAGATCAGCCACCATCTTGGAACTGGGATAAAGGAAGCCACACACTAAACACAGCAGAGGAGGAAGACAGAGGCACCTTGCACTTAGTACTCCAGCCAGGGATGGTCTCTTCTAGACTTATTGCTATAAGACAAAAATAAACCCCTTCTTTGGTTAAACCACTGTAATAGGATTTTCCATTACTTAGAGCTAAACCCAAAGCTAACTAATATGATTACACTCCCTTTTTCTTAAAACTGTCTACGTTTGGCTTCTATGACACCACATTCTCCGGGTTCTCTTCCTCTCTCACTGGACTTTCCTCCTTCTTCTCCTTTGCTGGGTCGTCTCTGCTCAGCCTCCTAGGAGCACTCCAGGGATTAGCCTTGGGGCCTCTGGTAGGCAAAATAATGGCCCCCGAAGTTGTTCACATCTTAAGCCCCAGAGCATGTGAATCTTTCACCGTACATGGCTAAAGGGACTTGGCAGATGTGATTAAGGATCTTGCCTTGGGGAGATTACCCTGGGTTATCCATGAAATCACAAAGAACTTTAGAAGGGAAAGAGGGAGGCAGGAGAGTCAGAGTCAGAAAAGGCTGTGACAATGGAAACAGGTCAGAGTGATGCATTTTGAATATGGAGGAACGGTACACAAGCCAGCGAAAGCAGGTTGCCTCTAGAAGCTAGAAAAGGTAAGGAAACAGATACTGCCCTATAGTCTCCAGAGAGACCGCAATCCTGCCAACACCTTGACTTCAGCCCAGTGAGACTCATTTTGGACTTCTGACCTCAGGAACTATAAAATAGTAAATTTGTGTTGTTTTAAGCTACTAAGTTTGTGGTGATTTGTTATAGCCTCAATATGACACTAATACAGATCCCCTTCTCTCTCTATTTGTATGTTCTTCCTATGGGACATTAAGGCATGCTGTGGCTTAAGAAACCATCTATATTCCAAGACCACCAAATCTTTCTCAGCCAATCTGACCTCTCCTCAGTGCTCCAGATTTGTATATCCAAATTACTACTTGTAGGGGAAACAAACAAGTAGAGCCCCTTTACAAAATGCAGACTTGTCTAAGCCTATTATTGTCTGAATGTGTTACCTGTTGAATTAGTCTAGCTTTCTGCATTCCCCGTGTGTGATGGGGCAGCATCTGACAATAATGAGGATGTAGTGACAGAGCAGACCACCATCCACTTCATTCATTCATTCTTTAATCCAAATATGGTTATTGACCCAACCTAGAATGTGCCAGTTGCAATGCCTGGCCCAGAGGCAGGTAAGGCATGTTCTATCTTGCGCATCTAAGATACTTCAAACTCCACACAGCCATTTGGGAACCCCTAATTTCCCCACCTCATCCAGCACACAAGCATCTCCTCATTTCCCCCAAAAAACACTCTGCTCCTTTCTCAAGCTTCTTCATCTCAAGAAACTGCACCATCATCCAGCCAGTTGCTCCCGCCAAAAACCCAAGACCTTATCTTATATTCATTCTTCTTTTCCTCACTCCACACATCCAGCCTATGAGCAAATCCTATCAACTCTATCTTAAAAGCACACCCAAACGCACTGACATCTCCCCTCTCTACTGCTTCCCCTGCCATCCAAGCCACTACTGCCATGGCTTACATGGAATGCTGCAACCCAACCACCTCCAATGATCTATTCCCCAAACAGCAGTCAGAAGTACGTTTTTTTTTTTTTTTTTTTTAAAAGCAGTTTTGTTGGCTTTTTTTTTTTTTAAACTGTTTCAACTGTTTCAACTTTTTTTTTTTTTTTTTTTTAAAGATTTTATTTTTTCCTTTTTCTCCCCAAAGCCCCCCGGTACATAGTTGTGTATTCTTCGTTGTGGGTTCCTCTAGTTGTGGCATGTGGGACGCTGCCTCAGCGTGGTCTGACGAGCAGTGCCATGTCCGCGCCCAGGATTCGAACCGACGAAACACTGGGCCGCCTGCAGCGGAGCGCGCGAACTTAACCACTCGGCCACGGGGCCAGCCCCAGAAGTACGTTTTTTTTGATGTAAATTCGATCGTGTCACTACCTGCTTAAAATCCATCAATGACTTCTCCTTGCACCTAGAACGAAAGTCAACCTCCTCGTGCTGGCTTTCCGAGACTTTCTTGCCTCTTCCTAACTCTCCATCCTTGTCCCACCCCTGGCTTGCCCTCCACCTTCTTTTGAACATGCCGATCTCCATTTTGCACTAGGACTATTCCACCAGCTTTTCTCCCTGCCTAAAATGCTCTTCCCCTCAACATTTCTTCTTTCTTTCTCAGCCTTTAGGTCTCATCTCAAATGTCACCTCCTCAGCAAGTCTTTCCTGACTACCCTATATAAAATAGCCATCTAATTATTCCCCAAAACATCTCCCTATTTTAATTCTTTGCATGACGTATATCCCTATTTCATATTTTTCCTATTAGTTTAGCCCCGCCCCCCAGGAGAACATAAAAGTGATGACAGCAGGGGCCTGGTCTTTTTCACTGCTGTGTGCCCAGATCTTTGAAGATGGCCTGGCACATAGTTGGTGTTCCACAAATATTTGTTGTCAGAGTGAAATTTTTCCCCAAGACCTGCAATTACAGTTACTGGCTGCTCTCATCTGGTCATTATCACAAGATATGTTCACTATCATTATTCTTAACAAGTAGCACTGTATTTGGTTTCCCTGTTTACGTTTTCTGTCTCCTCTATTGAATGTGAAAGTCCTTGATAGTAAGGATTATGAGATTAGAGCAGTGAAGAATATAGTCCAGGAAGTCCATCACCACATTTGAATGAATAAATGAATGAATGAATCAATTAATGAATCCATAAATCAATGAATGAATTAATTAATGAGTAAAAGAGACAGTAGCCTGCTCTGTCGCTGCATCCTCATTGTATCTTCAGATGTTGCCCCACCACACACAAGGGGCACATAAAGATACAAATTAAATTAACTGGTAGCAAATTCAAACAAAAAGTGACGTAGTTATACCCGTATTTTGTAAGGAGCCTGCTTCTATGACTGTAGTTTTCACCCTGGTCAGTCCAATAGTCAGGTAGGGTCCACTTGAACTAGGTATCAATAGCGGATCGCCCTTAACGATTCTCTGCTTAGCAACACTATGAAGAGTATAAAAAGAATTGTGACTAATTCATAAACTGTCATTTTGTAATTAAAACACGATACAGTTCACTAACTATACTAACATACTACAAGCCATAAAAAATATTGACCAGATTCTGATATCTGTCTCATTTCACTGTGGAACTAATAATAAGATAATTGCATTAGTATTTGCACAGCTAACATTTATAGAGAATTTACTAGGCGCCAGAAACTATGCTAAAGCTTTGTATGAGGTTATTTTACAGATAGCATGACTAAGTTTAAGAAACACAAGGCCACACAGTTGTGACATGGCAGATCCAGGACATAAACCTGGTGACCTGACTTCTGGGCCCACACACTTAACCACTGCACTAGCCTGAATTAACTGGCAAGGCCACGAACTGGCCAAACTTTATCAAATGGTTCTTTCTGGACCCTCTTCTGAATGGCTTAGTCCATGTGGCTCCCATCCCAACAAGCCTGTCCTCTGCTGGGATGTCTGGATGTCTTATGTTTATTTCAGCACTCTTATTAAAAAGACCTGAGTCTCTGCTTAAGTACTTACTCAAAGGACCGATTTAACATATTCCGTATCCCTACACATCTGGCTTGGCTTCCCTCCCACAGATTCTGGGTAATGTTGTGCACGGCTGCTTGGTGCTGGAGCTCCCTGGCTCTCCAACCTGAGCGCTCTGCAGCTGGCTCTCTTGGCCCTGATGCTCCCTGCTTTGTAGTTGTGCTCTGGCAGCAGAATTAACATATTTCCAAGTCTCTTTGACATGAAGAATATATATCTGCTTGAGCTGAAAAGTTAGAATGACTCCCCCAATGGACAGAAACACGGAGGGTATGACATTTCCTATGAAACACGATTTAACAACCCCACATAAAATGTTTAATTACATGATGCCAAATTTTGTATAGCTTATTCTAGAATATTCTAATAGCGGAGCTTTTCAATCACATTTTGTAGATTCTAAACTGAAAACATTTTAATAAATGAAATCACATGGTACTTTCATTTCTTCCCGGTTCCACCCTGCAGTTCACAAGAAGAGCATCACCTTTTCTCCAGAAAACACTCTCTTGGCACTTGGGTCATACAGTAATTCACCTTTCCATAATGCTTCTCTGCTTTGGCATTTGTCCATTTGCCACAAAGAAAGTGAGGACAACACGGACAAAAGATGGAAACGTGTAGTTCTCCCACTTGTTTTTCCTACCAGGAAAATAAAATGAAAAGGCACATGGGCTCTATATCATATGTTTCTGCTTTGGGTTCACATTATGGGAATATTCGGGAGAATTCTGGCCAAACTGGAAAGGAAGAGACACCAAGATAGTTATCAGGCATGTTTTCAAGAAGATAGCAGCATATTTTTTAATGCCAAATAAAAAAGCGTATGAATAAGGAATATGTTGAAAAGTTCGAAAAATATGTCCACATTTAACCACAAAAATCTCCTGCCTCACTAAATAAACCCAATAGGTAAACTTCCAAATGGGGGCCGTGCCGCTTTAAGAAAATTAAGGCCCTAAATATCGTAGAAACAGAGCCAATCATAGTTATCAAAAATAATTCATGTCTAGTGAATTGCTTAGTGCTCAAGACATCATTTATACCCAAAAAGAAACATTAGGGCTTTGTGGCGTGGCAGCTTCTCACAGCTGTCAGGAGCCAGTTTCCTTATCAGTCCAGCAGGAGTGTAATTAAAGACAATAGCCGGAGCAGCTGTATTGAAAAAACAAGTCGTTTGTCTTCCCTTCCCCCACCCCTTCTGCTCACGTAGTTAATCTGAACACAGCATCAGCTCCATCGTCAAGGCTTCTTCAAAAGGCAGAATAATAAGAAACATCTATCTGTTTCCCACTGTGGATTGTGAAGGCTGAAGAAATACTTGCTCTTATCTTGCTATTACATTATATAAAATGCAACTAATTTAGGTCTGGAAATTCAAAAGCTCCTGAGATATGGCAAGTTTTTGGAGAATAAGAAAAATTATCTTCAGCGGTAGAGAGAATCTGGGGAAATGGTTTATACGCGGTGGTGTTTGGAAAATGTTTCACAACAGGCTTTCCAGGGGAAAGCCCTGATTTGTAACATCTTCCAGTTTCTGTGGAGTAAATACTCCCACTGTGGCTGATGTCAAGCTACCAATGTGACATCATGAAACATGGAGCTGAAAAGAGATGCACAGTAGGGTGCCATTATACAGTATTTCCACCACACAGATGTTTACGATAGATGTAAATAATCTCAAGAAAATAGATAATAGTAAATGTAGGAAAATAACTGGAAGTGGCGAATTTTGAGTATTTGTTACTTTGTTTTTAATGTGATTATTGAAATTTTACAAAATTTTTAATAATAACTATGTTTATTGTCTTGCAGAATTCCTAAAAGAAATCATCTCTTACAAGCCAGTACAAGCTGACTCCAGCCCACCACTACCTATACTCTGGATGCCCCGTTACTGGAAGTAATAAATAGCCCTCTAGTTATAGTAGGTGAAAGAGAATGTATATTAACAATGTTTATTTTTTCAACAATGGAATTTGGTCACTTTTTGTATAATTTTTCCAAGACCTACCTTTCCAGAACGATCTCTCTGAAGCCAGAAAAAAGAGTAATCTAAGAACATGTTTATGTGTTGTTACTAAAACAGTGAAAACCCAGGTAATTTTCATAATCATGATTGTTGAGGATGTATTTTGTAAACCTTTTTTCTTCACGTGAATGTAACTAAATGCTAACAGGAAATGTTGGCTGAGGCACCAAGACAATAAATGCCACATTCCACGGGAAGCACAAAGCTATGCTGAGAACTTGCAAAAGAGGTGATCAAAAAACAGGTAGATAGGCTTCCCCTTCCGGGAGGATGGAGTTGACGTATTTTTCCCTATCCCTCTCCCTAAGTACAACTACAAACCCTGGACATTATGTATAAAACAAACAAAAGAAGACTCTGAAAGGTGGAGCAAAGAAGACAGACCAGCTAGGGAGTAACACAGTGGTGCGTTTCCTAGCTTATCTTTTTGCCTCATAAATCCCAGAGTAGGAGCTGCAGAGAAGCCAGCAACCCAGAGACACCAATGGGCGCAGACTAAAATGTCACCAAGAGCCTGCGCTCTTTACCTGAAAGGACTTGGCAGGATGGAACTCGTCTGTATCTTGACTATCCTGACGTCAGTGTCCTAGTTGCGACACTGCGCTTGAGTTTTAAAGATGTTTCCATTGGGGGAAACCGGATAAAGAGTACACTGGATCTGTCTGAATTATATCTTACAACTGTGTGTGAACTTAAAACTACGTCAAAATAAATTTAATTAAAAAAAATTTACATGACGGATGCAGAGAAAGCATTTGATAAGATCCCACATCCGTTCATGATAAAAACTCTCAATAAAATGGGTATAAGAAGGAACATACCTCAACATAATAAAGGCCATATATGACAAACCCACAGCCAACACCACTCTTAATGGTGAAGAACTGAAAGCCAGCCCTCTGAGAACAGGAAGAAGACAAGGATGCCCCTATCACCACTCTTATTCAACATAGGACTGGAGGTTTTGTCCAGAGCAATTAGGCAGGAAAAAGAAAGAAAAGAAATCCACCTAGGCACTGAAGAAGTGAAACTCTCACTGTTTGCAGATGACATGATTATATACAAAACCCTAAAGAATCCATCAGAAAACTATTAGAAATAATCAACAACTACAGCAAGTTGCAGGATACAAAGTTAACTTACAAAAATCAGTGGCATTTCTATACTCTAATAACAAACTAACAGAACAAGAACTCAAGAATGCAACCCCATTTACAATCTCAACAGGAAGAATAAAATATCTGGGAATAAATTTAACCAAAGAAGTAAAAGAATTATACAAGGAAAACTATCAGACATTACTGAAAGAAATTGATAATGACATAAAGAAATGGAAAGAGATTCCATGCTCATAGATTGGAAGATATAGTTAAAATGTCCATACTACCTAAAGCAATCTACAGATTTAGTGCAATCCTAATCAGAATCCCAGTGACATTCTTCAAAGAAATAGAACAAAGAATCTTAAAATTCATATGAGGCAACCAAAGACCCCAAATAGCTAAAGCAATCCTGAGAAGCAAGAACAAAGCTGGTGGGATAACAATCTCCGGCTTCAAAACATACTACAAAGCTATAGTAATCAAAACAGCATGGCACTGGCACAAAAACAGGCACACAGATCAGTGGAACAGATTGAAAGCCCAGAAATAAAACCACACGTCTACGGACAGCTAATCTTCGACAAAGGAGCCAAGAACATACAATGGAGAAAGGGAAGTCTCTTCAATAAATAGTGCTGGGAAAACTGGACAGCCACATGCAAAAGAATGAAAGTAGACCATTATCTTTCTCCATACACAAAAATTGACTCAAAATGGACCAAAGGCTTGAAGGTAAAACCTGAAACCATAAAACTTCTGGAAGGAAATATAGGCAGTACACTCTTTGACATCAGCCTTAAAAGGATCTTTACAAATACAAAATCCACTCAGACAGGGAAACAAAAGAAAAAATAAAGTGAGATTTCATCAGACTAAAGAGCTTCCGGAAGGCAAAGGAAACCAAGATCAAAATGAAAAATCAACCCACCAACTGGGAAAAAATATTTGCAAATCATATATCTGATAAGGGATTAATCTCCATAATATATAAAGAACACACACAACTGAACTACAAAAAAATGAACAACTCTATCAAAAAGGGGGCAGAGGATATGAACAGACATTTCTCCAAGGAAGATATACAGATCGCCAATAGGCACATGAAAAGATGCTCAACATCACTAATTATCAGGGAGAGGCAAATCAAAACTACACTTAGATATCATTTTATGCCCATTAAAATAGCTATAATCACCAAGAAAAAAATAATAAATGTTTAAGAGGTTGTGGAGAAAAGGGAGCCTTCATACTCTGCTGGTGGGAATGCAAACTGGTGTAGCCACTTTGGAAAACAGTAGAGAGATTTCTCAAAAAATGGAAAATAGGGGGCTGGCCCGGTGGCCGTGTGGTTAAGTTCAAGCACTCAGCTTCAGTGGCCCAGGGTTTCGCTGGTTCGGCTCCTGGGAACAGACATGGCACTACTCGTCAGGCCATGTTGAGGAGGTGTCCCACATGCCACAACTAGAAGGACCCACAACTAAAATATACAACTATGTACTGGGGGGATTCTGGAAGAAAAAGCACACAAACAGAAAAGAAGATTGGCAACAGTTCTTAGCTCAGGTGCCAACCTTTAAAAAAAAAGAAAAATGAAAAATAGAATTACCATATGACCTAGCTATCCCACCATGAAGAACGTGAAATCAACAATACAAAGAGAATTATGCACTCTTATGTTCATTGCAGCCTTATTCACCATAGCCAAGACATGGAAGCAACCCAAGTGTCCATGGACTGATGATTGGATAAAAAAGATGTGGTATATATACACAATGGAATACTACTCAGCCATAAAAAAGACATAATCGTCCCATTCGCAGGCACATGGATGGACCTAGAGGGTATTATGTTAAGCAAAGTAAGCCAGACAGAGAAAGACAAACACCACATGATTTCACTCATATGTGGAATATAAACAAACTTATGGACAAAGAGAACAATTTAGTGGTTACCAGGGGGAGGGGGGCACAAGGGGTGCAGGGGCACATTTATGTGGTATCTGACAAATATCAGTGTACAACTGAAATTTCACAATGTTATAAACTATTTAGACCACAATAAAAAAATATTTTTTTAAGTTACATGTCTCCTACTCCCTCAGCTGTATCAGGATATGAAAGGGTCAGAAGTCAGAAATTAGGAGATTTTGGAGAAAGCTGCTGGTGTACGAAGAAGCCCCCCCCCCACCCCCGCCCTTCCTCAGGTGGTAAACTGGGGAGTGTTTCCCCATCTCTGCAAATCAGCACAGAGGGGCTTGAAGAAGACCGCTTGAGAGTTTGATGTTTGGCCTCTAGAGATGGGGACATATAGATCAACTCTCACCTGAAAAATCTAAAGGGCAAGAAACCAGCTAGCTAGTGGCTTTGATAGAAAAGCAAATGAGAGGCAGCTTCTTGGGGAAGCCTACATTCCCGGAGTTTGTGGAACAAAGATGTGTGAACTATGTCCTGAGGACCAGATGGAGACCAAGCACAAGGGAGCTAGCGTGGGTCTTCTTAAATCTTGTCCAAGAGAGACCCTGGAGGGGCAGAACGACCTCAGCAGGAAGAAACCAGGATACTGCTGAGTTCATCAAAGATGAGGGAGCTTTCTTCAGCCTCCATTCAGAATAGAAATGCCCATGTCAAGAGAATGATGCCTTTTCCCTTCTGAGGGATCAGAAAAGAAGCCAGCAGCATAGGGGAGGAGGAGCAGAAGCCCCAAGTGGGCAAAGAACATGCAGCAGCCAATGCTGGAAGATGTTCACACATGGAGTTTTCTTGTGTTGCCACAAGATGACAAACATTCACTGGTGGTTCTCAAACTGAGCAATCCTGAGGACTTATAAAAATGGAGACACTTAGATCATTTCTTTTTATTTTATTTTATTGAGATAATGGTTTATAACATTGCGCAATTTCAGGTGTACATTATTATTTACCAGTTTCTGTGTAGACTGATCAGGCTCACCACCAGTAGTCTAATTTTTATCTGTCACCATATGCATGTGCCCCTTTATCCTTTTTGCCCACTCCCCAGCCCCCTTCCCCTCTGGTAACCACTAATGTATTCTCTTTACCCATATGTTTATCTTCCACATATGAGTGAAATCATGCATTATTCACCCTTCTCTGTCTTCTTTCACTTAACACCATACCCTCAAGATCCACCCATATTGTTGCAAATGGGACAATTTTGTCCTTTTTTATGGCAGAGTAGTATTCCATTGTATATATATACCACATCTTCTTTATCCATTCAACCATAGTACGGCACTTGGGTTGCTTCCACATCTTGGCTATTGTGAATAATGCTGTAATGAATGTAGGGGTGCATAAATCTCTTTTAATTGTTGATTTCAACTGCTTTGGTTAAATACCCAGTAGGGGGATAGCTGGATCATATGGTATTTCTATTTTTAATTTTTTGAGAAATATCCCCACTGTTTTCCACAGTGGCTGCACAAGTTTGCATTCCCACCAGTAGTACAAGTGTTCCCTTTTCCTCACATCCTCTATAACATTTATTTTTTGTCTTGGTAATTATAGCAATTCTGACAGGTGTAAGGTGATATCTCATTGTAGCTTTGATTTGCATTTCCCTAATAATTAACAATGTTGACCATCTTTTCATGTGTCTGTTGGCCATCTGCATATCTTCTTTGGAAAAATGTCTGTTCATATCCTCTGCCCACTTTTTGATTGGGTGTTTTGTTACTGTTGAGTTGTATGAGTTCTTTACACACTTTGAAAATTAATCCCTTGTTGGATATATGATTTGCAAATATTTTCTCCCAGTTAATGGTTGTCTTTCAATTTTGTTCATGATTTCCTTTGACTTGCAGAAGCTTTTTAGTCTGAAGTAGTCTCATTTGTTAATTTTTTCTTTTGTTTTCCATGCCTGAGTAGACATGGTATTTGAAAAGATGCTGCTGACACTGATGTCAAAGAGTGTACTGTCTATATTTTCTTCTAGGAATTTTATGGATTCAGGTCTTACATTCAAGTCTTTAATCCATTTGGAGTTAATTTTTGTGTTTGGAGAAAGATAATGGTCTATTTTCATTCTTTTGCCTGTGGCTAACCAGTTTTCCCAGGACCATTTATTGTAGAGACTTTCCTTTCTCCATTGTATGTTCTTGGCTCCTGTGTCGAAGATTAGCTGTCCGTAGATGTGTGGTTTTATTTCTGGGCTTTCAATTCTGTTCCATCGATCTGTGTGCCTGTTTTTGTGCCAGTGCCATGCTGTTTTGATTACTATAGCTTTGTAGTATATTTTGAAGTCCAGGATTGTGATGCCTCCAGCTTTGTTCTTTTTCTCTGGATTGCCTTGGCTATTCAAGGTATTTTGTTGTTCCATATAAACTTTAGGATTCTTTGTTCTATTTCTTTGAAGAGTGTCATTGGGACTCTGATTAGGATGGCATCGAATCTGTAGATTGCTTTAGGTAATATGGAACTTTTAACTATGTTTGTTCTTCCAATCCATCAGCATGGAATATCTTTCCATTTCTTTATATCTTCCTCAATTTCTTTCAATAATGTCTTATAGTGTTCCTTGTATAGGTCTTTCACCTCTTTGGTTAAATTTACTCCCAGATATTATATTCTTTTTGTTGCGACTGTAAATAGGATTATGTTCTTGACTTCTTTCTGCTAGTTCATTATTAGCGTATGGAAATGCAATTGATTTTTGTAAGTTGACTTTGTACCCTGCAACTTTGCTGTAGTTGATTATTTCTAATAGTTTTCTGATAGATTCTTTAGGGTTTTCTACATACAGAATCATGTCACCTGCAAACAGTGAGAGTTTCATTTCTTCCTTTCCATTTGGATTCCTTTTATTTCTTTTTCTTGACAAATTGCTCTGACCAAACCCCCAGTACTGTATTGAATAGCAGTGACAAGAGTGGGCACACTTTTCTTATTCCTGTTCTCAGATGGATGGCTTTCAGTTCTTTCCCATTGAGTATGATATTGGCTGTGGGTTTGTCATATATAGATTTTATTATGTTGAGGTACTTTCCTTCTATACCATTTCATTGAGAGTTTTTATCACAAATGGATGTTGGATCTTGTCAAATGCTTTCTCTGCATCTATTAAGATGATCACATGGTTTTTATTCCTCATTTTGTTAATGTGGTGAATCACATTGACTGATTTGTGGATGTTGAACCATCCCTGCATCCCGGGTATAAATCCCATTTGATCATGGTGTATGATCCTTTTAATGTATTGCTGTATTCAGTTTGCCAATATTTTGTCGAGGATTTTTGCATCTATGTTCATCAGCAATATTGGCCTGTAATATTCCTTCTTTGATTGTCCTTGTCTGGTTTTGATATCAAGGTGATGTTGGCCTCATAGAATGAATTAGGAAGTGTTCCGTTTGGAATAGTTTGAGAAGGAAGGATAGGTATTCAATCTTCTTTGAATGTTTGGTAGAATTCTCCAGAGAAGCCATCTGGTCCTGAACTTTGTTTTCTGGGAGGTTTTTGATTACTGTTTCAATCTCTTTACTTGTGATTGGTCTACTCAGATTCTCTATTTCTTCTTGATTCAGTTTTGCGAAGTTGTATGAGTCTAAGAATTTATCCATTCCTTCTAGGTTATCTAATTTGTTGGCATATAGTTTTTCAAAGTATTCTTTTATAATCCTTGGTATTTCTGTGGTATCTGTTCTAATTTCTCCTCTTTCATTTCTAATTTTATTTATTTCAACCTTCTCTCTTTTTATCTTAGTGAGCCTGGCTAATGGTTTGTCAATTTTGTTTATCTTCTCGAAGAACCAGCTCTTAGTTTCATTGATCCTTTCTACATTGGGGGGGGGGAGTCTCTATTTCATTTATTTCTGCTCTAATTTTTATTATTTCCCTCCTTCTGCTGACTTTGGGCTTTGTTTATTCTTCTTTTTCTTGTTCTGTTAGGTGTAGTTTAAGATTACTTATTTAAGATTTTTCTTGTTTGTTGAGGTGAGCCTGTATTGCTATAAATTTCCCTCTTAAAATCACTTTTGCTGAATCCCATAAGAGTTGGTAAGATGTATTTTCATTTTCATTTGTCTCCAGGTATTTTATTTCTCCTTTGATTTCTTCATTGATCCAATGGTTGTTCAGTAGCATGTTGTTTGGTCTCTGCATATTTGTGACTTTCTCAGCATTTTTCTTATAGTTGATTTCTAGTTTTTTAGCATTGTGGTCAGAAAAAATGCTTGATATGATTTCAATCTTCTTAAATTTATTGAGGCTTGCCTTGTTTCCCAACATATGGTCTATCTTTGAGAACGTTCCATGCGCACTTGAGAAGAATGTGTATTCTGCTGGTTTCGGATGGAATGCTCTATTAATTTCATCTGATCAAGTGTTTCATTTAAATCGATTATTTCCTTGTTGGCTTTCTGTCTGGATGATCTATACATTGATATAAGTGGGGCGTTGAGGTCCCCTACTATTATTGTTTTGCTGTTAATTTCTCCTCTAGGTCTGTTAATAGTTGCTTTATATACTTTGGTGCTCCTGTGTTAGGTGCATATATATTCATAAGTGCTATATCCTGTTGGTGGAAAGTCCCTTTAATCATTATATACTGCTCCCCTTTGTCTTTCATTGTCTTTTTTTATCTTGAAGTCTGCTTTGTCTGATGCAAGTATGGGAATACCTGCTTTCTTTTGTTTGCCATTTGCTTGGAGTATCACCTTCCATCCCTTCACTCTGAGCCTATGTTTGTCTTCAGAGCTGAGATGTGTTTCCTGGAGGCAGCATATTGTTGCATCTGGGTTTTTAACCCATCCAGCTACTCTGTGTCTTATGATTGGAGAATTCAATCCATTTACATTTAGAGTGATTATTGACATATTAGAGCTTAATATTACCATTTTACCTGTTGTTTTCCAGTTATTCTATATTTCCATTTTTTCTCTTTCTTTGTGTTTTTGACTGCCATTTCATTTTGGTGGTTTTCTCAGTTTTCTCTTTTTTTTGAATTGTGACTCTGCTTTGATTTTTTGCTTAGTGATTACCATGAGGTTTGTGTAAATGATCTCATGGATGAAAAAGTCCATTTTCTAATAACCTCTTATCTCCATTAGCCTAAGTAGGTTTCAACCCCTACCTCTTCCCTTTCTGAGTTATTGTTGTCACAAATTATTCTGTTTTGTGTTGTGAGTTTGTAAATAAGTTGAAGTGTTTATAGTTAATTTTGATGCTTTCCTTCCCTTTTTCTTTTAAGTTATAGTTATTTGCTACCTTGTTCTGAAAGAGAGCTGCAGTTTTCTGATTTTTTCTGTCTACTTATCTCCTTGCTCAAAGCTTTATAGACCTTTGCCTTTTTATTTCCACATGAGGGGGCATCCTTGGTCATTTCTTGTAGGGGAGGTCTAGTGCCGATGAACTCCCTCAACTTTTCTTTATCTGGGAAAGTCTTATTTTTCCACCATATCTGAAGGATAGCTTCACGGGATAGAGTATTCTTGGCTGAAAGATTTTGTCTTTCAGTATTTTGCATAAATCATTCCATTCTCTCCTAGCCTGTAAGGTTTCTGCTGAGAAATCTGCTGAAAGCCTGATACAGGTTCCTTTGCAGGTTATTTTCTTCTGCCTTGCTGCCCTTAATAATTTTTCTTTGTCATTGACTTTTCTCAGTTTTACTATTATATGCCCTGTAGAAGGTCTTTTAGCATTGATGTAATTAGGAGTTTTAGTGGCTTCATGTATTTGTAAGTCTGGTTCCTTCCCCAGGTTTGAGAAGTTCTCAGCTATTATTTCTTTCAACAAGCTCTCTGCTCCTTTCTCCCTCTCATCTCCCTCTGGAATACCTATAATCCTTATGCTGTTTTTCCTAATTGAGTCAGATATTTCTCAAAGAATTCCTTCATTTTTTTTAAATCTTAGTTCTCTCTCCTCCTCCACCTGAAGCATTTCTATATTTCTATCCTCTAAATCACTAATTATTTCCTCCATAATGTCAGCTCTATTTTTCAAGGATTCTGGATTATTTTTATCTCATTAATTGTGTTCTTCATATCCAGAATTTCTCATTGGTTTTTTTTATAGTTTCAATCTCTTTGGTGAACTATTCCTTCTTCTCATTAATTTTATTACTGAGCTCAGTGAACTGTCTTTCTGAGTTTTCTTGGAACCTGTTAAGTTTCTCTATGACAGCTATTTTGAATTCTCTGTCATTTAGATTGTAAATTTCTGTGACTTCAGGGTTGGATTCTGGAAATTTGTCATTTTCCTTCTGCTCTGAATTGTTGCTGTAGTTTCTCATGGCGTTTGTGACTCTAATCCTTTTCTGGCACATCTGTGTTAGTATCAGGTCACAGATTCCACCTGCTACCACTGGTGGGAAGCAGGATCTGTGTTTCTGATCCCACCCTGTTTGCTGGAGGTTGTGGGGATACAGCGGGTGGTCACACTTGCCAGGAAAGCACTCGTGGGTGGGCTCAGGGCTGCTGCCGCTGCTTCTTACAGTCTCACCAAGGTGTGTTCCCACTTGCAGGGCAGCAGCAGCACTATGGGCACTCCCAGCCAGGAAAGCATTTGAGCATGCACACAGAGCTGCCATGCAAGGGTCAGGGAGTGCTCACCTATCTCCACTACTTCCCAGAGGCCCAGTCCATCCACTTTCATATGTATAGCTGCATGGGTCTCTCATCCTGTTGTGCTGTGTGGGTATCCCCCATTAATCAACGAATGTCCATTTAGTGGTAGTTCAAAGGAGGCGATAGAAAGGGAACAGCTCATTCTGCCATGTTGCTGACGTCACTTCTAGATCATTACATTTTTAATCATTGCATAAACATGTCTGGGTCTTCATGACTAAAATGTACTTTGAAAATGTTTTTTAATTAACATAATTATGATATAAAGAGCAAAAATAATTTTGTTGAATTAAACAATTTGATGGAATAATTTCTTTTCCCTAAACATATTCTCTGACGTTACAGTTTTCCATGACAAAGCACATTTTTTTAGGTCTCTGTCTTTCCTCCCGTACCCTCCTCACACCTCTCCTCTGAAGCCCACCCCCACTTCAATCTCCTCTCCAAAGAGAAGAAATTCTAATTATAAGTCATATTCCAGGGCACAGATCATACTACATTTGCTAGTGGAGAACCATGCATAACAGGGTCAGCATATGAGTGTGCTTCCTCTCTTCTTTCTCTTGGTTATATGAGGCTGAAGATATCAGCTGACCCACGTCCTGGACTCTTAGGATGATAAAATGATTCTCAAGAAATCTTAAGGGAACAAAAAGAGGTTGTGGAAAATCACTACAGTATCATAATATTTCTTTCTCATGTTCTCTATTCCACCCTTTTTTAAAAAGCATCTTACATACTATTTTATTTGGTACTCAATAACTCTATCGTTCAAATTCCTGAAGTTCCTTCTGCTACTTGTTGTTTCTGGTGACTCTTACTCAAGGTGGATTGTTTCCATGTGTTTTGTATTTTTAGATTATGAGTTCATGTTTAGTGGAGCCTCTAACTTGAAAGCTAACTGTTTAACAAGGGCATTCCCATCGTTTACTTATTCAACAAACATTGACTTATACGCCACGTGGACGTATGATGGTCTCTACCCATAAGGAACTTTAGAGTTGCTATCTATCTGTACTGGTTGGGGCAAATAGTCAACATCCTAGTGATAATAATAATAGCTAACACTTATTGAGCAATCATTGGGTGCCAAGAATTCAACATGCATCACTTCACTTAATCCTCAACAACCTTTTAAGGGAGGTACTATTATTATCACCATTTTATAGATGAGAAAAGCTGAGGTCTGTAGAGAGGTTAATAACTTTCCCATGGTCACTTTGCTAGTACACTGTAGAACCAGAATTTCAAATCATGCCATCCTGACTCCAGCACCCAAACTCTTACCCACTAGGCTATATTACAGTCGCACATAAATTTCAAAGCAATTAGGCTCAAACCAAAGGCACCAACATCAGGCCAAGAAAGATAGGGACTAGGCTGAGATCCAGAGGTTCCTCACTCATTTGGACATAAAATACAGGCTGAGAGTAAACAACCTGCTGCAGAAACTGACCTCAGGGAAGACACATCCAATGTCTGGTCTGATGCAAGGTTTAATTCTAAGTTTCACAAAGTAGGGAGGCTGGGGCTTCTCCTTCTCATGTCCCCACTGGGACAAGTTCAAGAGCTGGAACAGAACTGGGCTTCCAGGAGTCCAGCTGCAGGGAGGCGAGGGAGAAAATAAATTTGGGGGATCTGGGGAGGGGGAAAATGCGAAAGCACAGTCTTGGTTACACCAAAGTTTACTGACATGCTGAAGCCCACCATCTAGTACATGCTGTTCATCAGGATGAAGAAATCAGGATTTTCACAACGTGCTGTGGCATTTGAAAATGTCACTACACTTGTCTGGAGGACACAGCTCTGTAAAACTTATATTTTATGGATTTCAAGCAGAAGACAAGTTCAAAAGAAGACCTGTTGAGTCGAAAGCGTGAGAAGCTCAGGGTAAAGTGGTTGGGAATGAGCTCCTGAATGGTACTCTTAGTCGTTAAGTAGGTAGACAATCAGCGCCAACAAACATCAAGGATGCTTGTGCCCACTTCCTAGCAGATGCAACTTCTTCTAAAGAAAAGGTATTTTCAAAAACTCTGACTAAATGGGATACAATAAAATTCTTACGTCTCAATAGATTATGTTGCACAGCCTTGAAAATCTCATTTTAACTGTTTATACCACTGTTTGCCATCTATAAAAGTTCTACCTAGAGCAATTAGGAAAAAAACTGCATACATTCTTTAATAATAACCCATGCACTTAAGTATTATGGAAATATGCATTATGTAATTATTCAACTATCAGATTCTTGCCTGAGGCCGATTAATCTCAGGAGAACACCAGACAAGTTGTTCATGAAGCCATGGCCAGGGGTCAGTTCTCATGAATGCTATTCTGGGTCACTGTGTTTCATGACTTCCATCTGAGCCCTCACCCTAGTTGGTGGCAAAGGGGACAAAGCAAGACAGAGGGAAGAAATAGCTTTACTGAGAGCAGAGGAGTGGTACTGCCTTCATATATAAAAGAAAACATATTATTAGGTCATGGTTGACATGTAATAGCTAATTCACTCAAATGACTTTTCATTTTCATATCCTGTAATTTGGTGTGATTCTCCCTTTAATAGCACTCTGAACTGATGCACGTTTGCATTTACATTCAAAAATCACAGCAAATTCTCTCTAGCAAGTATGGCTCTTCTGAAGGTTGAGACTGAAAAGGTGAGTGTCTAGCGAACCACACAGACCTCTGCCCTTAGCGGCCTGTCCTGTCACCACTCTGCCTGCATCTGCCCTCTTCGCCTCTATGAGCCCATTTCACCCCCACATTGGGCTCTGTCTGCTTTCCTTTCCATTTTAGAGCTACCATCAACTGGACCGGTCCTCAGGGAACCTCTCCCTTTGTGCTGCGGTAGAGGACTCAGTTTCCCTGGCTTTGCTGTTCCCTTGTGTGTGACCTCCCAAAGTGAGAAAAAGGAGCATTCTTGAGGGTGTTGCTGTTTATCACTGGGGAAACAAACAGGAGTTAGTCAGCCACAGTAACAAATAAATGTAAGTGACAAGCTGATGAGTCCCCTGAGGGCCCCTACTAATTGTCCTCTGGGCGGCACAATTCTGGGGATACAGAAGACTCAACATATGCTTCCAGAAAGAAGAAACGCACTACCACTTGGTAGCTTATGGTATATTTTTACAATGTAAGACCCAAACTGCCTTAAAAAAAAGAAGAGGTGAAGGCGTGGGGAGGGGACTGATTGTATATTTACATGAAATTGTCTCCAAGACATATTAAGTGAAAGCTGAGTGTAGAACTGATACATTTTGTATAAAAAAGGGATAAATATGTAGTTAAATGTATTTACTTTTAAATGACTAAAATACCGCTATAATGCCACACTAGAAACAGATGACACAGATTGCCTCTGCGGAAGGGAACTGGGTGGCTGGGGGCACACTTGGCAAGAAGATTTCTCTCTATAATCCCTTTTATGTCTCTTGAAGTTCCACTCTTTCCTTTTTTTTTTTTTTTACAAGTGAATATACTCACCACTCAGATATAGATACATGATAGAAAGCCAGATTTTAATGTTAAGAATCTGAAGACATCACCCACTTCTCTGCTGTGAAAAAGATGACCCTTCTCCCCTTCTCTCACTGTCACCTCTGTCTTCACCCATCCATCCATTAAAGGATTGCTCTCAAGTTTAAATGCATTTTTGAAGTATAAGAAAAATGCAGTAGACTCTAAATGACTAGCTCTCTTCTCTTCCCCATTCCTTTCCCCTACCCTACCCCCAATTTACACAGAACCTTCCTCTTCCTAAAAATGAATTTTGAGTAAGGCTCTGGAGGCATAATTAATACCCTGTTGATTGTTAAATTGAGCTTTAAAACATTTTAAAAAGACTTTGCAGAAACATACTCTCTAGTCCCACAGCTTTTCAACTTTCTATTGGTACCACCAGCAATACTTAGCCACCTAAAGTTGACATTTTCTCTGAGGATTAAGTTGAAGGCCTTGCAAGTCTTCTTTCAGAGGATAAAAGACAACAGTCTCCTGCACATAATGTCCCCCTTCCATTAAGCATTTTTCAAAAGAAAATAAACATCCTCAAGTTTAGTAACAACAATTTGATTCCAAGAAAAATAAATTGGTTCTCAAATTCTATTGCAGCTTTGAAAATATGCTCCCTGGGCTGGGCCGGTGGCACAGCGATTAAGTGTGCAAGTTCCGCTTCGGTGGCCCAGGGTTCGCCAGTTCGGATCCCTGGTGCGGACAAGGCACCGCTCATCAAGCCATGCTGTGGCAGGCGTCCCACATATAAACTAGAGGAAGATGGGCACGGATGCTAGCTCAGGGCCAGTCTGTCTCAGCAAAAAGAGGAGGATTGGCAGCAGATGTTAGCTAAGGGCTAATCTTCCTAAAAAACAAAGAAAAGAAAAGAAAATATGCTTCCTGAGTAACCAAAAAGAGATCTGCATTGTTAGTCTAACAGGAAAAAAATTAGAACTCAGCTATGCCATATAAAATGTAGCAAGAACCAGTGTCTTCCATTTCAGCAGAGCTAGAATTGAAAAAAAGAATAGTAGGCCAAATAAAGGTAGCACGTTAAAATATTTGTCAATTGTGTGGTATTACTGTTGACAACAATTTGCTCCCTATCCTGCAAGAGAATTACACATCTTCATTGTTTGCCATGATTCCTGCAGGCTGAGCACATCTCCCTGCCCTTTTTCAAACTTGGCCATGGACTTGATTGGCCAACAAATGTGAGCAGAAATGACAGTGTGCTCCCCCCAAGTAGGAGCTTATTTAAGATGCCTGCTCTTGCTATTTAATCTCTGCCTGAAGAACAGCATATCCTAGGTGGGATGCGCCATCAGCCTGGATTCCAAGATGAAGACTCACGGAAAAGAGCCATATGAAACAGAGCCCCGCCCACAGCTGCAGCTGCAGGCAACCTGCAGCAATAGGGGACAGCTCCAGCCCAACCACAGAGGATGTGCAATGAGGTGAAGAAATAAGTCTTTGTTATTATTTGCCACTGAGATTTGGGGATCACTCTTTATCACAGATTGGATGATTAATGCAACAGACAAATCACGATGCATTCATCTCAAGAATGGGAAACTAGGTTTCTGTATTCTAGGAAAAAGGGAAAAGAAATTAACGTTTATAGAACATATGCTCTAGGCCAACTACTGTTCTAGTTTTCATGAAATTGTCCACCAACTTGATATCTGAAATAACCTCCGGAGTCTCATCTAGAAAGAGAGAAGCTAAGGTTGTTCTACGACCTCTAAGGAAGTTTCCAGAGTGGGCATTCTATATGAGTACTTAACTGGAGCCCTTCATAAAAATAAGATTCACGCCCTAACCTGCAGTCACCACATTTTTAAGGAAGTGGATATCTGGCCTGGGTTAATCTCTATGGTTTTTTCATAATATGACTGACATTTTAAACACACCAAGAATTGTTAGTATCATTTTCAGAGAAGACTGTCCTCCAGGTCACTGTTTGCAACTTTCTATTTCAGAGAATAAACTCATTTTTATTTCCTATTTTCACCCAGTAAATATTACATAACTACAAAAAATCTTGGAATTCTTTTAGAATTTAGCTGCTTCTTACATTGCCATGAATTTCATTAAGACACCCATAAATGTAATGATATTAATGAGAATCTGACTAATAATTTCTCTTTTCCAAAAGTTTATGTGATAACAGAGATATCGTGAAAAGACTTCAAGTCAGCAGAGTCTAATATTATTAAAGATCAATATCGTTACCATTAATGACACACAGGCATTGTTCTTGGAAAAGAAGTGCACCTGGAGTTTGACAAATGGATTTGAAATGAAGAAGAGTGGAAATGATCTATCCTGGCTGCAAAACAGCTTTAAAAGGCAGGCAAAGTCAACTGTAATATTCAGAAGTAAATTCTCCTATGCCTCTTCTGATCTGAAGGAAAACATTTGTAAAAAGATATATACATCTTCTGGTGATGTTAACATTTTTAACCATTTTATTCGGTATTTTAACTATACATCTATCGGATAGAACAAGAAATCTATAAATATACCAATCTTTTTAGGTGTAGGCAAAGAATAGGAAGATGTTGGACCAGAATTAGAAACGTAGTATTAGAAAAAATAGAGACCCCTATTTTTTTTCAAAGTACATCATTAAAGTTCAATGTTATGAATACTCACGTGTCCACTGTTATATCTGTATATGAAATAAAGGCCCAGACTGGAAAATAAAAAAATTTAAGTTTAAATGAGGGGATTATGGGTGATGGTTTGGTTTATATATCTTTTATTATTGTTATAATAATGTTTTTAAACAATAACAAATAAATTGCTGCTACTAGTATCTTATTATATATACTAATTTTAATGTTCTATTTAGATACATTAATTTTAATAAATCTAAGCAATTCACGCTCTTTTCAGGAAACATATACATCACAAGGGAGTAAAAAAGAAAACAAAAACATCCATGATCCTACAAAAATTCTAAATTCCTTGATTCTTTTGTCTCTGCATATTTATATAAATAGAGAAAAAAAATGGAGTTCCACTTCCTGCAATGGATGATGCATAGCTTTAGAATAACCCTCCTATTGAGAACTAAAAGATGGGCACAATGTTTTAAAATACATATGTTTGAAATATACATTGGCCTCAAAGAATTACCAAGGCAGTGACAAGTTGTGGGACCAAGATTTAAGAGAGGAGGGGAACCAAGAGAAGTAATTCCAGAATTAAAGGCACATCTCACCTCAAGGCAAATTGCCAATTCTGAAAATGAAAACGACAAATGTGGGCTGACCCCGTGGCTGAGTGGTTAAGTTCGCGCGCTCCGCTGCGGCTGCCCAGGATTTCAACGTCGGTTTGAATCCTGGGCACGGACATGGCACCACTCATCAAGCCATGCTGAGGCGGCATCCCACATGCCACAGCTAGAAGGACCCACAACAAGAATATACAACTATGTACCAGGGGGCTTTGGGGAGAAAAAGGAAAAATAAAAAAAAAAATCTTATAAAAAAAAGAAAACGACAAATGAGAGGTTGAGGCAGTGAGCACAATTTTCTTTATTCTCACAGGACTAGGGGAACGAAAATTCAGTTCAAGGCACCCCAAGGAGGAGGGGCTCTGGTGAACAGCCTGCACTTGCAGTGAGCTCCAAAAGATAGTAGGGTGAACTACGAGCAGCCTAGCCCTCATGAGAACTCAAGCGCAGATTTGAATCTGGTACCGATTTCTGATGGGAGTAAGTTCATCTGTCCAGATGCGCTGTCTACAAGAGCTGAAGGAAATCTTCCCTGGAGGAAGAAAAGATCACTCAGAGCCTCAAATTATCTCTAAAATTTTTCATAAAAAAATACCTGGCACTCAATAAAAACAAAACAAAACCAAACAACAGACAAAAAGAGGAATTATCTGCAAAGCAAGAAAAAAACACAATAGAAACAAACTCACAAGTGGTACATAGTCAATAGATTATGTTCAATCAATTAAATGAGAAGATGGAGAATTTCAGCAGAGAACGGGAAAGCAGCAAATAAGTTAAACAGAAAGTCTAGAACCAAAAAATAAAAACCTTGTAGGTTGACAACAGGAGGTTACATACAACTGAAGAGACACTTAGTGAAGAAAACATCAGAAGAAAATACACAGGCTGGAACACGGAGAGTCAAAATGGAAAAATGCAGAAACGCACGTTAAAGACTCGTGGGATATGGACAAAGTATCGAAGAATAAGAGAGAGAAGAAAGCAAAAGCAATATTTAAGGAAATACTGGCAAAGTTTTTCCCAAAAAATGACAAAAACACCAGGAAGTGCTACAAACTCCAAGAAGAGCAAATACAAAGAAAACCACACCCAAGTTCATCCCGGTCAAACTGCTGAAAAACAAAGACAGAGAGAAGATCTTAAAGTCAGCAGAGGAAAAGAGAGAGTTTGCCTTTAAAAGAACGACGCTGAGACCATCAGCTGATTTCTCAACAGGAAAGAAGAGAAGCAAGAAGACAACGGAATAGCTTCAAAGTGCTGAAAGAAAACATCTCTCAACACAGAATTCTATCTCCAGCAAAAAATCCTTCAAAGTTTAAGGCAAAATACATTTAATACAAAAACTGAGACGATTTGTGATCAGCACAAATACACTTGTGCAAATACAGAAGGGAGTTCTTCAAGAGAAAGGAAAATCATCCCAGAAAGAAGCACCTAGATGCAGGACGGAATGCAGAACAACGGAAATGGTAAAGTGGGTCAGTATATCTAAGTGAATATTGACTACAAAATAATAGTAGCAATGTTATATGGAGTTTAAGATATACCGTTAATATCCTTGACATTAGTAGCACACAAGGCGGGGTGGGGGTGGGAGGAGGTGGAGAGAGTACTCTACCATCTTCACATTATCCAGAACTAGTATAAATTCTAAGTAAAAGTACTAATAAGAACCAAGATGATAGGTTTAAACCCAAATATATCAATAATACATTGACTGCGAATAGATCAGACACATAATTTTTAAAAAAGGTTGTCAGACTGTCAGATTAAAAATAAGCAACTCAATCACATAGAAAAGATACACCATAAATAAATGAGGTTGAGAGTAAAAGGATGGTAAAATTATATATTCCATGCAAACATCAACCAAAAGACAGCTAGGTATCTTCACTACTCTAAGATAAAGCAGACTTTACAAAGCACCGTGGACATAAAGAGGGACATTTCATAAAAGAGTAGGTCTAAGGGGAAAATACAATGTCTAAATTTGTATTATGAACCTAAGAACATTACCCCAAAATATATAAAGCAAAAAACTGGCAGAAATAAAAGAAAAATCCACATGATGGTTAGAGACTTCAACATGTCCTTCTCAGTTACTGATAGAAAAAGCAAACATAAAATCAGTAAGGATATAGATTTGAACAAGATTAACAAATGGCCCAATGGATAGATATAGAACAGTGGGCCCAACTAGTGTCAAACACACATTCTTTTCAAATACCACAGAATATTTACCAAACTGTCCCAAACCTGAGACAAAAATCAAGTTTCAAGAAATTTCAGAAGATTTAAGTGATACAGGTTATGTCCTGACTAATCACAGTATAATTAATAACAAAAAGATAACTAAAAAACCCTTATGTTTGGAAATTAACCAATACCCTTCTAAATAGCTCATAGATTAAAGGAGATCATGAAAGTGAGAAATATTTGAAGTGAATGACAATGATTTTTTGTAAACTACATATCCATTTTTGCAGATGAAGAGCTAAAGCCACACTTAGAAGGACATTTATGGCCTTAAATGTGCACATTAGAAAAACGAGAAAGGCTAAAAAACAATGCTCTCAGCTGTCATCTTAAGAAGTTAGAAAGAGAAAGAACATCAAATTAAACCCAAAGAAACTGAAGAGAGGAAAAAATAAAGATCAGATCAGAAATTAAGTTAAAAAACAGCCATATGAGAGAATCAACAAGGCAAAAGGTGGTTCCCTGAAAGACCTAATAAAATTAACAACCCCTTGCAAAGCCAAGAAAAAAGCAAAAAAAGGGAATAAAAAAGGACATCAACTACAGTGTCTCCAGACATTAAAATATAAGTGAATATTATTAACAACTTTGCTGATAAATTTGAAATGATAAATTAAATGGACTAATTCCTAGAAAAACATAACTTAGCAAAAGGATTGGGAAATCTGAACAGTCCTATATCTATTATGGAAATTGAATATAGCCTGATATTGTTTCATATAGCAATATGTTGTAACCATTTCCTTATGTTATTAAATATACTTGTTCCGTGACAGAGGACATGTATTATAGTAATTATAGTAGTTAGTTAAGACTGGGATTTCATTTAAGCTTTCCTTATTGTTCACCATGTGACCTTTGATAAATTATATAACCTCTTTCATAATTTTTTTTAAATACTGACCTCGTAGGTGAGATATCATGTTAATTTAGTACAATGCCTTGGATCCCATAAATTTTTGATAAAGATAGCAATGAGGATGTTTAATGACTGCATAGTAGCTTATTTTCCCGTCTTATAAATGCTACAAGAAAATCCTTGTTTATCTACCTTTACACATATCCCTAATTCTCTCAGGATAAAATCCTGGAAGTGAAATTGATGGATCAAAAGAGACTCATGATGCCTGGGGCCCAAATGTCCTTCAGAGAAGCTGAATCAGCTGACACTCCACAAACAGTATAAAAATGCTCATTTTCCTACACCCTTGTCCACCTGGATATTATCCTTTTATATTTTTGCCAATTTGGTAGGACAAAGTGGCAGATCAGCATCATATTTATTTTGCATTTTACTTATTATGTAGTAAGTATGAACATTCATTATATCTACTGGCATCTGTGTCTTTTCATAAACTGCCTTTTCATATCTTTTAACAGAGCAGAAGAAAGGGAGAAGAACTGGTGCAAATTGCACAATCCTGGTGGTCAAGGGTCCCAAAGCAAAGACCCAAAGGTCCCAAAGCAGTTGGTTCTCAAACTGGCCCCCATCCACAGAGGGCAAGGAGAGACTGAAGAAAGAGGTGGACCACTCCAGATTGGTAGGTAGCAGATGTAATAAGCGAGGAAACTTACTTACGAGGCTTGTCTTGGGCGGCCACGAGACAAATAGGTCTCTGCACCTGACCGCCAGCATCTCAAGAGCTTTTATGGAGGCTTAAGTGGGTTCAGTCATGTATTCAACCCAGATGATCTCAACAACACCTTACTCTCTCAAGGCTGTGTCCCTGAAGCAGCGCCTCGTGTTTGAATGGTGGGCGGATCATGCATCCCAAGGACAGGGGAGGGAGGAGCCTCCAATTGCCTGGGTCCAGCTCCAGGGTCAACCAGCCATCATGTCCTCTCCATTATTTTCTCCAACAGCAGCATCTGAAAAATTTTTAGCTAGACTTCCCTTTCTGGAAACGCAAGAATTATTTGCTCACATGGACCTTCTTGACAGCCCTTCTTTCAACCATTTTTCTCCTGGGATATTTGCATTTTTTCATATTGATTTATAAGAGCTCATTACAGAGTATATGGTTTACTTTTTAATTCTGCTTAGAATTATTTACTTTCATTCTCATTTAATCATGAAAGTATTAGGCCGTGGATTTGTCTCTGCAATTTTGGTCATATTCTACGGGTCCTTACAGGGAGTGTTCTCATTATTATCTTCTCAATTTTTGCATCTGCAATTTGTTTTTCAGAGTATCTGGATTTAGGACATAGATATAGAAGAGAAAACAAAATCAGAACAGTACAATTACCAACTCATATTATCTGTTAGGTTTTGATTCTTTAATAATGACAGAATATTAAACAAAGCACATAAAACCATACCACGAGGATATTCTCAACTAGAGTGGTTGGGTCTTTTTTCCAATTCAAAGGTTAAAAGAAAAACATATGGGAACAGGGAGAGAAGATAAATTCTGAAAGGCAAAAATTATACATATTCATTGTCAGAAGTTGTATGTAGTTGAAACGACATTGTGCCCATTATCAAATAATGTTTTGCCATACCAGATGTAACCTATAATGCTCACGTCTCAGAAAATGAGACAATTCCAATGTCAGGCTGCGGACGGCCAACAGCTGTAGTTGAGTCTTAAGCGATCCCAAGTGAAAAACATGTCACCACAACAAACTTCCCTGGGGTCAGTTTTACTGGGACTAGAAATTATTTCCATGATTAACAATGTACCAGCGTTGTTTATATTGTAGCATTGACAGTTCAGAAATTGTTGATGTTTCCAAAAGAGGCATCTGATAAGAGATTTTGAAATTATTTGAATTGAGAACAGCCCATGGCCTCTTGTCAAATTAAGCTCCTAGTAAATGCCTAGAGAGAGAGGGCATGAGGAAGCCCAGAACAGGGCCTGCAGGAATGCAAAATTTCATGAACTGACTGGAGGTACTGACTGAACCAAGGAATTTACTAAACTTTTCCATGGCATCTTTTCAGGTGAAAGCTTCTTGTAAAATCTGTGCAATATCTAGAAAAACAGGCAAGCTTAATTCTGCTTAATCATGTTTGTCAGTGTTTGTCAAAAAGATGAAATTGTGCCCCATCTAATGAGATGCAGTAAAATGGGCTATGAGAGCTTGGAAAAGCAAGATAACAAAACACAAAATATACAACTGCAAAAGGGATGCTGGTTCTGGCCTCTATTTTGGCACAAGTGAGTCTGTTCCCATCAAAGCCTAACTATAAGAATCGGAAGCACTGGCTTTTTTCAAATACCAGAGACACAGAGGATTTCTTGACATCAGCATTTCCCAAACTGACTTCCCACAGAATCCTCATAGCTCAGCACCCATTTAACACTGGTCTGGGAAGCACCTTTTGGAATTCAAACCAGCGAAACCCTGGGCCGCCAAAGCAGAGCGTGTGAACTTAACCACTCTGCCACAGGGCCAGCCCCTAAATTTGTCTATTTGCTAAAACTTGTTTGTATCTCCCAAAATCAATACTCAGGAACTCTTGGCTTCATTCACTGACATTTGAAAAGCAGGGTGAATTCTGAGTTGCCCAATGCTCGCGTTCCCAGCTGAGGTTGAACAAGGCGATGTTCTGCCTTCTTGTTTCAGATCTCATCCTGTAAACAAATGTCCTTTCCATGGTTTATTTAGTGCCACGTTTTCCACATTGTTGTGCTTTTTGTGGTGCTTTCACAGGGCCCCAAGCATAGTGCTAAAGTGTGTCCAGTGTTCCTCTGCACAGGGAGGCTGGGAAGTGCCTGAGGGAAAAGTAAATGTGTTAAGGAGGCTTCCTTCACACACGAGTGATAGTGCTGCTGGCCACGGGTTCAGCATCAATAATCAACAATGATATTAGATAAGGTGTCTTTAAATAGAAATGCACATAAACAAGGTTATGTTGATCAGTTGACAAAGACATTGTGACCAGACGCTCACAGGAACCTAACCCTGTGTTGCCCCTAGGAGCAATGACACAGTACTTGCTAATTCAGTGTTTGAGGCAACTTCATAGAACATAACTACCAGCAAATAACAAGAATGGATTATATGTATATAAATGAGCCAGAGGAACTTTAGGAGTTTAATTTTTCAAGCTGGAGAAATGAGCTTTATCTTATTCAGATAAGAGCCTTCTCTGATAGCCATTCATTTATTCAATCAATGAACATATATCGAGTTCTATGTGCTGGGTATAAAGTGGTAGCAAACACAGACATTGTCCTGAGTTTCTGGAAGTCTGTGATCTAGCAGGGAAGGGCCACTGTTCCCATATGTTGTATAATGCACAACCTGAGTGGGGAACACAGATGCAACCAAATAATCACATTAACCAATTAATAATCACAAACTTGAATAAGTGCTCTTTAGGAAAAGAACATGGTTCTCTAACGAGGAAGGCCCCCAACTTACACGGAAGGTGGGAAGTGGGGAGGATATTCCAATCAGAAAACACAGCCTGGGCAAAGGCTTGTAGCAGGAAGGAGCGTGACATTCTGTAGAAACTGAGAGAAGAACATTGTGCCTGAAGCAAAAGAAAGAAACGAAAAATGGTCCAAAATAAACCTGGAGAGACAGGCAGGCGGTGAATCACCCAGGGTCCTATAAGCCAAGCTAAAAAATGTTGGTTTTATTCTGAGTGCAAGGGGAAACCACTAATGAGGGGTGATTAGATTACTTACCTTAAAAAGATTGCTCTGGTTACAGCGTAGAGAAGGCAGAGAAGGTAGTCAGAGTCAGTGTAGGGAGAGCAGTTAAACTATCGTAACCTCCCTCGTGTCCCTTACAGTGTAATTATAGCCTAACAAATATATAGCTATCCATGTGCAGATTGGACCATACGCTGAGGCAAGAGTGATGAGAAAAATCAGCCTGGCCATCATCAAAAGAGTTTTATATCTCTTCTTCTAGAATTTATAAACCATGGGAATAATGAATTTCCTTTCAGATGCATACTTAATCTTCTTTACTCTGACTTTCCTCATCTTTCAAAAGAAGTGTTTGTGTCTCCCTTCAAATGTATACCTTGTTTGTCATTATTCCTCCATTGTCACAAAGTCTGCGTAAGTCACTTTTTCAATGTATACTATCAATATTCTTAGGAATACAAAGACTTCCCTCCTCTGTGGATCCCAAAGCCATTTCTGGAAAGGATGGAGGTGTCAGGGAATCTTGAGTTATCCCCTGGAATTAAAGGTAACCCAGAAACTCATGATTTAAGACATCTGGCTTTTGGCTGTAGATGGTCTCTTCACTTTTTCCTGTATGAAGACTTTTAAGTAAGTGTTAGAAGCTGTATTTCAAAAGAGAAGGGGAGGAAGGAAAGGGGAAGAGGGGAAGAAACTGGAACAGGAGGAGAAGGGAAAAGAGAAGGCATCTCCTACCCGTGTGACCTTATCTGGTCCTCGTTTGACCAATGACTGTAAATAGACATTTTTAAGATAAGCATGGAAACATGAATATGGACTGTGTATCAGATGATATGGGGACATTTTGTTAGATGAAATAAAGCCATGGTGATATGCAAAAAAAAATTTTTAAGTCCTTCTCTCAATCAGAGATGCACTGAAGCATTTATGGGTAAGATGACATGATGTCTAGGATGTTTTATAGTACTCTAGAAAAGGGCTAAGATAAATGAAATGTGATTGACAAAATGCGAATAATTGTTGAGGCTGGGTGGCGGGACACGGGGATTCACTCTACATAGGACATACTATACTTTTCTCTTAACTTTTGGTATGTTCTTGAGGCCGAGGAGACAGAAGCCAAATAGCAATGGGCTAACGAGTGACAGGGAGATACTCTGCGTTTTTGATATCTCCAAGTCCTCTATACACTTTTATTAAACACTAGGCCTTGTTTTAACTGGGATTCAGGAAATTTAGAGGGTGCATCGTGTTCGTGGTTGGGAGGGGATATAATGCAGCCTCATTTCTCAGAAGACAATGGTCCAGGAACCACAGCGGGTGGCCAATAGCACAGCCCACAGCGGTCCCTGGGGAAGCACGAGCACAACCAGGAGCCCTGCGATCCTGGAGGCCAGACAAAGGTGACAAGCAAGGAGCAGATAGATTCGGGGACTTGTAATGATTCCTTGCAAGCCCCAGAGATGACTTGAGGAGGAGAACCTGGTAAATGTATGCAGTTCCAGCGTTCAGCAGAACGAGTGCACAGACTCAATATTGGGGCTTCAAAGGGAGAGGTTATGCCTTGAGGCTGGACAACTGGGGAGCAAGAACAACACGTGCACACACGTGCACAGAAACACTGACACTTAGACAGCACTGACCTTGAGCCGTGCACTGCTCTAAGCTTTTTACATACACTCATTTCATCCACATTTCAACAACTGCGAGTAGATATTATTATTTATAAACGCAGGAACTGAAGGACAAAGAGATTCTGTAATTTGCCCAATCCAGCTAGTGAGGAGAAGAGCTGGAATTCTCACCAGGTCATCTGACTCCAAAATCCATGCTCAACCTCCGTTCTATACCACCTCTCACAACACCACACACACACACACACACTTTCTCTCGCGCTCTCTCCCTCCGTCTCTCTCTCTCAGAAAACAACCAGATGGACATTCACTAGTAAGTTTTTGGGTAAATGTTTTTTTCCTTTGTGCTTGTCTATTTTCTAGGTTTTACGAGTTGAACATGTATTACTTACATTTTCATTTTTTTAATCTGTAAATATATTTTTTAAGCGAGGCCCTTCCTTCTTTAAAAATTCCCAAAATATTAATGTGAGATTTTGCCTAGATTAAGGGAAAGAAAAGTTCCTTCTCAAAGCATTTTGATTTCTGCTCAGGAAAGCCTGTTTTCTCAGAATAGAAATGGCCTACGAGGTAGAAAATGTGACTGTTAACACGGGGAAAACATCAGGAAAACCCTCACACGGGGTCAGAGACCTCTTCCACTACAATAGAGAGAGACAGCATGAACAGAGTGTGGTGCATTGCAAATATGGCCCAAATTTTTCTACCCCAGTATCCACACTCCTTGGCAATGGGACTTTGCAGCTCTTCCCCACAAGACATGGGGTCCCTTCTGGAGATCTAATGTACATCATGGTGAGTACAGTTAACAATACTGTACTGTATTCTTGAAAGTTGCTAAGAGAGTGGATCTTAAAAGTTCTCACTATAAAAAAAAAGGGTAACTATGTGAGGTGATGGATGTGTTAACTAACCTTATAGTGGCCATCACTCCTCAATATATACATAAGTCAAGTCATCACATTGTCATACATCTTAAACTTACACAATGTCATATGTCAATTATATCTCAATAAAGTTGGGGGGGGGTCTATTTTTCCATCACCTTGAATCTGGACTTGGCCACAAACCTTAATTTAGCCAAGAGACATTGACAGATGGGAGGCAAGCAGAGACCAGAAAAGCACTTGCTCCCTGTGGTTTATCTTCTTGCCGCTCTTAAAAGCTTGAGGTACCGTGTAAATGAACCCAAGCTGGCCCGCTGGAAGATGAGAAGCCAGGGGGAGAAAACCACGGCTCGCTGGCTCTCAGCCTGCCAATCACCAAATATGTGAATGAGGCCACAGCTGCCCCACCGACCCAAAGAACTGTGAGCTAAAGAAAACAGTTGTTTTAAGGCACTCATATTGAGTGGTTTGTTACACAGCAAAAGCTCACTGCGACAGATTTATATTTAAGCAAAGTATGCTAAGGTGTGTATATATGTCACTTCCAAGAACTACATCTCTACGTTAAAGAGGCAGAACAAATAAAGTCTCTTTCTTAAAAAGTCCTTTTTTCTCTAGAAATTGTTTGCTCGCTTTTTAAGACATTACAAAAGAATAGAGAAAAACTGCCCCCTCAGCCTCAACTAAGGAATCGTTATGATTAGACCCGGAATTATAGCCCCAACATTATAAATAAAAGGGGAGAGTCCACCACCTTCCTTAGTCAGAATGGTCCCTGGTAGAGTGCAACACAATGGTCTCCCTCCAGGAGCTCGGCAGGAGGCTACAGGCAAACCCCAGGGTCCTCTGACCCCTGATCACCAAAGGAGCAATTCTACCTTCAGGGGCTTAGGGCCAGTGGGACAACAGAAGATCCTGCTCCTTGACAGGGAGCTGGAAGCAGTGTAGGTAACATGTGGGTATCACTTGGCATTGCATGTAACAGAAAATCAAGGACTCTGATACTTGGTGTCCTGAAATACCCATTTCAAGGCAAAGAAGAAGATTTAAAAGTAGGGTCTGGTCCAGAGTGGAAAGGCAACCCCAGGTTCAGCAGAACTAGACGCCTGGCCTTAGGAAGAAGCATGGAGGGGATCACATACAGGATGTTCTAAGGACGCCTGCCCACCCTGATGCCAGGAGAGTCACGGAACTTATCACAGACCATTTCTCAAGCAGGTAACAAGAAGGGAAAGACCAGTGAAAGAGAAATGAAAGCCATCAAAAATACTTGTTATAGTTCTATTTTACCTTGAACCGGTGCTGAGCCACACAAACAACATAGTATTAGAAGAGCAAATTTGCTGTGGGAAATAAAAGATTTGGGAACACTCATACTGCAGATAGCTGCAAAACTCCTAGTGTGACAGCCGATTACCATTATCCACAGACATTTCTCTTCTTTCTCATGGCCAAGAAGACTTTCTCACAATTCAAATGTCACTCTACCCAATTTCATCTTCATACTATTTTTCCCTCTGTTCGTATTGCAATAGGGAAATGAGCATGGCCATCAGGTAAAGATAACATTGTTATTTCTTCTTTAGTGTCATTCCCTCTGAGGATATTTCTGAACCATGCGTTTTTTAAATGTTACTTGTTTAACAGTATGAAGCACATAGGGTTTTTTAGGAGGCTATAAATAAAATAAATTATGGAAAATATACACAGTACTGTCAAAACAGAACAGCCCTTATGAACTACATTCTTCAGATCTTCTCTTTCCTTGATCTCCTCTATGGTCACACAGTGGACCTTGTCACGTCCTGAAACAGTAGTCACTAATTTAGACCATAACTTCCCAATCTTCTGACCTTTCAGAACCTCCAGTCCATTGGCCCCTCCCCCCCAGCCCATTACATTTCAAGAAACTATTGGTTCCATATTTTGTTCAATTCCTCACATTTCCCTGACTAAAGTCTAGCTCTGGATACATCCAACTATCCACCTTCTCCACGCATGTTTCTGAGCTTTTGCCCATACTTGAGAAAAGTCCCACAAGGTTTCTCTAGACAGCTTGCTCTCCCACTCTGAGCTACCGCTACTTAACGCTTAGACATTTTCCCACTCTTCAAAGCTTCCATCTCCCCTCTAACCTCCTCACTCCCAGCAGATAATCTCACCTCCAACCAACCATGCAGAGAAAAGACACTCCAAATGGAAATTCCCTCAACTTGCCTTTCCTCCTTCCCTCCTGTTATAATTAGGACTCTCTCCTGTTTAAAAGCAATCCCTCCCACCTGTGTTCTGGATCCCATTTCCCCCATCACCTTAGGGCCTTCTAGCTAGCTATTCACAGCCCACGCCCACCCCAACCCCACTTCCCATCTCACTCTTCCCTGCTCACTCCTTCAGGTCAGCATTTGAACATGTCCAAGTCTTTCTCTGCCATTTTACTAAAAAAATGTCATCTTGTTTCTCCACTCTTACTTCATCTATCCCCTTCTCTTTTCCCTCCTTCACAGAGAGTCTTCCAGAGAGTTCCATACATTAACTCTTTCTGTGCATCACCGCCCACACACAACAGTCTTGATTCCACTCCTACAAGTCCCATGAAACAGTTGTCACTAAGACCAACTATGATCACCATGTTACAAAATCCAGCGGAAATGAGGACCCGGGAAAATCTCCAGAAGAAACTTAAATTGATCACCTTGCCATGATTGTCATTTTCCCTTAGACAAACTGTAATATATAGACATTATAGAAACTGTCACCTTACACAAAAATCTAACAGAAAAACAGTTTGCAATCACATTTATGGATACTAACAACAAAAATTTAGCAAAGTTAGATTTTAAAAATAGATTAAAGAAACTTCATAATATATAAAGCGTGCTAAAGAAAACCTCAGAAAATTTGTTTGGATTTGGTTTAGGCTTTTTTTAAAATATATTTTATTTTTTATAGCAGTTTTAGGTTCATAGCAAAATTGAGTAGAAATTATAGAGAGTTCTCATAAATCCCCTTCTCCTCACACATATACAGTCTCCCCCACTATTAGCATCCCCCACCAGGATGGGGCGCTTTTTTTTACCATCGATGAACCTACATTGACACATCGTTATCACCCAGAGTCCACAGTTTACATTACAGTTGCAACGTACAGTAATGTAATGTATACTATACATTCTATGGGTTTGACAAATGTATAACGACATGTCTTTATCATTGTAGTATCATACAAAATAGTTTCACTGCCCTAAAAACCTCTGTGCACCATTTCTTTATCCCTCCCTCACCCAACCCCTGGCAACCATTGATATTTTTGCTGTCTCCATAGTTTTGCCTTTTACAGAATGTCATACAGTCAGACTCATAGAGTACTCAGCCTTTCAGATTGGCTTCTTTCACTTAGTAATATGCATTTAAGGTTCCTCCACGTCTTCTCATGTCTGGGTAGCTGATTTCTTTTCAGTGCTAATAACATTCACTGTCCGTACATACCAGATTATTTATGTGTTCACCTACTGCAGGGCATCTTGGTTGCTTCCAAGTTTTGGCAAGTAGGAATAAAGCTGCCATAAACATTGTGTGCGGGTTTTTGTGTGGACATGTTTTCAATTCATTTGGGTCAATACCAAGGAGAAAGTTTGCTGGATTACATGATAAGAGTACGTTTAGTTTTGTAAGAAACTGTCAAACTGTCTTCCAAAGTGGCTGTACCATTTTGCTTTTCCACCAGCAGTGAATGAGAGCTCCTGTTGATCCAGGATAGTTTGTTTTTACAGAAATAAAATAATTCTATGCACATTACTCCACACCTTCCCTTTTTGTCTTAACACAAAGCACGGACATCTCATTAGTTAGTGATAAACATCAAATTCCCTTGTTTTAATATTTGTGAATATGTATATGTGTGCATATATATATATGTATGTATAATTTTATATAGCTAGGATAGTATACATGTTATTTTTTTCAAATCCTGACTCTTCCATTTTGCCATGAGCACTTTAAAACCTCAATGCCTCAGCTTTCTCACCTGTAAAATAAAGATAATTTAGCGAGTTTACAGAGTTAAGGTATATAGTGTGTTTATAACTGGACTAGGCATACTAAACACTAGTAAATGTTATAATTATAGGGAAAAATTGTTAAAGATGTCAGAATGGACCAAAGAGATTTCTGAGTGTGCCATATAGCAGGCGCTTCCAGGTTATAGCAACCTTTCATTGTTAGGGAGCTATTTTACAACTCTGTAAGTTGCAGAAAATGGGGAATCATATAAATTATTCTTGCCCATGAAAACGCAAATTCATTGTGTCCCACGGAATATAATGGATTACTGCCTCGTGTTTTACATCTATTTATAAATTCATTCCAACATTCCTTATTTGCCTACATAATGTGTGGTTCTGGGAATTTCCCTTTGTGTCAACTGTAACATCTTACTGGTTCTCCCATCTTTGACACATGTTCATTTTATATTTGTATGAGAGTCATGATGCCATATCTTTTTAAAGTATCCTTCAACACTTATAGTATTTTTTCAAGAAAACGGTTGTGAGTCAAAAATATATTCTCACACATGCAAGGGCGCAGATATATACATAGAACATAGAACACATACCTTCATTGTTAAAAGTGCTTGAAGAAATTGGCACATTGAAGCACACATCTTCATTAAGAACTCTAGAACAGCAAAGAAATGAAGTAAAACACTGAATTCTTTAAATATAAATCATATAAATAATTATGGCTAGGAGCTGGCCCCGTGGCACAGCGGTTAAGTGCACACGTTCCCCTTTGGCGGCTTGGGGTTCGCCAGTTCGGATCCCAGGTATGGACATGACACCACTTGGCAAGCCATGCTGTGGCAGGTGTCCCACATACAAAGTAGAGGAAGATGGGCAGGGATGTTAGCTCAGGGCCAGTCTTCCTCAGCAAAAAGAGGAGGATTGGCAGCAGATGTTAGCTCGGAGGTAATCTTCCTCAAAAAAAATAAGTAAATAAATAATTAGGGCTAGAGGATGCAAGGAAAAAAGAATGTTTTGAAAATAACATATACTATTTTTCAAATAAATTTAACTACAATAATCTGGAGAGGATTCCAAGAAGACGGGATACAGTATACGACTCTGACAGCCTCCCATGCCCAATTCCCTTCTTAGGTAGATGGGAAACCCTATTCCATAACTACCTTGGAACATACAGAAGAATTTCCCCTACCTGCCTGAAAAACTTTCCACAGAAAAGGTACAGTTGAGAGTCGGGTGGACTCTCTTTTCTCTTTATACCTGCTTTGTTCCCCATCAGGACTCCCAAGCTGAGAATTTTCCCTTCCGGCAGCTCCTTTCTGCAGGTCTTGCCAAAAACAGACCTTCCGCCCACAATCATCTGCTTCAACTAAGGGGATCTAGCAAGGGCCAGTTAATCTCTGATCCGTGTATGCGCAAAAATAATAAGTTTGATTTGTCTCTTTTTGTAAGCATAAGAACACTAAGAAACTGTAAGGAATGTATACTATCTTTACCCAAAATGCTTTGTCAGGAAGAGAATCTGCAGAAAATGTATTTGTTTAAAACTTGCAAAACAAATTAACGTGATTCTGACTCAGCAATGTCTGAGCACTTACAAACCCATAAATAAGCCACACCATCCACATCAAGAACATTTCTTGAATGAAAGGTAAGTGGCTATGGGGCCGTTGGTGGGTATCTTGACCAATGAAGGAATTAGTATAAGAGTGACTTCACAGCCCTGCTATGGGAAAGCATGCTAAGAAACGACGAGGAATTTACCTCAGGTATGCCCATATTTTCTACTTTACAAAGAAAAGATACAGTATACTTAAATGCGTAATTCCTGAAATGAATTAATAAATATAATTCTGCCTCATACGGGTACAACTCTAAGAAACGTCAAGGAATCCATATCATTTCCACTCAGAATGTTTGCTTCTTGGAAAGAAAGACAGGTCTTTCCCCAAAAAGGTAACCAGATATTATTTCCCCAAAATATGCTAACCAAATACTAAGTCTTCTAAAAAGTTCACATCTCTCTAGACCACATGGCCCAAATTTTGTCTGAAAGGACCAGATAGTAAATACTTTTGGCTTTACAGACCAAATGGTCTCTGTCACAACTATTCACAGTTGTGCAAAAGACTGACGACATGTCAACAAATGGTCACGGCTGCATCCCAAGTAAATTTATTTACGAAATCAAGCAGAGCCCCAGATTTGGCCCTAGGGCCATAGTTTGCTGACCCCCTGCTCTAGACCTTACCTCTAGAACTCACAGTTTACACAAAACAGTGTGACGAGGGAGTCAGTAAATACTCCCCCCCACACCCCCACCGCATCCCGGTGTCCCTGTTTCCCAGAGCTCAGAGCTCCGTGCTCTCCCTAGAACTGTTTTCTAAATAGCCCAATAGTCCCTCAGGCAAGGAGAAGAAAATCTCTCCTTTGTCTTGCTTGTTAGTATTCCAGATTGTTCCTCAGAGTCAATGAAGAAGAGAAGATGCAGAGAACATTTTCAGAGAAATCTTCTGTAATGTGTGACTTAATCTCACTTCAAAGGGATCCTCTTCTAGCTCAGAGAAGGGCATTTTAACCCAAAGCACCACTTCTTCCTCACAGGAAATTAAGTACCAGCGTGGCTTAGGCTGCCATCTTGTGGCTAATTGGAGGAAGGAAAGGGAAAATCGTTGGACCCAGACACTGGAACAAGCTGGAAACGTGTGCTTCGTAACAGGCCTCTGTAACATGTACCAGATACTGGGGCTATACAGGGAGTCAAAACTCAGTTCTCATCCTCAAGGAGCTTACAATCTGTAGGAGAGAAGATAGATATTAATCCAAAAATTTGCAAAAAGATAAGTAAAATTACAACCATGAAAAAAGGTCTGAAGGAGCTTTATGTGGTGCTCTGAAAGTGAATAAAACAGATTTGACCTCGGAGGGAAGGTGGAGAAAGCGTCCCTGTGGATGAGATGATTAAACGAAGGCCTGAAGCTGAGGAGGGACCTACCAGGTGAAAAAGCGAGGGAAGATGATTTTAGAGAAAGGGAACAGTGTCGTAAAAACTTGGCGGCGCGAGGGAAGCAAGGCAGAGTGTGGTATGAGATGAGGCCAGGGAGGCACAGAGGGGCCAGGTTGTGCAGGGCCTCAAAAACCGTGAAAATGGGGGAGGTTTCTTTATCCTATAAGCAGAGCGAAACCATAAAATGGTTTCAAGACGTGACAAAATCAGATTTACATTTCAAAAAGAGCACACTGTATCAGTCACAGTCCAATCAGGAGAGAGAAACTACACAGCAATTTGGGAAAGTTTAATATCAAGAATTATTAACTATTTAACAGGAGATTGGAGTAACGGGGGACTGGCCTACAAGAAATCAAGATATAGGCTCAGCAGACATAAGGATCAGCCACTCCACCTTAGATAGCAGATATAAGGAAGCGCCTCCTGCTCCCAGTGCTGAGCCCCAGACCTTGTTGGGGAGGAACCCACCATCGCTCCCTGGATAGCAGAGAAGTCACAGTGGGGGAACTTGCTGAAAATCCCCCCTCTAGGGTGCAGGGGGTTGGGGGGGGGAAGCCATTCAAAGGGAGGGAACTCTCTGGAGGCACTCCGCTCTGAAACCACCCAAAATGGGAACCACGAGGAGCTTCTGGCACTGGGTGCTGCTGGCCATGGACCCCTACAAGAGCTGGGCTCAGGAACCTGGTGCTGGAGAAGCCGGGCACTGGAAAGGCCGCGCGATCTGCAGGAGCCTGTGGAGTAGCATGGGCCTGACTAGGAACGAAACCTTCCCTCCTCCAGTGTCTCTCCAGTGCCCTCTACTGACAAAGTTTAGCATCATGCAGCTGGCAAAGCAAAAATATTTAAAGGACCCAGCAATGCACTATGGATTTGAAGCTGAGAGGCCATAAATTGATAACCAGCACACATTGGCCTCTAAGTGGAGAGCCTTCTAGAAGAGAACCAAGAGTGGACGCAAATAGACCAGTTAGGAGGTACTTAAGTAGTCCAGGAGAGAGACGAGAAAGTGGTCATAACCTATAAGGGGCTAGACAACATACACCAGCAAGTTCCCCATGGACTGTGGGATGGACACCAAATAGCATGGTTTATGTTCCTTTGCTCACCAGACTTGCAGAAGAGCTGCCTCAGAAGGCGTGGCTAAAAGAGCAAGGAGGGTCCGCTGTCAGGGTCTTGGTCTTAAGGCAGCACAAGCTGTACTGAGTCAATTCTTTGTACACAGTAAGGCACAGGAGGAGCATTGCTCCCAAGAGACAGACTTAACAAACACATGAGTGCAGTGCAATCAAAGCCACACCCAATGCATGCAAATACTACCGCAGCCAGGCTTACAAGAGCAGGCTTTTGGGTCCAAAAAGTTACCAAAGCATGACTTCTGACAAACCATCACTCCTATTTTTAAAAAGCTTTTAAACAAATGGCCTTAAAAAAAACCACAGCAGCAAGCCTGGAGTTCTGGTGCTTCATACAGGCCTTCAGTTTACCTGCTGTCTCAAAACCATCAGCGGGGCAAGGTCCAGGTGAGAGGGCTCAAGTGCCGCAGCTTGTCTGTAAGGGGTCTCCCCTCATTTCTCCAAAACATTAACACTGCCAGGTGGGAGAACCTGAGTACTAACTGAGAAGCTGAGGTTGAAGTAAATTTGCCTACAACTAAAATTTACCACTCAAACACAAAAACGAACAAGAGTTTATCAACGGCTCCTTCTTGGGCGGTGAGCCTGAGGATGGGGAGAGGGGTGGGGCAGGTGACTATTGCTTTTTTAATAAACTCTTCTGTGTGGTTTGATATTTTTTTAATCAGGCTTGAAACGAAGGTGCAAACGAGCTTTCAAATGGATAAGGGAAAGCTGTTACATCATGATGACACTCAACTAGAATTTTAATTACTCAAAGATTACCCTTGGGTCTGAAAACGACTTGAGGACTTTTTATTATCTGAGATGACTAAAGAAGTTACAGGATCTGCCTGAGATAGTCAATAGGGAAGGACACAGTTCCCCTCTGCTGGCACTCCTTTGAATTCAGCTCTCTCAATATAATGGCACCCACAGGAAGCACACTGAGAAAGAACTGCTTAGAACTGAGCTCTGCCCGTGGGTGGAACCAGGATTTGGACAAGTCTGAATCTAGCGGTAGCCTCAGTTTCTGCAAGAGTTGAGCAAGCTCTTCTCTTCCATGAAAGGTTTGCTTGCTCCTGCAAGTTGATTTGCACAATGCTGCAGCATCAAACCAGAACTCTTCCTCTTCGGGAGGCATGAATCAATATTTCAAAATGAGTAGCGAACCAGACCATCCTGGTGCATTTGCAAAGGAGGATATGGCTTAAAACTCCTTGAATCCATCATCCTGCCTATAACGAAGACGTGAAAGGCTAAGCGTAGAGAGCCCTGATGAGCCTCCACCGAAGGCAGTGGGTGGGTGTCTGAGGCCTGCCTCTAGCTTCAAGCTTAGGGAAGGGGATCTGCGCAGGATCCCTCAGAGAGCTTGCAGTTCAGGAGTAGCTGCGAATTGTCCTCTGACTCCCGCCTGGGAAACCCGGAGAACAGTGGCGCCTTCCAGGTGTGGCAAGTTCGCAGGGCTGATTCTTTCTGTGGAGCATTTTCAGAGGTTCCTCATTCAATGCCTCTCCTCCAGCAAGCCCCTAACAACACCCCCTCAACTTCTGCATCTTAACTGTACAGCCCTAACCCCCTCTGCAGAGGGCTCCTCGCCTCTGGGAGAAGACCTTCTTAAGGAGAGTTCTTTTGCAAGTGACCACCACACCAGCTCCTATCACAGACCCACTTGGCCCAAAGAAAGCTCACTCATCATTACCCTTCTGTCATTTTATCCACAGCTTGTTCCTAAATCTAATTCGACCTGCGGAAAGAAACTGCTCTTGTCTCACCCGCAAAGCTTTGATTTAACAGCTTGCCCGCCAGCCATAAATAACAGCACAGTTCAAGGAGAGAGTATTGGTACTATTATTGCAAAGAAACCAAAAAGAATTTTTTTATTTCTGATGTGCGTGGGCGGGGCTGCAAAATATTCTATCATATGTGCATAACTATATTTTAATTAACAAATTCCCTATTGATATCAGATTGCCACCAACTTTTTTAATTAACACAAAATTCTAGAAACCAAACTTCACTCAACGCGCCACCCACGTGCAGAACTGGGCTCCTAACCCACCGAGGGAGAAACGCCCCGCCCCTCAGCCCTGGGAGCCGGCGTGCTGGAGTCGGCGCCGCCACCGTCGCGCCGCAGCGCGCATGCGTCACCTAGCCAGCACTGTTCGCGTCCATGTTCCCCGCTCCGGTACACCTCCTTCAGGAAATGCAGTCTTCACTCCTCCCGCTTCCTTGCCGAACCTGGTTCAAGATGGTTAGGGGCTGCATCTAGAACCGTCCCTGGGTAGCACGCCCCTCCACGACCCGCCCACACGGAAGCGGGCACTCTCCGCCACCGGGGGGCTGGGCGGGGCTCCGAGCAAGGAGGGAGCCTATCAGAGCCGAGGCCCCGCCCCCTCGCGCCACTATCTCCGGACTGGTGGGGTGATGTACTACCTGAAGATTTGTTGTGAGGGTTAAAAAAAGTACGCACGGTTCCAGATGCTTAAAGAGCATAAAGTGTAGCGATTGTTACCCGCCTCCATGTCTAGTCATCTTCCTTCCGGTGGCAGTGGTAGTTTGGCTCTACCTCTCCAAGATTAATCCTGTGCCCTCAGTCATCTTCCACCTCCTGAAGAACTTCTGAGCAGTTGCCACTCCTGTGGCCTTCATTTGATCCCTTTCTAACTGGAACTTCTTCAGTCCGTCTCCCCCATCATTTACACACAAATATCCTCCTGTTCTCTTGGCTCCTTACTGCTATAGCTACCTCTCCTTTCGCTCTTCCTGTCTCATGAAAACTGCAAAAGGTTATCACGTCCGTCTCTTCTTCATCCCTCCCACCCCATCTGCTTTACTGGCATCTGGCTTCTTTCACTCACTCCACTAAAACTGCCCCCAGCAAGGTTTTGAGTGGCCGTGTCATTAAACCCAGTGAACGCTTTTCCGTGCTGCGTTCTCTGCAGCATCTGCCACATCCCCCTGCAGTCTCTGTACACCCCTCTGCCGCTCCCTCTGGTATTCATAATGCTCACGCTCCTCGTTTTCCTACCTCTGATTACTCCTTGCTGTGAGTTTGTCTTCCTTGCCCTGCCTCCCCCTGCTGGGTCCCAGATCACACCAGTCCTCTGTTTCTTTCACTCTCCACTCGTCCATGGATGAGCTTTCACGTCACTGGCTTGGTGTGCCAGTGACTCCCAAGCCCATACCTCTAGCTCAAATCTTTCTTCTGAGCTTCAGACTCTTCAGACCACGGGAAACTCAAGACTTAGCACCTCCAAACCTGCTTCAGCTTCTGTGCATTATCTGTCTCCTGTGTTCATCTGTGGCTGGCATCATGTGCTGTCGCAGGTCAGAAATGGAGGCGGCACCTTAGACTCCTCCATCTCCCTCATGCCCAGTTGTGGGTCAACTCCCTTGGGAAACAGACACTGAGACTTGTGGGCAGGTGGTTTGTTGCGGGGAGAGTGGTCTCAGGACCAGCACTGTGAGGGGGCAGGGAGGGAGATGGGGTGGGGGGCTGGAGGGGGCATTGAACAGCTGATGCAGTTGCAACAGTGGGCTCAGCCAGTCCTATGGTGACCTCTGGAGCTGGGATAAGCCTTCAGAATTGTTACACGCTGAGGCAAGGGATGGGACACATACCCCCCAATTAACCTCTCACTGGATGTGGGCCGCTCTTAGGAGGGGGCTTGACCTTAGGTGAGGTGACTTTCTTTACTGAGGGCTATTTCTGGAGAGGGACTTGGCTGATGGGCATCAATCATCAAAACTCCCACTGTCTGGAGGGAGGAGTGCCTGGTCTTAAAGAGAGAACCTGGGCATCACCCCACAGTCCCCAGTGACATCTTAATACTCAGTTACTGACCAAGCGTTTTACCGATTTCTACATTTTAGTTTTCAAATGAAATCCCTCCCCTCTTCAGACAACTCTCCTTACTATTCAAAAATACCTGAGCATCTATGTGCACCAGGCACTGTGGAAGGGACAGAGTGATGGGTCAAGTACACACACTTCCAGCTTTCAAGATGCTTTGTCTAGTTGGAGGGCGAATAATCATCCAAATATATACTTTAAAACCATAAGTGTTCTGATGAAAAATTAAAAGTGCAGAATGCTATGAGATCATATTACAAGGGAGGCTTGGCCAGCAGGTAGAGGAGTCGAGGCAGGGAGAGCTTCCCTGGAGAAGTGTCGTTGGAGCTGGAATCTGAAAGATGAGTGGGCGTTAACCAGATGTGTGCTTGGTTATTGGGAGCTGTGGACAGGCTACGGGGTCATCTGCCTATGCAAAGGTCCTGAGACAGGTGGGACAAGCCACTGGAGGATCTGAAAAAAGGTCAGCATGTCTGTGTCAATGAAAATAATCCATAACCAATCTATAAATCAAAATTAGGGTGAGTTATGAGCCAGATCTGAGGACTAGCCTAGCCTGGGGCCTTCCTTCCTCAAGGAAAGAAGGGCACCAAAGAAGTGGGGTGCACAGAGTGGTTATATACCATCTTGGAACAAAGAGCATACCTCACATATGATAGGAATGTCTCTTTTACAACAGTCACGAGATTGCCTAGCCAGCACAGCACAGCTATTCACAGAGCAGGTAGTAGGTCTGCTATCTTGATGGACACAGCAGGGTGGGCACAGCAATCAATTCCTAGCCTAGGGAGAGATGCTTATCCTTAAGGAAATGCCAATGTGGGGGAAGTTGCGTCTTTATCATGAGGCCGTTTACTCTCGTCTTTGGGACACAGCAAATGCTTAAAGCAGATGTACAATGCATGCTCAACAGCCATGTCAGGCCCTTTTGGAAAAACAAGGTCAGACCAAATTAGGTTTACACCAAATAGCTTCCTCATATACTCCAATATATCCTATTGCTTGCCATTTGATTATCATCTGAAATGCAGAAACTGAGGCGGAAGAGTAGTAAGAGATGAGGATGAAGAGGCAGGCAGGAGCCAGGTCCTGCAGAGCTAAATATTTAGGTCCTCTTTCCTAAAAGTAATGAAAGCCCCTGAACAGTTTTAACCTCTGTGTAGTATAACCTTAGTTGAGCAGAATATTCAACTACCCAGAATCAGTGCAGATAAAATAGATAATACAGATATACAAAATGGTTAAAAGCTAAATTCTGCTAATGTTGGGCACTGGGGGAAAAGATGTTTTTGAATGCAGATATTATTAGTACTACAATAGCCTGCTTCTTTATCTCTAATGGCTACTTGTGGCTCCTCTAAACAATAATACCTGGCTGTTATTGCTTATTAAATGCTAGCATGTTAAGTGCTTTGCATAAATTATGTCTTAATGAAATATCTTTACAAGTGGGTATTATTTAGAAATTGAGATAGAGTGCAACTTGCCCAAGTTCTTGCAGTCAGGAAATGACGGAGTAAGACGTGAAGCTGGATGTCCAGTTATAAAGCTAAAGCTCTTGACTGCTACACTGAAATACCCCACCTCAGCTGTGGGAAACACCCAGCCTCACCTGACTTTGAACTTCCTCCCATCACGCCGCACTCATCAGATCAGACACCTTTGGTAAATCGGTACCAACCTGACTCAAAACTAGGTTTGGAACACACACACCCTTAGACACCACACAACACAGGCTGCCTTTCGAGGGCCACCTCTAGAAGGAGCACTTTCTCCTGGTTGATTCCACCCCGTCCTGACTTATTCTCCCTTACCAGCCCATGATTTTGATGTCCCAATCTTCTGGCAGCTAACCCCACCAATTTTAATGGATATTTGACAGAGAAATGCAAACGTAAATCTACTGTAATTTTCTCCTAATAAAATTATGATTGTTCTATCCCATTTGTCATGTTAAAAATTGCCCCCTCTTCCTAATCAAGAACTGGTGTGTTCCAAATTCCAGGTTAGAAGCAATTATGAAAATATCCACTAGATGTCAGCCTTGAGCTGCAATAGGGTTTCCTGGGACGTGGAGGAGGGAGCTAGTAAGGAGCAAGCCTAGAATGGAAAACCCTAGGTGTTTGGGTGATTTCCTTGGCAGTGTGAACTAGGACAGAAACTGTAGTTAGCTTTTTGTGTTTTGATTTTTCAACGACTATAGATAATTAGATCAATAAATTAGATCATGTCGTTCCTCTGCTCGACAAGCTCCAGTGTGTCCTTCTCATTCAGAGTAAAAAGCAAAGTCCTTACCACAGTCTGTAACACCGCCTCCTCTCCCTCGTCCATCGTCGCCCACTTCAGCCACACTGAAACATGCCTAAAACATTTTTCCCAGAATTACCTGCCTGGTTGATTCTCATTAGATTCAGGATATTGAGGCTTCCTTCTCACAGAGGCCTTCCTGGACACCCTTCCTAAAATGGCACCAGCCTGCACCACCACACCCATAACACCCCGCTCCCTTACCCTGACTTATTTTTCCTCATAAAGCTTATCACCACCTGGCATAGTTTCTTACTCATTGTTAGTCTCTCCCTGGATTGTCAGCTCTCCGAAAGCAGGGACTTTGTCTTGTTCACTGCTTCGTTCCCGGAGCCTAGACCAGGACCAGGCGTACAGGTGCTGCTCAGTATACACGAAATAAATGGTCTTAATTCAAAGATCTTCAGAGAAGATGTCATAGTTCAAAGAGTCATTTATTTTCATTTGGTAGATACTTATTAACTACCTAATATAAAGTAGGCATTGAATTGTGGGAGGTACAAGAGACAATATCTTATTGATGAGAAACACAGTTAGGTCTCTGGCTCTTAGTTCATAGGATCTCAGCGAGAACACCTATTATAAAAGGCTTTACCAAAAAAACTATACGACAATCATGGCTGCTCATTGTGAAAAACTGTGGAGCAGAAAGATGATGCATGCATTCATCTCTAGGCAACTACATTTACTACCCTCCCTCCAAATAGAAAATTAATTCTTCAAACTTTTCTGGAAGGAGATGTTTCTGTAGAGTGGGAGCTTTCCTCGTGGATAACCCGATTCCCTTCCCCTACGGTTGAGATCCATTTTCTTTTGCTTCCCCCTCAGCGACACTGGAGACCACCCAGTCACCCAGCTCCCTCAACCTGTGCTATTTAAAGGTGTTCCTGGCTTTGATCTTTAATTCACAGTTAAGAGACTTAGTTGGTTTTTGCCTAGAAGACTCATGATTAAGTTTCATGATTTCCATGTCCATTCTCCCCATTCCTGCACCTCGTGCCCAGGGAAGAAAAAAATATAATAATCGTCTTTTCAGCACAAAATTTTGAGAGAAAGTCAAGAAAAATAATCCACCACATGCATATGGCCTACAAACCATAGGAGTAAATTACAGACTCCTTTGGACTCTAATCAATTACTTCCCCACTTCCCAGCCCCTCTACCCTCGCAGATGCCGTCATTCTAGGGAAAAAAATAGAGAAATGCTTAAGCAAATTATCCCTGGAAGATGATAATTTTTAAGAATAAGGGAGAATAACTAGTAAACCTTAAGTGATTTTACTCTCCAACACAGTTTGCCTGTAATGCTGGTAATTTCTTTTTATGTGAGAAAGATGTACGAGTTTCAAACAGAGAATATTTTTGTGCCTTTTCCTCATGGATCTACAACCTATGGTTTATTTGGATATTTTCTCTCCTGTTGAAGAAAATTTAGTCCTATTTCTTTACAATTGACAAGTATATGTTTCCCTCTGAAATCTCTTCCATTGCTTTGAACTAGAGCCGAGCAAATCCCATGCATAATTCTGTCAATCTATTTCTTCTCCTTATGGAATCATTCCAAATACATGTGGCCACTTAAAAGGTGCTAATACAATTACGGTGACAAACTCATTTCAATGGACTTTATTTTACCCTGAAACAGCATATCTATAGGACAAGTTTGTTGAGAATTTTAAGCTTATTCAGATAAAAGGCCTAATGAGACCCTGATAAGCTATGAATGTTAGCCCAGGAGATGATCAGGGTAACTTGGCTGCTTTACAATATTATGCTGAGGGCAAACTTCAGCCAGCAGCAATACCTTAATGGACTCAGCAGGAAATTGCACCAAACCCTCCAGACGGTGGTGCTCCCTGTAGTTCTCAATTTAAGCTTAGGACAATATTTAGTGTATCTCTTATCTTAAAGTGAATTATGTCAGGGAGGGATGGAAACCAGTGTTTGAGAATAGAGAATTCCTGCCTTTACAAAGGTAAGGATAGTCACAGACTGATGAGGAGAAAATTATTCTTGAAATGAGAGCCCGAGAATATTATTCACGATTCAGAAGAATGGTTTAATTCAGGAGTTAGCCGACTTCTTTATCCACTCCTTCCTTCCAAGAGATCTTTATCCACTCCTTCCTTCAAAGTCAAACTGCCTGCATTTCCTGATGAAACCCCACAATTTCACTTACCTATACTTCATCTAACAAGTGTGTTTCTCCAGCCCTCTCCTCTGGGCTGTGGTCTGTAATACCCAACTTTGAGTTGCCTATCCTCCACTTGGTGCTCTCTGAAGACACACTGAGTCCAAAACAGGCCTCAGAGAAGTAGCTGCTACCCTCACTGGGCTACGTTTCACTCTGCACATCAGGCCTCAACAGCACAAACCAGGCTGTGGCTTCAGTTGGACCCTAGGTTCAGGCGTGGCGGATTTTCTGGCCCAGTGGCTCATCTTTCTGCCTCCTGTGTCCTTTCTATCCGCCCACCTGAGCTGGGTTACTAGCCTTCACTCCTGCTGGTACCCCTTGCGGAGTAGGCGAGGCAGGCCTGTGGGCTTCACTGCTGGCTGATAAAATGAACTCTGCTTCTGCTGCACAGACCTTGCCCCTCCTACTGCCACACCAGAGCACGCAGGTCCCCAGGAAGCCACATTCTCCAACAGAATTTACCAGATGCTCTACATTTGAGGGATTTGTTGGACGTTTACCCAGGCTGTAATAAAGATGACACTTTGGTCTCCATTTTGCTGGTGATCCTTATATGAACTCTTCCATTAGCCAGAACCTTGGAGAAGAGGAATGGGTTACAGCAAACCCCACATTGAACCCCTAATACATTCGTGATGCTGTGTTTCAGATCTAATGTGACAGACACTAAGGGATGAGATTTGAAACCAAAGTACCCATGATGAGATCAAGGCTCTTGCTGCAAACACGGTGACTGATATGAGTAGCTACAGGAACCTAGGCAACTCGCCTCGGCCAACGCAGCAGGTTACAGCAGGTTTTACTGTAGTGTCAGCTGGAATAAAAGCACAGCTTTGGCTGGAATCCTCAGATGCCAAACAAGAACTGAGATTTAAAAAAAAAGATCCAGGGCCTGTCCCGTGGCTGAGTGATTCAAGTTCTGCACACTCCACTTCAGCAGCCCAGGTTTGCAGGTTCAGATCCCTGGTGCAGACCTACTCCACTCATCAGCCACGCTGTGGAGGCATCCCACAGACAAAAAAATAGAGGAAGACTAGCACAGATGTTAGTGCAGGGCTACTCTTCTCAAGCGAAAAAAAGAGGAGGATTGGCAGTGGATATTGGCTCAGGGTGAATCTTCCTCGGCAAAAAAAATAAATAAATAAATCCATTCTAAGAATCAGGAGTAGCTTTTCTTTGAACCACACAATGAGCAAGCAGAAATCTGGCCTTGAGTAAAACTATAGCTGGAAGAAAAGCTCTCACAACGGCCTTACACCTGAAAGGCAATTCTGCTTCTCAAGGACTTGGAGTCCAGCTGGAGAGGGCAAGGCACTTGCTAGAGCCAGGAGAGGATCACTTCAAATCAAGCTTTTCTTTAAGCACAGGTGACGGCCATGACGGCTAGACTAGGCAGACCTCTAGTGTGGGAGCTTGTGGAGTACAGGCATGGCTCCTCTTTGTTTTCCAGGCTGGGCTGAGGGACTAGCAAGCAATGCCGTCAGTGCAGAGAGTCAGAGGAGCATCAGGAGAGGGCTCTTTCAGAATACGGAACAGAGTATCGTATTTCCTATCTCGGTGAATGGCCTAACCACTTGCCCAAGTCAGAAACTTGGCTATCATTTGCTCCCTATCAACTCACGTCCAACCCATGTCCAAGTTTACCCCATTCACAGCTCTGTTAAGGTTTTAGGTCAGGTACTATCCTCTCACCTGGAAAAATGCAAGGCCCTATTAACTGGTCTCTCTGCCTCTGGTGTGTTAACAGAGCATCCTTTTGAAAATGTCTATCATGGTACTCGGTTTAGAAACCCTCAATGACTCTCTATGGCCTTTGACGTAAAACCCAAAACACCTTCACACAACCTCTCTAGCTGGATCTAGCTTGAATTCTTTCTATATAATTTAGCTGACTCTTGACTGGTCTTCAAATGCCAACTTAAGCTCATTTTCTCTAGCTTTCCCTGACAGCCCCTCTCCAGCTTGTTAGATGCTCTTTCTCTGTGCTCCCATCGTCCTTTCTTAAATCTGAGGATCCTATCATTGTGCAATGATGCTGGGTTACACGTGTATCTCCTCCACCAGGGGAACAGTTCCTTAAGTGCAGGGACTGTGCCATTCATCTCTGGATTCGTGATACCTAATGATGGCTCTCCAAGTGCCGGTGATCCAAAGGTAAGGAAAATACAGTTCCCACCCTTGAGAAGCACAGCCTAGTCTAGAAGACGGTTACACAAATAAACTAGACCACAAGGCAAACGCTATGACAGATGGATGATCAAAATTCCTTATAAACACCTTCCATCTCTACAGCTTCATCATCTTATACGCAGCACTAGTCACATCGCTGAACTTTTGCTTGATGGTCTCCCGGAACACTGTGAGCCCGAGACAAGGATTGGGAAAGGGGAGGGGGAGTCAAGAACTGCGTTCTATTCATCCTCAGTACCTCACACAGAATCTGGCATATAAAGGTGCCATATATATATTGACTAAATAGAATAATCATAATCATGCCCTTCTTAGGGGGTGGAAGGTGACCACGGAGAGCTAAAACGAGTAAATTGACATTATCACTGAACTTAAAAGTCACCTCCCAGAATGAAAGGGAAAGGTGGTATTCAAGGCAGACAAAAACGACATGAGCAAAGGCATCAAGTGGCAGGCCAGTCTGGGAGTGTCCTTGACGGGCACAGCTGATTTCAGAAAGATCCCAAGGTACAACCAAAGCCTGAGGATATTCTGCCACTCCATGCTACCCTCTCAGGGATCCTGGGATGACGTGAGAGACTCCCAGGAAAGAAGCAGTTACCCCAGATCTCCTATCCACTTATGAAATGCCCTGAGGGATTCTGACCTGGTACGGCCAGCTATAAATCCTGAGACATCACATAACTCAGAGGTGGTCACAAGAACAACACACACAATTCAGCACCGAGGCTTCTTCATTTTTCCTGCACTACAGACCAAGTACCAGCATGCCCCAAATTCAAATAGAATCGAGGACGAGACCACAGTGGTCATTCTCCCTAGTCTGGACTCAAATATGCCAGAGCAATTTATTTTGAGATCTTAATCTGTAATTTTTTTAGCAGGTTTCAATAAAAAAAAGCTATAGAAAACATGTCTTAGAAGGAATAAAGGCCCCAGAATTTCATGTGACGGAACTGCACAATGAACAGCGTTTTACGTAACCTGACCCACGCTTTCAGCTGACAGAATCACGACAACCTTCAGGCCCTGCTCTAAACCAAACCCTTAAATGTGCATGGAAGGCAAAGAATGAGGGCAGAATGAAAATACTGTATTTTGGTTTAGTATTTTTAATTTGTAAACACTTGTTCCAGGGAGATCACACACATCACAAATACAATCTCAGCGAGCTGAATTTTCACGCGCCTATTACCACTAGTTCACATTTGGCCTGTTTCTCTAACCTACGAGCCAGAACCAGGCCACTACCAACTCTCAAAGGAAACCCTGGGTCACCACGTACAGGAGGCAGAGCTGCTCTCCCTGCTCTACTCTGTCCATCCTGTAGAAGAGCACGAGGGGCTCCAAGCCCTCAGTGTCCACAGACATTGCACTGCTCTGCCTCATCAAAAGAAAAGGGGATAAATCCTGCTGATGGTTTGATTTGAAGAACTCATTTAACATGTATAATTCCAAAAACACAGAAGTGTAAAACAGCAGGAAATCTGTTCTGTGTTGTCTGAAACTTTTAAAATAAGGAACATTGACTAAGATAATCTTTGCATTAAGTGGGCATGTGTGATTTTGCAGCCCATCACAAATAAGACAGTCTTCATCAAGAAAACAGGTTGAAAGAAGAAAAAATTATGAATGCAGAATGCAGGAATCTCCTAAATATGGGAGAAATGTCAAGAGACAGAAGCAACATAGAGAGAAAAATCCTAGTACCAAGAAAGCAGTACAAGCTAACAGTAAACTTCGAAGGACACAAACTTGTTTTAGTGTTTCTGGGGTTGCACAGTCTACCACAATGAAGAGCTGAGAAAGTTATCAGGCCTTCCTCATCAAAATTCAGGCAGATCTATATGGGAAATGTTCTGTAACATGTCAAGTCTGGTCATATAAAGGGTCAGTAAGCAGACAGTCATTATGAAAATTCCTTGACAGACTTGCAGAAAAATATTTTAGCCCAATTGATATTTACTCTACATAGGTCTAGAGAAAAAGAAAAAGCTTATAACTTCTTTACATTCTTCTTACCCTAGAAACATATCCATTATAAGAAGGGTTACTGCATCAAATTCACGCCATGGTGTCTGCACTCATTATTAGTAATAAGATACTTACAAATAGGACACTGACATCAAACTTTATAATAATGTCTTTTTTAAATTCAAATCTATTATGGCTTTAAGGAACTATGTGATTAGGCATCCAAGCTCTTTATAAACTGTAATAACATTTTTAAAATTATTTTTAAGTATTGTTCAATGTTGTATACAGTTTAATTTTCAATATAAAAAGATAATGAGATGAGCAATTTATGATTTTATGTATTCATGCAGAGGAAGAGGAAATAATGCTGAATCAAATTCCCAAATCTAGACATCTGGGTAACCACGTCAAATATTTTAAAGTTGACTTGTGTGTGTGTGAGAGTGTGTCTGTGTGTGTATTTAACACAATTAACTACTACATGAGCATCCAAAACTGATCTGAAAGCTGACTGTTGTCCAGACTCTTCCACTTCAACAATTCCTCATTTCTCCAATATGACAAAACCAGAAGATTTAAACATGCCCGAAGTGCAGAGCCAGTATGACCATTTCTCTCTTTCTTTAGCAATAATATCTACTTCTGGATTGGCTAGAGCTAAAGTGAACATATAACTGAATCCTGGCTGCTTCTGAAAGCAGCTACGATGAACTCCTATGAACACTGTTTTGGAAAGACGCTCCCTGAGGGGAAAACAGAAATATCTGAGGTCATTTCCAAACCCAGTGCACCGGGGCTGACTTTAGAAAGGCCTCTTGAAGACACAGCCACAGTTTTACACTTCATGCTGCTCAAACACACGTTGCTCTAGCCCACTGTAGATCTAAGAGAAGGAAAGTTAGAAATGGATTTTCCGGCAAACATTTTAGGACCCAACTCAAACCCAAGATCTGGTCTTCGTCTTTGACAAAAAAGAGGTCACCCAAACATTTATTTTTCACTCCTGATTCTGTGAAGAGGCTTCTGAAGACCAACTTTAGTTTCTGTCCCACCGAGGTCCTCACCGCTTGGCACTCAGGGCTTCGTCAGAAGGTGCAGTTATTTCGATCCTGGTCTTAAGGAATCAAGGGGGCTTGTTTTCCCTAGATATGATTTGAGTTTCCCCAGAATGTTCGATGCTTCCCTCAATCTTCACAACACTCTGAGTGGGCAGGATGGGCAAACGCTCTTCCTTTTACGGATGAGCTGATTAGCAGACAGCTTGCCAAGTGGCTCCATATAAGTAAATCTGTGATGCCAGAACCAAATGCTCAAGTCCAGAACTTCAGTTTTTTAATGCAAAAGTATCACAGAGGGGTGTGATTGCTAATTACTAACAAATCCACTGATTTGAACATAAGGATATTATCCACAATGAGCTATTCCCCTGGGAGGCTGGCCACCACATTAATCTAGACCAAAACTGAGAGTTCACTTGCAAATGACAGCCACAAATTTGCCCTCAATTTGTTTTAGACCAAATACCTAATTGACCCCTGCCAGGAGACTTTTCCTGGTGGGCAAGAGAAAGGAACTTAAAAAATTCACAGCTGCCATGAGAGCGACAGAGAGAACGCTGCTAGGATCTTAGAAGCCAGGGGCAGAAAAAAGAATTCCCAAGGAAGTTACAAGGAAATGTATATTATATCTGTATTATCTTTAAGATTTTAAACATAAGAAATGAAATAGTTACACCATTTGTGTTTTCCTGGATGGCCTATAAACATAAATGACTATACTATTTAAACCAGAACTGTGTGGTTAAGGAGATTTATACTTAAAATATACTTAATTCCTCTTTATGATGACTGCTTTAAATCTAGCAAAAGAGATTCATCATCCTCTACTTTCACCTGGGGTTTAAATGTGACCTTTAAAGGCTCAGGGGTCGGGATCTCCCCTACTTCACGGGGGGAACCCCCGGCCCTGGCCTCCTCGCGGTCTGTTTCACTGAGCTCCTCACTGTAGAGCTCACTGATGGGGCCCAGAGCCTCGCTCCTGGCAATGATGTCCACGCCCATCTCCCTGACCTCTTCAGGGCCTTCGGCCACAGTTCGGTCTTTAGCTTTCCGCAGGCTCCGCATCTTAAAAGCTTCCCTCGAGGGAGCTGCATTCGAAATAGATTTCTTGAATCTTTCCCCTGACTGTTTCAGCCTCTCTCCTGACTGCCTCAGCCTCTCGCCTGACTGCCTCAGCCTCTCCCTCCTCTCTGGGGTCACTATTCTAGTTCTAATTCTGTTCACTTTTTTGTCCAAATTCTGCCGTGTCTTCTGCATGTTTTCTTTGGAAAATGCCTTTTTGATATTATCAATGCGCTCCTTGCCTGACTTTCTAAGCCTGGCAGATCTGCTCTCTTCAATATAATATTCTTCATCGGAAGACAGCTCTATCGGGGGATCAAAGACATCGTCCTCCACCTCTTGATCTTCAGTCAGGGTTCTGTCTTTAACAATAGACAGGGATGTCGGGCACCGAAGCTTCTCCTGAAGGAGAGAAAAGGGAGCATGTGAGAGATCAGTCCTCTGGCCTTCTGGCCACACCTTCTGAACCTCCTCCAAAGGCTGCTCATCCTGTCCCTGCTCCTTAAATGGGGGTATTTCTCCGGGTTTCTCTATCTGTGGCCCTTTTTTCTTCTTCATCTCTGAAGCTCACCTGTGCAACCTCATTCACTCCTATACCTTCAGATCCAATTGTAACAAACTCACGAATATTTTCTCTTCACCCCCTCCCTTCTCCTAAGATGAAGACACATTTTTAAATAATAGACAGCCTTCATCTTGATGTGACACAGGCATCTCAAACTTAACATGTCCAAAACTCGAGGCCCATCCATCATCCTCTCCACAGCTCCTTCTTTTCCTGTCCCTCTCAGCAGCAATACCCATCCAGGTGCCACCCAGTTAGAAACCTCAGAATCAGGGTCCCCAATATTTTCTCTCCCTCTCATCCCATATCCAACTGGTCACCAAGCATTGTTGATAATACTGTTTAACAGACTCCTCAGTTCCCTCCTCTTTCCTCCTTGCTTCTACCAATGTCTTAATCCAGGTGCTTGTCATCGGAGGCCTGAACTTGTGCAATGCCTCCACCTCCAAAACATCACCTGAGTCTTTCCTGAGAAATATTTCTGAAGCATAGCTCTGATCCTTTCTCTACTTTAAAACTTTTGGGAGCTAATCAACAATCAGAGGATAGAGTTCAAATTCTTTAGTATGATTAGAAGGCTCTTCGGTTTGAACTAAGCCTATTTTCCCACTCCTCCAGGCCAGCAACACACAATCACTCTTTCCATTCCTCAAACACATAATGTTTTCATCCTTCCACATCTTTGTGTCATGTGGTTCTTCATACCTTCAATGCCCCTTCACCTCTTTTCAGCTTTGTGAACAAAATCTTCCTTCAAGAATGGATTCAAATGTCCCCACCTTCCCAAGAGGTTAATTCTGTCTCCAAGATACACCAAAACAACAGACCTCTATTTATAGCATTTATCACAGTTTGAACTGAAATGGAGCTCTACTTATTTATAAATGTCTCCCTGCGGCCTTCACTGAACGGTAGGTTCCATGAAAGCAGAGATGTGGCTTATTTATGTTTTGTGCGCAGCATCTATCAGAGTGCCTTGTACACAGCGGGTACATGACTACTGGATCAAGTAAGAGGCTCATGCCTTTATCAACAAATAGCTACTAAGCATCTACATGCACCAGTCCATGTTCTAGGAACTGAGAACCTCCTGAGAAGAAAACAGAGTAAAAGAGCTTATGATCTTGGAGAGAGAGAAACAAACAAGTTAAATATATAGTATATTGGATGGTGATAAGTGCTAAGCTGAAAAATAAAGCAGGGAAAGGGGGAATATGGTGACTGGGGAGGATGCTTGGAAAGGCCTCACTAATAAGGTGACATCATAGCCCAGACCTGAAGGTAATGCATATATTTGGGAGGAAAGGAGAAACAGCGAGGAGGACATTGTGGCTGGAGCAGAGTGATCAAGGGGCAAGAGGAAGAGGAGAGAAGAGAGGAGAGGCAGCTGGAAGGCCAGACCACATAAGGCTCTGTCTCCAATAATAAGGATAGTGGCTCTCATTCAGAGTGTGAGAGGAAGCCTTTAAGAAAGTTTTGAGGGGAGTAGTGACATGATTTGACCCATATTGTAAAAGGATCACTCTGCTGAAAATAGACTATGGGGGCAAGATAAGAAGCAGGCAGAACAGATGGAGACCACTGAGATCAGTCAGGTGAGAAATGGATGAGGGTGTTGGCAGAGGTGGTGGTGAGAAGTGGTCCGATTCCCAATCCCCTGTGAAGGTAGGAGCCAACAGGATTAGCTGCTAGACGTAGACATGGAGTGTGAGAGAGTATCCAGGACCAGTCTCAAGTACATGGCCTAAGCAACTGAAGGAGAGACCTGCCATCAACTGATACAGGGAAGATCACAGGAGGACGCGCCTGGAGGGAAAGGATGGGATCTGAACAGGCTGACTTTGAGATGCCCAATGGCAATCTAAGGAAGCAGAGATGGTGAGCAGGCAACTGAGCATATAAGTCTGGAATTCAGAAGAGAGGTCTGGACTAGAGATATACATTTAGGAATCATTAACATAATGATGAAATTAAAAATCATGAGACCAGATGAAAGAGATCACCAAGAAACTGAGCGAATGAGTCTACACTCCGTTATTCAAAACCCCTTGGCGCCATGGTGTGTTTCAGAAATCAGAATATTTCATATTTGGGGGAAATATGATATATTACATAACATTCCCAGTGAGATCTTGGGAAGAAACATTTTTGCAGCAAAAATATGAATATTCACTGTATGGTGGGATAAAGAGTATAAACAGCCTCATGCTATTTCAGGTGAGGCTTTGCCATCAAATGGGTTCAGGTCAAGCTAAGTCTTGCTGCCAAATAAGTTATGAAAAAAAATTATTTTTAGAAATGTTTGGATTTTAGTGTTATGAAAAGATACGATTTTGGACCTCTGGATAAGACGGAAGAGATGAAAAAGAACCAAAAAGGAGATTTATCAGCCAGTGAGGCAGGAGAAAATCCAAGAGAGAGTAGCACACCCAGGAGCCAATGGGAAAGAAGCTTCAAGAAGAGAGGACCAACTATGTCAAATGTGTCAAAGGATGAGGATGCGAATTGGATTTGGGAACACGGCAGACCCTGGTGACCTTAAGAACCCACCCAGAAACACAGCTGCTAGAGGAACCCAACTCACCATTTAGGGATTATTTCTAAAACTAAACAGGCAACACTTTAAAGATCTTGAGATTTTTTAACTGAATCCCTAAGTTAAAATTTCTAAAAGAAACTGTGCTCCTACTTGAGATCCAGATTAAATCTGTTCAGTCAAAAAAATTTTATAAATATGTAAGAAATACATTTATACATATTCAAAACCTATCAGCCTGATAGTCGAGAAGGTATCCCTGGAACCTTATTTCTTTGGATACTTATTTAAAATTAAATTCTTTGGCTACAGGATTGGAGAGGCTAGAAGCTAAAAAAAGGCAGGGTGGGTGTCTCGTAGCTCTCTGATGAATCAGAAGCAGCCAAGTTATTCCTCTCCTTTCCTGACACCTGCTACAGGGAGGAGCTTCAGCAACACTTGAGGGGGCTGATACGGCCTGAGAAGGCATAATTAGAAAAGGAAGGAGCCAAAGAATAGTTACTGTTTGATAGGGAGGAAAAGCCCTCACAATCCTGCTGTGAAGAAATCAGATATAGCTTAAGTCAGGAATCATATACCCATTCTCAACCGCCTAACAAATTATACAAAATTAGGCTTCAAAACAAAACAGAGGTAGAGTCAGAGAAAGTACTCATTATGTGGATCTATTTACTGCAACTCCTATGAGTCAGAGATACCATGAGTTACTGGTAAATACACTGTAATAATAATTATAGGATTGAATTATAGGTGATTTCCAAATACAATTACCATGTATCTTTTTATGTAAAAGTTGAGGTAAAAAGATGATTTTTATAATAAAATGAGTACTTTGGGTCAGAGTAATGTGGCTTTGATTGAGTATCAGCGTAATATAACTAGGGGAATATTATTATATAAATATTATACATATATATGTGTATATACATATATATGTATGTATGTAATCACAGGCATGTGGTCAGTAAGCAAAATTGTTTGAAGATATGGTAAGACTCCTGTCTTGCATGATGAGAAGGTCATCAAGGTAAAGGTATGCTCAAAGAAAAATCTGTAACTGGATGAGAAATAGCAGATAAGTTTTTTTAACGCTCATGTCCAGGATTAGGTGAAAACTCAGCCATACACAACTGTGGGTGATAAAATACTAATAAACACTGCCACAAAAGACATATCCAGGGAAAACTATTTGAGGAAAAATCCAAATGGAAATGAAAGTATACTAAAGCTGAATTACTCAGTTTCAAGTTAATTTTAGTAGAAGGGAGAATCTCAATATAACCACTTATACATATTAACTCCAAGAATGAATTATAAGAACTAATTTTCACTGCTGAGAATAACCATGTGAATATTGCATAGTGTCCTAACATCTAATGAATCCTCGGTCTGAGGTCTATGTCCACTGGTGCCTGCCTTTATCCTTCTCCACAAGCTCTATTATAAAAGATAGCAACGGCATATTTACAAACTGCTGCTTATCCTGAACAGCGTAAATTCACAGACTCTTCACAGCATTCTCTCTTACAAAGAAAGATCTGACCTAAACTAGGGCCTTTCAGTTGCTTTTTCATACTACCTTCTATTTGTTCAAGTAATAATAGGGGCTCAAAGAAAAGGAAAAAAACATAGTTTCAGGGAATAAACAGGTGAATACAGAAACATCTTAACTTTAAAAAAAAAAGAATTATGTCAATAGACAAACAAGAGCCAATTAGAAATTTCAGAAACCTCTTTGTGCTGGCCTTGGTAAATCCTGACAGTCCCTGGTCCACTCCTTGCACAAGGTTCTCAGGAGGGATGCTGGACACCAAGACTGTTTCCTGGCATGTCCCAAGCAAGTGGAGGGTGAGATACGCTCACTGCCGCTAATGCCCTTGGAAAGTGAATTGAAAAATGTATACTACATTCTCCAACACCAAATCAGATTCCCATTACATACACTAATGCTGGGACGGGCCTCTGAGAGTAACGTGAGTGATTTTTTTTTTTCATATTTTTAAGTCTGTAATAGGACTTCCAGTGACCTGGAAGGAAAGGAAAATGATAAACAATTTCAAATGGCCTAGTGCAATCCGCCTACTTTTAAAATAAGCAACTCTTCTCTCTCCTCTTCTTCTTCCTAAATAACCAACAGGCTCTTAAAAACAGATCCAAAATACCACTGTGCCATCCCAGTGTAACTTTATCAGTCACCAGAGGGCTATGGAGAACTGACTAAAGTGTAGAGAATGCCATGGGGAGTTATGGCCCACATCCTTAGTATCTTACACGTATCTGCCTGCATAATCCAACTGTGTTCCTATCTTATTTTGTTTTAATTCTTCTAGGGTTTTTTCACTATGTGTATGGGCATTCATCCATTTTAAAAATACAGTGTGATAACACTGTATATATGCACCAGTGAACATCCCTGCATACATTACTTACTTTATACTGAGAACAAATCTCTGACATGAAATTTTGGGGCCAAAAGGTTTGTGAATTATTAAGGTTCTTAAATGCATACTAACAAAACTGCCCTCCAGAAAATTAATTGCACCAATTAATATTCCCACCAGCAGAATACTGAAGTACTTGTTTTTTTCTACCCTCGAACTCTATGTTTCAGTAACTGTAAATATTTAAATAGGTGAAAGTGGAACTCTGCTCATTTATTTTGTCTTTTGTGAACTTCTGATAACGACTTTCCTGTTTTTCCACCATGGGAGGAGAGTTCAACTTTATCCTTTTGATTTAGAAGAGCTTTAAAATATATTATAGATACTAAGCATTTGCCATGGATATGTTCCAATTTCAAAAACCACAAGTATCAAGCGCAGAGTAATATAGGAACTTAGCTCAATACACAATGCCACACAAAAACTATTATGTTAAATCACTAAGTAAAAAGACTACGTAATCAAATATAAGGAATCACTTATATGACTCCTACATTTGTATGAATATAATAAAAAAATAATTTCCTGATTAAGAAATAGCATTTTTCTTATTTATGACTCTTACGTAAATATTCCAATAGACAGATTATATTCTGAAAAGTTCACATTTTACTGTTTAGGGCTTTCCTGGCTCTCCATAATAAGGAAGAAAACCACATTGTGGGGCTACTGGTCCTCAGTTTCTTTTTTCACACAACAAAAAGGTGTTTTAAACTAGAGGCTTCTTAGGTCTCTTGGAGTTCTAACATTCCAAGGTCTATGAGAGGGCATCATTCTAATATGTCCAACATGCCGAAAGAGCCTTACCAATATTAAGTTTCAAAGGCTGAAATAGCCTCAGCTATGATCCACAGTTCATATTACACAAAATGGTTGAGCAGCTCAAAACACTGATATGATAGTACATTAGTTAACACAGAAATAAATGGTTTGATCTTGAGATCTCTGCTGATACTGAACTCCACCACATGAATATATACCATAGTTATGATGCAACACTGGAAACCTCTGACACGACTTGGCCATTAAAGGATGTGAGAGATTGCAGTAATCGAGCTAAGCACGAGTGCAAGCTTACCTGGAATATTACCACGCGGAATTTGTTTTTCTTCAGTATTTCCTCTTGCTTCGATTCAACTTTTTTAACATGAGTTTGTTGCCTCTCCACCCGGGCCTTCACGTCTTTAATGTGAGCACTGACTTTGCGGGTTTTCTCAAACAACTTATTAATAAGATAGCCTGTGTTGTTGTGTGACTGTGAAAACTTCAGTAGGTCTATCTGGACGGATTTTATGGCGTTTTCCATCTCCCTGTGTCTCTCTTCTATCCTCTTCTGGCTTGCCTGCACACTGTCCACGATGGCGGCCACTTTGTCCAGCACAGTCACAATGGTAAAAGCAGCGTCTTGGTCTTCATCCTCTGTAACGCTCGACAGGCGATTCTGGTGGATTTTATCAGCATTTGAAGCAGACCCATTATGTTCCATTGTATTTATTTCTCGGTGAAAGATGTCCTACCACAGTCGATTCTGGCACTTCGAGCAAAACAGTCAACAGGGGTGTTTAAAGGGTTGGAAACCCCACCCCTGGAGACTGGTCAAGTATTTATAACTACAAATACCCATACGTGACTGCTCTGCAACATGAGCCCTCGCAAAGCACTGGGGAGTGTTCCACGCATGCTTACTGACTGACTAAGGGACCCAAATAAGACTGTGTGGACACCAGAGGAAAGCTTCTTAAAAAAAAGCTCACTGAAGCCACCATGTTACTAATATTAAGCGTAGAAGCCAAATGACCAAAAAAGCAAACTCCAAATGTTGGGTAAAGCTCTTGCCTTTAGATAATTTACAGCAGTATTTGTAAAAGCGAAGGGGACTTTTGAAGTGAAATCTGCTTTTTCTATTAATTACAAATATTAAATGTACTGATATATCAATATCAAAGAATATAGTAAATAAACACACCAAAACAGAGGCCATATAGTGAAAACATTATATTATAACATGCTTTTCCAAACCAAATATTAAAATTAATATTTAATTTTGAACATATTCTTAAATTCTACATGCATACTTCTGAATATCTAAACATGTTAAAACAGCTGAATACATTCTACTCACACTTCAGATCCTTAAACACCAACAATCTATTAATATAGCTATGACTACAGGACAAATTTGGGTAGAGTTCTTAGATAATTTTTAAGCTCACTCTAAGAGCACCAATCATTAACAATCATTTTTGCATTTTATTCACAAACACTGATACAATTTGTTTATTTATGTTAAAACAAATATTTTCTTTAAAAATGAATGTGTATTAAAGTAGTTTAACTGAGAGAGTAGGCTTTATTCCAATCTGTTTGTTAAACAGACTATTCTCACAATACCTAAATCTACCTTTCAGTGATCGGCTCCATCATTGCTACCAGATACTTTCCCAAATTATCAGAATTATTTTTTCAAAGAGAGGAATAACCAAATTCCAGTTCATACATCTTATATTTTACATCTAACACACACAGCTTTATAGTTCATGCGATAGGCAGTGTCTAAAAAATCAGTTTCTAAATCTCAAAAACATTTAAATGTCTATTTAAACACAGTGTCTTCTAGATTTTTTTTTTTGTAAGAAAAGTAATCTGTAAACATCTTTACCTTTAGTTCATGCTTGGTCATTTGCTGTGGTCATTGTGGAAGAAGGGGGTATGACTTTATAACCATTTGTGAAGTGGTCCATCTTTGCAAAAATATTACATTCCATGGGTAAAGAACAAGTCTTAGAATTACCATGTGGTACAAATTTGTGAAATCAATTTCTGTATTTAAAAACATAAAACAAAGACTACTAAACAGTCCAAAACTGTTGTAGTTGAATATTCTAAATACGAGCCAACAGTACTACACTAAAAATGTCCAAAAATAAGGCCTCTGAAATAAATATTTCCATTCTTTAAAAAAAGACATAATAAATGTGCATCACATGGTCAGTGTACATATAAAAGTTATCATCTTAAACCATTCTGGATGACGTATCTGAAGTAAAATGACCTAGGTTTTGCTTCTGTCGTCGTCCTCTGTTGTTTTTAGGGCATTTTCTGTTGAGTTAAAAAAAAGAGAAGAAAAATGTCATTTTGTTTAGAATATTTCAAATGTTTCCAAAGTAATACACATCTCACTCATAAGGCCACACTGCATGCGATCACATGACGGGGGAACAGGATGCTACTTGAGGCAACACAAGGTGAGGACCAACAAGTCAGACTGCTCTCTTCCCTACAAAGCTGGGAGGTGAGAGGAGTAGATATACGATGCAGGTACGAACACAGCAAAACTCATTCCTGGGGTCTCTACTGCTGCATATGCATCCCCCTGGAGAGGAATGCCTGCCTTCCTCTGGCCTGGTGACTCCCCAGCCACAGTGACAGGAGAAAGGATCCTAATTGACACCCCCCAAAATGACAAGAAAGCTCAGATGAAGGAGGAATCAGGAAGATGTATGCCTGTTAACCTCAGATATGAATACACAGGAAATGCCTAGTGATTTTAGACAATGACTCAAAATAAGTCACTCCACACCCTGCTTGGGCAAACCATAAAATCCACGAAAGAACAGCCATGCCAGGGAGAAGGGACATTCCTTGACTCTGCTCTCATTTTACCGGGCATGTTTCTGCATGGTGGTATGAACCACTGTGCTGTAACTGCTCTTTCCTGCCCACAGGAGTGCAAACGGACGAGCTCTTACTATGCACAAGGCGCTGTGCTACGCAACACGGAATAAAGGGACTGCGATGAATCCTGGAAATTCCGAGTTTGGGCTGTGCAAACTCCTTTTCCTATATATAAAATATTAAATTAAGAGTTGGACTAACTTCTAAAATCTCTGCCAGCAAGGAATTTATAATCTAGTGAAAAGAAAGTCTTGCAACAATGAGTACTCCTACTCTAAAGTTCCATATTTTCATTCAACCTCAAAGAGCACTGTTTTGCCTTGACTTAAAAGCCTGGATGGTAACACTTCCGTTTTATACACTGTTTTCCACAAATTTTATCTCCATTTCATAAATAAGGAAACTGGTTGAGAAGTGCAAAAATCCTCTTTAACATGTCACTAACGCACGATGACCTTGGAAAAGGTCCAACTTCCTGGGGCCATGGTGTTTTTCAACTATAAAATAAGGGTGTTTGGCTAGGATGATGTCCAAAGTCCCTGCCAATCTGTCACTCTATGAGTCTAAAAACATAAAAGATTCCAAGCATAAAAGAATAAAATTTTACTTATACAGTGTTGATAAGCAGGTCAGTAGAAACATCCTTTTAAAAGAGGATTCCTCCCACGTAGCAGCCACCACGACAAGTGAACAGCTGTCCCATAACAGACTGTGTGGGAGAGACACTCCTTAAAAATTCAATGGAGATGACCAAGCACATAATTATGATATCTAAATCCAAGAGCGCAACACATCTATCTAGGGGAGAAAATCTCACAATAAAAAGACAAGCCTCAAGGAGAGACTGATGATAAATTCAGTGAGATGACCCTTCAGTGATGGAGACAGTGGGCAGTGAAGACATTATAACACAGTTAAAAACACAGTGATGTCTAAGTGTCTGTGAAGGCAGCAAACACATGTGGAGTAGAAAGTAGAGGATACAGACTTGAAAACTACCTGCCAGGTCATTTTAATTTAGTAGTTGAGGATTATAGCGCACTGAGAACAAAAGCACAGAGCTGGAGAAGAGGCTGGATTAGGCTTTATAAAGGGTTTAACCATCTGTGCGACCTTGGGCAAGGCATTTCCCATCCTGGGGCTTTAGTTTCCTCAATTCTCTAGAATGAAGGGGTTGAAATCAAAGTTGCTTTCCACTCACTCTGACATTCTTTGATCTTCTTAAAGGTGACACTGTCACCAGGCCTCAAAATCTTCTCTTATCTTTACCTTAACTTCTTTCACCTTCCAAATCATTTATTACCCTACTCCTGCTTTCCTCTACTAATGCCCTAAATGCTCTCCTTCTACCTCACATTTTCATTCCTTCAACGAAGTTTGCAGGTGACACTCAGATTAATGCTCTGGAAAAATGGTTCATACCAAGTTCCTCTCCTGCTCAAAACCCTCAACAGCTACAAAATCAAGTTTGAACCTTGCTCCCACACCACGATCATACTTGGCAAATATATTTCCCAAGATGACTCAACGTGGACTCTTCTCTTGGTTTGGGAATCCAGCGGCACTGAATCCAAATCGAGGCACTTCCACTCATGGGTAGATGACCACAGGCAAATTACTTAAGCTCCGCACCTATATTAAATGGCCAGAGGCAACCCTGCTGTTGCACGTTTTTATTCTATCTTCTCTTTCCTGTCATTATTTTTTATGTCATTATGTCTCTACTTTAATCTACTGCCCAATATTATACTCAGCAGTCTTGCCTAAGGGCAGATCATCTGTTCTATGGAATAAAGTCCACTGACTTTAGAATCTGAATTTTATGAAAAATAGCTGTTAGAGAACCTTTGTTATCATTTCTAGATTTATCATTTCAGCTCCAGATGGCTGAGACTACTGAAAGTCTGGCTTCTATCCAGACCTTGGATAGAAGAGCCATAAATCCATTATGGCCTGCCAATATCTGTACTTGATATGCTCCAATCCTCTGCCCAGAATAATGCAGAAAAGCATAGGGATGATGCTTATGGGACTTCTGAACCAAACCTTAAAGGAGGTAGGAAGAGGGAAGCGAGAAGAAAATACACAAGACCAGGAAGCATACACACAATATGAACTTGATTTGCTTTGATTTTTCACAGGTGAGATTCCAACTTCTACTCAGCTTGAAAAATACCCATTTTATGCCAACTGCACTCCAAATAGGTCCTTTAATTTGGAGTTTAGTTGCAATAAACTCCAATGGTTTTAGTTATGATAGAGAATTTTAAAGCTTAGTATTTATGACCATATTCCAGAAAACAAAATAACATTAGCACAATGATATAATAAGAAAAGCAGTTTTCGGTAACCTCTGATTTATTCCTTCTTATTATATTTACTATGGATAAAGTATATTCTTAGGGCATGAAACATCTTTTAGTTCTGCCAGGCTTAAAAAATTTCTGCATAGGTCTTCTGTGCATGTTCAGGCCATTCTAAAAGTTCTGCTACCACCATTATTGTCCCTGAATGCAGTGTTAGAACACACAGTTCTGAGTCCCTAAATTCCTTTATGTCATTGAATATTCTCATGCTCCCTCTGCCTGTAGCCCAAAAATACCTGTATTCCTGGGAATGAGTTCTTGCCCATATTCTAAAGAAGCAAGACAGGGAGAGGTCAGATCGATGGAAACATCAGTGAATTGATTCTAGGGCTTTTTCCTAAAAAACTGGTTGGAGTTAAAGCCCCTATGATTTTGCGTGTGCTTCAAGGGTCTTTCTAATTTAACAGCTACCCACCTCTAATTTAAAGTTGGTATTTCTCAGGTCATGACCTACCTTGTTATGCACATGACAATTGCTACTATGATGGCAATCTGCACAGCTCCGATAATGGCTGCAATGAGAACATGGGTGAGCTTTTGCCTACTTGGCACTACATAGAGAATACTAAAGTCTGTCTTTTCACAGTGCTGTCCAGTGTAACCAGATTCACATCTGAAAAGGGGAAAAAAAAAAAGACTACTATGAGAATTACAAACCTCAATAACTCCAGGTTTTAAAATTAAAAGATACAGAAGAATGATAAATTTAAATCAGAATAGAAAATCAGGCACTCTCCCACCATTGGCAAAAAAACTGCCATTTGTCTATTTCCTTACATGTTTTCTGATGCCTATTTTACACAGCGCTTCTTTCACCTACCATGATATCACATTAATTTTAAAGTTGCTAAATAGTCTTTATTACCTTTATTCAAAAACAAATATCTAGGGGCCAGCCCAGTGGTGCAGTGGTTAAGATCACACATTCTGCCTTGGCAGCCTGGGGTTCGCCAGTTCAGATGTCAGGTACAGACCTACGTACTGCTTGTCAAGTCATGCTGTGGCAGGCGTCCCACATATAAAATAGAGGAAGCTGGGCACAGATGTTAGCTCAGGGCCAGTCTTCCTCAGCAAAAAGAAGAGGATTGGCAGCAGATGTTAGCTCAGGGCTAATCTTCCTCAAAAAAAAACAACAAAAAAAAACAGATATCTAATATTCCATTCAGTGGTTATAATATAGCAATCTATTCCTTGTTCTAAGACATATGAGCTATTTTCCAGTTTTCACAATTATAAATTAGGTGTGGTAAACACTTTGGTGAATGTGCACTTTTCTATATTTAGTGCTATTCCTTAGGCTAGATACTTGGAAATAGGATTATTGAATAAATAAGCATAAACATTTACAGTTCTTTGATGATAGCACCCAACTATCTTCAAGACACTTTTCAGTGCATATATATAATATGATCTTTTAAGATGCGAGTGGGAAAGGAAAATAAGTTATTAATGACAGAAATGAAGCCAAGCAGTCAAGTAGGTGCTAATCTTAGAAATTATTTAATTCCAATTAGAAGTAAATAAAAAGGCAACAACATCAGCTGATGATAATAATTTGACAGGGGAAAACATTTCAGATATTTAACAGAAAATTCACATTTTTTAGCTGACAGAGTGAAATGTATAAATTAGCCAGCCTTCAGTTGGAACTGATTAATAAAACATCTGAAGTGTATTTATTAATGTCCCACACTTCATTATAAAAAAAAGATTCTTTAATAAAGCACATATACCAACAACAAAGAAACTTGGGAGAATGAAACAGGGGACACCAGGGGTGATATGAGCCCACGAATCCCATCCCTGAGGTTCCGAGACACCCGCCAGTAGGTTTCACACTGGGCTCTAAGCTTCCTAGCAGACAAAAAAAGGTAGTAAGGTAGATACATAATTCATAGAACAGAATTGAGTGCCCAGATATAAACCCATTCACCTATGGTCAACTGATTTTCAACAAGGGTGCTCAGTGGGAAAAGAGCAATCTCTTCAACAAATGGTGCTGGGACAACTGGACATCCACAGGCAAAAGAATGAAGCTGGACCTCTTCCTCACAACATACACAAAAACTAACTCAAAACGGATCATAGATCTAAATGTAAGAGCTAAAATTAAAAAACTCTTAGGGGGGAAAAGGAGTAAATGTTCACGACCTTAGATTAGGGAATGATTTCTTAGATATGACACCAAAAGCACAAGGAACAACAACAAAAGAGACAGACTGGACTAAAACAAAATTAAAATCTTTTGCACTTAAGGACACTATCAAAGGAGGGAAAAGACAAACCGACAGGAGGGGAGAAACTTTTTCCAAATTACGTATCTTTTTTTTTTTTTGGCTGAGAAGATTTGCCCTGAGCTAACATCTGCTGCCAATCTTCTTCTTTTTTTTGTATGTGCACCACCACCACATCCTGGCCACTGACAGATGAGTGGTGTAGGTCCACACCAAAGCAGAGTGTGCCAAACTTAACCACTAGGCAACCAGGGCTGGCCCACAAATTATATATTTGATAAGAGACTTGTATCTGGAACATATAAAGAACTATTACAACTTATTAACAAAAGGCAAAAAAATGCAAAAATGGGCAAAAAGATCTCAATACACATTTTTCTAACTAAGATACACTGATAGCCAATAACACATGAAAAGACGCTCAACATCATTAGTCATCAGGAAAACACAAACTACAATAAGATACCACTTCACACCCAAGAGGATGGCCAGAATCAAAAAGTCAGATAATAACAAGTGATGGCAACAGTAGAGCAGGGAATAAAAAATGGTGCAGCCACTTTGGAAAAGAGTCTGGCAGTTCCCCAAAAAGTTAAACACAGAGTTACCATTTGGCTCAGCAATTCCACTCGTAAGCATTTACCCATATGAAATTAAAACACACGTGCACACAAAAACTTACAAACAATTGTTCAAGGAAGCATTATTCATAATACCCAAAAAGTGGAAACAATTCAAATATACATCAACTGATAAGTGGAATTAAAAAATGTGGTACTGTCCGTTCAACAGAATATTATTCAGCCATATAAAGGAACAAAGTACTGATACAAAGTGCTACCACGTGGATACACCTTAAAAGTATTATGCTAAGTTAAAGAAGCCAGACACAAAAGACTACATATTATATGAATCCACTTAAATGAAATGTCCAACATAGGTAAATCTATAGAGGCAGAAAATAGATTAGTGGTTGTCCAGGGCCTAGGAAGAAGGAGAGATATGAGACTAATAGCTAAAGGGCCTGGAGTTTCTTCTGGATGATAAAATATTCTAATGTTGACTGTGGTGAGTGCACAACTCTGTGAATAGACTAAAAACCATCGGATTGTAAAAAAGAATGAAAGAAAAGAAAGCGGTAAGATCATTCACACAAAATACAGTCTCCATAAAATAAAATCAAAGCAGTTGTTCAAAAGAACCAGTTACTATTTTTACTAAATTCAAGGAACTTTATCTCATTGGTCCTCGTGTAAAGAGAGCACTGTCTGACATTAGAGATCATCATTCTTAACAGCACAGCTGCAATAACTTCAATGATATAATGAAGTCTCGTAAGATTTTTAAAATACTATCTCTCACAGTAGGCTAATGGCCAAACGTCAAAGCTCAGTAAAATAAAAACAGTTCTAAAGGGGGCTATAAAAATGTCCTAGATAGGTAGCCCTCTGAATGTGAAGCTTAATCCAAAAATTAAAATCAGAATATCGAGAAGAATGTGTAGGCCATATACGGTTCAGGCAATCCTCCCTGGATATTATTTTTGTAACTGACTTTTGGGTCATACTCTCCAAATATCTCGAGTATTAACTTTCAGGTTATTACTTCTTCTTCTGTTATGGATTAAAGGCAGATCCAGGCACCTGGTCCTCTGCCCTCTATTCTTGCATCCCACACACCCTCCATAGTAATTTCATTCCCTCCTGTGGCCTCATGCGCTGATTCATTTGCTCACCCATATTTACTGACATGTTTACGGACATGTGCTGGGTACTGTAGTGGCATTTGGGATACATCAGTGAGCAAAACAAAGATACCTGGCCTGTTTACCCTCTAGCAGGGGAGGGAGGGACAATAAACATAAGTAAATAAAATGGTTATGTTAGAAGGTGACAGGTACTACTCAAAAAGAAACAGAATTAAGGGGGTGCCAGGTATGGGCCAGGAAGGGAGGACTGCAATTTTAAGTAAGGCAGTCGGGGTAGGTTTCATTAAGAAGTGAAGGAGTAAAGACATGTGAGTAAAGACATGAAGGAGGTGAAGGATTCTGCCATTTGGAACAACTGGGAGAGCATATCGGGCAAAGGAAGAGTTGGTGCAAAGATGGTGAGGTGAGAGCATGAGTGCACGGCGTGTCCAAGGAGCAGCAAGCGTGTCTGGAGGGAGGTGGGAAAGCGGAAAGGGAAGCAGGGGACCAAGACAGACAGGTGACGGGGGCAAACGGTGTAGGGCCTTCTGCACTCACTGAGATGGAGGAGCCACTGGAACGGTTTTAGCAGAGGAATGATATGAACTCACATTTATTTTAAAAGGCTCACTCTGGCTGCTGTGCTGAATATGGACTGAAAGACACAATCAGGGAAGTTACCACATTAATGCCAGGGAGAAAAAATGGAGGCCTGCACCAGGAACAGCAGTGGCAAGGGTGAGAAGTAACCGAATTCTGGATATATTCTGAACTAGAGCAAACGGGATTTCCCAACTGACTGGCTGTGGAGTTTGAGAGAGAGAAGAGTCAGAGATGTATCAGAGGTGTTTTGTCTGAGCAAATGAAAAGATGAAGTTGACATCAACCGAGATAGAGAAGGTTACAGGTGGAGCAGGTTTAGGAGAGGGGAGGCAGATCAGGAGATCAGCTTAGGTCCTACCGAGCTTGAGGTGTCAGAAATCTAAGTGAAAATGTCAAGGAGGGACAGGGATCTATGAGTTCCAGGCTTAGGAGAGAGGTCTGAGATTTACGTAAATTAAAAGTCATCAGCATATGTCAGGTAAAGCCCTGAGACTGGATGGAATCACTAAGAAAGAAGACCAGGACTGGACCCTGATGCACGCCCACATTGAGAGGTCAGGGAGCAAAAGAGGAAGCAGCCAAGAAGACCAAAAGGAATGGTCAGGGAAGAGGGAGAAAACCAAAAGCTCATGTAATCCCAAAGCCAAATAAAGAATGTGTATCACACAAGAAGGACTGATCAATTACGTCAAATGCTACTGATCATTCAAAAGTAATTTAAGACTAAGAATTGACCAGTGAATTTAGCAACAAGAACAGTCTCAGTGGAGCGTTGGGGGCAAAAGCTTATTGGAGTGGGTTCAAGAGCAATGGGAAGTGAGGGAGTGGAGACCAACCATAGACAACTCTTTCAAGTTCTCCTGCCAAGGACGGTAGCTGGTGCAAGTGAGAACAAGGGTTTTTTCCCCATGACAGAAGAAATAAAAATGTATTTATGAATATATATAAAATATATTTATACAAAGATATATGACATGGAGAAAAAGAGAGAGAATTGCTGGTAGATAGTGAAAGTCTGTAGAAGTTCCCTTCATACTGCTTCAGTTTTCTCAGTGAACTTGGAAACAAGATCATCCGCAGAGAGGAAGGATGAGAGAGGACGTACTGACAGTCTGAAGAGAGAGGTGAAGGTATGAAGCAGTCCTCTGGGAGAGAAGGAGAATGAATGGACTACACTTACAGAATGACTGCCTGGCAGTGTGAAGGGCCCACGTCGAGCACAAACGTCAGCAAGACAAGTCAACTGGGTGGTGTGCCTTTCAACAGCAGCCATGTTCAGCTGTATGCGTGTAGGTATGCAATAGGCGGGGGGTCGGAATGAACCAGCGTTATAGCATTGTCAGGTGAGTATGATGAACTAGGGGAGGACTACAGTGACTGTCCATGGAATTTCAGCTGAGTAAGGAGGAAAGAGGACATTCAGGTGATAGGATCAATAAACTGAGGCCTAAGGGGATGGAAGGACTTCTGGGTAGGAACTAGAAGGGATATGCTAGAAATGGAATGGTTCCCAAATGTCTCCTAAGTTCTAAAACCAAAATATATCCAGTAGCCTACAAGACATCCATAACTGGATACCCCACAAGCACCTGAGACCAAGAATATTAACCTGAATACATCATTTTCCCCTAAATCCTATTCCCTCTGCCAACTGTACTTCCCCACTCAATTCTGCCTTAGCCAGAAACCTGGGAGACTCTCCTCACTCTTCCTTCCCACTACCTCCCACCAACTCCCACATTCCTATCCTCATACCCAGACGGTCACTAAAACCTATGGATTCAACCACCTGCTTCTTTCTCTGCAATTCGTCTCCTTATCTCAGTCCAACTACAACTCCTTTACTTAGTTCAGGCTCTCACTTCTTACTAATATACAGTCTCCTAATCCATTTTCCACAAAGCAGCACCAGAGTGGCTTTCAGATCTGATCACCTCTTTCTCACTTAAATTCTTAAGTGGTTTCTTGCTGCCTTTAAAATAAAGGACAAGCTCCTGGGATGGCAGAAATGTTCCTGTGACCTGCCCCTCCTCTCACAATGTCCGCCACCCCCTGAACATTGAAGTGCCTTGTCTGAAGTCCCTAATCATCTCCTGTACATCTATGTGTGACAGCATTTTTCATATTAAATTTTAATTGCTTATTATGTGTCAGTCTTTTCCACCAGATTATACGTTTTTTTGAAGGCATGATCCATGGATCCCTGGAATATTTCAATTTAAGACCCCAGTGCCAGGTAAAATTTGGTACAAAGTAAGCAATAAATAAATAAACAAACAAACAAATTAATTGTGGGACAATGTGAGAAGATTCTAACCTGATAATAGGACTATGGCTAAAGGTTCCTCACCCCTGCCTGTTTACTGCCACCCAAACTACTACACCCAGCTACTAGTGGAAGTGCATGTGATGTTATGGCCTGGTTCTTGTAGACATTGAAGTACTCTGACACAAGAAAAACATCAACTGCTTTTTAGGAGTTATCAGTGTACAGAAAAGAGATTCTTTAGCATTTAAGAAACACCCCTGGTCTGGAAAAGAGGGAAAAGTTGATAATCATCATGTCATTCAAAACACAATTTACTGAGTAGCTACTGGGCTAGGTCCTATGCAAGGTACTAGGAAGACGGTGGTAGGCAAAACAGAGCCCCCGACCTAATGGCACTTACAGTCTAATACTAGCAATTGCTATTTATTAAATACACACTGTGTACCAGGTGTCGTGCTAAGCATTTTACCTATACTATCTCATCTAATTTTAACAACGCTTGGAGGTAGGCACTTTTATTAATATAATTTTAGAAATGAGAAAAGTGAGGTTTAGAAATTTTAAGTGACTGCCAAAGGGCATAACTGATAATTGGCCAGTCTGGTGTATCTGATTCCAAAGCCTTTAACCACCATACCATCCAATCCTGTTACTGTCAATTCATAAAATACTACAAAGTGCCTGATATCACTTCACTATCAGGACATCACCCTCTCTCATCCTTCCTGTAGGTATCTTGAAAGATGCTCCACCCTAAGAGTACAACGCGATCTGAACTTCTATCAAGATGTATGCCACTGTGACACAAATGAGGAATCCACTGTATGTTTTTGTTTTACAACTGCCCTAATAAAACGCTACATGTTGATTAATTTTACTGGCCTGTTCTCTTTTGTACAGCTGTAGTTTTTAAGTGTTTGGGAAAAGGCGGGGGTGGGTGGTTAGCTCCTCCAAAAACAAGGAAAACTTTCAATCAGGAAAAATTCAAAAGCTTAAATTTAACAAAGAATTATTTAACTATTAACAGTTTACAGTGTTTTATTTTGTTTTGTTTTTTAACAGGAGGAGAAGGAAAAAAGAGTCAGGAGAAGGGAGCTAAAGGAGTAGAGGGACCAGGAGACCTGCTTTCTTTTACTTCTTGAAGAGAAAGATTCACTGGCTTCTGGGTTGACAGGACAAAAGAAAAGTATAATATTTCTCCATGTCTTGGTGTTTTGACTAAGAAACAAAAAAAAAAGATTCTGGCCAACTGTGGGAAGCAGGAGTAAGCAGAATGAGAGCAATCTCCCCTGGTCTATGGAAACATTACCTGGCTACCTAGACCAACCTGGGGCAGAGGGTGAGGTCCCAGCAGCAGCAGCACAAGAAGTGTTAGTGGTAGACAGACACAGAACCACAAAAGGCACTCAGCTCATCAGGCTGAGGATCAGGAAACCTGAGACCTAGTCTTGTCCCAGCTCTATTTCTAACTTGCTCCTGATCCTGAGCAAGTCACAGAGCCTCTCTGGAATCAGAAAGGGAAGATTGACACCCTTTCCATTTCCATCTCTCACATCACACCTGGTTCTAACATCCCCATCCCCTTATTTTTAGAAATCTATTTTAGTACATATTTTGAGTTCCATGTTCTCTGTTCTTAACACATTCTTTAGTCCTTCAACCACTTGGTGACAGATTGCCTAAAAACCAAAATAGCGTCAGAATATGGTATATTTATTTTTCATATTAAAAAATACATAACACTAAAAATGTTAAGCCCATAATCTCAAAACCCAAATACAACATCTGCAGGTTTTTTTTGCAAATTACTTGCCAATTTTTTTCCAAACTATGCTAATTTATTTTTTTACATCTCTACAACAAACAAACGTTACTTTTTGATAATATTTAGTCCACATTTCATTTCCTTCTATAGAGCAGTGACCACTGATGGAAAAAATTTCTCACCTCTGATCTGGAGGTAATGACTTACCTACAAGAAGCCTTCTGAGTGGAATAAATGAATTCACATTTTCCATGGATGCAGTAACCATTGAGGTTTTCAGGGCAAGGCATGTGGTTTCCAATATAAACATCTTCTCTTTGATCACTAGCATCTTAAAAGAACATAAAGCAGTTCAATAAATAGTGAAAAGCAAATTGAAAAATATGGACTTTTCAGAGGTTCTGAGACAACAAATAAATTCACCCCTTGCTGGGTAATTTGGAAAGGCAATTTATCAGAGGGGAGTTGGAAGAGAACCAAGGTCCCATTATGCCACAAACAGCCTGTTTAGATTCAAAGCACTTGAAAATATTTGCAGGATGTGACTACTACAAGCTACTGTTGTTTAAAAACAATCTGCCAAGGGCCAGGCCCCATGGCCTAGTGGTTAAGTTTGGTGCACTCTGTTTTGGTGGCCTAGGTTCATGAGTTCAGATCCCGGGTGTGGACCTACACCACTCGTCAGCCATGCTGTGGTGGCAACCCACATAAAAAATACAGGAAGATTGGCACAGATGTTAATTCAGGACTAATCTTCCTCAAGCAAAGAAAAGAGGAAGATTGGCAACAGATGTTGGCTCAGGGCTAATCTTCCTCAGGGGAAAAAAACGAAATCTTCCCCAAAAATATTAAACATCTTTGCTAAAGAAATAAATGTCACTTCTAGAATAAAGCTCACCTCTGTGACAGAGAGATGGTATATATAGCACTGACTTTTGGAGAACTAATTTACTCTAATCATTCACCTAAGGGCTACAAAATTGAGGCCAAAGAACACTGGAATGGCAGAGAGCAAGTGAGGGGATTCTGAAATTTTAGGGTGAAATGTTTATTTTTGGAATTAAAGCTACTGATTTTTTCCAAATGAAAATAGCTTTGCTATTCTTTCTATATAGTTTTTCTTAGTATACGTTATTATTAAAAAATTCAAATAACATAGAAAACAAATAAAAAAGAAATTTAAAATCCCCGGAGACCCCTCTATCCGAAGAGAAGCTTTATAAACATGTTGATGAACAACTGTTCAGACTTTTGACCTGACCTGAGTTGTAGTGAAGAAAGGGGAAGTGTGGTGAGTAATTCCACTGTCAGAAATGGGAAGAGAGTTAGGGAGGAAAGAGAGAAAGAGCAGGAAAGATGAAGACATGGGGACCCAGTCTTCAAAATCAACCATGTTCATTCATTCATTCTCTCTCTATTCCTATTTCTTTCTCTCTCTCTCTCTCTCATATACTTACATATGCAATACTCATTCACATCCCCAGACATTTTGGAATGGATTTTTGTACTTTTTTTCTGGCATATACACTAATACATTAATCGTCAGCTCTATGGACCCAGAGTTCCCCAATGTCTAAGGCCTGTCCGTGTGTAGGAAAAATTCCCAGGCTTCCTGCCCTTTCTCTTTTACAGTTCCAGCTTGCAGATTCTGTGCATTATTCAGCTGTGTGACCATGAGCACACCACCCTCTCTAAGCCTGAGATTTCATGATTGTAAAATCAGGATCATAATAGGACCTACACTTCATGCAGTTTTGAGAGGATTAGGCAAGAAAATTAATGTATGTAAAAGACACTAAAACAACCAGCTATCTATATAGCACATCAGGTAATGGCAAAGGCTTATCCCCCACAAAATACAGAGAAAGGTGTCAATAAATTTGAAGAATGTTAATGGAAATAAGGAATAAAATAGGAAGCTGTGAGTATATATGCGTATATGGGAAGGAGAAGAGCAACAGAGAAGTGGGAATAGAGGCATCAAGTGTGAAAATACTGAGAACTAAAAATGCAGATTTTCTGGAGATCAATATTTACATATAAAACAAAAAAATTTTAGTGATTACTAAGCTCAATGATAGGACAACCAAAGCAGAGAGATCATGTCATCTCTAAAGGACCAAACTGATGCCATTTGACCTCAAAATTTATATATTGACGTTGTACTAATTTATGCCTAGAAAGAGAAGTGAACAAGAAGGCAAGAAATCCAACATGTAAGTCCTCCATTTTAAGGATATTTTTGCTATTTTGTGGCCTTGGTCACATCACTTCTTCTCGCTAAGGGAGTAAAATGAGGGCAGCACTGTCCAAGAGAAGTATAATACAAGACACACACGTAGTTTTTTTTTCTAGTAGCCATATTTTTATAAAAGTAAAAATAGGGAAACTAATTTTAATCATATATTTTATTTGACCCAATATATCAAATACCATTTCAACATATCATCAATATAAAAAACTGTGATATTTTACACTCTTTTTTCTTAAATAATTCTTCAAAATCCAGTGAGCACTTCACCCTCATAGCACACCTCAATTCCAACTAGCCACATTTCAAGTACTCGACAGCCATATGTGGCTGGTAGCTACCATACTCGACAGCAAGTAGATGATTTATTCATTTATCATTTATTGATCACCTTCCATATGCCATATGCTAGGTGCTGGGGATAGAAAAATAATTAAGACATATCCCATCCTCAAAGGGCTTACCTGTCCTCCAGCTCCCAAACTATAATTCTGCCACGGCAAAAGAAATCAACCCTCCTTTGGGCTGCTCTAATCCTAGCACCCACTCCTCTACTACAATACTCATGATAATGTCATAACTATTTGAGTTTTTAAAATCAGTCTCTACAATGAGACTGTGAGCTCCTTGAGAATCTAGACATTTGTATTATTCGTTTCTTTATAATTCTAACATTTAGAATGTAGTACTCTTCTTGCTATGGTTTCAAACTAAAAATGCTTCTTGACGTTCGCAATCAAGCCATAAGGGACTTAAGGAATGCAACTGTCTCCCACAGCACTCATCACCGTACAACTCTCCAAACATGACACTTTCATACTGTGATACACCGTGAGAGTACAATAATGGGACTACAGAGACTGAGGTTATGTGACAACCTACAATAATAAAGTCCTATAATGTGTGTAACAATAGGACTGTATAGGTCTAGAGAGGTGGTAGTAATATACTAATCTACCATGAGAAAAATCCTATAAACAGCAGGAAATTTCCAGAATAATGCAGAGCTGAAAGCTAGCAGAGAATTCAGTTAACAGGACAGCAATAAGAAAAAGTTAACTAAATTAAGAACAGAGTTTTGAGAAATTAATAGACAAAGTATGACACCAATAGCGTTTATTGAATGAATTAATGAAAGAATGGTATCAAGCTCTACACAGAGCAAAGCCATATAAAACATGGACATGTCTACTAAGACTTTGAAGTTTGTGGCTGACAGAGTCTAAATTCTGCATTCTGCTCAATGCCAACACTATTCATTCCATTATACTGACAGACTATTTCTGTGCATAGCTATATGCTCAGCTAAGCTAACAAGATATAAAGAAAAAGTTTACATGGTTGCTGCCCTTAAGGAGCTTATAATCAACTTCGGCTTAGACCCTGGGGAAGGGTCTAAGCTGAAGTTGGAAAAAGAAACTGAAATCAGATTATGGAAAAATCTGAACTCCGGGTAAGAAATGTTTTCTTAATTATACAGACTAGGAAGACATTGAAGGCCTCCTAGTTGGAAAGCAACACAATGAGAGCCATGTTTTACACAAAAAATTAATTGAGAGCGGTTGCCTAGGGCTGGAAGTAGGGCAAACGAGGAGTGACTGCTAATGGGTGTGAAGTTTCTTTTGGCGGTAACGAAAATGTTCTAAAATTAGATTAGGATGTGATGCTTGTACTACTCTGTAAATATACTAAAAAAACATTGACTTGCACACTTTAAACAGGTGAACTTAATGGTATGTACATTATCTCTCAAAAAGCTATTAAAAAAATTAATTGGATACAGCATGCAAGACAAAGGGGCAGGGGAACCAAGAGGACCAGATGATCAATCAGGAGGTTACTGCACAATCCAAACAGTGGCAATGAAAAGCCAAGCTAGAGCTCAGCAGTAGGAGTGTATGTGAGAGATACAGAAGCAATAAATACGGCTTGAAGATGCCTAGAGAGTAAATGAGCTCAGACACTCAGATCTGGAAGGGTCCTTGGAGGCCATTTGGTCTTATGAAGGAACTCCTTTAGGTATAACTCCAAGATCCTGTTTCTATTTGAACACTTCAAGAGGTAAAAAACTCAACATAATATAGTTAATTCCAATATTATCAAATTTTCCTTATGTTGAATGAAATCTTTCTTTAACTTTGTATACATTTTCCCAAGTCTGTTCACCCTCTAACCCACTGCTCACCAATTTTTTTTCTTAAGGTCAAACTTCCCCCCGCCTATCCTTTAGATAGTTTGCAACAACCATCTTTAAGAGTGGTGCCCAACGCTAACCCCAATACACTTAAGCACTTAGTAGAACAGAACTGTTCTCTTTATTGAAGATGCTCTTCATACAGAATTATGTAAAATGGCTCTATTCCAAAGAAGATATACAAATGGTCAAAAAGGCAGGAAAAGATGCTCAATATCACTAATCATTAGGGACATGCAAATCAAAACTACAAGTTAGCACCTCATACCCATTAGGATGACTACCATCCAAAAAACAGAGAAAAACAAGTGTTGGCAAGGATCTGGAGAAATTGGAACCCTTGCGCACTACTGGTGAGAATGTACAATGGTACAGGTGCTGTGTAAAACAGTATGGTGGTCCCTCAAAAAATTAAAAATAAAATTACCATATGATCTAGTAATTCCACTTCTGGGTATATACCCAAAAAATTGAAAGCAGAATCTTGAAAAGACAGCTATAGATCCATGTTAATAGGAGCATTATTACAACAACTAAAATGTGAAAACCACCTAAGTGTCCAACAACGGATGAATGGATAAACAAAACAAAAACAATGGAATATTATTCAGCTTTAAAAAGAAAGGAAATTCTAACATTTGCTACAACACGGATAAACTTGAGGACATTACGTTAATTGAAATAAGCCAGTCACGAAAAGACAAACACTGTATGATTCCACTTATATGAGGTACTTAGAGTTGTCAAAATCTTAGAGACAGAAAGTAGGATGGTAGTCGCCAGGACTGAGGGGAGGGGGGAGTAAGGAGTTAGTGTTTAATGGGTACAGTCCCCCAAGTTTTACAAGATGAAACCCTTCTAGAGATGGATGGTGGTGAGGGCTGCAAAACATCATGAATGCATTTAATACCACTGAGCTGTACACTTAAAAATGGTTAAGACGGTAAATTGTTATGTATATTTCACCACAATAAAAAAAATTAGGAAAAAAAAACCCTAAATGTGAGCCTAATCACAGGAGGTCCACTAGAGAGAATGTAGTAAGCCGAGTTCAAATTTAGACCTCCAGTCATCCAGGAAGTATTTATTAAGCATCTGCTATGTTCCAGGCACCATGGAGTTTCAGACAATAGCAGTACAAAGAAAACATAAATGCAAAGACCCACTAGGCAACTGAATACATGAAACTAGTGCTTAAAGACAGATCGAGGCTGAAGAACAAGCTCTCGCCAAGGTGAGAGCTGAGAGTAAACATTCTGAAGGAAATTAAGAAAGCAAGCAAGGGGGTAGAACAGAATTCTGGATACAAAATGTGCGATAAGTGTGATACAAAAGAAAGAGTACTAGGGTTTAGGGTCCGAGAGTCTGAATTCTAGTTCTTCTCTGCCATTCTACATGAGTCACAAAATCTCACTGTTTAAGCTTCTTCATCTGCAAAGTGAGGAAATATGGTTGTGATAAGGATACAATAACAACACAAATATGTGAAAGCACCTGGCACATAGGAGGGCGCTTGATTAGTCACTGTTCAATGGATGAATATCCTACTGACCGTACTCATAAATCATATCATACATGTTGTTGACAGGCAGACCTCTGAGCATACCCAGGCTACCAACAATGAAGCTAGAAAACAAAGTACTCACAATCACCATAATAGCATCGATAATGAATTCAGTGATAAAGCGTTTAATATTCAGAGTAATCCCAGGCAGTAGATATTACTGCCCCTACTTTATAGATGTGATCATTGAGGCTCAGAGAAATCAGGTCACATAGCCTTTATGTGTAGACCAAGCCTGACTCCAGGGCACAAGCTCTTAACTGTCACATTATCATGTCACCAAGCTACCTGGGAGATGTGCAGGGAATGGACAAAAACGGAATGTCCAAGCACCTGCTCTCTGGGCCAAGTAAATTAGATAACTTCAAAAAGGAAAGAGAAAAAGCCTTTCAAGATGTAATAAAGCACAGTTTCAGTAACCACAGTCCTGTCTAAACAATGCCCTCAGGCAAGTGGTGACAGGCTCCAGGAACAACAGCTGCAATGCTAGTCTCTGAACAATGTTTGTGTGTGTTCAGTATAAAGAGGGTACTTGGTCACCCAGTGGCTCCTTCCCCTAACAGAAGCATTCAGAAACAAGTCCACCACCAGCGGCAGTGTTTTCAAATACAAAGGAGAGTATGTTCTAAGTGATGACGTTATAAGAAAACCCAGCGCCAGATGGCTTGTCTGCAAAGGCATGTTCCACTGGCTATCTGTCCTGCCCCATCAATGTACAAGTGAAATAAAGCATGAGGAGACGCTATTAACAATCAAGAAATTCAACTGCTGAGGCCACAACTACATCAATACCACATCAGTAACTCTACGGCTCATTATTTCTACAAACCCCCTATACCACCCTGTACCTCACGCTTTATCACTAACATATCCCTCCATGCACCCTTCCCTAACCCCAGTCTCCTGGGACCCCATCAAAGAACTACCTACCTAGCTATAAACACCTGTGTACACTCCGACACCGCCCACTCTCTCATTTCTAAACCCCACTGTTCACACCAACCCCTCCTTTCCTAACTGCTCCACTCTGCCCAGTGAAACACCTTTTCAAATGTGAACAAACTCACCCACCTCCTCAGCTCTTCCCTGAGAAAGTACTCCTTCATCTCCCTGATGTACCAAGACCCCATTACTTCCTACATGCCCTTTCTTTTCACCTTCCCCTGCTGTGCTTACCACTGTCACCTCCAGATCAGCATTCTACTCTCGTCTCCCAACAACCCTCCTCTCTTAGGGGCCTGTGCCATCCACCTACACGGCCTCCTAACCATCCTCGTCATGACTCTACCACACTCCACAACACACACTCTCAGACTCCCTGCAATGATTTTAGCACCTGGCTCACAGTCTTATCTTTTGATGAAGCAAATTTATCAAGACCATTTTAAAAAGGGCATATCAAAAGAGCTGTATTAAAATATACACACAACAGTCACCAAGTAATGGAAACAACAATACCAACATCTCGGTATCTCTGGAAGGCCTGGTCAGCAGGAGTAGAGACCACAGAGAGAATGAGGTCAAGGATGGGGTGAGGTGAAGCTCAGGAACGAAGCGCGAATGTCTTGATAATAAAAAGGTGTCACGGTTAGATTTTAGGCTGTATGAAAATATCTTTGGATAAAAATGGCCACATTAAAATGTCATACGCCACAAAGGAACTTCCTGGGTAGACGGAAATGTTCTAGATTGTGATAAGGTATAGTGTATATGGGGTGTATCCATTTGTCAAAACTAATAGCTAACATTTGTGCATTTCAATGCATATAAATTGTACCTCAAAAAAATCTGTAAAATAAGAATAATGGTAATCAAGTGGGTGGAGGTATACAGACAAGGCAAGAATGACAAAATGCTGAGAAGCTGAAGGTGAGTATTGAGCACATGAGAGTTCATTACACTATTCTATTTATATGTTTGAAATTTTCTATAATCAAGTTTTCAAGATGTGACATACCCATCTCCCACACACCTCATGCTCAACCATCATTCCTTTATGACTTTAACATCGACAACAAAGCTTCTGACACTGCAGCTTCACTATTACCACAGGTTTTCCACAGCCCAAGAAAAGCACTATTTCAGCCACTAATACAGTGTGCTGGACATTCAAATGCTCCATTTCATGAACACTCTTCTCCAAGAGCCCAACTTTAAAAGATCTTCTTACTGAGCACCATCTTCCAACCATTCTAGCTTCTTGCTGATGCTGCGTTCCCGCTTTTCACTTTGTAGCCTCTATTCCGAGCTCTCTGCCTACCAACCTAGTCTTTTCTGTGTACTAGGGACACAACTATTTGCAAAGGGCCTCCTATAAATGCTTGCGAGAACAAAAAAATAAAAGCAAATGAGATAAAAACAGAAAATAGAGTTACCTTTTGACCTCTATTCCTATCAGAATATTTAACTCCTTCACAATCTGGATTTCACCTTCATAACTCTACAGAAACCCTGTGGTCCAAGATTACCAATGATCCCCTTGTCTTCAAATTCAATGCTTGTCCTCCAATACCTTTATGCAGTGTTTTAAACTACCAGCCAACCTTTCCCTTTTGGTTTCTGTGCCACTGTACTCTTCTTGGCTTTTTCCTCTGGATCCTCTTTTTGCTTCATCCTAAGTTGGGCCTCCTTTCCGTTCTAAATAACAGTGCTGTACAACAGAACTTTCTGAAACTCTGGATATGTTCTATATCTGTGCTGTCCAATACGCCACTGGTCACACGTAGCTAGTGAACACTTGAAATAGGGCCAACATGACTGACAAACAAAACCTTTAATTTTATTTCATTTTAATTAATTTAAATTTAAATAGCCACATGTGGCCAGCAGCACCATCCTAGACAATATAGCTCTATAATGTCTCTCACTCATTCTCATGACTTCAGTTATCACTTCTATATCCCAGGACTGGTTCGCAAATTTATACTAAACAAAGTCATCTGGATGACTTCCAAACAAGCAACACAAGCTCCAAAATAAAGTTAATCACCTCCACCACCACCTCTTCCCTTACCTTACCCCAAACACCCTTCCCCTCCCTCCCAACATTCTTAGTTCTATAAACAGAGTCATCACCCAAATCATCTGAGCTTAAACTCTACCCCTCATATCCAAAAGAAGTCTATTCCTTTTGAGTCTCCCTAACTGATCTCCCTGCCTCCCATCCACTGTACATAATAAGCACAGTGTTCCTGCCAGGTATCATTCATTCAACTGGTTAACTATGCAGCCTTGCCTTTTTCAGATATACTAATAACCCCCTCCTGCCTACAAATAAAGTTTAAATTTCCTAGGATAACATAGCAATCAAGACACTACACAATCTGGCCCCAATCTATCTTTCTAGTCTTGCCTTGCAGGTCTACCTCTTAAGCCCCCTACTCTCCAGCCAAAAAAGGGCCCCTTACTGTTCTCCAATACATTTCATTGTAACGTTGGCATCCACACCTCTGCTCATGCTCTTCCATCCTTAAATATCCTTTTGACCTCTGTTCAAATCTTAACTGTTCTTCATGGTTCAGCTCAAATTCCATGTCTTCCATGAAGTTTCTCAGATCCTCACTATTTCCCACCAAACAGTAATCTCTTCTTTTCTGAATTTCTGTTGCACTTTTTCACCACACTACATTTATGACAATAACCAATTTCTACTTTGTTAGAAATAGGTTATATTTAATTCTTATTAATCACAGGCTCTTTCAAGATGGATGCCACATATTAGATATCTTTCTATCCACCAACAGTGTCTGGTAAAATAACTAGTACAAAGTAGGCACATAATAAATTATATTTACTGATTATGATAATTTGAGTTATAGATCAATTCTTATGTGTAAAGAATTTTCAGTATCTCAAAAGTGGTCTAAGTATTAAATTATCCCTGTGATTTTATCAAAGGCAGTCAAGTATTTTGGGCATACACAATTCCCCAAATTGCCTTAAGTATGAGCTTATATCTACTGAAAAACATCCTTCCTATCTTGGTCATGTACTGTCAGTACAGAGAATAAAACTGGGGCTGATCTATTATGTTTCCTATGGGAATACAGGAGATTTTCCATTTTAAATACAGCACTTTAATCAACATAGAAAACTAATATTTCAGGGGCTAATGGATATAACCGATTCAGGTTTGACATGATTCAAGTGAAGGAAGTAACAAATTATTCACTGATAATATAGCTACGATTTATTGAAAACATATGAGTATGTCAGATACTGCTCTAAGCATTTGACGTGTATCTCATTTAATTTTTACGAAACCCTATGAGATAGGTACCATTATTATTCTCATTTTAACATATTTTTTAGAAATTAGGCATAATAGGTAGATCACACATCTAAAACAAAATTGTCCATTAGTATAACCAAACAAATGGGCAGAAGATGTCTGTGTGAAAGAGCAATTATATAGAAGTCCTGGTGTAGGAGTCCCAAGATCTAGACCTGCTCTGGTTCACTAGATATAACCTCATTGAGCCTCAATGTTCCCACTGATCTTTACCCCTCAGAGTAATGAAATAATGGATATGAAAACGAGAAGTGAAAGAGCACTGGACTTGAGGTCAAGGGACCTGGAATCCAATCTCTGCTCTGGCCTTTACTACAAATAAGACCCTATACAAATAAACCCTACAGCTTCTTTGATCTGCATCCATTCTTTTGACAAGTATGGAGCACCTACATACGTGCCAGACAGCCTGCTAAGTGTTAGGAATACAAAAGTGAACATCACAGATATAGCCTCCTGTCCTCACAGAACTCAGAGCCTAAAGAAGGGGGGACACAGATGAGAAAAAAGACAATTACAATTAGAGTAGGTTATGGGATAGTGAGGTACACAAGAGAGGCTCCTAATCTAGACTTAAGGGTCAAGGAATACTTCCCAAAAGCAAATAACTTCTAAGCTGAGATTGAAAGGATGAATATTAGGGAAAGAAGAGTTTCAGGCAGAGGGAACGAGGTTCAAAGACCTGTGCACAGAGGGCAAGAGTTAACAGTAGATTCTGGAGAAGAGGATTTAAAGAGCAAATATGAGGGATCTTTCTGTATAATTTCTTACAATTGCATGTGAATCTACAATGATCTCAATAAAAATTTCAATTTAAAAAAAGCCTATGTGAGAGTAGTCTAAAAACTGATATACATTACTACAGAGAGCAAAGCTGGAAGGGTCGTTATAATGGAAATAGAACTAAGACAGCTAGTTACCATATTTCAGTAGTTGGCCAAAATTTGGAAAAATCATGATTCAGTACCTTTCACATCTGGTCGATATTGTAGTCCATCATCTTTCTTTCCCAACAAACTAGCGTCATCTGTGTCTATAAGAGAAAACAGTTTTCAAATCAAGATACACTTGATGTTTAAGTCACACTATGAAACTCCCAAATAGTCCAAAGCTTCACAACTCTCTGGCCACTCATCCTGTTCATATTTCCCACCATTCTCTTGATCGATTGTGCTATTTCTATCTCAGGCGTCAAGGCATCGCAGATATATATGCACTTTGCATGATGAACAGTCTAATCTCATTTAGACTTCAGCACAAATGTCACCTTCTTAAAAAGGCTTCCCTGTGCATACTAAAACAGCACACACCCTGAAGAGAAAGGATTAATCCTTTCTCCAAGGGATAATGGTCTCAAGATTTACCTTCTCCTACCACTGTTTCCCTGGAAACATCAGATTAAATGTGGAATCTCAGCTGTGTGATCAGACAAAATTTACTATAAAATGACCTCTGACCGGTGAATTGTATGTGGACTGGGAAGACTGTAGACGAACCATAAATACCTGTTGGGAAACATAAGCTTTGGCTTCCCAATACATAGTGGGGGAGGAAAGAGAAGGTATAGTTAAGCGCAAAAGGAAATATTATGGGGTGGATCAAGATAAAAGTTAAGGACGACTACTCCACAGATTCTAAATCTGCATGAATTTCAATTAACAAAACCCTCAAGCTTGACCAACTGCTCTGAATTTGAAATCCCATGTAGTAGCATTCAACCATGCACCAGTTCCTCAGAAAAGATAGTCTTTCTCTAAGTGACTCTTTCAACCTAAGCTCTAAATAACACCCCATGAAAGAAAAACAAACCCTACCACTTCTTCAAAATCAAAGCTAAGTGGACTGTCTACCTACAAGGGGTCCCTACAGCATATGGTTTCCTCTACACGCCCACACCTGACCCCACCCAGAAATCCTCTGATGAGCTTCTTGGATGTTCTTTGGTAGCTTAGACCAGAGGTACTGCAATCCGTTGCACAGTATTTCACAAATAATTTGTTACCAATATAAAGTACCAAACTTTGCCTTATGACTTTTTTCCCTTAGCTCAGATAAAAACATATCCCTTTAGTAAGTCCAAAAAAAGGAGAGGGGATGGAGGGAGGGTGGTTAGACCTAGTGAGCAGGAAAGACGCAGAATCCTAGTCCAGGAGAATGTGTCTGGCCCTTGTGTGTTACTAGGAGACTTTACACTATCCTAGCCCATGTGTGCAACACAGGAAAGACGGTTGAGAACCTCTTCCCGCAGTAACTGGATAGTTCTAGTAGGGATGGAAAACAAAAACTCATTCTTAGTTGGTGTCATGACTTCTAAACTATGGCAAAAAGCAAGAAGGGCAAAAGAATTTTATACTGAAGGTAATTATTTTTCCTTACATTCTATAACTTCACCCCAAAATCCCTAACAGTATATATATGTAGGGGCAAAACCACAGGGAAAATGTGAAAACAAAGTAAACCATAACACTCTAGAAAAAAAGATGAAGAAATATATGGCAATACTTATATTTTTACTATGATTAAAATAAGTTTAGTAATTCTTAAACAGCTATAATCATTTCAGATTCGAGACAATCTTCAAGTCCATGTTAGAAGCAGCTTAGTAACTAAATAAACAACCAAGAAGCATGGTTTGTGATGAAAAAAAATCTAAATTAGTAGCAGAACGAAGAAATTCTAAAATATATAGTAATAAAAAAGCCAATAAAGCATCAAATATTTCTCATTTTAAAAATTTGGAACACTATCAAAATGTACAAAGATTGTCGACATAGGATATTAAAGACGGGTCTCTGGATAAGTAGAATGGATTTTACCTGTGCAATGACCAAGATGCCTTATATCAATTTGTTCTTGCTTTATACAAGATGCTTCTCGAACAAAACAAGGATTGTTATAGGAACTCCCATCAGAAGCACACACAGGATTAAAACTGTATCCACTGCAATCTATATTACATACACACCTGTCAGAAAAGAAAAAATTATCTATATTTTACAACAAAAGTATTTCACAATGCTGCAATAGCAAAAAAGAGCAATCCTTTCTTTTTTTCTGCTTTCTGTAACAGAAGTCAATACAGTGTTTAAAGTCACTAATAAAAGCTTAAACAAAGTGAACACCCAGCTAACAATTTCTTTCAGGTGACAATTTAGAGATAATTTCATCCAAATATTATTAATCCAGTGGTTTCTCTAGAATTTTCCTATCTAGACACAATAATCAATAGATGTCAAACGTCAACAATATTAACTACAAATCAACATGGTATAGTGGAAAGGACACAGAATTACTGAGTCAAAACTCATGAATCTAGGGGCTGGCCCGGTGGCACAGCAGTTAAGTTCACACATTCCACTTCGGTGGCCCAGGGTTCATCGGTTTGGATCCCGGGTGCAGACATGGCAAGTCATGCTGTGGTAGGCATACTACATATAAAGTAGAGGAAGATGGGCATGGATGTTAGCTCAGGGCCAGTCTTCCTCAGCAAAAAGAGAAGGATTGGCAGTAGATGTTAGCTCAGGGCTAATCTTCCTCAAAAAAAAAAGTCATGAATCTAAATCCTAGGTCAACTAATTATCAGATTTACATCCAAATTCTTCCTCTGTAAAACAGAGGTAATAATCTACCTACCTCACCAAATAGTTAGGAAGATTAAAAAACATAATAGGTATAAAACATGTAAAATGGAAGCCCTCAAAAGTGTGTTCTAGCTCCACATCTACCTGTATAACTGAGTGTCCACTGAGACTGTGTCACAGAAAAGAGCAAGGAAGGCCAAGGCACAGTCATTCCTCAAGAAAGTAAAATCTAACTGGAAACATAAAAATAAAAAACACAGAGACTCTCCTATTTCCAGCAACATGGTGGACTCAGAACCTATACTAATCCTCTTGCTGAAAACAAAAAATACGGGATAAAGTATTTTCAAACATTTTCTTAAGTGCATTCATAAGTTGGCTAGAAAGCAAGGAATATGCAGGACAAAAATTAAATCAAGAAAGGAAAACAGAAAGGTCAATTGAGTTTGCTAAAGCTGATTTTCACCCTGAAGGTGGGTAAATTCAATTATCAACTTTTTTGGCTTTGCAGGCCTCTGGGAACAGGCGACAAAGAATATTGATTTACCCAAGGTGAAGAGTCTAGAGACCCTAGAAAAGCCAGTACCTCAAAAAGCTACAGCCCTCACCATGAGAGTAAACTAGAAATGAGCTGCCACATTCTAAAGAGACTGTTTAAGGGGGGGCGTGGTGGATGCTGCCCTGAGCCATGGCATTGAAGAAAAGGGAGAAAAACATCTCCCCTGAGAATTCAAAACCAGAAACCAGCCCTCGCACGGCTAATTACAACTTAAAATACTGCTTGTGTATTCTGAAAAACCTCAAGCCCAGAATTTATTTTAAGCGTCAAGGGTTGGAATAGGCCCTGGGCAACTGACAGAAGCAAATGCAACCTCCTCTGGAGAAACCCAACTTTGTTATCCTAGACCACAAACATTTTCAAAGATACAGTTCTGAGAAAAATAAGCAGATCACACACATACACTCACTCACACATCCACCACAAACAAGAAATACACCACCACGAGCAGAGCAAGCCTACGTGAAAAAGAACCAAACAGAACTTCTAATCAAGAAAGAATGTAGTATTAGAAATGAAAAATTCAATGGCAGATTTAACAGATTAGATAAACTAAAGGTAAATTAGTGAACTGGAAGACAGGTCAGAGAAAACAACCCAGACCAGAGCAGACAGGCAAAGAGACAGAACACATGAAAAAAATGGTTAAGAGACATGGAAGACAGTCACAAGATCTAACAATAATCTGACTGGAGTTCCAGGAGGAGTTAAACAGCAAGGGCAATATTCTCAACAATTTCTCACCAGACTTTCTAAAACTAAGAAAAGATACTAATCTAAAAATCCAAGAAGCCTAATAAATTCCTAACAGGATTATTAAAAAGGAATCTAGACACTGAGATATCACAGTGGAATGTTATAACAACAACCACAAATATTTTAAAGTAGCCAGAAAGAAGAGAAAGATTACCTTCAAAGAAGCAAGAAGAGGGACAAGTGTCTTCAAAAGCAATACTGAAGCCAAATTATTTATAGCCAAAAGACAGTGAAATAATACCTGCAATGTGCTGAGATAAAATAGAATTCTATATACACAGAAATCTCTCTCATAAATGAAGGCAAAATAAAAGTAATTTGGAAGAAGTAAAAACTTAGAAGGTTTATCACCTGCTGACTGTCAGTAAAGGAAATTATAAAGGCAGCAGAAAATGATCCTATAAGGAAGCTCGGAGATGCAAACACAAATGAAGAACAAAAGTGTAGACAATGTTAACAAAATACTGACTATATGAGACAACAACAATACTCTGTATGGTTAAATTTTTTTAAGACAGGAAATTAAAATGTATTATAATGATAGCATACACATTGGGAGGGACTGAAACTATAGTGTTCTAAGAAGAACAGAGATATTGATGAACATTAGACTGTGATAAGTTGAATATGCATGTTAAAATTGCTAAGGTTACCACTAAAAGAAAGAGCATCCATAGCACTGAAACTAATAGAGGAAAAAAATCCGAAATAAGGCAAGAAAGGAGAAAAAACAAAAGGAAAACACACAAAAGTACAAAATAAGATAACAGAAAAAAAATCTAAATACCAAAGCCAGCTATATTCTGCTTATGAGATATATGTGAAAATGAAATGATACAGGTAGCTGCAGGTGCTGGGGGGAGGAGAATGGGGAGTTCTTGTTTAATACGTACAGAATTTCAGTTCTATAAGATGAAAAAGAGTTTTTGAGTCGGATGGTGGTGATGGTAGCACAATGATATGAATGTATTTAATACCACTGAACAGTAAACTTAAACATAGTTTAGATGGTAAATTATGTTATGTGTATTTTACCATATTAATAAAAAAATTAGAAAAAAATTTAGTAATACAAAATTGAAAATAAAAGGATAGTGAGAAATATACCACACCTGGAATGGAAGAAACCTGGTATGGCTACATCTAATATCAGACATAAGAGACTTTAGGGCAAAAAGGATTATGAGAAGAAGGTCCCTTTATAACAATAAAAATTTTATTCACCAGGAAGATATAATAATTCTAAGCATTTTAAGATAGCCTTAAAATCTATAAAGTAAAAATTTATAAAACCACAATGAGAAATAGCCAAATCTGCCATTGTAGATTTTAACATGCCTCTCTCTGTAACTCATATATCAAGCAGATAACAAATCAGTAAAACTGAAATATTTACAGGTGAAATGACATGATGCTGGGATTTGCTTTAAAATACTTCCCCAAAACAGGCAGGGAGGGAAGAATAGATAAAACAAAATTAGACTTTTTACACTAACTGAAGTTGAGTGATGGGTATATGGGGATGGGTCGACTTTATTTTTTTCCCCCTTTTCTATATGTTTGAAGGTTTCCTTAATTCCTAATGAATTAAATACCTAAATGTGAAAAGCAAAACTACAAGACTTAGAAGATCAAACATAAGAGACTGATTAATTTAACTTCGAGATAATGTCCCATAAAGCATAAAAAGACAAGCTACAAACAAAAAAACAACTATAGCCCATATAGCCAACAAATAACCAGTTTCCAGAATACAAGAATAAAAACCAATTTGAAAAAAAAATAATTTGGAAGCATATAAGAACAATATATGTGAAAAGGTGTTCAACCTGCTCAATAATCAGGAAAATGCAAATTTAAACCACAATGAAATACCATCACATTCACTAAATAGGCAAAAACTGACAATAAGGACAACAGCATGTGTTGGCAAGGATGAGGAGCAAAGGGAATTCTCATCCTCTGCCTGGGGGAGAGCTTACTGGGACAACCACTCTGGAAATCAGGCTTTATCAGGAAAAGCTAGACTTGCGCACGCCCAACAATTTCACTACTAAGTAAAGCCCTTGAAAATCTCTCACGCTTGTACACCAGGAGATCTGAGTAAGAATGTTCACAGCAGCATGATTTATGAGAATAAAAGACTGAAAAGAATGCAAACGTCCATCAAGAGCAGAACGGACTGTAAGAGGATGTGGTATAGTCAAACAACTGAATCCAACAAGCAGTGGAACCAAACGAACTACAGCTATGCGCATTAACGTGAACGAAATCTCAAAAACACAACGAGCAAAAGAGGATACACAGAGTATGATTCCATTTATACAAAATTCAAAATCAAGCAAAAGCCAAATAATATATTATCAAGAGATTTATCATACATGGTAAAACTATAAAGAAAGCAAGGAACTGTTCCCACAAAATGCAGTATAGCAAGTGGCTCAGAGAAAGATGCAATTGGGGAGGGGCTGTGAAGTCTTGAGAATATCCTATATCTTGGCTTGGGAAATGGGATTCACAATTTGTTTCATTTTCATACATCAAACCAAATGTGTAAGGTTTCATACACTTTTGAATATATGCTCTATTTCACAATTTAAAAGTTTAAAAAACTAAAAATTTAAGAAAAAACCTAAAAATTCATAAGAATATTAACTTAAGTCAAAAACAGCTTTTATATTTTTAAAGGGGTGTGGCGGGGGAGAATATGTGACAGACACCATATGTGGCCTGCAAAGCATAAAATATTTACCATCTGGCCCCCTTACAGAAAAACTTTGCCAATCTCGGGTTTTAAGGGATAAAAGTGGGCAAAATTGGGATGGCAATAAAATAGAAACGGTGGCTAATGTATTACAGAATGTTTCAGGAATAAGACAAGGTTCAGCAACAAAGGCAAGATACCACTCCAGTCCAGAAGGGAGAAACAAGTGATCCAGCAGCAGGCGCTGCAGCCTGACCAGAATGGCATCACGTGTATGCTGGATGAAGTCAGAGCTCCTCCGTGGGATGGTGCCAGCTGCATGTAAGACGGAGCACACTGAGAACAAACCATCAGTACTGTGTTCAAGGACACACGAGGAAAGAAAATGGAACTACCATCTCAAGGAAAGTCCAGCTCCGTGAATTACAGGTGTTCGCAGACTGGCAACAGTAGCAGAAGGCAGGATGCCCAAGCACAGGAGCGTGCACTAAGGTGGAAAGGAGTCACTTCAGTAAATATGCCAAATTCAAAACATTTAACAACCATTTACTCTGCCCCTACTGTGGAGATATTAGTACATTCAACTTAGCCGCATTTAATCCTGACAACAAACTATGAATGGGAAACTGAACAGGACGGAAGTTAAAAAGCCCAGTATCACAAAACCAATGAGTGGCTGGGATGGTGCCCTCTCTCCTCATTATGGCTGCTACATACGATAGGTATCTCATGGTGGAAAGTGACGAATGAAAGGAAGTAAGTAGCTATTTTCCACATTTATATCATGAAAACTCTTTTCACTAAATTGCCCTCACTTTTCTCTCAAACAGGCCAGGAAGACTTCTGCCTCAGGGTTTTCCCTCTTCCGGAAGCACTTTTCCCTCAGACATCCAGCTAGTTCAAGTTTTTCCTCAAATCTTAAAAGAATGGTCAAAAATTAAATCACAAAGCGTCGATTTAAGAAGTTAGAAAAGAACAATGGAATAAATCCAATGAAAATTAAAAAAGGAAAAATGTAGATGATATAGATATGGATTTAGGTATAGATATATAGAGATGATATAGATATAGATACAGATACAGATATACATAGAGATAGAGATGGATATATATAGAGAGAGATACAGATAGAGATAGAGACACAGATATAGATATATAGATTCATATAGATATATAGAGATAGAAATAGAGATAGAGATACAGAGATAAAGACAGAGAGATACAGAAATAGAGATAGCAATTTATAGAATAGATATATAGATACAGAGATATAGGTACATAGATACACAGAAACAGATACATACATATGGAGATATACCTCAGACAAAATAGAAAACAAAGTCACAATGAAGAAGATCAATAAAGATTAAATTGGTCCCTTGAAAAGACTTTCAACTCAACAAGCAAGATGAACAGAGAAAGAGAAAAAAAGAATGAGAGAAAAAAATAATACCAGGAATAAAAAAAGACTATAGATTCAATTAGGATTATGGTTTAAAAGATAATAAAAGGTTATTATAAACAACTTTACGCCAGCAAGTTTGAAAACTCAGGGGAAATGAATAATTTAAAAAAAATCAACTATCAAATTTGACCAAAAAAGAAATAGCAGCTGAATAGTACTACAATCATTAAAGAAATTAAATCAGCTGTTTAAAAAAAAGGCCCTCAAAGAAAGGATCGGACCAAGGTGTTTTTTAAAAAGAAAATTCATGAACATATTAATTCTAATCATTCAATAAATAATTCTATTTTTATACAAAGTCATCCAGAGAACAAAAAGAACACTCCCTAATTCATTTTATAAGGCCATTTAACCTTAAAAAAATTTTTTTAAATGACAGATTACAACTCATTAAATAAAAGAATAGAAGAAAATCTCATCCTTACAGCAGCTAGAATATCAATAATGCACAGGCACAAAAAGATACTGCAATCAGGGGCCGGCCCAGGGCTGCAGCGGTTAAGCGCACACGTTCTGCTTCTGCGGCCCGGGGTTCACTGGTTCGGATCCCGGGTGTGGACATGGCACCGCTTGGCAAGCCATGCTGTGGTAGGCATCCCACATATAAAGTGGAGGAAGATGGGCAGGGATGTTAACTCAGGGCCAGTCTTCCTCAGCAAAAAGAGAAGGATTGGCAACAGTTAGCTCAGGGCTAATCTTCCTCAAAAAAAAAAAAAGATACTGCAATCATAAAACAACAGGATGCTATAAAAAAAGGAGTAGTATGGGGGGAAAATGAGTTCTTAGAAATTAAAAGTTACAGCAGAAATGAGAAATTCAAAAAAGGACTGGAAGATAAATTTGGAGAAATCTCTCAGAAAGTACAGCAAAAATTTTTTAAAAGTAGAAAATAGGAAAGAAAATTAAAGGACTGGTCCAAGATGTCTAACATCCAAATAATAGAAGTACCAGAAATAGAAAAGAAAGACAAGAAACCATCAAAAAGCTAATTGAAGGAAATTTCTCAAATCAGAAGTCACTAAGTTTCTATGAGAGGGCATAACACTGTGAAATTTCATTGCACTAGGGACCAAAAGAAGATTCACGTGCTTCAAGAGAGAGAAAACAATTCACACACAACAGGTCAGGAACCAGAAAGGCTTCAGACTTTCCCAGCACTGGAAGCTGAGAGACAACAGAGAAATGCTTTCACAATTCTGAGGGAGATGCACTTGCCAAGTTACAAATCAAGTATTAGATGTAGGATAAAAACACTTTCAAATATAAGGTCTCAAAAGTTTTTTACATCTTGCACCCTTTCTCAAGAAGCTACTGAAAGATACACTAATGAGAGTAAAACCAAAGAGTTAAAGGCAAGAAATATAAGAAACAGTATCCTCTATAGGAGAGAGGTAAAGCAATTTCTAGGATGATATGTGAGGTACAACAAAAAATATACAGTCATGTGCCACATAATGATGTTTTGCTCAACAATAGACCACATATATGATGGTGGTCCCATAAAACCAGTACCAGGGGCTGGCCCCTGCAGAGTGGTGAAGTTCGCATGCTCCGCTTCGTTGGCCCAGGGTTTTGCCAGTTCGGATCCTGGGCATGGACATGGCACCGCTCGTCAGACCACGCTCAGGCAGCGTCCCACATAGCACAACCAGAGGTGCTCACAACAAGAATATATAACAATGTACTGGGGAGTTTGGGGAGAAGAAAAAAAAAAAGAGAAGATTGGCAACAGTTGTTAGCTCAGGCACCAATCTTTAAAAAAAAAAAAAATACCAAATGGCCTAGCTGTGTAGTAGGCTATACCATCTAAATTTACGTAAGTACACTCTATGATGTTCACACAACAATAACGATGACAATGCCTTCCGAAGCATCCTCATCATTAAGTGACACATGACTGTATTTGGTCTTTGTCCCCATTCCTGGCACAGAGTCCCTAAAACCCCTGGAACTGTCTGAGTGATAAAAGAGTCTACTGTAGGCTAATGAGATGACTCATAGCACTTTCCTGAGTTCTGTGAGTCATTTTAGCAAATCACTGAACCAGAGGGGAGGTCATGGGAACCTCCAAATTAGGAGCATGCTGGACAGAAGTGCAGGGGATCTCATTTGCAGCTGGGGTCTAAAGTGAGAGCAGTTTTGTGGGTCTGAGCCCTTAACCTGTGGAGTCTATGCTAATTCCAAGTAGACAGTGTCAGAACTGAAGTGAATGGTAGGACACCCAGCTGGTACAGGAAAATTGGAGAATTTATTGTTGTTGGAAAAGACACATCGTTCAAGGAAGATCCTGGGAAAACAGCTGTCTACAAGATTCAAAGGGCAATCAGGCCATACTGAAATAGTTTCACTCTGTAGACAGTCGTGTTGCTGGCTGCCATTACCAAGATGCCTACTGCCACAGTGCCCTCTTCAGTCAGAGGAAGAGAATGCCAGGTGAGCCTGGTCCAGATTCTGATCAGTACAGGGCTTACCTTGACCACATGATGATGAAGTTCCTGCTCTCCCCTCCATATCTTACCGTATGAACCAAAGGACCACACACGCTTAATTGACAATACTCCTAAGAGCTGGAGGTCAGCTATGGTGAGATTAGAAATAGATCCACTCTCTTGACAACATTTCTGCCAGTCATCCATATCTAGTGACACTAGAATCCTGCTAGATGTCTCAACTGTAGTGAGCCCTGTGTTCCCCATGACTCACTCATGGGCTTGCCCAATGACTTCCCGCAGAAGAGAATATTGTAAACTCTCTGGGAAGCCAAAAGCCAGACTCTGACCCAGAGACTATCCATTGTGCCTTCATCTAATAGTGGCACTCTTGCCCTTTCCTGCCTGGCTGGGTTAATTCTCAGTACTGGTAATACGGCAATATTCTATTTTGTATGCTAGGAGTTAGGTACATAGGTATAGTATTCTTTAAGTTGCATGTGTATGTTTTAAACACTTTTGTATGTAATGTACATTTTACAGTAAGAGTTTTAAAATAAGCATAAAACAGTATGTAGAGTGTGCTGCCATTAGTTTTAAAAAAGGAAAGAGAATATATTTGCTTGAACATGCATAAAATATCTCTGGGAGATTAAATAAGAAACATCACAGTGACTGCCTCTAGTGAAGACGGCTGGGTGGCTAGGGAACAGGGTTGGGAAACAGACATTTTACTGTAAAGCCTTAAAGCTTTTGAATTTCTAATACTGAGAATTTCAAAGGCAGGAATGCATACATACATAAATAAATAAGTGAATAAATTCAATGACTTCTATGATTTAGCTGTATGATTTTGGCAAATTGCAACTCTGAGTCTTTAAAATAGGGATAATATCTCATAACATGGGTGACAGAATCAAATAAGCTTTTGTAAAAAGTCCTTTGAAATCATCAAATACTATGTACATCTGAAAGGTATTATTATTATTATTTTTGAAAAATATCTACCCTTTCCCTTCTTTTCTCCTTATTCTACACAGAAAGTGTCATTCCTTCATGATACAGTAAGTTTATTTTGCACTCAGGAAAACACTGGCTTAAACTAATTTATGTGAAGTTATTTAGATTTAACGAACACCCAAGGAAGCCTGCAACAAGTGCTGCACAATTCTAGTCTTTTTCACACAAATTAAATCCTCAAGACGACACTGTGTGCAGTCCCAAGTGAATAATAAAGCCCTAGTGTGAAGTGCCAGAGTTCAACAGAGACCTATAGAGGGACTCTAAGATACTCAGCCTATGGCGAATTCACCCAACATAGAAATCAGCAAGACAAAGTCCCTTCCTCAGGGAGCCCACCATGTGCTAGTGATCCCAACAGGATAATAAGGGCTATGCAGAGGCTGCTGTGCTCAAGACCACAGAGAAACACAGAATAAGGTCACCCAACTCACAGGACTGTGGAAGATACTGAGGGAGGCTTCCAGGAAGAGCTGCTGACTTCCCGCCTAACTCATACTTCATCTAAGTCTAGAAGAAGAGTAGGAGAGTTAAACCAGCAGACAAACAGGGATGGGACTCCAGGCAGAGAGCATAACAGAGGCAAAGTAGCAAAGGGTAACACAGCATTCAGAAAGCTGCCCGAGGTCATGAGGATACAGAGTTTCGCATTTTAAACAAACTTTTCAAAGGAAACCTTTCCTGGCAGCTGTGGAGATCTACTGGAAGGTATTTATAGACAAAGGAGCCTGTCATTGCTAACATTCTTTAGCAACATTCTTTATTATTTACTATATAACATTGTTATATATTTATTCATATAAAATAATGTTTTAATAGTGTTTATTTCCTGTTAACAGAAGAAAAAGGACAGCATACAATTATTTTTCCATGATAATCTAAGGGGTCACAGTAGGAATTTAACAAACCTAAATAGTTTCAAAAATCTAGTATTCTACATATCCAGAGGGAGGCAATGTTAAATGGCAAAAATTACTGTCATCTCTGATTATGAGGAAACAAGAACAGATAATGGTAGGAAAGTACTTCTTCGGTTCTTCTTTCAAAAACTATATGCAGCTTCCAGAAAGGAGGACATAAGGGAGGACAGAGGTGTACAACATTACTCTCTCAAAAACAAGGAGAAAGATTTCACTGCACGTTCTGAGGGAGAGACTCATCAGAGGGTGACGCTGGCCAGCAACCAGCGTCAAAACAGAAAACGGTGCCACAAATGACAAAGATGTCCAGCAGGTGGGTTACTGCTTATCAACGTTGTCTGTCATACTACACACCTACACGATTCTCTGAGCAACTCCGAGATCTCACATCACTCAGGGAAGAAAATGGAAACAGCATCTCCAAAGAGACTGACGTCAAAGAGGCAGAAGAGCAAGGACAGTTTCCACAAAGCGCGTTGCACACAAAGTGCAAAGGCATAATTTGAGGATGTTTATAACTCACCTGTGCTGACATCGTGCCTGATGGCTCTACAGACTCCTCACCCCATTCACGGGCAGGGATTGGGCTCAGGTATTTAAAAAGCACTGACGTGAAGGAGTTCTACGATTATTTGGCCCCACTCTCCAGACAAACAGCTGATGGCTATCTCGTAACAACAACTTCAGCCTTGAACATACTAGAAATACTGTTTAGAAGAAAATGGGGTGTGGTTGCTAAGAATATGGTTTAAGAAATATAAGTTCCTGTAAAGCAGGTACTATTTCCAGGTCTTAAGACGAAGCAGAAAGTCTGTCCACTGTACTTTAGAAGGTCACTATGAAATATTGAAACCTCACCTATGTGGGAGTCAAATTTCTTGGAACCTCAACTACCTAGCTCTAGGTATAAATTCAAAAGGTAAGTGTTAAGGAAGACAGCCGTCACGAACCCATGCAAAGCCCACAATGTCATTGGAGACAGACAGTGTACTTCATTCTTGCATACATGCAATAAATAAAAGTCCATGCACTTCACTCAGAAGAACCTATTTACTCTGATTTTACATTTAGAATTTACTCTTATATTAGAGACAGTTCCTACAAGCATATTGTTTCCTCTTCCAGGTAAGCAGAGAAGCAAATTAAAAGTTGGGGTCACCTACAGTAAGTCACTGACAAGGCACACTGACAGCACCCAGCAGCAGCAGCAGCAGCTAAGAGCCTGACAGTGGAGAAGAAAAATTAACTCAAATCATGAATCAGAATAGAGCCTTAAATGTAGGGGTGAAACAATTGCCATTACACATGTTACAGGAAGAAATCCCTTGTCATAAGACCTGTGTTCTGGATCTGCTGCTCAATCGCAAGCTATTCAGCCCTTTCTGAGCCCAGCTTCACCTATAAAATGAGGATAATACTTCCATAAGAGCGGAAAAAATTTATGTAACAATGTGCAAAAGCTGTAACACACTATACACTATGTAACACTAAGAATATGTTCAAATATGTTCTGTATACTCTGTTTAAGAAGACAATATATTTAAATCAATTTCCATTTAAATGGCTAAATAAAAAAAGAGCACTTCCCTTAATAGTAGAAAATTAACTTACATGGTTATCACTTATCCTCTACCCCAAAATGCCAGGGTTTTTTTTAACTATTAAGAGAAAAAGAGGAAGAGTTTTAAAGCAAGAGAAAAAGACTTCAGCTGCCCTTTGGAAACCAGATAGGTTATACAACACTTCTTCTAATGGGAAAGACATTTCAAAATGAGAAAAGATAAAATATTTTTCAAATGAATAGCCATACCTAAAAATATAACATGAAATATAATATCTACTATAGTTATATTATAGGGCAATATTTTTCAAACTGTAGGTCAGAATCACTAGTGAATTATAAAGTCAACTTAATGGGTCACCACCAGGATTTTTTAAGAAAATAAGATAGAAAATATTAGAGTATACTGCATTTAATAAAGGTATCATTTCGTAGAACTTTGTTTTACTTAATACGTATTTATAATCATGTGCAATATATGTACAGGAGTGCTGGGTCACAGTGTAAACATATTTCTTATGTGGAGTTGTGGTCAATAAAGTCTGAAAGTCACTGATAGAAAAACCAATAAATAAGCATGTGGTGTTCTAGATGGCAGCTAAGGAGTAAACAAAGAATTTAAAAGCAGCTAGTACTTAAGACTGACCAAGACACAAGGAAAGAAAGAAATCACAGGCGGGACCAGGCTGAAGAAGAGGGTAGCGTTTTTTAAAGTCATCAAGCAGCATTCCTTGAAGTAGGAAAAAGACAGCAATCCTTCTACGAATAAAAAAGGCAAATAGAGGAAGGCAGATGCTAACAAAAATGCTGTACTGGAACCCAGGAGAATCCAATCCATAAAATCCTCTGACTGTAGTCCTCAAATTTCTCATCTGTAAAGTGAAAGGATTAGACTAGAAAATAAATTTAAGATCCTACCCAACCTTAACAATCTCTGATTCTAGTAGAGTTTATAACAATTAAGTCATGACATGAGTCTTTGGTTTGTAACTAAGACCTTTTATTTTTAATAACTGAAACTTTATCTTTTAATAAGAAAGTTATATTACATCTTCTTAATAAAAAATAGGTTTTTAATATTTGCAAATCATATATCCAAGAAAGGGTTACTCTCCATAATACATAAAGAACTCACACAACTCAACAACAAAAAATCAAACAACCCAATCAAAAACTGGGTAGGGGATATGAAAGACATTTCTCCAAAGAAGATAGATGGATGGCCAATAGGCACATGAAAAGATGCTCATCATCACTGATCATCAGGAAAATGCAAACCAAAACTACACTAAGATATCACCTTATCCCGGTCAGAATGGCTAAAATAACCAAAACAAAAAATAACAAATGTTGGAGATGTTGTGGAGAATAAGGAACCCCTATACACTGCTGGTGGGAATGCAAACTGGTGCAGCCACTATGGAAAACAGTATGGAGATTTCTCAAAAAATTAAAAACAGAATTACCATATGACCCAGCCATTCCACTACTGGGTGTCTATCCAAAGAACATGAAATCAGCCATTCCAAAAGACCCATGCACCCCTATGTTCAGTGCAGCATTATTTACAATAGCCAAGACATGGAAGCAACCTAAATGCCCATCAACTGATGACTGGATAAAGAAGATATGGTATACATATACAACGGAATACTACTCAGCCATAAAAATGGATAAAATCGTCCCATTCACAACAACATGGATGGACCTTGAGGGTATTATGTTAAGTGAAATAAGCCACATAGAAAAGGACAATTTCTATATGACTCCACCCATATGTGGAATTTAAACACGTAGACAAAGAGGACAGATCAGTGGTTACCAGGGGAAAGGGGGGGTGTGGGATGGACACAAAGGGTGCAGTGGTGCACCTACAATATGAGTGACAAACAATAATATACAACTGAAATTTAACAAGACTGTAAACTATCATAATATCAATAAAGTTAAAAAATCTTTTTAAAAAGAGGTTTTTACATAAAAATTAAGGCTTAATGGCTAATGTCATATTTCAGCATCTCAGTTTTCCATAGGTCTAGCAGGCTGGGTCAAAATTATCCTTAGACAAACACATTTCTATTCCCCTGGTGGCAACCATGAAAAGCAAAGAGAAGGTGCCTTGGAGGAGTTAAGTAACTTCCATATAGCTTTCTTGGCACCATGGCCTATTTAAAAGTTTTTAAAAATTACCACAATTATTGAGATACATTTAAATTGTTAAACTTAACTGCCATCAGTAATAAGTGTTTTATAGACTAAAAGATTAGATGTTCCTAAAATTTCTTATCTCCTTCCATAGTAGGATCAACCATTTTAGCTTAATCATTTATTTCCTAGGTAAAGGTACCAATTGGTTCCTTAATGTTTTCCTATTACGGCATCAATTTCCTGGCCTGGACCTGGCTGTCCCAGTTTACGTGCCCCTTAGCTGGCTGCTCAGCCTGCAGGCTCCTTATATTGGTAAGCCCTTTCCCGGTCTGTGTCCACTTCCTTATGATTAGAGAGCCTGTATCTGAAAGAAGAGTGGTTGCAAGCTCTCAATTAAGAAACACATACAAAATCAATTTAGTACACACAACAGAGTTGCTCTGATGGACAGAGACTACATATTATAACCTGAGGCGGTGTTCAGAGAAAGACGTGTATTTTACCATATAGATGTCATATTTCGGGCTGCCTCTGCAACATGATGGAATCTCTTCTACTTTTAAGCAAAAGATCCCTAGATCTTTCAACTAAGGGATGAAAAATGACAGCAGAGAAATGTATAAAATAGGACTGAATAGAGGTACTGTCGAAGGAATAAAAACAGATCAATAGACCAAGCCAATCAATCACTGATAGCTATTTTGACTTTGAATACTATTACAGAACAGCCCTGAAGAAAAGAACTAAATCTCTATAGAAATATACACACGCGCACACACACACACACACAGAGTGGTGTTCCATCACGCGTATCATTAGTACAAAGCAAGAAGAGAGCACAACATTCATTATCTGTTCTCTCTGCAAGTTCCTATTGCTCATCATTTCTCTCCTTCTACAAACCAACACCTACTTTGGAAAACATCATCTTCCAAATCAAACCACTCTGACGGAAACAGATGGATGCATGTCAACCCAAGTAACCAATGTGCAGAAACAGAGCAAATGCAGGTTTTGCTGAATTCACTTCTTACTGAACTTAGAGCTCTTTTGCCAATTCTCACGTTCTTTAAATACACACCAAGTGAGCGATTAGACATTAATTTTACCAAGTGCCATCCAAATAGCTGATTTTGAAACATAATACAGAAAAATGGTGTGATTCTGATTTGTAAAACTCACTTCGGGGATTAACGCTAATTAAACCACATTGCTACTGTCCAGTGAAAGGTTCGAATATGCATTTAAGAGCTGAATAAAACATGGGACTAGAAAATACACAACAAAAATATGCATGAGTAAGGAAGAAAGCACAAGTCTCTATAAAATGTTTTAAAATATGAATTAAGGGGAAATTGAGGAAGTGAAGATCCATTTGTGGTATAAGGTCCTGAAGTCAGCACTAAAGCTTTTAGAATCAACTACGCCAAAAGCAAGCACCACAGGGAAATGAAAGAAGGTCGAAACTGGGAATAAATAAACAGGAACCTGATGAAAGGAAGAAACGAACACAACTGTGTTGATGATGTCTGTAGCGTTACTATTCCATCAAACAACACCATTTCTTACAGGGAGTGAACTGAAAATTGGACAGACTATGCTGTCTAGCTACAATCCACCTTAGTGAAGGCTGAACATGAGAAAATAATATAATGTCAATCCGTGCCAACAGGGATTTCTAGAAATAATTTTTACTTACTATACCTAAAATTTTGAAATCATTTTGGACTTTTCTTAATACATTAAAATATGTGAAAAGTTTTTGTGTAAAAATGCAAGAAAAAGAGAAACTTTATTATTGATACTAGTTGAAAGGATAACAGTAGGATAATTCAGAATAAGAATATTTCTGATGAATAAAATTAGCACTTGGTATAAAATACATAAAACTATCAATGGAAAAAAAAGCAGAGGTAAAAACCAAAAAAACTAGAAATGGATTTTCATTCTAAAATTTAACACTTAAACTCACTTAAATAGCTACAGTATTATATCAACTTAAGAGAAAAGTCAATATACTAGCATTAAACAAACAAATACAGAAAGCACACAAAAAATATACAAACCAGCTTAAATGAAGCCTTTCTACAATATAATCATGCTGACAATTAACCTCCAAGTCAGTTTCCCTCAGTGAACTCACCCAACATTTTCTGCGTCTTCGTCACACTCAGCTTTATATTTGCAAGGTCCACACTTGGAGTGTTTTCTGTGAACTTCTGCCCCTGACCCTTCCTCTTCTGTTTAAAAAGAAGAGTTAAATTTTCAACCGAACGTTGGGATCCTTTCCAGATATGTTTCATGTTTTCAGCAGCCATTATCCTACTTCTGGGGAGACTGTACCCAAATTCTTCATAAAAATCACTTCCAAAACCTATCCACACTTGAGCCCAAAAATCTTGCAAATATTGACTATAACATATTCTGTGATGAAAAACAAGTACTGGTACTAGCAAAATAATCCCTTAACCTATGTACAAAGGAACAATACAGTAGGTTTTGATAATTAATTGCCTTTAAAAGAATTACCATATAACACTAAATGAGAGAGGAAAAAAAGAAACGTGAGCAATAAATTTAGTCCAGTGATTACCCTATTGAAATAGCCTGTGCAATGCTGGTTAGCTAAAAAATGATTAAGTACATTAAAGTACAACCATCACCTTTTCCTCATATCAGTTCACACCCGACTTTCTGACCACACAACAACTAATTCCAGAGTTAAAAAAATATATTTATCTCCGAAATAAAAAGGAAGAGGTCTCTTTACAAAAGACTTGCCCCTTTTTCTACTTTCCCACTTAGCACAGCCAAAAATACTCAGAATGCAGAAGTATGTGGGTCTCCTATGATCCACCACAAAAAACAGTGCATACCACCAGTCCCCAAGTCAGCTCACATCCCACGCGGAAGAGGACCCTACATTTGTGGGTTTCAGCTAGAGTGGATCCTAGCCTGATAATCTCAAACTGGGCAGGGAGATCACTTCTGAGGCCAATTTAGGGACTGCAGTTTACTCAAGGATTTCTCATTCTAGTTGGGGAAAGAACACCTTATGCCGGAGAGGCCAATCAGTAAAGAGGGTATTAAAAGGAGAGGACACACACCTAATATGCCTGTTTGCTAATACTTCCAAACTTCCAATTTTTGGCGTCTACCTGCACTTTAAGTAGAAATCTTCCCCAAATTCTTGTGAATACTCCCAAAGAGATTCCAGGGATAATAACCTTAAGTATTTCTGAGGCCTCAGAAACATCATGAGATCTAGAAGTCATACAACCACCATAAGCTCACTAACATTGGTGTATTAATCTGAGAAAAACACTTAGCCTTTCTAACTCCTGCTCCCTAAAACTGTCAACCCACAGCCTCTGAGCAAGACATCCAGTATGTGCACTGCCTAAGCAAATCTTGAGATCAACTTTCACTTCTTTCATAGAGGAACAGAGACAGTTTCCTAACTGAATATCTGACCACAGGGGCTGGACCACATGGTCTCTCAAAATCCTTTCCAGCTTTAAGACCCAGAATTTATGATCTGATCCTTCACACGTGATCATGAAGCTTCTTCCCAAATACCTCCATTTAAATCAAATTCTATCGTTGGACAGCTTTAATCCCCCCCTCCTCCACCCCTCAATGAAGCTGTCATCCCTGAACTTCTTCCTCAGGACAGTTCTATTTTCTGGGTGACCTTTAAAGTCCCTTCCACTTCTGAAATTTTAGGATTCTAACAAATGTGGAAGCCCAGAGTAAGGTTTCAGACAGTGTTCAAAGGATCAGAACTTAGTTTTCATTTGAGTAAGCATGAATTTTACCAGAGTAAGTTTTCTTTTCATGAATCCCCATAGCACCTCAAACGCTATTTTGCAAACAGTGGATACTCACTAAGAATTAGAGCCTCATTAGACTACGAAATAGATTAGTCATTCTCGATTCTGACAATTTACAAGAAATTTTGTTATATGTTATTACCAAATATTAGTTTTCTAAAAAGCAGAAATAATTCATATATTTGTAAAATAAAATCAAAACATAAACAGGAAAATTACGATGGTTTAAATTAAAGCCTAAATTCCACTAGTTCTTCTGCAAGCCTTCTCTTTTGCTGTGCACAACTCACATGAGGGCTTTTAAACTCTGTACTTTAAAAATTCCTTATGAGCAAAAATTTGTAAGCAAGGAGTAGGAGAGAGTTACAAACACTGTGGTCCAAGCCAAAATCACTCGTGGGGACGATCCTAAGTAGAAGGCACTTTGGTGCAACCTCAATTTAACAGGAGCTACAACATTTCCCCTTTGTCTGACAATAAACCTTTCATGAAAAATAACTGCACGAAACAAAGGATGCCTAGGCCGAAGGGGTATAGAAGTGTTGGAGGTGATGGCTAAGGGGTGCAGAGTCTCTTTCTGGGGTACACAAAAATGTTCTAAGATTGACTGTGGTGATGAAGGCACAACTCTGTGAATGTACTAAAAGCCACTGAATTGTACACTTTAAATGAGCAAACTGTATGGTCTGTGAATTTTATCTCAATAGAGCTGTTAAAAAAAGTGAAAGAAACCAAATGTCCCATAAGGGGTACTTGAAACTTACCTCCTTCTCCAGAACCAGAACCATTATCTGAGAATAAAAACAAAGAACAAATATGAACACTTTTCCTGGAAATTTCATCTTATCAAATAATAAAATTTCTTATCAAAAATCAAACTATGATATCAATTCTCATGTTGCCCTTTTCTCATTTTTTTATGCCTAACAGTTTATTCTTATATACCTGTTTTGTGCCTTTCTCCAAATATAAATTCCTTGGACACAGAATCATCTATAACTCATGCATCTTTGTAGCCAATTGAGGAAATATCCAGGTGCCTTGCACAGAGTAAAGACCAATAAATATTGTAAAGTAAATGGCTAAATAGAAATAATTTTATTAACTCACCTAAAGGTAGAAGAAAATTTTAATTTTGTTAAAGCTTGAGAAGAATAACGAATAAGCTCTTTTTATTAGAAAGAGAAGAAAAGAGCTTTGGGTCTTGCTCCAAAAATCTTCTTAATGAAATCTGTGGATGAAGGCCAAAAGCCAAAAGGTAAAAAAAGTCCCAAGATTTAGAAGGAAAAAACCTCAGGTTGAGGTTTTCCGATTACTGATGAAATTAACTTCCTCTAGGAAACCTAATCTGAAGAAATCTCACCAACGTGTACATGGGACACTTGTGACTAGTGACATTAAAGAGCCTTCCTCAGAGTCACCAGCAAGAAGCCCGTCTAAAATGCAATTAATGTTAAATATTTATTTTACAATCCTGAAAGAACCAACATATGGCACAGAGCATGCTGAAAGGAGGATAATGCTATCATATCATCAGCATGCAGCAGCAAAAAAGTAGAGATGTCAAGTGTAGAACTTGACACATCTAGCACTTTCTGGGGGGGAGGGGGAGGCTGTCTTAGAAAACCTACTCCAATTCTTCAAATAGTTCTCTAAAGTGGGAGACAATACCCTTAACAATATTGCTCCCTTCCCTTCAAGCCCCTTCAGACAATAATCAAATTCCCAGATACGGCAGAAAGAGGAACTGGGAAAATACATATTTTATGTAGTATGCATTGCAAAATCTTCATGGGATTTTATAGAAAGCCTTAGACTACATTCAATTTTGATTAATCAACCATACAAATTACATCTTCTCTGAGTAAGGAGGAGAAAAAAAAAGAGTAGAACAAAGAGAAGGAAGAAGGGAACTCAATTGAAAATTGTTTTCATGACCAAAATTCTCTTAGGAAAACACTCCCTTTTTCCTCCTATTCCACATACATTGACTGAGTACTTACTATGTGCTAGGCAACATGGTAAATGCTAGGAATAAACTGATAAATAAGACAGTCTCAGTGCATGAGATACTTACTGCCAAACTTTTTTCAACTCAAGTCCAATTTTAATAAATACTGTATTTCATATCTTTAGTATCATTTAGAATTCCAAAATAAATTAAATATTGTAACTAGTCTGATAATGAAGTTGAGTTCTTCTTGTAGATTATATTTCACCGTATACACATCTTCCCCTAGCCACACAACTCAACCCCAACCCTGGGATTATGATGTACCTCCCTAGGCAGGGCATACTGCTTCCTGCTGAGGAATGACTGGTCTGGCTGGAGATAGATGTGTCAGATAAAAGAAACAAAGTATGATATATACATAGAGATATGCACAAAGTGTGAACAAACTCTGCCAGGAGATGCCACAGAAGAAAGATTTCACAGAGGAGGAAAGGTTTAAGCTCAATCTTAAAGCCTAAAAGAGGAGTCTTCAAGTAAGCAAAAGAGAATGTTATTTCCACAGGGAATAGAACCAATAAAAGACCAATGACATGAACAACACTGGCCCACCCAGTAAATTACAGGATCAATATAGCACCTTTTAGTTTAGCTCATTCAATCCTCATTTAACAACCCCAGGAGATTTTATCCACTTAACATTTAGGCAATTGGAGCTCAGAGCAGCTAAGGGACTTGTCCAAGGTCATACAGTAAATAAGAGCTGGAGTTACTTTAAAAGTCAGGTCTTTTAACTCTAGTACAGTGTTCTTTCCAATCTACCATTCTGCTTTCTAATGTTTAACATTCACTGTCTATCCAAGCAGCTGGTGTCTTAAACACAAACTCCTCATAAATGATGCATAATTAATTTGGGATTGTAAAGAACTCCATATTCCTTTTCAGTTTCTAAATCAAGTCTGTGACACACAATGTACTTAGAGAAGTATCTAAGAACCACATCAAATGAGTCTATTTGCCTAAGATCATAATAATATCTCCAAGCACCTAATTATCTAATGTATGGAAAAGAATTTGGCCTTGTCCAAAGAGAGGTCTGGCCTTTGCCCTCGACTTCTGGAAGGTAACTTATGTCGTACCTGATAGAAGTGTCTTGTTTAGGGAAGGTACTGACCAAATCAGATCTTAGGGTGAGGCTGGCTACACTCCATAGTCTTAGAGTGGGGGCTGGCCACACCAGAAATACCAACCATGTAATTTAGAGTAGGGGCTTTGAGTCATGTGATGTTAATGGACCTGGAGTTTGAGATGGACCAGATGGACAATCAATGAATTATGCTTATGTAATATAGCCCCAGCAAAAACTGTGCCATAGGCACTATAATATATAAAGAAAGGAAATGGAGGGGGCCGGCCTGGTGGCACAGTGGTTAAGTGTGCACGTTTGGTTTCGGTGGCCCAGGGTTCGCAGGTTTGGATCCCGGGTCCGGACATGGCACCCCTTGGCATGCCATGCTGTGGTAGGCGTCCCACATATAAAGTAGAGGAAGATGGGCATGGATGTTAGCTGAGGGCCAGTCTTCCTCAGTGAAAAGAGGAGGACTGGCAGCAGTTAGTTTAGGGCTAATCTTCCTCAAAAAAAAAGAAAGGAAATGGAGAACATCAAATAAGAATAGTTTCCACCTTCACCGCTAACCTGCATACAGTAATTCTAATTACCATATTCACCTGCATCCCTGCCCCCAAAGATAAACGCAAGTAAGAAACTAACATCAATGGCTTCCAAAATTCACCACCACTGATTCAGGGAGGAAAAGAGAAGGAAGGAAATACAAACAACTGGGGGGAGGTGGGTCATGAGGGTCAGCAGACAGAAAAGAGAATATGCAAGAAGAAAAGAGCCTTAGAAAGACACACACCCTGGGAGGCCACTGATGGCTTTCTATGGATATACCCCACCCCTTCCCCTCAAAAAATAAAAATCAACAAAATGGATCCCATATCATCTCCCACCCCAAATATTCTAATATTCAAACCATAAGGTGAAAGATATGCAAAGTCCTGACAAAAAAGGAACTAAGCATTAAAAATGTACTGAGAAGTAACACAGTACAAGACCACCTGGGGTTAAAAAGCAACAACATGAAATGGGGGCAAAAAAGAGCTCCCCATTCTCCACACAATCACCACAGGTCCATCCAACAGTTTGGGGAATAGACCTCTGACTGGAAGCTTCTTTGAGAAAATATGGCAGAACAAATTCTAACATTTCCTCAGAAGAACAGCCCACATACCGGAGTAGCACGGCCCTCTTGCCACCACTGTTATCTCTTTCTGGTGCTTACAAGCAGCCCTTCTGAGAAAGCATTCATTCTGGTAAGTGTCCCCATTTGATCCACAGACAGGAATGTAATTTGTATGGCACTGTGAAAAAAACAAAAATAAATTCAGAACTAGGCATGAATATTAATAGTTTATTTCATATTCATGAATGCAATACTATAGTACTATGACAGTCTTCTACTACACAATAGTTTGTTCTTTTATTTGGTTTAAAAAAAGAAAAGTTATGCTACTTTTTCATACCTTTGTTCACATTCATAATGAAAATAACTATCAATTATCAATAAAAATGAGAATGGAAACCCCTATCCTATCTACTTCATCTGCTTGCTATAAAGATCCAGTGAGAGAATCTAAGAGGACAGTCTTGGCAATGTTTGTAATGAGCATGAATTATGCAATATTTTATTAAAATTTTTATTATCAAAATTTGTTTTTTTAATATCTCTAGTATGCAGAGTCCCAAGGTAAGAAGACACAAAGAAATACATGATAAATGTTCTCAGAGACCTTACAGTTAGAGAGGAAAACAGAAAAAAAAATACATATATATACAGTAAAGCTAGATCACATACTAAAGACAGTAAGTATAATATATAATACCTATCACTGTGAGCTGAAGTATTCAAGAAAACCTCCTCAGAGAAAGTGGAATGTGAGCTGGGCCTTGAAGGATGAGTAGAAATAAGATGAAGAAAAAAGGTGATACAGTGAAATGACACTGGACCTGTATGTTTTAAAAAGCTTTTAAACTTCTATATGTCAAAAATGTAAAGGACTAAAGCTTTAAAATCTGGAGAAAATATTATAACAACATGACACAAGTTATTATCATTACTAAAAAGAGATAATACAAATTAATAAAAAATAGACAAAAGACAAATTTATAGAAAAAATACAAATAGCCAATTACTGTCATGCATTGCTTAATGATGGCAATACTTTCTGAGAAATGCACTGTTAGGCGATTTTGTCCTTGTGTGAACATCAGAGAGTGTACTTACACACAGCTAGATGGTCTAGCCTACTACACATCTAGACTCTATGGTATTAATCTTATGGGACCACCATGGTACATGCATTCTGTTGACCAAAACATGGTGGGCATACCAATACCCTGTTACGGTAATCTAAATTGGTTCAACCTAACTTTTAAGAACATAATTTAACAACACACTCAGCCCTCTGCTACCACTGGTTCCACGTCCAAGTCTTCCATGTCCAAGGCTTCCATGTCCTCAGGTTCCACCAACCACAGGTTCGACCAACAGCTGATCTAAAGACCTATGATAGTTGCATCTGTACTGAACATGCAGAGACTTTTTTTCATGTCATTACTCCATAAACAACACAGTATAACAACAACTTACATAGCATTCACATTGTATTAGGTATTATAAGTAATCTAGAGACGCTTTAAAGTATATAGGAGGATGTGTGCACATAATATGCAAATACTGCACCATTTTACATAACAGACTTGAGCATCCATGGATTTTGGTATCCAAGGGTGTCCTGGAACCCATCCCCTGTGGATACCAAGGGACAATTGTACATTTCAAGAGTCTTGAAAAAGGCAGGCAGTTTTTGATCCAGAATTACACATTTAGGGATCTATCAGAAGGAAATCATTGTAGAGGAAAACTTATGACAGCCATTTCAAACAGAAATCAATATCGCAAACGTAGAAGCAACCTAAAAAGCCAAGAAGGCAGTGTTTAATTAAAGCATGTTTTCTCTGTTCAAAGAATTAATATTCCAGTCATTGAGAATTACCTTTGAAAAGAATACTGGCTGACAGAAAAAGATAACATAATGTTGGGTGAAAAGTAGGCAATAACACCACACATATAACTTCTGAGAATTTTGTGCCATTTTAAAATATATTATCTAGTCCACAAAACTGAATGCAAATTTTTTAAATACTATAAAATAAAAATACAAGAAAATAAATTACATAAAACTATCTCAATTATTTAGAAAAAATAAATATTCATAAAGTAAATCCTGGAAGAAAACATCAATAAATTTTTCACTTTCCCTGTCATCATGGTTTTTTATTTCCATGTTTATGATTTTCTTTCTCAATTTTCCTGCAATGAACAAGATTTACTTTTATCACTTATTTACTTTTAAAAAGTGGTGAATTTACTTTATAAACCATAAATATGGCATGGCACCACATGTCAAGCACTAGCAAAAACAATTTCTAACAAAATATTTTATAACCAAGTTGATTGGCTATACATTATTAGTAGACTCCTGCATCAACTTTAATTAAAACTAAAATTTTACTTTAGGAAGCTTTCCTATATTCCTCCAATTTTTCATGGATCACATTCCTTTATTCTCTTTCCCTAAAATGTACACAACAACTTGTATGATGTCTGCATGAGTCAACAGGTTACTCTGCAATTGTACAATGCATAATTAGCCAGGCACCCTAAGCTCCAAGACGTCAAGTGCTAAGTCTATAGACTTTCAACCCAACTCTCCCCTCACAAATGCTTAACGAGTTTCTAATGCAGTGCTCTCAAAGGTACTGATATCACCCCCTAGGGATGGGCGCCCCTGTGGAGGCATCTTTGGTTGTAATGTTAATAAAAGGACATTGCTGTCATTTAGCAGATGGATGATGTTAGATGTACTGTAAAGGAAAGGACAGTCCACAGAGCGAAGACAAACATACCATATAATGCTTCTCTAGTCATTCAGGTAGGAACTATGGTAAAACTTACCATATACAAACAAGGCTGCTCTGTTATAACTTATCCCAATATTCGCTTTTGTTTTTTTAAGGTATGCTTTTTTTTCTTTTTTTTTTTTGTAAGGAAGATTTGGCCCTGAGCTAACATCTGTTGCCAAGCTTCCTTTTTTTTTTCCTTTTTTTTTTCCTTTGTTCTTCCCAAAGCCCCAGCACATAGTTGTAAGTCATTCTAGTTCTTCTATGTGGGATGCCACCACAGCATGGCTTGACAAGCAGTGTGTAGGTCCGTGCCCAGGATCCAAACTGGCTATACAGCCAAAGACATTCATTGTAGCATAATTTGATAGCAGCCAAATAAAATTCCCCAACGTCTACGGCCATGAATAGAAGAATCATTGAATAAACTGACAACTGTTTGATAGTCATCTAAACTACGAGAAATAATGCAACAATTAAAAACGGTTGGATAAACATGTGCTGAGTTGATGCCAAAGCAGAGCACACGAACCTAACCACTTGGCCACAGGGCTGGCCCCTAACATTAGTTTTCATTCTAGCCTCTATCATACCTCTAGTTTTTTGTTTTCAAGTATTCTGGTATGAAATTGCTGCTGATCTTTTTTAAAATCCAAACATTCATTATAAGTAGGTATAAGCATCTGACTACTGTACTGTCTTCTAACATAATCATGCCAAAGCACTGACATTTTGAAATACTTATTTTACTATAAATTACTTTTATTTCTCCTTTACATTGCAATCATACACCATATTGATTTCTTTAATTATGTATTCATGTTGGTTACATTATCTATGAATTCATTTAAAAATAGTGAAGAAATGCAATACAAATTATTGGTTATAAAAAAGGGTCATGGGGCCAGCCCCACAGCCAAGCGGTTAAGGTTCCACATGCTCTTCTTCGGCAGCCCAGGTTCACAGGTTTGGATCCCAGGGGCTGACCTGCTCCACTCGTCAGCCATGCCGTGGAGGCATCCCACATACAAAGTAGAGGAGGACTGGCACGGATGTCAGCTCAGGATGAATATTCCTCACATACAAAAAAAGGGTCATTAAGTCTGACAGGAATGAGAATCTCTAAGGTAATAGTGAACAGTTATTGAACAAGAGTTTCTATCTAGTAAACGCTGGCTCCCACTTCAAATGTCCTATCTAACTTAAATGTCCTAACACTCCTGGGAAGCACGTGACTTAGCGCTTAGAGCTGGGGCTCTGAAGTCAAATGTTGAGTTCAAACCCTGCGTCCACCATCCAAGTGACTGTGGGCTAGCACCAGCCCCATATATAATATGGTAATCGTCATCATATCTACCTAATAAAGTTGTTAGGAGGATTAAATACGAGAAACCCATCTTTAGCATCTGTATCTGGCCATGGTAAATTCTCAATAAATATTTGCTGGTTTTGCTATTGCTATTAACATTTCTGAATCTTAAGTAGTTGCCCAGGGTCATAACTAGTAAGTGGAAGACCCATGATTCCTTACAATTGGTGTACTCTAAGCACTCCACATTCAAGTTATTTAGCAGGTGACTATATGTCACCTGATATAGTGAGCAGGGGGCTTAAAACAGTTCAGGCAATGTCCCTGAAATTCAACTTAAGCACACACCTAGGCGTGAGCGTGAGATGAGAGAAGCAGACCTGCTGGTCCTTGGTCAGTCTGTTTCCAGGGTCTCTCTTAGGGACCTCTCATTGCACGAGGGGGAATTAAGGGATTTGGGCAATGTTAACAACATGCAAACATGCAACTTCTGGCTTAGGCAGTGACTCTGCGCTAAGGTCCTGACTTTAACCTAAGGGTTGCCTCCTCTATTGCCACTCCTGCTGGGGGAGAGAACTCTCCCCAACACCTTCTCTTGAGCTGGACGAATGTGATTTGAAGTAGTTTAGAAAGATGCAGCAGTGTACAACTCCAGAGCCACATCCATTCAAGCATTTATGGTGGACCTACTGTGTGTCAGGCACTACCCTGAAAATAATAAATAAGAAAATAATAACAAGGTTGTGATAGTTAATTTTATGTGTCAACCTGATGGGGAGCCAGGGACCCAAAATTAAATATTATTTCTGGACATGTCTCTGAGGGTGTTTCTGGATGAGATCAGCATTTGAATCAGTGGATTGAGTAAGTGTCCTCCCCAATGTGGGTGGGATCATCCAATCCACTGAGCAGCTGAAGAGAACAAAAAGGTGGAGGAAGAGAGAATGCACTTTCTCTGCCTGACTGTGGAGCTGGGACACTGGTCTTCCCCTGGTTCTCAGGCCTTCGGACTCAGACTGGGACTTATGTCATCAGCTCCCCTGAGTCTCAGCCCTTCAGACTTGGACTGGAACTATACCAGCGGCTTTCCTGGGCCTCCAGCTTGCAGACAGCAGATCACGGGACTTCTCAGCCTCCATAACCAAGTGAATCCACTCCTTAAAATATATCTCTCCTCTCTGTTTCTCTGGAGAACCCCAACTTTTATACAAAGGTCTAAGAAGAGAGCATGACACCTAGCGAGAGCAGACACTGATAAATTGAGGAAGAAAGAAACACAGTTCAGAGAACTCCAGAGAGAAGAAGAAAGAAAACAGGGAAGAAGTTGTAGGCACTCCTCTTTGTATATTACCAAAGTTTTAATGGAAAGATGTAATATTGATCATTTTTCTTTGTGCAAAATTAATGAAAGTAGCTTTGTTTATATAATATGGCAAGATATAATTCCTCTCACTAACAGACTGAAAAAAACAATTTTAGACTTTGTTTAAAATCTTATTATCTGTTAAAATGTGTTTAAATTACACCCCAGAAAGCTTATACTAACACTGAAAGCATGCAGAATCATAAGCAAGTTTTTTAAATGAGTTGAAAGACACTTAAAGCATCCAGCAGAAAGGTGTTTAATGGGCATATGAGATACTCTTCTTCAACTGGCAAGAACTAACTTGAACAGATACATAAGCGTACGAGAAGGCAGAGTAGTCAAAAGAAGCCTGGCTCAGCAGCAGGATCAAATCATGTTGTAAGCCCTTAGGCAGTTTGCTCCTACAAGGCAAGCAACGTGCCTTGAAACATCTTTATATCCCCAGCTTCCAGCCCAGCACCCAGCACAAAGCAGGCAATGGATAAACAACTAGTGATCTCAACTCCTAACTCATTTCCTTTCCTGCTGTCACAGGGTAAGACTGCAAGGGATTCAGACAGATCGTGAGAGGATTTTCTAGCTGTTCAAGTATGTTAAAACAGTCAAAAAGGCTATTTCTTTACAATCTTAGAGTTGCAGAGAAAGACTTTCAATTAATGAAAAGCAGAATCGTAAAGACAAAGATAAAAATGATATGAAAATTTAAAACTTTTTATCAAAAAATAGAAACAAAATGAAAATGACACTGGGGTAACTTCTTTAAAATATTCTTTTTTGTATCTATATAAACTAAAAAGGAACACTCTCTAAGGTAAATACTGTTAAATGAGTTAGCACTTAAAGAGGAATTAAAACACCTACATGTTTGTATAACATATTTCTAGAAGGAAATATAAGAAGTTACAGACGTCCTCTCTGAGAACACCAACTGGTAGCCTGGAGTGGAAGGAGGACATGTTTTTCATTATATTATCTACCTTATATGTTGTGCAAGTTGTTTACTATGGGCTATATGGGACTCTTTTAAAAACCACATCAAAGGAGTACCTACATCATGGGTTCTCGTGAAAGTTTATGAGTTATATAACTTACATATAATATATATATATATATATATAATGTTTAGGACCATTAATGGATATAAGTACTCAAATAGTGTATTATACACAGTGTATACATATACATACACACATACCTACATATGTCTTTGCAAATCAACACAAGGGAAAAAGAAAATACTGCAAAAAATGGGCAAAGAGTATGAAATATTCACCAAAAAAATGATGAAGATATGGCACATTTTGAATCTCTCTAGTAATCCAATGAAAATTAAAAAAAAATTTTTTTACCTTTCACACAAGAAAATTTAAAAAGGACTGAGAAAATCCACTACCAAGAGGCTGAGGGGAGACAACCAGTCTAACACACTATTGGTGAGAATGTTAATCTGCATATGAGTATCCACTGGCCTAACAATTCACATCAAGGAATTTAACCCAGGGAAATATCAGAAGACAGCCGGAATAGGTGACAGCCCCAGTCTTCCTGATACAGGGTGACTCAAACACCAAAAAGACCCTGCAATCCTTCTGGCTTGAAGAACCAAATGACAGAGTTCAGGGCAACTAGAGCCACTGGAAAGAGAGAGAAAAATCCAGAAAGGAGAGAGTCAGAGGGCAGTCCCAGATTCTGTAAATAAACAGACCAAATTTCTGGCTGACTCCAGAACGACTCATGGGGCAGACTCCAAGTAGCCCAGCCAAGGCTAAAAGAAATGAACTGATATTGGTGCTGCTGTCCAGAACACAGAAGAGAGAGTCTGCAGTTTGAGTTCAGCCAATTTAACTGTTTCAAAAATGACAATACTCTTTCAGAGATTCACAATGTGCAGGACAAATTCAAAATCACTCTAACATGAAGAAACAAGAAAGCACAATCCATTCTCAAATCATAAGACAATAAACAAACATGATCCCTGAGATGTCCCAGATGTTATTTAAAATCTTTAGCAGGGCCAGCCCAGTGGCATAACAGTTAAGTTCATGTGCTCTGCTTTGGCAGCCCAGGGTTAGTGGGTTCGGATCCCAGGTGTGGCTCTACACACTGCTTATCAAGCCATGCTGTGGCAGTGTCCCACATACAAATGGAGGAAGACTGGCACAGATGTAGCTCTGAGGCAATCTTCCTCAAGCCACAAGAAGGAGATTGGTAACAGATGTCAGCTCAAGGACAATCTTCCTCAAGCAAAAAAGAGGAAGACTGGTAACAGATGTTAGCTCAGGGACAATCTTCCTCACCAAAAATAAATAAATAAAATGAAATCTTTAGCAAAGATTTTAAAGTGGCAATCATATCTATGCTCAAGGAAAATATGCTTTTAAGGAATGAAAATACAGGAAATTTCAGCAGATAAACAGAAATTATAAAATTCCAGAAATAAAATAACTGATATTAAGTCACTGGAAGGGCAGAACAGAGATGACAGAAGAAAAGATTAAGTAAACATGAAGATAGATCAATAAAAAGTTACCTAATGTGAAGAACAGAAAGAAGTAAAAGTTCATGAGGGCTTGGTTACACTATGTACACCAACACCTTCTTTTAAAGAAAGCAGCTCACTTTGGTTGCTATCCCTTTTAAGAGGGTTTGGGAAGCAGGCAGGGAACCAGGCACAACACAGTGGCCAGACCATTGCACGAGTAACTGGCGGTGGGGGGAGGGATGGTGCCAGCTAAGCCATGTCAAAGGTGGCTATTGTGAATAAACAGTCGATTGGAAAGTCCCTTTTGATCATGAAGAACCTCTTTGACCAGACATTAATATACCCCGCTACCCTTCCTCCTTTAAACGCTCCACTTTTAATGAAAATAAACAACATGATAGTTTACAGTTTTCAAAGAGGTTTCACATGTAAGCTCTCTTTCTAGCTTTGATTCTCATTACAATATCCTAAGAAAGGGTAAGAATATGCCTTCTCTTTTCAGATGGATCATACAGAAACTTGCCTGAGGTTATAGGGTTACTGGAAATACTGACTCTCCTTTACTTTGATACACGATCTCTGTACCCTTTCCTCCCCTTGAAATCCGAAATCATGGAGATCATGAGTGAAAAAAATTCTAGTTCCTTCTTAATCTCATCTCAAATCTAGAATCAGGGACTATCTTGTGAGAAATATTCTGATGCCAAATTATAATTTAATCACAGAAAAAAAACAAAAAGGAAGAACTGAGTGTAACACGTTTTGCTTCCCTTGTTATACTTATTTTTTTAGACAACAGAATCACAACTAAAATAGCATCTGAAAAGCAAAGATATTCACACTCTTAATTTGAGGTTCCCCTTTCTAGTCCATCTCTATCCTTGAACTACCCTGAGGCACCAAGTCGGTCATGTTCTTTGGCCTAAAAAGATGAGACAGCAGCAAACAACGGAAGAGAAAAAGACTAGAAAGAAAAGGAAAGGGGGAAAAAATGCCAACATTTTAAATAAGAGACTCTACTGCAGCCTGTACCTTAATTCCTTTCAGTGACAATTACACCTTACATTTGAACAGAACTTTAATACTTTTTCAAAGGATTTTCACATTATTGACAGTCTGTCCACTTAATTCAAGGAAAGCAGCATGGAAGGTACAAACACTAGTGCTTCATCTGACAAAAATGTCAATGGGCTGTGAACCCAACTTCCTTACGGAGTTCAAGGTGTTTTAAGCTTTTTAATTTGAACAATGTAGAATCATAAAATATGAGAAATGTGAAATTTTTCAAAATAGGTTTAGTTTCCTCACCTGAAACTGACATGCACATTTCAAACCATCTCCATCTTCTTTGCAGACTCCTCCATATTTACACGATGACTCATCACAAACTCTTACATCAGACTCTCTCACATTTAATTCTGTGAAAGAGGAAAAATTGTTTCTTAGATAATTTGTCTTTCTGCATCCAAATGTACATAGATAAATAAAAGAACAAAATCCTTAAAAATGTGATCACCGCATTCACAAGTACAATAATAAGACATAACATACAAAAAGCAAGTTCTACATGACACAAAATGTTCAGGATTCCCCAAAGAGAATCTTGCATAATAATATGCCTAAAAGTAACCCAAACCAAAATAAAACAAAATTTTAAGATTTCATATAATTTCCAAAGGTAAATCTATAGAATTTTTCCACCTGGCCTGCCATGAGCTTTAGCGTCTTCTTACTATTGTCCTAATATTTTAGATTATTTTTCTATTGACTAGGTCACTTTTAAGGATAATAAATAAGAATAACTAAAAGGAATCTTAATTCTTTAGGTATCCAGAATAAATTGAGTGATCATTATTCACTCTAGATAAACTTTTAATTACAATAAAAAGAACTATAAAATTTCAGTTTCATACAATAGATATGTATGGAACATTTATGTGCACAGAATTAAAAAGATTCAAAATCTTGCTAGACTTAAAATTTTTAAGTGACTGATTTAATTTTGTTCTACCAGAGGAAGCAGAGCCAATCAACACGACTAGCATTCTGCGGTCATTTTGTTCCTGCTCCAAGACTGTCAGCCTTGCTCTGGTACTACCAAATTAAAGCTTTCTAGAAAACCAATCGATGGCCTCAAGGTTAGTGCTAAGTAAAAGCTGCCAATCAGGTGGAATCAAGTGAAAACCACTACAAAGCAATTTTCATATCCTCCTTATTGGGAATGAGAAATACAACAACAAATGAACTAATGCAAACAATAAACAAATGATTGTTTTAAAAACCCATCCCTTGGGGGCCGGCGTCGTGGTCAAGAGGCTAAAGTTCCAAGTGCTCCACTTTGGCGGCCCCAGGGTTCAGGGGTTCAGATCCTGGCAGGGGACCTACTCCACTCATCAGTCATGCTGTGGAGGCACCCCACATACAAAGAAGGAGACTGGCACAGATGTTAGCTCAGGGCTAACCTTCCTCAAGCCAAAAAGGAGGAGGATTGACAATGGATGTTAGCTCAGGGCAAATCTTCCTCACAAAAATATAATATTAATAATAATAAAAAAAAACCCATCCCAGTATAGCAGTGAACACATAAGTCTGGGAGCAGAGCGGCCTAAGTTAGCTCCTGACTCTGTCTGGGAAGAGCACAAGGTCCCCTGCAATCCTAGATCAAGATGAGGTCTAGGCAAACAGACCTTGGGGAACTCTATCCCTGTCCAACATCCTCCATCGCTGGTAATTTCCCATTTCGAGACTTGAAAGCAGGGCTCAGTGGACTGAGAAAAGAGAGTTGTATATCTGGTGACATCTGTCCTGCTGACTTTCATTGCCTCTCTCTGTCCCATTTGTTCTTACTGCTCTGCAACAGTGTTTTGGGTCTCCTTCCTCTAACTGACCCTCTGAGGACCTGGCAGTCAAGTACCTAAATACTCAAGGAGTTGACGGTCAATAGTACTCATTTGAGTAACCACTCTGACCCAAGCACTGCAGGAGTGCAGGCAAATGTCTGTGTAACTATGCGATACCAAAAAACATGTTTTTGTTTTCCTTACGTGGATCTCAGGTGCACAGAATTGGATTACTCTAAAGTTCAAGCATACATGTACAACTGTTTTTAAAAGACATGAGCAGAAACTTAAAACAACAGGAAACTAATACAACTGTTCTGACGTTCTCACTGTTTCACAAACCATTTCAGGGGCAGACAACCAACTTTTAAATCCTTTCACGCTGGCCACAGAGCCTTTATGTTCTTGGTTGTCCTCATCTCCCAATTTCTGCTCCTTTTTCCCTTTCCCCCTTAGCCACTTGCAAAGCTCCTGCGGCTCAATGCCAAATGTGGGGTTTGCTTTTTTTTCTATCAACCTACATTCCTACTGGAGACCTGCACAAGGTCTGGTTCCAATTACTGTCTAATATACATTTTGAAACCCAGGGAAGAAAACTAAATATTAATAAAGAACCACTCTGGAAAAGAGAATAAGAATATATAATATCTTTGCTCAACTAGAGGCTGAACCAATTTTAGGGGCCACAGAAATAACAAGAATTGTACCATTTCAGAAATAAAATTTAATACATTTCTTTTTTCTTTTCTTTCTCACCTTAAAGCTCACACTGGGCTCCAATACAATCAGACATATAAAATAAGAATAAGTAAAGTTTTTATTTTGTCTGTGGGTCAAGATCACGCTCTGAGCTATGACTTGCTACCTTGGCTTGAGATTCTTTGCATTGTCATATGTTTTACCTGTTGGATTTCAAAAGTACAGTAGGATTCAATCGAGAACCTACACCATCCCTGCCACTTAAGGTTCACATATGTCTGGAGACCTAGAGTTGTTCAGGGATCTGCAGGAGAGACTACAGGACACTTGGGGAGAGTCATCATCCTTACTAAAGTGAGGCGGCAAAGCTTGGCCCAACAAACAAAGCCTTGGACAGAAGTGATCCTAAGCACAAGGTAGCATCTATCACTCAGATCGCTCCCCCAACCCAGCCCCAAAAGGTCATCATGCCAGAGACAGAGGCTACAATGAGACTAAAGAGTAGTTTGCGCTAAAACCTCTGAAGCAACAAGATATAATAACAAGCGAGAAAAGGGGCTGGGACGCCTCAACAGCCCCAGCCCAGCAACAGCACACCTGGCAGGACAGCACGGCCAAGGAGATCATAGCAGGAGGCACGGAGGTACATCCCTGATATCCGGGGGAGCTGCAGGGACAGCAAACATCACAGGAAGAAAAAGACGAGTCACGTGGCAGTGGCCAGAATACATTAGTGAGCCCACAGAATACATTAGTGAAACACCCTTTGGTGACTCCAAGAATGAACTTGGGGGGAGGCATTCTCAGGGAGCTAGAGGTCCTACATTAATAGGTAAGGGTAAAAGTCATGAAATGCTGATTATACCGGTTATTGGTCGAGTTTTATTTTATGCCTATCTTGCTATCAAATCCATGCTATTTTCATGTGTGTGAATGTGTTAAATGTGATTATTCAGGTGATTTAATTAAGTGTCTACTATGTACCTAAGTCTACGCTAAGAATTTGGGGCACACAGAAAAATACATAACAGGGAGCTTATGATCTTGGTAACATATGGAACAACTAGTGATGAATTCAATATAGTCTATAATTAAGGGGAAAATTGTGTTGTACAGGCTATGATGCTCTAGTAGTTTCAAGAAGTAGGAGATAAAAATGGACTTGAGTGCAGTGTGCAGTGTCAAAGATGCAAGACTTGCACTGACTTTGAAAAACTGACTTTTTTCCTGATTATAAAACTAATAGGCATATTATACAGAATTCAGAAAAGATTTAAAAATAAAGAATGTCTGAACTGCCCACAACATGTGAGTCATAGCAAAAGAGAGAGAAGAGAATGTTCTCACCTAGGAAAACAATCTAAGTGAAAGCAGAGACACAGGTAATTTAATAATACACATAAATATTAATATCAGTGGTTCCCAAACCATGCTCCTGAGGAAAACTGGTGTCCTAGACTATAATGTACCTTCACTAAAATCAAATTAAGAATTTCATTTTCTTATTTGCAAGGGAAAAATGTCAATGGAAAGAATTTTCTCATTTTAAGAGTTTTTGTCAGTTATATTTCTTAAATTTTCAGTATCTGATTCACTTCCTTGCTAGCTATCAAAAAACTAGTGTTCAACAGTAAGTAAAGAAAATTAATAGAAAAATTCCAACAGTGTTTCATGAGAACAAAAGATCACGAATGTCACAAGCTCATGAATGCACATTTCAAATTGCTTTGTTATAGTGGCAGTCACTGCTAATTGCCTACATTGGACCCATTCTCCCCTCTTAGTAAGGGAACCCCAATTTAGCTCAGGGACACAAGGTATTCAGCTAAATAATGTGTATTTCCCAGACTCCCTCACTCTGTGCCAGATCACATATAAGCACCGTCCCCTTCCTCCTTCATTCTTCCATTCTTTCTCCTGCCTGCAGAGTAAACCCCTTCCCTAAGGTTGTAGCAGTTACCTTGCATGCAGGAAGATGAAAGCTACAAGCTAAGGTGGTAGAGCAGAAAGACAGGAGCAAGAGTGCCGAAAGAGAGAATTATAGTCACCACCCCTACCCTGGATATCATCCCTCCACACTTACTGTCATAAGAAATAAACAAACACAAATAAATAAAGCTCTTATCATTCAAGCCACTGTTGGTCAGGTCATTGATATGTGTAGTTAAACACAATCCTGATATAATGATTGCATGTAAATTTAATGCATAAATATTTCTAAGCAAGTCAAGTAATTTTGTGGTACACCACAGTCAACATGATAAAACTAATTATCAAGAGCATCATGACTTTATTTTTTAAAGATTTGCAACAGATGTTAGCTCAGGTGACAATCTTCTTTTTTTTTTTTTCTTCTCTTCGCCAAAGCCCCCTAGTACATAGTTGTGTATTCTAGCTGTGGCATGTGGGACACCACCTCAGCATGCCTTGAAGAGCAGTGCAATGTCTACACCCAGGATCCGAACAAGCAAAACCCCAGGCTGCCGAAGTGGAGGGGGTGAACTTAACCACTCAGCCACAGGGTTGGTCCCCATCGTGACTTCTTGATGCTCTGACTCCTCACCACCTGAGCTCAAACTCAGTGCAGAAGGAATTCTATTTGGGGATCATCTTCTGAATGTTATTTTTTTCCAAGTATTCCGTACAGTACCAAACATCAAGAAGGTACCCTACTACCTGTCAACGTTAACGATTACACACCTGCCTTCCTGAGCCCAAAATGGAAATTCAGCAAAATGGATGAGCCATTACCAAGGCCCTCAAAAATCAATGATCCAAACAGAATGATTTCACACAAAGCAGCACTCAGAAGAATGGCTCAAAAGAAAAATATTTTTGCTCTGGTTTCAAATCTATCCATCACACAATGCTCCAAACATAAAACTTGTCTCAATTTTCATTAACATTTCAAAGCTGGGAAACAATACACAGTAGGGGAAGAAATCCTACTTACTATGAACCTGAGCTGCCAAAATCCTCAACTTTTGGCAGCACTAACTAGGTTCAGGCTACAGTTCAAAACGAGACCCACGAGCCCTCCAGAATGACACGACTTTTCTACCACCCTTCCATTAAACAGAAGGTAGTTCTGGAGATCTTAGGAGTCAGCTAACACCTACAGAGAACCAAAAGTGAAAACTTTGCAAGATGTTATGAAAAAACTCAGGGCTTCTCAACCTTGGCACTACTGGCATTTCGGGTTAGATAATTCTTTGCTGTGGGGGGCTATCCCATGCATTGGAGGATATTTAGCAACAACTCTGGCCTCTACCCCCTAGATGCCAGTAGGACCACCCCAGTTTTAACAACCAAATACATCTTCAGTCATTATCAAATGTCCCCTGGAGAGAAAATCACCCCCAGTTGAGAAGCACTATAAAGATGAAACCAAAGGCTTTATGCTTAGTTCTCTAACACACTGTAAAGAAAATGAGTCAAATAAGCAGCAATCTCCAAGATCTCTGCACATTACTATGGCTATTTTTCAATTCAGTAGAGGGACCTAAATATATCGCCTCCAAGTTCATGTCAAGTCCTGGCTCAGAGTGGGTAGCCCTCCTTAGGTGATGCCTTAACCTCCAGGAAGCCCGGCTTCCTTCCCCTTTTCTTCAAGGTCAATATGACCTCTATTCTAAAGATCCCATAGCTTTTTTCTTAGTCTTCCAGCTCTTTTCCTGACCTTTCTACACCAGTTGATACTCCCAGCCTCCCCTTCCAACTTAATAATCTTGATTATCCCCTCAACTCTCTGGCATCTCACTCATTCCTTTTTCCTTCTCCTACTGCCCATCCATGTCCACAACAGTCACAGAACTGATCTCCAACTTAATCAACTCTCCAGATTAACCCAAGTGTGCTGTTCTCTCTAAAACATGCCAACCAACGCCCACGGCACAATGAATCCTCAGGGCTGGTCGGTCATTCTCTAGGGCACCCGTGAGCACTCCAGCTCCACCCAGGAGAGCTGCTCTTCTGCTTCAAGAGTCAGTCGATAAGTTATACAGCCTGTGTACGCCACCTGTATTTTTATTGTAATTATGTGTTTCTATGAAAATAGAATATTAAAACAAAATTGAATGTTATGGAAAGACTTAAGAAAAGCAAGTTGCTTTTTAAAAAAATCACTGTTGGAGTATGGAGATTCCTCAAAAAATGAAAAACAGAACTACCATATGATCCAGCTATCCCACTACTGGGTATCTATCCAAAGAGCTTAAAGTCAGCAATTCCAAAAGTCCCATGCACCCCAATGTTCATTGCAGCATTATTTACAACAGCCAAGACGTGGAAGCAACCTAAGCGCCCATCAACTGATGACTGGATAAAGATGATGTGGTATATACATACAATGGAATACTACTCAGCCTTAAAAAAGAACAAAATCGTCCCATTTGCAACAACATGGATGGACCTTGAGGGAACTATGTTAAGTGAAATAAGCCAGATAGAGATGGACAATCTCTGTATGACTCCACTTATATGAGGAATTTAAAAATGTAGACAAAGAGAACAGATTAGTGGCTACCAGAGGAAAGCTGGGGTGGAGGGTGGGCAAAGGGTGAAGTGGTGCACCTACAACACGACTGACAAACAATAATGTACAACTGAAATTTCACAATAGTGTAACCTATCATTAACTCAATAAAATTAAATTAAAAAACAAAATCACTGTTGGGGCCGGCCAGTGACACAGCTGTTAAGTTCACACGTTCCGCTTCAGCGACCCAGGGTTCACTGGTTCGGATCCCGGGTGCAGAACTACACACCACTTTGTCAAGCCATGCTGTCATAGGCATGCCACATATAAAGTAGAGAAACATGGGCATGGATGTTAGCTCAGGGCCAGTATTCCTCAGCAAAAAAAGAGGATTGGCAGCAGGGCTAATCTTCCTCAAAAAAAATTAAAAATTTAAAAAATTTTAAAAAATAAAAATCACTGTTGCATTAGGTGTAGGCAAGATAAAAACCTAGAATTCTGGAGCCACAAGACTAAAAGTTCCTTTTTAAAGAGATTAAAATTGGAACTTGCAATCAATGCATAATAAATGTGTTTATTCAAGAAAGGGGAAACTCCAACTATTCTGAAAGAAAAATTCTGGGCCGTCTTTCAAAATATTGTTTCATAAATACATATTTATCTGTTTTTAAGTTAAAATGCTGCATACATTTATGAATCATTTTGTGACTCCTCACTTTAAATAATTTTCTTGATTAACCAACTAACTACCAGAATCTTAAGGCACCAAAACAAGAAGGCTCCCAGTATACATAAGAATGTTCTGTCCTCGGCCATCCCATTCCATCACCTCGTCTTGTGTCTTCTCTCTCAGCATTCTCATCCACTCCCACCACTTCAGTCTTCAAACCTGGCTTTCCCCAACCTTGGTAAAGCCATCTCACCTGCTTTCCCAATGCTATTTCCAGTCTTCCGAGCATTGCTGGGGAAAGTCCTATGAATTAATGCTTTCTACGTACTTATCAACATGTGGAAATCCCCACAGGACATGTTCAAACTTTTTACCTTGTTCTTAAGAAGAAAATTTCAATGGGTTTATACTCATTGTCTAGATGTTAACAGTACTTGGGAAAATCTTCCCTTTTTTAGAAAAGCACACCAATCTGATCTGACAGGACCCATGCTGGATGGTTTCACTCCCAAAACAAGCCCAGCTTGTTCCTGATCTTGGTTATGTCCATAATCACTACTCTGAACACAACGGCAATACTTAAAATGTTTAAACATTTAAAATATCCCACACCAGGAAATGGTGTAGTACAGCCAGAGAACATCACACAGCTATTTTAAAGGTTGTCGGTATGTGGCAATATGAAAATACGCTGATGAACATCAAGTGAAAAAGCAGAAGACAAAACCATATACACACACTATGATTATGTATAAAAAATACACAGTACGGGGGCCAGTCCAGTGGCACAGTGGTTAAGTTCGCATGTTCTGCTCCGGCAGTCCGAGGTTCGCCAGTTCAGATCCGGGGTGTGGACCCATGCACCGCTTATCAAGCCATGCTGTGGGTAGTGTCCCACACTTAAAATAGAGGAAGATGGGCACGGACATTAGCTCAGGACCAATCTTCCTCAGCAAAAAGAGGAGGATTCGCAGCAGATGTTAGCTCAGGGCTAATCTTCCTCAAAAAAAAAAAAAAAAAAAAAAACACTATAGGAAAATCCAGCCAGGAAAAAACAAAAATGGAAACAGGGACTGTGTTTATACCAACAGAACAACGGATGATTTTTTCCTCTTTTGAAGCTTCTATACTGGTTATATCTAATGGGGAAAAAAACTCAATGTGATTTCAAACAACCCCATTTATAGTTTGCTCTATCACGAACAAAGCATTAGCATCGATAAGGGCCAGGTTCACATGCTAGTTCACCTTTTAGAATAATAACACTCTCTCCAGATATTGTAATGACTAGGTAAGACATGTACTAGGAAGCAAGAGTGCCTAGAACAAGGAGGCATACAACCAAGATTCACTTCCCCTTTTTCCCCAGACCAATCTGAAGGACACCTTCCATGACACAAATCACTGAAAATACATTGCAGGGTAAAATCAAATAATAGAGTTAATAAATGATGACTTCAGTCCCAGCAAATGAGATGAATTAGAAATTAAATTCTCTTCAACTTGTTTACTAAATTAGCCGTATTACATTAATTCTCTTCAACTACAAAGATACGAGGGGGAAAATAAATTGTACTTAATACTTCATGATACAAAACCAAAAGCAGTTTACATTAACATTAACAAGCATTAACAGAAGAGATGACTAAAACTTCTCTAAGCTATATTTAATGACCGAAATTTCACATATGCCACGCAATTATCTGACTCCAATGTTTTTCATCCCATTCTACATACCACTGCCAAACGACCCTTTGGGAAACACCACTTTGAGCACGTCAATCCTGCACCCCAAGCCCCACAATCATCCTGCACTGCCTACTTCAGTCCTAAATGCCCGTGTCAGGAGCATCAGGCAAGATGACGGGGAGGATAAACCCCAGCAGGATCAGAAAGAAAAGACGACCTAGCTCCCCAGCATTACACGTATCCAGGGTCCTTCTAGTCCAGTCCTAACCAAAGATCTCAAATGGCAATACTCTCTCCCTGACTATTTTTGACTAGCTTGGCAAACCTGTGTTTCCCTCTCGCAGATCCATAAACTGAATCTGTTCTATGGCAGCTATTAAAAAGAATGATGAAGAATCTCCACATTTCCTGACATGATACATTCGGTTTTTTAAAATGCAGATTTTAAAAACGTATATAACACAACCTATTTTTTAATGCCTATAAAAAAATATGGAAAGTGTCTACACCAAAATATGAACCACAGCTATTTCTTAGTGGAATTTGAACTGTCTTCTTTATTCTGTAATTTTCTGAATTGTTTGAGTTTTACAAGGAACCTGTATTACTTTTAAAATCAGATAAAACAATTACATGCTACAACATGTAAGAATCTTGAAAATATTACGTCAAGCGAAAGAAGCCAGACACAAAAGGCTACATATTGTTATGACTCCATTTATATGAAATGTCCAGAAGTAGTAAATCCATAAAGACACAAAGTCTCTATGTGGCTGCCAGAGGATGGGGGCAGAGGCATATCGGGACTGACTGTTAATAGGTATGGAAATTCTTTTTGGGTGACGAAAATGTTCTGCAATGAGATAGTAGACAGTGGTGATGGCTGCACAACGTACTGAATAAATTAAAAACAACTGAGTTGTATACTTTAAAATGGCGAATTTGTTATGTGAATTATATCTCAATAAAAGTAATTTTAAAAATCAGGTAAAACAATCATACTAAGTTTTGGGGGGGAAAAACGAACAAAAGAATGAACAGACATTATAATTTGGTGTTTAAGAGGCAGACCCTAGAAGCAGACCACTTAGATCAGTAGCCTGGCTCTGTCAACTCATCAGCTTATGTGACCTTAGTAATTCGCCACTCTGTGCCTCCATTCCCTCATCTGTAAAATGGGGACAATAACAGGACCTATCTCATAATGTTGACGAAGGATTAAATAAAGATATAGAAGGCACTCAGAGCAGTGCACGACACATCAGAAGTGCTAGATTAAGTGTTAGCTATTATTGTTATTATTAAGAGCAGCACTGGTGAAGGTGTGGAAAAACGAACACTCAAACCAACTGTGAGAGTATAAGTTGGCAGAACCTCTCACAAAATAATGTGGCAGTGTATGTTGAAATTTTAATTGCCTTTATCCTTTAACCCAACAATTCTATTTCTAGGAAATTATGATGGGATAGAATTTTAAAACTACAAAAATAAATGTATAAGATTGTTAACATCAGCATTTTTGATAACAGCAAAGTGGAAAACAACCTAAGTGTCCATCTGTTGGGAATTAATTAAATTATTGATGAAATAGTACACAGCCATCAAAGTGTGTGGGAGAAATGTATATCTTGATATGGAAAGACCAAGATCCATTGTGAAGCGAAAAAAAGAAGGTTATAAAACTATATAGAGTTATAACCCAGTTTATATTTTATAACATATACATGTTTACATCTGTATTTTAAGATTTTCCAAGTATATTCAGCACATTTCCTCCATCAAAATTTTTAAAATATCAACAAATAAATCTAAACACAAGCATATCACCCTCCGGTTCTATTTCTAACCACTACTCCTCAGTGTCTGCAACGCTAAGTGGAATAGCAGGTAGCCAGAATCCAGGGAAGTCATCCACAAAGACAAAAATCTACAAAACCTGCAAGCTGGCACTGGAGAATCTGATATTAACTATTTTAAAAGAGAATTTAGGGGGCCAGCCCAGTGGTGCAGCAGTTAAGTTCTCGTGTTCTGCTTTGGCAGCCTGGGATTCGCCAGTTTGGATCCCAGGTGCAGACATGGCACCACTTGGCAAGCCATGCTGTGGAAGGCGTCCCACTTATAAAGTGGAGAAAGATGGGCACAGATGTTAGCTCAGAGCCAGGCTTCCTCAGCAAAAAGAGGATTGACAGCAGATGTTAGCTCAGGGCTAATCTTCCTCAAAAAAAATAAATAAAAATTTAAAAAAATAAAAGAGAATTTAAAAAGGACTTTACAAGAGTGATGTCAGCATCATGGCGGAGTAAACTTTTCCAGTAATCTTCCCCCTCCAACATATAATGAAAAACCATCCATACTCCAACAGTGGACACCCAAACACGACACATCTAACATATCAATAACATCTGAGGGACCCATGCAGCCATACCACAGAGGGTAGAGAGGCTGGAGCCTCCCTCGGAGGTGGAACAGAGTTAAGAGAAAACTTCACTCCCTCCCCTAAAGACTGTGATTCGGGACCACGGAAGGCCTCCAAGAGGGAAGGAATGGGGGGAGGGGACGTTTGTTCACAGGAACATCAAGGACTCACAAGGGCCCTTGCAGCCTACAGGGAAGCCCTCTACCAGGGGGAAAGTTTTCGCAGCGGGTGACCTCATCAACACCCCAGGAGAGCAGACGGCCAGAGCAGAGTGAGGAAACCCCGAGAGCAGCAGGAAAAAGCGCCCCTCCCCCCACCTGCCCAGTGCGATCCAATAGTGGTGATCTCCACGGAAGGTAGAGGGCTCAGAACACCTGGCTCTTGACCCCCACTCAGTGGTGACAGGAGGTAACTGCAACTAAATACCAGGATGGGTAAAAACAGAGCCACCCCCTCTAGCAATATCACACATTATATCAAATCTCCAGATCAGAGAGAAAAGAAGAACCCAGAATTCAGTCCTCGAGGACACAGAAATATGCAATCTAAATGACAATGAATCTAAAATAGCGATCATCAAAAAATTCAACAAGCTAAAAGAGGATGTAGAGAAACAATTCAACAAGTTCAGGAGCTACTTCACAAAAGAGATTGAAACTATAAAGAAGAATCAATCAGAAATATTAGACATGAAAGACACAATGGAAGAAATAAAACAAAATCCGGAGTCCCTGAACACTCGAGTGGACATTATACAGGAGCATGTCAGCATAATTGAAGACAGACATGTCGAAATACTCCAGATGGAGGAGCAGAGAAAATTAAGACTAAAAAGGACTTTACAGGGGCCAGCCTCATAGCCCAGTGGTTGGGTTCATGCACTCTGCTTCGGTGGCCCAGGGTTTTTCCAGATCTGATTGTGGGCACGGACCTAGCATCTCTTGTCAAGCCATGCTGAGGTGGTGTTCCACATCCCACAACTAGAAGGACCCACAACTAAAATATACAACTATGTACTGAGGGGGTTTGGAGATAAGAAGGAAAAATAAAAAAATAAAAATAAATTTTTAAAAAAGGACTATACGAAACACCGGTGCATTAGAAAGAGGTCTGACTTAAAGTTCTAATTATTTGATTAAGTAACTACATGATCTTGGCCAAGCACTAAACCTCTCTGAGAAATCCCAGTCCCCTGGCATAAAAATGGGTATAATAATCCTTCATAGGATTAAATGGGATCTTTACCAAAGAGCAATGGATAAAAGATACTTCCTCTCTCTGACTGAAATAACCAAAACCAAAACTTTAAAAAGACACAACCACAACTTTAAACCAAAGCAAACTGTTGTAAAATAGTGAAGAATTTTAAAAAAACAAAAACACTAGGTCTAATTAAATGGTAATTTCAAAGCACTTATGGTCTGAACTTGAAGAAGGAAACAATAATAATAAACACAATTACAGGGGGCCAGCCCAGTGGCACAGGGGTTAAGTGCTCACGTTCCGCTTCTCAGCGGCCCAGGGTTTGCCGGTTCAGATCCCGGGTGCAGACATGGCACCACTTGACAACCTATGTTGTGGTAGGCATCCCATAAAAAGTAGAGGAAGATGGGCACGGATGTTAGCTCAGGGCCAGTCTTCCTCAGCAAAAAGAGGAGGATTGCCAGTAGTTAGCTCAGGGCTAAGCTTCCTCAAAAAAATAAATAAATAAAAGTAAAAAATAAATTAAAAATTTAAAAAAACACAATTACACCACCTAAAAATATCTCAAACCACTTTAAGAGAAAAAGCTGTGAAAAATGAACACAGGACACTAAACAAAGATTGAGCTGCTTTGTGAACAATACAGAATCTAAATATACCAATTAGGCTATAAACAACAGAAGGGACAAGGAAATATCAGTTTAGATTCACTTGCAAAACAATATTAGACGAAAGCTGACAAGGCAAAACAAACTGCATTTAAAAATCCCAAAAGGAGATCTGATCTGTGAACAATAGTGGCTCCAGGTTAAACAGAAAATGCCAAAGCAAACACTAATATCAAGAAGAAAGTTCAAAATTTTTCTGGTATAAAATGAAATAATTTCAGCATAAACATTAAGATATTACAGAGGAGAATGGAAATAGTCAAATTTCTTCTTTACATTTTTGCATATTCCTCAAATTTCTTACATCCAAAAAATACTGCTTTTATAACAAAGAAAAAAGGTGGAGTTTTTTTCTCTTTTTTTAACCATGGAAAAGAAAGACTCAGAATATTTGCACAAAAATGAGAGAAATGGAGCCATGGCTGAAAACATAATATCTGCCAAAGTTTCTGAAGGCAGAAGAATATGTTAAGAACTTCAGAACCTGAACTGACTTTTCAAAAAATGCTGAAACAACTGAGCCACGAAAAATATGACACTTGCAAAAAAGAAATATATTCAAACAGTAACAAAGGATTAACAGTAAATCATCTAATAAACTAAAAGCAAATACTGAAAGAATTTTAAGATTTAAGCATAGAATTTCAAAGTACATGAGAAGAGAAGTATGCCAACTCCTAAATGCCTCATTTCTCCCATGAGAGAAGCTAATAATGGAATAGCAGGAACAATGAAAATAGTTCCGTTAAAACAGTGTTTCTAACAATGAAAAAAAGGAGGGAGAAGAAGGGGGTAAATGGGTTGACATTATCTTCCAGTCTAGCCTAAAAGAAACTGAGAATTTAAATTCCATTAAAGAAACCACATATACAAGGAAAATGAGGGATAAAAAATATGAACTTAAGAGAAGATGCTTGGTTATAATAAAAAAAGACAATAATAAGTGTTGGCCAGGACGTGGAGAAATTGGAACCTTTATACATTGCTGGTGAAAATGTAAAACGGGACAGTCACTTTGGAAAACAGTTTGGCAGTTCCTCAAAATGTTAAATACAGAGTTACCATGTGACCCAGCAATTCTACTCCTAGGTATAAACCCAAGAGAATTGAAAACATATGTCCACGCAAAAACTTGTACACGAATGTCCACAGAAGCATTATTATCATAACCAAAAAGTAGAAACATCCCAAATGTCCATCAGCTGATGAATAAACAAAATGTGATATTCATGCACTAGAATATTACTGAACTATTAAAAGGAATGGAATCCTGACACACACTACAACATGGTGAACCTTGAAAACATTATGCTAAGTGACAGAAGCCAGACACAAAAGGCTAGATTCCATTTATACGAAATGTCCAGAATAGGCCAATATACAACAAAAGACAGTGGACTAGTAGTTGCCTAGGGCTGGGAGAGCGGGGTCTGGAGAGTGACTGCTAAAGAAGATCAAGTTTCTTTTTGGGAGGAGGAAAATCTACTAAAATTGTGGTGATGATTGCACAACCTTGTGGTTATACTAAAAAAAAAATGGACTGTGTTTATGATGTGGATTAAGGCTGCCCCAGCTAGAGAAGCCCAAGGTGACCTGGCCTACATGCCAAACTATATGACCCAGTGGACTTTTTTTATGGTATGAATTAGGACTGCCCCAGGGAGAGAAGCCCAGGGCATCCTCACCTGCATGCCGATCTATATGGCCAGATTCGTATCTAAAGTTATATGACCGCACAATAACCAGACCCCATCTGCACTGAAATCATTTAATGACTTTTTACATCATCTTTTTCTTTTTCTTTTTTTTTCCAGTAAAAATAAGTCACGTACCCATGCCTTATAAAATTAGCCCTAACCCTCAACTCAGGGCAGCAGCAGGAGCTCTGACTGCCCGTGGGTCCTGTCCCCACGCACCAGCTCTGCCTGCCCATGGGTCCTGTCCCCATGCCAGCGGGAGCAGCAGCAGCAGCTCTGCCTGCCCATGGGCTCTGTCCCCATGCCAGCGGGGGCAGCAGAAGCGGCGGCAGCAGAAGCTCTGACTGCCCATGGGTCCTGTCCCCATGCTATTCCACACTATTCTCTAAATAAAAGAGCACTACTGCCAGATCTTGAGAGTCTAAGAAATCTTTCTTTCGACTCCTCGGCTCACCGATCCCGCATCACTGTATACTTTAAAAAATGATGTTGATGATGGAAGGTAGCACAATTACTTCATCTAATGTAAATGAGTGAACGCCAATGAAAGCAGAATGGTCTCTATCTGTATGAGGAAACATGTCCCAACACTTAAAAACTAAAAGACAAACACAAATCTAGAAAAGGATGGGAATCACTATGACTTCAGGAGATAAGTTAAATCTACCCTACACAAAAATAAAACTGCAACAAAAAGTGAAACAAAAGTCAAAGTCTATGTCCCAAAGAGAATAACAAAAATATAAGAAAAACTGTGGAAAATACACCTCTATCGCTGTAATTAGATGCTTCAATATTTCATCGACAGGAGATGACAAAACAAAGAATTAAAAGTAGAGAACTGATATAAAGCATAAATTAAATCATTCCCCTTGGTAGGGGCCAACTTGACAGAGTCAGGTTCAGAAAAAAAAGATATAAATAAATAGATAGAGAAAAAGACTATGATAAGACAAAAGTGGTAAAATCTTAACAACTGGGAAATCTGGGTAGACTACTGCAACTTTTCTCTAAGTTTGAAGTTAATGCAAAATTTAAAAAATTTTTAAGTAAAATTATCAGTTATATAATAGGGGACTGAGAAGCCAAGGAAATACCACTTTCTTTTCTGGGTTACAAGGATCTTTCACAAAATTTGTTCTCAGACTAGGACGCAGACACACCTAGTTTTAATGCAAAAAGCCAGAAATTCTATGACAAATTCTTAGATCATAATGCAAAACCACAAACTATCTGTATCATATCTAAATTCATAGGTTTTATAACAATAAGAGGAATTTTATCAAAAATGCCTATAGAGGTTAGGAAAAAGAAAAAAATGATCTGTTTCTACCTAAAGAATTTAGAAAGAGAAAAAAACAAAGTTGAAAAGGGAGAAGTACTAAAACTAAGATATAAAATTAATACAGTAAAGGAAAAATGATAGATAAAAAACATCCTTAGCGAGCGGGTAAAGGCAAATGGTATAATCAGAGACAGCAGGGCAGCCTTCAAATGTAAAGAAGTAGGCGGTGGATTCAAGGAAAGAGCCGAGAACGAAAAGAACAGAATACAACAGAAACTGCAAGGACTACAGGTAAGAGGGTGATTAAGCGGGAAGGGTGGGACATTGTAGAAGTAAGGATACACGTCCAACGTGGTGATTTTAACAGGAATGAGGGAAGAAATACACACCAGTTTGACTCGGCTCCCAACAGGCTCTCCAACCCAAATTAAGAGCATCACAATTTACCCGCCTCCTACAGCAGGAGACCCAGACCAAGGAAGAAAAAGATGAATGAAGGCCAGCTGGGTGGGGACTGGCACAGCGAAGAGCTCATGTCCCACTGGACAGCTCTGGCTGATTCGTGACTTGTAGAAAGGAGAGCCCAATGTTGCCAATACCTGCCCGTTTAGGAGCGAAGACCAAAATCCAGATTTTAAGTGAAACTTCCAGATTTTTAATGGTTAATAACCAATGCAATTTTTTAAAACACTGTGCAGACCAAACAAGTCCTCTCAGTTCTCCCCATTTCCACTGTTATCTCTCACCATGCTCCCCATCTCTTCCCTTCTCCCTTTCATCTTCACCAATTCCAGACTTTGCTTTTTAAAACCACAATGTCACTCAAATCCTTTGAAAGTTTCCTTTGTCTTCACAGCAAGTGCCAAGCCTTCAGTTCAGCCTTCAAGGCCTTCCACTAATGTGGCAGCAATGTGACTCATCTCCTGCTTTAATCCCCAAATCCCAAAATATTCCCATCTTTGTGCCTTTTCTAACGCCATTCCCTCAGCTTAGAACACCCTTCCCAACTCTCCTCAGTTTCTATATCAACTTAGTCAATAATTCATTCCACAAATAAATTTGTAAAGTGTGCCTAATTTTGTACCAGGTATCTTTCTAGGCACAGTCGATACAGCAGCAAACAAAACGGACAAAAATCTCTGCCCCATGGAGCTACAAAGAGGAAACAGATAATAAGCAACTGGTACAGCAGGTCACACAGGAAAAGGTGCTTTGGAGCAAGAAAAAAAGCATAAAGTTAGATTAGGGTGGGAAGGGGCAGAGGGGATGGAAGGTGGAAAAGGCTGCAATTTTAAGGCATCATTTTGAAAGTGATGTTAAAGACCTAAAGGAGTGAGAGGATAAATAACTGGGACAAGAAGGTTTCAGGCAAAAGGAACAGCAACAGCAAAGGCCTCAGGCAGAACCGTGCCTGATGTTTCCAGCTGACATTCTCCTCTGCTGCAAAGCTCAGCTGAGTGCAGCTTACTCAGGGGAACCGTCTCTGATTCCTACAAAGCAGAATTATTCATTCCCTCCTATCTTCCTTACGGCACCTACTACAGCAGAAACTCTTTTTCAGATATACAAGAGTGACCGCTGATCAATTAATCCAAAAAGACAGGTAAAGCAGGAAATCACTTAAAAATGATACATGCATATTTTAAACGTTTTTAACTTCAAATATATAAATGTACATTCATTTCCCCATGTGGCACCAAGACCTTTTCTTTGAATATAGATCTGCCAAATGCAGTTCCCCACTTTCCTAGATAAAACACCATAATCCATTACCTACAACGTCCATTTTCCTTTTCTTTAAAGTAGAATGAGAACTTAATACTTGCAAAGTTTTCTAGGAGCAGAATCCTCCAGAGAATTACAAGGTCTCCCCAATCTGTTTCAGTTGTCTTGACCATAACCTAACTCATCAACAGACAATTCCTTCAGCCTCTTGACTTTATCAAGTCTTTCTAGAGCATTTCATAAAAACAACTTTTTGCATTCACATTTCATCAATTTGAATAATATTTACTATTTTATACTCACAAGTACCACAGGTACAAATAATTTTCAGAACAAACAGAATTGACTCTTTCTTGGTAAGCAGAGAAATCAAATGATACTCATGCTAACTAGAGCTAACTTATCAGTTTGAGCATCTGTGTGCTGTGGGAATTGGTTAGTATGGTTGACTAAGGGAATATTTAATCCAGAATGTTAAAATCAAGTCCAGCAAAGGATCTGAATAGACATTTCTCCAAACAAGCTATATAAATAGCTGATAAGTACATGAAAATGTGCTCAACATCATTAGTCATTAGGGAAATGCAAATCAAAACCACACTGATACGAAACTTCACATCCACTAGGACAACTATAATCAAAAAGACAATACCAAATGTTGGAAAGGATGTGGAGAAATTGGAATCCTCATACATCACTGGTTAAAATGTAAAATGGTGCAGCTGCTTTGGAAAACAGTTTGGCAGTTCCTTAAAATGTTAAACATAGTTACCATGTGACCCAGCAATTCTACTCCTGGATATGAACCCAAAAGAATTGAAAACATATGTCCACACAAAAACTTGCACGTGAATGTTCAAAGAGCATTACTCATAATATCCAAAAAGCAGAATCACCCAAATGTCCATCAAGTAATGAATGGATAAACAAAATGTGGTATATATACCCACACATATATTTTATATATCTCCATACAGTGGAGTATTACTCAACCATAAAAAAGAATGAAGTTCTGACACACACTTCAACATGGAAGAATCTAGAAAATATTATGTTAAGTTAAAGAAGCTAATCACAAAAGGCCACATATTGTATGGTTCCATTTACATGCAAAGACCAAAAGAGGCAAATCGATAGAGACAGAAAGTAGATTAGTAGTGGCCAGGGGTTGGGGGGAGAGAAGAACATGTAGTGACTGTTAATAGGTACAGGGTTTCTTTCTGGAGTGATGAAAATGTTCTGGAATTAGACAGCGGTGGTGATTGTACAACTCTGTCACTATACTAAAAACCACTTAAGTGTATACCTTAAAAAAATTCCAGTGCTATCAGTTCAATAAATGCTTATCAATGGGGGGGACTCAGATGCATTAACTAGATATTTCCTTACACAGATTTATAAAAAGCTAACTAACCACCTCTGTTAGAACAGAAGGTCCCTGAAGGCAGGGATGGCCGCTCATATATTTCCCTTAACATCTAGTATATTAGATTACACTAAGCCAGTATTCAATCAAGGTTCACTAAATAAATTAATATCCACATATTACATACCAGGGATCTAGAAGTGTACTGATCAAGATACCACAAATTAAGAAAAACTCACTTTATATTCCCCAAAATCCTGAATTGCCACTAACAAGTCACTTCTCTTAATCGGAAGTTCATATCACCCATTTATACCATCCTTACCACCATATCACAATCCAGAGGACCCTAACTTCCGTGACATTTTTAAAACCTAGTTCAAATTCTCCACCTTATGTCTATCACCAAATGCCACCTTCTCTCAGTGGTTTTCTACCTCTTTAACCACATTCCCTAAGATAGAAATGTCTCACATACTTAGCCTCATTTGTGCTTCTCAAACATCCAAGAGTCAAAGAGAACTATCATCATTATCTTCATGTGACAAATGAGAAAAAATGTCATGTCTAAGGACACCTGGTCTCTTGGGTTCAAAGTTCCTCTTTCTTCACATAAATCATGTATTTCCAAACTTTTTTCTCTTTTGATAAACAGGGAACCTTCTGATGTTAGATTTTTTAAGAATAAGTACAAATGAAAATATATAAAAATCAAAGCAGTAAGTATAAAGTCTGGATGAGAGCTGAGGCAAGAGGACAACAAAAAAGGCTTGTTTAGAACAAGAAGGGAGAAACAAAGGACCCACTGCTTAGGGAAGATGTCATATCAAGGGATGACAATGACAAATGCAGCCCCATTCAGCTTCTTCTTGGCTTTGGTAATCTCCATCAGGAGCATGATCTTCAAACTGGGAAGGGCAGAACTCTGACAAAAAGGGAGCTCACATCTAGTGTAAGTGGCATGTAGAGTGGACAGCAACAGAATACAGAGCAAGTTCAAAAGAATTTGCTTTCTGATCCAAACAAATCACACTCCATGATACTGGAAAAACTTTTAGATCTGACTGCTGATTATCTAAGCTATCGTGACAAGGTGCCAGGGACCAGAAATGAAAGAATGCATTCTCAATTTTCAAAAGAGGAGAAGTGCAAATCCAGAAAACCATCTATGGGTAAACTTGCCACACATGCCCTGAAAAATTCTAGAATGAGAAAATAAATTTTTGAAGACAATAAAAAGAAAAAGCCACCGTGGCCTCCTTATTAAGGCAAGCTATACAGCATTTGCTTTTTGATAGGATTACTAGAACAGAAAAAGGGAGGATGATACAGACATATACATAACTGATTCTAACAAGATGATCTGATAGAATCTTTAAATGATAGGCTGGCAAACAAAATGGGAAAATGTTGAACAGCAGAAGCTCGAAAATCTGTTAAACTCTACTAGGAGGATGCATAGCTGGTTGAATATCTGGTTGATTAACGTATCGACATCAACCAATTTGGAAGGAAGTCTCCAGTAAAATCAGAGTTCCATCCTTTTCCACGACATAGACAACTTTTATGAATTTAATAAAGCCACAAACCTGCTCTCAACATGTGCAACGGCCATAAAGCTGTGAGTGACCTAGCACATACAGCCTGGCAGAATCAGACCCCAGTAAGGTCAGAGTAGGCTGAAACGATGGTCCAAAACCCAAAATGAAAATTAACAAGGAGTCAAGGCCAGCATTTAGATTTATAAACTCAAATATATGAAGGAGTAAACTTCAGTTTATGTAGGAAACACCTAGGTAAAAAAAAGCTACTAAAAAATCTACACACAATCTCAAGATGCCTTAATAGATGAATATGTCCAGACTGGATTACTATAGTTCTCTAATTAATCAACTTAAAAAAATATTTTTTTCCCTATGAATCATTCCCAGATCTTCATCCTAGAAAGTCAGAACAAGAACCTACAAATATCATTTAGTTAAAATTCTAGCTTTAGATCCAGTTATTAAAGTGTATCTTAGCAACATAAAACATTTTATTTGAAGAGCTTAATTTATTGACATTTATGTCAATATATCAATATATCCTTGAAAGAGGCCTCAGATATTTTTAAACCCAAGTCTCTCTTTTAATAAAGAGGAAACTAAGAAAAATTAAGTAACCTGCTCCAAATAACACAGCTGCTTAGCAAGGGCCATGATCCCCAAATCAGCCCCTTTCTGCACACCAGGAGGGTTTCCAGTCCTCTTCGTCCTTTCTTAAAATTTGCACTACGTACTAAAGAATTAGAAAACACACACAACATCTATCAACACACTATATTTTGCTAAGGACAAACCAGCTTAGCAAGAACAAATAACCACAACACATCAGTCTGTAAAATATTTTGACATAGTGTGATCACTTACAAGTCTGATCACAGATATTTGTTACAAAAAGGCACTATAATACAAAAATGGTTTTTATTCCTAACCATTAGTGTGTGATTACTTATTAAAGCATTATCCCATATCCCACTTAACATTAGAAAAAATAAAGTAAAAGTTATTACATAGATGGAAAAGCTTTTAATGGACATGCTATTGTTTACTGTGCTCAAAATCCCTCCCTCATCATAAAATATACTATGAAAATTATTAAAAGATTTTAGACCCCTAATCGAAACGGCAGGCCAAAGGTTTTCTTCATTTAGGGTACCATTTGTGCTGAAGCCCTCTTGTTCCCTCCTCACTCCCCCAGAAACAATGCCCAAAGGTACAAAGGTTGTCTGCCAGGCAGGCCAACGGACCCCCTTTGGCCTGATGTCCATCCTCCCTTCCCCTCCCCCTCTCCCTACCACCCCATGCCTCTTCTCCTACCCTCTGGGTTTAAAGAAGACAGGTGGAGAATTGATAAAAGGGCAAGTTGGCAAGGCTGTAGCTTATGATCACTAGCATTATAGGCTAGGCCAGCTCCAGGAGAACCCATCCACCCCTAAATGAGACCTGGATGCCCTTCTTGCCCCATGGCTCCTCTGGGACCCCTTTTGAAAGGAAGAGGGAACTCTACTGCCCAGATACTCTCATCCACTAGAGCCCCAGCAAGCTCTTTGTTTCCAACAGCTGTGGGGGGGCAAGCGGCCTTGGAGAGAGGGGAGAGGAGGGGGAGAGGTCACTCTCTTGCTCCGTTGCTGCCAATCTTCACGCTCTCCCGCAAAACACACAAACACACGCACAGGATCGTTCCCTCGGAACCGGTTTCCTCTCTCCACACCTCAAGAACCCAGGGTCACACTCTGCTACACAGAGGCACTCCTTGAGACCCAATTACCTCTTTCTATCACCCAAGCCCTAGACAGGATGACTCCCTAGCTCCCACCCTCTGAATCAACACCAACGGGGTTCACTCCAGGATCCCCCTCCTCCTTCCTGCTCAATGCATATACCCCTGGGCACATCCCTGAGCCCCAGGCACCACACACAAAAACACAGGGTCACTTCCTGGGCCCCAGGACTTTTCCCTGCTCGTATCCACAGACCTGGGGTCACTCCAAGCCCCCAGCGCCCACCTCTGGACCCAAAGGACATATATAGATAGATAGACACACACACACACACAGAGTTACTCTACATCGCCAATCCGCGTCCTCCGGGCCACCTTCTCCCTTTACCCACAAGACCCCTCCGAGACCCCGGCGCCCTAAGGAAGAACCTCCCCAGCACATGGTCATTCCCCTGGCTCTCAGCCTCGCAGCGCAGCCCCTCACCGTCACACTCACTCACACACACACACACACACACACACACACACACACACAGAGAGAAAAGCCCTGCGTGGGGCCGCCCTCCCTCCCCTGATCCTTCACAACACAAACACGCGCTCCCGCGTGCACACCCACGGCCACCCCGGGAGCCCCGGCCGGCCGCCTCCGCCTCGCCGGTCCCGGCCTGCCCGCCGCCCAGCACGCGGGGCGGCTCTCGCCCGGCACTCGACACACACAGCCACTCCCCATCCCCAACGCCGGCCCCCGGCCCGCTCGCGCCCTGGTCACCCGGGCCCTCTCCCAGCGCGGCCGCGGGGACCCGGAGGGCGGCGGGGGAGGGAGGGGCCGCAGGGGCGGGCCCCCGCCGGGCTCACCTGAGCAGTTGATGCTCTTGCCTTTGCCGCCGGGACAGTCGCCGCCGCCGCCGCCCCCGGGGGGCTGGTTGGACGCGCGGCTCCCGGGCAGGGAGAAGGCGAAGAGCAGAAGCACCGACGTGTAGCAGCAGAAGGCGAGCGGGGGCGCGGCCGGCAGCCGGAGCGGCACCTCAGCGGCCGCGGCGCCCATGGCTGGCGCGCCTGGACGGCGGGAAGCGCAGGGAGCCGCAGGCCCGGGGCATCCAGCCGCGCGCCGGGAGCCCGCCGCGGCTCGGCGCCTCCTAGCAGCCCCTCCGCATGCCCGTGCCCCCGCAGCGCCCGCCAGGCCCGGCCGCCGCGCTCGGGACGGAGGCTGAGGGTCCGGCGCGTGCGAGGGGCGCGGGCGCGCGGGGGGCGCGGGAGGGGCGGGCCCGCGGGGGGAGACCGAGGATGGGAGAGCGGGCGGGCGCGCGCGCGCGCGGCGGGCGGGGGACGGGGGCAGGCCCGGCCCCTCACTCGCTTCGTCGCCGTCCCTTTGTGTCCGCGGCCGTCGCCACCGCGTCACAAAGACCCCGGCCCGCCGGGCGAGGGGCGCGTGACGGAACCGCGGGCGGGAGGGGGCCGGCGACCCCGCCCCGCGCACACCCCCGGCGCCCGCGCCGCCAGCCCCGCCCCGCCCCGCCGCGGCCGGCGCCGCCTCCGGGGGAGCTATTGTTCCTGCGGCGGGCGGGAGCGCGGAGGGCTGGGGGCGCGGCCCGGCGGGGGCTGGGGGCGGGGGGCGCCCCCGGGGCTCCGCAGGCGTCTTTCCCGCAGACGGTGTTGCCGCCCTTTGTAAGCGCTTCGGAAGCGTTTCCTTCGCCCAGCAGCCGGCTGCAACAGAAGGGCAGGTGGTCTCTTATCTCTTTTCTAGGTGAAGAAACCGAACCGCCGAGAGGTGAAGGTGACTTGTCCAAGGTCACATACGAAGCAATGGACAGGACCAGAATTGGAACCCAAGTTCTGCCTCCAGCTATGCGGTCCTTAGAGATGGGGGCAAATGGCTAAATTTCTAGGATCCTCACTCCCACTCCATTCCCACATACACTGACTGAATTTAAAATACTCTGAAAAATTCTATATTGTACTCCCACTAATAATAGCTAACATTTAGAGAGGATTTGCTGTATACAAGACCTGGAGGAAACTCTTTACATGCATTCTCTCCAGTTCTTTTTTACAGCCCTACAAGGGAGTTCTTACTCTCAGCTCCATTCCACAGAGGAGACAGTTGGGACCCAGAGAGGTAAAGTGAGCTGACTCCCAGTCCAGCGCACTTCCTGTCACATCATGCTAAGTGAGACCCAGCCATGGGCGGTAAGATTATGGACTAATTGTTTGAAAGTCCTGTGCCTTTTTCATTCTATTTTGCTGCCTCTCACCTCAGAAGGAATTTTTAAATCTCATCGGAAAACTGATATCAATGTGACAATAAAATTTTTAAAAGGTCTGAAAAGCCACCATAAGCAAAGCCACATTAGGGAAAATATTTTCAATGTAAGTAAGAGACAATATACTTAAAGAAGTAACATAAATCAAGAAGAAAAAGTCAACATCATAGAAAGATGGGAAGCCAACTTGTCTTATTCATGTAAAATACAGACCATAAATATATGCAAAGATATTTAAACCCACTAGTAACAAGAGGCAGATTAAAACCATAAGATTTTTTTTTTCTGTAGATCATTAACAATAGTTAAAAGAATTGACAAAACCTAGCACTATTAATTTACACATTTGGGGAGGGCAATTTGACTATATATCAAAAACCTTTAAAATATGTTTACCCTTTAATCTAACAATTCCACATATTGGAATTTATCCTAAAAAAATAATTGGGCAAGCACACAAAAATGTATATATGGATGTTCATCATAGATAGCATTTTTATGATAGTAAATATAAGCTAAATGTCCATCCATGAGACATAGTTAAAGTATGGTGCCTCTTTGAACAGTGGAGTATTATGCAGCTTTAAGGATGATTAGGTTAGTTTTTACTGACATGGAAAAAAGCAGGATACTAATGAATATGTATAAGAAAACCTTATTTTTCTAAAATATACATGTGTGTACACATCCATAGGAAAAAAGTCAAGTAGAATATATAACAATATATTAACAGTGGTTATCTCTGACCGGTGGGCTATGAGTAACAGGTACTTGTCTTTTATGTTTTCTGTATTGTCTGAATTTTTGTCTAATGAAAATTTTTATTGTTATAATTTAAAAAGCTATTTCTTTTTAAATTATGCTTTCATCATCCTTTTTATATAAATTCACATTTTTAACAGTTTATTAAGATTTGCCTCATCCTCTAAGTAAAATTCCACATCTGGCTTCTGAATCAGGTGTGATCCCAGCGAAGCCACAGCAGAAGGCTGCTGCTCTGACCATTCCTTCAACAGCATCCCTGCTAAGCTTGACCTCCCTCATGCTTCTTTGCTGCCCTGTGTCTTGGCTCTCCAAGCCCCAGTATTCTTCCTTTCATTTTCACTTGACTGCTAACCATAGCCCGTGCAGAAACACTAGTAGGAAACAACCCATAAATAAAAAGCAAAAACCCTATGGCCAGAAGTCAGAAATTAATTTACATGTGCATCTTTCTCCAAACGAGATAAAAACTCACAGATTTCTCAAAAGTTTTCAAATTGAAAAGGACTCTACTTCAAAAACAGGATTTCTCTGACTTTAATCATTCAATCTCAGAGAAGAAAAAAGATCTTGGTGGTCATCTAATACAACGCCCATCACATGCCTTAATATTGGTGACCCCAAAATGTCATACAGCAAAAGAGTGTGAGACTCGCTACATAAAAACCACCCAGAGAGTTTTAAAAGAATATAGATTTCTGAACAGCACTCCAGACATTCTGGGGGAAACTCAAATATCCCTTGATTATATGAAAGTTCTCTAAGTAACTCAGATACACTGCCAGTTTGGAAACCCCTGGCCTAACCTTCATCAGTCAGTTATTGCTCCGTAACAAACAATCACAAAATCTCAGCAGCATGCCACAATAAACATTCATTTCTCATAGATCTGGGGGTTGACTAATCTAGACCAGGCTTGGCTGAATGGCTCTGCTTCAAGCTGCAGGTCCAGCTGGGCTTAGCTCTTGTGTGCAGGCCAAGCTCTGATCTTCTCCAATATTACCCATTTGGTGGCCCCAGCTGAAGGAGCAGCAGCTACCCAGGGGTATCGCTTATGGAGATGACAGTGGTACAAGGGGGCATCCCCAACTGTGCAAGCCCTTTCCACACCCCCACTTGTACAAGTCCACTAGCATCCCACTGGCTAAAGCAAGTCTCATAGCTGAGCCCAAAGACAAGGGGCATGGCAGTCTATTTTTATGGAGGGGAGTGAGAGAGAGTGAATATGGAATGACTGCTTTTGGACGATAATCTATCAGAAATCCTATACTTGAGCACTATTATTTATGTTCTTTCAGAAGATTTTCAGTTCCAAGTAACAGAAAACCCAACCCAAATTAACTTAAACAAAAAGACATTTATTGGCTCAGGTTAAAAAAAAAAAAAAAAAGCCGGTGGTAGTGCCTTCTCCTATCAGTTGTTTTTGTCCTCAATAAAGCTCCACTCATGGAAAACATTGCATTCCTTCAAGAAATCTTTGTAAGCGTCCACTGAGTGCTAGGCGCCACAGTAGCCTGTGGGGGCAAGAGACAGTCCTGTCTCACTGTCTACATGGGGAGACATCTGAAAATTAACAATTACAACTCAGTGTGATAAACACTAAATAGAAATGGAGGATGTGTGTTTGGGGGTAAGGTGGGGGTAGTAAATGGCAAATCCTACTCCACACTCCCAGCCCAGCCAAGATTCTGGCTTTTCTGGACCTCCTGCTGGAGGGTCTAGCTGCATAATGAAGCCCCGATAAACGGTAATGAGACAATGTGGGACTGACAAATTGGCCCTGGTAGGAGAGAGTCAGAGCGCTTGAGCTCAGTCCAGAAACACTGGAATGATTTATGGAGCAGCACTGGCGCAAGCCTGGGATTGACCTCTGGCCCAAGTTGAGAAATTAGACCCTGCTTCCTAGAGAGAAGGGTCTTTAAAAAACGTGGAATGAGTAGATGAAGTCATTCATTCATTCAGTAAGTTGGTACTGCAGGCCCCCTCCTAGTCCCTGAAAATGCAGTGGTGAGTACAACAGACCTGGTCATCATCCTTAGGAAGTTTACAGACAAATGTTGAACAATTATACGAATTAAAGTAAAATTACAACAATGTTGATAAATGCTATGAAGGGAAAGCTGTCAGAGGCTTACCTGTTAGAGTGACACCTGTGCTAAGATCAGAAGAGTGAGTAGTTGACCACGTGAAGAGGCAGTGTTCCAGGCAGAGGGAACGTCATGCACCAAGGCCCTGTGAGTACAAGGGGCTAAATGCCGACCAGTGGGGTAAGACAGCGTAAGCTCAGCTTGTTTTAAACTTCATTCACTGATTCAACAAATATTTGCTGAGCACCTACTATGGTCTATGCTCTGTTCTAGATGCAGAGAAACAGCGATAAACAGAACAAAGTCCCTGCTTCTTACAGAACTTAAAGTATAGTAGGGGAGACACCGTAATAATAATATTGGTGGGAGAGCATGATTGTTGGATCGAGCCATAACCATAGTAACTATAACTCATTGAAGACCTGCTACATCCCAGCTACTGCCAGGCACTGCCTATTTGTTGTCACTATCCCTCCCACCCACCCTGTTGGTGGGTATTATTTCCATTCTATAGATGAGAAAACTGAGGCTTGTGAAGTTAAGTGACCTACCCAAACCAGAAAGCCAGGAAATTAGAGTCCCCTGGCTCCATCTGACTCCAGAGCCCCACCACATCACTAGCGTGAACAGGTGGAGAAGCAGCATCGCCTGATACAAGATGGAGCAATTATTGGCCCCACTAAGACTGCAGCCACCAAGGTGTGTGCACAAACCATCCTGAGCCCCTGCCAGCATGTCAGGAGACTTTTGTTGGGGCTTCCTGTGATTACATGCAAGGATTATTGTGATTACATTGTAATTACCACTCTGGTTCAAGGCACGATTATTGTCACTCCCCTCCCCTTAACAGTCCTCAATTATTTAGATGGGCAAAAGCCAAGGAGCCAAGGGTTACAGATATCTGAACAAAAAGTGCAGTGGGACTGCAGAGAGGTAGCCTCACTCTGCCTGGAGGAGAACAGGCTTCACCACCGTAATTCCGTCAGTCTGAAAGGCTTCTCACCCAAACAGGCCCTGTGAGTGGGTAGAGAGACTGAGGAGGCATTGCTGGGTTTTTCTGCAGGTCTTCTTGTCATTTAATCGTTCAGTATTGTCTGAATACAGAATTAAGATTTTTTTTTCTCCATCTTTCAGCAAATGGAAATTTTCAGCTACAATTCAAAAATTTCTCCAAAAATGAGGGTTTAACTCATAAAAGATTGTACCACAGAAGGAGCTTCTCTGACAAAGACAATCACACATAAATGGTAGGAAGAGGTATGGCATAGTAAAGAAGAGTGTCCACTCTGGGGCCGGCCCTGTGGCCGAGTGGTTAAGTTCGCGCACTCCGCTTTGGCGGCCCAGGGTTTAGCTGGTTTGGATCCTGGGCACGGACATCGCACCGCTCATCAGGCCATGCTGAGGCAGTGTCCCACACAGCACAACCAGAGGCACTCACAACTAGAATCTACAGCTATGTACTGGGGGGCTTTGGGGAGAAGAAGAAAAAAAAAGAAGATTGGCAACAGTTATTAGCTCAGGTGCCAATGTTTTTTTGTTTTTTTTTTTTTTAAAGATTTTATTTTTTCCTTTTTCTCCCCAAAGCCCCCCAGGTACATAGTTGTGTATTCTTCGTTGTGGGTTCTTCTAGTTGTGGCATGTGGGACGCTGCCTCAGCGTGGTCTGATGAGCAGTGCCATGTCCGCGCCCAGGATTCGAACTAACGAAACACTGGGCCGCCTGCAGCGGAGCGCGCGAACTTAACCACTCGGCCACGGGGCCATCCCCTCAGGTGCCAATGTTTTATTAAAAAAAAAAAAAAAGAAAGGAAAAAAAGAGTGTCAGCTCTGGAACCAAACCATCTGGTTTTATTTTTTTTTTTTTTTTTTTTTAAGATTTTATTATTTCCTTTTTCTCCCCAAAGCCCCCTGGTACATAGTTGTATATTCTTCGTTGTGGGTTCTTCTAGTTGTGGTATGTGGGACGCTGCCTCAGCGTGGTCCGATGAGCAGTGCCATGTCCACGCCCAGGATTCGAACCAACAAAACACTGGGCCGCCTGCAGCAGAGCGCGCGAACTTAACCACTCGGCCACAGGGCCAGCCCCAAACCATCTGGTTTTACATCTTAACTCTGCCACTTGCTACCTTGGGCAAGTTACTTAACTTCTCTATGCCTCAGTTTCATAATCCATAATAGGGAGATAAAATTTGTATTTGCTTCATAGGGTTGTTGTAAGGATAAAATGGGTTTGTATAGGTAAAGTGCTTGGAACCATGCTCAGTACATTGTAAGTATTCAATAAATAATTTGTTAGAAGTAGTAGTGGCATAGTAAGCAAATAAATGTTAGCTATTTTTAGGGGCAGTCGCCATGAACTGCATTTATCTGCTAAGCTAAGAGCTTGACATGTATTATCTAACATAATGCTCCCAAAAACCTAATAGCAAAGGTGCTGTTATTATCCTCACTCTGAAATGAGGACAGATGAGAAAACTGAGGTTTGGAGAGATTAAGGAATTTACCCAAGGTTACACAGCTAGTGGGCAGCAGGACTGAGACTCAAATCAACATCTGTCTGACGCCAAAGCCTATGATCTAAATCAAAACCCAAAGAGTTCAAGTCAGCAGTCAAAGAGCTCATCCGAGCTGGCTGGCTACTAGAGAGACCTGCAGGAGGGCAGCCTGATGGCTGGCATGGGCGGCCAAGCTACTGGGAGGAAAAGTTGTGAGAATGAGCCAGGTGGGTCAAAGGGAAGGACACGAGGTTATAGCCAAGAGCCTGGGAACTTGAGAACAGCATCCATTGGGCTGAGAATCCAGAAAGAGAGATAAGCAAGGAGTTGAGTACCAGAGGAATCAGAGTGAGTCGAATGGAGCTAAATAATTATATTTTACCATTGTGTGTGTTTAAGTATGTCAGCTTGCTTCTGTATGTATACATATGTATTGAGCATATGTCATTTGCCTGTGTGTGTACATATGTAAAGAGTGTATCAGCTTGCCTCTGTACATATGCATAAGTGCCAAGCATATGTCATTTTACTCTCTGTGTACATATGTAGGGAATGAGTCTATATCAGGTTGCCTCTGTGAGGGTGTGTATGTATGCATATTTGAGTGTGACAGCTGTGCCCTGTGTTTTGTACATTCATATTTACATGTGTGTATCCATGCACACATTACTGTATATAGCAACTCATCTGTGCATGTACATGTGGAACTTAAACTGAGAGTCAGCAGTTTTCTTATTCTTCTCCCTTGGCTCCCAGTTGAAAATTATTCCTCAAAGTCTGATGGTCTCGGGACTCAGCATCAGGGTCAATAGACTTGGCATTTAGTCTGGATTCCTAATTAAGGAAGTTGTGAAGGTGAAACGGAAAGACCACACTCTGAAGCTGTTTCTCTCAAGGCAAAACAATAGTAGTAAGACTTAGGGCAGCTGTAGCATGGTGGCTTCAACAACAATGGGAGCAGGGGTCAAGGCAGGACATGGAGAATGGTGACAGCAGCGCCATTCATCCAATGGTATTTAGAGATTGCCCGTCATGTGCCAGGCAACTGCGATAGGCAGTGAGGATGAAGAAGTGAACACGATAGACACAGTCCCTGTCCTATAGTCTAAAAGGGAAGCAGGCTTTAAACAATCAATTACAATTGCGAAGAGTTTTGCAAAGGATGTGTGAAAGCTGTGGGAGCATCAGACAGGGACCCCTAACGTAGCAGGGGCTGGGAATATCAACGAAATCTTCCCCAAAGAAGTGATATTTAAGCTAAGGCTGGAAGACTGATGAAGAGTTAGAAGTGGGTGGAGAGGGAACAGAATTCTATGAAGAAAGTTCAACATGTAAAAATGAAATACAGAATATGGCAAGTTTAAGACACAGAGAAAAGGCAGCTGTGGCTGAAGCCTGGAGAGTGAGGTGGCAAATGACACAAAGAATGTAGTTGGAGACTTCAGGAAGCCAGGGTCAGATCGTACGGGGCCTTTTAAGCCAGAATAAGGGTTCAGACTTGATCCTAAGATGATAAACAGATAATAACCTGCTCAGATTTGTGTTTTTAAAAGATCACTTGGTTAAACGTGTGAACTGTAAGGTATGCTAATTATATCTCAGTGAAACTGTTAAAAAAATCACTTGGGCTGCAGGATGCAGAATGGATCGGAAAGGCAAAACGTACCAAGAAATCCAGGGAGAGCTAGTGCAGTGGTCTAGGTAAGTGAGGATGGTGAATTGGACTAGGCCAGATGGGAACAAGCAAATGAATTAGATTAAGGAAGTAAGAGCAACAGAATTTGGTGACTGACTAGATGCGGGAGGTGAGGGAGAGAAAGTGTCAAGCAAAGGTTATCCCCAGGTTCAGTGCCATTTACTAAAATATCATCTTTGGAGAAAAAGCAGGTTTGGAGAGGAGGATGAGTTCAGTTGTAGGCACATGGAGTTTGAGGGGCCAGTGAGGATCCGTACCGAGCTGTCCAGGAGCAGTTGGATTTATAAGTCTGGTGTTCATAAGAGATTTACGCTGGATTTATAAGTGAGGGAGTGATCAGAGGATAAATTAACTGAAGTCATGGAAGTGGGTGTGATGACTAAATGAGATACTATAAAATTAGAAAAGGGCCTAGGCTGAAGCCTTGACAAACTCATATGGAGGGAACTGTGAAAGAACTGCCAGAAAATAGGAGGAAAACCAGGAAAGAACAGAGTCACAGTGACCAAGGAAAAAAGTGTTCAAGAAGCAGGATGTAGTCAACTGATTGAACACTGCTGAGAGGCCAAGCAAGATGAGTACTGAATAGAGACCAATGGATATAGTCACTTGAAGTTGTCAGTGATCTTAACAAGAGCCATTTGATAAAGTGGTAGCTGCAGAATCCAGATTAGAGCTTATTGAGACATGAGTAGGAAGTAGGAAGTGGAGACAGAACGTTTAGACAGCTTGGCTGCCAAGAAAAGAAGAGAAACAAAGCTAGAGGTGACTGTGGGTGGAGGAGGGACTTTTTAAGATGAGACTGTGAAATATTTAAATGATGATGATAAAGACCCAGTGGGGTGGGGAGAGTCGAATACACAACACAGGAAAAAGGATAATCAGCAGTATAAGATTCTCAAGAAGACAGGAGGGCTGGAATTCAAAGCTCAGATGGAGAGATTGACTTTTGGGAGAAGACACTGTGTTCTTTGTAACAAGAGGGAAGGGAGAAGGGAGGCTGCTGGCAGCTGAGTTTGTAGAGAAGCTATTGAGATACTGAGGAAATTCCTGGAGCCTGGCTTCTGTGTTCTCCAAAGAGGAGGGAGGTGAGGTGGAGTGGGGAGAGTGGATGGGGGCAGTGGCTGCAGAACAGTAGCTTAAAGCAGCTTCAGCCCAACTATAATGTCCATAAGCTACCTCTTAGCCTTTCCACCCAATCTTCATCACATCTTCTTCATCTTTGATGTGGGCAATTGCATTCTCTCAATCTTACATAAAAAGTTACTGTTTTTTACTGATCTATAACATGTAATATATATATATATATAACAGATACCACTTCAAATCAAGGACCCTGGCCCCTCCCTTTCAACCAGATTACTGCTCCAAATCCCTACTATGCAGAAATTTGGGGTCAGATTTTAGAAGGGTGGAAAAAATTTGAAGTGGTCATTGATGATAAGGGGAGAGAAAGCATGTGATTTTCCCCAGCCAAGCTTAGGAGAGATGGATAAAATAGAGGCAGACACCAGAGAGACAACCTGGAGCAGGGGTGCTTAAGAGAAGGAAGTTAGGAGCCTTTTCTCTCAGATTGGGGGAAAAAACTAACCCTGCTACTACTCACCTTCTGCAAAGGAGTTCTAAGAGAGGTGGCCTCTTAAGAAAGTGGGGGCAAAGTGGAGTCTTTGCTTTCTGAGTAGCCAATGTAACTTGAGGTAACCTAAATTCAGATTTTCTCAAATCTGCCATACCTTCTTACCATATGCATGCTGGCAAATGGTTGACTGATTTGATCACCATTTTGCAATTCCCATGAGATAACTGATTCGAGTAATGATCATCAATGAATGTTAAAACCTTTGGGTGAAAGGTTGGCGGGGTCAGGATAGTCACAGTCTTAAAGTTAACTTATCAACTATGAATGAAAGAAAATAACTTAATAATGGAGAGATCTAGCAGGTACCACCTTCACCAGGTGATCAAATCTAGCCTCACCAATGGTGGGACAGCTTTCTACCACGGGGCTCCTGAAATGATGTAATGAGAGGCAGGTGATCTTATCTACATGATCGTCTTGCCAAAGAAGTTTAACCTGAATCTAATCACAAGGAAGTAATCAAATCCAGAATGTGGGGCACATTGATGAGGCCTGGACTTTACAAGAAATTTAATGTAATGAAAAACAAAAAAGGAGAGAGGTTTGTTCTAGATAAAATTACACTAAAGAGACAAAAGAAGCAAATGCAATAAACCTTGATTGGATCCGAGAAAATAAACAGCAATAAAAGACATTCATAAGACAACTGGAGAAATTTGAATGTGGACTACATATAGATGATATTACTGTGTTAATATTGATTTACTTAGTTGTGATAATGGGATTATGGTGATGCGGGAGAATGTTCTTATTCTCAGTACATGCATGCTGAAGAATTTAGAGGTGAGGTGTCAGAATGTCTGCAACTTTTATTTTTCTTTGGTGAGGAAGATTCACCCTGAGCTAATATCTTTTGCCAATCTTCCTCCTTTTTTTTTAGCTTCAGGAAGACCAGCCCTGAGCTTACATCTGTGCCAGTCTTCCTCTACTTTGTATGCAGGATGCCTCCACAGCACGGCTGATGAGTGGAGTAGGTCCGTGCCTGGGATCCAAATCTGTGAACCCAGGCTACTGAAGCAGAGTGCATGGAACTTTACCCCTCAGCCATGGGGCCGGCCCCTGCAACTTTCTTTTAAGCGGTTCAAAGAGAGAGAGAAAAGCAAGCAGTTAACAATTGGTAAATCTAGGTGAAGGGTGAAAAAAAAAAAAGATTAAGAAAAACCTCAATGCAGTCTATTTCTTCATTACTTCATCAAACTTTTTTCTGCCACGACCTTGGATAGCTTTATGCTTATAAGTATAAACTGTGCTTCTTAATGTGCTAAATTAGATTGAAATCTTTAAAAGCATCATAGCAAGAAAATTGCTCTGCAAAGCTTTTTAGACATAAAAGACTTCTAATTTGTGTAGGAGTATAGGTGAAGATAATGGTAAAGTGAGAGAGAGCCATGAAATATTAAAAAGAACACTTTCCTGGGAGTCAGAAGACCTTCAGGTCCAGCTCCTAACTACTGAAGATGTCAGTTTCCGCATCAGTCAAGTGGGGCTAATGGTATCACATGCATCATCCTGCTGTACAGGTACAGGAGAAACAGGATGTGAAAAAGGCTTTACAAACTGGAAATGGATATGCAAGGGGAGGGATGCCACGATGATGTCCTCTTAGCAGTAGTTCTCGAACTTTATCATACCTTACAAGCAACTGAGAAACTGGTTAAAAGTGCAGATTCCCAGCCCTACCCTCAGAGATTCTGATTCAGTAGGTCAGGGTTGGGGCCCAGAATTTACTTTGTGAAAGCAACCCAGGTTCTCTGGTCCAACGGATTTGAAAACCACACATGGAGAACTGCCTTGGAGGTGCTGTGATCTAACATCCTTGCTACTCAATGTTTGGTATGGACCGGCAACATCACTGGTACCTGGGAGGTTGTTAGGAATACAAAATCTGGCCCCACTCCAGACTTGCTGGATCAGAAGCTGCATTTGTAACAAGATGCCCAGGTGATTCCTATGCACATTAACGTTGAGAAACACTAATCTAAATGGCAAGACTGAGTGGTGACCTCTCTTTTTTGCCCTGGTCACTAACTCTCAGCTTGCCATCAGACAGAACTGGGGTGGCACCTTTGTGTTGCTGACACCTTTACCCTCACTTACCTCTTCTCTCTGCTTCTCTTTGTTTCTAGCTCCTCAGTCCTAGCAGATCTTGATAAACATAACCAGCCAATCAAAGTGCTTGTTTTCTCCCATGCCATAAACAGACTAACTGAAGCATACGGACTTGGGATCCAAATCTAGTTAACCTAGGTCTGTGATTTTTTTGTTTTTATTATGGTGAAACAACATAAAATTTACCATTTTAACCATTTTAAGCCAACGGTTCAGTGATGTTAAGTATATTCACACTGTGCAACGATCTCCAGAACTTTTGGTACGTGATTTTGAATACGTCGCTTAACCTCTCCAAGCTTCATTTCATTATCTTTAAAATGTGGATAATATTACCCACTCTTGCAGAGTATTTTAAGAATTAAATGAAATAATAAACGAATGTCCCTAGGACCCATAGAAGATGTTCAATAAATGCTAATCTTCTTCCTTCCTTCCATTTGAAGTAGGTTTTCAGACAGCCCTGGATGTTTACAACAGATATCATCTGCTGAAATCTACTGATAAGAATTTTAAAAGCATATACAAAAATCTACATATTCGGGGCACATTATTGCCTTAGAACAGGGCAATTTGTGAAACAGAAGTATTCTATAATCTATAGAATTGGGCAATTTGAAACAGCTAAAGTAAACAGCAGCCAATTACATTTTGTTGGGAAAATTACATTTTGGGAAGCAACAACCCTTTTGTGCCCATTATATAGAAATTCTTGTATTGACTATATTGTTTTATAAACAGCTTAAGTACAATCATTATGTGAATATCAGTAACTTTCACAAATAGTGCTTTCAACCTTGAGGCTGATCCACTTGATGTAGCATTTGAATTCCGTTTGTGTACACACTATCTTTAAAGGAGAATGCTAACGTGAAAACTTGGGTTATATGCAGTGAATTGAAAAGATCAGTTTAACTTCAGAATTAGGCTAATTAGAACAGGGAAAAAGAATTTAGAGATCCTCTCCTCCAACTCCCTTATTTTATAAAAAAGGAAATTAAATTAATATCCAGAGAGACCTAGTAACTTGTGCTCAATCATATGACGAGCTACTAGCAAAGCTGGGACCAGAGCCCAGGTTCCAGGAGTGTGCCCTGGTGTCACTTCACCTTGAAGAATGAGTGACACTTCAACAGCTAAGGTGATGGGAAGGGGTTGTAGAGAGGCCTCCGGGTAGAGGGATCAACAGATGTAATTTCACAGAGCCTGGCTCTGAAACCGAGAGACTGATCGGTGTGTTGAGGAGTGTTCTGGAGTGGCGAAGCAGGAAGGAGAGATTAAGATGAGTTTTGTGATGGGAGAAGAGAGTTTTGGACTCTCTTGTAACACAGAATATTGGAAGAGAGGTTTAAGGATTTTGGGGGGTTTTGATTTTACAGTTTAATGTGGCTCTTCCGTATTTGTATTGTCATGTAGTCAATATAGGTATCTTGGGAAGTAGCTGTTTTACAGATGATGGTCTAATATTCAGGAGATTATGTTCTTTGCAAAGCAAAGGTTTGAACTCAGGCTCTGAATAGAAAGGCTGTGTATTCTGATTCTTAAAAGCAGGTGCTCCGGGGCCAGGCGCTTTGGGTTCAAATCTCTCTGGCCCCATTTAGAAGCCATATGACCTTGAAAGACAAAAATGATGACTAAAACGCATAGTGTTTGTGTGCCGGGCTCTGTTCTAAATACATTGAACTAAGTATATATTACTCATTTAATCTAACATCCATTGACATTTATTCTATTATTATCATTATTTTAAAGCCTCCCTACCCCCCTCCCCCCAAAAAAAAGAGAGAGAGGAAGGAAAGAAGAAGAAAGGTGTCTCAGTTGAAGATGAGGAACAGGGGTACATTCCCCCAGATTCCCTGTTCCTCGATTTATAATATAATCTCAACTCCTTGGTACCCCACTATTAGTTCCCTTCCCACTTGTGATACTGTGGTAGATTAGACCATTGTGCAAAAATATTCACCTTCTTAGGAGGAGTCTACTTCCCTCCCCTTGACTCTGGGCTCAGCCACGTGACTTGCCTTGGCCAAGGAGCTATTAGGCGATATAACCCCGAAACTTGAAATGTGCTTCTACAGTTTGGCTTGCCCTCCTGTACTTCTGCCATCACAATGAGAAGAGCTTCTGCTGGGTAGCTCTTGCCCCTTCAGCCTAGGGCTCAGAGTGGCCACATAAGAGCAGATCTGCCCCAACTACCCCCAGATTTCCCAATGGCTGAGTGACTGGAGCAACCGCCCTCTAGTCCTGCAGAAAGTCGAATACCAGCCCATCCAAAGACCCTCTTTGAGACTCAAGGATAAAGATTTAGATCCGTATGCACCTCACCAGCAGAGCACCAGCCTCTGAGTTTCTTTCTTGGTTACTCTGGAAGCTGAACCATATGATGGGACAGAAAAAGAACTGGAATCTTACCTTGCTACTTACAGTATTTCTAGTATGACAAGTATCCGTTTGGTTAAAATAACCAATTTCTTAAAAACAGGGTTTGTAATTTTTTCCCCAACAAACCCATAAAAGAGAAAACTCAGACCAAAACTTATTAAGTCTCTTGGAAGTCTCCAGGAGTTAAGAAAGGGAGCCCATGTTGACGGATAGAGACCCCTTCACTTTGAGCCCTTTAATGAACATACACGGTTAGTCTCCTCCCCCTCCCCCCACACTGGCAGTGCTGTAAGGACATTTTTCAAGCGGAACTAGAGCTTCTGATCCTCTCCCTCAGAAGTAGCGGGATCACCATTTTGTCCATTCCAATCAGTGGCAACCGTGAGAAAACCTTCACACCCAATCTGGGCATCTGGATAATGGAGAAACCAGTTTTCCACCTAATGATGATAAACTGCTCTGTAAGGTTGATACTCGGCTTGTAAATCCAACAATTATATTGGGTAATAGAGGTTCGATAGATATGTTCTTTAAAAATCTTATGTAAATCACCCTTCTATAAGTTGAATCTCATTCCAAATGAACCAGAGGGCTGTTTAAGAAAATGCCATGTTGAAACTTTTCACAAGGGAAATAATCACACTCTTGTATTTGTTATGGAAGTTTTCTCTACTAGGTGGTCCTAAACCATGGTATACCTGGGGTACTTCCCCTGCAGGGCAGCATCTCTATGGGAGGACATTCATATCACAATGACAACAGTAATGTTAAAATGCTTTACATGACTCTTTATTTCAAAAGTGCTTTACTAACATAGACTAACCTTCACAACATTCAAGGGAGGTAGATAAGTATTACACACCACTTTCACAGATGGATAAACTGAGGCAGAGATTAGTAAACTGTGTTGAAGGGCATAATATATGGCACAATTAGGAAAAGAACTTGTTGCAGTCACAGATCACTGGCGACCTTTCCCATGACTTCTGAGTCCCACCAACACAAAAGTCGCAGATGCAGCACGGAAGCAAGTCTAAGGCCACACTTCACCTTGTTGAGACCAGATGTTGAATATGCTGTCCTTTGGCAAATATTTCCCTCACATACATTCTCACATGACCCCACCTCTAAAACAGAGGAGAGTGGGACCTGTTGTGGGTACAGAAGGAAGGGTTGGAGGAACGGGGCTGGGAGGGAAGAAGACAGAACAGAAAACATGAACTGATAGCAAAACAAGGGCAAGAGAGAAGAGGAGGATGAGCTGGGAAGCAGCCCAAGAGAAAGGAAAGCCACAGCAGACAAGAAGTGTTATTCCATTTGAAAAGCTCAGACATCTAGAAATGTTATTAAAAGGGTAATTCTTAGCAATGACATTACAGAGCCACTCTTCATGGCTTCACCAAATATAATTATCAGGTCCTGCTGACATTCCCAGGAGGCAGACGCATTCCTTTCCCCTGGTCCAGACCACATACTGATGTAATTGACCTGACACTGCAGAGGCTGTTGACAACTCTAATGCACTCTTCCACCATGCCACCTCTCTTTCTCTGTTCTCATTCTTAAAAAAAAAATGGGGGGAAAGCCAGTGCATTTTAAGATTCTCCCTGAAAAATTCTTAAAATATTTCCTACATGTTTGATGCATAATAGGGTAGGGTTCCATGTTTGATTCCGTAAAGAGGTTGTAATAAGCATACATGGGGATTAACAGTCCCTGTCAGTCAATGCTCCTTTATATAACATGGGACATTTAAAAAAAAACATGAAATTTGTGGATGCCAACCGTCTAGAAAAGAATTGAAGCTTGAGGTAAAGAAATAATCTTTTCTGATCTTTCTAGCGTGAAGCCATTATAAGAGATGGTGACTGACGCACCACCAGCTGCGATGGAGACACTGATGGCAGAGGCAGCACCAAATGAGTGGGTGACAAGGACCCAGCAGGGAGCAGCTAGAGTCAGATGAAAAGGTGGAAGAGGCAGCACAGGCAGCTGACGAGGCAGAAGTCAGAGCGAAAAGGTGACAGCCAAAGAGGAGATGGGAGGAGGCGCTAGAGTTTGAGGCCGAGTGGGAAGCAATTGCACTAGTTTGTGGCTAGGCCTCTCCTAGGATGGGTCAGAGCCAGAAATGCATCCTTTCTTCCATTATTTCAACCGGCAGCATCATTCTTTCAGGCATCTAGCTGTACAACTTTACCCCTCCTCTCCAACAAAAGCAATCAGCTGCCAAGCCTGCCTGATTCCACTTCTGCAATGCCCTTCGCATTGGTCTCCCTCGTTTTTACTTGTCTCCTCTAGCTCCTCCTCTCCTCTCATCCTAACCAGGGCCAACCTTCCCAACTCGTCTATCAGACTCCAGTCTTCTCGAAACTGTTTCATCCTCTAATCTTCCTCCTGGAGCAGTTTTGATCATGTTACTGCCCAACTTGGAAATTCCTGTGTGTCACTGCCTCTCAATTCTGTGTCTCAGCATCTTGAATCTTCAACAGGACCTTGCATCTTGCAAAGATCCTCTCCTTTCCAAATTTCCACCTGCCAAAATGCCAACCGTAAGGACTTGGCTCAAATGCCACCTCCTCCAGCAGGCCTTCCTTCAAGCTTCTTAGCTCTCTGCTCTGAGCTACATATACACTTGAAGACACACACTGACCAAGTATATGACAGCTGTGTACAAGCCTTACCTCCCCTACGGGGCTGTGTCCATGATTTGGCAGGGTGGAGTATGGTGAACTGTGTCTCAGTATTTATCTGTCAATTCTCTAGAGCACCAACCAAGAAATGGTTATTGCCTTTCCACCTCAGGTAAGGAACTGCTCAAAAGTGAAATGAGTTGGGATGTACCTGTTCATGAATGGAGGCATTCCAAGTCCCTGCAGATGTGATCTGGCTCTCAGGGTAAAACAAACCCATGGTATAGCTTTGAGGGATGAGGCAGGGGCAGGGGCAGGCAGAGCCTCTCATTTTCGAGTCAAGAGACCTGGGACTGAGGTTCTGCTTTGCCATTCACTAGCTATGGGCCTGGTGCCATGTAGTTCTTCTCTGAGCATCATTTCCTCACTTCTGCATGACCTCACAGGATTCCAGACCAACTGAGACACATTTGTGAACTCTACACCAGTGATTCTCAATCCCAATTACGTATCATAATCCCCCATAAAGCTTTGAAAAATATAGAGGACCAGGCCTCAACCTTAGTCAAGTGAATCAGAATCCTCAGGGAGTGGGACCCAGTGGGACTAATTCGTTATAAAATAGTCTTTCTAATGCATAGCCACGGTTGAAAACTACTGTTATAAACTCATAAATACCATTAACAGTAGAACGAGATGCTTTAGGCTGCTGGTTTAATTATCCTTTATTTGTTCAGTTAGGAATTAGTTCGATGCTTTTATAGTTCCATTATGTGTCTGAGCATTTTTTTGCATTGTTCTACATTGTTGTTTGTGTGCTTAAGTGGTAAATTCTGAGGGAAACCAATATCCGGCACACTGCTGTACACAAAAACGTACCTAACCCAATTTTTTTTTTTTTTCGTAAAAACTTCACAGGGTCCTCTAAAACCTTGCTACACAGAACTGTGGTGATCAGACTAATAGAACTGGCAAAACCTGGGAGCTTACAGGAAACGCAAACTCTGAGGCCCCACTTCAGAATCTGCATATTAACAAGATTTCCAGATGGATCCATAGAGGAAGCAATAGCAAACTTTTCTCTGTTCACATTTGTGTTGAGGGCCTGCTGGTCCCCAGCCGAATTCCAAGCGTGTAGAAGGGCATGGAGAGTCCAGCTGTCTCCCATAAACCATTTAAGCTTGGGACTTGATCCAGATGCTTCTTTTCTAAAGGGTCCATTTGGTAAAAACTGTTAAGAACACAAATTCTTACAAAAGGATCCTTCCTTTCAAAGATGACTAGTCTTCACAGGCTTCCTTTAAATAACCAGTTCCTCTAAGATATTTAAAATATCAGTGTATAAAGTAAATTGAGGCTCACTAAAGTTTTATGCAGTGCATAAATAATGAGTATATATGTACTCTACTGGACTTATGGTCCCCAGGACCCAAATTCCAAAATTATGCAGGAGGGAGGCTTAGCCAATGCAGTAAACACTTGCTCCCTGTTGACCCATGCCCTCCGGGCAATTATGATGTCAGCAGTACCCATCCAAGACTCTGCAGACCACACCACAGTCAAGGAGTCGTAGCAGATTCTGAAAATTATCTAGACCAACTCCCTTGTTTTATGGACTGGAAACAATGTGGCCATGGACTAAAAGGAGTTACCCAAGGTCAGAGAGCACTTGAGGCAGAACCAAGTTCAGAACTCAGGCCCTGACTCCTAGTCCTACACTCCCTACATAGCCTCTGCCACACATCCCCCTCCTTCCCTGCCACATGGCCTTCAAATTTCATTCTCAGAAATTGCTGACCTGCCTTGCCACTGAAGCGTCCCTTTGCTTCTTCCGGCTACTGCTGTGCCCAAGTCCCAAGGCTGTTTTTAACAGTAGGCTACAGGAGAAGCCATCTCACAGCTCAATCAGAATATCCATTTATCAATCCATGCTTCCAAACATATTGGTAATGGATTCTTAAAAAGCTCAATGCTAACTGTGTAATGCAAACAACATAGCATCACTATTAGCTAGCACCATGAGCATGGTGAGGGAAGGGCCTTAGGTGGCTAAGGACGAAAAACAAGGGGAAATGATGAACTCAGTAGTACAAAGTTGGGAGGAAACTACAGAGGGAAAAGGCAAAAACTGGAGCACAGTGTGGGAGGCAGCACCTTTGAGAAACATACACAGTGTGACTATAAAATTGCAAGTCTTTTCTTTTAATAAAACAAACATGACAGAATGTAGAACTCTAAATGAACATTTCTCCCTCAAAGTGGTTACATCCTTAGTTACAATGTTGGAGACATTATTTGAAACTCCTCTTTGGGGAAAGGAAGGCCTTACAAGGCAGTTTTGAGCCACATTAGAAAATATCCTTCCATACGCTGGGCTGTTGAAAAACAGAAAATCCACACTCAAGGGACACTGAAAAAATGAAAAAGGTGCTGCAGCTCTCATGGAGGTTCCCTAAAGACCTCTAGCGAGTTCTGAGCAACCGCTTCACCACCAGAGACACGTGTGGCCTCCCGGGATGGCCACTTTCAATGGGAGGGCATTCATTTGGATAGAAAAGTTCTGATGTCTATTAAAAAAAAAATCAGCCACACTCCTTTATAGTCACACTTGCATTTGGTTAAAAAATACAACAATAACACTCACACATGGTTCTTGTAGGAATTCTAATTAAGAGACATTACATTCAGAATTATAGCACGCATGGTGATCATTTTCAGAAGACTCTAACAGCTTCTTTGCCACTTAAGGGGTACATAGGGTGCAGCTGTTTACCTGAATGTATTCTTAAATAAGTGACTACTACCACTCTAATTCTCCTAGTTGTAGCTCTGTTACAGGTTACTGACGGCAAGTTCTTGTTCCAGACTTTCTTTGCCAACACAGATTAATTACAAGGGAGCCGCCCCCACAGTCTTAGGGTGAATTGGGAAAGGGCCGGTTAAATGAGGAAACAGGCCATTCCTTGGTAAAAGTTTGCAGTTTTCTTTCCCAATACATCTTCTTTTTATTGAGAACTTCCATTTTTATCCTGTGTTCCTCCTCTGCCATCTCACACTCTCGCTCTATCTGCTGGATTTTGGCCACATGCACCTCATTCATTTGTATCAGCTGCAGTTGTAAGATGGACATTTGTTGATGGTGTTCTTCCTCATGCATCTTTTTTAAAGCACCTTCCTGAGAGGTTTTGCTCCTGTAGTTTTTATTGGCTGTTATTCTGACAGCTGAACACGAGGGTTCAGGTTGAGAGGTCCCCTCACATACTGGAAAATGTATGAACTCTTTCTCATCATCGCACAGTTCTCTATTTGAAACAGCAAATGATTCTGAAAAACAGTAGCAGAAAACATATGTTCAAAGATTTTACAGGCAGAGAGTAAATCAATCCTATTTCCAACGACAGGGTCCCCCATTACAGGATGTATCTGAAATAGCATCTGCTCTGGTCTGCGCATCTACAGGCACCCTTGCCACACCTGACTTTTTAAAAACCCATAAATCAAAAGCAATTTTCCCTTAAGAAGTAATGGAAAAGGATTTCATCATGTCATTTCTAGAACTGTGACCTACGGGAAGAGTGGTCAGAGACTGCGCTTATGAAGAATTGGTGACCTTGATACGTTGATGTAAATTCCAAACTGAAGTGTGCACAACTCCAAATGAACACTCACGGTACGAGGCCAACACGTGGGCTTTCACATTAAGTTCTCCCTCAGTCTCATCTCCCTTTCTCAGCTTCTCATTCAGCCAGGAACACTTGTTCAACCTCCACAAAGGGGGCCGTTGCTCTGTTTCCTGGTCCCAGGTCTTGGCCCTAACCCTGGATAGCCATCTTACAAACGTCCTCCCTGGAAAGATGAGTGTCCCTGGCTTAACTTCCTCGCCACACCATTTCTCTTCAACCTCCTACATCTGATTGTTACCTCCATCTGGGCACGGCCATCTGGGGGTCAATATTCAGATCTCAAAGACACTTTTCAATGTCCCTCTTATGTAACCTCTCCCTTGCATGTGACAAATCCTTCTTGAAATTTCTTTCCTCTATTAGCTTCTGATCCATTGCTCTCTCCTAAGTTTTCTACAGCCTCCTCTCTGATTGCTCCTTCTAACGTCTCCTTTAAGGACTCAGACTTGCTCCACCCACCTCTTACCTCTTCATGTTCCCCTGGGGTTCCTATCTTTGGCTCTGTATTCAGTCCACCATAAGTAACCCTCATAATCTGGTTCCAAACTTCCTTTATCTTTCTTCCCTCACTCTTCAAAACACTCTGTGCACCCATCAATCCTACCACAAACTACTCACATTCGTAAAGGCCATGCTTTTCTCCATAATTCTTGAGCCTGAAGTTGGGCTCAGTATTCGTCCTCCCCCCACTCTCTCAAACACACACTCTACTCTGGTCTCTCTTTTTCAACCTCCCCCCAAATCCTACTTCATTCAGGGTCAATGCCACCTGCTCAGTGACACTTCAGCTCTCCCCTTTCTCTATAGGGACTCTTCTGTTACAGCATTTAACGCACACTAATATTATTTTGGGACCATGCCTTATTCATTTCCTTTATCCTTGGGACCAGTTACCTTATTTTGTACACAGTGGGTAAATATTTATTGGCTGAAGCTTTGAACACAAGCAGAAAAGAGCTTACGGATACAAAATGATGCCACTGTTGGTGGCGCCATGTTTGCACTTGTATTTTTATAGGGCAATAACACTAGCATCAATTCGAGAGTTTCAACAAGGAAACCACTAACTCCACTAACCAATGGAGTCTTCTAGCTGTGTTTCCAAGGCTTTCTTGGAAAGCTTTACATTTCCAATAATGAGAATTGTTTCCTTGGAGAAAAATATCAATTTATTAACAGAGGTGATTACATTATTACGTCCACCCCATTATTCCAGAAGATGGGATGCCGGGAATAATGGCTACTGGGGGAAACCTAGCTCTGTTAATAAAAGGAAATGGCTATTGTTTAGCTTATTTCACTCCAAGGGGTTAGGTAACAACCATAACTAGTCCCTAAGTAAGAGTAAAGAAAGGTAAAAATCTTACTTTTGAAAGAAAAGGTTAAAAGTACTTCTGTGTCATCCAGAGATAATGGAAATAACTCCCTAGGAATCCTCCCCAACTCCAACAGCTCTAGCCTCGATTAAACGTCTTTCCTTCACGCTCCCGCTGCCTCCCGAGCCCACTCTGGCAGAGCACTTGGTGGTTTAACTACCTCCCCTTCAGGTCTCTGAATAGTTTGCAGACAGAGACTGCTTCCTGTTCACCCTCATGGAGAACCCAGCACAGGGCCTGGCAGACTGCCTGGCATGTGCGAAATGTGTGTGGGATGAATTGGCTGAAGTGGGTCACATCCCTCCCAACACAGCCTGGCTGTGGAAAGAACAGGGCTCTGAGTTGAGAGTCGAGGCACAGGACAAAGGACTGGGCAAGGATTACCACTGAGAATAGGGTCCCTCAGATGCGATCAACTGCAAAGAGGATTACCTCACCCATTTCCTTTCTAGTCTTAGATCTGAAAATGTCTTCTTTGAAGACAGGACACAACGGACATTTTTTGGAAGCTTCAGCCTCTGTTCTCTGATTTCATTCCAAAAGATAGTTCTGGCTACTCCTCTGAGTCTTTAAAGTTCATGCCCTCATAATGCCACTTATCTCTGCCAATTTCTAAAAGCTCATTTTTATCTCAACAATTCCAGGCTTTAGGGGCCTGAGGAGGAAGATGATGATGATGGACTGTAGCTAACCAGGCACTGGGCTAGTGCTGTACCGCATTACCTCATTTAATCCTTACAACAACTCTCTGAGGGTGGTATTACTCTAGAAAACCTAAAACAATATCCAAAATCATTTGGCCCATTGAAAGACTCAGGACTCTAGTCCAGGCCTGCATGACTCCAAAATCCAAGCTCAACTACTACCACATCCAGCCTCTCACTACTTCACCTGCTCAGCTGATCACTTATGAAGCTTAAAATGTGCCTCCAAGTTGTATCCACTACAAAACCATCTATTACTAAGTATACGGGTGTATATTCCAAATTTTGGTCTCCAAATTTCTCTCTAGAGCTATGAACATGAAGACAGTATGTTTCATGCCTGGAAACAGAGAAGTGACTCACTTTAAAACTACTCTTTTTAGTTTAAATGTGTGCCAACATACAAATTTTAAAGCAAGCAAGCCGGGTCTCTTAAGAAGACTCTGGCAGAAGCTGGGGCTTCAAACTAGAGAAGCCTGATGGAGCGGTTAATTAACTTTCACACAAGTATTAGCTCCGATGAAGGGAAGCTAAAGTGTTCAGAGGGGGAGAATCTTCTCTAATTGGAAAAAGACTGTCCTGGGAATGTAACCTGCTGCAAACATACACCATGTAATCTCTCTCCCAGGTAAAACAAAGCCACCTGATGTAGAAACAACTCAATTTTGTGCAAAATGGATAGGAAGGCCCAAGGGTGTTCCTGGGAGCGAAGAACACCGTCAAGGGGTATTTTACCACTTGGGCAATTTGAGCAAGTTTAACATCAGCAGGAAAAACCTACCATGGCAGTCAAAGGAAGGGAAAGAAACCATGTACAAGCCAAACCCCAGCTCTTCTCAACGGAACAAAGGAAATAGGGCTGACTGGGAAAATGGATAAATAAGGTGTGGTGCATGCATACCACAGAATATTATGCATCAAGTAAAAGAAACGAATTAGATTTGCACACTGCAATGGGAATAGATCCTAAAAGCATTCTAAGTGAAAAAAGGCCAAAAAAAAAAAAAAAGGAATGGTATCTATAGCACAACTTTTAATCTATGTAAATTTAAAATATATGCACACAAAAAGCCAATGCATGCTTTCCAGGACACTGAGAGAACACATAAGCACACTGGAATGATTAGGGTACAGGAAAAAAGAATGACAGTGGTGAATGTAGATAAAAAGGAAATAAACATGTAAGTAGCACAAAAGAGGGGTGTTTCACTGACCAATGGTGCTAGTGTGCCATGAGTGGAAATATAACTCAGTCCCCTGTACTGGAGTCCCCACCCCAAAAGAATAGAATAGGATTAAATAGTGATAATAATGGAATTTATTAAGAAATGTTTGTGTTAATTATAGCTTTGTGTACCCATGTTTGCGTTACTCAAGTATAGCTTTATAGTAAATAATAGCCTATGAAATTAAATATCAGATCTCTTAAGATAATTGAGTACTACTTGAAAGCTTAGTTTTCTTAAACATATTGGACATTTAGTCATCCTACCCTCCCGACTACCCCTAGCAAATTTTGTTGGTTTCCCTAGTTTGCTCTGCAAATCTGTTCCCCAAACATAATGGAAGATAAAGCCAAATTATCATATATCATAAATCTGCAGGGTATAAATTGTTTCAATATATTTAAGGGGAAAATACTGGTTTTTTGCAAATACTGTCCTAAGTGTTAAACATAAATTTTAAGACTACTGTGTTCAAATACAGATGTACACCCCAAGAAAGTCATTGACAGAGCTAACAGTATCCAGGGGACAATGATCAAGATGACAAAGTTTAAATCATCTCACAAAAAATAGTTGGAGGGAGGCCTCTAGTGGAATGCTGCTAGGCTCCATCCTGGTTAACAAATTCCAACAAATCTCTGCGTACCTAATTCTGAAACAGGCCCTCCGTGACGTGTTAGAACTGTCCCATAGAAAGATAATACAAGCCACATATAATTTAAATTTTCTCATAGCCACATCAAAGAAGTACAAAAAGGTGAAATTAATTTTAGTGATATATGAAATCATTCCAACATGTGATCAATATAAAAATTATCAGTAAGATATTTTCCGTTCTTTTTTGGGTACTAAGTCTTCAAGATCCGGTTTGTATACTTACAGCACATCTCAATTCAGTCTACCCACATTTCCAGTGCTTACTATCCTCATGTGGCTTGTGGCTACTGTACTGGACAGCACAGAGTTAGAGATGCTGACTAAAGCAACACACACACAGGGCCCATATGTCAAAATACACACAATGGAATGAGAGCCATAACCTTATAGCAGGTTTTCAACCTTATTCCCACCAAGACCCAGAAGGGATGATTGACACTTCTGCCTGTCTTTTTCTTTCTTGAAAGTAAACTGAAATACAAAACAAGTGAGGTGACCTCAAAGCTGTTTTAATGTATAGAAAGAGTTCCAGCACCTTCACTATTAGTGTTAACAGATTACTTTGGAAACTGACAGAGCACCAAGGTTCTCCACGACCCTCCAGAGTTGATCTGGAAACAGGCACAGGGAACACTTGGCTGTCCTTTAATAATCACCAGCAAAAAGAGAAGTCTTATGTGTCGTATATGTACAAACATCCAATTTAAAACACATCTCTTTTTCGAGTGAGTCTCTAGCAATTGTCACTATGGGAAGGACACTGAGAATCCATATGTCTTCCCTTCTTGCTGGAAATTTATAAATTGCGTTTATGCATAAATGAAGCACATCATTTCCTCCAAAAAGAAAGAGAAAAACATTTGTGGAACGAACTTTCTAGATGCTACCCTAGAATTTCAAAATGAGGAAACAAGACTGTCTCCTTAGAATAACCCTATGAAATCAATCCACAATAACCCAGATCAAAGATTTGCAAAGTTAACTGGAAGCAGTCAACCCCAGCATCTTCCCGGGCAACATCTCCCAGGGAGCGGAGGCAATGTGAACAGCAGGTCTGCTGACTCACCTCCGTCCCTCCCCAGCACCACTCCCTTCACCACCTCACAGACAATGAATGACTCCAAGGCCAGCAAGATGGAGAGAAACTGGCTGAAGCTATAAACATCTCCAAAGACAGGACACTGTCAATCAGCAACGTGCCCCATGTGCCACAGACGTAGGAATGGGGAGGGATAAGAGAGTTGGCAGTGTGCATGGAAACACTGTCTGCTGGGAAGTACCCTGGCTTGGGAACTCAAGAATCAAAATTCAGACACGGGTTCCTACACTAGAAAATGATGTGTGAGGTTCATGACATTAACCACTATAGTTTCCCAACTGGCTCCCTGGACTTAACCTTAGTCAGATGATCAGTAAGCAAACTTCTGATCATAATTTAGGTTCCCAGAATGACGTGCCCACAGGGGGGAAAAAAGTGCTAATCAAAAACGTGTATTCAGTTCACGTGGTTATCTTTTTCAGTCTACACAGGTAACATTCTTGGTTTTAGACCCTTTTTGAGACTTTTTTTTTTTTTTTTGGTGAGAAAGATTGGCCCTGAGCTCACATCTGTTGCCAATCTTCCTCTTTTTTGCTTGAGGAAGATTGTCTCTGACCTAACATCGTGCCAATCTTCCTCTATTTTGTATGTGGGATGCCATCACAGCATGGCTTGATGAGCAGTGTGTAGGTCTGCATCCAAGATCCAAACCCATGAACCCTGGGCAGCTGAAGCAGACCGTGTGAACTTAACCACTATGCCACCAACTTTTTTTTTTTTTGAGGAAGATTAGCCCTGAGCTAACTGCTGCCAATCCTCCTGTTTTTGCTGAGGAAAACAGTCCCTGAGGTAACATCCATGCCGATCTCCCTCTACTTTATATGTGGCCTACCACATATAAAAAGCCTACCACAGCGTGGCTTTTGCCAAGTGGTGCCATGTCCACACCCAGGATCCGAACCAGTGAACCCCAGGCCACCGAGAAGTGAAACGTGTGAACTTAACCGCTGTGCAACCGGGCCGGCCCTGCCCCCTGCCAACACTTTTAATTAACCAGTCCCTCAGAGCTCAATCTATTCTGAGGACACTAACTAGTGAACTTCTCCTCCTGCAAGCTAAGAATCAGATTTTCCTAGGCAAGTGCTTGCTGGGTCCTTGGAGCACCTTAGCAGCAGCCCTCTGGCTTCCCCAGGAATCTTCCTCTGCTTTAAGGTGTGTCTTCTGCAAACTGCAATGAGTCTTTACATAAACTGGCCATTCCTATCTTAAAAGAGACAGGAATTATTGGCAACTTATCTACATGCATTTCCACCCTCCTCTTGCTGGGAGGCATTTCAATAGCCCCTTAATTCCACCCTTTTAAAGCTATGACACTATTATTATATCCTCGATTACATGACAGTCTTTTCCTTTCTTAAAAAGTATGTATGACCTATTTTCCTTTTTTCAATGGAAGTATATTAAAACTAAAGTGAATTTTTTCCCCAAATTTCTCAAGCTCGCAAGAGTGCCACAAACCAAAACTGTGGATCACAATATTATAATGGGTAGAAATGCTGGTTTTTAATCTGGGTGAATGCTGAACAGGTGTTTGCCATATTAGTCTCTATACTTAATTCTTAAGTTTGAAATAGTTCCCTATTTTAATGTGGCCTTTTGAGTGGCTTAATGCAGTGTCTTGCACATACGGGTCCTCAAAAATATATATTTTTTTTAAATTAGATTGAGTGAATGAATACAAATCCTTAAGCCACTCTCTTTAATATATTTGAGATAGGCTGAGATAAGCAACTGTTAACTGATAACAACTGAATTAATGTAGCCCCTTATTTTTCCTTATTCTTAAGTGATAAGAGAGTTAAGAGAGATCCTTTTAAGAGAGACACAAGGATATAACCAAGTGCTTTTGTTTTTATGTGCCATGATTTGAATGTCCTATATAATCCAGAGATTTTGAATTGGGGAAAGTCAAGTTTGACATCAAGGTATATTTTTTATCAATTCCCTCAAATTGAGGATTTTAAAATTAGGATGTCAAACTGGTACCCAAGGAGAACATGCAAGCCGGCCTCAGGGACCGATACCTTGGGCTGCCGCCTCCGGGTGGTACTCCGGCTCTTCCTCCGGGGGGCTCTGCAGGAAGTAGAGCTGCTCGGGCAGCATGGTGGCGATCTTCTCCTTGCCCAGGACGTGGGTACTCAGAAGTGGACTGACGCTCCGCTTCACTTTCTCTCTCCTTTCATGGGCCATAATTTTTTTGGTCCGAGCCTTGATGTTCTCCCAGCACTTCTTCAGCTGCTTGAAGTCCCGCAGAGACACGCTGGGCTGAGAGTTGTACTCGTGGGCAAGCGCCTGCCAGGTACGCTGCTTGAGGGCGATAGTCCTGGCATCACTTTTCTTACATTCCAGCACATACTTGTACTTTTCTACTAAAGCCAGCAGGATGCTCTTTTCCAATTCTGAGAAGTATTTGGCAGGTTTTATAATTTCGTTGTTTTGCATTTTCCACTATATTTCTCCTGGCCGTTAGCTATCCTGGAAAAGGAAGTTTGGAACAATAATTACTAACTCCAGCGCTAAAAGTGTCAGCAAATCACTTAAGCTTAATCCCTGACTTGAATCCCTTTATCTGAAATACAGTACTTTCTTTTCCATTCATGCTGAATTATGATATTCTCAGGAAAACATTCAGAAGTTACTAAGAATGGATTTGTGTTTTTTTTAAAAGATTTTATTTTTCCTTTTTCTCCCCAAAACCCCCCGGTACATAGTTGTATATTTTTAGTTGTGGGTCCTTCTAGTTGTGGCATGTGGGATGGCGCCTCAGCATGGCTTGATGAGCAGTGCCATGTCCGCGCCCAGGATTCGAACCAGAGAAACACTGGGCTGCTGAAACGGAGTGCGCACACTTAACCACTCCGCCACGGGGCCAGCCACAAAGAATGGGGTTTTACTTCAAAGCAGACTTTCAAGTAGGTCCTTTGTTGTAGGTCTTGGCCAGTCTATGAATATCTGGTATGTAACAGCAAAAACGGAAAAGTTGAACATCTACATGGAACTCTGTTAATTTATTTTTGCTTAATGTTAAAGAATTGATTGTTCCCCAAATTCATAACTTTAGGCAGTTCTTATACTAAACAGCTTCTCAAAGTTTTGTTATGGCTGAAAACAGAGAAGCCACTGTGTAACCAAATATAACAGATAATGTAAACACTATCAAGATTTCAAAATCATCAAGAAATCACCCCAAAAGATCTGACATTTCCCTCACTGTGTCTGTGACCATGGATAGGTCCATGATCCTAGAGCAACCTCAGTTTCTCCATCTTTAAAATGAAGGCTTGGAGTCTGTGATCACCAAGGCATAAGGGCCACTTTTAAAAGTGTACAGTCCTACATAAATAATTTATATAATTTCAGGTGAAAAGGCCTGGGTGCTTGAAGATTGAATCCAATGCACCTTTTTACAATTGAGGGAACTAAGGGCCAGTAAGGTGAGGTGAATTGCCCAAGATCACAAAGATGGTGACTTGGGAAGTCAAGAACCTGGACTGTCCTAATAGTCGGGTATTCTTTTTTTTTAAACACCAAATAATAGCCATTTTTATTATGCATATTCCTTTAAAGTCTTTGTTCACATATTATAAGTTATCAATTTTATATTATTTAAAATTTGCTGAAATAACATTTTCTCTATTTGTATAGTTACCATAGTCTATATAATACCTTTTAATATGTTTTAAATAAAAATTTTACATATTTAATATACATAAATTTCACTTTATATACATATACATAGTGAAATCATTACTACAGTCAAGCTAATTAACATATCATCTCCTCACATAGTTACTTTTTTTATGATGAGAGCACCTGAAATCTACTGTCAGCACATTTCCAGTATTCAATGCAGTATCATTAACTGTAGTCATCACGCCTGTCCATTAGCTCTCCAGACTTATTCATCCTATATAACTGCAACTTTGTACCTTGGACCAACATCTCCTCCTTTCCTCCACCCCCAGCCCCAGTCCCTGGTAACCACTGTTCCACTCTGCTTCTATGAGTTGGAATAGTCTGGTATTCTTACCATCATTTCACAGCCATCTCTTGGGCTGTCACCTTGGGTGACTCCAGACTACTCAACCATGACCCCCTTAGGTCATCTTGCCATCCTCCCACGGCTGAGCCAGCATCTTTCACTCAACGGGTGCTTAGTAAATGTCTTATTCCATTGTGCGTTTTGTGACCCCACACTCCCACATTTTTTAATCACAGGAAGCTTTCTACAAAATTAATCTCTTAAATGTGTTGTGGCAAGGACGTCACTAAGCAACAATGAATTCAGGAATAAAGTGAGCACTGCATGTTCGCCTTTGTGGAAAGGGCCAATATGCCCTAGTCCTCCTTATGTTCTCCAAGCCTCGGATTTTTCAGAATGGGTAAGCATCAAGATACTGATGATGTAGTCCATTTAAGCTGACCAACCCATATCAAAAGAACTGGAAACTAACTTGAAAGGAGTCCCATTGGCCAAAAATGGGGCATTTGAACATTGACAAGGGTGAGAGGTACACAGATTCATTAAATTATTCTCTTGCTCTTTGTGCATGTTCGAAACATTCCATAATAAAAAGTTAGGGGGAAAAAGGCTATGGCTTTTAAAATTACGTAGACTGATTTAAAATCACACTATTGCAAGCCAGCTATTCACATACTATGCCTGGGGAAGGGTTACAGTAGTTGGGAATAGCTAAAATCTGTTAGACTTGAGGCTGGAGGGGACGTGTCAGATCAGAGAGCCTTAAAATTGAGGCCAAGGAGCGTGGGCTTTACACGAGGCAACAGAACCTGATCAGAGTCTCCCACTATGTACCACCTCCTCTGGAAAGTTAAGGTTAGAATGAAGTATCACTGTGATCAGTGTCTCCACACACCAGGCCCCCTGTCTCACACTCATCGTGGGCACATCAGTATCAGAGATCGAGAGATTCAGAAAGAAGTCAACAGTGGTTCGACCCTCAGGTCTTGAGCAAAGCTAAACGAGGGTAAATTTATCTTTGAAGATGTGTCCTGGCACCCTGAATTCCCAGGCCTGTGCTTCAATCATGTTGCTCTAATGTCCCTACAAAGACACCCAATCCAGGCCCTTTCTTTCCCAAAGATCCAAAATTAATTTTTCCCCTTCACCAATACTCCTACTCTCCATAAAATCAATGTTCCCAAAACTGAAACTTACTAACACACACACCCTAACATATATCTCTTCTGTATCTCTGCCAACCCGTCTATGTCCAACTTTACTTTCGATAGTTTTTACTAAGAAATCAACAGGTACATTGAACATTCTTAAACTACACTGCTCCCAGAGCAGATCCTGATCCAATATTCCACCTCAAGCGCTCTGCCCCAGGAGATGTCAACATGCCTGCCTTCCCCCAGGCCCCCATTCTGTTTAAGAATCATTGCTACAAGGATTGAGAAGTCTGATTCACAAATGAAAAAGGGGTTGTTTCCAATTTTGTTCTATTATAGGTAATGCTATTTTATTTAAATATATACAAAGAAATATATATTATGTATATTTTTCTTTCTAAATAAATCTTTTTTCTATCCTTATTTCTTTAAGATAACAGCTGCCACAAAAGATAAAGACACAAGACTTTTGTTACATGGCCATCTGTCCTCCAGAAATGGTGTACAATTTATACTCCTACTAACAGCACATGAGCCTGTCTGTTTCCCCATGTCCTCTTGCTGTTAACATTTTTTTAAATCTACGCCAACTGTGGAGATGAAAATGTCACTTCATTATTTAATGGTATATGAATTCCAGCTCTCAGGCAAATAAGCCACACTCTGACTGAGAAAAGTCCCTGTGATACCTGATGGAATTGAAATTACATGGAATTAATGCCAAGCAATTTCCTAAGTCTTCGTCACAAGGTGTGCAGTACCATTAGTTGCCACCAGGCGGTGGTGGGTTCGTGAGGAGTCCACATACACAAAGGACCTTGCCCCAAATGTGGCCAGTTGAGTCTCTAATAATAGCAGTAATAACAATAGCAGATAACTTTTACTGAGCTTTAACTGTGGGTTAGACACTATACTAAATACTTAATATGCACTATATCATTTAATCCTCCCAAAAACAGTCTCTGAGAGCATCATTTGTTACACTACAATATTTTCTGTTAAAAAAAAACGTTATTAAGGGGGCTGGCCCTATGGCCGAGTGGTTAAGTTCACGCGCTCCACTGCAGGCGGCCCAGTGTTTCGTTGGTTCGAATCCTCGGTGCAGACATGGCACTGCTCATCAAACCACGCTGAGGCAGCGTCCCACATGCCACAACTAGAAGGACCCACAACAAAGAATGTACAACTATGTACTGGGGGGCTTTGGGGAGAAAAAGGAAAAAAATAAAATCTTTAAAAAAAAAAAAACTTTATTAAAGTACCAGAAAAAAACTATACAGCTGCTCTCAAAAGCAAATACTCAGAATTACCAACACCTGGGGACCATTAATAGCCTATTAACCAAACCGTTATTTAATCACTCCCTAAGTAAATCCAGAGTTCCCAATTTACTTTGCTTAATTCTGTAGAACAGCAGGCCTCCCTGGGCCATGTGGCTGCACTCTACAGAGCTCTCCAGGGAGTCTGGTATGAGACAGAACACCCCAGAGGTCCCCTATGGATCCCAACAGCCTCACGAAGTAGGCTGTTTATCCCCACTTACCAATTATTATTCCTATTTCCCAGACAGGAAAAGTGAGGCTCAGTAACTTGCCTGTGGTCACACAAATGGTAAGTGGCAGAACCAGGATTCAAACCCAGGTCTGACACCAATGCCCATGCTGCTCTCTGTTCTGCTTAGCTCTCTGCTTTCAGACCTAGTGGCAGCCTTTAGCTCCCCGCTCAAATTACATGTCAATTAGCAATCTAACTGTCAGCAGGGAAAGCTCCTAGGGTACAGCAACTTCCCGGGGAGCTGTGCCTGCTTCTGTCCTCTCCATTTAGTGGCTCTTCCCTTCCTGCCCCCAGGGTCTCAAACCTAGGGCCCAGGGCCTCCAATTCCTCCCACCCCACCGCCTGCCCCAGGTGTACCTCTCTCAGTCTAACCAGCACTCCTAAATAATTTCCGCTGTTGATCTGATAAGAATGTATGTTTGAAAAGCAACTGTAGAGATAATATGGAGCTTTAAAATGCTCCATGCTTAGGGGAACGCTGACATTCTGCTCCAGCACCTGACAGTCCTAAGCAAACAAACACTTCCTGAGGTAAGAGATCTCTAGGTGAAGCTTATTAATAAAAACTTCACGGCTAGAAAGCACATTCTAGCTTAAAAGTACTCAGCAATGTCCATACTTGGTGAGAGACGACAACATAAGCCTTCTGGGCTGCATCAGCTTTTATAAGAGATAGGCTGGCCTTCCCTGCCCCTAACTCTGCTCACCTTTTTTGTCTGCTGTTCAGCTAGACACAGTGCCACCTGTTCTTATGCGTGGTTGTGGTCCAACAAGCAGCCCGGTGACCCTCACACAGTGGGCCCTGAGCAAATGTTTATGAATGAATACGTTGTGCTATAGCCATAAAACCGCCTACCATGTACAGAATGAGTATCATGCATGATAAAACAGTACACTAAAAGCTGCATTAATGTAAAAATGGTCAAATAAAATAGCAAAACCCAAATGCAATGGAAATTCTCCTTGGGCTAGACAAAGACTGCAATTCTAATACCACGAAAGAACCAAAGAAGCAGCAATCGGCACAATTCCCAAAACACTAACCTTGACTAAACCACCAGAAGATTGTAACGAGTATATTTACTATCCACCTTAAAAGAAAAATCCATTTGTTACTGACTGAATGCTTGCATCCTCTTGTTTGCAACCAACCTTGCTGGTGCCTGCATCTAGCACTTCGCAGCCTCGAGGACTGTCAAAAATAAGTCATTTTAGCCCCCAGTCTGTGGCGTTTTGTTATGACAGCCCAAGCGAACTAATACACCATCTAATGATCTGTTAAGTTCACCAAGGGTCAAACTAAGTCCTAAAATTTGAGCAAAGAGTAGAGAATCTTGGCCAGATTTTACTTCTACTGCCTTTTGTGGAAAAGGGAGTTCTTCAAAGTCAAAATTCAGGACAGGAACCATGACTGAAAACCTGTGGTGCTGAGGGCTCAGATAGATGTCAGGATATTAAAGACTGCTCCTTAAAGTGAAGTGAAATGAACCACAACAACGGATGCAGAAAACCTGGGCTCAAATCCTGACTTCAGCACTCACACAGCGTGTGACTCCGGGCAAGTCAATTAATCTCCAATGCTTCATCTGGAAAATGGGGTTTATACCCGCTGCTCTGCCTTATTCCCCTGCACAATGGGAGTAAAGAAGCATAGACTAGAGCTTCAATATTTGAGTTCTTTCCACCCCTCCCACCCATATTAAACTGCCTGCAAAAGTAGAACAGTGGTCTGTATACAATATATATTCAAATATTTACTGGCTCCTTGATTTTATAGACACACAATTCAACAAATATGGAATAAACTCCTGCCAGAGGCTGAGTACTGTCCCAGAACATGTGGGAGATGCACAGACAGGTTGAACCCCAGAGCCTGGAAGGAGCACTGGCGTGCAGACACTGATAACTAAAACGAGAAAGACACCAACACAGACACCACAAGAGGGGACAAAGCACCTTGGCGTTCAGAGGAGGGAAGAGGTTAATTTGCATTCTTCACAAACACGAGGGCATCTGAGCTAGATCTTTAAGAATGTATAGGATATGAACAGAGAGAGTTGAAGGAGATCATTCAGATAAATAATTGATAAGAAAGGGCCTGGACTCTGAGCAGTGATGATGTTAATAGGAAGGAGGAGGTGCACACGGGAGACTGTTTCAAAGCAAGCAAGGACCAGCACGTGTGTGTGTCCACACCAGGGCGGGGGATTTGAAGAGAAAGCAGAGGCAAGAAGGAGACACGAGGATTAACGGAGCACCCACTCTGTGCTGGCACCAGAGCGGGGACTCCTTAAGACCGGGGCGATCATAGTCCAGTGAAGACATAACACAACACAGCGTATCATGGGAGGGGCTGGTGATAAGGCAGGGTGATAAGCACAGTGACAGAGATGTGCCTAGGGACACTACTCCAAGCTTGGAAGGATCTAGAATAAGAACCTAATTCCTAGTAGCATCGATTGGAATTAGAATTAGCATTAGGACAGTGCAGGCGACAACTTGGGAAAAACTGAAGGAACATGTCCAGAAAGGGTGAGTGAGCCAAACGAAGGAAATGTGGCACCCATCCCTGAAGGAGACCTGGCCACAAGTCCTGGGTGATGGGTGCCCTAAAGAGACAAAAGGCTATTTCCTATCCTGGCCTGTTGACTCTCTCTCCTCACTCAGCACCCCCAAGCCACCTTTTTTGGGGAAGCAACAAATAGCTTAACATGTTAAAACTAAAAAGGGACCTTAGACTAATCCTCTCACTTTACAGATGAGGAAACCGAGGCCCAAAGCCAAACAGGGGGCTTCCTGGGGCCCTAGTAACAGAGGAGGGCCTGAAGGGAAGTATCATCCTCCATTTTCAACCCCTGCCCCACATCTCCTCCTGGGACCCTCTCACCATCAAGATGCCCTTTTGCTCAGTCCCTCAAGCCTTCCTCCAATATCCTGACACTCATTTTGTGACATAAGGCAAGTCCCCTTTCCTCCCTGTCAACTTCTCATCTCTAAATTATAAACTAAAGTGGGTTTTCTCAAAAGTCCCAAGCAGCGCTGGCAGTCCACGAGAGCATTGCCACTACAAGGTTTTTCTGCAACCTAATTTCCACAGTTCTCTGCCAAATACCCAAAGGTGGTATTTTCTGCCTATTTATGAGGTTAGTGGAGCTACCAGCCAATGAAAGAGAACACTGCAGCAGAATAAAGAGATCTCAGCACTTGAGAGGATTTAAGGCCCATACCCAGGTTTAACTCCGTAGGTTAAGTAGTTCCAGCTGAAATGTCTAAAGCAGGTGATCGATCCGTTCGCTACTGTAGCCCCAGCTCCTTGAAGAATGCCTGGTACATGGCAGCACTTGACAAATATTAGTGGAATATATGTTGAAACTAACCTGCTCGCCATTTGTGTTTTTGACTAATCATACCTAGCTGTTCTACTACGTAAAATTTCTCCTCTTTTAAAGGATTTATCATAACAAAAGTCATTTCCTGGCGGCTTCTTGTAAATACTATTGCATCGTGTGCTAAATTTTTAAAAGCCTATGACTATGATGCCCTCATGATTTCATCTTATCCAGAGGCAAGAGTAATCAGATATTGTTCTCCCCGTGCCCACCTTCCCGCTTGTTCAAACCTGTCTACCCAGGAAGGCCGCTCACCTGTGGCCTCTCCATCTTCCTTCCTTCCTTCAGAGGGCTTTCCAGTCTTAAACCCAGCACTGAACTTGCTTCCTCTAACGCTCTCCCTCCTCCTCCCCTTCACTACCCACTCTCGGCAGCCATGAAACTTGGAAGCGTTTATTTTTACCATCTGTGTCTGACTGTGACTGTGAGTAGACCCAGCCTTGTGTTTAAGGCAGGAGCTCCCACCTCCCGTCCCTCCACTCTCACAGTTCCCTCTATAGGTCACATGAAGGCTCTCTAGAGTCCTGCCTTTCCTTCCCCTCCCCCACGGCTCCACCCTAAACCATCTCGCCACCCCAGGCTCCCCGAAACTTCCTCCGAAATATTATTAAAGTATGCTCCAAGAAAGCGCTTTCACAATACAGAAAGTCCCCTTTGGTAGGTGTTCCCACTGCAGCCTGCCTCCGGCCTGTGAGCACTCTCTTCTCCTCCCGCACTTCAGCAACAACCATCGGCTCTCAAGTCTCAGGGTCCCAGTATCTACCTCTCACTACGGCACTCAGAATTACTCTGCACTGCAGTCTATGCACATCCTCGAGGGTCTCCCCTATCTGAGGGTGAGCTCCTGGGGCTTGGAACCACGTTTTATTCCTATCTTCAGCACGCAGTTGATTGTGTGTTTGTTCCAGAGAAAGCAGGGGGAAGGAGAACCCCAGCCCCCTCGTCTCTCCCCAACATCATACAGATTTCCAGCTGTCTACCAGCCCCCTCCACGGAGCTGTCCATTATGGGCGCCTCAGTAATCTCCAACTCTCCATAGTCAAAAGCAAACGAATTATTGCCCCACCCCCAAGCCTCCTGATTTCTGATGATTTCCGCCACATTAACTTGGCTCAAAGCAGAAAACACAGCCTGCTCTTCAATCACGTGTAATCAAGACCTACTGTACATCTACCTCACTATCTCCTCTCTCCTCTCCCATCCTCACTGCCTGCGTCTGAGGTCAGGCCCTGGTCTCCCCAAATGATCTCCTGGACTTCCAGCCCCTCTCCCACACAGCAACCAGAGGGATCTTCCTAAAACACCATGATCATATCACAGTCCTGCGTGTGAACCTGACATCTCCCCAACGCCTCAGTGACAGATAAAGTGCAAGCTCCTCGCATGGCCTTCAAGGCCTGTCCAGATCTGGCCCCGATTATCATGACCCTCCACCCCACTCCACCCCACTCTACCCCACTCTACCCCACTCTCTCCATGTATTTTTCAACCCAGCCAGACCCACTCACCTTCATGCTCTTGAACCTGCTGTCTTCTCCTGCCTCTGTTCAGGGGGCTTCCTCTGGCTGGAATCCTTTTCCCCAAGGTCCACCAAGGGCTCATTTCGAGCCCTAAGGCCCAACTCCCGTGAAATTTTTGTGAAGCTTTCCTCAACTAACGCCCAGGCTGTTACGTCTACTTTATTTACAACAGCTTCCTTCTAAAATGACTTTGAGGCAGCTTACAAACTACGCACGCACAGCAACTAGTTTTTTTTTTTAAGAGAATGACTATCAGGGCAAAGACAAGAGAGGGGTAAAGAGAGAGAAGCTAGGAGGTGGGGTAGCAATCACAACCTCTCTCATACGGTCTCATCTTCATCGTGCTCGAGCTGGACTGGCCCTGAGTTCTATCCAGAACGAGTTAGTTCCTCCTCTGTGAGCTCAGTGCCAGTTGGACATGACTGTACTGTAGCACTTCCCATATTTTTTGTAATTTGCTCTTTGTGTCTGTCTCCCTCACTGGACTGGGAAATTCCTAAGGGAAGACATAATTTCTGACTCATCTCTGAATCCCCGCATGAAGCACATGACTCAGCATGCGATTGGTACTCAGCAGACATTTGTGGAGTGAATATCACCATGGACAGGGAAAAGGGCACTGGTGCTGGTTGAAGTCTCTACCAGGCATTTGAAAAAACACTGTTTATCCCCACAAAAAATTACATGGCTGAGAAATGGGAGAACTAGGATTCAAACCCCAAACTCTCTCTCTCTCCAAAGCAACGGGTCTTTCCACTATGCACACGGCGCCCGCCCTTCACCATCATTGTGCGCCCAAATACCCTCTCCTTCGAGGCCTGGTTTTAAAATCACCCTTCTCCAAGAAGCCTTTCCTGCTCACTCAGGAAAGAAGTCAGCCTGAGTCCAGTGCTGACCGTCCACAACACTCAAGTAAGAAATGGTCACCTTGGTGGCTGAGCAGTCTGTGTAGGTGTTCCGCAGATGGTGGTGGGCCGTCAGCTCCTGCTCCTACTGCCTTGCCCCTGGTGCAGTCCCTAAGCCTTCCTGCCTTTCTCTTCCTTCTTCAGGGTCCAAAGCCTTCCAGTTCTCCCCCAGTCCAAAATGAACCCCAAAATAATCTCCTCATGCCCGCTGCTTCTCTAACCAAGTGAACTGTGTTCACAACACACTCCTTCGTGACATCAGTCAGGCCTTCGTACTTTAAGCGTTCCATCAACCTTTAGGGCTGGTGAGCATCCCAGTCTCCTCGATACATTAAAAGAATTTCAGGAACCACAAGAAGGGACAAGGACATTTTAGGAGGCCCAATCCCCTGGCTCTCAACCCATCTGAATACTTTTGGGGTGGCCTGGAAGGAAGAAGAGACAATCTGGGACCTCGCCCTAGCATCCCTCCGGCAGGCAGATTGCCTGGTCTCTAAGGGCAGGATGAATGTCGGTCCAGAATGCTGCCGGAGTGGTGGACCCTGGTCCCTTCCTCAACATCTTCTTCCAAAATCGTTCCCTCTCTCCGGAGTCCACCCTTGTCTCTCTCTGGCCCCAAACTCCCAGAGCAATCCTCAGTCTTAACTCAGAAACTATGTTTTAGAATTACTATTCAACAATTTCCTTGGTAACACCAGTGTCTTATTTGGCAGGGCTGCAAGGCACACCCCTGGCCCTGATATTATCCAGTCTCGTTTTAAATGTGTGACAAATATATCCCAGCATCCTATACCCACTCTCCTGACACTGCAGGAACATTTGTAACCTTAAATGTTACCACATCTAAGAAACGCCCAAACTCCTGAATCGGAATACGGAGACTAAATTCTTCCCTGTTCCTACTCCTAAATAAAGATTATTCATGCAATTTACAGTAGCTACTTCACAGCGCCGGTGTGATGATTTAATTAGATAACTCACGCCAACTGTTTAGTACCTCGGGCCTGGTACATAGAAAGTGCTTAAAATTGAGCTATGATCATTTATGTACGTTGGTTCTCACAATTGTTCCTGGGGGTAGGGATCACACCACGCACTCCCGCACCCCCCCTCCCCCCCGCGGCACCCCCATTTACAGAAGCAGAAGCCGAGGCTCCAGAAAGGAGCCTTCCCAAGGTCAGGGGGGCACGGACGTCATGCTCGGCCCTGGGCCTCCCCGAGTGAGGGAGCCCTCCCATTACACCCTGGAACGGGGCACAAGGGGTCTTAAAGGAGACAAGTATGGGAAAGCGCCGTGCACCGTGCCCGGCAGCCAGTGGGGACCCTAGGATGGGAAAACCGCGCCACTGCGGGTCACCTGGATTCCTCCCAAGCAGCCCCCGCGGCCTGGGGGTCCCGAGTCCCCGACCTCGGGTGCGCAGTGGAACGTCGCCGCGGTGCGCGCCCGGGGCTTTGTACGCGGCAGGCCGGCCCCGCTCCCGGAGTCGCTGTGCGGCGCGCGCCGGCGGCCGCCGGGCCTGCAGGGCAGGGGGCGCAGAGGCTCGGCCGGCAAGCCCGCCAGGCCGGCCCGCCGCCCGCTTTCCCCGCCGCCCGCCGCCCGCCCCGGAGCCTCCTACCTGCAGCGGCGGCGCGGCGGCCGCGGCGACCGGGGAGAGGCCGGCGGGACGCGGGAGGCGGGCGGCCTCGGCTCCTCTCGCAGGCTGGGCGGCCGGCAGGGCCGCGGGCTCCGGAGCGCCGGGCGGCGGCGGCGCGCGCGCCGCGGCCACAAAGCCCGGGAGCCGCCGCCCCCTCGCGGGCCGCCCGCCGCCTGCGGGTCCGTCGGCGCCGAGGAGGGCGGGAGCGCGGCCCCGCGCAGTCCCCACCTCCCGAGCCGCGGCCGCCGGCCTCCCCGAGGGCTCGGGGCGGGGCGCGGGTGTCCCTCGCCCACCCAACCCTCTTCCTTCGAGCCGACATCCTGGTGCTGATAGAGGTCTTTTCCCACCTTCGAGGAGTCGCTGCTGAAGGGCCTGGAAAGCTATGTTTCGTGTCCAGGAACAACAACAAAAGGATGCATTTGTCACAAGGGATTTGGCGGCCATGGACACGAGTTAGCTCAGTCCAAGCCCCCAGTCTAAGAAAGGGGACTCCAGGCTAACTGGAACAGCCAACTCTCTTGTGCTGGGTTCATCACGGAGCTCTGTTTGGTTTTGCTTTTTTAATTCGCGGGATGTGTCTCTCCCTAGGCTGCGCGCTCCCAGGGCAGGGGCTGTGCCCTCTGGAGCCCACGACCTGGCTCAGACGCCGTGTGCCGAGTAAATGGGAATTAATGCGCGGAGGAATGAATGCACAACAGATCAAACTGTAGTAGGACAAGGCACCTTTTATTGCCCCTCCCACAAGGATGGGTGGCCAGGAGTTTCTTTTGCCCTGTATCCAGTGCAGAGATTCCGAGCTTAGAAGGGCAGAGGGCTGTTGAGCTTTTTGTCTTAATTAAGGTCAAATTCACAGAACATAAAATTAACCACTTTAAAGTGAACGATCCAGTGGCATTTATTACATTTACAATGTTGAGTAACCACCATTTCTATCTAGTTCTGAAACATTTTTATCGCCCCAAAAGGAAACCCCCCGCTTGTTGAGCAGTCACTCCCCATCCCCTCCTCCTCCCAACCCTTGGCAACCACTAATCTATTTTCTGTCTCTCTGGATTTGACTATTCTGGACATTTCATATAAATGGAATCATACAATACGTGGCCTTTTTGTCTGGCTTCTTTCGGTTAGCATGATGTTTTCAAGGTTCGTCCACGTCGTAGCCTGTATCAGTTCTTCACTCCTTTTTATGGCTGAATAATATTCCATTGGATGTATACCACAACTTGTTTATACATTCATTCATTGATGGGTAGTTCCATCATCCACTGATGCATTATTTCCACTCTTTGGCTATTGTGAATAGTGCTGCTCTGATCATGCGTGTAAATGTATTTGTCTGAGTATTTGTCTTCAATTCTTTGGGGTATATACCTAGGGATGGGATTGCTGGGTCCTATGGTAATTCTATGTTTAACTTTTTGAGAAACTACCAAAAAGTATTTCCATAGTGGCTAAACGAATGATTTTACATTCACACCAGCAATGCTTGAGGGTTCCAAATTCTCCACAATCTCACCCACACTCGCCACTTTTCATTTTTCTGATTCCTTGTATACACTTGAGGCTATTGCCGCCCTCCCAGCTCCCACCACCCACAGCCCTAGAACAGACTGAGCCAGATCTTCTGCCCAGAAAGAAACAACCAAACACTTCCAGGGGTCAGAAGGACCAATAAAAGTGAAGACCCTTGCTATAACTGTTACACTGCTCTTTGTTCGTTATTTTATTAAAGATTTTATTTTTTTCCTTTTTCTCCTCAAAGCCCCCCAGTACATAGTTGTATATTCTTCATTGTGGGTCCTTCTAGTTGTGGCATGTGGGACGCTGCTTCAGCATGGTTTGATGAGCAGTGCCATGTCTGAGCCCAGGATTCGAACCAACGAAACACTGGGCCACCTGCAGTGGAGCGAGTGAACTTAACCACTCAGCCACAGGGCCAGCCCCTCTTTGTTCATTATTTTAACAACAATTACTCTAGTATCCAAGTGGTTTTGAAATTGTCCAGAGAACCTGGAAACCAAGACCATCCCAAAGGAGTTGCTATTGGCAAACAAACTTTATGACCCTCACCTCACTGGAACCCCAGGCAGTACATCATTTCCACTTGGAGTTTTCCACTCCAGGGCCACGTTAGATATCCATGAAGATTTCCTTCTTAAATGAGGATACGCTCAACGGAAAACTATTGGGGTGTGAAAATAGAAAGTCAATTCAGATTGGAAATTTGACAGGTGGTAGAGGGTGAGAAAAGCACTGGATTTAACAGACAGACCTGGGCCTGAATCTTGACTTTACTGCTTATCTCGTCACAAATGAAGCTAACCTCCTCGCGTCTCAGTTTTCTCATTTCTAAGGTGGGAATAGTGATACCTACCTGGCACGGTTGATAAAAGCTTCTAGTCTTGACTTCAATAAATGATCAGTATCATTATTATTGTTGTTGTGATTATTTAAAACAATGATGATTGACAGGAGGTGCATGCAGAAATGCTAAGGAAACATAGAAAACATTTAATCATGTGTCTTCTCCTCAAATCAAGAGCTATCTCCAAAACTAACATGACCAGGGTGTCTACCTAGACCTGTAGCGTGGTTGCCGCCCTCCCAGCTCTCTCCTTCTGCCCTAACTTAGCTCTGTCCTCGTTCCTTGTCCTTAGACAACCTTCTTAACCGAGTCTTATCTGTAAAGTGCAGTAACAATACCTGCTTAATAGAGTTGTTTGAGGATTCAGTAAGATATTGTACTTGTAAAGGGCTTAGCACAGTACAAGTTACATAGAAAATAATCGATGTTAGCTATTATTTTATTATTAATAATAAATCTGTTATAACTTCTCCGTAGAAAGAGTTTACAGAAGGGTGGAGTCTAGAGTCTAGTAAAAGGAAGCCATAGGGAAAGAACCCATTCGTGTGACTTGTCCCTTCCCCAAGAGCCTGAGGGTCCCCCCTCAGGAGGTCCATCCTCACGATGGAGATGAGCGATGCATTGCACTCAGACAGCTTGTGGAGACTGACTCTGAAATGGTCTCCCCTTTGCTCAGATCCATTCTCACCAAGCAGTCTTCACATAGGACTTGGTTTCTACAGAAGTTTTCTTAAGGGAGGGAAAAAGCACTGATCGTCCCACCCGAATACTCCAGAGTTCTGAGAAAGTACAGTTCTCTTCGTAAGTTAATACATTGCTGTTTAGTTTATCCATGTGGCTGCTATGATTTTGACTGGCTGGATCCAGTGTCCCTAAAATCTAATTAAGTATAGACATTAGAGACTACTTTCATCAGGCTCCTTTGGTGGCAAGGAACAGAGAGCCATTCAAACTTGCTAAGGGCAAAGATAGTTACTGAATTTCAGGTGAATTGAAAGCTGAGAACCCAAGTTGAGCAGGGCCTCACAGGAACCTAAAAGCCACTAGGAACCAACCTTTATCTCTCTCACTTGAGGTCAGTGTGTCTTTCTACACTCTGCTCTCTGACTCCCTTTGTCCCTCGGTGTCCTCTTTGTCTTGTTACACCTTTGTCTCTTTCTGTATATGTGCTCCTCTCCCCTACCTCCCAGCCTGCTCCCGCTGTTTACTCAATGCACTTGGCCCTCGTGGACACCCCAACCGAGCTTCCTCCTTGTCACTTGGCTCATATTTACACACACACAAAATGTGATTGGCCCAACTCATCATTTCAAGCCAGGACACAAGCTGGCAGCCTAGGAATTGACTACTTTTGACTACAAGTCCACTTCTGACTCAGTCAGCTATTACGAGATGGAAGGGAGGTATCATCTGATACAAAAATAATCCCCCAGCACAGCAGGAACTGGGAGTGGGGGTATTCACCAGAAACTGGCGTGGGTGGGTACATGCACTGAAATCATTCTATTAACATGACCATACTTTCTGAGTCAAACAGCAGGATAAATAATACAAAAATTATTTGCAATCCACTCCCTGATGGCAGAGGCAGTCTGGGAGGTGTAGTTCAGATGCTGAAACATCGGAACTTCCGAAGCATTTTGATAGCTAATGACAATAATGGACGAAGATTTTTGAAATTGAGACTTTCCTAGGAAATCTTAGTCAATCTAAAATGGAGAATGATCTTATGAAGCATAATACCTACATCACAGAATTGTTCAGAGGACTAAATGAGTTCTACAAGTCACTTTAGTCATTCCCATGTAATTATTAACTATAATTATCATATAGGGAAAGACTGGACAGTCCTTGATCTGTGGTGACCCCACCAAGATACAGCTGTCCTGTTAGGCAATCTCTGACTGCTGGTCAATCAGTCTCTGCACATTTCTCTTTAAATACAACATCAAACACCAGAGAAGCAGGAAGATGGTTTCTAGGAAGCTTCAGGGAATGGCGGTGATGCCTCCTAGGATCTTACCACTGAGTGCATGGAGTTGATTTTTTTTTTTGAAGATTTTGTTTTTCCTTTTTCTCCCCAAAGCCCTCCACTAGATAGCTGTATTTTTTAGTTGTGGGTCCTTCTAGTTGTGGTATGTGGGATGCCACCTCAGCATGGCCTGATGAGCTGTGCCACGTCCGCGCCCAGGATCCAAACTGGTGAAACCCTGGGCCGCCAAAGCAGAGCATGCGAACTTAACTACTCCTCCATGGGGCCGGCCCCTCGAGTTGATTTTCTATCTGAACATCTCTTTTGCTAGGTTGGAGAAGGGTAGGCTATTCTTCAGATGGCCAGATATATCCAAGTATCTTTTGTAAGATATGGGCAGTGAGAAAAACTAAAATGCCTCCACCTACAGAATCCAGCTGTCCAGGGAAGGAATGAGGCGAGAGAAGCTGCAGTGCTGAACAAGAAGCTACAGGTGGAGCTGTTGAGAAGACCAAGAGCTAGTGCTGATGGAGCAACCTTGGAGAGTACCAGGTCAGACAGCGATAGGGGGACAGGGCCAGAGTGAAATCCACACTGCAAGAAAACTCCAGGACTCATGTGTTTCGAATGCCTACTCCCCGCCTTTCCCTGAGACCCACCTTGTCTATTTTAAAGTGACTGGATTTGCAAGCTACTGGCCACAGGAATTGCTGGTGCCACAGCAATTTGATGTTGAGGTGGTTTTGGTGAACATATTTATTAGTACTCAGGTGTATTAGTTACTTATTGCTGTGTAACAAATTGCTCCAAAATTTAGAGGCTTAAACCAACAAACATTTATTATCTCACAGTTGCTGTGGGTCAGAAAGCAGCTTAGCTAAACAGTTCTGCCTTTGGGTCTCTCAAAAAGTCACAGTCAAGATGTCAGCTGGGGCAAGAGACAGGTTCCAGTTTGTCCTCATGAGTCCCAGTGTTCTTTGCGGGCCCAAGTCTGTCTTCACAAGTTCTGGCTTGTCCTTGATCTCGTCCACATCCAGCTTTCCTTCCCAACTGCCAACCTGGCTGACGTACAGCGACTTCAGGCTCGGCAGCCTGCACAGACTGTTCCAGCAGCTCCCACAACTGCATGAGATCTAACTCCTTTGAAAGGCCTAAAGACACTGCTGCAAGCCTGTGTTACTTTTCAGAAAACTGCTTGACACTGTTCTATATTTCTAGACCTGCTCTGCCACTAATAGGCTGTGAAACCTTGGGGAAGAGGTTTATTATCTGAAAAATCAAGAGTTTGGTTTAGATCCCGAATGGCTGTTCCACCATTAGTTGCTACTGCTCTCTTCCCTTCACTATCAGATTTCTAATGCAGCAATTCTGCTTCTAGGTGTTTCTCCTAGAAAAGTATTTGCCTGTGATTACAAACAGATGTGTTCCTTGCAGCTTTGATGATGGTAAGTAAAGGAAGGCAGGAGGGAGGGAGGGGGGAGAGAAAGACAGAAAGTGAGAGAGAGAAGGAGGAGGAGGCGGAGGATAGAGGGAGAAGGAAACATCGGAAACGACCTGAAGGTCCCTCCTGGGGGACTCTTTCAATAAACTATGGTTTTGCATAGCACTGACAAAGCATTCTATTGATGTGGTTTTTTGTTTGTTTATTGTTGGTTTGGTTTGGTTTGGTTTGGCCCAACCATTTTGACTCCACAATTTTAAACCAGGTGAACATCTTAATCTTGGGCATACTCCCCTCCAACCAAGGACATTTTGATACAACTAAGAGTTAGCTTGCTCTGAACTCTGCAGCAAATATGAGTAGCTAGTGCTATAGGCAAAGCTAAAAAAGCAACAGACCAATGGAGGTGACAAGGAAATGTTATTCCCTTGGAGCATCTGGAAGGATTTGCTTACAATATTCTCATAAATTACCTAGGAAATAAGTGTAAACTATCAGTATTTTATCCAATGCATAGTAAATATTTCTGGTAGAAATAATTCATACAAAATAAAGCAGACGATGGCTAAAACTGCACATGGTGAATGTCAGATCTGTTAACTTTAACTTGAAAAACAGGACTTGCTAGAAATAACGATCACAGACTACAACTCAAAATGGCAGAACACTAATCAATTACATTTAAAATAGAAAATTTTCATGGAAAAGAATTGATCCTTTGAATTCTACTAATTATAATTTCAGTAAAACAAAATGTAAAAATTTGGAAATCAATTAAACTGTGTTAACTGGCCAAGGAATTAAATGAGTGTAATAGTGTGGACCCCAAAAAATATACTCTCAACAAAAATTCGTGAATGATGATGTAATCCTGGTTGATATTCTTATGTTTGTAAACTTGATTCTAAATGTCTTTGAGTCAAAAGAATAGGGTAAAAATAGCAGGGGCAAAATCCTGGCGTTAGAAAGTCCTGTTGTCTCCGTAGACCCCATGCTCCCACGCAGGTATTATTAGTTCTTAGAGTTAATTATTACAACCAGTGGTTTGAGAACCACTTCTCTAGAGAGATAAGAAAGGAGGGTCCAGTGTATACCATCCCCAAAGTATTTGTCATGGAATTTGACAAGTTGATTCTAAAATTCATCTGCAAGAGAAAATGTTCAAGAATAGTAAAGGAATTCTTGGAAAAGATCAGAGATGGGACTTGCCCTACCAGATGACAAAATAGTCTACAGACTTATAGAAATTAAATCTGCATGTCACTATACAGGAATAGACAATTAAATCCAAGCCATAAAATAGAGCCCAAACAGACTCTCAGACATGTGGGAATATCACACATTTAAACCGTAAGGAAAGGATTGATTAGTGCACAAAAGGGGGTTGAGATATTTAGCTCTCCACTTACAAAGAAATAACATTTCTACTCTACATCCTATTAAAAAATTCCAGATGGATTTTTTTTTTTAAGATTGGCGCCTGAGCTAACAACATTTCCAAACTTTTTTTTTCTGATTTTTCTCCCCAAATTTCCCCAGTACATAGTTGTATATTTTATTTAGTTGTGAGTCCCTCTAATTGTGGCATGTGGGATGCCGCCTCAGCCTGGCCTGATGACCAGTGCCATGTCCGCGACCAGGATCCGAACTGGTGAAAGCCCGGGCCACAGAAGCTGAGCGTGGAACCTAACAACTCGGCCATGGGGTCGGCCCCTCCAGATGGATTTTAAAGCTGTATGTATAAGAAAATTATACAAGTATTAAAATAATATACAGAACTTTATATTATTAGAAAAGGAAATGCTTTCTCATGTAAGATACAAAAAGCGAAGCTATACAGGACAAAATGGATAAATTTAACTATGAAAGTTGACTCCTACAAACATAGTGCCCAAATCTTGGATTCTAATACATTTCTCCAATAAAAGGAACCAGAGTTCTTTGGAGAAATGGTTGGTTCTAGAATTAGGGCAGGAAATACACAAGATGAGCCTGGAGTGTTTTGTAGTGCCAGGAAGTAAGGAAGAGTTAAATCACACACACACACACACACAATTAGGGGGGTGTGTCAAAGAGACATAGGAGTCAATGGAAAGAGCTCCCAATGGCCAAAGCTGGAAAATTTGAACAGTAAAATAAAGTATTATTGAATTATAGTCCAAAGTATAAAATAAATAGCCATGAGTCAATACCAATATAAGTAAATGATTGAATAAATAAATAAATGGGGTTGAATAGACAAATCTACTAGGCAGAGGAATTCCAAATGATTTATGAAGATACTCTGCCCTCAAGGACGTGCAGCTTAACTCCCACTCCTTAAGTGCAGGCTATGCACAGCAACTTCCTCCCAAAGAGGACAGTATAGAAAGGGGGGAAAGGAAGAGTAACGTTATAGTGGGAAAACTGGACAAACACTACCTCGGCCAGGTGATCAAGGTTAATGTCAAAGGTGGCAGGTCATGTTGAGTCATACCCTTGAAGTGATGTGATGAGAATGGCACTTTATCTCTGTGGTTTTCCTCCCCAAAACCCAAAACTCCAGTCTAATCAGGAGAAAAACATCAGACAAATCCCAGCTGAGGGACAAAATACCTAACTAGTACTCCTCAAAATGACACGGTCATCAAAAATAGGGAAGTCTGATAAACTTTCACAGCCAAGAGGAACATAAGGGGACATGACGACTAAATATAATGTGCTACTGTGGGTGGGACCCTGGAAGAAAAAAAGGATGTTAGGCTAAAACTAAGGAAATCTGATTACAGCATGAGCTTTCGTTAATAATCATGTATCAGTGTTCCTCTTCCCAACCCCAAGCATAAAAAAAAGAAAGATATTCTGACTGCAGGATGGAGAACAGATTGGGTAAAACAATAATAATAATAATAATAATGTGTTGATATTGGTTCATTAATTGTGACAAGGGTTCCATACCAATGTAAGAGGTTAACAATAGGAGAAACTGGGTGGGGGGTATACACCAACACTGTCCTATCTTTAGTTCATTGCGACCTTGACAGTTTTAAGAAGTATTAGATATTTTATAGGATATCTCTCAATTTTTTGCAACATTAGATTGCAAAATTACAGATTTTGGGGAGGGCAGTAGCTATTAGAATTTTTAAAAGTGCGGTCCTAAATATTGAATTCTAGAGAAATACTACTCACACATATTAAAAAAAAGGGCATGAACAAGAGTTTATGAAGCATTATTTTTAAAAAAAAGCAAAAATTTAACATCTATCTATAGGGAAATGATTAAACAAACTACAAAATAGCCACAGTATAGAACACCATATTTCACTGACTTCAGGATGCCATCAATTAGAGACATCACTATTTTATGTATCGTTAAGAAAGAAAAATGTTCCTAATTAAACTACGACACAAAACTTTCTTATCATTTATAATTTTTAGTTTATACTATTCAAAAAACCAGTTGAGACAAGACATGGATTTCTTTCTTTTTAAAGATTGGTGCCTGAGCTAACATCTGTTGGCAATCTTTTTTTTTCTTCTTCCCCCCAAAGCCCCGCAGTACACGGTCATATATTCTAGCTGTAGGTCTTTCCGGTTCTGCTCTGTGGGACGCTGCCTCAGCACGGCCTGATGTGTGCTGCCATGTCCATGCCTGGGATCCAAACTGGCGAAACCCCAGGCCACCGAAGCAGAGGGCATAAACTTAACCACTTGGCCGTGGGCTGGCCCCAACACACGAATTTTTAATTCCATATTATCCTTGTACATACAGTAAAATGAAAGTATTCATGAAATAAATTGATTACGGCATATCTAAATCTTATCAGAGTCTGAACCTTCTGAATCGTGTTTAGACTCAGAATCATCAATCTTCCAGGCTACTAACATCCATTCTACACACTTTGAAGCGTATCCAGCAGGCAACGACAACCACATCACCACTGCTGCCTGCCTGACGGCAATCGTAAGATGTATGCCAATTTTAGAGATCATAAAACGTGAACGAAAAAGTATGCCTTAGAACAATGAAACAAGAGTATTATGCAGCTGCTAAAGGAACCAAGGGAGTTTCATACATGCCACTATGGAAAATTCTAATTCATATTGCTAAGGAAAAATAGCAAGTTGCAAAAAATATATACAGTATGAGCTCCTTGATGGTAAAAACAAAACTAACCTCTATATTTCTGTGGCAGACACTGAAAATTTGGTTACCCAAAAGATACTCACAACTCGCTTCTACCTTGCCATTCCATACTTTAGATACTTGAAAGGTAAATGACTTTCTTAGACTCCCTTGTTGACAGAGGGGTCACGTGATACTGTTCTGACCAGTGAGTTGTAGGCAGATGGACCGGCAGCCTTCCTTTCCTGAATAAAAATATAAAACTTCACAAGAAGATGACTTTTGTCCTTTCCTGTTTAATATGCGGACACATACTTAGAGGAGCAGTAATCACCTGTGACCCTGAGGACAAAAGCCAAACACTGAAGGACAGAAAGAGCCGGGGCTTCTGATGACATCACAGAGATGCCCTGCGCTGCTGGCTCTGCGCTGCCTGCCCCTGGGCTTAATTTGGGATGAGCCCAATAAACTGCTTTCTTTTGTTGGGTGTTCAGTTGCCTGAATAAAGTCCCAACTGCCACGAGTCATACATGTGTAGAGATAGATTGAAAAATATCTGAATAAAACGCACAGTAACCTAATAAGAGAGGATGACAGGAGGAGAGTAAGATTGGGAGGGGATGTTGCGGGACTTCAGCTTTACTTTTACTTGTTGAATTTTTTACAACTTAAATGTATTTGCATCTTATCTATGTAATTAAAAACATAACTGTTTTTATAAGATTGATGTCATAAATGGAAAGAGACTTGCCGACAAGAAAAGAGCTTACAATGGAGCAGCATCTCAGGCTAAGATATTTTTTTCAAATGACTTAAGTCCAGAAAAGAAAATTTTTCTACTTTCCATTCAAAAAGGTTAATCTGGCTTAATTTACTTGTTTGTGGAGAGTGCAGGCTTCTGCAGAGTGGACACCAGTTCCTTTTCTAAGAGCTCACAGATTACCTTGGATACGATCCATCATGGGTTTGGATTGGTGCTCAGTAAAAGTCAAGATTACGAGACTGCATTTTCCAAGATCTACTGTTTTCTCCTTTTTAAAGTCAGAACATTTTCCAGTCTTGAATTTCCTCTTACTTCTCATGTACTCTGATATTTTCCAAGGATTACCAGCATAACAGTTGCATACAAAAGGTCCTGGCACAAAAAAACACATGATGATGATGATGCCATTAATAAGGACAATGACAGTAAGAGCACTTACCACTTCCTGGGCATTTTCTGTGTGCAGGCACTGTGCTGAGCCCTTTACACACACTGTCTCATTCAACCTTCACAAAGCTCTGTGAGGTCCATCACTATTAGCTGCTCCGTTTTATAGAGGTAGACACTGAAGCTTGGGCAGCTAACTTGCTCAAGGCCACCCAAAGTCATACAGTCATAACAGATTGGAACCTGCAAAGCGCCACCTCTTAATCTCTAAGCTTAACTGAAAAAAAAGGGCAAAATCAATAGACTTGTAATGTGAGCAGTAAAAGGCTCATCGTGTGTAAACTGAGGTCAGTCCCCAACAGGCTCTCTTTGAGCACCTTCCATTCACCCACTAACTGGCCCCAACCGCACTCACCAAGCGGAGCCAGAGCCGACTCCGTTTCTCATCCTTTCCGTATTTTCCTTATCACCGTAGTCTAAACTCCGCAGGCTCCTCCCCTACTGCTGCCCTTGGTGCCCCCTGCGCAAGCGCACGGTGGCCCAGAACTTAACCAGGTGTCCGCGTGTCCCCGAGCGCGGGGCGCCGCCGCCGAGGGAGCGCGCCCGGCGGGGCCGCGCCGGGGGTGGGCGGGGCCTCGTGTGAGCCGCTGAGTGGCGCGGGCTTTGGGCTTTCGGAATGAATGGCGGGGACTGCGCTTTTCGCGGGGAAGGAGCCGCAAGAAGTTTCCGTCGCACGAGTATTTCATCACCCATCCATCTATTCCTGAAATATGTTTTAGTGACTACTGTGTGCGAGCACCCACCTGGCATGGAGACTGTCCTCCCTGGGCTCCCGCACTTGATAGAACAGAACACGAGAGAACAGAACATGTGAGAGGTGGTCCTTGAAACCCCACACCTCCCAACATCCATACCGGAGAATGTGTAGTACAGTAGGAGGAGAAACTGGGCCTAAGTAGGGGTTCATGTCTGTACCCACCAGGGAAACGGCACCCAGACTGTCTCTAGGCTTGCCGTTCCTTTCTCGTCTATTTTCCAGGGCCCTCGTCCTTACCCCGCCCACACTTAGGTCAAGGTCGTGTCCGTCCTGCTTTCTAGACGCTTACACTCCAGTGGGGTTAGAACACTCCACCATAATATAGGATGAGGAAAGGGGGCACTTAACAGAGGGGCAGGTAGCTAGGGACTGGTCTGTGGAAGGCAGACAATCTTCAGCTGGTCCCCTGGATGATTACTGTAGTTCAAAGTAACTAATGACAGACTCAACGCATCCAGAGTACTTGAGAAACTAAAGGTCCTCCTTCAGGAAGCTCGTGATCAAACAAAAAAAATCAAAGAGTAGAAACAGTAGGCTGTGCTGTTAACTAGGAGACAGCAAAAGAAAGAAATAATAAATAGAAAAGTAGTAATTTTGTTTTACCTGCTTATTTGTATTTTTGTGACAGACTGTTTTTATTGCAATTCTATTTTCTCCGAAGTTGAATAGTTTCTTGAATCTGCAGCAACCTGGGCCATTTTTGCCTGAATTCCTCTTTCCTCAATGTCTAGTTCATGTCCCCCTCTGCTCTCCCTCCCAGTTCTTCCTCCCCATACCTACCACCTTCCCCTAATAATTGTTTAACAAATCCTACATTGTAGAAATGGTTTCTGCTCCCATTCTGCTCGGCTCCTAAGCCATCTTCCTTTATTTCTGGGCTGTATAGTGTTTAATTCATTAAAAAACAGCCAAATCTTCTTCTTGTTTTACTTTATTGACTATTTTATAATTTCCTGGTTCCAAAAAGCTTTCATATATCCAGTCTTACAAACAAGTAATCTGGTAGATTCCTTGACACTGTCCCCAGCCCCACACCGCCATATCCAGTATATTACCAAGTCTTATCAATTTTATGTGCCCAAAATTTCTCTGACTTTTCTTCGTCTGCCCATCCCCACCCACCACCTTAGTCCAAGCTCCAACTTGGATTACTGCTGTACCTACCTCCATTCCATTTTCGCCTCCCTGCCAATCCATTCTCCCCCGAGTAGAGTGACTTTCTTAAAACACAAATCTAATCTCATCAGATGCCTAATACTTGTCAATGGCTTACCTTTGTCTTAAAGATAAAACCCAAAATCCTTAATAGGACCTACAGTGTGGCCCTGCCAAAATCTTCACTCTCTTTGACTCACTTCTCCCCTTTTGTCTTTTTGTTTCACCCACTGTCCTTACGGTTCCTTGGTGACCTCCCACCTCAGGGACTTTGCATATACTATTCCCTCTGCTTAGTGTGTTCTTTTCCTTGCTCATTACATTCTTTTTAAAATTTAAAAAATTTTTCCAACTTTATTGAGGAATAATTGACAAGTATAGTTGCATATGTTTAAATGCACAACATCATGATTTGATGTACATATACATTATGGAATGAATGCTAAGATCAAGATAATCAATGCACATCCATCAGCTCACATAGGTAACCCTTTTGTGTGTGTGTGGTGAGAATGCTTCAGACCTACTCTCAGCAGCTTGCAAGTATATGATACTGTACTATTAACTACAGTCACTGCTGTACATTAGACCCTCAGAATAACTTCTTATAGCTGAAAGTTTGTACTCTTTGACCTACATTTCCCCATTTCGCCCTCCCCTCAGCCCCTGGCAACCACCATTCTATTCTCTGAGTCTATGAAATTGGCTTTTTTTTTAGATTCCACATATGAGTGATACCATATAGCCTTTGTTTTTCTCTGTCTGGCTTATTTTACTTAGCATAATGCTTTCCAGTTTCATCCATGTTGTTGCAAATGAAAGGATTTCCTTCTTTTTTATGGCTGAATAATATTTCATTGTATACCACATGTTGTTTATACATTCATCCATCAACAGACTTTTATGTTGTTTCTGTTTCTTGGCTACAGTGAATAATGCTGCAGTAAACATGGATATGCATGTATCTCTTTGAGGTACTGATTTTATTTCCTTCAGATGCATATGCAGAAGTGGGGTCATATGGTAGTTCTGTTTCTAAGTTGTTGAGGAATCTCCATACTGTTTTCCATGATGGCAGTACCCATTTACATTCCCACCAACAGTGTATCAGGGTTGCCTTTTCTCCACCTCCTTGCCAACATTTGTTATCTCTTGTCTGTTGATAATAGTCATCCTAACAGGTGTGAGGTGATATCTCATTGCAGTTTTGATTTGCATTTTTCTGATAATTAGTGATGTTGAACATCTTTTCATATTCCTATTGGCCATTTTTGAATGTCTTCTTTGGACTCATCCCATTCTTGCCACCTACATATCCTTTAGATGTCAGATTCAACATTACTTCTTAGCAGAGACTTCTCTGACTCCCAGACCAGGTCATTGCAAAGATAAATTCTAGCCAGTAAGCATGATTAAAGCAAGAAAGTGCATGTGTTTGGAATTTGATTTGCTCCTCCGGCGCATTCTTCACTTTTCACTACCATGCTTTGTGCTCAAGGAGGCCGACCTGTGTGAACCACACTAAGGTCTCGCTGGCTCTCTGGGGAGAGCAACCCGAGTGGGGAGCACAGGTCGGAATTCCGAGGCCGCTGGGGTGTCTTGGCATTTATCCCCCTGCTCCCTCCTGCGGGGTTGCTGCAGGCTGGCTGCTCCCTCAACCAAGTGCTGACTACAGCTTCTGTCGGCCAGGGGTCTCCACGGAGCTGTCTTTGTTTCCGTGCTCCAGTAACTGTCCTCTCCTCCCTCCTTGTGCTCCTTCTGGCCAAGGGGTGCCCTCAACAGTGTGCTCACATACTACATTATTACTTGTGGTTTCCCTAATCCCCACCCATTCCTTTGTAAATAGATCTTGTGCTAAACACTCCTCAAATTATTCTCCCGGAGAGCGCCATCTGTTTCCCCCAGGGACCCTGACTGAGACAGTGCCCCAGAGAATCTTACGTGTAACTAAAATTTACATCTCTGGTCTCAAAACTTTTCTTTATGGCCAACAATACCGGGTTTTTGTATCCTTTTTATTTACAAAATTGAATGCTATTTGGTTATTGAAAGATCATGTTTTTTAAAAAATAGAAACAGATACAGAGAATATGTTGGATTTGATCTCAATTTTATAAAATAAAACAAATTAAAATGAATGTGTGTGTATAAAACATTCAATAAATAATGTTCCAGATTGTAATAGTCAATTTCGGAGAGACAAGATTATTTTTTTCTTTACGATTTTCTATGTTTTCCTAGTTTTCTGCATTATTATAATGAAAAAATATATATGTTGTTTTAAAGGAATTTTGATGTTGACCCAGTTAGACAAATTATAAAAATCGTTCATTAAAGTGTAAGATAAATAAGACAATGAAAGTATATTACCTAGGACATTACTTGGCACATTTAGGCATTCAATATGTCAATAATAATTTATTGTCACAAATCAATGTTTTAAATGCTTCTCTACCTTACAAAACAAAATACAGAGAATAGAAATTAGCCTTTTCTGGTTGACTCGAGAATATTAGTTATTATACTGTACTGTAATAGCATGATGCTCTGAGCTCGGTTCGCTCAATCCTATCATTTAACTTACAAGAAACTCTGTAAAATGAATCATCCCCAGAGAGATTAAGTGGCTTCCCTGAGGTCATACACAGCTAATTAGTGCTCTCAGCACACCTTTTCTCTCTAAAGACTTCCTCCGAGATATCCTTCCTTCCCTCTGGAGACATACTTCTTTTCCTGTATTTGTCATTAGCTACAACTTAGTTAATTCTATTACAGGCTTTTTCATTAAGTAATTAAGTCTATTTCTATCTTTATCATAGTACATCGGGTACAATCTTTTCTTCTCTCTCCTTGTAGCATTTCTATTTTGATTTGGAAAGGGAACTAATCAGGTGAAATGAGTACTGCTGATAGACACAGGGAAAGGAAATGAAAAAGTTTCAAGTGAAATTAAGTTTAACAAAGAATAAATGTTATCAGCTTTTAGAGTCCATTAACACGTCTTATACTCCCCTTCAGAAATCACACAAATGTCCCTTGTCACCTTTCTCCAACTCTATATTTATCCTAACAGTATTTAGTGAGGTATTATTTATGGATTAAAAAATGAACAACTGTTAAGTGTAAAGCTTAACGAATTTTGACAAACATACACACTTGTGCAACCATCATGTAGATCAAGATAAAGAAATGTCCTTCCCCTTGGAAAAGTCCCTCCCATCTCCCCGTCATCCTGTGCCCTGCACCCTCCACCCCCTGCCCATGGGACAATGCAACCACTCTTCTGATTTCATAGCTTGGTCTTCTCTGTTCTTGAACTTCCTATAAATGGAATCATACCGTGTGTGCTGTTATTGTGTGTATCAATTGTTCATTCCTTTATATGGCTGTGTAGTATTCTACTGCATGAATACACCACAATTTCTTTCTCTGTTCTTCTGTTCTTAACCACCATGCTATCCTGCTCTCAAGCCTTATCTTTTCTTCTGCTGATGGACAATTGGGTTGTTTGTAGTTTGCACTATTATGAATAAAGCTGCTATGAACATTCCTGTCCAAGTCTTTTTTTGGATATGAACACTACTCATTTCTTTTGGGTGAATGCCCGGGAGTGGAATTCCTCCATCATGGGAATTGCTCTATCATGGTGCACGTTTCACTTTATAAGAAACTACCAGACAGTTGTCCAAAGTGGTTGTTCTATTTTATACTCTCTCCCATTACCCTACACCCTCACCAACACTTAGATTTACCAGTCAGTTAAATTTTAGCCATTTTGCTGAGTATGTGGTGGTATCTCATTATGACTTTAATTTGTTGAGCACCTTTCTTTAAGTTTAATAGTCATTCAGATATCTTCTTTTGTGAAGCCTCTGTTCAAATCTTTTGCCTATTTAAAAAAATAGGCTGGGGCTGGCCCTGTGGCTGAGTGGTTAAGTTCGTGTGCTCTGCTTGTGAGGCCCAGGGTTTCCCCAGTTCAAATTCTGGGTGCAGACATGGCACCGCTCATCAGGCCACGTTAAGGCAGCATCTCACATGCCACAACTAGAAGGACCCACAACTAAAAATACACAACTATGTGCCAGGGGGCTTTGGGGAGAAAAAGGAAAATAAAATCTTTAAAAAAAATAGGCTGTCTTTTTATTACTGATTTGTAGGAGTTCTTTAGGTATTCTACTTATGTGTTCTTTGGTATATTTATTGCAAACATTTTCTTCCAGTCTATAGCTTGCAGTTTCACTTCTTTAAAGTGTCATTTAACAAGCAGAAGTTTTTAATTTTTATGAAATCCAATTCATCAATTGTTTTTTGTCCAGTTAGCATATTGTGTTATAAGAAATATTTGCCTACCCCAAGGTCATGAGGAGGCATTCTCCTGTTCTAAAACTTTATAGGTTTACCTTTCACATTTATGTCCCTATTAAACTTGCCTTTCCTAGCATTGTGGTACACATAATAATCCTCAGGTAGTATTTAAAGCCGTGGGAAAGGATAAGGTCACCAAGAGAGTGTAGAGAGATACGAGAGGAGGCGCCAATATATGCCAATCAAATTTGCAATAGGATTTTTCATGAAACTTGACTCGCTATTTCTAATTGTCTGAAAGAATAATTGCACGAGAGTAGTCCAGAGACTTGTGCAATGAACAAATTTATGGAGTTTGTTCTATCAGATTTTAAAACATTCTTTAAAGATATGTAATGTGAAATGCACATTACTATGAAGAAAGACACAATTTCAACAAAAAAACAAAATAGAGCTCAAGTATAAATAGACATACGAAGCGCAGGGGATATATGAGTCCATAAATGGTATTGAAACAGCTATCTATCCATATGGAAAGGAACTAAAATCCTTACCATACACTAAGACAAAAATAAATTCCAGATGGATTATGGAGCTTAACAATAGGGAATTTTACAAGTACCAAAGCAAATATAAGAAATTTGTTTATAATATTGATTAATGCCTTATGCAAATACTAAAGAATAACAATTAACTATGCAAAAATTGTCTTCTGCATGAGATCAGAAGCAAAATTAAAAGACAAGCTAACCAAAACAATGAGATACCATTTTTTATGATCAGATTAGTACAAATGTGTTAATAAAAAAACACCCATTGTGTGACAAAATGGATACCCTGGTACATTGTTAGAGCACATTTAAATTGATATAACCTTTTTGGAGGGCAATATCTATCAGTTAGAATTTTAAATGTGCAACCCTTTGGATCTAGAAATTTCACTCCTACATATCTATTCTAGAGAAATATTTACACATATGCACAAAAACAAATATGAGGGAGCTTACTAGAGCATTAATATTGACAAATGGTGTTTAAAAAGCTATAAACTAACCACACTGTGTAATAACGTATTACTTTGAGTCTAATATGACATCACTGGTAAGACATCATTATGCTTTATATCTATAAGAAAAACAAATGATGCTGTCAATCAAACCTTGACACAGTGCTTTCTTATCCTTATAAATTCATATAGTTTATATATCATATTTAGTGAAAGACATCTTTTACACTTATTTGACTCGATTCATAAATCATATATTACTTTTTTGCACTCATAAATGGGAAAATATAAAGGAAATAAATGGGTTAAGGAATTCCTAAGACAACTTACATTGAGAGTCTAGGTCTTCTGCATCACTTTTGATTCAGCGTCATCAGTGACGAGCTTTTCCTCATCAAGTTGTCTTGTGTGCCATCCAAAACATGAGTGATAACAGCTTTGGAAAGTTCACCTATTATAGTTTCTGGGACTTTCTACCAAGTTACTGACATCCAATCTCAGGTTTGATGCACACGTAAACTCAGTTGTAAGAGGTGTTCACTTTAAAATGTGAAAAAAGGTGTGTTTCAAATTGATGAAATATGTGTGCTATGCAGCAAGATCCCTTCTACAACATACTAAATGAAAATAGCAATTTGCAAAAAATATATAAAATATAATTCCATTTATGGAAAAAAAATTAAATGTTTCTGTGGCAGACACTGTAGATTGGCTCCCAGAACTATTCATAATCCTCTCTTCTTTTTAACTTCTAACAGCTTAATTGAGATATAATTTACATACTGTACAATCCATCCACTGCAAGCGTACAGTGCAATGAATTTTAGTAACTTTGTACTGCTGTGCAACCATCACCACAAACCAGTTCAAGAACACGTCCTTGACCACTGGTGCTGGAGGGAGGACTCTGTGGGGTTTGGGCAGGGTCTGGTTGAGACTACAGAGTGGCTTTGGGCTTGAGGATGGTGGGGAGCAGTTTCGGTGTCGAAGGAATGGCATCAAACTTCAGTTACAAATATTTCCTTTCCTTTCATCATTCAAGAAACATGCATCAGTGTCAACGAGATGCAGGCTCCCACCAGGCAAGAGGGCTGTGTTCCTTGCGTCTCCTCATTCGTAGGTGTAGAAGGGCCAAGCATCACAGCGCAGTGCAAGGAGTACAACAGAGCAAAAACTTGGGTGGGGTCAGGGTGAGGGCGGGAGGTGGGGTCAGGGTGAGGGTGGGAGGTGGGGAAGGGGCTTTACAGAATAAGCTGGTGTATCTCAGGGTCCAAATATGCACACGACGGGCAATGGCACTCAGGGCAGCCTCTAGGTGATGTCCTTTGAGTCCACAAGTTCTTTTTTCTTTTTTTGAGTGATCTTTATGTTGAATTCCTTTTATTATTGTTATTTTACATTGATTCTTCTTTTTTCCTAAGATATTTTCTCCTTTATTGATTACTTTAATTAATTTTCTTGGTCTCAATATATGTGATAAAAATGGTTTGATGTCACTCACTGATACCTGTGTGGTGACACTACTTTCTTTTTGCTTTTTATTAGGTTTTCTGCTTTGATACTTGATTACTGGTTTGCTATAAAAGGATAGAACTCAGGAACAGCCCGATGGAAGAGATGCAGAGGGCAAGGTACTGGGAAAGGGCATGAAGCTTCCATGCTCTCTGAGCGAGCCACTCTCCCCAAATCTCCACGTGTTCACCAACCTGGAAGCTCCCACAGATCTCAGTTTGATCCCCTCCACCGTGTTCTGTACTAAACCCATGGACTCTTATAATGTTTGGTAACTGCCAGTTTGGTTGTCCGTAATCTCCATTAGACAGCGGCTCTTTGAGAGCAGAGGCTGGGTCTCACCCATAATTAAAGGCCAGCTCTAACACAATTCCTGGTGAAGAGCGAGGCCACCTCCACAAAAATAGGATGAGTGACCATATCCTTTGAGCAAAGGGTTGTGTGATGTGTAGCGTATAAAAACGAATGAGACTTCAATCCTACCTTCCTGGAGTTTACGTTTTAGTGAGAGTGGAACACAGATTCCCACAATCATATAAGTTGAGGAAAGGAGCATTAAATGAGGGGCGAATAACCAGAGTTGGGCCTGTAAAAGATAAGACCATGAATTCTCCTATTAGTCCTGAGGAGCATCACTGTGATACCGACCCTGATATCAGTTTCCCCACATTAAACCCAGCATATATGGGGTTAAAACCAAAACACTCATTCCCTGCTTACTCTCTGGCTTCCTGGCTCCAGAATCCACTATCCTCCATGGAGACAGACACCGTCAAGGACAAGCACCTGGGTTATCTCCTCCCACAAAGAGATACGGGCTGGTGGGAAAGCTGCTGACCAGCAAGGTCATGGGCTCCCCGCTCTCTGCAAGTGTCTCAAGGCCAAAGACAGGCTGGGGGAAAGCTCCGACCAGCAAGGCCATATGCTCCCCCTCCCCTACCTAAAACCCCAAATAAAAACCCTTCCTTTTAGCTTTTCTGGGAATTTGGGATTTCAGCGTTAGCTGCCCTCTCTCCTTGTTCAGTGCTGTGCAAAAATAAAATTCCTACTGTCTTCCACCACACCTGGTTTTAGAGATCGGCTTGCTGTGCAGCGGGTGAGCGAACTCACTTCAGGTTCGGTAACAACTGTGGTCCCAAAGTAGTCAGGCCCAAGGTACACAGGACATGTGAGAAAGTGGAGGGCTCTGCCTCAAGAAGCCATCATCTGAAAAACCCACGACTGTGCTACGGAAGGCTGTATTATGTCGTTGAAGCCTAATTAACCAAAGACTATATTCGGATTAATGATCCTTGCAGCAAAGCAGGGCAAGGATGAGGGCGTGGCAGGGCTGGGGGGGGGAGCATGGGGGGAGGAGGAAGGGGGAGGAGAGACACACCCTAGAGGAACCTGAACTCCATTCAACAAGAGGGAGGAAGGCAGCATTTTTCTAAGGTTGTAGTTCCCACTGAAGGTTCCAAGGACGGTCAAAGGGAAGCGGGGATCCATTCTGGATTGGCTGCTGTGTCTGAGGCAGAATCAGAAGTGGGATAAAGGAGGGATTGGGTGCTGTCTGTTGAAGGGTATCCCAGTCTGTGGTGGAGAGGACACTGCAAAATGACCAGACATGGAGGGGTGGGACCAAACAATGGAAAACAGCAACAAAAAACACCCCACAAAGGGCCAGCCCAGTGGCACAGTGGTTAAGTTCATGGGCTCCACTTCGGTGGCCCAGGTGTTCACTGGTTCAGATCCCGGGTGTGGACCTACCCACTGCTTATCAAGCCATGCTGTGGCAGGCGTCCCACATATAAAATAGAGGAAGATGGGCACGGATGTTAGCTCAGGGCCAATCTTCCTCAAAAAAAAAAAAAACCACAGAAAACACCCCACAAGATGAGCCTGCAAACTAGAGTTCAAAGTACGAATGGAAGATAAAGTTCTGAGGAAAAGGATGATAGAGCAAAAAATGTTTAAGATTCTAGGTCTGGATCTATAGGAGTTCCAGAAGAGAAGAGAGGGAATGGTGGCCAAGTGTTGCTGAGGAGACAGCAGCTGACAATTGTCTGGAACTGAGTAAAGTCTTAAAGTTTTCAGAAAGGAAGTCTTAGACACACTCTAATGACTCTGTAAAACCATAAGGAAAAAGAAAAATTTGAAAACTACAATAGAGAAGTGTAAAGTGTATGCAGTAAAGGTCCTCCTTTATCCTCAGCACGACTTCCCTCTCCATAAATCACTGCTATTAACAGCGTGGTGTTGGGTGGACATCTGTGTCTGTATCTATCTATTTATTTATAGAACATAAATATAATTAATTTATACAATTCAATGAAAGCAATCAAAATACTCATCTAATCAATAATAATAATGCAATTTATTAATAATAAAATAGCAATAACAATATAATTATAGAAATATATTGTTTATATTACGTAGTTCAGTATGTGTGCATTTTTGCTTTGCTTTTAATTAATAAAGGGAATTTTACAATACCTTTGCTGTTTAACTTTCTCTTTACATGTAACAATAAATCATAGAGATCTTTAGTAAAACTATCAGATTCAGGTTTTTTTTTTTTTTTTTGAGGAAGATTGGCCCTGAGCTAACATGCGTGCCCATCTTCCTCTATTTTATGCGAGATGTCTGCCACAGCACGGCTTGACAGATGGTGCGTAGGTCCACACCCGGGATCCAAACCGATGAACCCCGGGCCACTGAAGTGGAACATGTGAACTTAACTGCTTCACCACCGGGCCAGCCTCTAAGTTTTGTTTTTTATTATAAGGTTTTCTCTCTTTTAAAAGTTATTTTACAATAACATTTGTTAATTTTTTTCAAGTTCAGAAAAAAATAGGGGATCACATAATCCCACTGCCCATCTATTGATATTTTTTAAATAACAAAAGTAATAAACATTCATAGCTAGAAAACAAAAAACAGTTCAGAAGAGAGCAAAATAAAATGTGATAGCATGTCATTCTTCGAGAAAAAATTATATTTATTAAAATATATTATCTATATAGATTTTTCTTTTGTTTTCTAAGTTAACACAAAGGGAATCATTAGAGCATTGTTCCACACGTTGATTTTTCACTCAATAATAAACCTTGCAGATCTTTCCATATTAGCATATATAAAGTTATAGCATTCTTTGTTTTTTAGTGGATTCATAATATTCCATAAAATATAATATATTGTACATAAGTACAACCATTTACTATATATGGAGTACATTGTAGACAACCACAATCGCTTACATCCTCTAACGTTCCTTTAAGATTCTTCTAATGACAGCCATTTAGGTAGGTTGTTTCGAACGTTTGCTTCTACAAGCATTGCCCACACGAAGCATCCTTGCTCATGTATCTGCATATGTGTGAGTATACTTGTTGGACAGATTTCTGGGTTTGGAATTCTGAGTGAAGGCACACATGCAGTTATAACTTTGATGACCCCTGTCCAATCTCCCTCTCGAAAAGCTGTACCCGTTTTCGTTTCCTGTAACAGAGTATCTGAGTGCTTTTTTCTCCACTTCTCATCAATACCTAGTGTTATTAATTTAAAAAATGTTTGCATGGATAACTAAAAATGATATCTCATTATTTTAAATTGCATTTTGTTAGTTACTAGTCAAAGGACAACCTTTCATAGTCTTTGTGATCATTCAAATTTTTTTTCAAGCCCATTTTTTTGGTTAATTTGGGAGTGTGTGTTTAAATAATCTGGTGCTTGTGTTTTATCTATTATGTATCTTTTTACCATATCAAAGCTTGAAACTTTCGTAAAATCTAATGTTCAATCTTTTCCTTATGAATTTCAGGTTAGTGATTTGCTTATAAAAACCTTCTACATGTCCAAGAAAAAAATTGTTTTATATTTTCTTTTTAAGGTATTTTGTTTTTTTAACATTTAGACGTTAGATTGGGATATAAATAAAATTTTGAGTTCCAAATTGATAGCCAATCATCCCAGAATCATTTATTGAATCATATTTTCCTCCATTGCCTTGAATTTCACATTCATCACATACTAAATTCTGGTGTGTGAGTGAGTGTGTATGTATGCATGCATGACATATGCAGAGATCTCAGATCTCCTACTGCAGGAGAGTAATTTCCAGTGACTCCAGCTCTTACACTCTGCAGTCCATCACATTTTTGCTCTGAGGCCCAGCTTCTCACGGGTGGCTCCCAGTTAGTGATTGAGTGCAGCAAGGATGCTAAGGCAGGTGCGTTTCCGGGAGACAAAGGATTTCTCTCCTAAGTGACTTTGACTCAAAGACTCCCGGGTGGCTTTGTAGAAACTTTCTTTTTTTCCCTTAGGCTTATCATGATATAATTGAAAAATAAAATTGTAGTATATTTAAAGTGTACAACGTGATGGTTTGATATACGTATACATTGTGAAAGGATTCCTACCATCAAGTTAATTAATGCATCCATCACCTCACATCTTTACCTTTTTTCTTTTTTTTTGTGAGAACACTTAACTTCTACTCTCTTAGCAAATTTCAATGATACAATATAGTATTATTAAATATAGACACCATGTTATATATTAGATCCTCAGAACTTATTCATTTTATAACGGAAAGTTTATACCCTTTTACCAACCTCTCCCTAATTCCCCCACCTCCTCAGCCCCTGGCAACCACCATTCCACTCTCTGAAAAGTTCTACAACTGCAGTGTGGGCTAAGACCTTCCTGCTTTCCTTCTCTCATTCCCAGGGGGACCTGTTTTGGGGTTTGACTGCATTTCCAGTCCCCTCCACTAGTTCCCCATTTTTTTTCGCAGATATTTCCCCCAATAGATGGGAGGCACCTCGTTCCATCTTGGTTCTCAGAGGATCCAGACTAACACAATGTATATGGGTCTCTTTTGTTTCATTGATCTATTTGTCTACTCTAGGTCTGATACCACAGAGTTTTAATTACTATAGCTTTGCTGTATGTTTTGAAATTAAATTAATTCCCCTACATTGTCTTTGTCAACCTAAAAAGCAAATTCGCCTGTTATTTTATCCTCAAATTGAGTTTATTTCTGGAATAGCCAAAAGAATTGCAATTTAGGATGTGCATGCTATGGCCAACCACAGGAAAATCTGGAAAACAAAGGAGGGGAGCCTGGTTTTATAGAGAAAAAGGGGGAGTAGGGAGGGGCTGTTCCAAATGAAAGACCATGGGGAGAAAGTACCAATTCAGGGTTACAATGGGCTGCTTCACAGTGGCTGAGCTGTTGCCAGGTGGAGAGAAATCTTCCTTCAGTTGTGAAGTAGTCCACTTCCCGTGGAGGCCGCAAGCATACTTTTCCGGTTTGGTGTAATTGACGATGTATGATAGGGCGTGAGAGCTCCCCCTACAGGCCTTGTCAACTCCAAGTTAGCTAAGGTTTCTTTTATTTCCACATCTCCTATGTCCGAATATTTTTTGGCTATTCTTGTGCAGTTACTTCCAGCTGAACTTGTTTCAGAAAAAGTTTTTTTTTAAATTAATGCATGCGTATGATGACGAAAGGATATGTGGAAAATAAGTTTCCCTCCCACCTCTGACCCTCAGTTCCAGAGGTTCCCTTCTCAGAGGAAACCACCTTTACTAGATTCTTCTGTATCACTCCACTAACATTCTAGATACATATAAATGTGTGTGAGTATTATAGAGAGACACACACATCCCTTCCTTCTTGGCCCAGATTGTAGCATATTGTGCACCCTGTTCTGTACTTTGCTTTTTTCACTTAACAATAGATCTTGGAGAGCTTTCAATGTCAATATTTATAGTTCTGGCTCATTCTTTGTAATAGCTGTCTTGCATTGTATTGTTCCCTCCAAACGCATATTTAAGTGGTTCTCAGTTCTTTGCTATAACAAACAATGTTATAATGAATCAAAGGAACTTTAGAATCGTCTTGTCAAGTTGTATTTTTTTTCAGATCCCATTGAGATTTCAAATGGAGCTGCCTTGAAATTTACAGATTTAGGCAAAAGAAACATCTTTATAGTTGAGCCTTCCCAACCAGGCCACACAGAGTATCTTTCTTTCAGTTTAGTTAGAAGGACAAAATTTTACATCCTTTGGCCAACTTTTATAGTTTTTTAAAATACAGGCCTTGGACTTTTGTTTAGACTTATTCCTAAGAGGTTTTTTTGGTCTTGTTTTTGTTTGTTTGTTTGTTGTTGATATTATAAACGGGAACTTTTTTTATATAACAATTCTTATTAGTTGTACTGATTTTCAGGAAACTCGATCTTCATATGCAATTCCTGTGTGCAGTCTTTTTACTAATCTTTCTTAGTTCTAATAGCTTTTCAGTTGATTGTCTCAGCTTCATAGCGTTCCAGACAGAGAGAACAGCATATATGAGGCCAGGAGGAGAAAGAGAGCCTCATTTGATTGAGAAATTGAAAAAAGTTCAGAAAGACCAGGACTAGCGGGAGAAAAGCAGTGACGGGACATGATTGTGTGGTTATACGTTTGTTGATATTGGCGGTAGAAGCAGCGGCAAGTAAGATTTGTTGGTAGTGGTTTTGGTTTTTGGGTGATAGGAGGAGGTGGTGAGCCAGGGAGCAGAGAAAATTATTGAAGATAGGGAAATTATATGAGATGGAGAGAGAAAAAGGTTAAAAAAGAAAAGGCAGATTGCTATCCTAGGTCTTTAAAGAGGAATTGAAGAGCCGTGGAAGCAGATTGGAAGCTAAGAGACCTGGTTCTGCCTCATGTTTTGCCACCAACTTGTCCTGTAACTCGAGGCATGACAGTTGCCCTTTCTGATAATCTGTAGGATGACGGTAGCAGACCAGAAGATTTCTCAGTTCCTTTTGAATTCTGACAGTGTAGAATTACGTAGCTCTGTATTCACTTGGGTTCAGTAGCCCTGGCATAAAGGAGGACTCCTGTACCCACAGTCTGCCTGGACCTTAGAATGTAGACCATCTCTCCAGTTCTACCAAGGGATAGACTTATCCTCTAGCTTTTCCTTAAATGAGTGCAACTCCCTGACTCCCCAACAGAGGGTGCTTAGCCTGGAAGATTAGAGTAAATAAGGCTAAAAAGTTTGGGATAGTGGAGGGCAGGGGATGTGCCAAGAGGCTGGCCTGGTCACCTGGCATGCTGGCTCTTGAGAGTTCTGCTTTTAGGACCTCAAGACTGTGCCAGAGTGAGGGCCTACCTTTCTGGGGTCTGATTCTGGCCTTGCTTCTCCGATGTTGAGGCTTCCACCCAAAATGTTTGATTAGCCCTTGTCTGCATGCGAGGTTCACATCTAGGTGGGAGTGACCGGGGCAGTGCCTAGGAAGGTCTCTTTCTCCGCCCCTCCACTTTGAGTGCCTTCCCCTGAGACGGCCTGGGCATGTAGGAAACACTTGGTAAATAGCTTTACAGGATGAATTATGTTATCGCAATGCCTAAAGAAAGGGCAGGAGCAGGATGAAAGAACGTATAAAAACATGAAGATGCTGAATGTTATATTCTCAACTGCCTGGTGCTTTGTAAAAGAAATAAAAGTAATTGCCCTATTTAGACAAGAATATCTCAGGTTTAAGAATAAAGCTTACGAACACACCTTTAGGCTGAAGCCATCTTTTACTTATTTATTTGTATTTTTGTTTATTTAATTTTTTATTTGGATATAATTGTAGACTCACGTGCAGTTATAAGAAATAATACAGGGGCCGGCCCGGTGGCACAGCTGTTAAGTTCACACGTTCCGCTTCTCAGTGGCCCGGGGTTCGCTGGTTCGGATCCCGGGTGCAGACATGGCACCACTTGGCACGACATGCTGTGGTAGGCATCCCACATATAAAGTAGAGGAAGATGGGCACGATGTTAGCTCAGGGCCAGGCTTCCTCAGCAAAAAGAGGAGGACTGGCAGTAGTTAGCTCAGGGCTAATCTTCGTCAAAAAAAATAAATAAATAAAAAATAATACAGGGGCCGGCCCAGTGGCAGAGCAGTTAAGTGCGCAGGTTCCACTTCAGCGGTCCAGGGTTCGCCGGTTCAGATCCTGGGTGTGGACATGGCACTGCTTGGCAAGCCATGCTGTGGCAGGCGTCCCATGTATAATGTGGAGGAAGATGGGCACGGATGTTAGCTCAGGGCCAGTCTTCCTTAGCAAAAAGAGGAGGATTGGAAGCAGATGTTAGCTCAGGGCTAATCTTCCTCAAAAAGACAAACAAACAAAAAAGAAATAATACAGAGATTCCATAAACCCTTCACCCAGTTTCTCACAGTGGTAACATCTTATATAACCATGGTACAACATCACAACCAGAAAATTGACATTGATAATAATCCACCCATCTCATTCAGATTTCACCATCTTAACACGCACTCATGTGTGTGTATTTAGTTCTATGTGATTTCATTACATGTGTCAATTTGTGCTACTACTACGACTGTCAAGATGCAGAAGTTCCATCACAAGGATCCCTGCTGCTGCCCTTTATAGCCAGAGCTCCCTCCCTTCTGTCCTCCTCCTCGCAAACACTAATCTGTTGTGCGTCTCTATAATTTTATAAATATTGAGAATGCTATATGAATGGATCATATATACCCTTTCAGAATTTTGTTTAGAAAGATTGGCACCTGAGCTAACATTTGTTGCCAATCTTCTTTTTTTTTTCTTCTTCTTCTTCTCCCCAAAGCCCCTCAGTACAGAGCTGCATATTCTAGTTGTAGATCCCTCTGGTTGTGCTGTGTGGGATGCCACCTCTGCATGGCTTGATGAGCATCACCCTGTCTGTGCCTGGGATCTGAACTGACGAAACCCCTGGCAGCCAAAGCAGAGCATGCAAACTTAACCACTCAGCCATGGGGCCGGCTGCTGGAATTTTAAAAAAAATTATAATAATTCCCATAAGATCTATCCAAGTTGTTGCGTATAGCAACAGTCCATCTCTTTTTTCTCTTTTTCTTTTTTTTTTTCTGCCTCAGGTTATTTTATTTTGTTGGGAAAGAGTCACGCTGAGTTAACATCTCTTGCCAATCTTCCTCTTTATTTTTCCCCTCCTCAGAGCCGCAGTACATAGTTATATATTCTAGTTGTAGGTGCTTCTTCTATGTCAGCCACTGCCACAACATGGCTACTGACAGATGAGCAGTGTGGTTCTGCCCCTGGGAAATGAACCCAAGCTGCTGAAGCGGAGCACACCGAACTCTAACCACTGGGTAATCAGGGCTGACTCAATAGTCCACTTCTTTTTACCGTTAAGCAGTAAGAAGTATTCCACGGCATGGATGTACCATAGTTTGTTTAAACATTCACCCATTGAAAGACATTTGGGTTGTTTCCAAATTTGGGCTATTTCAAATAAAGCTGCTATGAACATCCTTATACAGGTTTTTTGTGAACATAAGTTTTAATTTCTCTGGTAACCTTTTACAAGTTTTGAACCATTTGATAACAAAGCCAGATTAAGAGGAGGGCCAGCACCGTTGCCTAGGACAGAAATCTATAAAAAGTGTGAGTTAAGAATGAAAAACAATTTTATTTATCAAAACTCCTCTCGAGAAGAATACTATAGTATAGCTGGTTGGAACAAATATCTGATAAGGCCTTGAGCTCCTTTCTAAGGAGAATGCTCTAGTATACTGAAGGCATTCTGTTTTGCTCTGTGGAATCCTTTCTGATAAGCTGAGGGTAAAGGATAGAAGGCCCACAAAAACAAATAGTCACTGAGGAAGATAGACAAAAATTAGTGATTACTGGACAGAGTAACTGGGAGATTTGAAGGAGTAAGAAGAAGGAGATGGAGGGACATTTCAGGAAAAGAGTTTTCCAAGGTCACAGAAAACTGAGAAAATAGTTTGCTTTGAGAAACTGCAGGTACTCTGTTTGGCTGACGTGAAGACTATGGTGAGGAGAGATGGGGAGAGCTGGCAGGATAAGAAACTAAGAAATACGTAGACTTGTTTAGGAAGGGGTAAATCAATAGGGTGATAACCTTTTTAAATAAAAGGTCAGATAGTAGATATTTTAGATTGTGTGGGCCATAGAGTCACTGCCACAAGTACTCAACTCTGCCATCGCAGGATGAAAGTGACCAGAAACAACACATTGCAAATGAGTGTGGCTGTGTTCCAGTAAAATTTTATTTACTAAAACAGGCAGAAGTTGGCCGGATTTGGCACAGCCATATTTTGTGGACCCCTGAGCTACGGAATGTTCAACTGTGGCTATGACACTCTATCCTGAAAGTCACGGGCAGTTCTTGCACTTTATATTTGCATGCAAAGCACTTACTCTGGCAGCTCTGTTAAGGAGGTTTGAAGGCGGATCAGAACAGAGGCAGGAGGCAAAGGCAGCGGGCCAGGCAAGAAGCATGGAGGCCTGAACTAAAGTACTGGTGGCAATAATTGAGAGGATAGAGACAGCTATGGGAGATATTAAGTTGATAGAATCTACTTGTAGTCCCTGACTGGATGAGAAGAATGAGTGCAAGTGAGAGATGTGGAATCACTTTGGATTTCTGGCATGGGTCACAGGTGAGGGGTAGTGCCACTTGGGGACTATTGGAAGAGATTCAGCTTTGTTTATGGTAAAGAAAAGTCATGGCAAAGATCAAGAGATGTGTTGGAGAAGCGACGATAGAAAGTGCTAGAAAAGTAGGCTGGAGCAAGACTGTCAAAGGCCTTGATACTACACTCTGTGCGTTGGACGTTGTTCTCCAGCCAGTGGAGAACTATTAAACAGCAGCGTGAGCTCTGCTTCCACTATCAGCACACGGTGCTATGGACAAATTTTCATGCTCATAACCACTAGCAAACACTTATTAGGCACCTGCTATGTACATAAGATTCAGATCCAAGTTTCAGAATATTTCTATCCTTTTTTGGAGTGACAGCACAAGTTAGAGGTGAGATAAAGGGAAAATTAGAAGTATAGAAAAGAAATGCCACAGAGTTCAAAGGAGAAAGAGAACACTATCAGCTGGAGCAGCTGAGGGAGCTTTTCTTGAAGAATTAAAGTTTGAACACGATCTTGAATGCTGGGCAGGCCTCAAGTGTGGAACAGAGGGTGAGAAATATTCTAGGTAAAGGAGTTAGCAAAGTGGAAAATCGTGTTATGACACCAAAGAAAGGATTAGTGAGAGAGAAATTAGTTGAACGAATAGGTGGATTGAAACCAATGTGTGTATATATATATATATATATATATATATATATATAATTTTGTAGACAATTGAGAGTAATTAAAGATTAAAAAAATTTTTCTTTAGAAAACACTGGCTTCTACAAAGTGGTGCTTTATATGAACCTAATTCAACATTGCTTTGGAGAGGCTGCAGATGGTGGCTGAGAGAAAACGGTCTGGCCTGAATGAGCCATTCGTTAAGGGACTATGAATGGCCAAACTATCGATTAGGAGTTGGGTTTTGTGTTATTGTGTCATGTAACAGAAAACTCAAGTAATCGTGGCTGAAATAAGATAGTCTAGAAGCAGCTTTCATCTGGGCTGGTGAGACAGCTCAGGGATTTCAAGGTCAAAGTCTTTTCAGTTCTCTTGGCTAGAGTTCCCATGTGCTGCGGACTGAACTGTGTCCCCTCCAGATTCGTATGTTGAAGCCCTAACCCCAACGTGATTATCCCTGGGGACAGGCGTTTCAGGAGGTAATTAAGGTTAAATGAAGTCATAAGGGTGGGGACCTAATCTGGTAGGACTGTGGCCTTATAAGAAGAGGAAGAAAGACAGAGTTCTCTCTTTCTCTTTGCCATGTGAGGACATAGTGAGAAAGTGTCTGTCTTCAGGCTGGGAAGAGAGCTCTCACCAAAAAATGACCATGCTGAACTGCCAGCCTCTAGAACTGCGAGAAAATAAATTTCTGTTGTTTCAGCCAACCAGTCTATAGCCTTTGGTTATGGCGGCCGGAGCTGACTCATATACCATGTTTGTTCCTAAGCTAATTCCTATGATTTGTTGCAAATGGCTGCTGCAGCTCTAGCTATCATATCGATGTTTCAGACAAAAAAAAAAAAACGGGTGGGGGACATGCCAGCTGAGTCTGATTCCCTTTTAAGTTGCCTATCTGGAAGCTCCACCCAATAACATACACATAGATCTCACTGTTGAGAACTGTGACACACAGCCACCCTTATCTGCAAAGAAGGCTGGGAAATGTACTTTTTTGGCTAGACATATTATGGTACCTAATAAAATTGGGAATTCTGTTAGTGAGGAAGAAAAGAGAATGGATATTGGCTAGGCAACTAGCTATCTCTGACACAGCCAACAAATATATGGAAAAAAAGTATCATCTTGATAATCAAGTAAATTCAAATTAAACCAACAGTGAAATATTATTTTTTTATCCCACGAGCTTAGAAAGGACTTTTTTCAAGGTCGTACCCAGTGTTGGCAAGGATACAGAGAAGGAGGCACTCTCATTATTGCTCGTGGAAGGGCAAATATATCCAATGTTACTAGTGAGACCTTAAAATATGCACATATTTTGACCAATTAATTTCCATTTTTAGAAATTTATCCAAGAAGATGATTAAAGATTGGGCAAAAATTTAGCTATAGTCATGTTTACAATAGTATTTTGCTTTCCCAAAGATCACTAGATGTCAAGCAGTAAAGGACTAATTAAATATATTATTGTTCACCTAGACAAAATAATATGATATGGCCTTTAAAAATAATATTATGGGGGCCAGCCTGGTGGCTCAGTGGGTAAGTGCGCATGTTCTGCTTTGGCAGCCCAGGGTTCACTGGTTCGGATCCCAGGTGTGGACATGGCACTGCTTGGCAAGCCACGCTGTGGCAGGCATCCCACATATAAAGTGGAGGAAGATGGGCTCAGATGTTAGCTCAGGGCCAGTCTTCCCCAGCAAAAAGAGGAGGATTGGTGGCAGATGTTAGCTTAGGGCTGATCCTCCTCAAAAAAACATAATAATAATATTGTGGAGTTATGTTTTATGACATCAAAAGCATGCTACTATATACTATTAAGAAAAAATATAGATTACAAAGCAATATATAAAGGCTGCTACTAGTCTTACAAAAATGTATGTTTGTCCTTTTACATACACAAAACAGATTAGAATGATGTCTATAAAAATGGTAACAGGTTGTATCTTGATGGTGAGGTTATGATTAATCTTAATTTTTTTTTACTTATCTGAATTTTTCTAGTTTGGCTTCAGCGGACATAAATTTGTCATATAATGAAGAAAAATAAAAGTAAAACCAACATGAGATTTGAAAATGATAGACAGTAATAATTCATTGGTATATCTCCAAAACTTTATGCAGATATCAAGACAGAACTATCCTATTGAAAAAACACAAATAGCCCAATTTAGAAAAGGGCAAATTTCTGAATAGAGATGTTTTTCAAAGAAGATTTGCAAACGGCCAATAAGTAGATGAAAAGATGCTCAACCTCATTAGTCATCAGGAAAATGCAAATCAAAACTACAATGAGATACCACTTCATACCCACTAGGATGGCTGTAATAAAAAAGACAGACAACAAGAATTAGTAAAGATGTGGAGAAATTGGAACCTTCAAACACTCCTGGAGAGACTGTAAAATGATGCAGTCTCTTTGGAAAACAGTTTGGCAATTCCTCAAAAAGTTAAACACACAGCTACCATCTGATCCAGCATTTCTCTGGTATATTCCTAAGAAAAATGAAAACATTTCCACACCGAAACTTGTACACGAATGCTCATAGCAGTGTTATTCGTAATAGCCAAAGGTGCACACAATCCAATGTCCACCAACAGGTGGATAATATCCATATGATGGAATGTTATTCAACCACAAGAAGGAATTAAGGAGGCCGGCCCTGTGGCCGAGTGTTTAAGTCAGCGCACTCCGCTGGGGTGGCCCAGGGTTTCGCCGGTTCGAATCCTGGGTGCAGACATGGCACCGCTTATCAGGCCACAGTGAGGCAGCATCCTACATGCCACGACTAGACGGACCCACAACTAAAATATACAACTATGTGCTGGGGGGCTTTGGGGAGAAAAAGGAAAAATAAAATCTTTTTTTAAAAAAAAGAGGAATTAAATTCTGATAAATGCTACAACATGGAGGAACCTTGAAAAAATTCACTAAGTGAAAGAAGTCAGTCACAAAAGGCCGCATATTATGTTATTCCATTTCTATGCAATGTCCAGAAAAGACAGCTCTATAGACACAGAAAATAGATTAGTGGGTGCCCAGGGCTGAGGGGATGGGGAATTAAGGATGATAGATAATTACAGGTTTCTTTTAGGGCTTAGAAAATGCTCTAAAATTGATTATGGTGATGGCTGCAAAACACTGTGAATATCCTAAAAACCCCTGGATTGTACAGTTAAATAAGCGAATAGTACTGTATGTGAATTATATCTCAATAAAACTTACCAAGAAAAAGGAAGAAGATAGAATTATCTTTAAAAAAGAGAAAGGCAATTCATTAAATTGTGCCCCACAATTGATAGAAATATCCCCTAAAGTCATGTTTTCTCCTCTTTATACTCCCATGAAATTTCTCATACGTAATTTGTATCAACTTCCTTCTACATCATCTAGCGTCTTGTTATTTTTTGTGATAATACCTTCATCTCTGTGAAAGAGTCTAGTGTACTTGCTGGGAGCACAGACATGAGTTTGAACATCACCAGACACCCTAAGCCTCAGCTTCCTCAGCTGCAAAATGGGTTTTGTCTACAGATAGCTAAATTCTTTTATGCCACGTGAATTTTTACTGGATTCAGTTTTAAGGGATGTTCTTTTTCTAAACTTGTTTCTAATTTACAGAACTATGTATCGTATGACCTTGAGCACCAACTACAGCCACTATTAGGAGTGTCTTAAAAACATAACAGAGGAGACAGCCCTGTGGCGCAGTGGTTAAGTGCACACGTTCCACTTCTGCAGCCCAGGGTTCGCCAGTTCGGATCTGGGTGCAGACATGGCACCACTTGGCACACCGTGTTGTGGCAGGCGTCCCACATATAAAGTAGAGGAAGATGGGCACAGATGTTAGCTCAGGGCCAGTCTTCCTCAGCAAAAAGAGGAGGATTAGCAGTAGTTAGCTCAGGGCTAATCTTCCTCAAAAAAAAAAAAATTAAAAAAAAAAGATAGGGGCCGGCCACGTGGCCGAGTGGTTAAGTTCGCACAATCTGGTTCACTGGCCCAGGGTTTCAGCTGTTCGAATCCTGGGCGTGGACATGGCACCACTCATCAATCCATGCTGAGGCGGCATCCCACATGCCACAACTAGAAGGACTCACAACTAAAATAATACACAACTATGTACTGGGGGGCTTTGGGAGAAAAAGGAAAAATAAAATCTTAAAAAAAATAAAGATAAAAAATAGAAGAGAAGAGAATTAATTTCTTAAAGGATAGAAAAGCATTGTGGAGAATATGTTCTTTACCCTACCTGTCCAGACTTGCATCTTCCTTTAGAACTTTGTGGTTTCGAAAAGAACGTGAAAGGGGAACAGTGAGGATGTTCCAGAACTGGAGACTACATTTAAGATAAAAGAGCAAGAGGCTAAAGAAATCTAGGATGCTGGAGGAGGCAGAACTCAGGCAGTTGACACAGACATTAACATGGGAAACAAATACCAGCACAGAGCCAGTGGATCACGTTAAATACGGGCATGGCTAGATGGTTTTATATAGGTCGAGAACCCTTGTGTTGGGGATCGTGAAAACATAGCAAGTGAGGAAGACTGTGCTTAAGTTAAACATCTCAGAGCCTGAGAAGGCCAGGGGTACTGATGTGGAGAGAGGTCTTGTGGACAGGGGTCATGAAATCAAGGATTTCACATAGAACGTTTTTTACTATCCAGTTCGGGAAAATCCACTTGAAGTATAGTCTTGCTTCACTTTGCATGAGGGACACTGAAGGAAGAGTGGTTAAGAATCTCACATTAGTGATAGTTTTACAGGGTAGAAACCAAAACCAGAAACGATTTCTCTTCCTCGCCATGTTCCCCAACGCATGACTTGCCTTTCTTGCCAGTGTCTGGTCACTTTCTGCACGATGAATGACTTCCTTCTACAGCCGGTTATGTGGGAGAGGAGTGGTTCGTAAATTTCAGTCATTCCTCTCCCACCTTCACAGGGAAGATCCAGAGATTCTGTAAGACTTCTGTGTAAAAGAAGGAGGTAAATAAAGAAAATATTCAACACCTGTGCTCAGTTATATGTTGGCAAGAGGAGACGTGATCTTCCACAGGGTGATGTACTGAGTCACGGTGTCGCTGAACGCAGGCACTGGATGGAACTTTAGCTTGTCTTCTTTGGATAAGGATCGAGTGTGTTTATGCGAGGGAAGCCTTATGAATCTGCTATTTGGCAGAGGCAGAGACCAGCTAGTTGTTCTTCAGACTGAGGGATTAACAGCCCACCAAAGTGGTATGCAAGTTACTTTAAACTGGAAACATCTGAGCAAGCAGCCGCCACAGACAGAAACTTTATCTGAACCTAAGCAGAGCCTCCCCAAAATATAGCTGCCTTTGCCCCTCATCCAAGAGCTTCCTGTTTGGAAGAAAACTGACCCTTGGCACCAGGAAGTGTGAATTCAGCTGCCCGTTAGTATCAAAAAACCCAATAGGACCTTCCACACTTTCCCACTGGAGCCCTGAACCACCCTCCTTTTTTGTTAAGTTGGTATATGAACATTTACCTCTGGTTCTCCAGGGAGTTACTCACTCCTCAGTACTCCTGCACACATAATAAATTTTCTCCTGTGAATCTGTCTTGTCAGTTAATTTGAGCCCCCGTCCCAGCTTTGTATTTACCCTTACATCGGCAGGAGTGCTGTGCCTCTCCTCCAGGCCTGGCCCACAAAAAATGTCCCATGAGTGAGTCTCCATATTTCTCTCCCTCTAACATCTTGGTACAGAGGAGCTCAGATGCCATATTTTATATGGCTTTTCCAGTTATTTGTTGCTGGTATATAGAATGCTTGCTATTTCAAATAGGTTATATATGATGCATGTGGACAAAATTTCAAAGAATGTTATTTCAAAGAGGACATTGCAGTCAACACTGTTGGTTCCCACCCAGGTGCTCCCTCCCAGGCCAGCACGCCCATTCCCAGCTGCTGAGCACAGGCTGCTAAGGCTCACAGTTGTACCCGTCTCCAGAGAATTGCTTTTGGCCAAACAGGAGTTGCTTCACCTGGGTGATTACCTCCCACCGCAAGCGGCAACCCACAGCCAGTGATTGACCCAATGCAGGGATACAAACAAGCTGGTTTCTTTGCCTTGTGGGGGGAAAAACTCTTTGTGGCAATTTGTGCTCCTGCATCCATGGTGTGATCGGGTAGAGACAACATCCTTGCTTGCCTACTTCATCTGCTTTATCCTGCCTACCTCACTCCCTTTCTCCTGAAAGCGCTCCTTCAATAAACCACATGCATGCTATTTCCCATTTCAGGCTCTCCTTCCAGAGAGTTTGATCCCAAACAGTTATCCAATGAAATGGGGTTGTCAGTAATGGAAGAAGTGACCTGTCAATTTGCTTTGGCCTGGTAAATTTTCTCTCACTAAGATACATTGTGAAAAGAAAGGAAAAAGACTGGAACATAACATACACATACGCTACATGAAACTAAAGGTTTTAGTGTATTGCTAGACGTAGAGTACAGGTTTCCTCTTGTACGTCAGCTATCAAGTGTGTTGTGTCAAGAAGGATTCTGAGGCCTAAGCTGGGCTTAGTGTGAAAGAGGGTTGATTGATACGTGATGTTTGCTTCAGGCGAGAGATAGAGGTGTACAGAAGGAGATGGTGAAGAATAATTTTGGTGTAGTTTTGCTGTTAAAACAAATCCCTGTCTTTTCTTAACATTATTACGTTTTCGGTCATATTTTGGGTGCCAGACTCAATGTGGTAAATTCCTCAGTAAGTCAATTTCAAAACAAGTGTGTATGTGATGTTCAAAAGGTGCATTTCTGTAGTGGTTAAGAACACAGGCTCCAAGACAAAAGGCCTGGCATGAAATTCTAACTTCTGCACTTACAAATGATGTAACCTTAAACAAGTTACTGAAACCTCGCTTTCTGAGTCTGTGAAACTACGCTAATAGTACCTTCCTCATAGAATTTTTATGAGAATTAAATAAATTCAGGTAAGCTCTTAGAACAATGCATGGTACATTAAGTACTTGCTGACTGTCAGCTTTTATTATTTCCATTTAATGATTTCAGAGTAGTAAAGTTGTCGTCAGTGAGTGATTATTCTTTACCTAAAATGTGTTTTTTTAAAAAATTGCATAGCTGGTTATTCGTGCTCATTTAAGAAAAAAGCCTTTTATACTCTAGAATTATAGTTTCTAGGCAATGCAATGAAATACAGCTACTTAAACTTTTAAATGAATAAACTGTTGAATAAATCTGGTGATTGACCTTATTACCTGTTCTCGGTCAGGTTAAGGTTGAGGAAGCTAACTCTTTCCGCCGGTTACAAAAGTTAATCACCCTAGGGAAGGCGGTGAAAAGGCTAGTGAAACTGAAAGAGATCTAATCTTAGAGACTGAAGCTCAGGAATATTGATTAGAAGAAAGAATTTTTTAAAGAAACTTCTTTTTTCACCTTTGGAAGTTATTTCGAATGTTGATTTATTTGACTCACCATTTTTGAGCTAAGCTGCCATTTGAATGCCTATTGATCAAAAAATATTTTCTAAATGCCTTACTATCAGGTATTGATAAATATAGGCACATATGATTGCTTTGTGAAGATCGAAAGCATGTGATTTAAGATAGATATACTCTGTTTTGTGAACGTTGTTTGTACAATGTGCGTGGGACTTGAAATAATGTTGATGATGTAAAAATACTGTAATATAGTTGGGCTAATGGGATTTCTAAGTGAAAAATGAAACTGTGTGATTGCCAAGAGAAACTGTTACCAAAACCAAAGTCATTCCCTCCTGGCGAGTTAAATCAGACGCTCCACCAGAAGTAGTTGTCTCACAAAGTAAGGTCTATTTGCAGCAAACAGGAGACCATGCGGAATCATTTCCAGAGTCATGGCTCTTCCTGAGCAAAGGGAAGCAGGGACATTTATTTCGGATGGGGAATGAATATTCAAAAGGGAGAGATGGGTATTCGCTTGTGCAGGCTCAGTTGGAAAACACGCTTCCACATACACTGCAGGTTACAGTAATAAGGCCTCAGCTCCTCCTGGAGAGACCTTAGCACTAAATATAAGGCAAAGGTCATAGGCTTAGTTCTCTGGTGAGGTGTGGTCTGGTTCAGGGTGGTTGGCATCTTCTTAATAAAGGAAAAAGAAAACAATTTGGAAAAACAGTTAAATGCTTCCAAATCCACCCTTGAGTCCCTGGGGACAATTAGTTGGTGACAAAACCAGAAAGGATTCTGGGATGCTGCTGTCTTAGACATGAGCTAATGTGGCTATTATCAGTCTGAGGAGGGAGGTACTAGAAAATCATTGCATGAACAGTTTACATTTAGCAGTGGGGTTTTTTTCAAGCTACATTTTAAATTCCATTGTGGTGAATATTTAATTGTAACAAAAAATAGGCTGTATTTGCATTAGCATACCCCAAATAACACCTCACTGGCACATAAATTTCATTGAAAGGCAATATTCCTACTTCATTAATATACCTGCTACAAGAATTCTATGATGAAATGATAAATGAGTGACAAGCAATGGGATATATTGGAGTATATGAAGAAGCCATTTGGGTTAAAACTAATTCGGCCTGGACTTGTTTTTCCAAAAGGGCCTGACGTGGCCTGTTGAGCATGCATCGTATATCTGCTTTACATATTTACTATGTCCCAAAGACAAGAATGATGCCCTTAAAGACAAAGATGTAACATCCCCCCATATTGGCATTTCTTTAAGGATCAGCATCTCTTCCTGGGAACTAAGGATTAATTACTGACCTGCTGTACTCACCTTGGGACCACTGACCTGCTGATGACCGATCTGTTGTGCCAGCTAAGCATCCCGTGACAATTGTAAATGGGACATTCCTATCATATGTGACCTATGCTCTTTGTTCTGAGATGGTATATAACCATGCTGTACCTCTCACTTCTTTTGGTGCCCTTCCTTCCTTGGGGAAGGAAGGCCCCGGGCTAGGCTAGTCCTCAGATCTGGCTCATAATAAACTCACCCCGATTTTGAATTATAGATTGATTATGGATTATTTTGTGTTGACGGAAATAATTAAACAAATTTCAAATAGGACTTAACACATAAGTTTATTTTGCTGGGGAGGATTGTGGGTTCAGGAAACAATCACAACAAATTTAGTTCTATAATGTTTGAAAAAATATTTCCACTATAATCACCATTTATTTTTACGTGCACCTTAATTGATTCAAAAAGAAATATAAGTGCCTTTTTCCTTCACTGGAGCCAGTCTAAATAGTCTTTTATTTTGACTTAGTTAATTATAACAAGATCTGCAAAGTCATCGTAGTTAAATTTTACAAGATTGATGAGTAGATTTAAGTTTAATTTCCCTTAATACACACACATGAATAGATAAAATTTCCTACACCGAACAAGGAAACAGGCACTGTAATCTTTAGGTTAGGAATTACATAACAAGTAACTCTTGATATTAAATTAGACTCTCATGGAGTTTGGCACAAAGCACATTCTTGGCAAATGTCAATTTTCCTTCCTTCTTTTTTCCTCTATATTACATTGAATTTTTCTTATTAAATATGGTATATTTTTGGTTTACCTAATCAAGTAAAATTTCCGCAAGCATTGAGCACACACATGATTACGCTGAGTCTTCACCCCTCCTGGAGGACTCACATTGGAGGGAGCACAGTTTAACGCCTGAGAAAGGAGGGGGTTGAACCACAGAGTAAGAGGGGTAAGCAATTGTTTCAACCAAGCCTCAGGCAAATTGCAGGCAAAAGACAAGAGATTTAAACCCTTTCTCCAGCTCTATTGTAATGTAATTTTATTGTCCACATTAGCTGATTGTTTGAGGAAGGGAGAGCTAAGATTTTATTTTGAATATCTGTCGTGTTGTTTCCTGTGATCCCGAATAACAACCGAGCAGACTTTAGAAGGATGCCTTAGACTGGAGAGTGTAAACCTCCAGGACTTGCAGTTGGTGCATTCCTTGGTTTTCTTCTTAATCGTTCTCATTAGTAATCCACAATGAAAGCTTTGAGTTTCCAACATTTGCTTGGTTCCAAAATATAAGGAAACAGTTAACTATTTACAGAGAAGAAAGTAGAAAAAACTCCTATGGCGAAGGGGCTTATAATCTAAATTCATGCAAAAGCATGGAGAGCATCAGTTCTTTATCCCAAAGAGCAAAGTGATTAAGTATAAAATAAATAAGGCACGTGAAAGAGTGGTCGCGGCAGAGCCGGTTGGTCAGGAAAGGTTCCCTGAAACGGTAGCTGTGAGCCATCTCTCACACACTCACTCTCCTTTAAAGAATCCCTTCATTTGTGTTTCTTTGCGATTAAATTTTTTTAATTTAGTAAAATATACAAAACATAAATTTTACCATCTTCGCCCTTTTTAAGCGTACAGTTCGATAGTATTAAATACATTGACATTGTTGTGCAACTGATCTCCAGAATAATTTCATCTTGGAAAACTGAAACTCGATACCCATTAAACAACTCCTCATTCCCCCACCCCCCAGGCCTGGCAATGGCTCTGTGAAGTGAACTACTGTAGATACCTGATATAAGTGGAATCATACAGTATTTGTCCTTTTATGACTGTCTTATTTCAATGCACAGTGTCCTCAAGATTTATCCATGTTGCTGCATGTGTCAGAATTTCCTTCCTTTTTAAGGCTGCATAATAGTCCATTGTGTGTGTATACCTCATTTTGTTTATTCCTTCATCCATTCATGAAGACTTGGGTGGCTTCCACCTTGTGGCTATTGTGAATGATGCTGCTATGAACATGGGTGCACAAATGCCTCTTCAAGACCCTGCTTTCAGTTCTTTTGGGTCTATACCCAAAAGAAGAATTGCTGAATCATATGGTAATTCTATTTTTAGCTTTTTGAGGAACCACCATATTGTTTTTTCATAGTGGCTGCACCATTTTATATTCCCATGTACAGTGCACTAAGGTTCCAATTCCTCCACATCCTCACCAACATTTGTTATTGTCTGGTTTTGGTTTTTTTGATAGTAGCCATTCCAATGGGTGTGAGGTGGTATCTCAACGAGGTTTTGATTTGCCTTTCCTCAGTGATTAGTGATATTGAGCATCTTTTTTTTTTAATTCTAATTAATCGATTAATATCAATTAATTTAGAAAAAATACAAAATTTTTGTCCACATAAAAATGAGGAAAAGAAAACCACCTTTAATCACACAAGCATAGATAACTACCTCTAATATTTTGGTGAGATTTCATCCAGACTATTTTCTACATACTCAAAAAAATGCAAATAAATGGGAACTTACTATACTCACTGTATTTTAACCATTTTTTAAACTAAATATCAGTGTTAACACTTTCATTTTAATAAGTATTTATGTACATTAAGATTTGAAATGACTGCAGAGTATTTTTTTAATACGAATTTGTTATACTCAATTTGACCAAAGTCCTATTGTTGAGCACTTATGTTGTTTTTAAATTTGGGGCATTATTAATAGCCCATAGTTCTTTTCTATTGGGAGGGCAGGAAATATCTTTAAAAATATTAACAAATGTCCACTGTCTCCCCCTCAAAAAAATGTTAGGAGCCTTCCAACATCTTAAATCATTCCACATTTTAAATCATCACATAGGATTTGTGTTCTTTTGTCTTTTGTTATTGCTATTTCAACAGTTGGGTCTATTACTTGTCACTAATGTCTCTGGTTTGTTTTAGTCTCATGTTTTCCAAATGCTTATAGATTTAGATTCCTACTCTTTTATTTCTTGCCTAGAAGTTGAATGGGTGTGGTTAGGTCTCCAATAATTTTTGAAAGAAAAGTTTTAGTTAACTGGTGGGGATAAAAGTCTCCTTGCAGGAAATGTCAGCATTTTAAGAAATTTGAAGGTAAAGCAATCATGTTGAGTGTACTTTATAAATATCCCATGTCTTTTCTTCACCCATCCCACCCCAATTCCATCACAGGTATTCATCATCTCTTACACAGGTTATTAAAATAGTCCTGTTTCTACTGTCACTCTCTAACTCCCACCCTGCATTAGTAAGGTTGGCTATGTTGACAAAAAAAATAGACCTTCAAAGTTCAGTGGCTTAAAGAACAATAAGTTCATTTTTCATCTCATTCCAGTGTAGGTTTATTACTGAACCAAAGTGGGTTTGCTTCCTGGAGAGTTAAAATCAGACTCTCTACCAGAAGTAGTTGCCACACAAAGTAAGGCTTATTTTCAGCAAATAGGAGACTATGTGGAATCATTTCCAAAGTCATGGCTGTCCTCGTGAGCACGGGACAGCAGGGGCCTTTTACTTAGGATGGGGAAGGACTATTCAAAAAAGAGAGGTGGGTGTTGTCTTGCGCAGGCTCAGTTCGCTCATCTGCTCAGGCGCTACTCTTATGTTGGGGCTTAGTCTGGTTCAGGGTGGTTGTTGATTGCATCTCTTATAACAAAAAAAGAAAAATATTTAGAGAAACAGTTAAATGCTTCTGAAACCTCCTGGGGGCAATTAGTCAGTGACAGGTTTCCAAGCCAGCAAGTGACTCTCCTCCATATACTGATTCAGCCATCCAAACTCCTTCCGTCTTGTGTCTCTGCCATCTGTTCAGACATTTTTCCTCATTTGTACGATTGGGGCAGGGTCACCATGTCCATATTTCAGCTGGTGAAAAGAGAAAGTAGAAAAAGGTTCAGCCTGGTCTGAAGGTGCTTGCGTGGGAGTGGAGCACACCACTTCCATCTCACATTCCTTTGGATAGAACATTCTGACATGGCCATACCTAACTTAAGAGAGGCTGGAAATGGAGGCTAGCTGCATGCTCAGCGAGAAAAGAAGACTGGATTTTGATAGACAGCACTCAGTCTCTGCCACACCCTCTCAGCCTCCACACTGCTGTGAGTGCTAGCTATGTGAGTACCAAATCTGATCATGTCATTCCCCTGCTGAAAAAAATATGCAATGGTTTTCTATTATCCAACAACAATATCTTTATTGAGCTTTTACTATGTGCTGAATACTATAGATACAAAGATAAGGAAAGTAAAGAGTCTGTATTTGTCCTCCTGGAGCTTAGAGAGGAGCTAACATCCTGGGGATCGTACACAGTTCTTCCTTCTTTCTCACTCCTACACCCAATACATCATGGAGACCTGTGGATTCTACCTGCATCCAAAGTACTGCTCTGCACTCCTCGTCCCTCGCATCCCACTAGTGTCACTGCTCTAGATATTTTTTTAAATCCTAAATTACGTAGCTCCAGGGTTTATGGAAGGCTTTATCAAATGAGCCGTGAATGTGCAGAGTGTGGAGGGAAATGAAGTGTTTAATTTTAACTAATTTGTTGACATTATCTATTTTTATGTTTAGTCTCACTCTACTCTTGCTTGAAGGTGTGAGGGCAAACCTTTTCCAGGAATGCTTTTGGACCCCTTTTCCTCTGTGGAATGACTAGCTTCATTATCTGCGCTGGTGGTCCATGAGGTTTTCTCTCATAGTCTAACAACAAACTTCCTTTAATCTGAGTCGCTTGAATGGCTTTCTGCTCCTAGGTACCAAAAGATTCTTCAGTTAGAATTTGTTTTATTTTTGAAAAGCGTATTTAACATTTAACATGGCTATTGCAGGGTCCTAGGTGTTTGGCGGTTACCATGTCATCCTGCATGGACAGTCCTTTGGCACTGGCTGGTGTCCAGTCTGAAGAGCAAGACATCTGCATTATTTTTCTATTGCTTTTGTGACAAATTACCATAAAAATGGTGGCTTGAAACAAGCCCCATGTATTATCTCACAGCTCTGTGGGTCAGGAGTCTGAAATTGTCAAAAACTTAAAAAATAATTTTTACGAGTACATGTGACTGTGAACTACAATTAACCTGATTTGTTCTAGTTGTGGAACTGAATCATAACGTCAGTCTGAAGTAAGGAAGACAGGATAGTGTTGTAAGTGGAAAGACCTCTACCCCTAGCAATATCTCTGACTAGTTGTGTGAGCTTGGTTAAGTTACTTAACCTCTCCTAGCAATATGTAATAGATTGCTGTAGAATAGTAATAATACCTAAGTCATAGACTCGTTATAAGATTACCTGAGAGTGCTTATAACAAAGTGTATGAAAAATTGCTTGGCATAAAGTAAATGATCAATAAATGTTAAATAAATAAATATATTTTTTAAATAAAAGAGATGAAGCAGCTGCTTATTCCATTAAGATACAACTCTTTTTAGCTTTTAAAACAGTGAAATGCACAGACCTTAAGGATATGGTTTGACGAGCTTTGACAAATATATGTCCCTGTGTAATCCACATCCCAATCAAGGGAGAGACCTTTTCGGTTACCCTAAAAGTAAAACTGGTGGACAGTTAGCCATTAATGATTAGGTACCTAGTAATTAAGGATGTTTAGGTGGTTATTCATTGTAGCTTGTAGTTTTTCATGTGCCCACAGTTAGCTGTGCTGCTCAGACAGTGTATTGTCTGACTCCCATTAGGTTCCTCATAGATAACATCCCTGATGCTTGGGTTACCACAATAACAGATGCTTGAGTTGTTTTTCAGGAACTGAGTTGACCCCTGTTGGGTTCAGATCCAAGACCACCAGTCCACCACCTGGGCCTGTGCGGGTGTCTGATAGGTGAACTCCTGACGTCAGGGAGCCAAAAACTCCACCCTCAGATCATATTAACACCACCATTTTGTGAACACATATCCTATGAAGAGCCATGAAGCATGACTACACTTGCTCCGATCATCAATTACCTCACTTCTCCTTACCTCTCATCATCTATCCCCATGTTTCAGACACCCTGACCCTCTACCCCATAAATTTTCAGAGGTGGATTTGAGATTTGTTCTCCGTCTCCTCACTTGGATACCTTGTGAATAAACTCTTTCTCTGTAGCAAATTTGTCCTCTTGGTGATTGGCTTATTGTGTGATGAGCAAAACAAACCTGATTTGGTAACAGAAGTTCCTTCGTGCCCTTTTCAAGTCACTCCTTCCTTCCTACCCTACAAGAGGTAAGCACTGTTCAGCCTCTAAAAAGCAGTTTGGCCTATACTTGAAATTCATATAAGTGGAACCATACGGTATGTATCTTTAGTATCTGGCTTCTTTTGAGCAAAATGTCTGTGAGATTTATCCATGTTGTTGTGTGTTTCAGTTGTTCATTCCTTTATCTTGCCAAGCAGTATGAACATATCACAATGCGTTTATTCATTCTCCTATTGATGGATATCTGGGTTATTTCCAGTTATGAATAAAGCTGCTATGAGCATTCTTGAACAAAATTTCTTGTGAATGTAAGTTTTCATTTCTCTTGTGTAAATATCGAGGAGTGGAATTTCTGGGTCATATGGTAAATATATGTTAAGCTTGATAAGAAACTGAAGAAAAGTTTTCAAAAGCTGGCATACCATTTTACAGCCCTACCACCAAAATATAAGAATTCTTTTTACACCACTTCCTTGCCACCGTTTAACTCTGTCATGATATGTGACAGTGAAGGAAACCAGAATATGTCACCCCAAATATGCCACTCTGGCATATGATTATTTTGAATTAAAGGCACTTCAGAAACAGCAAGTGCAGGAAGGACAGTCTGACCCTCCTTTTTCTTCCTGAAGGTATGAGATAAAACTCACATGTGAAAGGTACTCTTCCTGTACCAGGAAGAAGGAAGACTTTCTTTTCATTTTTTTTTTTGAGGAAGAGTAGCCCTGAGCTAACATCTGCTGCCAATCCTCCTCTTTTTGCTGAGGAAGACTGGCCCTGAGCTAACATCCATGCCCATCTTCCTCTACTTAATATGTGGGATGCTTGCCACAGCATGGCCTGTCAAGCGGTGCCATGTCAGCATCCAGCATCTGAACCGGCAAACCCAGGGCCACCGAAGTGAAATGTGCGCACTTAACCCCTGTGCCACCGGGTCGGCCCCTGAGCTCAGAGAGGGCACCAGAGGAATCTGCAATCCATTGGTGTCCTCTCATATGGTTACCTTCCCACAGTTTGCTGACCTTGGAAGTCTAAAACTGCTTTCTTTTGTTCTTCCATTTCTCTACAGATTTATTTATTTATTTATTTATTTATTTATTTATTTATTTATTATTATTTTGGTGAGGGAGATTGACCCTGAGCTGTTGCCAATATTCCTCTTTTTTGCTTGAGGAAGATTGTCTCTGAGATAACATTTGCGCCAATCTTCCTCCACTTCGTATGTGGGATGCCTCCACAGCATGGCTTGATGAGCAGTGTGTAGGTCTGTGCCCAGGATCTCAACCTGTGAACCCGAGGCTGCCGAAAGGAGCACACAAACCCAACCACCATGCCATCAGGCCGGCCCTCTCTACAAATGTATTGCTCTTTGTTGAAGATATTATACAAGCTGGAATTCAAGGCTGCCATTTTGAGTTACCTTTTGTGTAGATTTCTCTCCCGTGATGGGCAGCGCGTGTGTTAATAGGCTGGTTTTCTCTTGTTAATCTGTCTTTTGGTTATAGAGCCCCAGCTGAAATCCTAAGGTGGACGGAGGTAAGGTTTTGCCTCCTTCACAACAAGGACTGTGCCCAATCCTCAATTCTCTCTCCCTCTCCCCATTTTATCCTCACAATGACCCAATAAAATAGGCACTAATATCACCCAAATTTTATAGACAAGGAAACTGAAGTACAGAAATATAAACTAACTTGCCCAAGGTCACACAATTCTCAAACCGTGGTGCAGGGGATTTGACCTGGTAGCCTGCCTCCAGCACTGCTCTCTCTCAGTAGTTACTGCCTTTCCAGGTGTAGCCGATGTAGGGAGAGAGCTACAAGAGATCTTGTTGCAATATTTTATATATAAGCTACTTTACATAATCATTCTTAGTACAAATGGAAAGAGTTGGCCTAAATGGATGATTTTATGAATTTGGCACCTGTGCCCTTGGTTCCTCCTAACCTTCCTGGTTATTTTTCAAAGCCTTGAACACTGAGGTGTATTTTTCCATCCTGGGTCGTGGAGCTGATCCCAAAGGAGGAAGGAGGATTGAAGAACAGCCCTGTTGCGTTAGGGCAAGGCGACAACACTCTTAGGTCTTCTCTCAACTCTGAACACCTAACTTACTGCTTTACAAAAAAAGTAGCTTCTGTATCAATAGGAAATATCTATGAACCATTTGCTACAGACAAGTTAGCTTTCTTATTTTGTAATTATTAGTCCTGGCAATCATATTTCATCCAAAAAGAATAAGTGGAAAAGGAAAAACATGAATTTAAAATTTTTCTAGTTTTAGACTGCAGCTGATATAAACGTGCATGTATTTGTGAGGGTATGAATGTGTATTTATTTATTTAAATATATTTTGCTCGAAGATTTTCTTTGTCCTTTCCTGTACTCTGTGAAGATAAATGAGAGCATTTGTGTTTTCTGTTATCTGAGGTACACACTGAAAATAGAATAAAAATTTAGGATTTAGATTTAGCAATAGTAAAATTAAAAAGTCTATTAAAATTCACAAATTACAAAGATGATATTTTTACAAGGCCTCAGAAGTTCTGAGAAAATCTTATATTTCACAATAAAATCAATTTGTTTTGCGCGAGTATTCAAATGGAAACTTTTTAATTCCCAAATGTGTTTTTGTACAATAGTATAATTAATTGTGATAATTATATTATAAGGATAAATTTATTTGTGTGTAGGAGATGGTAGTGGGAGGCCTACATAGAAATTATGAAAAGGGAAATAACACTCCATCTTTTAGAGTTAAAGTACAAAAACAATATATACTGGTTTCAAGTAGGGATATGTCACTTAAAAAGAAAGACAAGCTTCTGGGATTGCAAGGCTGAAGCTCAATTGAATTTATTTTTATAGCTAAAGAAAGAATGTGTTGAGTAGAAGAGGAATTGATTGGCCTTTTAAACAAAGGAAAAGGGAAATCCCTGAAGAAAATCTTGGCTGTGCTCGTTCAACACTGCTCAGGGGAAGAAACTTCCTTGGAAACCTTCAGAAATCACTTTCCAGGTGGCAGATCTAACCCAGTTTTGAAAGTGGGCGCATCAGGTCTCTCACTAGGAATGGTTCAGGTTATTCAACTTATTCCCTTTGCTCCATTTCAATGTCCACCCTTCAACCTTGGGGTCATCATTTTTTTCTTCCCCTGAAGTTGTGCCCCTAAGGAGAGGATGTGCTAGGCTTATTACCCTGAGTATTCTGGTCTCTGCAGCAGGTGTGTTTTTATCATGAATCCAAACATTGCTGCTCAGCCTTTATGCGCTAGCCCCTTTGAGCTTGTTACTGTGAGCTTAGGGAAAGCCTGCCCAAGCTAACCTTTAAGCCTTCAGGGGGAGGAGTCACACCCTGCAGGCTCTCTAGTAAAGTTAGCAAGGTAGTAATGGCACAAATTACCAGCATTTTCCACCCAAAGACCTCTGCATCATTGAGCACAGATTTCTTTTGAGACATCAATAATGCAGTTGCTGCTCATTTCAAGAATCTATTGAGATAACATGAAATAATATTTACAGAGAGCTTTTCTCTCCTAGAAAAGAAAAAAGACTGATATTTGTTAATTTACAGAATCAAATTAATAGGAACACACATAATTTTGTTCTGCTCTTATAAAATATCTTTCTACCTTGCAGATGGAATGAACTCTCATGATGAAAAGGAAAGCCATATCTCTAAAATTGTTTTAAAAATTAGATAAAGATAAAATTGATAAAATATTCAAACCCTTAAACTATTTTTTTAAAAAAAACACAGTGAATTCAATTATTTGGGAGGCAAGTCTTTGAAAACCATTTAAATGTTTTGAAACAAACAGATGAGGAATATCAGTCAAACTATTTTGCCATTGCTATGTAGAAATTTTATTTTAAAAATATGTATTATAAATATACCTAGGGATAATATAAAAATCTGAATCTCATATAATAAATCATATTCTGTGAGACCCTACAATAGATTTGTTCACTGGAGAAAAAGTAAATTTGTCAGAAGCTACATGGAAGTGCAATGGTAATTTTAGGTAAAATGAAAGAGGTGATGATAATGTTAACTAACATTTAAAATTAATGTCCCCTTGGGGTCGGCCATGTGACCAAGTAGTTAAGTTTCTTTGCTTTCCCTTGCCAGGGTTTTGCTGGTTCGGATCCTGGGCATGGACATCACACTGTTCATCAGGCCATGCTGAAGTGACATCCAACATAGCACAACTAGAAGGACCTACAACTAGAATATACAACTGTGTACTTGGGGCCTTTGGGGAGAAGAAGAAGAATAAGAAAAAAAGAAGATCGGCAACAGATGTTAGTTCAGGTGCCCATCTTTAAAAAAATAAATAAATAAAATTAATGTCCCCTTTGTGTCTCTGAAATTTGGTCTTTCCAATAGTCCTTCTTCACAGGGGAGACACCTAATGCCTAGAGAGGATAAGTAAGGTCCTCAGAGTTACAATGCCAAAAAGTAGTGAAACAGGGATTCCAACTCAGACGGCTTATCTCCGAAGTTTGTTCTCTCAATCACTACAGCATGTTGCAGAAAAATTGATGCTTACTTCAAAATGCAGCCATTCGAACCCATATTTCATTAGTGTTATATAAGAGGAGAAATTCTAGGTAAAGAATTGTTGACTGAACTGTCAAACACAGCTAAAATTTCAAGTAGGAACTTGAATACTCTCTGACAGCCCTTGATGACTGTTGCTAACTCAGTTCCACTCTTTACATTGAATAGTACAAATAAACATTTCTAAAGTAGGTTTGAAGTCAGAAATCTCAAATGCATTTGCCTACCTGTCCTTATTTTCCCCTCCACAGCCTCGCCAGGGCATTGGGGAATTCTATTCTAATCTGTGTTCCACAAGATATTAATTCCATGGAGTGTTAAAATCTTTAATCAAAGTTTGGGAAATGTTGGGCTAAATGAAAATAAAATATATTTCTTCATTCAAAATTTCTCAGAGCCTTGGGGCTGGCCTGGTGGCACAGTAGTTAAGTTCTTGTGCTCTGCTTCGGCGACCCGGGGTTTGCTGGTTCGGATCCTGGGCACGGACATATGCACGGCTTATCAAGCCATGCTGTGGGAGGCGTCCCACATATAAAATAGAGGAAGCTGGGCACAGATGTTAGTTCAGGGCCAGTCTTCCTCAGCAAAAAGTGGAGGATGGGTGGTGGATGTTAGCTCAGGGCTATCTTCCTCAAAAAAAAGAAACTTCTCAGAGCCTCAAATTGATAATACACACTTTCTAAGAGGGCAACAAACTATGTAGCATTTCCTAAGCTTATTTAACCATGTAACTGTACTTGCTGAAAATGAGCATGTTGGGGTCTACTGTTCCCCCAAACATTCTGTTGAGAGCTGCCCTAAGTCAATTTTTCAGGCACAGCTAGAAGGTTCATTTTGGTAGATTAGTGTAGCCTCTAGTAGTTAGAGTGGATGAGAACTGACTCTTCCTCCTCAACCTTGTTGCCAGGTTGTAAGGAAAGCAAGTGTGGGACAAAATTATGAGACATTTACTAAACCGAAATTTATTTATTTATTTATTTCTATTGAGGTTACCTAACAGTATATAAATTTCAGGTGTACATCATTATATTTTGACTTCTGAGTAGATTACATCATGTTCACCACCCACAAACTAATTATCACCCGTCACCACACACATGTGCCCTATCACCACATCTCGCTCCTCCCTCCCTTCTTTCCCTCTGGGAACCACCAATCTATTCTTTGTATCTATGCGTTTGCTGTTGTTTTTATCTTCTACTTATGAGTGAAATGATACGGTATTTGACTTTCTCCATCTGACTTATTTTGCTTAGCATAATACACTCAAGGTCCATCCATGTTGTTGCAAATGGCAAGATTTCATCTTTTCTAATGGCTGAGTAGTATTCCATTGCGTATATATACCGCATCTTCTTTATCCATTCATCCACTGATGAGCACTCAGATTGTTTCCAAGTCTTGGCTATTGTGAATAATGCTGCAACGAACATAGGTTGCGTGTATCTTTATGCATTCTTGTTTTCGTGTTCTTTCGATAAATCCCCAGAAGTGGAAATGCTGGATCATACAGTATTTCCATTTTTAATTTTTGAGGAATCTCCATACTGTTTTCTATAGTGTCTGTACCAGTGTGCATTCCCACCAGCAGTGTATGAGAGTTCTCTTTTCTCCACGTCCTCTCCAACACTTGTTATTTCTTGTCTTGTTAATTATAGCTATTCCGGCGGGCATGAGGTGATATCTCATCACAGTTTTGATTTGCATTTCCCTAATAATTAATGATGTTGAACACCTTTTCATGTGTCTGAGAAGTTTATTATTAATAAAGTGTAAAACAATTAATACGATCTCAATAAAATCCAGATCTCTGCCCTTTTAAATGCTTTGGTCACAGCCTGCATGAAAGATTCACTCAAGACAGAACTATGAATACAGGCAGATCTAGTTAATCTTGTGGTCAGCATGAGGCAATCAGAGAGAGTGCCCATGACTGGACTCGAAATCTTTCAGAGATCAAGTCTCAAGTGCCAGCCCTAAGCTTACTGGCCAGAGGGCTTGCTAGATGTTTATTCCTTATTTAAAGAATAGCAGAGATTGTCTTAAAATATTTCCTCCAAGCCAAAAAGCTTGAATAATATTAATTTCACCAATGCAGTAAAATCAACTAGTAAGCATTTATATCATATTGTCTATACTGAATTATCTTAAAGACATTTTAGCCATCATTATACACACATATACACATTGGGAAATGTTGGAGGAACAGATAACATCAGTTACCTTAGTTTGTGTCTTAGAGCAGCGTGGTCAGTGGTGTGAAATTATGGGAGGGGGAGGGGAAATATCTACATCATAAAATAACGTTGCTGAAAGGTGGTCCATGAAGCATGCATCAGAATCACCTGGAGTTCTTGTTCAATATAAAGATTCTTGGGCCTTACCTCAGACCTGCTGAATCAGAGTTTGCATTTTTAACAGTACTTCAAATGATTATCACACACACCAAAATCTGAGAGCCATTGGCACTGAAAATAAGTTATAAACCTTCTAGAAGTGGCTTCAGAATTTTTTTTCCTGGGGTTGGCCTGGTGGCGCAGCAGTTAAGTGTGCATGTTCCGCTTCTCGGCAGCCTGGGGTTCACCGGTTGGGATCCCGGGTGTGGACATGGCGCCGCTTGGCAAGCCATGCTGTGGTAGGTGTCCCACATATAACATAGAGGAAGATGGGCATGGATGTTAGCTCAGGGACAGTCTTCCTCAGCAAAAAGAGGAGGATTGGCAGTAGTTAGCTCAGGGCTAATCTTCCTCAAAAAAAAAAAAAAAAAGAAAAAAAAAGAATTTTTTTTCCTGCTCTACTTTTGGAGGTGTTTTGTCTCTGAAAAGCTTCTTGTGCAAAAACAAAGAGAATATAATTAAAGTGAAGATCTTAAAAAATTTTAAAGGATCATTTACTGGTAGGTAAACCAATGTGATTGAAGAAGTCACGACACTTGTCCTTTCCTCATCGTTGGCACCACAGGTGATATCCACAAGATTTAATAACTGATATGGCAATGGGCACCAACCAACTGGAATTGATACCTCCAGCTTGCAGGACCAGTGCACTTTCTTGGGCCTGTACACATCAGCCCACAAATGACAATCTCCACAGCTGGCATACAGATTTTTGCATAATGAAGAGAGGTAGGGTGCCATTTATTTCCTCTTCTTTTTAACTTTCAGGTTTTGTTGTTTTTATCAGACTTGCTGTGTACTGATGGTTGGGTTGGATACAGAGCAGTGTGCGTGAGCCAGCTCTTTATTGGCTGGGGAAAGCCAGTTGTTGGCATCTCTTCCTAACTCTGTGTTCAGTGATATTACATTGTTGCTTGAAATCCATCACGGTGGGAATGTTTATATGATGGTAAATGCTACAAGTCAGCCTCCCTCTCAGAGCTGGTTGTTAAATATTTAACAGTACACAACTGGAGAGACATTATTATTTTTTTCACCACCACCGCAAAATATATATATAAATATATATATCTCTCTAATATATATATATTTTTCACCACCACTACAAAATATATATAAATATATATCTAATTATATACATAAAATATGTATTTTTTCACCATCACAAAATATATATATATAAATATATGTATATTATGTGGTGGTGGTGAAAAAATACATATTTATGTATATAATTAGATATAAGATAAAATTCATTATTTTAACTGTTTTTAAGTGTACTGTTGAGTGGCATTAAGAACATTCACACTGTTGTACAACCATCACACCTATTCATCATCCTAAACGGAAACTCTCTCCCCATTAAATAATAAGTCCCCAGCCCCTGCTAACCTCTGTTCTACCTTGTGTCTCTATGAACTTGCCAGTTCTAGGTAACTCTACAAGGGGAATCAATATTGGTCCTCTTGTGTCTGACTTCTTTTAGCATAATGTTTTCAAGATTCATCCATGTTGTAGCATGTTTCAGAATTTCATTCCTTTGTAAGGCGGAATAATACTCCGTTGTATGTATATATCACATTTTGTTTATCTATTCATATGTTGATGGACATTTGGGTTGTTTCTACCTGTACAACTTTATTATAGGGCATAATTTACAAGCAACAAAATTGTACATTTTTAGGTATACATTTTGATTCTTTTCGAAAAATGTACATACTCACGCAACCACCGCCACAACCAAGATACGGAATAGTCCCACCACTCTGGAAAGTTTCTTCCTTCACCTCTGTGGTCAACATGACTCAAAGCCCCTGTCTCAGGCAACTACTGATCTGATTTCCATCAATATAGATTGGTTTTGCCTGATCTAGAACTGCATATAGACAGAATCATACAGTATTGTATTTGTTTTGGGCCTGGCTTTTTTTACTCAGTATTGTATTCATTTTTACTTGACTTTTTATTGTTTTTGGGATTCAGGTAGGTTGTTGTATGTATCAATGAGTCATTCCTTTTTATTGCTGAGCAGCATTCCATTGTCAAGAACTGTGAAAAATCTGAGATTTTATCCTACTTGCAAGCTAACAAGTGAGCCTGCTGCAGGTTCATGGCAGAGGATAGAAACTTCTGGGTCAGAGGCAAGTCTTCATCGCCCATGGCACAGCAGGCAGCATGAACTTTATGCCTCTGCCAGTTCCCCAAAGCCCCAAGTCCCATGGAGGTGATTCAGACAGGTCTATATGGATGCTACACACAGTAAATTTGAGTGATAGCCGGGGGGCCCCAAGCTTAGGAAACCCCAATCTTTTACAAGAGGCTGCAGGGAACTCTGACCGTTTGTCCGGGAGGGAGACATTATCTTTATTATACCGGACAGGAGAAAACTTGCCCTCTGCTCCAGATGGAGAAAATATCTCTATCTTCTAAGCGTATCTGCTACCCAAGAATGCTTACAAAGATTATCTTGAGCGAAGCTGTCAGTGCCTCTGTTCACAAGATGTGTAGAGACTCAAAAGACCCATGGAAAATCATTTTCCAATATCTATTATAGGAAGACATTTGTTTACCATTCTCCTCTTGATGGACATGTGGGTGGTTTGTGCTTTTGGCTATTATAAATAAAGCAGATATGAACATTCTTGTATAATTCTTTTTGTATGTGCTTTCATTTCTCTTGAGTGAATACCTAGGAGTACAATTGCTAGGTCATAGTAAGTATATATAACACAGTTAAAAAATTCCTTATTTTCCAAAACAGTCATAGCATGTTTACTCCTACCACTAATGTGCGAGTGTTCCAGGTGCTCCTCCTACTTGCCAGCCAACGTCAACGTTTCACCATGCTCTATTATTATTATTATCATTATTATTTATTTCTCTCTCTGTTTCTCGCTATATCCCCAAATTCTTAGAGTAAGTGCAGACATAACACCCTCTTACCCCTAAATATTTCTCTTTCATTTTTTTTTTAAAGATTGGCACCTCAGCTAAAAACTGTTGCTAATCTTCTTTTTTTTTTTCCTGCTTTTTCTCCCCAAATTCCCCCAGTACATAGTTACATATTTTAGTCATGGGTCCTCTTAGTTGTGGCATATGGGACACCGCCTCAGCATGGCCTGATGAGCAGTGCCATGTCCGTGCCCTGGATCTGAACCAGCGAAACCCTGGGTGCCAAAGCAGAGCGTGCGAACTTAACCACTCGGCCACGGGGCCAGCCCCTCTGTGTGTTTCTTAAAAGCAGACTTTTCTCATATATAACCACAGTGCAATTTTTAACATCAGGAAATTAATATTGATATGATACTATTATCTAACCTATAACTCTCGTTCAGAATTCACCAGCTTTGCCCATAAGATCCTTTATAGTAAAAGAAAATCTGGGATCACATGTTGTATTCAGTTGTAATGGTCCTTTAGATTCTTAACAGAGTGATTTGCCTTAGTTTTTGTTTTGTGTTAGGAGCAGAAGGCCTTGCAAAGCTAACCTCTCTCCCCCTTTTTAAGGATTATGATCCCCCATTTAGTCTTTATTTTTAATATATTAACTAATTAATTATACAAGGTAATACATTCACATGGTTTAAAAGGCACAAAGTATTCAGAGGGAAAAACTTTCCTTTCTCCCCACCTCCCAGCCTCCCAACTGCCTCCCTGAAAGCAATGTTTCTAGCTTCCTGTCTGTCCCTCCAGAGGTATTTTATGCACATAAAAGCGAAAATGTAAAACATTATCCTCCAACCCCCAGCCCCAGTACACATGGTTAAGCTTCCTTATGGAAGGGAGTAAGTTCCTCATAATCAGAAAGGGTTCCATAGCGTTCTTGACTTCTGGGTATTTTCTGAATCTATTGACATCCATGTCAATAGTAAGAAAATCTAATCTCCATTATTTTAGTTAATTTTATGCCTCAAAAATCTTCCTTCCAAACTTAGTTGGTTTCAAGCTTGACTTCTACTTGCAGGTGAGCTACGCCTCACTGCCAGCTCCCATTCTGTCTACTATTTACTGTAGGGATTTTTCTATTGAAAAAAAAATCTGGTGACTTCCAAAGTAAGAATTCATAAGCATTTCCCTAACTGGCTGTGTATGCACACTTTTTTGCACAAATCTGCTCGCTACTGTTTGCTGAGCACTTGAGAGGAGGAGCTAGTTGTCTTTTAAAGCAAGTAGGTAATCTGGCAGTGACTAGAAAAGGGATTACGGTAAACCAGTTTCCTCTTTCAAATTAAATTGACCTTATCCAGATTAAGGAGCTATTGCTACTTGCCTCTACTTTTCTGTCTCCTCCAATAGATAATTAGGGGGCAGGGAGCGTCACTGAGAGAAACGCAGAAGACTGTCACATATCAGGGGCTCTGTCCATGTGCACTGAACAGAAGAATAAACAAGTTTATCTACCCAGGCGATTCGAAACTTTTTCTTCTTGCACTTGAGTTACTTGCAAGAAAGATTCTAGAGAGCTGAACAAAATGAGGATCATATCTAATTTCTGGAGGAAGACCTTGTTTAAAGCTCTAGACTAGGAGCCTCTGGGGTCAGTGCTGGTGATTTAGGGAAGATTTGCCTTATATTCCAAGAATGGCAAAGCCTCAAAGGCCTTGGCAGTGTAGACCCAGAGAGTCTTTCTGCTTGGCCATGGGCGTGACTGCTGTATTTTCCAGATCCAAATTTAGGATATATAACCCGAAAAGAAAATTTCCCCTTGACATGTGAATTTATTTATAATTTACAATATAATATAATAAGCAATTTAATAACTATGTACAATAGCATAATAATTATATACATAATATTTATAGGTTTATTCATTATAAGGTATAAAAAATACGGTCCAGGAACTCTCCTTACTCTCTCGTGAGTCTGCTACCTTTTGTTTTTACTAGTGAATCTACTGGGGGTTTTTTTAGAAGATGATATTATAGAAAATTTCACACACAAAAATGGAGAACAAATCCCCATATTCCTATCCTCCAGCTGCAATAGTTATCAGCTCGTGGACAAACTTGTTTTGTCTCTGCCCCACCTATCCTCCCTCCCTGCAGGCATAGTTGAAGCAAATCCCAGACCATCACTTCAGATCAGCATTTCATCCATAAATACTTCGGTATATTTTAAACATAATTACAATTCCTTTATCATTATCCATGATTCCCTAATATTATCAAATATCTACTGTTCATATTTCCCTGATTGCCATATATATATAATTCATAATTTCTTTGTTTGAATCAGGATCCTTGGAGAGTCCATACATTAGAATTGGTTGGTACATCGTTTAAAATTTTCTTAATCTATGACTTCCTACTCAGTCTCTTCTTACTTCTTCAAAATAATTGTTTTTAAAGAAACCAAGTTGTCTTGTTGAGTTTCCTACATTCAGACTGCGCTGACTGCACAGCGTGGTGTAGTTAATATGTTCCTCTGCCCTTAATTTCCATAAATTGGTAGTTAGATCTAGGCTTGATCAGATTCATTTTTGAATTTTTTGGTAAGAGTTTTTAGAAAGATAGTATTATGTACTCTAATAATAAGGTACATAATTTCTGTTTCACTCTCTGTGATTTAAGCAGCTATTGATGATCACTGTCTAGATCCATTTGTTTACTAAAGTGTGCAGAATGGTGATATTTTAATTCTATCGTTCCTTCCTCACTGATTAGCTGGAATATTTCTACAAAAAGAAAATTTTTCTGAGCAACTGTTTGGTCCAAGTTTTCCACTGAAGATTTCCCCATATCCTTAAATATTCCTGTTTTTAATGGTTTTAGTGTCTCTTAAGGATTTTTCCAAACTTGATATACTCATTCTCTCTGTTGGAGATTTAGACTTTCTGATTTTTCAATCTGTAAAAGATGATGGGGTCACCATTCTTGTACATTTCTTATAAATAAATCCATATTGACATATCTGGTTATTCCTTTGGAATAGATTCCTAGCAGTGGAAGGCCAAGGCATAAAAAGTTTTGTAGTTTCTTCCTGCGTATTCAAAAGTGTCTTCCTGAAAAGCAGCAGTTTATTCCCTCCACCAATGAGGTTGCCTCTTCTCCTATATATCCTTACCATTCACACATATTTAATGTATTTGTATTCCATGTTTTCTATTAAATGTAAATCATAAGGATTGAATTAGGAATGCACCTACTATAAATACAGTAAGAAAAGTCAAGCCTTGTTATTTTATTTTGCAGACTGCAAAGAAGTAAGAAAAAGCAATTGCTCAGATATGAGAACATAAAAAATTAATCTTAGAATCTCAACACCATGGTGAACTATTGAACTACTTAGTGGGCCTCGTGTCTATTCACCTATTGTTTTCCGGAACTAGTGATAATTATAGAGTAGCTTTGTGTGTGCGTGTAATTTATTGTTCTAAATTTTTCAAAGTAATATTACAAAAAGTAAATTTCTGACTATAAACGTTACATGCTAATTGCAAAATGCTGCACTAAGGGATAGTATCTTAGAAATAATCCCCCAGGCTCTGCAACTGCCATGTCGTAATTCTGAAGTTTTCTTTAGTTGACTATAGTTCTTTAGTTGACTATAATATATATATATAATAATAAGTTTCTTTAGTTGACTATAATAATAGGTATAATAATAAAGGGTTTCGTCGTTTTTCTTTCCTTGGAAATTCAGGGGTTTTGAGATTGGATTCAGAATTTAACTTTGCAGTTTATTAGATATGTACATCCTTGTGCGTTAGTTTCCTCAAGGCTGGTATTCAAGTGGGAGGCGCTGGGTGGCTTTTTGGGGAGTTTACAGCTGGCCGCTGTGCTGATAGTTTGGTGCTGAGCTGTATCAGTTGTTAAGCCTTTTGAGCATCATCCTTGGGGACATGAATATCAATCTGTAAGTTGCGCCTTCTGACTTTCATTGTGGGTTCAAGGATGCTTATCTGAATCCCAACAGAGCCCCTTTATTCACTCTCTAGCTGTGGAAATTGTCAAACTTTTCCTGCTTAGCAGAATTGGTGAGAGAGGCAAAGTGACACCCAGGTGTGAGAAGATATTTGCAGGGACTATGAATACGTGTAGGATCTGCAAGGTGGCATTTACCCTGTGCAATGATCACGTGACTTTTACAAAAAAATTTGTGAAAGGATGTCCTTCTTTACATAAGTTGGTCTGTTTGCTTTTTTAACTTTTTTAGGAAACAAAATTGGAAAGTTTACTGCTTAGAATGGGTCTTCTTCAGAACTTTGTAATGGAACTTATAGGTGTGTTATTACAGGGTGTGTTAATGTCTCAAGTTTGGGGACATGGTCAAGTAGGCATGCTTGGACAAATAATGCCTGATTCCACTTATATGAAGTATCTGAAATACTCTTAAAGAAGCAGAAAATAGAATGGTGGTTGCTAGGGGATGGGAGACGGGGACCTGGAGAGTTGATGTTCAATGGATGTAAAATTATAGTTATGCAAGATGAGTGAGTTCTAGAGATCTGCTGAACAACATAGCAGTGCCTATTGTTAGCAACAGAGTGTTGTGCACTTAAAAACTTGTTAAGAGGGTAGATCTCATGTTAAGTGTTCTTGCCACAGAAGAAAAAAAATTCTTTTAAAGCAAAGGGACACAAGGAAACTTTTGGAGGTGATGGATATGTTTATTACCTTGATTGTGGCGATGGGAACATGGGTGCATGCATCTGTTAAAACTCATCAAGTTGTATACATTAAATATGTGCAGTTTTTTGTGTATCAATTATATCTTAATAAAGCTGTAAAAAAAAAATCAATGCTTGTAAAAACTGGTGAAATCCAAACATGATCTGTACTCGAGTTAATAGTGTCGTACCAACTTCAATTTCCTGGTTTTGACAATGTACTATGTTAAAAAAACCAATGCTTAATGTTAGGGTGTTTAATATTTTATTTTACTTTTTGATAACCATCGTTTCAATCATCTCTTTATGCTATTTACTCACCCCTTTTTCCTTCTGGTCCTCTCAGATACACTAATAACTGTCCAACCTGTGATTTTTCATGTCTTTCTCCATGTTTACATGATCACATGCAAATATACGTATATATTGATGTTTACATTCTTGGTTTACTTTTTAACAATGTGATTAGATTACATATACTTCCATGTGGGTTGTTTTTCTTACTTGAAAATACATTGGGAAAAATCTCTTTAAACTAACTGGTAAAGATGGAACTCGGTCCTTTTTGTGTATGTGTGTGAGTGTGAGGAAGATTGTTGCTGAGGTAACATCTGTGCCAATCTCCCTCTACTTTTTAGGAATTTATAGAGGCCAATTTTCTCCTTTAAATGGCTCATCAATTGTCCTAACAGCATTTATTATCGAATCTATCTTTCCCTACTGATTTTGTGTAGAATACTTTTTTGTTTGTTTTTAAAGATTGGCACCTGAGCTAACGTCTGTTGCCAATTTTCTTTTTCTTCTTCTTTTTCTTTTCCCCAAAGCCCCCCAGTACATAGTTGTATACTCCAGTTGCAGGTCCTTCCGGTTGTGCCATGTGGGATGCTGCCTCAGCATGGCTTGATGAGCGGTGACATGTCCGCAGCCAGAATCCAAACTGGTGAAAACTTAGGCCGCCAAAAGGGAGTGCACGGACCCAATCACTCAGCGACAGGGCCGACCCCTAGAATACTTTTTGATATGTAGAACTTTAAAATTTTTATATAGTCAAACTTATCAATAATCTTTTTCTTCATGATTTTTTCCTTTGCTCTTATCCTTTCCACCTGGAAGTCAGAAGAATAATCATGTGTATTTTCCTTCTTTGCTTTTGTACTATACCATGTTGCCTCACTTAGGACAATTTTCAAACTTCTAAAAAATTGAGGAGCCAGCCTGGTGGCATACCAGCTAATCTTGCGCGCACCACTTTGGCAGCCTGGGGTTCGCTGGTTCTGATCCTGGGCGCAGACCTAGCACTGCTTATCAAGCCATGCTGTGGCAGCATCCCATACATAAAACAGAGGAAGATGGGCACAGATGTTAGCTCAGGGCCAGTTCTCCTCAGGACAGAGAGGAGGATTGGCAGCGAATGTTAGTTCAGGGCTAATCTTCCTCAAAAAAAAAAAAAAAAAATTGAGACCCATTGTAAGACGTATTTTGCTTTGTCAATGAATATACATACACACGTTTATATAAAATTAAAACAAAATTCACAAAGCTGTATTTGTGGCAGAGATTTTTGCTACTTCCAGAAGATTCCTTGCATTTCTCAGCTCCTATACAGTTAGATACAATCTGAGTTCTGGCCAGAGGAATGTAAACAGAGGTGTTGTTTGCAACTTCCAAGAAGTGTCCTCAAATGGAGGGACCAGTCCTTCTCCTTCCCTTCCTTTTACTTGCTGACTGAAATGTGGGCCTGATGGCTGGAGTTAGAGCAGCCAACCTGAATCATGAGGTAACCTAGCAACGATAGAGAAACAGCAGCCTCTGTGTGAGGACTTCCTGGAGCAGAGGCACCTCGTGCCCAGACTGCCTACATCTTGACTCTAATGTGAGAAAGTAAATTGTTATTTTGTGTTCTACTGTTACTCCACCCAAACTTAATTCTTATAAATACATCTTCTGTAGTTTACGCCAATTTATAGTTCCATCAACAAAATATGAGAGTACTGCTTCTCTACAGTGTCACCGATAGGAAAGTTGTCAAACTTTTGGATTTTGATAATCTTAAAAGTGAGAAAAATGATCTTATGTTTATGTAAGGGTGATTGATATTTCTTTTTTTGTTAACTGTCTGGAAGTAAATATTTTTCTATCAAGTACTGGGACCTTTTTTTCTTTGATTCTAGGAGTTCTTCGTACATTAGGAAAATTAATCCTTTACCTGTGATATGAGTTGCAAATATTTTTTGAAAGTTTGTCTCATCTTTTGAATTTACTTTTCTTTTTTCCTTTTTTTGGTCATGCAGAAGATTTCTACAAGTTTTGGGAAAAGGTCGTAATCAAACATTTATTCCTTTTTTTTTTTTTTTTAAACATAACACTGAGCTCCAACACTTTTTTTTTTTTTTTTTTAAAGATTTTATTTATTCCTTTTTCTCCCCAAAGCCCCCCGGTACATAGTTGTGTATTCTTCGTTGTGGGTTCCTCTAGTTGTGGCATGTGGGACGCTGCCTCAGCGTGGTCTGACGAGCACTGCGGTGTCCGCGCCCAGGATTACGAACCGACGAAACACTGGGCCGCCTGCAGCGGAGCGCGCGAACTTAACCACTCGGCCACGGGGCCAGCCCCAAACATTTATTCCTTTTTTTCTGGCATTTAAATTTTAAGTCCTACTAGAAGTCCAAAATCATGAAATAATTCACTCATTTTGTTTTTGGGGACTTTTATGGATTTGTTTTTTAAATTTATATCTTTGAATGTAATATGTGAACTATGAACCCAATTTTATCTTTTTCCAAACGGCTCCCTGTTTGTGCAAACCACTTATCTTTACACCATTGGTATGAGATGTTGTCTTTATAATGCACTAAATTCTTATATTTATTTGGTTCTATTTCTAGACTTTGTATTTTGTTCCATTGGTTTGTCTATTCATACGCCAAAACCACATTTTGAATTATTGAGGTTTTATAATATGTTTCCATAACTAATTGGGCTAGTTTCCCTCATTGCTTTTCTTTTTCAAAATTTTCTTGGCTTAATTTTTCATATACAAATTTTAATAAGCTTACGTAGGTCTAGAAGAAAACCCTGTTGACACATTTATTGGGATCTCATTCAACTTACCAATTAATTTAGGGGAGAATTGACATCTTTAGGATATTGAGCATTCTAATCTAATTTCTTATTCAGTCCTAGGAATTATATCTGTTTTGATTTGATTGCTATTGTAAACAGGGCCTCCTTTTCCATCCTGTCATCTCATTATTGTTTGTGTTTGTGAAGTCTATTGATTTCTGGATGTTAATTTTATATTGCCTCCCCCTTTCTGAATTCTCTTATTGTTTGTAGTAGCTTTTCAGTTGGTATTTTTTCAGGTATGCAATCTTATCTTCCTCAATTCCAATCCTTACGTCTTGGACTGATTTTGTAGTGTAGCGCTGGTTGTATTCCTGGCTCCTAGCTAGGCTCCCTCCTTCCTGTCTTTCTTTCAAGACTGGATAGGCAGCTTTCCCGGTCATCCTGGGTTACTCAATATTCTCCCAATAAATTCCATTTAACTTAAAGTCATTACTGGTTTCCTGTTACTTTATCTAAGAAACAAGACTAAAAGTTTCATTTTGCACAAATAGGGCTCAATGTTATATCATTAATAGTGATATCTGCTGCCATTTATTGAGGGCTTATGGTGTGCCAGGCAGTATGCCAAGCAATTTGCATATATCAATCAATTCCTAGAGAACGCGCTTTGAATTTTTGTCCCTGGTTTTAGTGCGAAATTTGAGCTCATCCTTTTCAGCTTTCTTCAAAGAGTCTCTGCTTTTTGTGTTCGTAGTAGCAGCTCTAAAATGTGAAGTAAGAGCCAGTTTAATAGGTTTATGCTTTTATTATTTGTCTTGACATTATAAAATCAAGTTTATTAATTAGTAGGATTTCAATTTTTTTTTTTTGCAGTGGTACCCTATTTTCAAAGCAAATATTAACTGGAAGTCCAGTATGAAAAACAGAGAAGCTGCAAAAGTTTGATAGATAGTGAGGTAATGTTGCTTAAACAAGAATTTCGTGATGCTTCTGAGCATCAAAGAAAAAAGAGAGGATGTTCAGATGGTGAAATATAGACATTTCTGGACACAGATCTTGGCGGCTGTTACAGGTTGAATTGCGTCCCTCTGAAAAGATATGTTGAAGTCCTAACCCCTCGCACCTCAGAAGGTGACCTCATTTGGAAATAAGGTCTTTGCAGATGTAATCAAGTTAAAAAGAGGACATTAGGGTAGGCCCCAACATGACTGGCAGCCTTAGAAAAAGAGGAAATCTGGACACAGACACAGACACACAGAGGGGAGACGATGGGAAGGCACAGAGAAAATGCCATCTACAAGACAAGAAACATCTAAGGCTACTGGAAGCTAAGAGAGGGCCATGGAACAAATTCTCCCTTCGAACTCTCAGCAGGAACCAACCCGGCCAACACCTTGATTTCAGACTTCTAGTCTCCAGAACTGAGAGCCAGTAAATTGCTGTGGTTGAAGCCGTGTAGTTTGCATCCCTTTGCTACAGTAGCCCCAGGAAACTAATACAGTGGTTTATGTGGCCAATTGGACACAGGTTTGGAGGCAGAATATCCCACAGATTCTAGAATGCATGTTCACTGCACATCTTTTTCTGGCATGGGTCAAGGATCTCGATTAATTATATGCTTGCTGTTTATCAAAGGTCTATTCTGGCTCAGCTAAGCAGACAATCCTCGTAACTACGGACTCCATCACTTAGAGTTGGGAAAAGCCTATCTTTATGTACATACTTTTCATCTCTCAAACCGAGGTTGTAAACTGGCGATCTGCTCCTAAGTCTTTTGTTTGGCCCACACAGTATTTTAAAATAGGAAAAAAATGTACTTGTTCATCAATATTTAAAGTCAAATTTCTTACAAACATTTCTGGATTCCTGTTTTTTTCTTGAAAATGAAATTATCATTCCCTCATGGCAACAGTTGGCTGTTGCTAAAGACCCGGCTGCTTCCTTTAGCCAGGCTGCCAGCACTCCAGTCAGCCACATCACCACCAGGCCCACTTTGCCACAGGCAAAGAAGCAAGGGTGGCTGGAGCAAGAGTGGAGAAGGAGAAAGTGGTGGGAGGAGTGCCCAGAGGTTCAAAGATGTGTCAGAATATGGCAGACCTTGAGACCATCATAAGGACTCTGGCTTTTACTCCAAATGAAATGGGGACCTCTTGAGGGGTTTTGAGCAAAAGAGGGCCCTGATCTGACTTAGATTTTTAAACAATCACAGAGCTGCCCTTCTGGTTATTAGGCTGTAGGGGGAAGACACTAGACTGCAGTGGTGGAAGCAGGAAGACCTGTTCGGAGGCTTTTTACAGTGATCCTGACACGGCCTGGACCATGATGGTAGCAAAGGAGGTGGTGTTAAGTGATGAAAGTCAGGACGTGTTTGAAGGTAGAATCAACAGAATCTCCTGATAGAGCAGATGCGAGATACGAAAGAAACGAGCCAGGCCAAATCCTCAAAGGTTTTGGGTTGAATAAACAGAAGGATAGAGTTGCTATTTGAGATGAAGAGGCTGTAGGAAAAGTAGATTTCAGGGGGGAAATCAGGAGTTCCATTTCACACATGTTGACCTTGAGATGTACAGTGGACGTCCGACGGAAATGTTGAATAAGCTGTTAGATAAGAGTCTGAAGTTCAGGGGATCTGTCTGACTGGCAACAAACCTCTCCTCTTCTGATCCAGTCTCATAACTTTTAACACCATATAATGCCGATGACTCCCAAATGTTTATGTCTACGGGTGATTGAAGGCAGATTCTGGTAGCACAGCTGTCTTGCCAGAGAAGGGAGAGGTGAGTATCAGGGTCTGCCTCTTTCTCTCTGATCGTAGACTAGGCATGGTCTTAGTGCTTGGTTCTCCCTCAAACTCAGACGTCACTGCTCTGAATCTCTACTCAGTAAACGTAGGCTCTTACTGTTGTTACCTTTAGTCTTATATCTGGTAAGTTGTAGAGACAAATTTGAAACAAGGTCTAAAATGCATACCTGGGGCTCTTTCCTGCACGCCACCTGCCAGTCTTTGGCAAGTCTATCTTTCAAAGACCTATTTTCCTTGCCTTCTCATGCCCTTTCCTGGCATTTTAATTTCTGCCTTAATTTCCCTGGGCCCACTTAATTTCAGTAGCAGGAATCTTAGTGCCGAGAAACTGAAATATTAGGGAAAATCTTCGCCTAAGACTTTCAGGCTCCAGCTACCAGGTGTATTTTGTCCTCTGTCAAGTAATTCTTAACTGCTCCATCCAGGTTAACGTCCCAGGAATTCTTCGGTCCTTGCAGTCTCAAACTTTTCTCTTTCTCAGTTCAGTTCAGCTCACACTCTCCTTTGAATGTGGCTCCACGTCTGAAGAACCGCGGTCTACCGGGGGCAAAAAAGCACGCTCTCACCTTGCCGTAACCGGGACGACACCCCGCGAAGAGCGGACCCGAAAAGCTGAGGACTGAACCTCGGCCCCAGCTTTGTCCCAGGATCCGGTGCTCTCCTCCCTCCGCCCCCGGAGCGCAGGGGGCTTCCGGCGCGGCCCCTCCCCCGGGGGCGGGGCCTACGGCTCCGGCTCCCGCCTCCCGGGCTGCGCGCGGCTGCGGGCCGCGGTCACGTGAGCGCGGCGCGGTGGAGGAGGGGCCCTGATTTCCGGGCGGCGGAAGGAGACGCGGCCGCGTGAGGACGAGGCGATTTGAAAACACGCTCCGGGAGCGGGAGGCTGCGGCCGGAGCGCGCGCCCTTGCCCCGCGGGCTTCTGCTCGCACGCTCTTCCCCCACGCCGCGGCGCCCGGGCCCCGCCGGGCCTCAGGTGAGCGGCGCCGCCCGTTGGGCCGGGCCCTCCCGGGGCGCGGGACGGCGCGCGGGGCCGTCGCCCCCTGTCCGCGGCCCAGGCGGGCAGGGCCGCGGGGCCGGTGTGAGCCCCGGAGCCGGGCGGGGCGCCCGCGGGCGTTCCGCGCGCCGCGAGGACGGGCGGCTGCGCGCGGTTGCGGGGCCGGGGGAGGGAGTTTTAGGCCGGCGCGCGGGGCTCGGCCCGCGTCCCTGCTGGGGTGCTGACCGCCGTCCCCGCCGGGACGATCGTTTCTCCAGACGCACGGGTCCTGCAGGACGAGGCCCGGGGCGCGGGCGGCCGGCCCCTCGTCGGCCCTCTCGCCGTCCGGAGCGGAGCTGGCCCGTCGGCTCTCGGGGCGCCCCTACCCGGGGCATTTCCCTTCGGGGGTTGGCGTCGCCGTCGGCCCCTTCAGGACCGAGTTTGGAGGAACTCGTGAGCGTAAGAGATGGAGAGCGCTTTAGTCAAGGCAGAGGGCAGGGTGCCTCCTTCTTGACTTTTTGGGGGAAACGAAGTTGGAAATTAGGGTCATGAGGTGGCAAACTGGAACTCGGCTCGGTCGAAATCCTGATACGTGAGGATCTGCGTTTTGTTGAAATTAGAAGACCTGCGGTTCGAATGTGTGACATTCAGTTTGAAAACTTTTGGGGCTCACCGGTGCAGGAGGTCCAGGGGTGTGAGCGTTCAGCCCCTGAGGCTGGAGTGCTACGTTCTCTGCAGTTCCGGCTCCTGTAAAAGTGGCCGAGTCGGACTGTTTGATTCGCTGCGTTCTGAAAATCTTTAGGTGAAAATAACAGAAATTGCTACTAGGCTGTTGAGTTCCTAGTATGAAAATGTTCTCTGTGTACCATTAAGTAATCTTAGCCAACTTTAAAAGTCAAGGAAGGGCCATCAGTCCTCTTCATTTTCCTAACGGTAGGAAAATATTACAAAGTGATGGATAATATGGCATAAGCTTAACAGCAGCCTGTGTTGGACGCCCATCAGGTAGTTAGTGGCGACAGGTAGCCGGAGGATTGCGGGCGCGGGGTTAATTCATTTGATTTTTCTGAACGTCTTGTACGTTTATTTTCATCTCTGGTACTACCTGGTAATAAAATTGTAGGAAAAGCTCACAAGTGTGCTTGCTTAATTGATGAAAACCATTTTTGTATTAAAAGAGGCCAGGTAAGTATTAGGGCCTTCTTGTTAGGTTTTAACCATTTTTTAGACTAGAATAACTAGAGGTGTGGGTGGGATGAAAATAGGGGATTGGGATAAGTGAAATAAAGCAAGCCACTCAGTTCTCCAATCCTCACCTCAATTCCGGTGCGCAGAGCTCAGTCCTGTGTATGATCCCTCTTCAACTCCGTGTAAAGGACCTTTCTGAGCCACATCTTTAAGATGGGTTCAGTACCACCTTCCTCACATGGTTTTGTGAGAATTGAATGCTGATGTACATAATGCATTTAGTATCATGCTACGTATCTACCGGTTCTGAGTTTTCAGGAAAATATACATTTGTGCTTACAGCATAGGTATTTAACAGTGTGCTAGGCACCTGTCTGAGTATTTTACAAATATGAACTCGCTCCTCATTCACCCTACTTCATAACAAATGTATGAAGTAAATGTTATGATCCTGTTTTTTAGATAAAAACTGAGGCACAGTGGTTAACTGCAGCTAGAAAGTGGCAGAATCTGGATAAGAACCTAATCAGTTTGGGTCTGGAATCTGCTATTAACTGATGTAGCCAAATCCTAGCTCCTGGGGCTCTAATGTAGTATCTTGCAGTGGTGAATTTGGATACGATGTCTTAAGGTGATTGGCTTCTGGATTCCTGGAACTTGAGGCTGGAAATTGAGCTGTCTGGTCTTAGACCAGCCATTTTATTAATCTCACAATAATGCAAACCTTCATTTTACTCAAATTTTTTTGACACCTGTGTGTAGGCGTTATGACTTTTTTACAATAGCTGGACATAGGATAATTATGATGGACCAGGAGAAGTTTTCTTTATTCTGGAGGTACTTATCTGCTCCAGTGGGCGTACAGTGGAAGGCAGAATTATTTTTGCAGCGTGTGGAAGAGGCTTCCAGAAGAGCTGAGCTGGTTCCAGGTATAGGAGGCTATTTTTTAGATGGAGTTGAGCTGTGGGAAGATAAAGCTGGAGAGGAAGTTAGGAAGGACCTGATATGTCAAGCTAAGGAGTTTGTACTCTAAGGGAGGGAAGGGGCAGCTGAAAGCTCCTGAGCCTTGGTCAGACCTGTTTTAGGAAGAGCTCTCAGGTGACTCTCTACCAAATGGACTGTGAAGTAGACAGTAGAGACAAGGCAAGAAGACTGCGGAAACTAGTGAACAGTCTAGGGTAGAAATAAAGGACTTAAGAAGTGGCCTGGGAATTGGTAGGAGGTACAGATGAAAGGGTCAGTGTGTCAGTGGGAAGATTTGGATGTAAGTTGAAAGGTGAAGAGAGGGAAGCGCAGGGTGACATGGTTGTTCCTGAGTTATTTATTGTAATAGTGGCCAGCTGGTCTTTGTGCCTTATCCCTCTGTTACACTATGTTTCTTTTTATACTGCTTTTTATCCTGTTTTTGGGATACTATTTCCTGTTTATATCTAGTCTGAACTTTTCCTGGTGTTCAGAATGCTGGTATCTTCGTGTTTGCCTCTTCCGGGCTTATCCCTACTCCTCATCTGTACTGTTTTCCTTGCTCATGAAATGCAGGTTAACTCTCCTTGCTGCATATCCAGATCTCACTAGCTTTCAAGCACCCAGCTTAGGTTCATGAAACCTTTCCTAACTATTACATGTTGTAGTAAATAATAACATTAGTTTTGAAACTTTGCTTTGTTTTGCTAGAGGTTTCTCAGAAGTTTCTAGTGGCCGGGAGCTTCCCAGCAGATTCAAGGTATAGCTCTAGCAACTCTGCGCTGCCTTCCTTTTCAACTCTGCCCCCCCAGACAGGACACACACAGACACACACACACACACACAAAGAATTTCACAAGATTTCCATTTAGCACATTGCTTGACAAGGTTCCATGGCTAAAAACCCTTGACAAACTAGGGGTAAGACTTACTGTTAACAGCTCCCCTTTACGATAGCTTTTGACTGAACTGATTTCTTTTTTTGTACTTCATAAAGGTATTTTCCATTTAATATTTGGATCCTTTGGCGTAGTCACTGTTGGCCTTGATTCTTATCCTTGAAATAAATGTTAGAGTAATGTAAATGTTGGAAAATACCTTCTTTATTTTTTTTATAATTGGTCTTTATCCCTTGTTTTTAAATTAATTCTTTTCATTATAGCACTCGAGAATGACCAAAAAAAGAAAACGCCAAGATGATTTTCAAAAAGTAAAACTAAAAGTTGGTAAAAAGAAGCCCAAGTTAGAAAATGCTACTGTTACAAACTTTAAAACGAAGACTATACATCTGCCTGAGCAACTTAAAGAAGATGGGACACTTCCAACAAACAATAGAAAGCTTAACATAAAGGTAAGTCATAAGTGTTGTTTTGATAAAATAAGATTTTCTTTCAAATCATCTAGAATGTTGTGTTTTTGTGAAAAGTTGTTTTAACTCTTAGGGTTTATTAATGGCTGAAGTTTGGAGTTCATCTGTTATTCATATGTGATGTTGCCATGGCAGCTTTCCCACCTCGTCCAGAAAGACTTGCTCAGCTAAACCCACAGTGGTTTCTCCCTGTCTACTTATTTGATGATTTAATATATCATCTCAAAGTAATTCTTGTGTTTAACTTTTTGATGTGTCAAGGTGTTTTTTTTGTTTGTTTGTTTTTTGGTGAGGAAGATTGGCCCTACACTAATATCTGTTGCCAGTCCTCCTCTTTTTAGTTGAAGAAGATTGTTACTGAGCTAATACTGTGCTAGTCTTCCTCTATTTTGTGTGTGCCACACACTGCCACAGTGTGGCTTAACGAGTGGTGCTAGGTCTGCGCCATGGATCCGAACCTGCAAACCTCGGGCTCCCAAAGCAGAGGACATGAACTAACCACTACACCACCAGGCTGGCCCCTGCTGTGTCAAGTTTTTGATGTGATAGTTTTCCAGCTGTTTTTATAGCTCATCAAGATTTTGTCTTATTCATTTTTGAACCCTTATAGCTTGTAGCTTATTACAGGTTTATAGTAAATGTGTGAAATTAATTGCAGTTTGAGCAATAGTTTTGCTTAAAAATTTAACAGCTTTATTGAAATGTTGTTTACACATAATAAAATTAACCCATTTATTTTATTTTATTTTTTTGAGGAAGATCAACCCTGAGCTAACTACTGCCAATGCTCCTCTTTTTGCTGAGGAAGACTGGCCCTGAGCTAACATCCGTGCCTGTCTTCCTCAGTTTTATACGTGGGATGCCTACCACAGCGTGGCTTTTGCCAAGCCATGCCCTGTCCGCATCCAGGATCCGAACCAGCGAATCTCGGGCCACCGAGAAGCGGAACGTGCGCACTTAACCGCTGCTCCACTGGGCTGGCCCCAAATTCACCCATTTAAAGTGTAATGATGTTAGCTCAGGGCTGGTCTCCCTCCAAAAAAAAAAGTGTATTTCAGTGGTTTTTAATATATTTACAGTTATGCTACTATCACCATAATCTGATTTTAGGACATTTTTATCACTTCAGAAGGAAACCCTATGCCTATGAGAAATCACTCACTATTTCCTCCTCCCAGCCCTAGGCAGCCGCTGATCTACTTTCTATCTGTATAGCTTTGCTTGTTCTGGACGTTTCGTAGAAATGGAATCATACAATATGTGGTCTTTTGCTTAGCATGTTTTTGAAGTTCGTCTGTGTTATAGCATGTATCAGAACAGTATTTCATTCCTTTGTATTGTCGAATAGTATTCCAGTACGTAGTTATGTCACATTTTATCACTCATCCGTTAGTGGACATTTGGTTGTTCCCACTTTTTGACTTCTATGAATAATGCTGTTACGAACATTTGTGAACAAGTCTCTGTAAGAATATTTGTTTTCTGGTTTTGCTTTTTAAGCTCCAAAGGTTAAATAATATCAAAAAAAAGTATTTGAAGTTATGGTTTTTCCCCAAATTATGTAAATTATTCCATAAATATAATTGTCAAATGTTATGCTCTGAATAAAGTATATGCACGCACCCTAAAAGACCATTTAAAATAGTCTGACAAGACCTGTTAAATTTAAAGTATATAAATGCACCTGCCACATGTTTGGTACATAGTAGGTCTTTAAATAGAGGTAGTGATTGCTGTCACTTTAAATGATAGCATGCCTAAGTGTGCACACAGGTTAATTTCAAAAAGAAAATTCTAACTGAAAATTCTGTAATGTTTTTATTGAGCTAAAACGATGTTTCTGATCTTAATAAAAGCTAAGTAACATTTAGGAAATACTTGGAGCAGTTTCTCCAAGGAGTGTCAGTTTATTAGCATAGTTTTAGTTAGCGATGTTTATTTGAGAATGGTACAATGTGTATATATATATTTATATCCCTAAAACCTGTATCTTTATTTTTATCTCTAGGATTTGCTGTCACAGATGCATCACTACAATGCTGGGGTTAAACAAAGTGCTCTTCTTGGACTTAAAGACCTTTTGTCTCAGTACCCATTTATAATTGATGCACACCTTTCAAACATATTAAGTGAAGTGACTGCTGTGTTTACAGATAAAGATGCTAATGTACGATTAGCAGCAGTTCAACTTCTTCAATTCCTGGCCCCCAAAATACGAGCTGAACACATTTCTCCATTTTTTCCTTTGGTAAGTGCCCATCTCTCTAGTGCCATGACTCACATTACTGAAGGAATTCAGGAGGACTCTTTAAAAGTTTTGGACATTCTGCTGGAACACTACCCAGCTCTAATTACTGGCCGTAGCAGTATATTGCTTAAGAATTTTGTAGAACTTATTTCTCATCAGCAGCTGTCCAAAGGACTGGTAAATAGAGACAGATCCCAGTCCTGGATACTCTCTGTAAACCCTAATCGGAGACTCACTTCTCAGCAGTGGAGGCTGAAAGTCTTAGTGAGACTCAGTAAATTCCTTCAGGCCTTGGCAGATGGATCCAGTAGGTTGAGAGAAAGTGAAGGACTTCAGGAACAAAAAGAAAATCCCCATGCCACTAGCAACTCCATTTTTATCAACTGGAAGGAACATGCCAACGACCAGCAGCACATCCAGGTTTATGAAAATGGGGGTTCACAGCCAAATGTCAGTTCACAGTTCAGGCTACGGTAAGAAGGATTTCAGTTATGTCCACACTCAGTTTTCCTATATTGAATTATAACTGCTGACCATTGATGGCTAATGGTGGGAAGACATGCAGTTGTCTTTCATAGTTTTCATACAGTTATTCATGATTTGATTTTATTTACTGATGGGAGGAGTCATTTGAAAGTATGTTAATTTATTCATTTCTAGCAAAGCCTGATGAGAACTAAGACTTAATAGTCTCTTGGCTTTGTCATCTTAGAATTTTATTTTACTTACTACTCTTGATCAATGTAATTATCAATTCATGGTGCTTCATTTTATTGGTACTTTGTATTTAAGATTAAATTAAGCAAAGAATATTTTTTAATTATTAAATTTTTTCTTTCATTCTGACCCTTCCTTGTTAGGTACCTGGTTGGAGGCCTAGGCAGTGTGGATGAAGGCCTGTCATCTACTGAAAACTTGAAAGGATTTATTGAGATAATAATTCCCTTGCTAATTGAGTGCTGGATTGAAGCTGTGCCTCCACAACTAGCTGCTTCTGTTGGCAATGGTATAGAACGAGAACCTCTGCAGGTTATGCAGCAAGTTCTTAATATTATTTCCCTTCTCTGGAAACTCTCTAAACAACATGATGAAACCCATAAATTGGTGAGAACAAATAGGTTTTTTGTTTTCTCAGTAATGCCTTTTATCATAAGTGTGCAGATTAGAAATGAGCATATTGCTACTAATTGGTTATGCATTTTCAAAAATTTCCTGGGGTTGGACTGTAAACTTATTTCTTTTGCCCAAAACAAATTAAAATAGTCCTGAGAGATTATCTGAATATTTTTTGTTTTTTAAGTGAAATGCATAACGCAATGTGCTTGATTTCATTTGTTTTTATTAGATATAAGTCATAGTAGTGTTACAGTGCATTGTTTGTGGCGGATTGATTGTGTAGGAGCATTCTAGTTTCTGGAGGCCTGGTAGAGGGTTTAAAAAGTTGCTTATTAAGTATTCTCTTCCAGTTTGTGCCACATTGCCAAGTTTAGCAGAAATGGACCAAACTGAAGGATCTCATAACCAACCCTGAGTTGTTTTAAACTACTGTGTTTTAGAGAAGCAGCTACACACAAACCTGCTTAGTGTACGCTTTTTTTGTTTTCTCTTGATAAAGGATGTAAGATCAGAAGACATTGCTAAAAGTTATCTTTAGTGTAGGTAAGCTGTAATTGTAGGTACAGTGTGAGTGAAGTTAACTTAAGTGAATGCCAAGTAATATAGAAGTTCTTTACTAGAAAACTGATAGCAAAGACATGTTTCTGTTTTTTTTTTTTTGAAAAAGATTAGCTGTGAGCTGACTACTGCCAGTCCTCCTCTCTTTGCTGAGGAAGACTGGCCCTGAGCTAACATCCGTGCCCATCTTCCTCTACTTTATACATGGGACGCCTACCACAGCATGGCTTGCCAAGCGGTGCCATGTGCACAGCCGGGATCAAAACCAGCGAACCCTGGGCTGCTGAAGCAGACCGTGCACATTTAACCGCTGTGCCACTAGGCCAGCCCCTTAGCTTTGCATTTTAATGTTTGCTACTTTTTATCTACATGTCTTATTGCTGTTGTCTTTTTCCCATGAGGATTAGAATTTGTGCAGCGCAGTCATGCATCAAAAGATTTGTTGAGCATCTGTAAATGTGGCTATTTAAATTAATTAAAATACAGTTCCTTGGTCACACTAGCCACGTTTCAAGTGCTCAGTAGCTATATGTGGCTAGTGACTACTGTATTATAGGACATCATATAGAACGATTCCATCATTGGAGAGAGATCTGTTGAATAGCACCGCTCTACAATGTGCCAGCTGTCGTTCTAGTCTCTAGGAATACAGAGATAAACGTGACTGACAAGGTGCTTGCCCTAATAGTACTTACCTCTTGGTGGGATTGATAGATGGTAAACAAATATATAATGTCGGTACAGTTGTGCATTGCTTAACGATGGGGATAGGTTCTGAGAAATGCGTCGTTAGGCGATTACATCGTTGTGCAAACATCATAGGTGTCCTTACACAAACCTAGATGGTACGACCTCTCACACTTCTAGGCTCTATGCTACTAATCTTATGGGACCACTGTCATATATACATATATGTACGTGGTCCATCGTTGACTGATATGTCATGCGGCACATGACTATACTAGGAAGAAAGATGAAAGTAAAGCAGGGTAAGGAGAGAACATGTGCTGGAGCAGAGTGAGGGGGAGCTATAATAGGTGGTGGTCAGGAAGTGCTTTCGTGACGTTTGAATGTCACTGAATGAAGTGAAGGATCAAGTCTTGTGAAGACCTGTGAGAGGAACCTTCTAGGCGTAGGGTGCAACAAGTGCAAAGGCCCTAAAGTGAGAACAAGTTTGACATTTGAGGAATGGCAGGAAGGCCTGTACAAGTGAAGTACTGAAAGAAAGGTAGAAGATGAGGGAGAAAAAGTGACAGTGGCCACATCATGTGGGACCCTATGGTCCATGGTAAGGACTTTGGAGTTTAACCTGAGTGTGGTGAAAAGACATTGGAGAGTTTTGAGCAGAGGATTTATGTTTATTTAACTTTAACGTATCAGATTTACAGATACAAGACTAATGACCTCCCATTTGCTCACCATTCAGCTCTGGCAAACCTGTGGAGCCCAACCTCAGACCATCCATCCCACAGATGACCAGTCTTGCTCTACATCCACACCTATTCCCTTTCTCTCTTCTTGTATTATTTTAAAGCACGATTTATGTTTTGAAAGATCACCCTGGCTGCTATGTAGAGAATTGACTTTTGCAGGGGCAAGGGCAAAAGCAGGGACATCATTAGCAGGCTATTGTAGTAATCTAGGTGAGAGATAATGGTGGCTTGGAGTAGAATGGTAGCTAACAGTTGAAGTGATGAGAAGCAGCTGGATTCTGGTAAAGCCAGCAGGACTGCTGGTATGCATAGTGAAGAAAGAGGAGCAAGGATGATGCCTGTGTTGTGGTCCAAATGACAGTGTGACTGTTAGTGGGGAGAGTTCATTTTATTCATGTTAAATTTAAGATGCCTATTAGAAGTTCAAGAGGAGATGTGAAGTATACATTTATAGGTCAGGAAGAAGAGAAGAATCCAGTAAAGGATACTAAGGAGCTATAGGATGGTCAGCTGTTTTAGCACCTCCAGTCCAACAGCCCTCAGTCCCTGGCAAAATGGAAGGGTTGGTCCTTTGGATAGGAGGAAATAAGAGTGTTGTAATCTGGATTAATCTGGAATTAGATAGTGTTTCAAGTAGGAGAGAATGATACCACTGAAAGTGTGTTGCTTTGTCAAAGTGTTAAATACCTTTAATGGGAAATAATGGAATTGGAATTGCTGGGGAATAGAGTTATGATGTAAGTAGAACACTAGGTAGAGACTTTCTGGTGTATTTTACAAATATTGCATTAGGGGTTCAAATTGAGAATTTTCTTAAATCTAATTTACTCTCTCCCTTTTTCTCCTCTTAAACGGTAGATAAAATGCAAGTAAAAGTAATTATTAAGCACCAAAAAGATCTGTTGGTGAAAATTGGATGACCTAACAGTTTATTCTGATTTTAAAATTTATTTACATATGGTATCATGAGCAGAAGGTATATTGTAATGATAAATTTATAGTGGAATATTGACAAGTTAACAAATTTCTCTTAAAAGTTTTATTGATTATCTAAAATTGTTAATTATAGATTTTCTGATCTTTGCTTATTTTAATAGGAGTGCTGGCTTCGAAAGAATTATCTTATAGATTTCAAACACCATTTTATGAGTCATTTTCCATATGCCTTAAAAGAAATAACCAAGCACAGAAAGAAAGAGACAAATAAAAGGTATTGTGATTCTTTTGCACTATATAGACTTAAAAAGATGTTTTACCTGAAATTATCAGAAAATAACCTTAAACTCGAAGTTTTTACACTGAGAGATGTTTATCTCGATTTTGTGAAATAAAAGTAGCAGCAGCGTGGCTGATGTTGAACAAGTCACTTTAACCCCTGGGACTTCAGTTTTTAAAAAATTTTTTTAAATCTTTAAAGTGAATGTTTTGTGCTAAATGAGTGTCAAATATAGAATTATGTAAATATGAATTTAATAAAGTTTGCTGAGGTGGGTGGTTTATTTGGGAGACGCACTCTGTAATTATTGAATCTCTAAGCGAGAGAGTGTCTTAAAGGTCATCTAGTTTCTGCTCTGATTTATACATGAGGGAACTGGTACTGAAACTAATATCGGTATCCTGAAGGAAGAGGGATAATTGGAGAAAACTAGTTTTCTAAAATAAATACAAAGAAGGTGATGGATTAGGAAATGGGGTTTAAAAAAAAGGTAAGCCTTCTAAGTATTTAAAATATTCACCTCAAGTGAGAGCAGATAATTGTAAAAATAAGTTATCTAATAAATAAAATTTGACAAGCAGGTCCAAGCTAGAACACTAAGAGTGCACTTCCCCCAAATGAGCAAACACTTGAAGGGATCTTAAAGTCTGTCAGAAGGTTCTTAAATTCATCAAAGGGAAGGAACAACCTGGAGAATCAGTGAACAGGGTTTGAAAATCTTTGAGCAGGGTTCAAAGGATATGTTCAGAAGTGACAAGGCAACTGCAGGCAGATGAGCTTTTCGTTCATTCAGTAAATATTTATTGCGGTTGCTTATTATAAACAAAGTATGATAATGATAACCAGGTGTCTTAAGGTATATTCCTTGTTCTCCTAAGTGATTTCATAAAATTGCTAAATTCGGTAAAAAATAAAAAAAATTGGTAGAAGAGTGTGTCAGGGTCTGACTTCCTGAGACAGAAATGAAAAGACAAAAGGAAATAGTAAGCTGTTATGGAGGTAGCAGCTGCAGGAGGCCGCCACTGTCTCTAGGACTGGGAGGACGAAGAGAAGAGGGGAAGAACTTGGGAGGAAAGGTTGTGTGGAGCCCAAACTCATACCTCTGGGAGGGGGTTGGTGCTCAGCTGGTGCTAATGTCTTTGAGATCAGAAGAGGGGCCCTAAGGGGTTGGGGCGCAGAACTCTGCAAAGGGGGTTCTGGCTGGCTGGTGCTGATGTTTCTTAGGGGTGTGATGAAGCTGGTTCTGTGTAAGAAAAACTGCAGACTGGAATCAGCTGTGGCTGCTGGAATGAACTGCTACTGGTCTGAAGAAGAGTTGTTGGGTTGCGCTGGCAGCAAAAGGAAGCCAAAACAGAAAAGAGAGTGTCTCATCATCTTTTACAGCTTTCCAGCCTCTTTCTGGTTCACCTTCATTGGCAGAGCTTAAAAGAAGCCAGCTGCAAAGGAAAAAATGTGGCTCACAGAGTCCCAGCCCAAGGATCACAAAGCACAGTGTAGAAGGGTGGGTTTGAAACTGAGAAACAATTGCTCAATAACCGGCAGGAGGAAAAGCGAATTTGCATATATGACAGAAGGTAGTATGTAAGTGCCATTTGAACTGTACAGTTAAGTTCTATAGGAATTCATAGGAGGAGAAAGATCCTTGTTAGGATAAACAGGCAAGGTGTATTGAAGATTAATTGGTTATGGATATGACTTTAGCGGTAGAAATGAAGCAGGGATGAGAGATTATACTAACTGGAGGAGATAGCGTACGAGAAAGCTATAGGATTAGGTAAGGGAGAGCATGAGACAGATCTGAGTCCAGTCTGCTTTCTGTTATTCACTTGCCTTGATGCTGAAAGTCATTTCTTGTCTTCGGAGTTCATATATCTTTCAGTTTTGATCCTTTTGGCATTGAAGACTTTGGCTGGATCAAAACTATGGTTTAGGAATATTAATTTAGGGAGTTTCTGGAGTTGGAGGGAACAGAGAGTCAAATAGGGAGATGCTTTCTTGAGCAAGATGTTGGATTCCTGCCCCCACCCTAATACAGTTTTCTTACTAGACCAAAGTTTTTAATGGTCCATGGATAATCTTTAGAAAATCCTTGAACTCTTGAATTGTATGTGTATGTATTTTTTCTGATAAGAAGTTCCATATATAGTTTTCATCCAAGTGAGATTAAATAATGGTTAGGATATTTGGAATTTAGCAGACTATTACATGTGATGACATTATCCGCGAGTCTGTGAGTGTACCGTTGTTATTTGACACATTTCTTGGACACTTAACATGTGCAAGGCACTTACTATACTAGGTGCTGAGTATTTAGTGGTAAAAGAGGTAGATGGGTACCAGTTCTCATGGAGTACAGTCTAATGAGGGAAACGCACTTAGTTCTTTGTTTAATCAGTGACCAACCGTGATAAAGTTAATGAAGGAAGAGTTTAGGATGATACAAGAGTATATAATAAGGAACTGGTCCTGATCTTTCATGGAGGAAATAGAGTCTTAGGGAAGGTGGCCCTGATGAAGTGAATTGTGCTACGATATAAAGGGTGAAAAAGGAGTTAACTCAATGTGGAGGCTGAGATGGTGAAATTCTGGAATTTTTGGCAAAAATGGATTGGCAGTATAGTCAACTTATTCTTCATAAGGTTCCCCAGTGATTCGTTTTTACAGATTGCAGGCTGCTCTTCTACTTCTCTAAGGAAGTACGTTGACTACTTATACTTAGCAGGCAGCTGATGCAGGGCACCAATGATCTAGGCCAGTGGTCTTCACACTTTTATTTATTCATGTACCCCCAGTTAGTTTTTGACCTGTTGTCTAAATTTTTTCATTTTAGTTGAAATACAGTTACAGAGGATCTTATTTATTTTTATTCTGGTAAAATATACATAACATAAAATTTACCATTTTAACCATTTTTAAGTGTACAGTTCTAGACGTTAAGTACATTCACATTGTTGTGCAACTATCACCACCATCCTTCTGCGGAACTTTTTCATCTTCCCAAACTGAAGCTCTGTGCCTGTTCAACAGTAACTCCCCATGCTGCCCTCCCCCCAGCTAGCTCCTGAGAACCACTGTTCTATCTTCTGTCTGTATTAATTTGACTGTTCTAGGCACTTCATATAAGTAGGATCATACAATATTTGTCCTTTTGTGTCTGGCTTAATTTCACTTAGCATGATGTCCTCAAGGTTACTCCACGTTGTAGCACGTACTGGCATTTCATTCTTTTTTTTTTTTAATAGACTTAATTTTTTTAGAGCAGTTTTGGGTTGATAGTAAACTTGAGCAGAAAGTACAGAGTTCCCTTGTATTCCTGCCCCCATAGCCCCCCTCACTCTCAGCATCCTACACCACAGTTGTAGATTTGTTAGAATCTGTGAACCTACGTCAACACATCATCATCACCCAAAATCCTAGTTCACATTAGGGTTCACTCTTGGTGTTGTGTGTTCTCTGAGTTTGGCAAATTATAATGACATTTGTCCATCATTATAGTATCATCCAGGATAGGTTCAACTGTCCTAAAAATTCTCTGTGCTTTGCTTATTCATCCTTCCCTCCTCAATGGTTTTTTTTTTTAGAGATTGGCACCTGAGCTAACGTCTGTTGCTCATCTTTTTGGTTTTTCTTCTTCTTCTTCCCAAAGTCCCCTGGTACATAGTTGTATATTCTAGTTGTAGGTCCTTCTCATTGTGCTTTGTGGGACGCTGCCTCAGTGTGGCTTGATGAGCGGTGCCACGTCCGTGCCTGGGGTCCGAACCAGTGAAACCCTGGGCTGCTGAAGCAGAGTGCTCGAACTTAACCACTCAGCCATGGGGCTGGCCCCTGTGATGGTTTTTTTTTGTTTTGTTCTTATTTATGAGGAAGATTGGCCCTGAGCTAACATCCGTTACCAATCTTCCTCTTTTTGCTTGAGGAAGATTGGCCCTGAGCTAATATCTGTGCCAGTCTTCCTCTGTTTTATATGTGAGATGCTGCCACAGCATGGCTTGAGTGGTGTGTAGGTCCGTGACTGGAATCCAAACCCACAAACCCTGGGCCAGTGAAGCAGAGCGTGCAAACTTAGTCACTGTGCCACAGGGAAACCCCTCCCCCATGTTTTTTTCATGGCTTGATAGCCCATTTCTTTTCAGTGTTAAATAGTATTCCATTGTATAGATATGTCACAGTTTATCCATTCACCTCCTGAAGGACCTCTTGGCTGCTTTTTTTTTTTTCCTAAGATTTTATTTTTCCATTTTCTCCTCAAGGCCACCCCCCCATACATAGTTGCATTTTTTCAGTTGTGGGTCCTTCTAGTTGTGGCATGTGGGATGCTGCCTCAGCATGGCTTGATGAGCGCTGCCATGTCTGAGCCCAGGATCCGAACCGGTGAAAGCCTGGGCCGCTGAAGTGGAGTGCGCGAACTTAACCACTCGGCCACAGGGCCGGCCCCTTGGCTGCTTTTTTAAGACTAAATAATATTCCATTGTATGTGTATACTGTGTTTTATTTATTCATCCTTCTGTCAAGGGACATTTGGGTAGTTTCCTCCTTTTGGCTATTGTGAATAATGCTGTAATAAACGTTGGTCTCCAAATATTGCTTCAAGACCCTACTTTTAATTCTTTTATATCTATCAAAGGATACAATTTTGGCATTATTGAAAATATTGACATTTTAAAAATTCAGTGTAGTTGTCTCCAAGAAAACTTTCTTTTTGCGCTCATAATTTATTAGTTTAGGTGATTATTCTAACAAGGTAATTCTAATATGTGCTAGGAATAGATAAAGCTAAGTCTTGCCTTTGGCCTACAAATCAGCTTGTGAGAACAGCAGTTCACTGCTGACTGGAGTAGTCTACTAGTTGGGAGGGTTTGCCAGTATGCTGGGAAAATTAGTTTATTTTTTCAGAGGGAATGGAGAGGTTTGATTGATGTAGCAAATTGAGTTTGATTAAGTGGTGGTTGGGAATTTATTGTAAAGTGTATTAGGAAACCTAAGTCTGCTTTTCCATTTATGGTAGTGATAAAAAGTTTCTTTTAGAAATAGTTGTTTTTAGAAAGTGAACTTATAAAAGAAACATAGTAAATAATAGTTCAGACAACATGTGAATATTACGTTTTAGAAAAATGTACTAACAAATAGATATCTTTGTAGGAACCTGAGGACAGAATAAGCCCCAGAGACAGTGCAGCAGGAATTGAGGACTTAAGGAAGTAGAAATCAAAAGGAAATTGACTTGCAGCTTCACCATTAAAAGACATCTGGGCTTCCTGTAATTCAATTAAATAGAAATATCTGTTAAGGCTAAAAGAAAGTATCACCTGGGACAGTATAAAAGGTTACTTAATAAGAAGAGATTTGTTGGATGTATTGTATATAGCAAGTTTTCCTAACTAGTTTAAATAAGGACTCCATTAAAGATCCAGAATCTGGAATTCTTAAGGACAGTTAGCACTTTGGGAGAATCTTATGATAAAGGAACAGAACAAATTTGGTTGAGGGTGGGAGGAAAGCTTTCTGGGGTTTCCTATAAGCAGTAGATCATTGTTGCTATCATAAGACAGCTGATTACGGTTAGCTAGCTTACTCCCATGCCATTTATCTAAGGCTGTTTCTCAAAGTGTGGTCTGTGACTCCTGGGGTGCATGAGGTCAGAACTGTTTTCACAATTATATTAAAACATTATTTGCCCTTTTCATTGTTCTGACATTTGCATTGGTGGTACAAAAGCAATAGTGGGTAAAGCTGTTGGTATGTTGGCATGAATTAAGGCAGTGGCAACAAACTGTACTAGTAGACATTGTATTCACCACCGTGGGCTCATGGTTTTAAAGAACAAGCCAGTTTCACTTAAAAATGTCCTTAATGAAGCAGTAAAAATTACTAATTATTATTAGTTATTAAGTCACAACCCTTGGCAACACGTATTCCTAATATTCTGTGTGATGAAATGGGAAGTGTGCATAAAGTATTTCAGCTGCATACGAAAAGAATGATGATTGTCTCAAGGAAAACACTTGTATGATTATCCTACTTGTGAGTATTTTCCTGTGATGGATACGAGTTTAACTTGAAAGAATGACTAACAGACAAACCATTCAAGCTTAGGTATTTGGCAGACATTTTCTCAAAAATGAACAAAGTGAGCCTATCAATTGCAGGAAAACAACTGATAGTATTTGTGCCAGAAATCAAATTTGAGCTTTCAAGCTAAAATTAATATTGTAGGGAACTCGTATCCACCTGAGTTCTATCCATATATTTCCTGCTTTTTTCCATCTTCTTTTTTTTTATATATCTCTGTCCATCCATCTGGGATCATTTAGAATCTCCTGGAGTTTTTTTTTTGTATAAAAATATTATTTCTCCTTCATTTCTAAAGAATGTTTTAGAATAGTACTCTAGGCTTGACAGTTTTCTTCTTGGAACACACTGACAGTAACTCTTTACTCTCTCCTGGTGTCCTTTGCCATGTAAGAAATCAGCTCTGAGTCTGTTGGTATTTTGAAAGTTACCTGGTTTTTTTCCCTAAAATTTTTCTCCTTGTCCTTCGTTTCCTGCAGTTGCATAACGATGTATCCAGGTGTGGTTTTCTTTTTTATTTATTCTCCTTGGGATTCAGTGGACTTATTAAATCTGAGATCTTAAATCTTGAATGAAATGTCTTTAAACAGATTTGAAACAATTCTCATCTTTTAAAAAATTGCTGCAGTCCCATTTCTCTCCTTTAAAGACTCAAATGTATGGTCAACTTAATTATTGAATCTTCTACCTATTTCTCTTGTCTTTATCTCATACCTTCCAGGTTTTAGTTCTTTAGTTTTGTTCAATTGTGATCGAACACAAATCTTTTGAATTTGTTTTCTATTTCTTGGTTCTAGAATTTCTGTCTGGTTGTTCCAGCACCATTTGTTAAAAAGACTATGCTTTCTCCATTGAATTGCTTTTGCTCCTTTGTCAAACATCATCAGTTGACTATATTTTTCTGGGTCTGTTTTGGAGCTCTTTGTTCCATTAACCTATGTGTGTCTGTTCTTTCACGCTGCCTTGATTACTGTAGCTGTACGGTAAGTCTTGAAATTGGGTAGAATGAGTCCTCCAACTTTCTTGCGTTGGGTATTCTAGGTCCTCTGCCTTTCCGTATAACTTTAGCATCAATTTGTTGATAACTATGAGATAGCTTGCTGGGATTTTGATCGGAATTGTGTTGAATCTATAGATCTAATTGGGAAGAATTGTTTCTTAAACCACTGGGATGATGCAAAACTGGGATTAGGCTTTATCTAAGAGTTGTTTTTACTTCTGGTTCATATTTACCCTGGAAGAGAAACCTTAAAGGGTCCAGCTGGTAGTAGGATAATATGAAGTCCCCACATGTGGCAGGCCCTGGGCTTTAGCTTTTCCCTGTGAGGCCACTAAAAGGTTACTTCAGTTTGGGGAGCTTTTTCTTTGGAATTGGCATTTGTCCTCAGGACTAAGACTTGGGTCCTGAGATCTTGCTTTTTCCTAGATTTGGGGGTCTAGTAAGTGTTTAAATTGGAGTTTCCCCAGCAGCCTGCCTCCCTCATAGAATTTATGGTTGGTATATTTAGTTTTTAAAATTTTGCATAAGTTATTGGAGGAGCAGAATGAATTCTCCCAAGTTTGCAACGTCCATTGAGACCTTCCAGACAGTAATGGATTATGCTGCTTGAGATAAACTTACCGTAGATCGTAGATCTTGGAAAGCTCTACCTGTGGTGAAGAAGTGTTGCAGTTGAGTTTTTGTGTGGTCTAGTTAGTGTAAAATGTGCCTTGGGTTTGGGCGCTGAGCGGTTTGGCAAAGAACCTAGTAGTAATTTTAGATATGTGATGTTGACTGTTAGTCATCTGTCCTAGTTTTCATTCTTTCCTTTGTTAATGATAGAATTCTCAGTTTGTAGCTGGGCATATGATTGCATGAAATAAAAACTAGATTTTCCAGCTTCTTTTGCAGCTAGGAGTGGTCATGAGGGTAATTTGTATAAAATAGCTCAGACCTCCTCCCTCCATTGTCAGACTTGCATATGGAGCTGTCTGTTGGCCATGTCTTCCTGGATTTATAGCAGAGATACTTCAAGCTGAACATATCAAAGTAGAATTTATTTTCTGGATCTCTGCTCCTCCTCTCTGCTATATCACTTCCATTTACCCATTCACCAGTGCGAGAACCCTTGATTCCTCCAATCCCTGGCATCCCAAAATTCACATATATGTGTGCAAGTAAGCAACTTCCAATCCAGCTGATTCTTATTCTCCCTAGGAAAATATCCCCTCTTCTCCCAGTCCATAAGAACATTGACCTTGGTTCTTGCCTGTTGTCTCTTGCCTGGATTGCTGTGATACCCATACGACTGCTTCTTTGTTTATAGTTTTGTAACTCTCGTTTTTCTTTTTTCCATCCACAGAATCATCCATCTGGAAAAAGTTTTCTACCATGTTACTCCTTAGCCTCCAGCTCTTTGTAATCTGGTCCCATTTTACCTTTCTAGGCTCATTTGTCATTCCTAGCCCTGCATTTGATGCTCTGATGACATCGAATTTCCTTTATTTCCTTTCCTGTGTATTTGTGGTTCCTCACTACTGTCTTTGCTCATGCCTAATCCACGATTAACCTTTTCCTTTAAAATTGCTTAGTTTGAGATATGTTTTATTTTAATCAACTTTACGTTTTTCTTAACATGCAATAAGTAAGTTCTGCTGTTGGCTATACATACCATAGTCTGAAATGAGTATTTATATTCTAAGTTGCAAAATTTCTTTTTGTTGAGGTATTCTCTTTGAGGTTTTTTGAAATTTATTTCAAGCTTGGAAAGAAATGTGTTTTATTTGTCTAAGAAAAACTGATTTTAATATGCGACTCATAAAATTAAGTCATTTCAGAACAGTGCTTATCTGGACCAGTCTCCTTATTTCCCACGTAAGGGAATTGTGGCTAGGAGAAATTAGTGATTCTAAGTCATGATTAGTTAGAAGCAGAGTCAAGATCTACTGTGACCGCCATGCAAACATAAGTGTCTGCTTTACAAAAAAGTCTTCAAATATGTTGAGGTTTTCAAGTCTTCTTATGTCCAAATTACTTCTAAGATTACCAAGCAATGTTACAACGGCCTTTACTTTTTGTGTGGAATAGTAACTTGTGTAGTGAACTAATCAGTATATACTCTAATTCGTGTCTTAATAATCTTGATCCCATAATGAATGTTTTATGTACAAAACAGTGGCCTACCTACCTGTCTTGGTAATTTATTCTAGAAGGAAATACTTCTTGACCCCTTGATTATTTTTAAGTATTCTAAGTGGAGAAGGCTTGGTGGGTATAACACTTTATTGATGTGTGTTTCTGTTTGTTTTTAGCATCAAGCATTGCACAATTTTCTCCAATAATGTAGATCATCTCTTACTGAATTTAACACTGTCTGATATCATGGTGTCCCTGGCAAATGCCTCAACTTTGCAAAAGGATTCCAATTGGATAGAAATGATAAGGAAATTTGTGACAGAGACCCTTGAAGATGGCTCTAGGCTAAATAGTAAGCAGCTGAACAGATTGCTTGGGGTAGCGTGGAGGTTAATACAGATACAGCCAAACAGAGGTAGGTGATGCTGCTTTGTCCTTATTTAAGAGAAGAGCTCTTACATGTGCTATTTAGGGTCTAGCTTTGAATTGATGACTTTCGAACATTGCATGTAGTCAGGTTACTTACTTTCAAGCCATAAAAGCTAGCATAATTATAAAGCACTATGTACTTGAAATCGTTTATGGCTCAGAGCATCCATTACTCAGTGGATAGGTCCACTCTGAAGCAAATTGGTAAGATTTCTAGTAAATTTACAGAATTGGAGTAAAAGGAGGTAGGTATTATTAAAAAGAAATTCCATCAAGCCTACTGATGAAGAAATACCTTCTGGTCTAGTTTGACTAGAAATTGAGAGCTTTTTCCTTTGATCTGTATAGAATGAATCCTGCCTATTTTCTTTTCTTCTTTTTTAATTAAGGAAGATTAGCCCCGAGCTAACATCCGTGCCCATCTTCCTCTACTTTATATTTATATGTGGTACGCCTACCACAGCATGGTTTGCCAAGCGGTGCCATGTCTGCACCCAGGATCTGAACTGGTGAACCTGGGGCCACCCAAGTGGAACGTGCGCACTTAACCGCTGCACCACCGGGCCGGCCCCCTGCCTGTTTTTTTTGCCTTTCTTCTAGCTTGAAGTTATCTCACATTAAGTCAGTTTTTAGTGTGACTTACTAATTGTTTGCATTCAAAAACAAATCTTTCCTGTTTGGTTCCCATCTTGTTTGTCCACCTTTCTTATCCTAATTTTTGTCACCCCTACCTAGGTGTGTTGTTCCTTAGGAAAATCTATAGTGTAATCGCTGGTTGGTTTGACTTTTATCTTAGGCCATTGCTGTTATAGAACTTTGATGGTTCTCGTCAGTTTGTGGCTAAGTTCTGCTTTGTCATAGGAACAAAGTAAAGTACTTCTGTGCTTTTAGAGGAATTTAGGGAAGAAACATCTTTGATTCATATGAGCTGTTTTCTCTCTGTTTTAGAAGCTACGGAGTCTCTTATCAGGGCAGTCTATACATTGTATCAGCAGAGAGGCCTTCTCCTTCCCGTTCGGACTTTGTTACTGAAGTTTTTCAGTAAAATCTATCAGAAAGAAGAACTGAGATCTTACAGAGTAAGGTAAAGTTTCATTTGTTATTTTGTCTTTCTTTTTCTTGCCAACTTATATTGTAGTCTGTTTATTAGGGTGATTAAATCTTTGCTCTCTTTATCCTGTTTGGTTGCCTTTAAGAAAAGATATAAAATTTTATGAAGAAACATACATAATACTGCCAGTAATCTTTATACAGTCATGTGCCACATAACGTGTCAGTCAACACTGGACTGCGTGTACAATGGTGGTCCCATAAGATATAGCCTACATAGAGTGTGTAGTGGGCTGTACCATCTGGGTTTGTGTAAGCGCGCTCTGATGTTTGCACGGTGACGAATCACCTAACGACGCATTTCTCAGAATGGATCCCCATTGTTAAGCAACGTGTGACCATACCCATGACTGAACGGATAAAAGTCTCCCTGAGCATATATTTCCACTTGTCCACTTATAGCTAAAGAGTAGTTGGAACAACCTAAAGCAGCCTCAGTCTTTTCTTTTGCTTCCCATAAGAATTATGGCGGTTGAACCACTGTGCCCTCAGTGACATACTGGAGCATGTGGTGTGAGAATGAGGGCAATAGAAGATGAGAAAGCTTCTGGTTTGGTGCTGTCAGGTGAGCTAGACATCACAAAGAGTAGAAATAAGGAATTGACTTTTTGAGATGGTGAGTTTGAGGTTTATTTGAGACAGTCAGGAAGAGATGTTTGGGGACAAGATAGAGATTTAGGATACCTCAGCATACATAGGTAGTTTTGGAACATACTTGAGTCTTTACTGTAAGCCAGGTACTTTTCATCATTTATCTCAGTAATTCTCATGCTGCTACTATGAGGTGTAGATAGTGTTAATCCCATTTTACAGAAGGAAACTGAAGCTTAGGTTAAGTTAGTGTCATGCAACTAATAATGACAATGATAATAATGTTCAGGTCTGTCTGAAATAAAGGTCATGCCCAAATCACTAAGCTCTTAGGGAGCAGTGAAAGTGATTGCTGTTACCTGAGTAACGAGACATCAGAGCTTTAGCAAGTATACTAAAGAACTAAACGCAAGTTCGAAGCATTTATTGTGGGGGCACCCTATACTGAATGCATTGGTGAGTTAATATAGTATGATAATTAACGCTAATTAGGATAAATCCTACAAAAGAGTTGAGTAGTATATGTATTCTTTAAGATAAAAATACGATTTAGGTAGTACCCCAAATTACGTGAACTTTTTAATTTAGTAGGTTAGACCTGGAAAATGCTACAGCTGAATAAGTGATGCTGGCAGTCTTGTAGGCTCTCAGATGTTTAAATGAGTAAATGTGTTATTGGTAGATGATTTGTCACTTTGTGTTGTATTTAAGTTGAAAAAATTGTTTTGTTTAAATTTATTTCCCTTGTGTTTGAAAATTACGCTTTATTTTATTCTTCCTCGGCCGTTCTTAGATATCGTAGTAAAGTGCTATCCCGTTGGCTGGCTGGTTTACCATTGCAACTTGCTCACCTTGGCTCCCGAAACCCTGAGCTCTCAACACAGCTTATTGATATCATCCATACTGCTGCAGCACGAGCAAATAAAGAACTACTAAAAAGTTTACAGGCTACTGCTCTCCGAATCTATGGTAAGAGTTTAACTGCGTAGGTATCCGTTGGTCTACCTCAGTTTAGGAAAGAAGTTTCTGAGGGAAGCTCTTTAGGTTTGCCTTTCCTTTAAACTATTATAAATTAGTTATACCTTGGTTAGATTGCCAAAACAAAAGATCAAACAGTAAATTTATTTTCAATAGTAAGTATTATTTATTAGAATAGTTTTAGAAAGTTAATGGTTGTAGGTGCTTCTTGCATTCTTACATTGTGTTTTAGGGGCCAGCCTGGTGGCGTAGTGGTTAAGTTCACACGTTTCGCTTTGGCGGCCTGGGGTTCACAGGTTCAGATCTCCACTGTGGACCTGTGCACCACCTGTCAAGTGATGCTGTAGCAGGTGTCCCACATATAAAAAAAATAGGAAGATCGGCACAGATGTTAGCTCAGGGCTAATCTTTCTCAAAAAAAAGAAAAGAAACTTTCTTGTAAACCACCTGATATTCACAAATTCAAAACTGATCAAGTATTTTTAAAAAATTCCTTTGAAGCTTTATTGGCAAATTATTTAATCATAATGGATATCTTCTATGATTTCCATATATTAATACTTCTTTATTCGTCCCTTGAACTGTTTCATATTTTAGGCAAAAATATTAATAAAAGCATATTGGGATATATACATATATAGTTTATATTTATTGAGATATAATTCACATACCATAAAATTTGCCATTTCACCATGTACAATTCCATGATTTTTAACATATTCCCAAAGTTGTGCAGTTATCACCATTATCTAATTCCGGAATATTTTTATCACTTCAAAAAGAAACTCCACATTTGTAGTCCCTCCCAATCCCTCCTTCCCAGCTCCTGGCAACCACTAATTTATCTGCCTATTCTGGACATTCCTTATAAATGGAATTATATAATACGGAGCCTTTTGAGTCTGGCTTCCTTCACTTAGCATACTGCTTTCATGATTCATCCCTGTTGTGGCATGTATCAGAACTTTATTTCTTTTTATTGCTGAGTGGTATTCCATTGTATGGATATACCCTTTATATTTATCCATTAACTAGGTAACGGACATTTGATTTGTTTCTACCTTTTGTGGGTTATATTTTTAAATATGTATTTTTCAGTATTGTTTGTATGTAGGGGTGTGTATGTGTGTATCAACAGGTCTTTTGCCTTAAATTAGGTTGATATTGTAATTGTACTTGTCACTGTTTTAGCAAAAGTGCTTGTTTTTTACTGTTTTGCTTTGTGTCCAATCCCTTTACCCCATCAAAGTTCTTATTTTAAACAAGACACTTGGATGTTATGAAATTATTACAGTGTTAAATAAATATGTCTTTAAATAACGATTATGTTCAGTGATTTACTTTAGAAAATAGCTTAAGCCACACATATGTGCTGTATGATAAAATTTTTTTTTTCATGTCATTGATATACTGAATTCAGCATAACATGGTGAAAATAATCACTGGTTTTTTAATCTCTGGATCATATATCTTCTATCGTTGAGTTTATATGTCTGCCTACCTCACTAGATCCACAAGAAGGCACGGTGGTGGTTCTCCCAGCAGAGTCTCAGCAGCGTTTGGTCCAGCTTGTATATTTTCTACCCAGTCTGCCTGCTGATTTGCTTTCTCGGTTAAGTCGTTGCTGTATTATGGGAAGACTCAGTTCAAGTTTGGCTGCCACGCTTATCGGGATACTGCACATGAGGTAGCATGCTCAAGTGAGCTGTATTTTAAGTGTATAATCTTTTCCCCACCCCTTTTACTAGCAGTTCACGAATGGCAGAAGGCCTCTAAAGTCATATACCACTACTGCATTTGCTCTTACTGCGGTAGGTAAAACTGTTGATATTGCTAGGTAGCATGTGTTCACTAGAGTAAGACCGTTTCACGTTACTTGTTTAGTGATCTGTATAGATTGATTGAAATAGTGGTTGAAATTATCAAAAGCATGTAGTAAGGGTTCAATGGCAGATGAGAGTACTGTGCTTAAAACCTTTTGGGTTATGGAATTGCGATTCAGACCTTCCTTTCACGGAGCTGGTGAAATGTATGTTTGTGGACTCGTACAGGAATCACTTGAAATCTTTTTTGTGTGTGTGGTAAAATATACAAACGTAACATAAAAGTTACCATTTTAACGAGCTTTAAGTGTACAGTTAAAACTGTGCAGTGGCATTAAGTACAGTCACCTTGTTGTGCAACCTGTACCACTATCCATCTCCAGAACTTTTCATCATCCCAAAGGAAACTCTGTAACCATTAAACGGTAACTCTTCATTCCTCCCTCCCTCAGCCCCTGGAAACCACTACTCTATCTCTGTGATTTTGACTATTCTAGGTACCCTCATATAAGTGCACTCATATAGTTGTCATTTTTTTTTTTTGAGGAAGATTAGCCCTGAGCTAACTACTGCCAGCCCTCCTCTTTTTGCTGAGGAAGCCTGGCCCTGAGCTAACATCCGTGCCCATCTTCTTCTACTTTATATCTGGGACCCCTAACACAGTATGGCGTGCCAAGTGGTGCCGTGTCCGCACCTGGGATCCGAACCAGCGAGCCCCGGGCCGCCGAGAAGCGGAATGTGCGAACTTAACCGCTGCGCCCCTGGGCCGGCCCATATAGTTGTCTTTTTGTGTCTTTCTCATTTTACTCAGCATAACTCTTCAAGGTTCATCCATGATGTAGCATGTGTCAGAATTTCTTCCTTTTTAAGGTGCAATAATGGTCCATTGTATATACTGTATTTTGTTTATCTGTTAATCTGTTGATGGACACTTGGTTGTTCCCACCTCTTGGCTATTGTGAATATGATATGAACTTTGGTGTACAAATATCTGTTTGAGTCCTTGCTTTTAATTCTTTTGGCTGTATACTCAGAATTGGAATTACTGGGTCATAGATAATTCTCTCTTTAAGTTTTCGAGGAACTGCCATACTGTTTTCCACAGTGGCTGCACCATTTTTCTCTGAAAGGTCTTATAACTAATAGTGTTTCAATATTGCGAGTGTTCAGAGTTTCCTCAAACATCTCATGTTGTATTATCAGGTGTAGTACTTTAGTATTCAGCAGTATTTATCACTCATTGTGGCTAAGGGGCAGGGTTTGATGGTTTTAGGCAGAAATCGAAATCTGGGCTGTAGCTGAAAAGTTTAAAGACTGGCTTCCTTGTGACTTCTTGTACAGATACCCAAGCCCCGTTAAACAGGAGTAGCTCGCTTTATTAGTAGACTTTCTTTAGCTTTGTTTGCCAGTCACTTCATACCAGTGTAGGACGTATGTTTGAATCTAGTCACCCAAAGTATGCTTCATAACTGGTGATAAGCTTTTAGCAGAATAGAGCTGTTTGCAGCCTGTTGTTTTATATGTGAAAATTCGAGGTTTATTTCTTATGTGTGCATGTATGTTAGAGACTTGGTCTTATTTTTAAGTATTTTTTTAATTATATGAATATACTATAATTTATTTATTGTCAGTATTTTTTTTTAAATTTCAGGTGTACATCATTATATGTCAATTTCTGTGTGGATTACATCATGTTCACCACCCAAAGACTAATTACAATCCATCCTCACACACGTGACTTATCACCCCTTTCCCCTCCCCTTCCCCCTCTGGTAACCATCAATCCAATCTCTGTCTCTGTCTGCTGTTTTTTCTGTCTTCTACTTATGAGTGAGATCATGTGATAATTTGACTTTCTCCCTTCTCCCTCTGACTTGTTTCGCTTAGCATAATACCCTCAAGGTCCATCCATGTTGTCACAAATGGCCAGATTTCATCCTTTAAGTGTTTTAAACATTTTTTAGTTTCCCATGTTTTTCTTTCTTAGAAATTTAAAACAAAACAAAACCTTTTGTGGGCGCTGGCCCAGTGGTGTAGTGGTTAAGTTCACGTGCTCCGCTTCAGCAGCCTGGGGTTTGCAGGTTCAGATCCTGGGTGTGGAGCTACACACTGCTCATCAAGCCATGCTGTGGTGGCATCCCATGTGTAAAATGAGGAAGATTGGCACAGATGTTAGCTCAGGGCCACTCTTCTCAAGCAAAAAGGGGAAGATTGGCTATAGTTGTTAGCTCAGGCCAATCTTCTTCACCAAAAACAAAACAAAATAAAACAAAACACCAACCTATGCTTTGTCTAGTGTAAGCAATTATTTAATGCTAGGCCTTTAATTAAATGTTATTTCTTTTTCTGTAACTTAAGTGGTCTTGTGTTTATTAACTTCCAGTAGAGGGCACTCTGTTACTTTGATATAACTCTTATAGAAGATCTGTTTTAACATTCTGTTAAAATCACATTTTGAACACTTGAATCTGATTCTGTTTGGAAGCTATATTAAATATCTTTTTCAGCATCAGTTATGATTCGCTTGTGCTCAATAACTTGTCAGAGATGTTTTCAAAGGTATTTTTTTCTTCCGTTTTGTTTTTTTAAACATGTAACAGAAATGCAACAGGTTCTTTTTGGTTTTTTTTAATGCTTTTTGGTGAGGAAGATTGGCCCTGAGCTAACATCTGTTGCCGGTCTTGCCCTTTTTTTTTCCCCTCTCCCCAGAGCCCCAGTACACAGTTGTACATCCTAGTTGTAAGTCGTTCTAGTTCTTCTATGTGGGACGCCGCCACAGCATGGCCTGATGAGTGGTGTGTGGGTTGCGCCCAGGATCTGAACCGGTGAACCCCGTGCTGCTGAAGCAGAGCACGTGAACTTAACCACTATGCCACTGGGCCGGCCCCTACTTTTTTTCTTTTTGTGGAGATTTGTGGTGAGCATTAAGAAAATATGTTAATTTACAAATAATGATAGTAGGGGTTCATAATAAGTAAAAGCAGATTGTCATTGTAGGTAAAAGTTCAAGTTAAATTTTGCTTTTTAGTATTTGCACAGTTTGAGTAGACTTCTCTCTAGATGTATTGTTCTCATTCAAACTAATCTCTCCTTTAAAAGATACAAAATTAGGACTTTTCAGCTTTCTTAGGCCATGGCATCATTCTGTCACTTTTCCTAGATTCAGAATTTAAGAAGAGTGTTTGATTCCTTCAGACGTACGCTGAATTGTTTCATATCTTTGGTTTTCTCTTCACAATATCTCCTTCTCTCCTTGACCATGAATATAAACTAGCCAATTTTTTCATTATCTCCCACCTGTGCTGTTAGAATAGCCTTGCGTCTCACTCTCATCTGTCTTGTGACTGTTGTCAGATTAATTTTCCTGAAATACGCCTTTAGTCGTTTCTCATTTTTGTCTGTTACATTACTTGGTCTGTGGTATCAAGTTCAGTTCAGGTTTTGTAGTTCTGACGCCCTGTGTCTCTGTCAGAAAGAGTTTATATCTAAGAGCAGGATACTACCACAGGATCTCAGTTTGTTCCCATCAGCTAAAACTGTTGGTGGTCATTTTATCTTTTAAAGAGTGTACTTAGAGTTGCTGCCTCTGCCTTTCTAACCAGCCGCTGAGACGTTTTTAGAGTGGACTTTTCCCCCATACCATTCTATTTGTGTTTTTCTGCTGGCCTTTGCTCAGTCCTTATCCTTCCTGCCCCTGTTTACAGCTGGATTACATTTGTAAGATATAAATGTGGAAAGGTAATCTACACTGTTAGATAAAAATCCCTGAGAAGGGAGAAAGTCTTGAGCTAAAAAATTTGGCTTGCGTTTTAAGTAGGATGACTATGTGACCTGGTCTGTCAGGAGCAGTTGCAGTTTACTTCTTTTGTCCTGCCATCATTAGTAATATCCCCTTTTCCTCTCAGAAGTATTCTGGCTTGGGCAGTATAGAGGATCATCCTAGTTTTAAGGACAGTGTGATGTATTGTCACTTGTCCAAAATAGATTCTTAAATGGATTTGCTACCCCTTTTAGCCACTGGATGGCACAGTTGATTCCTGTTTTCACTGGGTTCAAGAGGATGTTCCATTTGTTTTCTAAAGACCATTTTGTACTCCTTTCCATTGAGCTCCTCTGGCTTTTTATAACCTCTTAGCTTGTGATATTCCCTCCATAGCCCTTTGCTTATTGTGGGACTGATACTCAGAAGGGTGTTTCCATTATTTTAACTACCCAAATTTTAAGAATATTAATAAATATTAATACAGTTATTTTAATGGTAAAAAATTAAGTGCTTCTAGTTTAATTAGAAAAACCTAATTTTGTCTTAGATTTGTTCAGATAGCTCTGATAAAAATTTGCAGTCTCAGCCTGTTGGATCTGATGATTTTCAGCCTTTTTTGCTGTATTTGTGGTTGACATTTGCTCTCTTCCGTCTTATACCTTGAGGAGACTTTTTAAAGGAGTCACTGGAAACTGATGTCATGGCAGGAACCAGATAATCCTCATTTAATGAGCAGCTGCTTTACATTTAGCTATTCCCTTGAGTCCTCCACCAGTGCTTTAGCGGCGCTGTTGTGAAGTAGGCCTAGTTACAGCTTTGCAAAGTATAGGAACACAGAGTTATCTTAGAGCGGCTTTAAATGGAAGTATTCTTTGCCTAATTAAGATACTTTTGTTTAGTTAAGGAAGCTGGAGCTTGTGTAAACTTAACTCAGTAAGCAATGTAAGACTATAAAAGTGAAGTAGTAAATATATATCAACTGAACCTACTAGTGAAAAGCAAAACTTCATCCTGGCTCCTTGGAGACTGATTTTCAAAGGCATGGAAATTTTCTAAGTTATACCATATATGTGGACCAGTTATACTTTTTTTCCCCCCAATTACACTTTTTAATAAAACTTTACATAAATAATATGTTAGAAGTTCAGTTTTCCATATTATGGTACTTGGGCCCTTACATATAAAATTAGTGCATACTATGGATTTTGTTTAAGCCATTAAATCAGACCTGTTTTCAATAAAGAAAAATGGTTATATTCTGTGCTATTTTTCTTGAGTCTTCAAGTTGGTCACTTCTGGTAATAGTTCTCCCATTGTTTATTATAGATCATCATTTTCTGGATGGAAGTATTCAGTTAAAGACTGGTTGATGAGTGATGTGGACTATTTCAGCTTCTTATTTTCAACACTTACAGGTAACCACATTCACCTGTCAAGCTGAGGAGAGGGAAAAACCTAGTATGAAAATTCTCCTAAGATTTACTGTCTTATCTGCTTGGTTTCAAGTTTTGAAGATGATAAATAATTTGTCTATCTTGAATGATTTTTATTGATTAACAAGTGGAAATCTTTGAAGAAATATTTATACCCTACATTGTCAGGGTCTTGAGGCGGGGAGATGCAGGATTCATGTTTAAATCTCTCATAGTACAAGTACAGCTCGGGAATTGTTTGAATATTACGTGATTATATTTTCATTTTTTCTTACTCTTGTTTCTCAGCTTTATTCTTATCTTTGTTTGCAGTGAATTGGACATACTTGACTCTTTTGCAGATAGACAGAGAAAGCCCCATTCCATACTTAAAAAAATTGATGAACAGAATATTCGTTTTAAACATTTAAAATGTTCAACTTGATAGGAAGAGCATGAGATTTGGATTAGCTATTTTCTATATTCCATTTGTCCTCAAAGCAAAATTAGTAATGTGAGTCTAGAAATGCTGTAAGTTAGATGTATAAGTATTATTACTGTTGTTTTAAATGATCGTACTATTTCAGCATTTCTGTTTTATACCTGGATGATGAAGATGCGATTCTTTGAAATCTTCTGAAGACTTGAAATTAGAAGACTTAATATGTTAAGTCAGAGTCCAAAAAGAACTTACAGCTTCTGATAATGAGCTGAATCTAGCAAAATAAATATTATATGAAAGATAAATGTAGACTCCTACACGTTTACTTGATAGTTTTCCATATACACATTTGAAATAGAGGTGGGGGCTTTATGTTTTAATAATAGTACCTGTCAAAAGGCTTAGTGGTTTTAGAAAGCTCATTAGGAGTCAGTAGTGTGTTTTGGCTCTCAGACTAACCCGTGACTCTTTAGGCCGTGTTCATGGAAATAGAGTGATCTGAACATGAAAGCAGATAGCTAGAGTCCGACCACATCCCTGGTATTCTGACCATTCTGAGAGCTGTCTTTCAGGAGGGACCTTGGCAACCTGTCTGTAATTCAGGCCAACCGTAGTAGGGGTGGTAAGAGAATCAGAAATTTTGTTGTATAAGGTGTAGTGGAAGGAACTACACCTGTATTGTCAAAAAAGAAAAAACGACTTATGAGGGATAGGGTAGTTTAAAAATATTTGAAAGGCTATTATGTAAGAGAATAAAGAGTGCGGTATATGTATGAAGGAGTATATTGTTTTATTTGCTTGCTTTTTTAAACCTACTCTTAGTTGGAAAGATTATGCCTTTCACATTTTTTTCAGTAAAATAGTAAAGCCCCCAATATAAGGGGTAAAATCTGTTTCTTATTGTATTATAGATTGGGTCACATCACATCTTTTGTGTATATAATTATGAATTTTACTGCCTCCATTGCTAGCAATTCATTTTTTTAGATGCTACATGAAATGCAGAAATTCAGAGAAAACAAGGTAGCTTAAAGAAGAATTAAACTTGAAGATACTTGTCATCTCTGTTTTAAAAAAATTATGAAGACTGTCACTTGCTTTGTGATTTATTTTTTTAAATTGGCTTTCTTTGTACCCTAATTAGGGTTTTCAAAAGAGGAGTTGACTTGGCTTCAGAGCCTTCGAGGAGTTCCTCATGTCATCCAGACAGAGCTTTCCCCTGTGCTTCTTTATCTTACGGACTTGGATCAATTTTTACACCATTGGGATGTAACAGAGGTAATAGTGCATTTAAAAAGAAACTCATGATTATTAAAATTCAGCTCATCAACTATCACTAGTTACTATATATTAGGATTGCCTTGAATGAGATATACTTAGAGATACACTATCCATGTTCTGAAAGTACTTATGGTCTTAGATGGATGTTTCTAAAAGAGGAAGGTTTTTCAGTATAAGTTATACCAATAGAATAAAGGAGCAATTTGAATGATAAAGACATTTATTTTCTTTTATCTAGCATAGGATAGATAGACATAGGATAGGTCCATCTATGGAAAAGAGGAAAGGCTTCATGGAAAAGGAAGAATTGCTTAGGTATTGAAAGGTGAATAAGACTTAAGTAGGATTTGGTATCCTTGAAGGTGGCTTTTTAAAAAAAAAAATGCAGAAAAGATTATTCATCAGTTCCTTTGGTTTTAAGTATTAATACGTACTTTATTACAGTTAAACTTAAAACCCTAATTTTTCCTTGAGTTTTAATGTTCAATTTAAAATCTTATTTTTTAAGGGGCCAGCCCAGTGGTGCAGCAGTTAAGTTTGCACATTCTACTTTGGTGGCCCAGAGTTTGCTGGTTTAGATCCTGAGTGCAGGCCTATACACCACTTATCAAGCCATGCTGTGGCAGGCATCCCACATATAAAGTAGAGGAAGATGGGTGTGGATGTTAGCTCAGGGCCACTCTTCCTCGGCAAAAAGAGGAGGATTGGTGGTGGATGTTAGCTCAGGGCTAATGTTCCTCAAAAAAAAAAATTACGGGAGGGAGGAGGGCAAAAGGGGTGATTAGGCACACGTGTGGTGATGGATTGTAATTAGTCTTTGGGTGGTGAACATGATGTAATCTACCCAGAATTTGAAATATATTACATACATCTGAAAGTTATATAATGTTATAATCCATTGTCACTGATATAAAAACAAAAATTAAAATTAAAAAATAAAATAAAATTGTATTCCTTGAATCAACCTGGAAAATAAAAAATAACTGCCTGGAAAAAAATCTTATTTTTTAGATAAATATAGTAAATTTAAGCGGTCATTTTCAAAGGGGACTTTGGTTGTATTTTATTCCTTTTAAACTTAAAATTTTAAACCATTTATAGCTTTTAATATGTTCATTATTTGTCAAGTAGTTCAGTTTTCTGACAAACCTTTACAAATGTTAAAATAAATCTTAAATATCTAATAAACTTAGAATTATGATAAATCTTAATATTATTCCAAACTATGAGCATGGAACATCTTTCCATTTCTTTGTATCTTCTTTGGTTTTTTTCAAGAGTGTTTTACACTTTTCGGTATACAGGTCTTTCACCTCTTTGGTTACATATATTCCTAGATATTTTATTCTTTTTGTTGTGATTGTAATTGGGATTGTATTCTTAGTTTCTCTTTCTGCTATTTTGGTATTAGTGTAAGGGAACACAACTGATTTTTGTATGTTGATTTTGTACCCTGAAACATTACTGTGTCTGTTTATTATTTCCAGTAGTTTTTTGGTGGGTTCTTTTTGGTTTTCTATGTATAAAATCATGTCATCTACAAATAGTAACAATTTTACTTCTTCCTTTCCAATTTGGATCCCTTTTATTTCTTTTTCCTGCCTGATTGCTCTGGCTAGGACTTCAAATACTATGTTAAATAAGAGTAGCAAAAGTGGGCATCCTTGTCTTGTTCCTGCACTTAGATCGATGGCTTTCAGTTTTTAATCATTGAGTATGATTTGCTGTGGGTTTGTCATATATGGCCTTTATTATGTTGAAGTATTCTTTTTCCATACCCATTTTATTCAGAGTTTTTATCATAATTAGATGCTGTATCTTGTCAAATACTTTCTCTGCATCTATTGAGATGATTTTGTGATTTTTATTCTTCATTTTGTTGATGTGGTGTATCACATTGATTAATTTGTGAGTGTTGAACCATCCCTGCATCCTTGAAATAAATCTCACTTGATCATGACATATGATCTTTTTAATGTATGGTTGTATTCAATTTGCTAGTATTTTGTTGTGGATTTTTGCCTCTATGTTTATCATTGTTAGAGGACTGAAATTTTCTTTTTTTGTGCTGTCCTCTCATTTTGGTATGAGGGTATTTGCCTTGTAGAATGAGTTAGGAATTTTCTCCTCCTCCTCAATTTTTTGTAGAGTTTGAGAAGGATAGATATTAAATCTCTGAATGTTTGGTAGAATTCACCAGGGAAGCTGTCTGGTCCTGGACTTTTTTGAGGGAGGAGGGGAGGATTTTCATTACTGTTTTGCTCTCTTTTCTAGTGATTGGTCTGTTCAGATTCTCTGTTTCTTCTTGATGGAGTTTTGGAAGTTTGTATGAGTCTAAGAATGTATCCATTTCTTCTAGATTATCCAGTTTGTTGGCTTACAGCTTTTTACAGTATTCTCTTATAATCCTTTGTATTTCTGTGGTGTCTGTTGTAATTTCTCCTTTTTTGTTTCTGATTTTATTTGAACCTTCTCTCTTTTTAATCTCTTTCGTTTATTTCCACTCTGATTTTTATTATTTCCTTCCTCCTACTGATTTTGGGCTTTGTTTGTTCTTTTCCTAGTTCCTTTAGGTGTATTGTTGGAGTGTTTGACATTTTTCTTGTTTTCTTTTTTTTCTTTTTGAGGAAGATTAGCCCTGAGCTAACATCCGCCACAAATCCTCCTCTTTTTGCTGAGTAAGATTGGCCCTGAGCTAACATCTCTGCCCATCTTCCTCTATTTTATATGTGGGACGCCTGCCACAGCGTGGTTTGATGAGCAGTTTGTAGGTCTGTGCCTGGGATCCAAACCAGTGAACCCCGGGCTGCCGAAGTGGAGGACGCAAATTTAACCGCTCACCACCAGGCTGGCCCTGAGATTTTTATTGTTTTTTGAGGTAGGCCTGTATTCCTATAAACTTCCCTCTTAGTACCATTTGTGCTGTATCCCATATATTTTGGTATGTCATATTTTCGTTTTAATTTGTCTCCAGGTATTTTTTATTTCTCCTTTGATTACTTTGTTGACCAAATAGTTGTTCAGTAGCATTTTGTTTAGTCTCCACATATTTGTGGCTTTTCTAGTTTTCTTCTTGTAGTTGATTTCTAGTTTCATACTGTGTGGTCAGAAAAGATCCTTGGTATTATTTCAGTTTTCTTAAACTTATTGAGACTTGTTTTGTGGCCTAATATGTGATCAATCCTGGAGAATGTTCTATGTGCATTTGAAAAGAATGTGTATTCTGCAGTTTTTGGATGGAATGTTCTGTATATATCTATTAAGTCCATCTGGTCTAATATGTCATTTAAGGCCAGTTTTTCCTTATTGATCTGCTGTTTGGATGGTCTATCCATTGATGTAAGTAGGGTGTTAGAGGCCCCTCCTACTACTGTTACTTTTCAATTTCTCCTTTTATGTCTGTTAATATTTACTTTATATATTTAAGTGCTCCTATGTTGGGTGCATAGATACAAGTGTTATATCCTCTTGTTGAATTTTTCCCTCTGTCATTATTTAATGACTTCTTTGTCTTTTGTTGGAGTTTTTGTTTTAAAGTCTGTTTTGTCTGGGATAAGTATTGCTACCCTAGGTTCCTTTTCATTTCCATTTGCATGGAGTGCTTTTTTCCATCCCTTCACTTGCAGTTTGTGAATCTTTAGGTTTGAAGTGTGTCTCTTGTATGCAGCATACATGTGGATTTTGTTTTTTTTAATCCATTCAGTGACCCTGTTTTTGATTGCAGCATTTAGTCAATTGATATTTAAAGTAGCTATTGATAAGTATCTACTTTTTGCCATTTTGTTCCTTTTTTTCCTGGATGTTTTTGTCATTCTCCTGTTTCTTTCTCTTCTCTTCCTTCTCTTGTGATTGGATGGCTTTCTTTAGTGTTATGTTTGGGTTCCTTTGTCTTTATTTTTTATGTATCTATTACAGGTTTTTGGTTTGTGATTACCATGAGGTTCATATATAATAACCTATCTAAATAGCAATGTATATTAAGCTGATGGTCTTTTAAGTTTGACCTCTTACTAAAAGCTCTACCCTTTTACTCCCCCAACCACATTTTATGTTTTTGGTATTTTACCTCTTTTTGTGTATCCCTTAACCTCTTGTCATGGAACTAGATAATTTTAGTGTTTTTGTCTTTTGACCTTCATGCTAGCGTTATAGGTGGTTGATCCCCTACCTTTAATGTATATTTCTGTAGCAGTGATTTTTTTTTTGATAATTTTTTTTTTTTTTTTTAAAGATTTTATTTTTTCCTTTTTCTCCCCAAAGCCCCTCCGGTACATAGTTGTATATTCTTCGTTGTGGGTCCTTCTAGTTGTGGTATGTGGGACGCTGCCTCAGCATGGTTTGATGAGCAGTGCCATGTCCGCGCCCAGGATTCGAACCAACGAAACACTGGGCTGCCTGCAGCGGAGTGCACGAACTTAACCACTCGACCACGGGGCCAGCCCCTTGATAATATTCTTATTCCTATTTGTGGTCTTTTGTTTTCCACTTAAATAAGTCCCTTTAACCTTTCTTGTAAGGCTGGTTTAGTAGTGACGAATTCCTTTAGTTTTTGCTCATCTGGAAAACTCTCTCTCTCCTTCCATTCTGAATGATTGCCTTGCCAATTAGAGTATTCTTGGCTGTAGGTCTTTTTCCTCTCAGCACTTGGAATATATCATGTCACTCCCTGCTATCCTGTAAGGTTTCTGCTGAGAAGTCAGCTGATAGCCTGGGGGGTTTCCTTTGTATGTAACTTTTTGCTTTTCTTTTGCAGCTTTTAGCATTCTCTGTTTATCTTTAATTCTTGACATTTTAATTATAATGTATCTTGATGTGGGCCTCTTTGGGTTCATCTTGTTTGGTGCTCCGTGTTTCCTGTACCTGGATGTCCATTTCCTTCCCCAGTTAGGGAAGTTTTTGGCTATTATTTCTTCAAATAAGTTCTCTGCCCCTTTGTCTCTCATCTCCTTCTGGGACACCTATAATACAGATTTAGTACACTTACTCTTGTCCCAGAGGTCCCTTAGACTGTCCTCTTTCTTTTTAATCCTTTTTTATTTTTTCTGTTTAGCTTGAGTGATTTCCTCTACTCTTTCATCCAGATTGCTGATCTATTCTGTGTCATATACTGTACTGTTGATTCCCTCTAGTGAATTTTTCATTTCCATTATACTTCAGTTCTGATTGGTTCTTTTTTATATTTTCCAAGTCTTTGTTAAAATTCTCATTGTGTTCATCTGTTCTTCTCCTAAGATCATTGAGCATCCTTATGACTAGTAGTTTTTACTGTTTATCAGGTAGATTGTTTATCTCTTTCATTTAGTTCTTTTTCTGAGGACTTGTCTTGTTCCCTTATTTGGAACGTATTCCTTTGTCTCCTCATTTTGCCTCCTTCTCTGTGCTTATCTCTGTATATTAGATAGATCAGCTATCGTTCCTGGTCTTGGATGTGTAGCCTTACATAAGAGATGCCTTATTGGGCCCAGCAGCATGCTCCCATCTTGTCACCTATGCCTAATGTTCCAGGAGTGTCCCATGAGGGCTGTGTGTGCCTTTCTCTTGTGGTGTGGTTGCTGTTGTTGCATTTGCATGGATAAGCTAGGCTGGCCCCTGGACCGGCTGGGTGTAAGGTGCAACAGCTGCTCTGGTCGCTGGTCACTTTATTGAGAAGGGCAAGTCCTGGCATGGCTGGCTGCAGGGTCTAATAGCAAACAGCTGCTCCTGTTTTGCTCTTAAGTGAGTCAGATCTGCAGTGTGGCTGGTTGCTGGGCTCAGGGGCTCACAATTACTGCAGCAAGGCTGTTGTGGCTTTCTTTTGAGTGGAGCAGACCTCTGACCAGGTCTAGCTATGCTGCCCTGTGGTATACAGCTGCCTCAGGCACAGTTGTTTCAGGCTTCGGAAGCTGGGGCGGATCCGCTGTGTTTGCAATGGCCTGTGGCACAAGTCTGCTGTGGGCCCACATGCCCTGCCACCTTGGGGCCCACACACCCAACCTATGTAGACCCACTCGCCTTGCTGCAGAGGTCCCACATGCTTCCCCCAGCCCTCCACAGGCTGACAAGTTGGCGTGCTGCTGGGTGGGGCCAGTCGTTGGGGCAGCTTGCCTGCCCTGGCTGCACTTGCTAGATTGCCTTAGGTGCTCTAGTGGGCAGGGCAGACCCTTGTGCTAACAAGCTAGAGGAATGAATCCAATGGGAGGTCGCCACTGTCTGTCAGCACGACTTAACTAGGTCACAATAATGGCATCCACCAGTATCTCAGCTCCTAGGGGCTGTGGGTCTAGCTCCACCTCCTGCCTCTCCAAGATGCACTCTGACTTAGTGAGTAAGTCCTTTTTACCCGTGAACAATGAATGCCCTTCTCTGTCTGGTGTTTTTGTGCTGGTTTCTGATTTGGGTGAATCTGTGTATGGGCCCTCTAAGAGCAGGAGAGCAGGCTTTTCTTTCTCTGAAGTTACGTAGCTTCCTGGGCACATTCCCAGTTGGTTTGCAAAGTTAGCACAGCCAGGTTTTATGGGATCTCACCTCAGTTGTGCTGATTCCAAGGACCGAGATGCCCACTCTGGAGCTCAGATCTCCCACTCTTTTGGGAAAAGCTCCAGTCTTTTGAGATCACCTGGCTGTGAAGCACTGATGCTGGGGTCTGGTTTTTTCCTCAGCAGAGCTGTATTTCTGCCTTTCCACCCCTGTCTGTGTTGTCCTTGTTGCAGGGGTTCTTTTCATCCAGTTTCCAGGTCTCTCTCAGAGGAAGTTGTCCCACAGGTAGCTGTAGGTTTGTTGTGTTTGCAGGAAAAGGTGAATTCAGTGTCTTCGTACAGCACCATCTTTCAAATTCTCTCCCTCAGGAATGAGAACTAAGTTTCCATCTGTTGGGGAGCTTGTTGGCAGACAGCACTCATCCATCAGGCTCCTTCCTAGGGGCAGCCCTCATCCAATGACTGGTTGATTTGGCTACAAAGGTTTGGCCCCTTGACCACAATTCAGGATAATGCAGATGAGTTAACTCAGCTGTTGTGAATTTATCACCGCCTAACTTACTCTGCCCAGTTCTGGTGTATATTACTCTATTTCTGTTATTTATTTCTTCAGTTTGTTTCCTTGCATTGAAAGGTGCTTGCCCAGTAAGAATGCAGTTGTGTCATTCCACGTAATTTTGGTTTGAACCTTTCTTGCAAATTCTGAGGTTATATGTTCTCTACTGGCTAATTTTTGTTTAATGATTCAGAAGGCCTCTGGCCAGGACCCTGACTCTGTTCTTTCCTCATAACTCCTATTTGCTAGGCTAAAGTCTATTTTTTTTTTTAACCTCTTTGTTCTCAACAGGGTAGTTTCTAGATTTAAGTTAAACTTCTGTTTTGTTGCTATACCACTTAATTTTATTCAACTGATCTGTTCACTTCTTTGATTCTGTTCTGAATATTCTTCATGTTCTTCCTATCTCTTAGGGGGGCTGTGGCCTTTGTCGATATTTAACAGTTTTCTCTCATGGCTTTGTTTGACTCTGATCCCAATGCTTAGGTCATGCCAAGGACATTTATCTTTTCTGTGTTACCCTAGTGTCTGGTACTGTATTTATATGTAGGTTCTCCAAAATTACTGGATTTTAATAAGTGAAAAAAAATAACGTGTTGGGTAACCAACCTAATCATTTAATATCTAGAATTTTACCTTATTCCATAGTACTTTTTATTCCATAGTCAATGAAGAGAGCTAAGAAAGGTAGACTGAGGTTAAGGCCTTAAATACTAGATTGAGGGGTTTGTGTTTGCCAACAGTAGTGAGAGTAGCTGTTTTAGAGGACAGACCATTTCTAATGTGTTTAAACTATCATGATGTATTGGAGAAAGTATTGTATGGGGATTGGTGGGCCCCAGGTTCCAGGCACAGATTTGCCAGTGTCTAGTTTGATAATTTGGACAACTCACATAACCTTTATCTGGTAATTTTAAGTTTTCATAAGCACATCATTTGTGTAAAGCCAAAATACAGTTATCATGAAAATGTGATCAGCTATATTTCTGAAGTGAATATTTGGCGAGGACATGTAATAAACTTCAAAGCTGCTGTCTTTGAAAAACTGACGTAAATTAGGAAAAATCTGAGAGTCCATTTTTTGTCTTTGAGGTTCATAAGCAAAGATTTCAATTTACTTTGGATAAACTTTGCTATTTTTAAGTTGGCCGTTTTGTGTGAAAGTATTTGAAACATACAGTTTTTGACATCCTTAGTGTAAAAATTTATTTTTCTAATTATTTCATTTGAGCACGTTATTAGTGAGTAGGATGGGATTGCTTAGTCCTGTTCCCTTAGTTGTTTTGTTACCATTTTATCCTCCTAGGCTGAAGTGATTTTTTAAAAATCAGACTTTTTTTGGATTAGGGATTATTCACAAAGTACAATTCAGAAGAACAGAAGGGTAATAGTAAAAAAATCTTCTCCGGTCCGATTCTCTCAGCCACCCGTTTTCCTTCCCCCGTTTCTAAACATAATCTTTCAGATATCTTCTGTGGCTTCACAAATGACTACATATATTTTTTCGTTTTGCCCCTCTTCTAGAAATAGCATACTCTCTACACTAACCTGGACCTTGCTGTTTTCACTTAGACCCTCTGTGATCGTTCCTTCTCAGCACTAAAGGGAGAGTTGCACGACCAGTGGCAACAGTAGTTAACAGGACAGCGATACCTTCCCCAGTGGAGGTTTCTATTCCAGGGCCAATGAAAGGTCTTAGGGTTAATGTTCATTGTCATTTATAAAATATTGAATGGTTGTAAAAGAATGTTTTTTAACATGGGTAAGCTCTGAAGAATAATAATAGGACATCCAGTTTAAGAAAGAGACCATTTTTCATTAGTTTTGAAACCTCTATCTGCCTTTCCCCTTTCCCTTTAGAGTAACACTTATATTGAGTTTTGTTTATCATACTCTTGCTTCTTTGTAGTTTTACCATATTAGCATGTAACTCCAAAGCATATTGTCTAGTTTTACATGGTATTGAGCTTTTTAAAAGTGAAAAAATCTTTTCAGTAATTTGCTTTTTACTCAGTGTACTCTCAGACATCTATGTGAATGTGCAAGCATTCTTTTTCATAGCTTTGTACTATTATTCCATTGTTGTAAGATACCGTGATTGATTCAGTTTTTTCATAGTTTGACTATTTTTAGCATTCCATTTTATCTCCACTTTGGCATATTAGCTGTACCTCTTTGTTTTATGTTTTTAAGTGTTTGCTCTTTAACACAGCCTACCTTCAAATGATACTGTAGCACTTCCTACCGTAAGGTAATGTGTAATGATGTGAAGTCATTCTTTGCTTTTCTGTAGATAATGTGTCTCTTTTTCTCTATATCCTTTTTTTCTACATGTTTTTAAGATTTTCCTTTTGTCACTTCTTTTCAGCAGTTTATGTTCATGCCTTGGTGTTTTTCTTAGCTTGATATTTGCTAAGTGTTTTATTAGGTTTGTAGTTTATTTGGGGAAAAATGTCAGCCATTATTCCTTCAAAAAATATTTTGGTCTCCTTCTTTGGGACTCCAACTACATGTGTGTTAGACGACTTGATGTTGTCTTGCAGGCCTTTGAAACTGTCTTTTGTTTTTTGGATTTTTTTTTTTTTTTTTACCTTTTTTCTGTTTTAGAAAGTATGCTGCGTATTCAAGTTCACTGATCTTTTCTGCAGGATACTATGTAATTGCTCCCTCTACACATGCATAGCCTCCTCCATTATCAACCTCCCCCTATTAGAGTGGTACATTTGTTACAATGAACGAATCTACATGATATAATCACCCAAAGTCTATAGTTTACATTGCGGTTCACTATTGGTGTTATGGTTCCTGCATATATTTTCATGGCTTCATAGCTCATTTCTTTTTAGCACTAAATAATATTCCATTGTCTGCATGTACCAGTTTATTTATCCATTCACCTACTGAAGGACATCTTGGTTGCTTCCAAGTTTTGGCAGTTATTGAATAAAGCTGCTACCAACATCCATGTCTAGGTTTTTGTGTGGACATAAGTTTTCAACTCCTTTGGGTAAATAACAAGGAGAGTGATTGCTGGATCATATGGTAAGAGTATGTTTAATTTTGTAAGAAATCCCCAAACTGTCTTGTAAAGTGGCTGTACCATTTTGCATTACCACCAGCAGTGAATGAGAGTTTCTGTTGTTCTCTGTCTTTGCCAGCATTTGGTGTTGTCAGTGTTCTAGATTTTGGCCATTCTAATAGGTGTGTAGTGGTATCTTACTATTGTTTTATTTTGCATCTCCCTGATAACATATATGTGGAGCATCTTTTTATATGCTTATTTGCCATATGTCTTATTTGATGAAGTGTCTGTTAGGGTCTTTGGCCCATTTTTTAAATTGGGTCGTTTTCTTATTATTGAGTTTTAACAGTCCTTTATCAGATGTCTTTTGCAAAGATTTTTCTCCCAGTCAGTGGCTTGTCTTTTTATACTCTTGCCATTATCTTTTGCAGAGCAGAAGTTTTTAATTTTAATGAAACCTGTCTCACCAATTATTTCTTTTATGCGTTATGCCTTTGGTGTTATACCTGTAAAGTCATCATCATACTCAAGGTCGTCTAGGTTCCTTATATTATTATCTGTAAGAGTTTTAAAGTTTTGCATTTTACATTTAGGTCTGTTGAGATCCATTTTGAGTTAATTTTTGTGAGGGCTGTAATTTTTGTGTCAAGATTCATTTTTTTTGCATATGGATGTCTAATTGTTACAGCACCATTCATTGAGAAGATGATCTTTGCTTCATTGTCAAAGATCAGTTGACTGGGGGGGGGTCTCTTTGTGAGCTTTCTGTTCTGTTCCATTGATCTATTGGTCTATTCACCAATACCACATTGTTTTGATTATTGTTGCTTTATAGTAATTTTTTAAGTAGGGTAGTGTCAGTCCTCTGACTTTGTTCTTCAAGATTGTGTTGGCTATTCGGGGTCTTTTCCCTCCCTCTGTTAGAATCAGTTTGTGGTTATCTGCAAAGTGACTTGCTGGGATTTTGGCTGGTTTTGCATTGAATCCATAGATCAAGTTGTGAAGAACTGACATCTTGACAACGTTAAGTCTTCCTGTCCGTGAACGTGGAACATCCTCCATTTCTTTAGTTCTTCAGTTTCATTCATCAGAGTTTTGTAGTTTTCTTCATATAGGTCTTATACATATTTTGTTAGATGTATGCCAAAGTATTTCTTTTTTGGTAAGGTAATGTAATGCTAATGAAAATAGTATTGTGTTTTTAATTTCAAATTTCATTTGTTCATTGGTGATATATAGGAAAGTGATTGGCTTTTGTATATTATCATTGTATCCTGCAACCTTGGTATAATTGCTCATTAGTTCCAGGTGTTTTTTTGTCGGTTGTTTCAGATATTCTACATAGATGATCATGTCATCTTTGAACAAAGACTAGCCAATGAATTTTAAATTTTAGATATTGTATTTTTTATCTCAAGAACTTTTTTTTGTTTATCTTCTATGTGTCTACTTACAGTCACTTTTCTTTAACTACTTGGACATATTTATAATGGTTGTTTTAAAGTTCTTGTCTGCTAATTCTCTCATCTCTGTCATTTATGTTGATTGATTTTTCTCCTGGTTATGTGGCACGTTTTCATGCTTCTTGCCATGTCTAGTAGTTTTTGAGTGGATATTGGACAACAGAAATTTTATGTGGTAGATTTTGTTGTCTTCCTTTAAAGAGTGTTTTGCGTTGTTCTGGCAGGCAGTCAAGTTACTGAGTATCAGCTTTATCCTTTTCAGTCTTGTTTTTAAGTTTTGTTGGGTGGTTTATTAGACCAGGTAGCCTTGGCTAAGTCAAGGGTCAGCGACCTACAGCCTGTAGGCCAAGTCCAGGTTGGCCCTGTTTTTTGTACCACGCTTGAGCTAAGAGTAGTGTTTACAGTTTTTTAACAGTTGTTAAAACAAAAGAATATGTGACAGAATCTGTATGTGGCTTGCAAAGTCTAAATATTTAGTATTTGGTCCTTCACAGAAAAAATTTGCCAACCGCTGCCCTTAATTTAGCCTTATTATTAATGTGTTCTCTTTCTGAATATCATCTCAGTGACCTGAGTGCTCTGTGAAGACTCTCTGTCCTGGCTAGTTAGAACTCAGACATCTCTCTGCTCTCTTGGAGCTTTGGGAATTGTTTTGCTCACAGCTTCTGCTTGTTCTTTGGCCTCATGGAATTTCACCTTGTACCTGCACAGCCTTTATTCAGCAGTGTACCTGAGGAGACTGGTCTCTCTCAGGCAAGAGGATAAGAATTTGGCTTTGTCAAATGGCTTCTATCGGAGGACAGAGAATCCTGCCAACCTTCTGACCATCTTTTTGCAGGGCTGAATTGAGAAAATTGGAGAGCTCAGAGAGGTCTGATTCCCCTCCCCACCCAGCACTTCCCCAATTCTTAAGCTGCAGAAGCAGAGAGGCTTAAAAGCTAAGCCAGTAACCTCTGTGGCTCATGGTGCTAAAGAAACAATGATTAGGTAAACTTCCTGACTGGGAAGTGGGTTCGGGCTTCAGTGGACACACAGCTCTCAGTGCAGACTCTGAACTCTACACACATACACACACACCCCCACACACACACACCATGAATACAGGTTAAAGGAGAATTTCACCAGAGAATTGTTGAGGACCTCTGAAGACACTGACAACTATAAAACATTACTGAGAGATATTGAAGATGGCTTTATGAATAATGACTTTATAAAAAGTATTAGGTGCATGACATTTCTGTATATAGTCTGATAAAATTAGGTGGAAAATACTTCAACCTAGAAATTAAATGTACAAAACCTTAAGAAAAATAAGTCTTTATTTTTTTATTTGAAAAAAAAAAAACCCTTAATTTCCCCATGGGACCAAATTACCATGCCTCTTCTGGAACTTTGCAGTGCGGGGTCAGGGTTCTGATATGTGCAAGTTTCTGTTAACATAGTAATGTGCAGAAGTGAGGACTGCCTGCATATGTGTATGTTTGTGTATGTACACATATATGTATTTATATTAATACTTGGTTACCTTTATCTTGAAACAATTTGAAACTTAGAGAAAAATTCCAACTACAGTACAAAGAACTTTTGTTTTCCTAGACTATTTGACATAATGCGCATAGCCCATACTTTAGTGTATATGTCTTAAAAACAAGATCATTCCATTACATAAACACAACATAGTCATCAAAATCAGGAAATTAACATTAGTATATTGCTGTCATCTAATAGTTGTTCGGTAACATCCTCTACAGCAAAAAGATCCATCTGAAATCATTCATTGCATTTAGTTGTAATGTCTCTTTAGTCTCCTTTGATCTGGAATAGTTGCTCAGTCTTTCCTTATCTTTCGTTGACCCTGACACTTTTGAAGAACGCAGGACAGTTATTTCGTTAAATTTTCCTCAATTTGGTTTTGATTTATGTTTCCTCATGGGTAGATTCAGGTTATACAAATTTGACAGGAATGTCTCAAGTGATGCTGTGGTTTCTGATTGCATCCTGTCAGGTAGTGCATGGTTTTGATTCGTCCCACTAGAAATTCACTTTTTTTTTTTTTAAAGATTTTATTTTACTTTTTTTCCTTTTTCTCCCCGAAGTCCCCCAATACATAGTTGTATATTCTTCATTGTGGGTCCTTCTAGTTGTGGCATGTGGGACGCTGCCTCAGCGTGGTTTGATGAGCAGTGGCATGCCTGTGCCCAGGATTCGACCCAACGAAACACTGGGCCGCCTGCAGCAGAGCGTGGGAACTTAACCACTTGGCCACAGGGGGGCCAGCCCCTAGAAATTCACTTTGATCACTTGATTAAGTGGTGTCTGCCCACCTGTTCCACTGTTTACAGTTTCCCTTTTGTAATTGATATTTTATGAGGAGATACTTGGAAACAATGTAAATATCCCATTCCTTTTTTAGTCTTTGTTTTTCATTTATTTACTTGTGTTAGTATAATTTCCTGTTATATTCAGTGGGTTACAATTCCTTACTATCCTTTTTTTTTCTTAAAGATTTTTATTTTATTTTATTTTTTTGAAGGAAGATAAGCCCTGAGCTAACTGCTGCCAATCCTCCTCTTTTTACTGAGGAAGACTGGCCCTGAGCTAATATCCATGCCCATCTTCCTCTACTTTATATGTGGGACGCCTACCCCAGCATGGCGTGCCAAGCAGTGCCACGTCCGCACGCAGGATCCAAACCGGCAAACCCCGGGCTGCCAAGCGGAACGTGCGAACTTAACCACTGCACCACCAGGCCGGCCCCATTACTATCCTTATTTTGATGCTCTCATATTTGACATTGACACTCCCTTAAAAGTGGCTTCTTTGTCCTTTTGACGTGTCCTCATTTTTCTTTTAATACTTCCTTATTTTTTGTAGCACAAAGTGTTCTAGATTCACATTGTTTTCCCTGTCCCAGCCCTATAATAAGGTATTTCTTTAAAAAGCCCAGTTTTCCTTTAAGTGGAGAATGGTCTTTTAGAAACCGACTTCTGGAGTCGAGATGTGGTCGTTGCTATTGGATATTGCTGCTCCCAGACTCTCTCCCTGGACAGAAATCAGGAATTTAACACCACAGGGTTCTTTCTAGTTGTCTCCTTTTCCTCTTCTTGCTTTTTCTGATAGTGAGAAACCTGGCTTCCGTTATATTTAATATATTTACTTGATCAGTTCCTCTGTCCATAATCGATCTCCTTTTGGTGCCATCCCTCACCCACACAGGCATCTTCCTCACCCCTTTTGAGCTCCAACTCTCGGGACAGTCTGCCTCTATTTATTCACAGATAGCCTGCTCTGGGCCACTGCAGCTCTCACCCACTTCAGTGCTGACGTTTACGTAGTTCGGCTCCACCTAATGGCTTTACAACTGAATTGTCCAGGAAGGGAAGTGGAGGCAAAAGGGAAGGGATTAAGGGGGCTGGTCCTGTGGCCTAGTGGTTAAGTTTGGGCTTGCTCCATTTCAGGGGCCTGAGTTCACTTCTTGGGCAGGGACCTGCAGGGACCTACACCGCTCATTGGTGGCCATGTTGTGGTGGCGACCCAAATACAAAAAGAAGAAGATTGGCAACAGATGTTAGCTCAGACTGAATGTTCCTCAGCAAAAAAAAAAAAACAAACGGGAAGGATTAAGTGGTTATTATTGAATGGGCCTTTTCAGACATATTTACCTCTTATTAATGAAAATACACACTGCTCATTTTGAAGCATTGGCATTGCAATGCCATTGGAAGATGGCATTGGAAATATATTTACATTGTTACTTACAGGTTTAAAAGATAAGAAAAATTGCCATATGAAAACTCTGGGTGATAGCAGTCTGCAAGAGGTTTTACAGAGAAATAATGCATAGAGCTATTGATTTTTGAGGGTTGATTTGACAGTTCTCTTGATTTTAGCTTGACCTCTTCCTGAGTGATACTGTTCTTTCTACCAGTCTTATTTTTGTCTCTCCCTGTGACTTTTATGCATATTTCATTTTTGGCACGATACTCCATCAGCTTCTGGAATTGTGTTCTAATGTCTCTGAAGGACTTGATGCTGTCCTTCCCTCTTCTTTACTTGAGAACTTAGAAAATTAAAACTATTGGGGATTTGCTTCCCACTTCATATTTTTCTTCTTTTCCTCTAAACTGTTCTCTTTCTTTTACCTTTGGGGAAATGAGGCAGTGTTAAAATTAATTTGAACAGGGAGAATATTGGTATTTTCTGGATCATAAGTATTTTTCTATATGTTTTTCCACCAAATGGGTGTCAGCCCCTTGTTCACATGGCTCAGATCTTTCTATCGTAGCACTCACTTCATAGGAATAGAGTCTCTGCCTTGGCAGGTTGTAAGCTACTGGAGGGCTGTGAGAAGGAAGAGTTTCTCGTTATTTCATTCCTGGGCGTGGCACCTAACAGGACTAGCTCAGTGCTCAGTAGATGTTTAATGAATGAATTATTTGGAAAACTAACCCATATCTGAGGCTTGATTGTTTTGACCTTTGACATTTGCATCTTCACAGTCATTTTTTGTTGGAAACCTATTAACATGTAGAGCAGGTAGGTTTAAAAAAAAATCTGTTGAACTTGTTTCTGACCTAAAATGTCCCCATTTGGTTACTGGTTTTCTCCTTTTCTGACAGACAGTTTGTCACAGTTTATTGGTTATTCCTGCCCGAAGCCAGAGCTTTGACATCCTGCAAAGTGCCATCAGTAAGCATTTGGTAAATATACTTAAATTTTTTTTCTGTTACACAAAAAAAGAGATTCATTGGTAAAGATTGGGTTTGCCATAGCCAAGGAGTGAGTGAGTCTCCAGAAGTCTAAGCTTAATACATTCCATGGCCTTTCACAGCATGATGCTGTGGCAAGAACTGAGAAATCTTGGTGTTTTTCCTGGCTGCTAACTAATTAATTCTGTGCCCTTGGGAAAATCTCTTTTCCCAGGACCTTACTTTCTACATCTGTGCAATGAAGGACCTTGAAATTCTACCTCAGATCCTTCTGTCTTGTAATGCTTTAATTAACATGTGTCTGGTGTCAGTGTATTGTGAATCCAGCATCCAGACTGGGGTCTAATTTTCACCTAGAGCTTTGGGGTCTAAAGCTGGGATGTCACCTGGCAGGCTCAAGGCCTAGTCACTGGAAGCAGGGAGCTCAGCCATGAGCCTGACTTGTCTTCTGGCCAGTCTCTTGTTCCCTCGGTATTAAATTCACACTAGGTATGCCTGGGTTTTTGCTTTTAACTTCTTCCAGTGTTTCCACTTTGACCGCTGGCTTTTATTATAATAATTTATTAAGTGCAAGGAAGGGATCACAAACTTTATCTTCCAGGGACTTTCACCTGTTTGGATAATTTTTCAGGCGTATCTATTCCCTCTTTTCTTAAAATATTATTTTCCTTAAGTTGGAAGAGTACTGCTTTGAATTCCCAGTGCTCTTTTCTCCCTGCTCTCAAACTTCCAATCCTTAGCCCGTGTGTCTCCAAAGATCCCCACTTTTTTTTAACCTCCACTCCAGAAATCTGTGCCCTCCTTTGACTACATTCATTATTCTAGTAAAATAGCAACAGGCCAGTCTGTCTTGGCCACTATTTTCAGACAGGCTGATGGAAAGGTTAAGACCTCACTGCCTGCAGGTTTTTTTTAGGATTACTCAGCAGTAGTTTCCAGGAGATTTAAACCATGCTTACATACAGTTACAGGTTAGAGGCCACCTTAAAGACAGTTTATATTGTATAGTCCAGATGAATTAGCATGCCATGATGTCCTTATCTGGGTTTGGGGGCAGTGAAGCAGTCAAGTGTCAAGTATAGTAATATCTTACTGACTCCAGTACAGGCATTTTCTTTAGTCATGTCTGAATGACCAGCTAATCAAAGGGCAGGGGAAGGCTAATTGTAAAATGAACTCTGATTTGTACGTTTAATTACCAGGGATGGGGGAGGTGCCAGATATTAGAGTTCTCTAGTCTGAATTATCTAAATATCATATGATATGTGTGATTTTTTTTTTTTATCAAGATTTTCTTTGGATGCACGAAAGAATACTTTTAAATAATGGTATTTCTGACCAGTAGAAATTGTAACATCTAGAAAATTTTAGAAGACTTGGTCTTGAAGGGGAGGCAATGGATTGGGTTAATAGTACTTCTTGAGCTTGCATCTTTTCAAAGTCATTTAATGTAGGAATTAAATTCTCAAAGGAAAACAGGATCTTAAGATGTGGCAGGTGGCCTGTATTAGATAGTCTCCAGGTAATGGGGTTTGGTTTTATCGTGGGGAGAGGGTGTGCTGTGAAGAGGTCATTAATCTCATTTTTCTCTACCTAGGTTGGGCTGACTGTAATTCCTGATAGCACAGCTGGCTGTGTCTTGGGTGTTATCTGTAAGCTCCTGGATCATACGTGTGTACTGAGCGAGACTCTGCTGCCCTTTTTGGCTTCTTGTTGCTACAGTCTTCTTTATTTTCTGCTCACTTTAGAGAAGGGAGAAGCAGAACATCTAAGAAAGAGGTAATAGTTTTTGTGTTCTTCAGCTATAATTTTTTCCCCTACCTGTTCCACTCCCCTCTCCCCCAGTCAATTATCAATCAATAAATTTTAAAAAATAAGAGCATGAAAGAGAATTAGATTTTGGCAACATCTTAAATTCTCTTTCACAGTTTGTATAAATCTAGTTGGCTTTTTCTTTGTTCTTTCATGAATCCCCTTTGTGTTGTGAGAATTCTTAGTTTTTGTTTTTTCCTTTAAGCTACAAATTTGAAAAGTTAGATGGCGTTATAAAGTTTCTCAAGAGCTTTCCTTATTAACATTGCTGTAGGTCTAGCAAGAAAAAATTCTGCCTTTAGAAGGATGGGCTTAGTACAAGCCTTTGTGTTTTGTTTTCGGCTTCATTAGAACTAGCAGAGTGGAATTTTTATATTCTTGGATTTAAGGAAATTTTTCTAAGATGCTAGTGTTTTTAATTAGTCAGTGTTTCTGCTCCTATATAATACTGAGACTAAAGCTTCTAGATACTTTGGAAGATTTTACTTTAATTTTAAAAAATATTCTCACGCTTATGTTCTTATTGATATGCCTGTTACAGTTCATTGCAGAAGGTTTTTAAAAATCTAACAGATGAGTAAATATAAAAAAATAAAAATCATTCAATCACCTGTAAAGATTTTGATGTTTGCCTTTCTAGTCTTTTCTGAACTTTTACTGTCGTAAAAATATATCATACATATGATTGTATAAAACATTTATATAGTTTAAAGAGTAAGTATAAACTAAACATCCATTTAATCAACCTCCAGTTTCAGAAATAAATAGAATATTGTCAGCACACGCACTCTCCTTGACCATCCGTAGTTACGTTTCTCTTCTATATCCCCCAGAGATCATTGGAAGGAAGTTAATCGCTTCCTTGCCTTTTTATTAAAAAATTTTATGTGTACTTGTAAACAGTATCATTTTTGCTTTTGCGTATTTTAAGAATTTTATATAAAAGGAATCATATGCATTTTTTGTGATTTGATTCTCGTGACTGTGAGAGTCGTTCATGTTGATTCAAAAATATGTTACATTCATTTTTGTTTCTTTATACTGGGGTGAGGGGTCAGCAAACTTCTTTCTCTAAAGAGTCGGATAGTAAATATTTTATGTATTTTGGGCCATAAAGTCTCTTGTCAGAGCTACTGAGCACGGCTCTGGTGGTGTGAAAGCAGCAACAGATAACATGTAAATGAATGGGTGTGGCTGTGCTCCAATAAAACTTTATTTACAAATACAGGCTGTGAGCTGCACTGGCTGTGGTACAGGGCCCTTGCTCTATAGTGTTCTGTTATATGAAGGTACCATAACATATCCATTTTACTGTCAACAGACATTTGGATTTTTTCTGCTATGTGTGTTTGTGTGTGTGTATATATCTAAAATTTTGTAGATTTCACTGTAAAAATGCTATAAAATTTACATATAAACAGATTTGATGGCATTTTTCTTTCACATCATCGAACTTTAGGTCTGATAGATCAAGAAAAGGCTTTATAAATAGCAAGGAACTTCTCAGGCTTCTAAAAATTTTATAATAAGCATTCCCATTTGTGAAATGTGTATATTGCTGTTGGTCATTTCCTGTCACTTGAAATATAGCCCTTTTATTAAACACTTTGATGAGAAGTTTCAAAGATCTTTTGTAGTTTCTTATAGTGGAACATCCTGCCTTGACTTTATGTGGCTGGACTGGACAAAATTCAATGTGTGTAATAGTATTTGCCTGTTTAAAATGTCTAGTTTTTTTTAAAAGATTTTATTTTTCCTTTTTCTCCCCAAAGCTCCCCGGTACATAGTTGTGTATTTTTGGTTGTGGGTCCTTCTAGTTGTGGCATGTGGGATGCCACCTCAGCGTGGCTTGATGAGTGGTGCCATGTCCCCGCCCAGGATTTGAACCGGCAAAACTTTGGGCCACTGAAGCGGAGCGCACGAAGTTAACCAGTCTGCTACGGGGCTGGCCCCCCTAAAATGTCTGGTTTTAAAAGTGTTTTATACTGGGTAGTGGAAAGGTTGATATTACCAGGATCCTATGCATCTCTCAGAATGACATTACTTAGTCACAATGAAGTGTTGGCAACCAGAGTCTTAGATGCTTAAATTTCCCTTTGGGGCTATTCCTACCCCCTGGAGAAGGTGTCTGTAAGATTACAAATAATGAGAGTGCCAGTCGATTGACTGGGAAGCTCTGATTTCACAAGTGCTGGCCAAAAAATCGGGCTTGACCAATTTGAGTCTTTAAAACTGTGGCCACTGTACTTTGAACTCTTCTCTTGTCTTCTGGACTCATTGTCAGTAATGAAAAATCTACTGTTTGAGCCCTCTTGGTTTGTAGGTAGTAATCTATTCTTTTCTAAGGTTCTACTGTTTCTTTATCTTTGTTGTGTTTTAGGTTGGGATGTGTTAGTGTAGGTTTGTTGTTATTTGTCCTGCTTGAGACTAGTGTGCTCCTTTACTCAAAAGACTCACTGTTTTTCTTCAGGTCTGGGAAGTACTGTTATTATTTCTATTACCTCCACCATTGTTTCTATTCTCTCCTTTTAAAAACTCTTTTTAGGGGCTGGCCCAGTGGCCCAGCGGTTAAGTTCACACGTTCCACTTCGGCAGCCCAGGGATCGCCGGTTCAGATCCCAAGTGCATACCTGTGCACTGCTTGTCAAGCCATGCTGTGGCAGGCATCCCACATATAAAGTAGAGGAAGATGGGTATGGATGCTACTCAGGGCCAGTCTTCCTCAGCAAAAAGAGGAGGAGTGGCAGCAGATGTTAGCTCAGGGCTTATCTTCCTCAAAAAAAAATAATAATTAAAAAACAATAATAAAAACTTTTTAAACAGGGAGCTTCTCATTCTGTCCTCTATCTTTTAACATCTTCCACTTTACTAATTCTCTTATTTAACCCTTCTATTAAGTTTTTATCAGTTGTTTTCTTTTCTTTGATCTATTTTGCGTTTTTATTTGGCTCTTTGTCATTCTTCCTTGTTCTCGATTTATGGTGTTGCTTTAAAGCTCCTGTCAGTTTGTTCTGCACGTTCCTTTTTTCTCTGGTGTAGGAGTTCTCCCTTATTTTGGGGAGCAGGTGGAACTCAGGAGATTGTTATTCACGGGGTTGAAGAGACTCGTGTTTTGGGCTGTGTACCTGTACTCTTGAGTGCATCTTTTATGAGAGTTCTGTGTAGACCTCGCTATGGGACAGCGAGGTCACATTTGCATTTTCCTGGCTTCCAGCTCTATGCAGGGAGCCCAGTTCTAGCTTCCTCTCTCCCACACCTGGGGCCTGAAGCCTCAGCTTCTAACACTGTTAGCTCATGAAAACCCAGTCCTAAAATCCTACATCCAGTTCTCTACGCCTGTTGGGAATCTTTATATGACTTCTGTCTGTTTCTGGCACCTAGAGGTTTCACCCACTCTGGCTTTTGACCTTGGCTCTGTATCTTTTTAAAAATTATTTTATCTGTATTTCTCTGTGTTTGGAGTAGAAGGCGAGGTTGGTATTATCTGATCGGAATATATCAGAAGTTTACAGAGTTAGCTGAACTGACACTTGTATGCAAGATGTTGAACTTCCTTCAGTTTCTGTAGCGTGGTTTAGAACCACTGCTTTATCTCGAACTGAAACCTCAGCTTCGTTGGTCCCAGTTATGTCCTTTGAACACTTTATAGAATGAGCAAAATTATTCTTGTACGTGACAACTCTTAGAAAACCCTAAGAATGGCTGTTCATATGCTCTTTCTCCCATCACTTGTGGTACCCAGGTCTCTTGTATTTCTCTTTGGCTTGACAGTTTTCTTTAATTGTGGTGTGTGAAGGTGGAATCCTGAACTTTACTCATCTATTCACTGGACTTCTATTTGGTGTGATGTAGAATCCATAAGTCCTTTTAGCACAGTATTGATCAGCAATTATTTGAAATCCAGTCAAGTTAAAGTAGAAAATGAATATATTGCACCTTTACAGGAGTAACTTATAAAACCCAAGGGCTAGGTATTGTAGCAGTAGGAGTTTGAAACCCAGCAGGAAGCAAAGTAGCTTTCTGTATTTTTTCGTTTTTCTTCTGGATTGTATAGGCTATCTGTGAGCCTTTGCCTCCTTATTAGCAATGTCTACGGTCTTGGCTTTCTCTTTTTTCCTTGCACATGGCTATCCTAGCCTGGCTTTGCGTGAGTCAACAGGCTGAATAAAGTCTCTTCAAAGAAGAGGATCTAGTTGGCTTAGAATGGACTCAGTGTCCACCTTTGATGCAATTGCTGTATGTGAAGTTGAGGAGGCTGGTCAGAGGGTGAACGGGCCGCTCCTTCTACATCTGGAAGTAGTCAGGTTCTCTTAGAAAGATTGGGGGCCTGGCAGGATTACACAGTCCTGGTACAGAAACTGTGACAGACTAAGGTCAGAGCCATTAGCAGCCAGTGGCCTCTTCCTCTAAACAGATATTGCTCTATTAACACCGTTCTAGAATGTGGTTAGTGTAGCTACCAGTCGCCTCACCTCTATCATAAAACAGTTTTGTTCCTGCTCTATAAAGACACCAAGAGAATGATGTTGAGTGAAATTTGGCTTTATCGTCTCTGGCCTTCTGTGACTAGTAGTGCAGCAGTAGTCCCCTTACTTGCTACTTTCTGAATCCTTTTTGGTTCCTTTGAGTCCATCTTCTCTGTAAATCTGCCCTGTTCTAAAACATTAAAGAGGCTCAGAATTCAGGTCCTAGGTGAAGCTACTTTAGACCTTTATGAAGTTCTTTTCTTCCCTTTTTCCTAGTGGGATACTCTTTTCCTTTTTGGTGTTATGTAAGACAGTTGAATAAGGTTCAGTGCTAGGTAACAGTATGCATGTTCATTCTGTTCTCTGGCTAGTTCTCTGTTATATATGATCACTAGGGCTTCAAGAATGTCTTGAATGTTAAGCCTGGGACAGTGCTGGTTGCTAGGCTTCCTGGAACCCTTTAAATAGCGAGGAGCAGCTAATTCTTCACTGAATTTGCTTATTTAGCTCTGATGAAACCCAGTTCTTATTTTTATCTTATTTTTGGGTTATGGGGTTTTAATCAGAACACCGTGTTTCTTAAAAGGACATTTTCAGTTTTGGGAAGTGTGGAAAGGGCACTTTTCCCCCTGTGTGTGTTGGCTCACTGATGCATTTCTGTCTCTCTTATTCTAGGGACAAGCTCTGGGGGGTCTGTGTCTCCATCCTGGCTCTCCTGCCTCGAGTCCTCAGGTTGATGCTGCACAGCCTGCGGGTGAACAGAGCTGGGCCTGAGGAGCTCCCTGTCGTGGGCCAGCTGCTTCGCCTGCTGCTTCAGCACGCACCCCTCAGGACTCACATGTTGACCAATGCCATCCTGGTGCAGCAGATCATCAAGAATATCATGGTAAGAAGCATGGACAAGGGCTCTATACTGTCAATACTAGAAAGGATTCATGGACAAGGCATGGGGGGTGCTCTTGGGGAGCCAGGCTTTCTGTGCATTTCCTGATTCCTGGAATTAAGCTCAGTATGGTGACTTCCCAGGACTTCCTCTGCAGTCTAGTACCTGTCACTTAGCCAGGGCAATGTCTTTGATCTAAGAATCTAAGAAAAGCCTTAAAATACTGAAACTGAATTAAGGTGGCAGGCAGCTCGTTGGGAAAGGTACAGGCATCAGAGTTATTCCTGCCTGGCTTCTGGTACAGACTTGATTAACTGTGATAGTTTGGCAAGGTTTTTTAAAAACCTACTTAAGCTGCCTTTCCTAGCTGTAGAAATGGAAATAATAGAAATTTCCTTGGGTTTTGGTGACCGTTAAATGAGATAATCCAAATAATGTTTTTAGTATAGCTAACATTTATTAAGTGCTCACCAAATGCTAGCTGTCATTAGGGAAATTATTTGGCAGTAATAAATTTTAGGCCAATCTCTAGTCACTTAGTTCACCGGAGAGTAAGAAGAAGTTGGAAGAAGGAAGTCACAGCTTCAGCTTTGTCTAGAGCTTGGTTCTCTGTGTTGTGGAGGCAGCTCTGTTATCTAGGATTCCTTTTGGTGTTTTTGGTTTGGGAGAGTTAGAGGGTTTTTTGTATAGGTATTTGATTGGGGGGTTTATTAATTGGTATATATAATAATAATTCAGAAATAGTAGAAGGGAAGAAAAGTCAAGAATTTGGATTATTCTGAGGTTAGAGAATCAGCTCACCTCCATAAGGAAGAGAATGACAGGACTTGTCAGGCGGCTCTGTGGAAGTATTCTCAGTTGATTTGAGTGCAGAGAGCGAGAGACTAGAATGCCAAGGGGGGGGAGTCTGGAGCGTAGGATTGTTGATGGTGAAATTTCATTAGTCTCTAGCATGTATGGGAGGGCACAGACCAAACGAGAAACCGGTAGTACTTGTACTTGAGGTCGTAACTAGGAATTTTCGCTGCCTGTGGTAATGCCCAGTTAATAGATCCCCTTTTCCAGTAAGATTTCCTGTGGTGACTTACAGATGAGGATACTGTTCGTTTGGGTGTGAAGAATACGGTGAGGAGCACAGCGGTTCGGGTGCAGTTGTCACATTGCTGTTGTTTTCTCTGCAGACGCTGAAGAGCGGGGGCATTCAGGAGCAGTGGCTCTCAGACTTACACTATTGCTTCAGCGTGTGCGTCACCGGGCACCCCCAGGGGCCCAGCGCCTTGAGCGCGGTGTATTGAAGTAGCACCGTGGCGCCTCCTGTCGGAAGTTGTTTATCCACATCTATCTAATTTTGAAGAGAGACTGATGTACTAAATGTTTGTCATTAAAGCTCAACTTTTAAAGAAGTTGTTTGTGAACCTTCCTTTGCACTAAGGTAGGAAAATAACGCAGGCTGGCTTCCTGGCCTCGCATGTGGTGCCTGGTTACAGGTGGTAGAGTATTTTGTATTTCATAGGAACTGAATATTTACAAAATACAGATTGATGATATGGTATCTTCTGTTATTTACTAAGAAATTAGCTGACGCGTTGTGATCCCATCTCGGCAAACCTCATTCTTTGTTCTCAGCTCCAGGTCGTGCATACAGCAGCAGAAACCAGTTTTTTCTTTTGTTTTGTTTGGGAGCTGTTCCCTTCTCCATCATGACATTCAGCTTCTCACTGCGGCTGGAGCTCTGTTGTTCACGGAGGTGTTCCGGCCTCCGGGCAGGGGCAGGAGCTGCAGACAGTCCGCGCTTGTTTGGGACTTTCCTTTACCTAACAGCGCTTGTCTGATCTAGGTAACTCTGCTGTCAATTGAGTTCTACTAAGGAGCCGTTATAGTTCTTTAAAAATTGCCAACTATATATAGTGATTTATATGATATTTTCATAATTATGAAATAATTAGCAAACTAACAATCAAGGTAATTAAGTTAACACTTTATTGCTCTTTCCTATTTCTGTCAGGACAGGGTGGCAGTAATCTGAAGAAAATAGAAGCAGTCCTAGGAATATTTGTGAGCCTGATGTGTAACTCTTTATGCCTCCTGTCTGCATTCTTTCCTACAGCTTTGCCCTTAAAAGTGTGAAGAAGCCGACAACCACTGGATTTTAATTTAAACCAGGCATTCTTAGAGAGCTAGAATGTTTACAGGTAGCACAGTTTCTCCTGCCAATAGGGGGATGGCATTTTGACAAGATTGCTCACCTCTGCAGGTCAGACAGAAAATATAAGTGGAACGTTAAGGCCTGGACTGGAACCTTGTGCATGAATGGTCTGGTCTGTAAACCTGCCCGACTGATTCCTTAGTGCCCAATACTGCTGCTGGTGCTCAGTGACGAGAACACCATTCTGAGAGGAGGAGGCAGCAACCTGTGGCCTTCAGAGGCCAACATGGGAACTGTAAATGTAAGGAATCAACAGTATACCTCTTATGGTCTTGCAGTTTCTAAAAGCAAAGGCTGGATTATGATTCTGGTCTAAAATTTAAAACTAATAATATTGGAATAACAGGATGCGGTATCTCTAAGGAAGTTTGTTGCATTAGATTCCAGAAAAGTAGTGAAACAAGGCAGCTACTGTAGGACAGGCTCCTCCTCATCTGATTCCAGTTCTTCACTGGAACCAAAACACCAGGCCAGCAGCAGCTGGCTGGCCGAAATCCCAACCCAGCAGCCTCTTTAGCACCTATGTTCTTAGTGTTACTTAGACTTTACCGTTAATTATAAATTCTTCTTTCCAGCTGTCGTGACTGAGGTGAAGGCAGACAGCTGGGCAGTTTTGCACAGGCATAGTTTCCCCTGGTCCTTGAGCTCAGGCTAAGAGAATTTATAAAACAGTGCTGTGTGAGAGCAGAAAGAAAACATTCTGACATTCTCTTTCAGTTGTTAACGCGTTTTCAGGCCAGTAAGGCTGCAGGCATGGGTATTAACGTTTTCCCAAGATGTCAGAGATAATGAGCGGAGAATTAGCACTCTGCACTAGCTATTCCAGCGCCCCTGGACACAGTCTTCCTCCGCAGGCGGTCGAAGCTTTTGTTTTGTTTTTTGATTGAATAGCTGATTGCAGGTTGTAAGAAAAATTCTTTGATCTTCCACTGTTCTCAGAGAGGTGTATGTACTGCAAGTTGCTCACTGTTAAAAACAAATACCAGATTGATATTCAGGTTATTAAAAGCAAATACCAGATCGATGTTCAGGTTATTAAAAGCAAATACCAGATTGATGTTCACGATGTTGGCTGAAGGGAAGAGTTCATTGGTGGTGAGAAAAAAGGGTTTAGGTTTGGACTATCTGTGGGGCTAAATAAAGTGATGGGCAGTTTATTGTAGCAACTGGATGACGTATCAGCCTTGCATTTTCCATCATCTCAGAGATACATGACATCTCTTCAAGGAAGAACCTTGACTTGGGGGGGGGCCCTGCTTGAGGAGCTGGAAGTGAGACGTGGGTCTTCAGTCTGCCTGGAATAACTGGTATGGTGTCTCTCTCTGACATAACACAGTGCAAACCTACATACACACGTACCTATCTCTTAACTTTCCATGTGCCACACACTTGGCCATATAGTCCTTTCTAGAAAATAGGTTCCTTTGCAAACTATGCAGATGATAGACTGATGGGCATATTAAACTTGACATGGATTTTTTTAGGCCTTTTCATGACTTTGAAATTACAAACTTATAGAATGCCACAGTTGGGAAACATTAGTGGTGCACTCAGCCCTCTCATTTCACAAATGAGGACACTGGGGCCCGAATGGTTGAGACCTTGCTGAGGCCGTACTGCCATGTGTTGCTCCAGACTATGGAGCAAAGACACAAACATGAAAGGTGAGTTGCTTAAAAACTTACAAACATTTGTCTTACTTTTTTCTCCAGGTTTTATTACTGTTACTTCAATAAAGTTATTTTAAGGTGAACTACTGTTTGGAACTCTGGCGTGTTTTTTGCTGCCTGTACTGTATCAAGTGTTGAGTTGCCTGCATATCCTTCTGTAGGTGGGCAGGAATATCCTGTGTTCATACCAGGGGGTACTGTTACTAGCAATCACTTAAGCCATGGTTATTCCATTCATTGGAATGGATTTTTTTTCACTCAAGATGACTATTTACATACATCAAATTCTTTGAAAGATCGTCTTGTACATTTTTGCTCCTCTCGTAAGAGGTAAAGGCACTACTGAAGTCTCCCCCGAGGTGGAGGCTGGGAGCAAGAAGCTCTCATCAAATATTTGAGCGCCTTCCATGTGCCAGACTTCCTAAAGCTAAACCGAACAGTGAGCAAATGAGAAGATCCTTACCCCATGGAATTCTCAAAGCAAAAAATGAACTGACGTATCTGCAAGGTGAAGACCAAAATTAATGACTTCTCCTTTTTGGTTCATTTGGACACCTGTGATTCCACATTGCAGAAACTTGTATCTATGTCCACGTGCTCATTTCATGTTTTCCATATAAAACTTACAGGCAGCTAACTAGCTAGCAGCTCTGTCTGACCATTAGCCACCTTAACTTACTAATGGTGAATGTGGGTGGATGGGTCTAATAAAACATTGTGTTCCCCCAAGTTTAGGCTTAGGAAATGATTCTCTTCAGTCCTTGTCCATTTTCAAACCAATCAGAATTATTTGTGTCAGACAAACAAGCTGTTCATGTGAAATCATAAGAAACCATTAAGTATTTCTTTGAATTTGTTTATTCTGTTCTCATTTTATGCTGCTAAACACCCTCACTTTTAAAGATTTCTGATTGTCTCGAGAAAAATCCAGGACTAAGTGAAAAATGCTCTGATTATCTAATTTATTTAATTATTTAAGTACTACTCTGATAGTTATATATGACAGTTGTGTTTTTGAAACATCTTCAATTCACTCAAGTATAATGAGAATTTTTTTTTTTTAATATAGAACTATGGGCCTTGATGTTTTTGAAAGTTTCTAACCACCCCACCCACGACTCCCTGGTCAGCTTGGCTGTGTTACATGAAGTGCCCAACTCTTATCAAAGATTTGGCAGTAATTACCCCGTCCCACCACCTCCAGGTTTTCCCCCCATCAAAAAGTAAATGAATGTTAAAGTTCGTGCTGACAGTCATTGTTCACCTTCCCAGCTGCACTCTGTTCCTGCAGGATGACTGTGGATCAGGGAGGGTGAGGGAGTGTGTTGCCATAGCCACCCACGAGCAACCCTGGACCTGGCATTAACTGCTGACAGCACTGAACTTATCACCCAAATTTAATGCTGGTGTGAATGAAGGGGCTCTGAGTAAAACACTCTTGTCTTGTGGCTGAAAAGAAAGTTCCCTGAGCTGCTCTTGGATGAGTGAAAATGTGCACAGCTGAGCCTGAGCTGAACATGCTATTAAATATTACACATCTTTATGGAGTAGGTCCTAAAAGGCAAAAGCCAGAATTTGTGGTAAAGGACTTCTTGTCATCTTTGGGAAGGAACTGGAGGATCCTAATGTGAAACCAAAATGAAACAAGAATTCCCAAGGTATTACTTTGAAGAACGATAGCATTATCATTTCTCCCTTCCTTTATGTGAACAAGTTTCTACTGGAGGTAATGTTAGCTTTTATTTGGAAAATAACTTGCCCCTTATAGAGACAGATGTTGACTGCAGTAACAACTCCATGAAACAGGGATGAAACCCATGCCTAGTGGAAATCAAAATGACCTTTGGGAACCCCTGGCCATCTCTGTTCTAACGTTTTTTTTGCCAGTGTAGTGGTTTGCCTTACCCGAGTTGAGACGCAGCACAGAATGGGCTTTTGAAGATCTTGTGGGATGATGTACTTTCCCTTCTTGAGAACAACCTGCAATCAACCAACAATAATCATGTATCTCTGACCATGAGAGCTGTGGCCTGACCAGGTTCTGAATTCTTTGTTGAGGTGAAGGCTTGAGGCTTCAGGTGTCTGCCAAGATAAATTAGGCATGGTATGGAAATACCATGTAGACCCAGGGTCAACTCCTGAGATTTTCCTGCCTGTTCACAGATTTGTTTCTAAAGGTGCCTCAGCTCAACTTTTTTCTGTTGGGGAGCCAGCCAGACTTGTTGCCTGCTGACTTTATTTGGATGGGCTCTTTCCAGAGGTGAAAATATTTCAATTTGTAGCAGTTCATCTGCTAAACATGTATTTACTGCGGTGCTTGGTCTGGGGCATTCCCACAGATGGACAACCCTGTACTATCTTAGCATAGGAAAGGTCAAAGTGAGGCAGGCAAGGTTGGTCTGTGCCTGGATTCCTCCAAGTGGACAATGTAAGGGGAAGAACCAAGCAATGGCCTGGAGAGATGGTGAGGCTTTCAGTCATGGAGCCCAGCAGAGAAGCTCTTTGTTGTGATGCCAGAATGTCTTATGAAACCAATTCTGACCCAGAATTGCTGGGAGGGAGGCACTCAATGTGGTGCTGAGGATTCTCTTGGTGCCTGGAGGTATAATAAAGTTCCTACCTGAATGGAGGTTTGCCCAATGTAATTAAATCCCATTCCAGATTATGACATGACACTCTCTGGGGGTGCTAATTGTAAACTACAAAGTGCCCAGAAGGATAGTTACCATAGATTTGCTTGAGCACAGAGTGCCTGGTGGACTTTGTGCCCGAGATGCCCTTGGATGGACTCTTGGTGGTCCTGCTTACTGCGATAATCTTTGGGGGTTTTACTTGCAGTTCCTTCCTCCAGACCTGGAGGAGCAATACCATGCACTCTTGGTTCCATCTGTCCATATCTCTGGCTCCAAGCTGCTTCATGTGCAGAAGGTGGGACAGGTGCTTCCTGAGCTGATAGCTGGCGGGGTCAGAGGAGGGAAGAGGCTTTAAGATCATAGTACTAAGAAAACTGAATTTCCTTAAGGTTCTTAGAAGCTTTAGGAATGTATTTGCTGAACTCTTGGGAGACCAGTCAAGGTCCCATTCATAATTTCAGTGGTAGTATGTTGAATTCTTTTTCCATCAAACATTTCCTGAACAAGGAATAAGATGAGTCCCTGCCCTCAAGGTGGGACAGGCCAATGTGTAAACAAATAAATGCCATGTGAGAAGCACTATGTGAGAGTGAGGAGCTAGATAGCATGAGACACATGTGGGACTGATAATTTGTGGTGGTTTGGTAAGGCTTTTACAAGGCTGATGTTTGTGCTGGGTTTTAAAGGATGAGTAGGAGCTTACCAGGCAGAGAAGGGCATTCTAGGCAGAATTGGCATGAGCAGAGGTGTGGGTATTTGTGCAGGAAAGTCACTAACGAGATTTGTGTGAAGCACTGTCTATCTGGTGAGAGAAGGAGGATGGACGGCTGAGCCACACTGTGAAAGGAGCCGACATTTATTTAGGGTCTGTTGCACACCAGGCACTTTCCCTATGATTAAACCTGAAAATAAATCTGTGAGGCAAACGTTATGAGTCTGAGTCTGAGATAAAGGCTGAGTAGAGGTGATGTCACCAAGATGGCCATACCCTACACTCAACAATGGATAGAGCATCCAGACAGAATCAATAAGGAAACAGTGGATTTGAACAACACTATAGACCAAATGGACCTAACAGACACATACAGAACATTCCATCTGAAAACAGCAGAAGACACATTCTTCTCAAGTGCATATGGAACATTTCTAGGATAGACCATATATTAGGCCACAAACAAGTCTTAGCAAATTCAAGAAGACTGAAATCATACCAAGTATCTTCTCTGACCATAATGGTATGAAACTAGAAATCAGTAACAGAAGGAAAACTGTAAGATTCATGAATACATGGAAACTAAACAACACTCTCCTGAACAAACAGTGGATCAAAGAAGAAATTAAAGGAGAAATAAAAAAAATATTTTGAGACAAATGAAAGTGGAAACACAGCATACCAAGACTTGGGATGCAGCAAAAGCAATTCTAAGAGGGAAGTTCATAGCAAAAAAGCCTACGTTAAGAAACAAGATCTCAAACAACCTAACTGTATGCCTTAAGAACAAACCGAGCCCAAAGTTAGCAGAAGGAAGGAAATAGTAAAGATTAGAGCAGAAATAAATAAAATAGAGAACAGGAAAACAACAGAAAAGATTAACAAAACTAAGAGTTGATTCTTTAAAAACAAAATTGATAAACCATTAGCTAGACTAACGGGGAAAAACGAGGATCTAAATCAACAAAATTATAAATGAAAAAGACATTACAACTGATACTACAAAAATACAAAGGGCCATAAGAGGCTACTGTGAACAACTATATGCCAACAAACTGGACAACCTACAAGAAATGGAAAAATTCTTAGACACATACAGCCAACCAAGACTGAATTAAGAAGAAACAGAAAATCTGAACAGACCAATAACGAGTAAGGAGATTGAATCAGTAATAAAAACTGAAGAAAAGCCCAGGACCAGACGGCCTCACTGATAAATTTTACCAAATGTTTAAAAAAGAATTAATGCCATTCTCAAACTCTTCCAAAAATTTGAAGAAGAGGTAACACTCTCAAACTCACTTCACGAGGCCAGCATTATCCTGACATTAAAGCCAGAAAAGGATGCTACAAGAAAACTACAGGCCAATATGCCTGATGAATATAGATGCAAAAATTCTCATTAAGATACTAGCAAACCAAATTTAGCAGCACCTTAAAAGGATCATTCCCCATGATCAAGTGGAGTTTATCCCTGGGATGCAACCATGGTTCAACGTATGCAAATTTATCAATGTGATGTATCACATTAATAGAATAAAAGAAAAAAAAATCATATGATCATCTCAAAAAACTCAGAAAAGCCATATGACAAAATTAAACATCCGTTCATGATAAAAACCCTTCACAAATTAGGTATGGAAGGAACATATCTCAACATAATAAAGGCCATATATGATAAGCCCATAGCCAACATCATACTCAATGGTGAAAGGTTGAAAACTTTTCCTCTAAGATCAGGAACAAGACAAGGTTGCTTCCTCTCACCACTTCTATTAACATAGTACTGGAAGTTCTAGCCAGAGCAATCAGTCAAGAAAAGGAAATAGAAGGCATCAGAATTGGAAAGGAAGAAGTAAAATTGTCTCTATTTGCAGATGACATGATTTTATATATAGAAAATCCTAAAGATGCCACAAAAAAACGGTTAGATCTAATCAACAAATTCAATAAAGTTGCAGGATACAAAATTAACTAACAAAAATCAGTAGTGTTTCTATACACTAACAACAAATTATCTGAAAAAAAATAAAATGATCCCATTTACAATAGCATCAAAAACAATAAAATAGTTAGAAATAAATTTGACCATGGACGTGAGAAATCTCCACTGAAAACTATAAGACACTGATGAAAGACTGAAGAAGAAACAAATAAATGGAAAGGTATCCCATGCTCACGGACTGCAAGAATTAATATTGTTAAGATGCCCATACTCTCTAAAGCCATCTATAAATGCAACGCAATCCCTGTCAAGATTCCAATGGCTTTTTAAAGTTTTTCACAGAGGTAGTACAAATAATCTTAAAATTATATGGAACCACAAAAGCCCCCAAATAGCCAAAGCAATCCTGAGAAAGAAGAACAAAGTGGGAGGCATCACACTTCTTAGTTTCAAGCTATATTATAAAGCTATAGTAATCAAATGGTATGGTACTGGCCTATAAACAGACATATAGCCCAATGGAACAGGATTGAGAGCCCAGAAATAAACCCATGAATATATGGTCAGTTAATATTTGACAAAGGAGCCAAGAATAGAGACTATCTTCAATAAACTCAATAAAGTGCTGGGAAAATTGGATATTTACATGTAAAAGAATGAAACTAGACCCCTATCTTACACCACTCACAAAAATTAACTCAAAATGGATTTCAGACTTAAATGTAAGACCAGATACCATAAAACTCCTAGAAGAAAACATAGGAAACAAGCTCCTTGAGGTGGGTCTTGGCAATGATTTTTTGGATATGACACCCAAGGCACAAGTAGCAAAATAAAAAGCAAGTGACACTATGTCAAACTAAAAAGTTTCTGCACAGCAAAAGATATGATCAACAAAATAAAAAGACAACCTATGGAATCGGAAAAAATATTTTCAAATCATATATCTGATAAGGGGTTAATATCCAAAAATATATAAAGGATTCCTATAACTAGATAGCAAAAAACCAAATAATTAATAAGAAAATGAGCAAAGGACCTAAATAGACTTTTTCTCAAGGAAAGTATATGAATGGCCAATAGGCATACGAAAAGGTGCTCAAAATCACTAATCATCAGGGAAATGCAAATCAATTTAAATGAGATATCACCTTATACCTGTTAGAATGGCCATCACCAAAAAGAGAAGAGACAACAAATGCTGGCGAGGATGTAGAGAAAAAGGAACCCTTGTGCACTGTTGGTGGGATTGTAAATTGGTACAGCCACTATAGAAACAGTATGGAGGTTCCTCAGAAAATTAAAAATAGAACTAGGATCCAGCATTTCCACTTCTGGGTATATATCTGAAGGAAATGAAAACAATACCTCAAAGAGATATATGCATCCCCATGTTCATAGCAGCATTATTTACAACAGCCAGGACATGGAAACAACCTAAGTGTCCATCAATAGGTGAATGGATACAGAAGTTGTAATATATACATATATTACATTGTATCTATATATACACACACATAATGGAATATTATTCAGCTACGAGAAAGAAGAAAATCCTGCCGTTTGCCACAACATGGATGGACCTTGAGGGCATTATGTTAAGTAAAATAAATTAGACAGAGAGAAACATTTGTTTTGCTGTATTATCTCACTTATATGTGAAATCTTAAAAAACAGAAAAACAAACTCATAGAAAAGGAGATCAGATTTGTGGCTATCAGAGGCAGGGGTCGGCGGGGGGACAATTGAATGAAAGTGGTCAAAAAGTACAAACTTCCAGTTATAAGTAATGCGGATATAATGTATAACATGACGACTATAAGTTAACACTGCTTTATGACGTGATTAACGTTGTTAGAGGAAATCCTGAGAGTTCCATTACAAGGGAAAAAAACCCTTTTTTCCTTTTTGCTTTCTTGAAATCTGTGTGAGATGATGGATGTTAACTACTTATTGTGGCCATCATTTCACAATACATGTACGTCAAATCATTATGCTCTACATCTTAAACTTACACAGTGCCGCGTGTCAAGTATGTCTCAATAAACTCGAGGGAAAAGAAGGCTGAGTAACTTGCAGAAGGTCCCACAGCTAGAGCCAGGAGAGACCGACACTCAAACTTTGCTGTCTGGTCCCACAGCCAAACACTGCTGAGGTCTCTGGTCTGTCCTCTGTCTCGGCAGGGACCTGCAGAGGTTTTTAAGGATGCTGGCAAAGGTAAGCGCTGTGGTTTACTAAGATTGTTCTGCTGGAGGCTGAGCCTGCGGTGGGAGAGGCCAGCCCCCGGGGATGATGGCTCCGTCACATGTAGCGTCACTTGATGGCTATCCCCCAGGCACTCCCAAACTTCTGATTAAACACCCTGTGTCGGAGCCTCCCGAGGAAGGCTGCATCCAGCATTCCTGATCCGTGGCTAATGAACCGCCCCTGGCGAGCCCACAGGGCGCTGCAGGGGGCACCAGGCCCCATGCCGGATTTCACGTACACCAAACGGGCAATAACCTTCTTCCTCAGGCTCCTACAAGCTCTTGAAGTGCTTGGGGCAGCCCCTCGCTTCTGCCCTGAAGGGTTTTTCAGTCAAACTACACGATTCTTCCTTTCTTTTCCTGGAGAGTGAGAAACCATGGCATCCCTCTACTAGAATATGTACCACATTCCCAAAAAGCCAAGTGTAGAGAAGAGCTGGTGTTACGGGGCCATACTGCTCCATGGTTCAGTTTCTTGTGTTGGCGATGCCAAGTGCCTTCCCGCCCTCCGCTCCGCAGACAGCCCAGGCGTGGGCTGAAGCTGCACCCGCTTCCAGTGGGCGCCACTTCCACCGACTCAACTCTGCTGGGGACTAAGTCTGTGTCCGACGGTCCTGGCGGTCAGAGGAACCGCTTCCATTCTCCCCTTCTCGGGGGAGGACTGTTGAGAACCTCCCTGCCCGGCCGTCCCTTGCCGCCCTGGGCCCGGGCTCCTCCCGGTCCAGCCTGTCCCTGATTGTCCACCTCGGAACACGCGGGAGGCGGCTCCACGGGCTGCGGCAAAAAGGACATGTTTACACAGCAGCTGCTCGTGGCCACCGCCACCGTCCAGCCCAGCTTCGCTTGTCCAGCATCCAGTTTCAATCTTTAAAAGGCGCAAGTGTTGATTCGTAATAAAACTCACACTTTAAGACTAAGGTTCATTTTCTCCGGGCCCAAAGCTCAACCTGCTCACCCCATCCTCGCATATTTCCCTGCCAGCCTCTCTCCCTCCTCAACGTCTGCGTTTATGGGGGACTTATGGCCAAGCCCTGTTCCCCACCTCAACCCTCGGTGCTCCTTAGGTTTGGTGTCAGACACCACACACCATCCCAGGACTCTGGGCTCCTCTACGTAATATGGAAGATGTATGAGGCTATAACAGAATCAATAAAAGTGCTTTCACTGTCACCAGACGTGCATCTTCCCACAGTGTGCAGCTTCCCAGACGCCCTCCTCCGGGAGGCCACGTCCCGGGTCTCAGAATTGCACAATGGTGTAGCCAGGGGGCTGTGTAATTGCCTGCCCAGATGGGCGCACAGACTATGAGCCCACTGTTCTTGGGGGAATGACTGAAGGCTCATTTGCTGCTATGGACACTTACTGACAGGACCTGTCATCTTCTGACGCTTCAAAGGAGTCAAAGAACAGTGTGACAGGAAGGCATGTCAGCCGGGGAGCAGCTGTGGGGCCTGGCGGGGTAGATCTCGCTGGCGTGTTTAGATCCCAGGTTCAGCTGAAATACTTCACAGAAAGTCCGTCTGGGATGGCGGCCAGTGCACGTCCTGGCGGAACTCCCCAAGGAGGGGAGCAGGACCATGCCCACCTGTGGCTTCAGAGCAGACCGTCTCAGCTCAGAGCCAGCGCTGCACTCACCAGCTCTGCAGCCTTGGAAGGCTGCCCAACCTCTCTGTGCTTGTTCCCTCTCCTGTGGACTGGGGGTAAGAGGAGGACCTACCCCACAGGGTTACCGTGAGGATTCACTGAGTTAATACGTGTGACACTGCTTAGAACAGCGTCTGGCACAAGTGCCCAATAAATGCCACTACTAGTGTTAACAATCATAACCCTCACCTGGACGAGAGCGAGCACCAGCCGGGCCCTGCTTCTGCGGCCTGCTCTGCGGCAGAGCGTGAGGCCCCCGGTCACCCCGACGGCAGACACCCGAGAGCGACAGGGAGGGCCCAGACCCAAGCGGGCAGCGCTTTGAGCGCTGGACCTGCACCAGCAGGACAAGTCATTCGTCCTTTGACACCGTTGGCTTGTCTGAAAAATGGGGACACTAATCCTGTCATGATGGCTTCGTGGTGTCCTTGGGACAGCAAAGGGGGTCAGGCAGGACACGACTGAAAATGGCCAAGAGCTTGGACGGGCATGAGAAGGCACCTCAGCAGAGGCTGCGCGGGCAGGAAGCCGGCCCCGGGGCCTCTCGCTGGGCCCTCTCGGCTCCTCTCCCTCTGCCAGCGTCAGCGTCTCTGCGGCCCTTCCATCTTCCGACCTGGGCGTTGGCGTGCGGCACACCTGCGCCCCCAGAGCTGCGCCTGCTTCCTCCCGGTCACCCTTCCTCTCTGCGGAGGGGAAGCCACAGGACGCCCACCTGTCAGGACGGGTCCAGCCCTCCCCCGGGCGCTGGTCTCACCGTAGCTGAATCTAGATCGAGGCCCCGCCGGGGCCTGCACCGTGACGGAGGTGATGTGCTACGTGCACACGTGCCGGAAAGGGCTCCTCGGCTCCTCCGTGATTAGTCCCAGAGGTATTTGTCTCAGTACTTCCGGAAGCCTCCACCCTCCTCCCAGCACCTACCCCACACTTTGAGCTTGGCAGATGCTCACATAGGTTTTTGTAATAAATTTCAGTCGCTCAGTCTGCTATATCCATGCCCTGGTTTAGGTATTTAGGGTATAACTAATTCCTGGGGAGTAAAGACACAAAAAGGAAAGTAACTCACATGTGGACACTCCAGAATTTACAAAGCACACCTTATCTCATTCTAACAACGTCGGACTTATGGGACGGGTGCAGCAATTGCTAAACCCCCTTTTTACAGATGAGGAAACTGAGGGTCAGGGAGGCCAAGTGATCTGCCCAAGGTCAGATAACCCGTTAGAGCTTCTTCCCCTGACACTCCAGCTCCTGGTTACACACGGAGGGCGTTTTCCATCACGCCAGGCTACCCTGGGCGTTTTCCCCATCTTTCTTGGCAAAAACACCTTCCAAACAGCTTACCCGATGTAAATTACTAGGGTCTGCACACGTGTGAATTTCATGGGCAGGCCTTGTCACGCCAGCACAGGGAATTCACTAGAAAACATCCGAGAGCACAGGGGTGTCAGGGCAACCATGGCAGCAGAGAAGCTGCGGCGCCCGTCTTCCTACCTTCTCCAGGCCCGCTGGATAACGGCAGCAGCCTTGTTCTTTCTGCGAAACAGCTCTTTCCTGCTTCTTTCTCTCTGGATTATCTGCAGCCGCAGCTCCATGGGAAGAAGGTCCATGTTCACACTCTGCCCAGAGAGGGGACCAGCTGCTGGGTCAGTCTCCTTAGAAATCTGAGCATCCTCAGACAGGGTGGATGTCCCCGACTTCCTGACTCCTGACCTCAACACCTCTGCGCTCTGTGGCGAATTGGAGTGGATCCCTCCTGCAGGCTTGTCCTGTGTCACTTTGTTTCTTGGTGGCCGATGGGGGAGAGGATTCTGCCCAGCGTGGCCCACCTCCCCCTTGGCACTGCCAGGCCGGCTAGAGCCAGCGGGGGAGCACCTTCCCCCTCTGAGCTCCTGAAGGCGCCTTTTCTGGGAGGCACCTTTGGCCTTGGGTGCTGGGTGGTGCCGCTGCATGGGCTTCCTGTGGCCATCCTGCTGTGGAAGGCTTGCAGCTGCCCCGCTGGGGTCCTCTCCTCTCTCCTCAGGCCCGGCCCCCTTGAGGCAGGAGGGCTGCTTCAAGAAGCCTTTCCCCTTGTCACACCGCTGCTCACCAACTGTCTCACCTCTGGACCTCTCGACAGAGGGGACTCCTGGACGCCTGTTCCCATCGCTGCTTTCACTGGGGCTGAAGTGGACACAGGCAGATCGGCCTTTGGAATGTTCTCTGGACGTTTCTTAGGGAGACAAGGAAAAAGGGGAAGAATACTTATTGTCCAAAACTTGCATAGTAGTTCTGCTATTTGCAGGGCAGTTCTGCTCATTTGTTCACATAAAATATTCTGGCTTGTCCTCTAGCATCCGCATGTAGTGGGGATTCTGATTAGAAAAGAACTGTTCAACTTCTATGTCTAGCGATGGTGGGTTAGATAACCTGAAAGCCTTCCCTCTACAGTACCTAGAAATGCTGACTAAAATATAATAGACATCCTTTTAAAAGCACCATAGTGTCTTCAAGAAAATAAAGGAAATCCCTGGGGGCCAAAAACAAAGAGAAAACGGAAAATCAGAGCAATAAGTGTGTGCGCTATCTACCGACTGCCTAGGCGGGTGGTAGTGGTGGAGTGGGCAATGGTTGTTCTTATTAAATATCTGGCTGTGGGTTTTTTTTGTTTTTTTCGGTTTTTAAAAAAGATTTTATTTTTCCCCTTTCTCTCCAAAGCCCCCTGGTACATAGTTGTATATTTTTAGTTGTGGGTCCTTCTAGTTGTGGCATGTAGGATGCTGCCTCAGCATGGCCTGATGAGCAGTGCCATGTCCACACTCAGGATCTGAACCAGTGAAACCCTGGGCTAAAGCAGAGCCTGCGAACTTAACCGCTCAGCCATGGGGCCGGCCCCCTGGCTGTGTTTTAATGTCCAGATAAGAAAAGAAAATGAGGCCTTGCAGGAGGAAGTGAACTGGAACCAAGAGCCTGCATGAAGCCAGGACTCCGAGGTGGTGTGCCCTTGGGAAATGACGGGCCAGATAAAAAATCTGCTTGACAAGGAAGTTCATCTCAGTCCAGGTTCTGGATGGGGGAGAGAGTCTCCCATGAGAAGTTGAAACCAAAATCCGGTACCTCACATGGGTTTGGTATTCATCTCTATTCTCACCTCATCTCAACTCACAGGAAAAATGAATATAAAAACTGGTCTCAGGATGGTGGTATTGCAGGGTGCCTCACAGAAGCAAACGCAATATTGCTTTAGGGTGGCAAGTCCTCATCTCAGGCTGCACAGAGGGGTTCTTTCGAAAATGGCTTCACAATCCAAAATTAAAAAACACATGAAAGGGGCTGGCCCCGTGGCCAGGTGGTTAAGTTCACGTGCTCCGCTTCGGCAGCCCCAGGGTTTTGCCGTTTCAGATCCTGGGCGCGGTCCTAGCACCGCTCATCAGGCCATGCTGAAGCGGCGTCCTACATAGCACAACTAGAAGGACCTGCAACTAGAATATACAACTATGTACTGGAGGGCTTTGGGGAGAAGCAGCAAAAACAAGGGGAAGATTGGCAACAGATGTTAGCTCAAGGCAAATCTTAAAAAAAAAAAAAAAAAATTCATGAGAAAACAATCTACCATCTACCATGAGCGACAGTTAACAGACACAATAGAAAGATCAGATCAACAAAAACTTCAGCTAACAGAACAGTGCGTGCGCACACACACACAAAAATTGATTAAACACAAAAGAAATTAAAAATGTGAGTAAAGGGTGCCAGCCTTTACTGGTGGTTGAGTTTGTCGTTCTCTGCTTTGGTAGCCTGGGTTCAATTCCTGGGTGCAGACCTATACCACTTATCAGTGGCCATGCTGTGGTGGTGACCCACAAACAAAACAGAGGAAGACTGGCACAGAAGTTAGCTCAGGGTGAATCTTCCTCAGCGGAAAAAAAAAAAGGAAAGAAAAGAAAAAGCAAAAAGAGAGATATTTGAAAAAGAACTAAATACATCTTAAATGACAAATCTAGTCTCAATGTAAAAAGCAATGAAGGAACTTCTGCTTCTGTAATGGCAGAATTGAGGCATGCTCACCACTCAGGACAATATAAAAGTCGAACAGAATATTACAAACCACCTGTTTGAAGACACTGAAGAGCTAACAAGGCAGAAAAAAATATGGGGCCAAAATCCAGGAGAATCAAGTAACCAACAGAGACGAGCAAGACATTTGGGACTACATATCCATAGGGGAACCAGCCCCCTGAGGTTTCAAGGTCAAAACTTGGAGACGAGATCCTGCCATGAAGTATTCTTTTGGACTGGGACCCTGGAAGGCTATCTCTTAGGAGAAAAGGTGACCTGGTAGCAGACTGACCTTGCAGGGACGGAAGCCCAGCTTTGCATCATCTCAGTTCTGGAAACTGGATTAAAGTGATCTTGGGTTGCTGACTCCTAAATGCCTAACAGAAGCCAATGTAAATCCCCTCTGGAGGAACATCACCCCAGACCTCAAGTGACTTCTATAGTTTTTATATTCAATGTCCAGCACTCAATCAAAAATATACAGGGAGATGAGGAGACAATATTCAGAGAGAGAGAGAACAGACAATAAAACAGACACATAGGTTATCCAGGCAATGTGTTTTCAGAAACAGACTTTCAAATAACTATTCTTAAGTGCAAAAGAGTATCTAAACTACGCTGCTCTTCATGTGAGAAAGAAGGGGATATAAGAAAATACACTTGTATCTGCTCATTTGTACAAAAGAAATAGAGAAAGGATAAACCAGACACAAGAGATTGGATACCTACGGGGTTGGGAAAGGGAAGGAAGAAAAGGGAAATGGGAAGTGGCAGCAGGCTGAGGAGGGAGCGGCACCTCTCCGAGTGTACCTTTTTGTATAGCTGACGCTCAGAACCAACATAAGGTTTCACATACACCAAAAACTGAAAACCAATTAATTAAAGCAATAATGAGATACAACTACACACATATTAGAAAGGTGAAAATCAAAACAACTGACAACAGCAAATGCTGATGAGGATGGGGAGCGACAGGAACTCTGTTCACTGCTCATGGAATGCAAAATGGTCCAGCCACTTTGGAAGACAGTTTGGCAGTTTCTCACAAAACTAAACATATTCTTACCACATGACCCAGCAATCGTGCTCTTTGGTATTTACCCAAATGAATTAAAAACTTATGCCCACCCCCAAACCTGCACATGAATGTTTTAGCTTTATCCATAATTGCCAAAACTTGGAAGCAACTAAGATGGCCTTCAGTATGTGAATGGATAAATAAACTGTGGCACATCCAGACAGTGGAATGTTATTCATCACTAAAATGAAATGAACTTGGGGCCGGCCTCGTGGCTGAGTGGTTAAGTTCGTGCGCTCTGCTTCGACAGTCCAGAGTTTCCCTGGTTCAGATCCTAGGCACGGACATGGCACCACTCGTCAGGCCACATTGAGGTGGCGTTCCACATGCCACCACTAGGAAGATCCACAACTGAAAAAAAAAATACACAACTATGTGCTGGGGGGATTTGGGGAGAAAAAAGCAGAAAACAAGAAAAAAAACAAAGATTGGCAAGAGTTGTTAGCTCAGCTGCCAATCTTTAAAAAAAAAAAAGAAATGAACTGAAAGGAAAGGAACTAGAAACAAAATGAGTGCTAAAAACAAATGAGCTATCGAGCCATGGAGGGTAGTCGTAAGTGAAACATTACCTCACTTGTATGAATATCACTGATGCTTGTTACTAAGTGAAAGAAGCCCATCTGAAAGGCTACATACTGTGTGAACAACTATATGACATTCTGGAAAAAGGCAAGACTACAGAGAAAACTACTAACATTGACTAATGGGTCAGTGGGTGCCAGGAGTGCGGGGAGGGGGGGAATAGGCAGAGCACAGAGGATTCTTAGGCATGTGACGGTTAATTTTATGTGTCAACTTGACTGGGCTAGCTAGTGAAACATGATTTCTGGGTATGTCTGTGAGGGTGACTGCAGGAGACTAACATTTGAATCCGCAGACTGAGTAAAGAAGACTGTGCCTCCCCATGGAGGTGGGCGTCATCCAATCTGCTGAAGGCCTAAGCAGAACAAAAAGGCGGAGAGAGGGTGAGTTTGCTCTCTTTGCTTGAGCTGGGCCATCCATCTTCTCCTGCCCTCAGACACAGGTGCTCTTGGCGCGCAAGCTTTCAGACTTGGACCAGGACCTCCACCACCAGCCCCCCGACTCTCAGGCCTTTGACTCAGACTCGCACCATCTGCTCCCCTGGTTCCCAAGCCTTCGGACTCACTGCATCAGCCCACCAGCTTTCCTGGTTCCCAGGGTGCACAGAGCAGATCGTGTGACTCCACCTCTACAATCCAGTGAGCCAAGTTCTATAACTCTCCTCGTTTATAGATACATACATCCTATTGGTTCTGTTTCTCTGGAGAACCCTGAGACAGAATAAACTATTCTGTATGATACTACAATGGTGGATACAAGTCATTAGACATTTGTCAAAACCCACAGAATGTACAACACCAGGCGTGAACACTGACGTAAACTCTGGACTTTGGGTGATAATGACAGGTCCATGAAGGTTCATCAGTTGTAACAAACGTGCCACTCTGGTGGGGGACGTGGATAATGGGGGAGGCTGTGCACGTGGCAGGGCAGGGGGCATACAGGAACTCTCTGTACTTTCTGCTCAGTTTTGCTGTGAACCTAAAGCTGCTCTAAAAAGTAAACTCTATTAAAAGGGGGAAAGAAGAAAAATAATGGAGAGACTGCTACATATTATTAGATGCTATTAACTAGTAACGATAAAAGTAATGTGATGGGGTATTACTAAAGATGGATCAGTGAGAAAGAATAGAAAGCTAAAAATATACCCAAATATGAAAATATATAATAAAGAGAGCACTTGAATTTGTGAGGAGCAAAGGAGCTGCTCAGAGCCCCGGGGAGGGGCCCCGGAGAGGGGCGCTGCACACCTCCAGAGGCCATGCTTCACGAAGCCACTGCCAGGCTTGCAGCTCCGGTTACTCCACGTGTACGGCCAGAATGACTGCGTATTCTCTAAAAGGAAATCATTAGATTCCAGCCTCGCTATATAATAAATTAAATATGGGATAGTAAAAATTGGAAAAAATACGTGCCTATTAGATCTTGAAGTGGGAAAAACCTTTTCTTAGCATAAAACCACAAGGAGACAAACCTCAAAAGAAAAAAATTAAACTGAATTAAAAGGTAAACTAAAAAAAGACATTTGTTATATATAATAGACAAAGGTTACTATCCTTACTATATAAAGAGTTTTTAGAAATATTAAGAAAATGAAAAGTCAATATAAAAATGGACAGAGGACATCAGTGAACAATCCAGAAAATAAATACACAAAGCCAAACAAAAATAGGACAAAATTCTATCCTGCTAGCTAGGACTCAGTAAAACCATTATTTGTCTAAATGTTTGGAGAAAGTTTTTTTGTTTTTTCCTTTTAAAAGAGTGACACAACTTTCTGCAACCTTCCTGGGATGAAATTTGCCAACATGTTTAAAGAGCCATAAAAATTAGAGGGGCCGGCCCAGTGGTGCAGCAGTTAAGTTCGCATGTTTTGCTTCTTGGCAGCCCGGGGTACACAGGTTCGGATCCCCAATGTGGACATGCACTGCTTGGCAAAAAGCCATGACGTGGTATGCGTCCCACATAGAAAGTAGAGGAAGATGGGCACGGATGTTAGCTCAGGGCCAGTCTTCCTCAGCAAAAAGAGGAGGATTGGCAGTAGTTAGCTCAGGGCTAATCTTCCTCAAAAAAAAAAAAATAATTAGAGATGCACACAAAAATTTATATGAAAGACTATTTAGTTTATATGTCCCATAACACAGGCATGATTAAACAAACCAGGCTGTATTCATAATCTGATATAATACTAAGCATTTAATGTAACACATTTTTGTTGAAAACAAAGAGATAACGTAAAAAGATCTCAAAACAGTATGCCCACAATTTTCTGAATAAAAAAAAAAAAAAAGATGGGGCTGGCCCAACAGCTGAGTGGTTAAAGTTCAGTGCACTCCACATTGGCGGCCTGGGTACGCAGGTTTGAATCTCAGCACGGACCTACTCCACTCATCAGCCATGCTGTGGGGGCATCCCACATACAAAATAGAGGAAGCCTGGCACAGATGTTAGCTGAAGGCTAATCTTCCTCAAGCCAAAAAAAAAAAAAAAAAAGAGGAAGACTGGTAATGGATGTTAGCTCAGAGGCAAATCTTCCTCACCAAAAAAAAAAAGTTCTACTAGAAGGATTTGCACCAAAGTGAAAATAGTTGTTTATCTTAAGACTAAGGAGAATTTTTATTTTATTCTTTGTTCTTTTCTCTGTTTTATAATTTTTTGTAATGTACATTAGCTATTTTTATCATTAGGAAAAAATATCATTTTCTGTTTAAATAAAAAGTACCCAACTACAAGAAGAAAAAAACCATAACAATTAAAATCAACTAGGATGTGAGAGAGAACCCAAAATGGAATATCAACAATAACAAATAAACCTGTGTTACAAATAAATAAGGTAACCACACTAAAAGGTGAGGAGGAAAAGAACTGCTCTAAGTAACTTATAAAACTATATTTCAGCTGAATATGATTAAGGACAAAAAGAAATGCATGTAAAGACAGTCCTCTAGTTAGTAAGTTTGTTTCTCACAAGAGTGTGGGTTAGCAATTCTGAAACTACTTTACGTGTGTAAAGGATTGAATAAAGAAGAATATACATCATAGCAACGGGAGCCAGGTCTTTCACTGTTGGAGAAGACATTTCAAATAAAGCAAGAGAGAAGCTAGAATAAACCCTGTGGTGTTGAATGGAATTGGAGGTATCAAGACGAACTCACGGTGGGGGGGGTGTGTGTGTGTTTGTAATATACACAGACACAGTCCGATGCAAAACAGATATAAGTATTTCTTAGCTCTGTCTGCTGATATGGCTTACGAGCAATGACACTCCAATAGTCATATACCCACCTAGCACTCAGATCTTGGTTTCTAACACCATTCATCAACAAAAGGAACCAGGGTTCCTTGGAGAAGTGGTTGATCCCAGGGCCCTGAGTAGGGAGTGACCTGCAGATTTCATTTGAAGAGACCAATCTGCTCACAGAGAGGAACATGGATTAGAGGAGTCAGAGTCAATAATTAAGACCAGTTAGGAAGCTACTGCAAGGGCCCGAGTCAGAGATAAAGGTAGGATGATGTTAGGTAGACAGCGTGGTGGTGACGGTGGATGAGATAGAGAGAATGGATTTGAAAGATATTTAGGAAGTAAAGGTGACAAGACCTGGTGATAGATTGGATATGGATGGTAAAGAAAAAGAAGATAATAACTAGATTTTACTCCTGGATTGAACATACACATGGATGAGTGCGTCTTAACAAATAGAGGGAGAAGCTTTACATGAAATCATAATCAGCTCTGTCTTGGATAGGTTGAAGTTTGAGATGCCTTCGGGACATCCAAGCGAGGACACAAGTAAATAATTGACTATAAACAACTGGAGCAAGGACAAGAGGTCAGGGAGTCTTTGGCTTATAGGCGGCAATTGAATTTGCTGCCTTGGCGACTGTACATGCACCAAACGTAAGGGCCCACTATACTCCCACCAGTCACCCCACTGGCTCTGGCAGCCCATGTGGTGAGAATAAGAAAACACCAGGGATTGCCCTTAGAACAGTGAGTTTCTCCTCCACTAGACGCTCCTGAAAACCACAGTGACTCAAAGACAACTTCATCTCACCACCTCCTACAAGCAATCTGCCACCAAGCCATCTCAATTCTCCCTCTCCAGTCCATCCCTACTCATCACTCTGCTGCTACTGTGTCTAGTGGAGGCCCTGTCTGGTCCTCCAAATCCATCCTCCACACAGCCACAGGGATCTTTTGAAACATTATCTCTCCTTCCTTCCCCCTTTTGAAACAATAATGAGGTTAGTTATAATAACAGCTCATATTTATAGAGCGCTTTAGGCATTGTGTTTAAATCTTTACATGGGTTATCTCATTAATGTTCAGAATTTTCTAAGACATGCATTATGGTCTCTTTTTTACAAATAAGGAAATGGAGGCTTGGAGAGGTTAAGTAACTTGCTCAAGATTACACAGCCAGTAAATGGCAGGGTCCCCATGTGAACCTAGGTTATTTGACTCTAAAGCTTGTGCACTTAGCCTTCAGGCTCTGCGCTCATTGTCAACAACAAGAAGAGAAGAATTAGTATAAGAGAGAAGAAAGAAATCACCTGCTAAGAGACCCTGGCAAACTCCTCTTTCAGGGCCTCCGTTTTCCGACTTGTGTTGAGGAGACTGTACTAGATGATCTCCAACGACCCTTGAGATCTAACATTCTCTACCTCCACGAGATCGGATGAAGGGAAAAAAGAAGGGGTCAATACTTCCCATCTCTAGCTTCCTGCTGGGCTGCTCCTACCCGCAAGGTCTACACTGCCTGAGCACTGAGTAGTTGAAGCAGCCACGACCCTTCTTTATGTGGCCAAACATAAAGCAGCTTGGAGTGTCCTTTGCCCAGTTCTGTGGGCGTTTCCCAGGAATACTATGCTCAAGAAGCTCTAGTCAATGGCCAGTCTTGATTCCTAGGAGTATGTCCCTATTTTCCTTTGTACTCTGGCCTCTTAGGAAGGTCAACAAGGGCAACGGCTGCCCATGAAACTGGAGCTCCCTCTCCTTTCATCTGGATCAGGCTCATTGGCCTCTCTTCCTTCAACTCTCCCCAAAGTCTTGATGCTGGGCTTTCCTGAGGCCCTCTGCATATTTGAATCTGGCTCTTCCCAAAGGTCCCTTATTCAGGACACCACTTCCTACCTTCAAATGAATGAGGAGCTCCTCTGCTTCAGAACTGCTCTAGAACAGTAACTTTCAAATTTATTGGACAATAACTCATACCAAGAATTAAGTCTTACATTGCAGCCCAGGATAACCATATACACATATGTGTACACACACACACAATATACATAGACATTTAACTGAAATGGAACTTATTACCTTTAAAATGTGCAATATACTTTGATATTTTCTATGGCAGTCTATTTCGTGAAAATTATCCTGGTCCAATCCACCAAATTCATTTCATGAGCCCTACATGGCTTGAAAATCATTACAAAACCATGTACTAGATTGCCTTTCAACAAAAAGTGAGGAGAGGAAGTCTAATCTCAGCGTAATTAAAGGACAAAAGGATTGGCTATTAAAAGCTGAAACTTCACGGATTTTTCAGGATGCGAGATGACTCTATCTGAATGTGATCAGGCCTATAGTAGATCGGATTGGCCTTGATGCATAACTGTCTCAAGTGTTTTATAATCAGGTGAACACAAACCACAATTATCCTGTATAGTTGTAAGAAGTCTGAAATAACTATGCTTCCCCTTCTCTCTGCTCTGTAGAGCACTCGATTAGGAGAAAAAACATTGTCCATTTGAAGTTGCAGGGCTTAAGTATAATTGTGGGGGTACAGAGCCCTAGCCAATCAAACTTTTAATAGGTGCTTTCTAAGGGGAGTCAGGTCAAAAAGTATCTACCTATGTAACCAATATTGTGCTCACTGCTAAAGGAAAGATGCTCATGGTACGGTCCTTCGCCTTAAATACAATTGAATGTGGCTGGCACTTACTGTGGACTCCAAAACGTATCTGCTGAATGATGTGGGCAGAAGGGATTTAGTGAACTGAGTAGAAGCAAAGCTTTCCCATAAAAATGGGCCTCTGTTACAGAAAACGTGAGCATACCCAATGAATACTTTCCACGTCGTGGTTAACAATCTGTCTTTCATCTCTGAATCTCAAGCACCTAGCTAGTACCACACAGCTATACATTCAACAAATATTTATTACATCTCTTATGTGCCAGACGCCCTGCTAGGTGTTAGGAAGACAGAAGTAAGAGACACATTGCTCCTCACGATAGATTGTTTAACGGCCAAAGACTCTTCCCATCTCAGGATGTACTCACCTTTGAAACGTGATTTTGCAACATCTTCTATCCAGAAGTGGAGTCTATGTCTCCAGCCCTTGAATCTAGGCTGAACTTGTGACGTGCTCTGATCAACAGAATGTGGCAGAATGATGTGAAAGTTCTGGAGCTGAGGCCTCAAGAGGGCTTGTAGATTCTGCCTCCTCTCTCTCAGAACACTGTCCTGACAACATGAAAGGAAGATGGTCTAACCTACTGGCGGATGAAAGGTCATATAGAAGAGAACTAAGACATCTTAGCTAAGAGCCAGCACCAATTGCCAGACACGTAAAGGAAGCTGCCTTGGACTTTCCAGCCCAGCCAACCTTCTAACAGCCACATGAGTAAGCCCAGGTGATCCAGTAGAGGAACGGCCCAGCCAACCCTCAGAAATGTGAGAAATAATACAACGTTGTTGCTTTAAGCCACTTAGTTTTGGGTGTGGGTTGTTATGCCACAAGAGATAACCAACATACAAACCAATACCTATAAAAGAGAGGTGCTGCCCTAACAAAACTCCAAACCCCATGGAATTAGCTTTGGGACTGATCGGTGAGTGGAAGCTAGAAAGGCAATGAAGAGACTGTTAGTGAAGGCTGGAAGAGGAGAGAAGAAATTGCTATTGCAATGGAGAAAGGTGAGCTGTGTCATTCAGTGGCACAATAATTGGCACTTTTTATCCACATGGATAGAGGGAATGTTATATGCAAAGGCCCCAAGCTAAGAAAGAACTTGAGGAAATTCAATATGGCTGTCACATCATGGGAATCTAGTTAATGCTGGTCGAATGAAAATACAACAAAGCATCACAGGATCCTTAAGGTATACATTGCTGATGCTCTGTCACAGGAAAGTGGGTTATGGAATTACAGTCTGGAAATGTTTGTGGTCACTCATGTGTACTTTTATGTAGTTAGTCTGAACTAGATCAGCAGTGTAGCTTAACAATAGTAGTTACTGAAGACCTACTGTGGGACATGGCTATAACAAGTACTCTAGATTAATTGTTTTATTTCTATTCATAATTGCCTTGCAGGGTAGAGAGTATACTCCCATTTTCTAGCTAAGGAAGCTGAGGTTCAGAGAGATAGATCGAATTACCCAAACCCTGAGTTAGGCAACCATGAGATCCCAGAGACCTTTCTGGGGTCCATAAGGTCAAAACTATTTTCATAATAACACTAAGACATTATTTGTTTTTTGCACTGTGTTGGCATTTCTGGAGGGTTCTTACCATTTCCTAACTGGTAAGAACAGCTCAATGTGCTTAAACTGCTTTGTGCAAATAAGACAGCTTATGCTGAATACCTGCTTTCCTTCTGGGAGTCTAGCATTTTGATATATGCTAGGCAGAGGGTACCTAGATGACTGACCCCGATAACAATCCTGGAGTCCTCGGTCTAGGTTGCTTTCCTGGTAGACAGAAGCTTGCCTATCTGGTTGTTACAATTCATTGCTGGAGGAATTAAGCGCATCCTGTGTGATTCCGCTGGGAGAGGCTCTTGGAAGCTTGTATCTGGTTTCCTCCAGACTTCGCTCCACATGCCTTTTCCCTTTGCTGATTTCGCTTGTGTCCTTTTGTTATAATAAATCATAGCTGTGAGTACAACTCTATGCTGAGTCTTGTGAGAACTCCTAGCCAATTATTGAACCTAGGGGTGGTCGTGGGCACCCCCAACAGACTAAGCCAAATCCAAACAGGATAAACTCCAAAAGTCACACCCAGAAACACCAGATTAAACAATTCAAAAACTAGAGGCAAAGAAAAAATCTTGAAAGCAGCCAGAGAGAAATGACATGCTACCTAGGACCACTACCAAGGAACACCAATGTGAACGACAGTGGATTTCTCATCTGAAACCATGGAGGCCAGAAGGAAGTGGCACAGTCTTTTTAAAGAGCTGAAAGAAAAGAAAAGCTAAAAGAAAAGAATTCCAACCATGAATTCTAGATCTGATTTAACAATTCTTCAGGAAGGAAATAAAAATATTCTCAGACAAAGGAAAACACAAAGAAATTGTTGCTGGCTGAGCTACTCTCAAATATTGGTTAAGGAAAGTTCTTCAAACAGAATGGAAATGATGAAAGAAGGAATCTGGAGCACCAAGAAGGAAGATGAAACAACAGAAAAAACAAAAATATGGTACGTAAAATAGACCATCCTTTTCCTCATGAGTTTTATAAATTATATTTGATGATTGAAACAAAAATTACACCACCATCTGATACCACAGCGAGGTATAGGTGCCTAAATGGGAGTGAGGTTTCCACATTTCACTCAAAGTGGCAAAATGCTGGCACCAGTAGGCTGTCATACGTCACTTATGTTGATTGTAATATTCAGAGCAACCACCACAAAAACTGTAGAGATACACTCAAAAACTATAAATTAATCAAGATGGAACGCTAGAAGATGTTCAAGCAACCCACAGGAAGGAAAGAAAAGAGAAACAGGAATGAGAACCAGAGCAAATATATAGAAAATAAATAAAATGGCAGATGTCAGGGCTGACATAATTACCTTAAATGTGAATGGTCTGAATACACCAATCGAGAGAGCCCACAGTCTGTAGGCTGGCATCAGAGAACAAAGGCAATACACCTACCGTTTGGCTTTCTGGGGTCTGTTCCCTGCATGTCTGGGGAAAGACGCTGCCCCTTCTGGGGGGCTCTGCTTGGAGACCCTCCGCCTGGAAACCCTCTGCCGGCTCCCTGCTCGTCGCAGTCCTGGGCCACGTCGCTGGGGGGAGGCTGTTTTCCGGGGGCCCCGCTCTGCTTGCAGGGCTCACCCTGGGTGCTGGGCAGACAGGGAGGGGCTTGGGGTCTGCAGGAATCTGGGCTCAGCCTTCCCTTCTGCTGTTCTGCCTCTCTTCGCTTGTTCTCTTCCTCTCGCTTCCTGGAAGCAAAGCCAAGGAGGAAGAGGAGAAAATTAAAAGAGGGTCACTTGCTCAAGTTCCTGATGAGATTTAAATTCTAAGAGGAGCTAACATCACAGGAGGTTTGGAAATTCACACATTCTGGGAGCAGTCTTTTCCCCAGACCTTAGATAGCTCAAAAGATGATGGAGCTGAAAAGAATCTTACAGATCAACCTTTGCACTGTTGAGACACACATGACAAATAACTAGGAAACTTTTTGTGAGACATAACACAGTCCCGAGGTGTGTGTGCCCCAAGCCTTTTCTCCTATTCCAGAAAGCACATCAGAATGCAGCTGAGCATGACAGCCATGGGGACAACATTTAACTTTCTAAAAATTAAAAAAAAAAAAACCATTGGCAAACCTTAATGATTATATGAAAAAATGACAAAGCACCTTGCAACTGATTTGAATACACTTGTGAGCTGCAATACTGACATCGAGAGCTCTAGCTAATGAGTCAAACCCACTCATTTGCAGATGTGGTCCAGAAGGTAAGATGATTTTCAAAAAGTCATACACAAGTAGCTGGTAGCTGAGCTGAAACTTTGGGCAGCAAGAGAACAGAAGGGCTGGCAAGGAGAGGCCAGGTCTAGAAATGAGTGGCAGGTGGATCTCAGCGCAGGTTCAGAAAGCAGCGAGGGGTTGAGGACGAAGGGCTGAGAAAAGGACGGGGTTGTTTGATTGACCAATGCCGTTAATTTGTAGGGATTTCCAAGAGAAAGAAAGGAGGACATTTCCTGAGCCTCTCCTGTGCTGGGCACCAGGGCCACAGAGCTCAGCCCTCCCTTGAGGAACTTTCTACCCAGAGGAGGACAGCTGGGAAAACAGAGACCTAAGACATGAAGGAAGAAACGTGATTACACGTGATTGCACAGAGAGAGGAGTGAGTAATTTTGTCTGTAGGAATCCAGAAGGTCCCGGCTGTTGATTCTCAAAGACGTGTATGAGTTTGCCAGGCAGAGAGGTGGGAATGAGGGTCCCAGTCTGAGGGAGCGGGCTGGGTGAAGGCAAGTAGTATGGAAAAACAGCCTGCAGTGCTTCTTCTGCTATGTGAATGGTGCTGACGTACACAGCAGGCACCCAATGCACATTTGCTGCCCAAATGATTCAGTTACTGCTCAGGAAGAGAACTGGGGGGCCGCTGAAGGGGTCAGTTTAAAGCAGAGTGATCAGGGATGCAGTGAGAACCCTGCCCTGGGAAGTATAGGAACTTTTCTGGTCCTGCCTCTGCCAATAACCACAACGTGACCTCGAGTGAGTGACTCTTCTCTCGGAGACTCAGTTTCCCCAGGCCTAACACTTACATGATAGCCTATAATACAGAATTGATTTGGGGGTCTGTTTGGAAGCCAAATGTCTGTATAAAATCCAGGATATCTTTTGTAATGAGATGCAGAGATGTCTTTTATCACAGTGACTGGTATCGGAGCTCCTCTTAGGGGGGATCTTGTTTAGACAAAGACTCTACTAACCTTGGGGACAGGACCGAAAGCTGGTGGAAGGCGAGACCTCATGGCCTAGGTGGTCAGCACTCTGAGGCTCCAGAGCAGAGGGTTGCTGTGTCACGACACAAAGAATTTGTTTGTAGCTCTTCACAGGGAGGAAGTTGATGAAAGAACAAGGGAGAGAAGGGAAGGGGGAGACAGAGAAGATGAGAGATGGACACCGTGCAGACAAGGCCAGGGCAGAGAGGCCCCTGCCCCTGAGGGGTGAGAGGAAAGGACTTCAGATCTGTGCTCCTCACACTTGAGTGACCTGAGTCTCCTGAGATTTTGCTAAAGTTGAGCTTCTGACCTGGCAAGCCTGGGCAGGCACTCAGAATTCTGCATTTCTAACAAGGACCCAGGCTAAACAGCTGCTGCTGGTCCTCTTACCACACCTTGAGTAGCAAGACGTAAGAGAAGAAGGAAAGCCTCATATGGACTCTTAACTATACCATTAGAGGATGTGAAATGTGATTCTCCTCAATAACACCAACTTTTTGTAGGGTCTGCCACACTCAGACATGCTCTTTTACAGGCAGTCTGACAAATCACAGAGCTAAGATACCAGACACAGAAGCAAGAGCTGAGGCAGAGACCCTAAGCCCCCAAGAAGTCATAGAATTCAGATTTCCACACACTATGGAATTTATTTTCCCCAAGTTAACATCTGCTGCCAATCTTCCTCTTTTTGTATGTGGGTTGCCACCACAGCATGGCCGCTGATAGACGAATGGTGTAGGTACGTGCCCAGGAACCAAATCCAGGCCACCGAAGCAGAACACATTGAACCTAACCACTAGGCCACGGGGGCTGGCCCAAACAGACTGTGGAATTTAAAGCAAAGCTTATTTAGATCTCAAGGGACAGGGAAGACCCAGATGACAGATATCTGGGTTACACTTTGATATAAAGCCTTGTCAACTTAACTCCCCTTCTGAAGGTCTTTCTTCTTGTGTGCAGCCCCTGATCTGGGGTCCAAGCTTGCTTTTCTAACAGTTTCTCACTGAGTCTCACCCTAAGCAAGTGGCCAGCCGGGTGGTGGTAACCCCTGCACAGCTGTCATGTTTTTATTTGACTCTGGTTCTGTTATACACTTTGCCAACTGCTGACACTTGAGCGTGCTGCACGACATTCGACAGGCTAGCTGGACGGTAGCTGAGGTTCAGATGGATGCTAGCAGGTGCCACTTCAGTGTGATCTCTCTGGGAGAAGGCTGCTTTTCAGAAGGTGGAAGCATCTGGGAGGGTGAAGTGCTGCTAATTGATCTAACAGCCTTGCTCCTGGCAGGCAGAGGGCATGCTGCTCCTTTTACTATTGCTGCTTTAAGAGAACATGGGTCCTTTAGACAGACACACACGTGGTTGGCTGGCTTGGTGTCTACATGGAACTCGCTGCCCTTAAGAGGGGCTTTGAGATGGTAAATTAGACTTCGTTATTTGCGTAGTCATTCCTCTTTCTTTCAGGAAACCAAATGGCTTTCCTTTTTAATTCCAACAAGCCACTGTACAATCAGCCTGGGGGCAAACCTTGCTGCTGCAGACCCTTCTGGGCCTCCAACCAAGGCAGCCACAGGGCAAACAGGGGTTCCAAGGTTTTAGAGTGATCAGGATGTCCAGAAAACAGGGAGGCCCTGCCCTCCAGAGACTTCTTTGGAGGCGAGCTTTGCAGTGGGCTGTTCTGCCATTTTGGCAGGACAAGGTAAGCAGGTTCGGGAGAAAGAATGTAACCATCAGAATATAGAATTGGACCCTCAGCTTATGAATAGAAATAAATTAATGCTTTTAAAAAATTGACACTTTAAAATAAATCTTCTAGGTGGCACATAGCCCGCAGTTGTGAAGTTCTCCAGAGCAGTGGTTCTCGATCACTGGGGTGAAGTGGGTGGGGTGAGGACCAGGAATTATGCATAACCTGCATCCTATTTCATCCATTCTGCTGCCTTAAAACAACAACAATGACAACACACACACACACACACACACACACACACACAGAGGATACCTCTCCTGGAGCAGACCATGACCCCATGTGCATGTGTCTCCCCAGGGAAAAAGGTCCAGAACCAGTGCTCATAGTCTAAGAGCTTGAAAGAACCTCAGTTTACTGAGGGTGACACTGTTGGTTGGTAGATGAGGAAACTGAGGCAGAGAGATAAGTGACTTACCCGAGGCTGCACAGTAAACTACACACAGAGCTGAGAGGGAACTCAGCTGCTTTACTGTTTCCGGTAAAATTAATATCAATGCCAGAGTCATTTTTTAAAATTTCACTTAATCTTCTTCCATCATTTAAAAAATGAGTTGGGTCATATGAAGAAACCGGTAATGTCACATCAAAGTAACCATTAACAGCACTTCAAACTAGCTTCCATTGTAGCTTTTAGTCCTAAACCCTCAGACTCAATAATTGTCCTGAAATTTAGGGTTTTTTTCCTCGAACTAATTTATTACAGGATATCAGAGATCTCTAATCTTCATGGTAGGCTATGTTATAACTTGACCTATTTTTGTCAAGTTTAAGAAATAAATACCAGAAAAAGAACCAATGTTATTCTAGTTTATGTGAAAAATTGAATTGAAAAAAAAATCCCGTCCTTGACATAGTAACATTTTTGCAGGAAATTTATTAACAAAGCAGAATTTAATGTATAAAACAGTCCCTCTTCCTCTTCTTTTTTCTATTATCTTAAAGGGAATTGGCCAGACAACAGCTTTTGGTGGGTTTCCAGTGAGTCTGGTTTGCACTGTCTTTCGTAGAGCAATCTTTGCAGCTCCCCAGGGGCTCACAGTATAAGAAGGTGAGAAAGTCAACTGAGGATCAGATCCTTGACAACATCTGCTTCCGGTCCTGTGCACCACAGGGTGAAGAGGATCTCCAAATGATGGGCTGAAGGAACTGGGCCTGTTTCACCCACAGAAGAAGATTTAAGGGACATGTTGCTGCTGCAAATCCGTTCCAAAAGCAGATCTAAGACCCAAGGATGGGGGATTACTAGAAATCAGTAGCCTAGATGACTATTGCAAAAAAAGGGCCAAGGAGAAACTAAGTGATCAAAAGATTGCTTGAGGGGCTGGCCCCGTAGCTGAGTGGTTAAGTTTGCATGCTGTGCTGCGGTGGCCCAGGGTTTCGACGGTTCGGATCCTGGGCGCGCAAATGGCACCACTCGTCAGGCCACATTGAGGCGGCATCCCACGTGCCACCACTAGAAGGACCCACAACTGAGATATACAACTATGTACGGGGGGGTTGGGGGAGATAAAGCAGAACAAATTAAAAAAGATTACTTGTGCAGAGAACCAGATCAAGGGCAATAACTTAAATGCCTTCACCGTCCAATGGCGTCAGTGTCTCAGGACTGGATGTGCCCATTTGCACAGTACGGCACAGATCTGCCTCTGCGCCTGGAAAGTCTGAGTCATGGAAGCTGCTGTTTTTTTCTACCCCACTATTTAGCTTCCACAGAGAGCTGTATTTTCCTAGCTATGACAAGAAGAAATTAATTCTACCAGACACTGCAGAAATAAGAGGGCTCTTTCTCATTCCATGAGCACTCAAGTTTCCATTGCCATGAATAGAGGACCCAAGAGAGACTGGAGAGATTTGACTAAAATGGCTTCCACAGAAGAGGGCCGTCTGGTTAGTTTGTACCGATTTAACTGGGCTCTGCCCTGATGCCATTCTTGTTCATAGTCCGGCTCTAGGCTGGAGGCCAACTCATTTCCTTAACTTTCTCAAGGGTTAGGAGGGTATTGATATGCTCTGCTATGTTAGCTTCGAGAGTAACAGGAATTCTGTATTGAACTCTGCTGTAGAGTTGCTGGTGGCTTGGCACCACTCTTTTAACAATCGCTGGAAGCAACACTGGCACAACTGAATAAGCACTGGGTTAGGAGAAAAGCTGACTTGGGGCCTGGTTCTGCCACCAACAGTTACTCTTATAGGTATAGGTCAGAAAAAAGCTAGCCATGCTGGCCTATCAGATGGGTGCTAGCATCTGGAGACAGCCTCCAGCATAGGTGTGGCTGGTGGGATGATTCCCCTGAACCAAGCAACAGTAGGAGCCATGGCTTCGGGCAGGACTGAGATTCCCGTGCCAACTCTCTCTCTTCCCAGCTGTGTGATTTCAGCCAAGTTAACCTCTCTGTGTTATTTTTCCTATCTATCAAACGAGATTAAGGATAGTTGTCCTGTCTATTTTGTTCAGTTATTGTATGGATTTAATGTATTAATGTATAAGAACTTTGTAAGCTGGAAAGCACTATATAAATAGAAGTAATCATTACTTTTATATAGAGGTTAAGCTGTTAAGATAAAGCTGTGGAAGCCAATTACACCTCTCAGACCTCTCTCAGGTCCTGTATTCATGGCAATGGACACTTGAATACTCCTGGAATGGGAAGGAGCCTGCTTATTTCTGAAGTGTCTGATAGAATCAATTTCTCCTTGTCAAAAGTGGGCAAATACAACTCTCAGTGGAAGCCACACAGTGGGGTCTCATGTTCAAGCATATGCAGTGATGGATCACTTTGTTCCTATGTTTCTTTTTAAAATCATAAACCTGTCAAATAGCAATTTGCTTGTGATAAATATGGAGGGAGCTGGAAAACCTAATGCACAAATACACGAGCACGAGCATACATTGTGAGGATAAATGGTACTTAAATGTGTTCGCTGCCTGAGTGAGGCAGACAAATTACAGTGGAACACTGACAGAGTCACAGCACTGGAACTGGAGGAGACCTGACAGAGCACCTGGTCCGGCCCTTCCACCTGACAGAGGGGGAAACTCCATCACTAAGAATGATGAATGACTTCTGCAAGGCCTTAGACCCATGGTAGGGGCAGTTACTGAAACATTTATTATTAAATGCTTATTATATATGAAGTACGCTAAGGCAGTGGAGATACAGAGATCTATAACAACCCCTGCCCTCAAGGAGCTGACAATCTACTGGGGCATCACACCCACACACTCCCGCAACAGTGAGTTCTAGAGGCGATGAGCGCTAAAACAGAGGTATCTACACAGAGCTATGGGAGGATGTGGGAGGCAGTCGCTAAACCGGAAGAGGAAAAAGGCTACATAGAAAGAATATCAAAAGGAGAAAGGAGGGAAGTGAGAAAAGGTTATTTCAGGCTGAGACAAGAGCATGAGCAAAAACTTGGCACCTAGCTCTCATGGAATCTGACTCGGAAGAGATCTTAGAGACCAGCTTTTTTTTTTTTTTTTTTTAAATGTATTTTTTTTTAAAGATTTTATTTTTTCCTTTTTCTCCCCAAAGTCCCCCGGTACATAGTTGTATCTTCTTCGTTGTGGGTCCTTCTAGTTGTGGCATGTGGGATGCTGCCTCAGCGTGGTTTGATGAGCAGTGCCATGTCCGCGCCCAGGATTCGAACCAACGAAACACTGGGCCGCCTGCAGCGGAGCGCGCGAACTTAACCACTCGGCCACGGGGCCAGCCCCCTTAGAGACCAGCTTTTTACATGATTTTTAAAAATTCCTTATATACTATCTTAGAGAGATGACAATTAAATTTTTGTTGGAACATTTCCGGTGAGAGGAAAGTGATTACCACACAAGACAGAAAAGGTTTAGCTGTCACTTTTTCAGTTGGTATCACCTTGTATCTAGGGGGTCTGTCAGATTCTATCTCTTTATTGTCACTGAATAACAGGCCGAGTAATAGTTGGTCTTTGACTTCCTCTCAAGGGAATAAGAAAATGTTGTGTGTTTTAGTACCTTTGACTTAGAGAACGTTACAAGTGGAAGGGTCCTCAGATATCACTCAGTCCAATGGTTTTTTAAATCTCTTTGTGACTCATGGACCCCCTTTGAGAATGTGATAAAAATCTATCCTCTCCCTCAAAACAGATCCTTTTCCCCAAATGCACATATGCTCATGAGACAGGAAATGCTGTGTGTAGTTTCAGGCCATTCATGGAGCCCCAAAGCCCACCCTGGATTAAGAAATCTTCTTTTCATCTTCCTGAGTCTCCGAGAAGTGGAATGGCATGAAGTAGAATCATGGAAACAATTCCCAACAGGTCGGACCTCAGTACGAACAGAAGGGTCAGACCTATGTGTCAACCTGAAGAGAGACGTTGAAGACTGAAGACGTTCAGGGGAGCAGGTGGCAACAGGATCAATTATAAAGCAAAAAAGAGACCTGGGCTGGGAGGGGGAGTGTCTTGAGCACTTTAATTATCTGCAAGTTGGTTTATGGAAAAGGATTTAGATTTTTCTCCTTCACTTCAAGGGGTAGCTGCAAGACCAAAAGGTAGTAAAGAACTGCCAGACAGAACTGTCCACTAATGGAATGTGCTGCCTTGAGAGAATTCCTTGTCCCTTGACTTTTTGGAGGACATAGAACAACCTCTTGTAGAAAGGACTTAGGTATCACAAGAGTTTGAACTGTAGTACCTTTGTTTGGTGATCCAAACTGGACTTGATTAGGTAACTCTAGGAGACATACTGAATCTCATACTCTGGTCAGAAAGAAACTCGAGTCTCCCAGAGAGCATGGTAAGTAAGGAAGTGAAGAAAATTCAGGATGGATGAGACCTCAAGTGTGAGGGCAAGGGGGGGAAGTAGCAGTGGAGAGAAATGGGACTCGGAGATACAAGTGGAGGTAAAATGTTGAAAGTCTTACGTAGTGTCACGGCTGGTATTCAAGAATAATGGCCTGTATAGAGGGGTGGGACAGAAGGATGAGAGCAAAGGGACATAAGAGGACATTTCAAGAGAGGAAAGAACAGAATCAGTGGTGGCAGTACTGGCAGAGAAATAAAGAGAGGAGAAGAGAGATGGGTCACACTGATGAACTGTAGGTTTCACACAGTGAGTCTGCAGTGACAGTAACAACAGGACGTGCAGATGGAAATGTCCAATGATCTGAAGTGTTGGCAAGTGACAAAAGGACAGCAAAGTGGAAATGCCCAGTAGGCAACAGACGCTATGCGACAAGAGTTCCAGGAGGTCAGGACGTGAGACAGGTGAAGGGGTTACCCACAGAGATGAAGTAGCTAAGTTTTCAGAGTGGATACATTTTCAACGGAAAAAAGTACAGCATGAGGAGAAGTCTAAGGAGCTAGCCAGCTGGGTTGACCTCCGTGTGGAGACGGTGTAATCGAAAAGATGTGAGAAGGAGGAGTCTGAGGGTCAGAGGAGATCTGAGGTTAGAGAGAGAAGTAAAAACTCGGCACAAAGGAAGCTTCAAGGAAGAAGGGTGATCAACACAAATATAGTCTAATTTTGGTGTACATTCAACTGTGTGCTTTGGCAGGTAAATTCTAGTAATGTTCATTTTGGCAACAACATAGGTGATGCAGAATGAGTTATAAAGTGATTTTAAACGGATTATAGGTACTTCTTAAATGTTTTCTAAAACACATGCCCTAGAAAATGTAACTAAAACTTCTCTCAGTCCCAATTTCTCTATCGGTAAATGAGAAATCACTTCAATAACTTCCTTCCACATCCTCCCTGTAAGGAAGGTGATCTCTGCCATCCTAACACGATAAAGGGGAAGGGTACACTGAGGTCACAGGATGTGCCTGGGTCACCTTCGTCAGTGAAGCAGCAGCAAGGACTGAATCTAACACTCTCATTTCCGTCTCTTAAAGCAAAACCCCAAAACAATTAAACATTGATGCAGATTTTAAGAAATAACTTTTGACATATAAAATTAAAACAAATTACATCAGTTCCTTCTCTATTTAAATACTTCTCTTGGAGATCTATGCTACAATGACCACGGGAGGTAATGGTTAAACTGTAAGAAACTATTTACTTCCTGCCCATCAAGGGACGAATGGATAAAGAAGATGTGGTTCATATACACAATGGAGTACTACTCAGCCATAAAAACGATGAAAACTAGCCATTTGCAACAACATAGATGGACCTTGAGGGCATTATGCTAAGTGAAATAAGTCAGAGGGAGAAAGTCAAATACCATATCATCTAGCTCACAAATAGAAGATAAAAACAATAACAACTACAAACAAACACATAAATACGCAGATTAGATACGTGATTATCAGAGGGGAAGAGGGGAGGCAGGAGAGCGAAAGGGGTGACTAGGCACATGCGGTGATGGTTGGTAATCAGTCTTTGTGTGGCGAACACGATATAGTCTACATAGAAATTGAAATATAACGATGTACACCTGACATTTGTGTAATATTATAAACCAATGTTACCTCAGTAAAAAAAAAAAAACCAAAAAACTATTTACTTCCAATAATGATACCCAATGAGGGAAAGATTGTGGCTGAGAAAACGTAAAAGAGATTACAATTTTTCACTTTTGGCAATTTCAAATATTATCACTGTAAGCACAGCTCCCATTTAAAAAGGTTTTTAAAATTTAACTTCAGAAACAAGAATCAGGGTCCGGCCCTGTGGCTGAGTGGTTAAGTTCGTCCGCTCCACTTCGGCGGCCCAGGGTTTCTCTAGTTCAGACCCTGGGTGTGGACACGGCAGCACTCGTCAGGCCACGTTGAGGCGGCGTCCCACATGCCACAACTAGAAGGACACACAACTAAAATATACAACTATGTACTGGGGGGATTTGGGGAGAAAAAGCAAAAAGAAAGAAACAACTAAGAACAAAGAGGACCTATCTTCCATGACAGTGAAATTAATTAGGAGAACAATGGAAAGGGGGTTGGAAGCGATGTTCCCTAAATTTCCTTGTCCTTTCAAATGCTCTGGCCTGGGAGTTACAAGAGGCCGTGTTAGGTGAAAAAATACCGTAAACCACTCCTCGAGTGAAGCATGTCATTATTTGAAACCCCTTTCCTCCCTACAGGAGATCTTCTGACAGATTCTTCGTTCCTAGAACTACACTGACTCAGTGGTATGCCAGTCCAAACTCTTGGCCCAGGCGCACGGCCTCTGGGCGGCACCACAGGCCGAGGACAGGAAGAGGTGGCTGAGGTCACTTACAGGGAAGAAGGGGGTTTCCACAGAATTGGAGTGCGCAGAAATCAACTGCTCTAATTTGTCAAGTTTTACAGATGGAGAAACTGAGCCCCAGAGGGAGAAATGCTGTGTTCAGTTCATCACAAGTCAGTATCAGAGGCTGGATCTGAACCCGGGTCTTCTTTCCATTCAACCACAACCCTTCTATTCCACTGGGAAGGGAGTTTGGGAGTCAGGAGGGCTCCAGGGCCCTCTCTCTCAGTAACGGAGTGGAATGTGCCTGGAGTAATACACTCCTTTGGGGGGACATATGAGGTCAGTCATGTGGCCTCTGTCGAGTCCCCCCTTGCATTCTGGCAGATATGACTTCAAATTCTGAAAACAGAGTCTCACTCACTGAACTGGACTTTATAGAAACATCAGTAGAAGGAAATACAATATTCCATCCCTTGCAGAGAATATTTGCAGAGATAATTTGTCACACGTATTACCTACTTACATTGTCACTCACATGCAGAGGACTTTTATAAGGAGGCTGGAAAAAGATGCACCTAGAGGATTTAGGTTAATACTGGACTCTTTGACAAAAGGGCAGAGAAGAGAGCATCATTAAGACAACAGTGCAAGATAGTATTTTCTAGGATGCCACCTGTTTTGGTAGCTTTAGAGTTACAGAAAATGACGTGTTTCTGTCAATCTGGTCTACCAAAGGCTGACATTATGGTTAGCATTCCAATTCATAGTGGTAGTTAACTTCTCATTAAAGTGGTTTATCCTGCCTTTTATTATTATTTTTAATAGCTATTTATTGCACTTTTGCTTCCCCCTTGTGGGCGAGATATGGAAGGATTCAAGAGTTGGAAGAACTCAAGATTTGGAAAGATTCAAGATACAGCCAGGCAGTTATCCCTCAAGAATCTGCCTGGCATCTGCATCCTTATCATCAGAGGTTTTGGTATCTATACTTGCTAATGCAATATTCTCTTGCTGTTTAAAATACCCAACACAGGTATCAAAGAAAAGGCAAACCAAAGCATAATCTAAAATCAATCATTTATGGTAAAATAATCAATGTATAATTAATAACGGGCACAAATGACTATTTTGCACATTTTCTATTATTATCCAAAAAGGTGTGAGGTCCTTGAAGCAAGGACTTTGCTTTGAGTCACCATTTTCTCTGTAGGTTCTAGTCAAGGGTTTCGTATGTATACGAAGAATTCAATCAATATTTCCTGAATGAATCACTATTTAGCACAGATTTGTTAAGGAACAGGTGAGGAGAGCACATTATTTATGTAAGTTGGTTGCTTTAATCAAATGGAAACTAGGCTTAGATTAGACTAGTGAAGGTAGGCGAGATATTGGCATGTTTCGCTTGGAAAGGCAGGAAAGGCGAGGAGACCAGTTATCTCTTTGCAGCTCGCTGTAGGCAGCAGGCCACCGCCAACTCCTCACTGTGGGTGGGGGTAGCAGTGGTTTGTCCCTGAGCTGGAACACCAAGGACTAACCTAGAAGAACAGCCACCCAGTAGCGATTAGGTGTTCATCCTTCATTGAGGGCTCAGTCGTCTGAAGGAGTGGTGAGCAGAAGCAGAAAGGTGACATGCGTACAGGGATCAAAATTATTTCAGCTTCTCTCCTGATCCCCTCTTTCGGCCACTCCCACCAACCCGTCCCTTCCACCCTGATTCCGAGTTGTGAGAACACAATCTCTATCGTTCAAACTTACTTGGCAGCAGCATCTTTTCTCAACTGCTCATGCTTCATGAGGAGATTTTTCCGGTCTCGGAAAGCTTTTCTGACTTTGTACCCTTTGTAGACAGCTTGGATCTTGAAGGCAGCGATGTCTTGTATAGCGGCGATGGACAGGGCACCGTGCTCCAGCATGAACTGGATCACTTCATGGCGCTCACCAAGCAAAGCATAATCCAGGGGAGTGTACCTGAAACATGAAGATTTTTTTTTTAAGTGTTGGAATGTAACTCAAGGCACAGTTAGACTGACAACATTATGCAGCAGGAGGAAACTTCATCCTAAGATGCGGAATATTCCTCACGCAAAGCTATCTCCTCTACTCCAGGGCCGTTCCTTTTTTTCTCTGAGGGACGCAAAACAAAGGTGAAGCTGGGATCAGGGCTTGGTGTTGCTGACCATGTCGATTCCTGAGTTTCGTTTGCTGGCTCACAAATTGGGGGCTATAAGAACACATGACCACTTTTCTTTTTTCCCAAGTGTCAAATAATTCCCGCTCCTATCTGAAAAAGGACTGCAAATAACATTCTGTGAGAGTCATAGGTTTGAGCCCATGCTTACTGATGGTTAATGCTTATAACCACCGATGGTTATGTTCCAAATTATGATAAGGATGGCCCTTTAAATCACTGCAAAAAGGATGGATTATTAAATAGTGTTGAGACAACTGGGTAGCCATCTGGGAAAAAAAAGAATCTTATAACATATTTTACAGCAAAATGAATTCTGGATGCAACAAATATCTAAGGATAAAAAAAGAAACCATGAAAGACTAGAAGAAACCCTGGAAGATTAAAAAAAAAATACTGGAGTGGGAAGTCTTTTCTAAAAAAATGATGCAAAACTCAGAAACCACAAGATTGATAAATCCAAGGACATAAAAAACCCCAAAATTTTGCAAGGCAAAAAACAAAGATAGTTCCCCAAACAAGAAATACTAATGATTCCTGAACAAATAAGATATGTTCAACCTCTCTCATTTAAGAGAACTACTAACAAATTAAGAGCAACATGAGAGAGCACTTCAATCTAATGATGGGGTTAGCAAGACCAGAAAGTCTAATAACACACTGTGCCGGCAAGGACGGGGCGGGGGAATGGCTCTTGCATATACTACTTTAATTTTTAGGGAGAACAATTTGCCAGTGTCTATCAAAATTATCCATGCACCTGCCCTTTGACAAAGCTATTTCACTTACAGGCATTTATCCTACAGATCTGCTCTCTTGTGTGAAATGCTTTATGTACAAGGCCAGTCACAGAAGCACAGATTGAAATAGTAAAAGAAGACACAACCTCAATAGTCATCAGCAGAGGACTGACTAAATAGAGCACAGGCCATTCATGCAATGAAGTCATTTGTATAATGCAGCCATTACTGTGGTATATGAATAAATAAGGGACGATCTCCAGGATGTCTTGTAAAATGAAGAAAAAGAAAAAAGCCAGAAACAGAACAGTATTATGGTGTGCTCCATTTGTATGAAAAAGAATATATCGCTGTATGCTCATCTGTGGAAATATATCTCCAGAGGTTCCCCAAGAAACCCGGAACAGTGACGCCTCTAGGGGGGAAACCCTGCCTCCAAGGCAGCGGAGGGAGCGCTCTATCTTGCCTTTTAGGACAGTACACAGGCAGCACCTTTTTGACAAATACATTATTTCCAAAGGATGGGTATTATTGTCATATAGTTATAAATTTGAATCTCAACTGGCTACTTTCTAGATGTGTGATTTGGGGCAAATTCCTTCTTTTAAATATATCTTTTCTATTTTTGGAAATACAAAAAAAATTAGATAAATACACAGAAGAAAGTAATAGTCATTAATATTCCCACCCTCAGAATTAACAGCTGTGAATATCTTGGCAGATATGCTTTCCTCTTTTAAAGAAAAATAAATACTTTGTAAAAATGACATATATTTTAGGAATTCGAACAATGCAAACCGTACAAAATAACCCAAATTCTACCATTCAACAATGGTAATGACGACTATAACTTCTTAAACAGCTTACTTGATGTTTCGAAGCCACAGCTTTCATCATCACAGACTTGGTAGGAGGAGAAAATGGAATAATAAATGTGAAAAAGAGAGCATTCTGCCTGGCACAAAGGAAGCAATTAATAAACGTCAGCTGTTGTGGTTATTATGACAGGACGGACACTGCAGCGCGGTTGGGACACTACAGCGGCTTATCATAAACATGATTTCCAAGGACCCAAACTAGTATGTATGACTACCTGACGACCTTCACTGAGCCAGCTCCTCTCAAGGTGACTGTCACCATCCCATGCAATCAGAGGTGTCAGCAGAAATAATCAGCTGATTTATGAGGTGCAAAAAATGATGATTATGTGGATGCATGATTAGACACAGAAAATCATCCAACGATTAGAGAAAAGAAATTATGATTCTTCAAAACATACCTAACAATCACAATAAGACCTTGTAAGAGGAAGCGATTTTCAGTATAAGCAAAGGATGCTTTGGTCACTTTAGTAAAGAAACTCTGAGCTCAGAAGGAAGCTCCAAAATGCTAAAATTAAGGAATCCCCATATTAAGACAGCTTGATTTGCCACTACTGTTCAGGGGCCTGAAGGCCATAAAGTAGAGGCGCCTATATATACTTTAAAACATTATTTATAAGCAGATAGCATTTTGTAAATTCAGAAGAACTTCTAAAAATTTCACTATATATTCTAAAAACCTCTCATGATGGTACTTTCCCCAACAGAAAAAATGATAAGAGTCACAGAACCACACAATAGTAGAGCTAAACTGAACTTTAGAGGTCATTTAATTTAACGCCTTCATTTTATAAATGCATAAACAGACCCAGAAAGATTAAGCAACTTGCTGAAGGTTATGTAACTAGTTACCTGCAGAATCTAGACTAGAACTAAGACCATCTGACTCCCTGTTCACCCATCCTTCCATGACACATCCATCAGCTATTGAATGTAAGTCTCCTAAGAATGAAACCGCTTCTAAAATCAGCATGCAAATAACATAGGTATTCAGGAAGCTTGATCACTTTTTCTATAATTAGTAACATGTAGTGTCTTTCACACAGTATAACAAGCAGGATTATCAAAATCTGGTTTACAAAAGTAAAGCCCAAACTATGCCTTTAATTACAAAGATGACAAAAGAAAATAACATATAGCATAATGTACCCTAAAGAATGCTAACTGGGGTCAGCAGGTCTGTGTGACCCTGGGCGTTCTCTTCACATCTCTGAGCTTCTGTTTCCTTGTCTGTAAAAGGTGAGGAAGGAGGGAAAAACTAGCTCTCTTAGGCTTCTTGTGGATGGAAAATTGCACTCAAATATTTTAAATGTTTTTATTATGAAAAAATTGTCTTTTTATCATGAGATACTTCAAGCATAAACAAAAGTAGAGAGAATAGCATAAAATCCTTAATACACTCATTACTCAAATTGAGCATTTAGCAATTTTGGCACATTTGCATCGACCAATCCCTTCTTTTTTATTTTTGTTAAAGAATTTTGAAGCAAATCCCAGAATTCCTATCATTTAATCTCTCTGCAGTTCAGTATTCATCTATAAATAATACGGACACAACCACAATGTTATCATTGTATTAACAATAATTAACAGGAATTTCTTAGTAAGATCTAGTGCCCACTCTAAATACAAATTTCTCCAATTTTCTCAAAAATGTGTTTTTTACAATTAGTTTATTCAAATTAGGATTCCCAGTCAATTTTTGATGCCGGGAGACACAATCCAAATATCTAGCCAGGTTTTAAGATTGAAGTCTATACCTAGTGTTTAAGCAACTGACCATATTGTGATTATTACTACTGATTCTTTCTTCACCCCAAATTCAATTTAGGAACATTCAAGTGCTGTGAATATTCCCATCGATGTCTGAGTGTGACTGTCAGATGGTTATTGACTGAAAGCCAGCAGTAGTTGGCAAAAATTATGTCTCAACAGTGCACATCAAGTGGTGAGTGTCAGTGCATGAGAAGCAAAAATTAGCGCCACGTTGATGGTAACCAGTCAAGAAACAATGTAGATAAAGCCAAGAGACAAGATATAATTGGACTTGCCATGCGGGAATGGTCTGATGAATGAGTAGAATGCCTGACCTGGCATGTCAATAAACATAAAAGGCAGCGCCAGGTTCTGACATTTGTACATCAAGGTGCATTGCTGATGAAACATTAGAGGAGCCTGGGATATTGTCACTGTCTCTTTTCATCTATGGATTGGCAGGTCCAGTTGGAGGAATTTTTCCTTTGGTCTTTTGGTCTGTAATTAATATATGTTTACTCCAGGAGGCAGTAAGCACCTTAATTCATGTGGTTACTTAGGTCTGAAATTCAAGGCTTAGCATACAAATGGGAACTGAATTACACAAAATTTTTTTTTTTAGTGTTTCCTTAAAAAATGGCAGTCAGGAATTAAGTACTGCTATAGAATAAATTATTTATACAAATAAATCATCAATAATTCTTACAATTCTTAATCCTTTCCCTTTTGTGTTTTTAGGGCTTCAAGGGGAGAAATCTTCAACTCTCTCAGATTATCTGCTTTAATGTCAAAACCCCAGCCTGAGGATTCCCTCTGCCTTTCCAGCTTCCTTAAATGTCCAAACACCTAAATCTTCCAGTCTTTTTTGTTTTGCAGTTGTCATCTGATTATAATAGAGAGTGAGTTCTTTCTATAATCACTCCCAAAGTAAGACATACTAGTCTGCTTTATATAATTCTGCATGTGCTCTAAGAATTCCAGAAGTTTCTAATGCAGGTATGAAGCAGGGTGATGCTACTGGGAGCCTAAAAATGCTGACTTGACAATGCAACAGTTATTTACTGAGCATCTACTTCGTGAAAAGCCCTGTGAGTAATGCAAAGATGACCATGATGGAGTTCTCCACTCATAGGAAAGACAGATCACATAAAATTATAATAAAAATTAAAATGCGCTAAGTGCTAATAAAAACTCACAGTGTAGGGGAGACATAGTTTGGGACACACGACTGTGGGATCAGAACAATCTTCTTATAGGAGACCGCATTTGAACAGAAGAATGACATGATTAATAATTATGTTAGAAATATGCTTTAAGAAGCTACTTTGGAAGCAGATGAATTGAATGAAGGAAAAATCAAAGGAAGGAAAATAGTGAGGAGGCATTGCGATATTCCCAGAAAGAGTCAAAGAGGGCAAGACTCAGACAGCGGTGCTGGTAATGAGGAGGAGACGACAGTGTGAACCAAGGAGAGATATTGAGTCTGGAATACAGATTTAGGACTCACCAGCACCCAGGTGACTGCTGAAGCCTCGGTGAGAGGTCAGATCGACAAAGGAGATGGGCTGAGGGAAGAGATCCAGTCCCTGAAGAATGTTTATATTTAAAAAATGTTTCAAAAATGGAAGAAGAGACAAAAGAAATGGAGAAGGAGCAGACACAGCTGAAAGAGAATCAGGAAAATATGCTGTCACAGAAGCTTAGAGAAGATATAGTCTCAATAAGGTAAAGAGGAGTCAACAGAACCAGCGGGTGCAGAAAGGCCGGGGAGAGTGCACAGAGAGGACAACATAGGACTTATCAATTAGGAACTTGTCACTGACCACTCAGACACAGATTTCAGTGTAATGTGAGGATGAAGCCAGACTGCAAAGGTTTGAATGGTGAGCATGAGGAAATGGAGGCAGTGCAGACAGTCTGAGAAAAGGAAGACTTTATAGGCAGAGAAGACAAACTTCAGAAAAAAAGAGAATTGGCAAATAAAAGATGGAGGATATAACTAATGGCAAAAGGCTCTGAAAGAAGTGGGAAAGATGAAGGAGCTGGCCCCAGAAAGAAGGAGCACCTTTCCTCCAAAACAATTGGTCTAGAGACAGTCCCTCCTTCTCTACAAAGTTTCCCACCTCTTGGCAGAAAGAAAGAACTGGTGGTGGCTAAGAGGGTGGGGATGGTGTCACAGCAGAGGCCATTTTAGTTAGAGCATCCATGAACAATGAAAACTAAAGCACAGACCTGGGCTGGGGGGAGCTCAGGTATGGAAGTCTGATCACAAACTTATTGTTACCTACAAATTACTGGAATCTTCCTAGATTCAAGATTACTGAGAATCTCTCCTGCTTAGACTTCACACTGTGTCTGGTCCTCTTTTGGGGGCCTAGGTCCTTCGGCAACAACCACAGCTTAACTCTATGGATCTCATGTTATTCAAGAAATCTGTATTTAGACTAGAATCCCAAACTTTCATCTTGGCTTCTCCTTATTTTCTCAGGCTCATGGTGGCGCCTCTGTCCACTAACTGATAATATCCTCTTTATCAAGAGAAACTTCTTGAATCTATAACACATTCCATTGGCCTAACCGAATTCCTAGTTCTGGTCAATCAAGACTCCCTGACTGTATGCTGGCCACAAGCCAGAAGAAGGCCCAAGTGTCCTCACCTGTAAAATCTTAGGTAACATCCAAAAGCACTAGGTAGCATCCAAAGGTCTAACTAGCTTTAAACTCTTATGATTCTAAATCACCATTGCAAGGAATTTCGTTGTTTTCTTGTGATTCAGGATTTCTCAGCGTAGCATTTCCTTATGAGTATACTTATTCTTTCTGAACCAGTAGGTAACCTTGAGGTTTTAGGCAGAAAGAATGTGAGATGAACAACAACGCACAATTTTTATCAACAGCTTACCTTTCTTCATTGTTTTCCATCTGATTAGGGAAAGCAGCAAAGTCTAGGAGTAATTTAATGGCATCAAGGTATCCATTGTTACAGGACCAGTGCAAAGCTGTTCTTCCCTACAAGTGGGAACAAAAATTAAGTACATCTGGAGTAGGTATTTTTGGACACATAGTTATTTATGCTAACTCAAAATACAACAATTCTCCCAAATTGCTTAAACTACAAAAAGGGAAAACATTAAGTATGCAGTGGAGAAAGTGGATGGTATCTTAAGCAAATGATCAAAATTAATACTACGTTAAGGGGCATCACATGTCTCCAGAGGTGATACTCTGAGAAAGAGTCAGCATCACTTACATAATATTCTATCCAAAAATGTAAGACCTGAAGCTAATCATGAGGAATCACCAGGCAAAGCCAAACTGAGTAAAATTCTATAAAATAAATGGCCTGTATTCTTAAAAGGTTTCAATGTCATGAAAGATAAGGAAGGTATGAAGCATTGCTGGAGATAAAGAGGGATATTTCACAGTGTTAAAGAAGTTAAAGACGAAGATATCACAATCCTAAAGCTGTCTGCACTTAATAACACAGCCTCTAAATATACAGGGAAAAATGGACAAGACTAAAAGGGAAGATAGTCAAATCCATAATCACAGAGGGAGATTTCTAACCCATCTTTTATGATAGTTTATAGAACCAACATAAAAGAGCAGTAAAGATATAGAAGACCTGAACAAACTAATGTAAAAATTGGACCGAAGTGATATATACAAAACATTGCATCCAACAATGACAAAATTAGTACTCTTTTCAAGCATACATAGAACATTTACCAAACTCAACTATATGCTGGGTCATAAAGAAAGTCTCGAAAGATTAAAATAATTCAGAATATGTTTTCTCATCACAGTAAAATTTAAGCTGCAAATCAGCGTGGTGGGCAGAATAATACATTCCCTTGCAAAGATGTCTATATCCTGTTCTCTGGAATTTGTAATTACGTTATGTTCTATGGAAAGGGGAATTAAGGTTGTAGATAGAATTAGGGTTGCTAATCAACTGACCTTGACATGGGGAGAACATCCTAGATTTTCTGGGTACACTTGATGTAATCATAAGGGTTCTTATAGGTGGAAAAGGCAGGCAGGAGGTTGAGTGTCAGAGTGATGCAGTGTGAAAAAGATTCACCAGTCACTGCTAGCTTAGAAGACGGAGGTATGGGGCCACAAGCCAAGGAATGAGGGCAGCATCTAGACACTAGAAAAGTCAAGGAAACAGATTCTCCCTTAGAGCCTCCAAAAGGAATGCAGTCCTGCCAACACCTTGAGTTTTAGTCCAGTGACACTCATTTTGGACTTCTGACATCCATAACAGTAAGACAATAAATTTGTGTTGTTCTAATCCACTAAGTTTGTGGTAATTTGTGACAGCAGGAATAGGAAACTAATACAACCAATAACAAAGAGATAATGGGAAAATGCCCATCTGCCTGGAAATTAAACAATACACTTCTAAATAATCTATGGGTCAAATAATAAATCAAAATAGAAATTAGAAAATGTTTGAACTGAATGATAGTGATGGTACAATTTATCTAAACTTGTAGGATACAGCTAAAGCAGTGCTTAGAAGAAGCAGCATGCTTAAAGACATATATTGGTGAAGAATATTTAAAAAATTAATGATTTAGGGGCCGGCCTCACGGCCGAGTGGTTATATTCACAAACTCTGCTTTGGCGGCTCAGGGTTTCATCAGTTCTGATCCTGGGCACGGACATGGCACCGCTCATCAGACCATGCTGAGGCTCCCACGTAGCACAGTCAGAGGCACTCACAACTAGAATATACAACTATGTACTGGGGGGCTTTGGGGAGAAGAAGAAGAAGAAGAAGAGGAAGAAAAAAGAAGATTGGCAACAGATGTTAGCTCACGTGTCAATCTTAAAAAAAAAAAAATCAACGATTTAAACTTTCATCTAAGGAACCTTTAAAAAAATAGTAAATCAAACCTGATGAAGTGGATGGCAAGAAATAATAAAGATAACAGTAAACATCAATGAAATAGTAAAAAAAACCCTTAAAATATAGAAAATTAACAAAGACAGAAGTCCTTCGAAAAGATGAATAAGCAAGACATAAAATTTTTTAAAAAGAGACAACACACATTACCAATGCATGGAAAGAATAAGAGGAAATTGCTATAGGTCCTACAGACATAAAAAAGATAAGAGAATATGTGACCAACTTTATGCAAATATATTTGACTTTTTTTCTTTTTTGCTGAGCAAGATTTGGCCTGAGCTAACATCTGTTCCAGTCTTCCTCTATATTGTATGTGGATCACTGGCACAGCACAGCTGCTGAAGAAGGATGTAGGTCCACGCCTGAGAACTGAACCTAGGCCACTGAACTGGAGCATGCTGAACTTAGCCACTAGGCCTTGGAGCCAGCCCTACATTTGACATTTTTAATAAAATAGATACATTTCTCCAAAAATGCAACTTACCAAAGCTGAAAGGAAATAATCAGAAAACTTAAGTAGTCCTGTAATTATTAATGGAACTGAATCAGTTATTAACAACCTTTGCACAAAGAAAACCCCTAGACCAGATGACTTCACCAGAGAATTCTTCCAGACACTTAAGGAAGAAGTAATACCAATCTTACACAAATTCTTTAGGAGAATAAGAAAGAAGGGCCTACTTCCTAACTCTTTTTATAAGGTCAGCATAACCTGGCTACCAAAACCTGACAAGTACAATACACGAAGGGAAAATCATACATCAATCTCTCTCATGAACATAGAAGCAAAAATCTCAAAATATTATCAAATGAAATCCATCTCTCTATATATTACAAACATATATATCATAAGTGGGGCTTACTCCAGGAATAAAAGGGTGCTTTAACATCTGAAAAAACAATGTAATTGAGCCAGCTCTGATGGCCTAGCCGTTCAAGTTCAGCACGCTCTGCTTCAGTGTCCTTTGGTTCCTGGGTGCAGAACCACACCACTCATCTGTCAGTAGCCATGCTGTGGCGGTGGCTCACATAGAAGAACAAGAAGAACTTACAACTATACACAGCTGTGTATTGGGGACTTGGGGGGGGGAAAGGAAGAAAAAAGGAGGAAGATTGACAACAGATGTTAGCTTAGGGCAAATCTTCCCCTGCAAAAAACAACAACGTAACCAACAACCATAATTCGCCATATAAACAGAAAAGAGGAAAAGAATAATATGATCATGTCAATAGATGCAGAAATAGTATCTGACAAAAATTAAACAGCTAATTGTAATTTTAAAAACTCTTAGCAACTAGAAATATATGAGAACCTAGAGCAAACATATTCAATGGTGAAATAGTTACAGCTTTCCTCTTGAGAGGAGAGAATGAGTTAAGGATGTCAGCTATTACCAATTCTATTCAACATTGTACTGGAGGTCCTAGCCAGTTCAGTAAGGCAAAACAAAAAATTAAAAAGCCTAAGGATTGGAAAGGAAAAAAATAAAAATATTATTCACAGATAGTATGATTGTTTATGTAGATAATCCAAAACAACACACATAAAGATTAATAGAATTGGAAAGTAGCTTATGTAAGAGATTGGGAACTTTTAAAAAAATGCAAAAGGAACTAAAAATTATAAAAGATGCATTTCCGATAAGATAGGTATAAGAACCACATTTTACATATTTTTCATTGTGTTACTAACAATCTTAGCAAAAGTTTATTGAATGAATTAAGAGGGAATATATTTTCTGACCTGGAAAACACAATTAATATGCCACTATTTTTAAAGAGTTAAAGTAATTAAACCAGCAAAGAAAGTTAATATTGGCTAAATTGAGAGAAATCAATACATTACTATATAGCTGGGGAAAGCACAGATTAATCCATGTTTTAGAAACCAGTTCGAGTCTGGGATCAGAGCCTAATCACATTCATATATCATTCATTACTTTGACTCAGTAATTTCACTTAGGGAAAATTATTCTAAGGGAATAATCCAAAAGAAAAAAAAAGTTAAATGCACAAAGCCGATTAATGCTACATGATCTATAATAATGAAACAGTGGCCAGCAATAGGAAGTTGCTTATTTAATTCTAAAATTTGGGTTACAGGAATAGTTTGGACTAACCTCCCCACCACCCCTGCCACTGTTGTAGCCTTAGGGTAATTATTTAAGCTCCATGAGCTTCAATTTCCTCTTCTATAAAATGGAAATAATAATAGTAACTACTTTATAGAGTTGCTGTGAGGATTGAATGAATGACTAAACATAAACCTCTTAGAACTGTGGAATATTAAGCATCTATGATTATGAAAAAGATTATATACCAAATGAAAAAATATTGGTGATAATTTTAAGTGAACAGAACAAAATGTGGCTTGTAACATCATATCATATATATATATATATATATATATACACATACACATATATTTTTATACATACAGAAACATATGCCATGAATACATATTTATAAAAGCTATAAAATTATTTGCATTCTATATTATGACTTTACTGTTATATATGGAGATACAGAAAAGGACTAGAAGAGAACACGGACAAGTAAAAATCATTTCTAATGAACAGATTTGTGAGTGATCTCTTCATTCGGTAAATTGTTGTTTTACTTAATTTTAGCTACAAAGAAGGAATACTCGGAGCACTTCAGAGCAAACAGCATAGAAAAGATGCAGGCTCTCCACCTCTTTGTCCTGGATGTTCGGGTCGGCGTTGTTCTCCATGAGCACCGCCATGCAGTTGATATAGCCCCCGTACGCAGCACACTGCAAAGGGGTTCTTCCCGCATAATCCTGCACGTTTGGATTGATCTTATTTTCTATCAGTATCTGGCAAACATCCGCATTTCCTCCCAGCGCTGCCCAGTGTAGAAGAGAATGTCCGTCTTGGTCAACTAGATCTACCCTTGCTCCACCTGAAAAAGCAAAAATATCATACAAACGTCTAACACTGTATAGAGAGCATTTATCAAAAAGAATAGAAGTTGAAAAAATAGAACTGTCCCTGAAATGCCTTACTCTTAACAAAATGCTTCCACATATGTCATCCACTTCAGATTTTTACAATAAGCCCGTAAATCGGTCAGGGTAGGAATCGTTTCCCTTTTATATGAAAGGAAACTGAGGATCAGGCAGGCGACTTCTCCAAAACCAAACAACTACCAACAGGTGGAGCTTGGAGTGACCTGGAGCTTCCAGGTGTTAGGTACAGAGCTCTCCTGGCCACCCGGCCACCCAGGAGGCCCTCTGCTCCGTAAAGCTGTATTTCAGACGGTGATGCAAGAATTCCTACCTCTTGACAGTGACTTATTAGGAGCACTCTCTTTCCTCATTATTAAATAAATAATCACTTTATTATTTTCATATTTACAAAAAAATTTTCTTTTTTTTAAGAGTTGTTCTTAAGTATATTTTGGGTTTCATTTTTATTATTTTTTTAAAGATTTGCACCTGAGCTAACAACTGTTGCCAATCTTTTTTTTTTTTTCTTTTTCTCCCCAAATCCCCCCAGTACATAGTTGTATATTTCAGCTGTGGGTCCTTCTAGTTGTGGCGTGTGGGATGCTGCCTCAGCATGGCCTGATGAGCGGTGCCATGTCTGCACCCAGGATCTGAACCGGTGAAACCCTGAGCCGCCAAAGTGGAGCACGTGAACTTAACCACTCGGCCACGGGGCCGGTCCCCGAAATTTTCTTTTCTTATGATGAGGACTTTTAAGACCTTACAACTTTCAAATATGCAATACGGTATTATTAACTATTGGCACGATGCTGTACATTACATCCCTGTGACATTTATTTTGTAACCGGAAGTTTGTACCTTTAGACTAGGAGCACTCTGAATAACTAACCTTTAATAAGCGTCTGAATCACATCTTTGTGTCCCATCTCACAGGCTCGGAAAAGTGGAGTGTGTTTCATGACATCAGTGGCATCTACTTGAGCACTATTTTCCAATAATAACTTCACGGTGCTGACATGACCAGAGAGAGCAGCAGCATGTAAAGCTAAAGAGGAGCAAAGGAAAGTGAAGAACTCTTTCAGGAACTCTACCTTTTTATTATTCCAACCATGTATCTTTTTCTTTTTTTGATTTCTCCATTATTTTGGCTAAGTGCAATTTAATCCTAAGGATCCTCTACTCTATTTTCACTTTTAGAGATTTCTATCTTCCTTTCTATTTAAATGTATTACTCACACTTTTCCCTTTCTTTGTACATTTCTCATCTCACTGTTTCCTTCCTTTCCATCCTGTTGGTCTGAAATGTTCTCTTCTCAGTTACCAGCTTATTATCTTTTCATCTTTCTCAGCGAGCAAGAGAACAAAAAATGACAAAGAGAAATGATTTAAAAGAAGCAGGCAGTCCTGCCACTAGCTCACTGAATAAGCATATGCCCCCGAGGAGTCGTGCGCTGTGAGACCTCGGTCTACTGTTCCTTCAGTAACTCGTGCCATTCCCGTGATTGGTCTGTGCACCCGCGTGGTACTGAGAGTACTCGTATCTCACAGCATTGAGAGCATGTTTCATACAACATGGTTCCAAACACAAGCCAGCTGTTTGCTCAGGGCCCATTTAAGAAACAGCAATTCGTTTCAACGTTGGAGAAAAACCTGAGATGGAATGTGGTCTCTTCTGTGGCGCCCTCCTCAGGGGTTCAAAAGAGTAATTTTGACTATATGTGAGTTTCATGTTACGCTGACTCCGCCTGTGTTACTCGACGCTAGTGCTTGACTTATGCCATCATTCTTCAGGTTTCACTTTGCCAGGATAACCATCTAGAAGGCCTGGGCCAGTTCTTTCTAAGTATTATGGATCTACAACGCCTAGAACAGTGTTTCATAAAGCGTGATCTGTGGACCAAACCTCAGATGCCTATAAAAATGCAGATTACTGGGGATTTGTTGAGAACCTACCACAGGCTGGGTACTAAGGTAATACTGAAAATTCAGCAGGAAACAAAAGAGGTAAGGTTACATTCTAGGACGGGGAAACTAACAAACAACTGAGTCAACAAACAAGAAAGTATAAGCTAGTGATGGGCGGTATAATTAAAGCAATAAAAGGTACTTTGATATGTAGAGTGACAGGGGACTCCTTGTGATTGGTGATTAGGGAAAGCTTTGCTAAGAAGCTGACATTTGAATTGAGACCTGAATCATAAAAAAGACAGCAATGTAGAGATGTGGGAAGAGAGTAGTTTGGGCAAAGGGAACGGTTTGTGCAAGGACGGGCATGAACCTATTTGTTTAAGGAAAGCAAGGAAGCTGCGGCACATGAGTGAGAGTGAGGTAAGTCAGAAAGGTAGAAGGGGTCTGATCATAAAGGGTCATCCAGGTCAGAGTGATGGCAGACACTGACGGGCTTCAAACAGCGGGGGACATGATGTGATTTACACTTTAAGCAGATCTCAGGAGCTCTTCTGAGGAGAATGCATGGTAGATTAGAACACAAGCAGAGCGACCAGTTAATGCTACTGCAGTCGGCTGGGTAAGAAAGCATGGCGGGGATGGAGAAGGAGAAAGGTTTAGAATATGTTTTGGAGACGGAGTCAACAGGACTTGCTGACAGGATTTGAAATAGGATCTCTGTATAGTCTGTGAATCTGCATTTAAACAAACACCCCTAGTAATTCTTAGATATACTCAAGTGCTAGAACCCTGACCTAAATGGCTGAATGTGAGTCTGGCCCAGAAAAGATTCAGATGGGTATGAGAGACTTCAAATATCGGAAGTTCTGTCATGTGGAAGAGAGCACAGAGTGGAATATTCAGGTTGACAAATTTTGGCTCAACGTAAAGAACATTCTAAGAGTTAGGTTAAGATGGAAGCAGTGAGTTCCCTATACTGGAGCTGTTCAACCAGAGGCTGAAAGACCGCTGGTGAGAATGTTATAAGGTCGATTAAAGCATGTATATCTGTGATAGTCAGGGATTTTCACATTTTTAAAAGGATAAGAATGCTTTTTTTCCTCCCAAATGAAATTTTATAAAACAGATAAGAGCTGAGTGGTTCTGACTGGAATAGGGGTGGAGTGTTTTGCACTTAAACATCCACCCCCTCAGCAACACTTCAGGTACCTCTGTTGAAACCTGTTGTTCTGAAGGACACGGCTGAGTAACCCTGGGCAAGATTTAATTTTAAGGTACTTTCTAATTCTGCAATTCTGCAATTCTGTGATGTGGCATCAGCATGCAATAGATGCTCTTCAGATAAATATCAATGTTAAATTTTAAAAAACCAGAAAAAATTTCACTTAAGCAAAAGATAGAATTAATGATCTTATTAAAGGAAAGTCCCCATTTCTGACTATTTGCATTTACTTTAAAATAACTTTAAACTTAGCTATTGTTGCCCTCTCTTTGCAAAAGTGACACAAGTTTACATAGGAGCTCTGAAAAAAATTTTTTTTTAACTTAACTTTATGTTATAGAAAATTTCAAACACATTCAAAAGTAAAGACAATAGTCCAGTGAACTCAATATAGCCATCACTCAGCTTCAACAATTATCAATACATGGTGAATCTTGTTTCACCCAACCACTATCCCACTATCCATTCACCCCACTTCTGATTGTTTTGAAGAAAATTCTAGAGTCATGCTACAGTCACAAATATTTCATCTGTAAATATTTTAGTAAGTATGTCTGAAAGACCAAGATTCTTTTTTAAAACACAACCACTGTATCTATAAGTCAGGGTCCAATCAGGAGACAGAAACCATGCCAGACACTTCAACAGAGAGAATTCAATATAAAGAATTATTAGCTATGTATTGAAGAACTGAAAACCAAAAAGGCAACACTAAGAGATAGGAAACACAGAAAACAGCTAGCAATTCGAGGACTGATGGAACAAAAAGAAGAGGAAGGAATTATTAAAACTTAAAATGTTAGAAGAGGAGCTCTGCCAAGCTGAAACTCAACCTGCGAGGAGGGTCTCTGCTTGGCTGGTGCCGGGTCTCTGAGGAGGGTGCTCTGAGGCTGGTTCCGTAAGTGTCGGAAAAATTGTAAAGTGAAGTTAACTGTTGTCATTGGAACAAACTCGCTGCTTGTTGAAGAAGATTTACTAGGGTAATGCTGACAGGGACAGGAAACAAAAACAAGAATAGTAATAGGCAAACAGGAAGACGTAGTCCCTTGTTCCTCTTCCAGCTTTCCAGGGGCCCTCTACTGCCCTCTACGTGCCGATTCTGACACGGCGCCTGCTGGCAAAGGGAGTTGTGGTTTACAGGGCCCCAGCTCCAGCAAAGCGGAGAAAGGATAGTCCCCTTATCATACCTAAAAAATACTAACAAAAACTCTATAAGATCAAATGCCCAGATAGGATTCATATTTTCCTGATGGCTTTATAATTTTTTTATAGTTTACTTATTTGAATCAAATCTAAATAATGTCCATATACTGCTGTTGATAAGAACTCTTTTTTAATGGGAAGAGAAAACCACCCTGTGGAGGGATGATGGAGAGGATCTCACTTTCATAAATGAGAAATGTCAGGAAGGCAGCTCTGACATAATAAAACCCTCTTAAGAGGAAGAGCCCAGAGAATTAATGAATCTGAGAAGAATTTATGTCTGAACGCCAATCATTGTGCACATTAGAAAGACACTTCTGGTCAAAAGGATGCAAGTGTCCTCGGGTACACTTTATTAAAATACATGAAAAAGTTAAAGGAAAAGCAAGGCCAGCAATAAAGTGAAAGCCTGCATACTAATGGAAGTCTGACAAAAATTAAGTGTCCAGACCATTTATAAACTCAGTGTCCTGTGTGTCTACACTCTACCCCTCAAGAAACTGAAGTCTACTGTGAGGCTTTGATAAAGCAATATTTTTGAGAGTTAAAGTCTTTATCAAAATTGATATTACCTAAAAATTCTTTCAAAAAATAATTTAGAAGTTGTGGTAGTCTAGGTATGGGGCGGATTATAAGGTGTAGCAACTCCCCTCCCCCTCCCCCCAGTACTACATCAATAGTTTTGGCGGCCAAGAAACATCTTATCCAGGACAACTTGAAGATGCAAATGGTTCTAGCATGTTTCTACAAATAAGAAGACATAAGAAGCTTGTAGCTGTTTTTATTGTTTAGTGTTTAACATGCTGTTGTGTGATTTTTCTTTCTTTTTCTGACTTGCAATGAGGATACAATACACAGGAAGAGACCTCGAAGTTGACAATGAATGCTAAGACCTTGTACCTCTCTTATTAACCAACACACAGTTAAAGCGCTCTCTCATAGGAGAAAGAGATTAAAAGAAGCATCTAGGAAGAGCTTTGATGCAAAGCTGACTGGAAGCTTTGAAGCTTCTAGAGTCATGGGAGGTTATCTCTAAACCAGGAGATTTAGGATGAGGTGATGCTACTCAAATATGAGAAAAGAACATATTAAATGAGACTGGTGAGAACACACTTAGCTGTGTCCATTCCTTAAAATATAATTCCAAATTTTTAAAAATATAATTAATAACCACTAAATATGCATAGTTTTAAGATATAGGTTTATACTTTTTTATATAAATGGTCAGAAGAGTTCCCATATCATGTCTAAGGAGTAACCAGGGTTGTAAACCAAATGCCACCATTCGCCTAGTAGAGACATAGGCTGATTTTAGCCATAATACATCCTTTGGCACGATATCCTGACAACCTAAATTTAAAAAGTGAAGATGAAAGTCAAACAGTATTAGATTAGGAACAATGATTTCAAGGTACTATTGTATAAGTTTTATAGCACCAGCTACACTTTGGAGCCTGAAGGAAAGCAAACTGAAGATGCCTACCAGTTCTTACCTGTGCCTCCATATTTGTCTGCCATGTTAATATCAATGTCAGATTTTAAACTCAGCATAGTCCTAAGGACATTGTCACTGCCTTTCCCAGCAGCCCACATAAAGGATGTTCTTCCTTCGAGGTCTGAATCATCTTTCACTGACGGATGTTTTAAAAACACTTTAACTGTTTCCTGTAAGAAAGTTCATTTAAAAATTTGAGACAAGAGAGTAGCATTTTTTTTTTATGGTAACAAAGCCACTGTTATATGTGACTTCCACTAAGAAGCAAAGTATTTTTTCCCTGCTTTTGAATCAGATGAAATTATCTTTTTATGAATAACAAAATTACAATTTCCATTGAAAGTAACAATCCTCTGTCCTTATATATTAGTTTTGGTTTTCATAGCACTTCAGAAAAAATAACCTAACCCACACATTCAACATCCTCATAATTGAGAATGATCATCCTCAACAAAAGTTTGGAAAGTTCATAGGTCACTGTTAGAGAGATGAAGTGATAGTTAAAAGATTCAAGTATTCAGTGTTATGACCAATACTAAAACACAGGTTTTCTTGGACATTTTACACGGAGAGATGCATATATTCAGGCATGCCTACAGAGAAGATTACCATATTCTCTCGCTGTGTGTTTTGTTACTATAATTTAAAAAAATAGCTAATGCATTTATTGAATAATGATGGGTGGTTACTGAGAAATGCAGTGTTCAATTCATTTAAACACACGTTTATTCAGCAATTCCTATATTCAAGCTCCTTCCTCTATGGGATCATACAAAAATTAGGACCTTTGATAATTATAATAGTGCTTGACAATTTTAATGGGGATTAATATTGTAACATTTAAAATTGCCTCTTTCCTCAAAACTCACATGCTTACAAACTGTTAGAAAGATCATAGAAACTTTTGCTTGAATGGAAGTAAAACATTTGAGAATAAAAATTTCTGGAGACTGCGAGTTGGCCAAAATGTATAAAATGTTGATGCTCAATACTTTAAAGCTGGAGGAAATTCAATGGCTCATCTAATCCAGCCCCTCATTTTACAGATGAAGAAATCTAGGTTCAAGCTCATACAAACATTGGTGGCAGCTACAGGAATAGAACCCAGGGCTAAAGCCCAGCCATCTTTCCACTGCCTCACATACCACTTCCTAGTCTTGGAACTAGTCGTTGAGCTCCTGAGGTATTATAGCTTAGTGCTCCTAGGACCTAGTGTGCATGTTGATTGAGTAGATTTGAAAAAAGAAATGATGTTTTTAAAAAAGAGAACTTTCATGAGTTATAGAGTCCAAGGAGATCAAAGGGCTTGAAATTGAGTTTAGAAAATTTGCATAATTATTAAAAAATCATCTCTGGAATTGGCAGTTTATCCAAAGCAAGTATTTCTGTGAATACACATCCATAATATTCTACCATTCTTTCTTACTCCCTTTGGCAGTTACTTAATTACTGGTATCTGTACATATGTTAAATTTGGAGTCTAAGACTTGGGTTCAAGATTTTGGGCAAGTCATTTAATCTCTTGGAACTTGTTTTCTTCATCTGTAAATAGGTATAGCACGTCCTCTCATAGGCTTGTGTTGAACTGTGGATTGAGTTCTGATTTCCATAGATTGACTAGACAGGGCCAATTGAATTTCTTCTCTATTTGTAGTAAGAAATAACCCCTCCTTAAAATACTACTGTGTATTTTTCTGAGATCTTTGGAGATAATAGAAGACAATGGTTTGCCAAAACTCTAGGTGATAAATAGAATAAATTTTTAGTAATGCCAGGAAGGAGGGACTATGGCTATAGTTGGTCTGGGTAGCAGAGAGAAAGAAGGGTGGGAAAATAAGATATTTTAGCCATCTGAGTATTCAGTGTGTTCAATGGTGCATTTGGGGAGGTAAGGCAGATGGAATTATACTGTGCTGATGAAAGCATTCCTATAATTTAATGAAACAAGAGGTTCGCCACACACACCCACGTAGAAGGCAACAAAACCAACTGTGGCTGCTTTGACATGGGCCTCTCTGGATGAGTCTCTGGTTCTTGGTGGCCACTCACACTCAGGAAGCTGAAGTAGCCTAGACACTGTCATGTTGCTGGCCAGACTGAGTGACAGAAGGGATGAGAAAGTGCTTTGTAAACTATAAAGGGCAGTAAGGGAAGAGCTCTTAATAATATTCAATATCTTTGGAAATATCAATAATTCACATTTTTGCTTTCTCAGATGCATAACACACATCATTATTAGCACTAGCAGTAATAAGAAGGCATTCTCTTTCTTGAGTAGCTGCTCTACACCAAGGACTACACTAGGCACTTATAAATTTTCTCTAATCTTACAACAATCCTGAAAGAAAAGGTATAATTATCTTCATATTACATATGAAGAAACTAAGACTCAGAGAGGTTGAAAAACTTGTGCAGGGTCACACAGCTAGCAAATAGCATAGTCAGGATTCCAGCCAAGGTTTGTCTAGTTCCAAAGCCTTACCACACTGCCTTCAGGACAGTTACAGATTGCTGAACACTAAGTTGTCCTTGGTGCTCTAAAGGTAACAAAAAGGTGAAGCACACTTACAGGAAAGCAAAATGTTATACTGAACAGTTAAAATAAAAACTACATAAAACTTCACATGTGACTACCAAATTTATAGAAACTCAGACTATCACTTGCATCACAGAGTTAACAGTATAACCAATTGTTAAGAGACAATTGCTGCACAAACACCCACAAATGAGTACATGTAAAAGTGATGGAATTGGAATACGATCAGTGGAGTGTATCAATGTCAATTTCCTCTTTATGACATTGTGTTATACTTTTGCAAGATGTTGCCATTGGGGTAAATCGGGTGAAGCAGACATGGGATCTTGCTGTTTTATTTCTTACAACTGCATATGAATTTACAATTATATCAAAATAAGAATTCAATTAACAAAAAAGACAACCATCATGTTTTACTTACAGCAAAGTTACTCTGAGCTGCATAGTGCAAGGGCGTGGCTCCTTGGCTGTCAGATGGGATGGTTCCAGACTTATTTCTTTCTAAAAGGAGATGGACAATCTGCGCATGGCCTGAAAGCAGACCAGGTAGTTGTCACATACAAAGGGTGTTAATTAATTCATAATCTAGTTAAAGGAAAGGAGTAAGAAACATCACTAGCACGTAATACAGCATTCAGAATGTTTCTGAGTAGCCGCCCTCAGTGCAGTCTTTCTAACTTCTCACTAAAACACTATGATGATGTAGAACCCAGGCAAAACTTACAACACTGGGAACTTAATGCTTCAGTCAGGAAGGAAATGACATTAACTATAATTGCCAGACTGAGAAAAAATGATATTGGTATCAGCTCATTGCATCCCCTGGCTTCACTTTATAAAAACTGCCTGTAAAAAAGGTGGGAAGGTGTGTTAGAAGCCAGCCTCTCTCAGCCATCAGTGTCCCCAGTCTCCAGGTTCCATTGCACAACCAATCAGAACTGCACAGCTGTTCTCTTCTGCTATTCAGGACAGACTATAACACAATGTCTCGTAATCTCTGCAGCCTCCTATCCATCCTCTTTAACCTCCATCCCCTAATTTTTTAACATCTAGGCAGTGATTTCAAGTCCCAGAAAACAAGTGGGCAGAAATGATGAGGACGTGGTGGAGGAAATACCTGGCAGTGCCTTCTGGAGGATGTGGTCTCCACAAGTGAGGAAATGTAGAAAGAATCAAAGAATGAACAAATTTGGTAATAGCATATTTAGGAAACCTGGATTTAATACATTCTATTGCTTCAGCACACCAGGAAACCAGGCAATGAAGATGCCACATTAGCAGAGGAAGGATATGCTGCATGAAAGCTGGGCAGAAAAAAGGCATTTGAGTGGGAGCTGTGCTCATCCACCTGCTCTCCAGCTGAGGTTGAGATGGAGTTCTCCATAAAACAAAGGGACAAAAGTAGGATCAAAGGCAATCTACGCCCCATCGTCAGTCTAAACGTATCTCATCTTGTTTGAAGGATAAAGAGAAAAATTCAGTAAAGGTTATATGACACACTCTAGGACAGAGGAAAAGGAACAGCATCAGAAAGATGAAGTGCATGCCTTGGAAAAGGATCTAGAGAAGGATCCAGAGGAAAATTTCAGGAACAGTTTGGCATCTCGGCTTAGCACAAAGAGATGGGCTCTGTGAGGCAGAAAGACAATATCCTAAGAAGAAGATACACTGAAATGAAAAGGGAATGGAAGAAGGTGACAAGGAAATAAGCTGAGATAAAAAGAAACATGGATGAGAGAAGGAAAGCAAAATGCAAACTAAAATACAGTCTATAAGAGGCAGAAAGAAAGCAGCACTTATGGAACAAAAGTCAATTTAGTAATGTGGAGACAAATTTGAAAAGTCCTCCCAGAAGGCAGAGGAAAAAGAACAGGGATGAAACTGTACAATGAGATGAACTCTAAATAATAATTATAAACCTGATGATAAAACTGAATGCAAATGTAAAAGTCATTTGCAAAAGAGAAGATGTATAATTTAAAAACTAAGACCACAATAATAAGCAGGGAAAACCTCAGATTATATTAACAAACATCCATAGAGTGATAAGTAAAAGTGTGCTAAACTCTTCATTTTAAATAGGTGAGAACCAATAGATGCAGTTTTGCCCTTGACTCTGACTCAGGCTTAAAAAAGCTTTTGACTGATTTAAAAGTAATCACTAATGGAACCTAAAAATCCTCCTAAAATATTAGGCAATTCAAAACCAAATAGCAACAAATCTAGTCCATACACCAAAAGGCAGAAAACAAAGGAAACAGGAAAAAGAATTAAGATAAAATCCAAAACACTAATAATACTCAAAGAGCAGAAAAAAGACACAATTATAAATCTTTTAACAATGACTATTAATGGGTAAAACTCCTTCACTACAAGAGAAAGACTCTCAGATTGCTCCCCGCAAAATCAGACACCAACACATATATATAATCTCTCATCTAAAAAAGTGATCCCTGAAAAGCTTAAGTAAAAGGTATATCAGGAAAATATGAAGAAAAATATCAAATATCATGGTATTAGCACAAATATAAAATTAAAGTCCTCCTCCCCAAAAATAAAGGCGTCGAATATGAAGAGGATTATTTTACATTTACATTTGTCAATGAATGTGTATTTCTTTTTTCATCATGAATGTGGATAGAAATTAAATTTAAAACGTGATGCTGAAATTAAAACTAATATATAACAGAGAATACATTTATATGACTAAAGTTTATGCATATAATAGGGGGATTTAGGTATAAAATGTCATATCAATTAAGAATTAAAATAATTAAATAGGAGGTGGGAGCTGACGAGGGAGAGTGGGCAGAAGGTTTCCTACATTCCTGCGGTTCCCCTACGGCTGGTCCTTGGATTCACAGTCAACTCACCCAGCAGAGCTGCCCAGTGAAGTGGGGTTCGAAATAAGTTATCATAAGATGTTATGTTGCAGCTCTCGTACGAGGTCAAGACATCAACCACCGTCACATTCCCATCGGCGACTGCAAAATGAAGAGGTGTTCGTCCCTCGTAGTCTTGCCAGTTCAGTAAAGACTCCGTTGGAGCAGCATCCTATTATTAAGGAACCAGAGATTTCAGACACACATAGAATCCTCAATAAGTCGCATCTGACATAAGTATTAAGTGAGCAGTTTTCTAAACTTTTATATTCTCTCAGTACAAAGCGATAAAATTCAGAAAAAGTATACGGTTTAAATATTTAAAAGTTTATTTTCATATTTAACTATAAAAAGTACAGAAAAGACATAATAAATACCATGTACTGACTATGTAGGTTAAATAGGTATCAAATTTTGCCTAATGTACTTTTATATCTGTGATGGATTTAGCTAGAGTTATATGTTTTGTTCTTTTGCTACATATGTATGCGTCCGTAAACAATACATAAATTTTGTATGTGTATTTTCAATATTTACACTTATGCATTATACTATGCATATCCTTTGGCAATTTTTTCTTTCAACACTATACTTTTAGGTATTTATGTTGATCTTAGTTCATTTATTAAACCACAGTTTAGTTACCCATTCTCCGACTGAGGGATATTTAGGTTATTTACAATTTTTCCCACTATTAACAATTATGCGGCAGTCAACATGCTTCCTCTACATGTCCCCTTGGGGCACACGTGTGAGATTTTTCTCCAGCCTAGACATCTAGAAGGGGAATTGCTGGGTTGAAGGATATCTGTATCTTCAACTGAGTATTTTCAAGCTGTCTTCCAAATGGTTGTGCCAATTAATACATCCATGACAATGTGTAAAGGTTTTTATTTCCCCAAATGGTGGAACAAATTAACCACTCGGTATCATCAAGTTTACTACATTTTTTCCCTTATAGGTATGAAAAGCATTTCACGATGTTTTAATTTATATTCCTTTTAAAATGAGGTGGAGATTTTTTTAAAATCATATTTATTGGCTATTTGGTTTTATTTCTCTATAAACTGACAGTTCATAACATTTATTAATTTTTCTATGGGATCTTTGCAGCAGATATTATGATGTACTGCCTAGGTCCCCCTTCAAGACTAAAGGACTCGTCTCGCCAGCTGCTGGGAGTGCTGCCAGCAGATGACCCTCAATCGCTGGCCTCTTCTGGAACTGCTTCAGCTAAAGAGAGTTACCTCACCCAAGGTCATGTCCCTTCTCAGACTGGGTCAGATCCAAAGCTAAGCCCTCCTGCCCCAGTTTGAGAACTCTCTGAAGGGCCATCCCAGATTTAGAGCTGCCTGTGCAGTCAGCCTACTTTACAAAAAAAGGAATGTGAAAGTTATTATAAACACTTCAAAAAAAGAAGTAGAATATTATCACAATGGTATTTTAGGCCCTTGAGTCTCCCAAGGACCAAGATGCATTTACAAGGGAAAAAAAGCCAAGTCTATGAGGAAATAAAATACTATGAGTGACAACTATGCTCCAAGGACTTCAGATATTGGAATGAACACATAAAGAATATAAAGTAACTATCTATGAAACATGTAAGAAAATAAAAAATGAAATAAAGCAAGGAACAAAAACTATCAAAATGACCAGACAGATGTGAAAAAGAACCAAATAGAACTTTTAGAAGTGAAAATATAATCACTAGGATTGAAGATTCAATGTATAGGGTAAACAAATGATTAGACTGAGCTGAAGAAAGATTTTGTAAACTGGGAGACAGATTTGATGTAATTACCCAGAAGGTGGCAGACAGAGACAAGATGAAGAAATGTAAAAGAGAAGAGACACGGAGAATAAAATGACAAGGTCTAAAATATGTACAATTGGAGATCCTAAAGGCAAGAGTAGAGAGAATGAAAGAGAGGCAATATTTAAAGAGATAATGGCTATATATTTTTCAGAGCTGAGATGCAATAATCAAAAGGTATACCACACAGGAAAAAGAAAAGACAGACTGCGGTAAAAGTACAGCATGCCATACACAGAAGGATGTAACCTGAGCAAAAAGATAAATCATCTATAAAGGAATGACAATTAGACCCATAACAGACTCCTCAGGAGGAACAACAAACGGCAGAAAGCAGCAAAATAATAGCCTGAACGAGTTGAAAAGTGTAACTACCTAGAACTGTGTAGACAGGAAAACTATATGTTTAAGAGCAAGGTAGAAATGCAGACGTTCTCACCATTTACAAAAGAGAGAGTTTACCACCAATAGATCTACACTAAAGGAAGTTCTAAGAACTGTATTTCAGGAAGTGAGATAACTCTAGAAGGAAAATTTGAGAGTCAAGAAGAAGTGCAGAGCAAAGAAATTACTTAACATGCAAGTAGAAGTAGATAATCATTGTATATACAAAATAATATCTTTTAAAATATAATTTGTATGTTACAAGTAAATAGGATTAAATATTAGACTACTGCAGCATGTAAGTTGTAATTTGGAAAAGAGTGATTAGAAAACTTCAAAGAATCTACTAATAAAGATTCAAAATGAATAAGAAAGCATAGCAAGTTGGTTAGACATATAATCAATGAACAAAAACACCAATTGCATTTCTATACACTTGCAACAACTGGTTAGATATATACCCTAGATGTTGTAAAAAAAAAAAAAAAATTCAAAGCAGTACTGTTTGTAAATAGTGAAAAACTGGAAACAGTTCCAAATGTCTGTCAATAATAGAATGAATAATGTCTGGCTTATTAATAAAATGGAATACTATATAGCAGTAAAAATTAATATATTACAGCTACACACAGCAATATAGTTAAAATCACCAGCATAATTGTTGAGCAAGAAAAGCATGTTGCAAAAGAATATATACAATATGATTCCATGCATATAAAATTTAAAAAACATTAAAAACTAAAAAACATATTGTTTAGGGATATGAATATATGTAGTAAAACAATAATGAAAATCAGTGGGATGATAAACTCAAAATTGAGGACAGTTGTTGCCTCTGAAAAAGGAGAGAACAGAATGGTAGTGCGAGGTACCCACCAGACTTCAAAGGCAACGGAGATGTACTTTTTCTTCAACCCAGTGATGAGTGCATGAGTATTTGTCGTTTCCTTATTCTGTGTATCCTACATGTAATTTACAAATATTCACTTATATCTATTCCCCATTTAATAAAAGCAAGTATAAAACAACGTCAGGGAATGATAAGCATAAATTCAGGAAAGTAGCTGAGCGGGCAGGAAGGAGCATGGCGGGGGAGAGAATGCATTTGGAAACTGGCACATCAGAAACTTCTATGTGGTTTTAATAGCAGTATTAAAATGTTCTATTTCTTCGGGATGGGTTCACAGGTCTGTTGTATTGTTTTGCCTCATAATTTGCTTGTGCATCATATATATGCTTTCAAGAATATTAGATATTTCACAAGAAAAAACTCTCTTGGAAAAGCCATCCAGGTCTAGCAGCACTGTTGTACTCACCAGAATGCATCGCACTGTGTGAACAGCACTCGGATCTTTGTGGTTGGCTGCCCAGTGAAGTGGGATCTTGCCTTCGACATCAGGAATCCCGATGTTGGAATCATGCTTGATAAGCAGCTTCACGTGCTCAGGGTTATTGTAGTAGGCGCTCCAATGCAGAGCTGTTTGCTGCAAAATCGAGAGATTCTCAAAACAACGACAACAACAACAACAGTAACAACACAACAGCATACCTCTCCCAAGCTTTTACAGCGTGATGGGCACTGTTATAAGAGTTTTATCTATTTTATCTCATGTAGTCCTCATGGCAACTCTGGCAGATATGTTCTCTTCACTTTGCCTGATGTCGAAGGCATGTGATTAATGAGGAAACTGAGTACCAGGAAGACACATAATCTTCTCAAGGATATATAGGTAGTAAGTGGCCGAAGTGGGATTTTAACCCAGGCAGCCTGACTCCAGAATCTACCTCTTAATCATGGCAGGCATTTAGGTCATCAAGTCCTAATAAATGGTAATACTGAGAAAGAGAAAAACAGCCCAATACTTTACGAATAATTATCAACAGAGTAAGTAATGATCTTGATATTGTACCAATACCTTACGAATTTGGTAGAATGTTTTGAATTTTAATATCTATCAAAAAGAAGATCCATCCATAGGAAATCATGGATCTGGAATCCATTTCCTATATCAAAGGATGAATTTAAATCTAACTATAATTTTACTGGATAAATAATTAGACCTACTTACTGATGTTGAGATACATTTTGAAAATACAGCAACACTTGCTTTATTTTGGATAAAAGTTAAAAATGAACATCGTGAAGTTGTTGAGGTTGCTTTAAACTCTTTTCTGCCATTCTCATCAACATACCTCAGTAAGACTGGTTTTCCTATTAGAGTTATTAAGGAAACACATAGAAACTCTTTAGATATACATTATCCCTTGCAAGCAGCATTGTCATCAATCCAATCTAGAAATAGATTATTTAACATTAGGAACCAAGCTCATTTGTCACATTAAAAACTTTAAATGTTGGGGCTGGCCCTGTGGCTGAGGGGTTAAATTCACAGTTCGCGTGCTCCACTGCAGGCAGCCCAGTGTTTCGTTGGTTTGAATCCTGGGCGCAGACATGGCACTGCTCATCAAGCCATGCTGAGGCAGCATGCCACATGCCACAACTAGAAGGACCCACAATGAAGAATATACAACTGTGTACCGGGGGGCTTTGGGGAGAAAATGGAAAAAAATAAAATCTTTAAAAAAAAACAAAAACAAAACTTTAAATGTCGACGTACCTGATATTCATTCAAAGTGCACCCATAGGCATTCAATATAGAGAGTCACTACTTAACTGATTACTTTTTGTTTACTAATAACTGCAGAACAACAAAAAAAAGTCACAAATACAATAGCAATTAACTACCTATAACCACATTTTCAATAAACAACATGTATACTTTCTGTAATTCTTTTCTTTTTCCAGGTTATGTTTGTTCTGAACCTATTTGCGGAAATGTAACATTATGTCTGTTGAATCTAATAGTAAAGTTTGGGGTTGTATTTTCTACATCTTTGTCTTGTTTGTTTGTTTTTGTTTTTGGCTTAAACAATAGACATTTATTTCTCACAGTTCTGGATGCTGGGAGTCCAAGGTGAAGGTGCCAGCCAGTTGGTTCTTGGTGAGGGCTCTCTCCCTGGCTTGCAGATGCCTGCCTTCCTGTGTCTCCTCACACGGCAGAGAAAGGAAGCTCTGACGTCTCTGCCTCTTATAAGGGCACTGCTCCCATCATGGGGGCTCCACCCTCATGACCTTGTCTAAACCTAATCACTTCCCAAAGGCTCTACCTCCTAATACCATCACATTGGGGTTAGGGCTTCAACAAATGGATTTGGGGTGGGACTCATGCAGTCCCCAACAATAAGTAATGAAATTGTACTACTTTGGAGATCATTTCGGGGTAAGTTGGAAAATGATCTGCTTTGGTTTCAAATTCACTAGCTTAGTCACCGGCCCCTCCACAGAGGATTGGTCTTTGGTGTTCTCTCCTTGTGAGCACTCCACTCTCCACTGTGGTTCCTGAGTTCCCCAGATGTATTAGGATCTTCTTAGGAGTAGGATCACTGGACAGGCCTCCAGAATTCCAGGTCTCAGATGCAGACATTGATTGCAGTCTGGACCAAATTGTTCACAGGCTGGTAGGGCAAAGCCATGCGGATTCCAAGTAGGCCAAGCATGGAAGCAGATCATCAGCTGCTGAATCCCTGCCCTCTTCTCTCTTACCCATCATCTACCGCTCCAGCCTCTTTTCTTTCTTTTTTTAACCACTGACCGCCTATAAAATAGCTCTGTTCAGTTGTCCTCTTGTCCACATGAGTAAGTCCAAATCTGGATAGACCTGTTCTTCCCAAACTTGATTCCTTTTCCAAATGTCCCACATTCATTCTTTTTTTCCTTCCTTCCTCTCCCTACTTCCCCTCGCTTCCCTCCTTCCTTTTTTTTTTAGTGGCACCATTATTCTCCCAGTCTTGGTAATCTTTGGCACGCGCTCTTTCATTTTCTACAGTAAATCAAGTTCTATAATCAAGTTCTCTCCTTTTCCATCTACCCTGGTTTGGACCCAGGTCAGCTTGCATCTAAGATCATGGTTTTCATTTTTGTAATTATTTTTTTTAACTGTGACAAAATGTATATAACATAAAATTTACCACTTTAACTGTTTTTAAGTGTACAGTTTAGTGGCATTAAGTACATTGACATTGTTGTGCCACCATTAGAACCGTCCATCTCCAGAACTTTTTCATCTTCTCAAACTGAAACTTCATATCCATTAAAGAATAACTCCAATTCCCATCTCCTCCCAGTTCCTGGGCAACCAATACTCTACTTTCTGTCTCTATGAATATGACTACTCTAGGTACTTCATAAGGGAAATCATCTAATATTTGTCCTCTTGCGTCTGACATTTCACTTAGCATAATGTCTTCAAAGTTTATTCGCGTTGTAGCATGTGTCAGCATTTCATTCCTTTTTTAAGGCTGAATAATATTCCACTGTATGTATATACTGCATTTTGTTTATCCAGCTGTCCATCAATGGACATCTGGGTTGTTTCCATCTTTTGACTATTGTGAACAATGCTGCTATGAACATGGATGTACAAATATCTGTTCATGTTCCTGATTTCAATCCTTCTGGTTATACAACCAGAAGTAGAATTACTGGTTCATATAGTAATTCTATGTTTAAATTTTTGAGGAATAGCCATACTGTTTTCCACAGTGGCTGCACAATTTTACCTCACTACCAGCAGTGTGCAAGGGTTCAAATTTCTCCACATCCCCACCAACACCTGTTATTTTTTGTTTTTGTGATAATAGCCATCCTAAAGTGTGTGAAGTGTTATCTCATGGTGTTTTTGATTTGTGTTTTCCTAATGATTAGTGATGTTGAGTATCTTTTCACGTGCTTAGTGGCCATTTGTGTATCTTCTTTGGAGAAATGTCTATTTAAGTTCTTTGCTCATTTCTTAATTGGGTTGTTTGGGGTTTTTTTGTTGTTCCTTTTTTTTTTTTTTGAGGAAGATTAGCCCTGAGCTAACATCTGCCCCCAATCCTTCTCTTTTTGCTGAGGAAGACTGGCCCTGAGCTAACATCCATGCCCATCTTCCTCTACTTTATATTGTGGGACGCCTGCCACAGCATGGCTTGCCAAGTGGTGCATAGGTCTGCACCGGGGATCCAAACCAGCAAACCCAGGGCCACCAAAGCGGAATGTGAGAACTTAACTGCTGTGCTACTGGGCTGGCCCCCCTTGTTTCATTTCCCCCTTGTTTGATGCATAAAAATGCATCATTTTTAATGCATGTTACAAAATTATTGATCTGTGGCAGATTGGAAATTTAAAAAAAACCCTGATCATTTACCTCAGATAGTTTTGTTTGTTTGCTGAGGAAGATTCACCCGAGCTAACATCCATGCCAATCTTCCTCTAGTTTTTAGTATGTGGGCTGCCAGCACAGCATGGCCCCTAAAAAATGGTCTAGGTCCATGCCCGGGAACTGAACCCAGGCCACTGAAGCAGAGTGCGCTGAACTTATCCACTAGGTCACCAGGGCTGGCCCCACCTCAGATAGTTTGAGACTCAGTGCTCTAGGATTTCGTCTTGCTCTCTTCTCTGTGCCTGCCTGGACTATGCAGATCCAATTTCCATCCATCTGACTGGATAACCTCCCATCCCTGTTCAAGAACAGAAGCATATATGACCCTGGAAGAAGGCAGGAAATTCACAGAATATACTGGAGAAGACACTCTAAAGCCCAAAGACATTTGTGGTTTCTTAAGTTATTAATGGGTCTTTGTAGATTGATCAAAGTGCTTTTTTCAGTGAAATATTAGCACTATAAATGCTGTGAGTTAGGAATGATATTAGTCTGAAACAGTTGTAAAATCAAGTTAAAGTTGATTTCAGAACTCTGGGTTATATGAGTGGCTACTAAACAAAACCCGAAAACTACATAAAGAATACTATGAGAGCAAAAGGATTATGGAATAACTCAGCGAATTTAATCATAAGAGTGTTAATTATGTGGGAGCGTTGGAGTTAGCAAGACTCTATGATTAAGTGCCTGGTGAAAAGGAAGAAGATTATTGCGCTTGTCTAACTAAACACCACATTTTTTCCTGTAAAGAACGATCAGAGTGTCCAGCAAAACAATGACCCGTACGTACAATAGGTTAAAATTCAAGAGCAAGGAAGATCACAGATCCTACCAACAAATGCTAGAGCAAATGTCAGAGCCAAAATGAAACTAATTATAATAATTTTATAGCTCACATTGACTGAGAGCATCCTGTGCACTGGGCATTGTGCTAAACACAATCTATATGCATTATCTCATTTTATCTTCAGCAGCCCTCTTATCCCCTTTTCACACAAGAGAAAACTGACGCATAGAGGAGTTAAGAAATTTGCCCAAGGACACAGAACAAGTAAGCAGTGACTGCTAGATCAAAACTCAGTCTGGTGCCAAAGCCCAGACCATCATCCACTACATACTTGGTACGGCTCCCCGGGCATTTGGTCTAATCACCTATAGTAACCACCTGTAGCAGGACCAGTGGTCAAATACTGGGTTTTGGCGTTAGGCCTGGGTTGAGTTCTAGTCCTGCCACCTGGGTCTTGGGCAGGATTTTAATCTTTCTGAGCTTCAGTTTCCCTCTCTGTGACAAGGAGATGATGGTACCTACCACACCCGAGGAGCACGAAGTGATAGAATTTAGGCGGAAGGCTTTCCTGGGCTGTACGGAGACTGGGCATTGTTCTACCATGCAGATGAGAGGTCATTTAGGCCTTCTTCCTTGAGGTTTCACGTCACAAAAGGCAGCATTTGCTGTCTGCTCTTATTTGCCTTCGACTTTGACGGTCCATTACCTTGTTTTTATCCTGTGTATCCACTTCGCCTGGTGCCATAAACTTCAGCAGAAGTGCCAAACACTTAGGGCTCTTGTGCCGGGTGGTCAAGTGCAAAGGGGTCATCTCCTCCAAATCCTTTTGCATCCAGTTTGCTCTGCGTGTAAGCAAGAGTTTCATGAAACGATAATTTCCCTAAATAAAAAACAAGAGACAGAAAGGAGAAATTTAGTTTGGGGCCAAAAATTTTTTTAATTTTAAAATGTTTTAAGTATTGTAATTATTCTGCCAGAGTAATAACATGCAGATAAATTAATAAAAGAAAAAATACTTACAATTCCACTATTCTATCAATTGTTTTGTTTTTTCATGTTTCCTTCCAACCTCTTTTTACATGCATATGTTTTACATAGTGGTTGGTCAATACTTCATTGTGTTAAAGCAACATATTTTATTTAACCACTCTATTATTGTTTCCAAGATTTTCTTTTATAGAAAACATACTTTATAGAAAATGCTACGATGAAAATCTTTTTTCACACAGACTTGCCCCCTAATTTTTTCATAAGAATCAATTATCGGGAATCAATTTACTGGGTCAAAGGAGTTTGTACACTTTGTTTTTTGGTGTATTTCCCAAATTGCTATCTAGTAGCAGTAATGAGTATATTAGTTTTGGTACATTCTGACCAATAGAACACCTTATTTATATTCAAAGTATAAGAACCTTGTGAAATAAGCAGAGACTTTAAACCCCAATTTACAGGTGAGAAAAGTGAGATTCAGAGAGGCTAAATGTTTTGTTTGTAGTCATCGCCTTAATAAGGAGGAGGTGGCTAGCTTTCTTGAAGGGAACTATTTGCAGGTACAACTAAGGTAGATGCAGCTTGTTCACAGTTTGGGTCCCAGACTCACGGTCGCATAAACACCAACCCAGAAGTCACTGCGGGCCAACTCCTTATGGGCAATGCTTTCCACATCAGTTAAACCCTCCAGTCTGGTAGAATCAACCCCCTGGAGAAAGAAGATTAGCTACGGGGCTAGAGCAATACACTGGTGCGAATCCAGGTGAACCACAACGTACATCTGTGCAATATAAGAGCTTTGAAACAAAACAAAAGCCTTGAAAAATACATCTTTGGAGCTCTTTCCTGAGATCTAGTTCCATATTTCCAATTGTGGTTGGAGCCTTCAGTGCTTGGTATCACAGATATTTCAAACTCAACATGACCAAATTGTGTTATATGACCAAGTTCTCTGCCTACTTCACGCCTATTTATCTCTCCCTATTCAAAAAAGAGTGGCAGGCAGGGTTAGCTGTCCTTTTCATCTTCTGAGATCCTCCACATCCTTAACCCTGTTGGAAATGTGGCCTGTTAGCATTAGAAGGCATTGGTGTTCTTTTGTGAGGGGTTATCAGCATTAGTAAGGAGGACATGTGTTAATTAAGCCTCTCTCCCCGTTGTGAAGAACGTGGGGCTCTAAGGCATAGGGCACTAGCTAGAGCAACAAGGCCCACAGAAGGATGACCGAGACTTGCCTGCTCGCCCACGGGAGCAGAGACAGGATTCAACTCAGCTCAAGGGCTGGGGCAGAGACAAGAAGGAAGAGGCCGGGAAAAGGGTCCATCTGGCTGTCTATGTTAGACGGGCCCACTTGGAATGGACGAAAAATCTAACTGACACAGCTCAACTACTTCCTCTCAGAGAGGCTTTCCTTGACCCCCTAATAGAACTTACTTATTACTCTTTATTCGAGCGCCCTTCCATTTCCTTCACAGCTCTCTTCTCAGTTTGTAGTTGCATCTGGATTCGCTTGTTTCCCTTCGCTGTGATCTCCCTCGCAAGCTGTGAGCACCAGCAAGGCAGGGACTCTGTTTTATTGACCACTGTGCTCAGCATAGCTCCCGGCGCAAAATAGGTGCTTAATAAACATTACTTGAAGGACTGAGTGAAGACGAGGAAAGGAAATATCTTCTAGAGGTTTTGTTCTTATTTTAAAATCCTTATTTACAGTTGCTATATTAGATCATAACAGTTAAGACTCTTAATTCTCAACTATCTAGTATTTGGTTAGTCCTACTTTTTAATGTTTCAGTTCTCTGAGCTTTGTTCACACTGTACGTCATTTATCCGGACTTCTTATTTCACCCAGTGCCAGGTTTTGAGAAGGAAGGTGCTAAAATTTCCTCAAGAGGGCACTCTACTCTAAATCTCTTACCATTTTTTTCTTGGAAAAAAGAAAACGTGCCCAGGAAAAACAAATCTATGTGGTACTTCATACCAAAAAGTAAGGTTTGACCTTTCTGAGCATAACATTTCAAATATTACAGAATAATTCATCATGACCTTTCAAGATATTCAATCAGACAATCATTTTGGTTCTGAAATTTAGTGGAAAAAGGAAGGAGAAGAAGGAAACTGGACTACGTTGGGGGGGGGTGACTACTGCCTTACAGACACAGTGCTTGGCACGCTACATTTTACGTTATTCTGGGGGTTCTACCTAGACAAAAACATGGCTCATCTCAGTAATGATATTCATTCATTCATTCATTCAGCCTTGTTATGAAGCAGCAGAGTGTGTGCACTAAGCTTTACTCATTACAAAGCTCTCTGACATAGATTTCACCTTTACTCCTCACAGAAGTATCATGGAAAACTTTTACAGATTAAATAAAGCATCTTCCTGTGCCTCTCTTGCCTCATCTGTAAAATAGGGATAATAGTGTCCCCGAGATGATTGTGCACATGAAATGATGAGGACAATACGTGTAAGGTACTTAGAGCACAACGCAAGTGCCCAGTCAATGTTTGCTAATTTGACTAGGAGCGGTTTTCCGGTGCAGAGGAGGCAATAAAACGTAGACGGTCAAGTGAAACCAAGAACGGAAGAGCCCACGATAGGAGACACGCAAGCAGAGAGATTTGACGGCACAAGTAGTGTAGACAGTTCAGCCAGTGATTAAGGGGAGAATCGAGGTGAGGGACAAGTAAAAGTAAAAATAGTTGAAATGTTAAAAATAATGGTTTTTCTGATATAACTTTTTTTAGATTGAGAAAGACATCTATACTGTACCTACAGATACCGCTGATATAGGACCAACAAGGGCATATCCAGTAGGAAGTCACCCCGGGGGAAAGTCAGCTATATGATCAGGCCAGCTTCTCCTATTCCAAAGGACAGAGGTACATCAGGTATTATTTACAAATGCTGGGACTAGAAACAATATAAACCATGTGGGCCAAGGTCAACTTCCTTGGTCTCATGAACAAGCATTTATTAAATGCCCAATGTACGTAAACTCAATTCTGGAAATGAGCAGAAGAGACAGAGAACTCTAAGAGCTGAAATCATGAGAATATTTCCAGTGTCAGTGGAAAAGGGGCAGACGCTAGTTTGCGGCAGCAAGCTAATTTGATAACCCTCTGAAGGTTGTATGACCCCGGGGACCCATATTAAAGGCTACTCTGTTCCCTTAAAGTCCCTCAATAAAAAACAAACAAACAAAATGTCTAAACATTTCCTCAAGATTGTTTGACATTAGGACTTACATTTTCAGGTTTATTCTTTTAGTGCAAATATTTTTGGGAGGATTTGGAAGTTAATCATTAGTACCATATCATAGGGCCCCATACAACGCGATCCTGAGGTGAAGACTGTGTTGGGAGCTGCTTTCATAATTTCTGACTGAGCAGGAAATAGCATAAGAGCGAAGGAAATAATAGATCCACAGTGTATATTCTTAAGAAAAGGGTGAGCAGAAACGGGAGAGCTGAAGTTACAGAAAGGTCTTGATTTAGCCACCAAAAGGACTTACCCTGACACGATCAGGTCTATTATGCCGCTGAAATGTGAAAACATTTCCTAATATCTCTGAAACATTGAATAAGATGCTGAAGATGCTGGTTCTTTTTATTCGCTAGGTATTCATAATCCTCATCTTAATCTTCCTGTAATTAGTAACACCAAGAGCTTCTTTTGTCTATAACGTAAATGATTATGATTTGGATTTTCCCCAAATGCATGGAAAGGAATACAACAGCTAAAAAGATAAAGGGGATTGAAAAAGTTCTCTGACCCGGAGAACAGCGCTTGCAATGAATCTGGGAAACAAATCAGTCCCAAATGTTACTTTTAACTTTATTTTTCTGACTGTCCAGTTCTCTAAGATGAACTCCTTTCTAGAAAAAGGATATAGTCATTTAATCTTAATAACAATGATATGGAAGTTTTGAGTGAAATACTTTGATATTTTGCTTTAGATTTCTCACTTTGAAGAACTAGAATATAGCCGATAGGGTGAATGTTCCCTTATGCTCTTGCCCAACTCCACTACCTTCTCTCCCTCTTTAGGGACCAACTGTCCTGAATTTGGTGTTTATCACTCCAGTGAATATTTTAATACTTTTTATTTCTTACAAATATACGTATCCATAAGCTACATAGTAAAAGCATATTTTGAGATTTACATAAGCTTACTTTGGCTCTACATTTTCACTGGTGTATTTTGTCATACAAAAATAAAATATTGTATTTATTTATCCTTCCCTAGAGGAGTATCTAGCATGCTTCTCGTTTGTCACTGTTACAAACAATATGGTAATGAATTTTCTTGTACATATCTCCTGGTAAGTTACAAGAATTTCTGAAACTGCTGGGTTGACATTGCTCTCTCAAGTAGCTACTCCAGTTCACATTCCCACCAGTAACATATGGGAATTCTCGTTCCCCCACATCCCCACCGCACTTGGTCCTGTCACACCTGCTAACTTTTGCCAATAGAATGAGCGTACCGTTGTGTTTCACCACGGATTTAATTTTCATTTCCCTGATTGAGGGGAAATGTTTTTATATATTTGTTGACTATTGTTTCTTCTTCTGTGAATAGCCTTTTATTGTTTACTCATTTCCCAATTTAGCTATTTGTCTTTTTCTTACTGATCTGCAGGAGTTATTTACATATTCTGGATACTAATTCTTGGCTGGTTTTGCAAATATCTTCTCTCTTTGTGTGGCTTGTCTTTTTGCTTTGTTTATGCTCTTCCAGTAGGCATGAATTCATGATCTGAATGATGATATTGTTAGCTTTCTTAGCATTGGATTTCTTCATATATTTTAGAGTTTACAGGCTCATTTGAAAAATTTGAAAAAGACTGTTTGCTATTGCTTTTTGTTTGCTCTCTTTTTCTTTTTTCTCTTTGTTCTCCCTTATGGCTGTTAACACCCAGCTCCTGGACCATTATAAGATTCTGTCCTTATACTGACCTTTTGGAACCCTATCTCCAGTGATAGTCATTGTCCCTGAGCTAGTGGGCAGCTTCCTTGTCCTGAGGCTTCATCTTTGTCCTGCTCCTGCCACTTTTCTAGCCAAACAGCTTCCTTTAAAGCTATAGCCTCACATTAAGGCAAAGAATATCCCCCAATTCTAAGTATTTTCTCAGCTTTAGAGTGAATATGACGACTTTTCACTCACTTTGTGGGAAAAAAGGCAGGATCTTCCTGAACCAGAAGTATCTGAAGTCGCATTCTACAAAACTGCTGTCTGTCCTGGGAAGTGGCTTCATCACTAACTTTTAAACAATTGGCAGCTGATCCCCAAAACATTCTGGATCCTCGCCTCTGAATTTCTTCCCAAATGACCATCCTATCCTCTCTATCTGGCTCCTGGAAGCCTTTGCTATTTGCCTCCCCTTCAGTTGGAACAATTACTTTAACAGACTCCCATGCTCAGGACTTGGCTAGCGCTGCCTATAGCAGCCCTTTGACCCAATGGAACATCGAAGAGACCAGATATTTTCCCAAAACCAATACTTTGGAACCACATGTTTCCTGATTAACGTCTTTGCTTTCTTGTTCTCAGCACTTCTATTTACTCTCATTGTATACATTGTGAATGTATATAGATGTTCACTACAATTTTTGTTCATTTATAGGTTTGTGTATAATTTTGTCCTGGAAATATTACAACTATATATATAATAGCATAGACAAATGTAAGGTAGGCATTCTGCCATATTTCATTCTAAGTCCTAATCATATTATATACCAAAACATACATTATTTCAAACTGAAATGGAAATAATAGAAACATGACTTGTTAGTATTAATTCTAACGATATCTATATATTATATATTTATAAACCCTCAAGGCATTTGCTATATTAATGTTTTTATATATAGTATATATAAAAGTATATAGGTCACAAATATCAGTAATGTCATTATATTACACTTTTCCGTAATGATTGCAGACAAAATGAGTCTTGGAAATGTCACAATAGTGTTGGGAGAGGCACTCTGCCATGGGCCCTGAGTGTCCCTGCATGTACTTACTGGGTATGTCAACACTGCAAAGTCTTGCCTTCTCTTTACCTGGGCCACTTCTCAGAGCTGGGTTTGCAGCGAGCAATTTTGAGGGACATCAATATCTTCCAGGACATTAGACAAAGAGTAGACTTGCTTACTACATACTAAAGTCTGGAGATTCCCCAAATTCAGCATTCCTCAGATGTCACATAAACCCATTGAGTGTTCAGTGTCCATCTAGGTCCTGTGCATTGCCCCCATGGATCTTGGGGGCAAGGGAAACTGATGCAAACATGCAAGTGCTCATGCTACTTGCTATGCCATCACTAAGAAAGCTTTTTTGCCTTTGATAATAGTCTGGTGTCTTCTGCCAGTACCCATGGCCAATTTATTACCTTGTAATAAGTTAGCACATACAAAAGAAAAAAGTAGGGTAAAACTAAATCCAAGAACTGACAGTACAGGCAATGTGAAGGGGATGCTGACAGAGACATAGTTTTCTTGAAGAGTAAGGACAAGGGCCCTTCAGGTCAGGTTCAGAGATGAGAAGATTCCCTGAGATCACGCCCAAGTAATGGGCAAGGTAGGGGAGACAATGAACCCGACTGTCCTATCTGTAATGAGTCAGAATGGTGAGGAGGTGGATTGAAACAAGCTGTCCAAATGGTGCCTTGATCTTCGCTCACCTTCTTCTGAGCAGGCAGAGGAAAGGATGTTAGTGTGACAATGGGGCCACAAGCTGAAAGGCAGTGTGGTTGTGGCTGCTGAGACCAGGAATCTCCCAAGTGGCAATAAACGGTGAGAGCAACAAGGACCTTGTTATTCGATATAGAACTTTGGGTGGACTGAAAAGATTAAAAGTTCACTTGGTTGAGACATGAGAGAGCAGCTGCTCAAAAGTGAAACTGAATTTAAAGCCTTGTTAATAGCACAGAGCCAACTGCACTATGTACCTCATCTGCCTGTAGCCTGGTTTGTACGGCAATGAGGAGAAAGCACTGGGTTTGGGGTAGCCACTGTCTGAAGCAAAGCTGCTGGCTTAACAGTGCCTTCAATACACGGAGGTTCCCTTGAATGCCTTGGCCTGGTTTACCAATGATTTGGCTAAGTTAAAACCTGATGGTGTCCACTGGGAGGTGGTCCAACCATAATTGGGAAGCAGTCCAACCTCAATGACAACTCTGGAAGACTGACCGTGGTAAAGGCAAGCCAGCCCAGCTGAAATGAAAGCCATCTCCCTTACCTTAGACAATACTCCTAAGGACATTTGACTCCTAAGGGGCATGTTTTCACTAACTCTTGGGCTGTTGCCAATGCTCTGGTTATCTGGTCTTCCACTTGGAAGACTATAAATGGAAGATTAAAGCCATCCCTCTTTGGGGCTACAAACTATGGAAACAATTTGTGACTGCCAATTGAACAGTCTGAGTCACTCATGTAGATGCCTACAGTTGTGGCCTGTTCTCTTATGAGACCGACTGGAGTCAGCTTGCTGAAGAAGCCTGCATTGCCCAGGTCATTGGCCATTTGCCACCTGGATCCAGCACTTCACTAAACATGGCAATGAATCCATCATCATAGACTGGGCACAAAGCAAAAGGTATGTGTTTGATGTAGAAGCTACCACTGCATACCAGACATGTATTATTCTAAGTTGGCTTATTTTTCTTGTGACAAAGGAGGTCACATTAAGAAGGCATTGCCTTTGCCCATACCTGGCAGGGAATCTTAACCACCCTTTCTTGGGGCCACCTCGTGCCTCACCATTGCAGACATTTTTCAGGTTACAGTGTTGCTGTTCCAGTTTGATTAGCTTATACTAGCCACAGCACTGAGGCCCTTGGAAATAAACTGTTTCATATTTTTGGGTTTCCAGACCTTCTGACTATCATAGTCTGACTATGATGTGCCTTTTGTCACAAAGATCATCCAACAATGGGTCAACACTTAAGGTATTCTATGGACATTCTATGCTCCCTATTATCCTTAGGAATTTGAAATTGTTGAGAGCTGGTCTGGCCTCCTCAAAAATAAATTCAAAAATATTTATGATTTTGCCTTAGTTACCTCTTCCTGGCCCACACACCTAAGAGAGGTGGTTTGGTTACTGCATGTGGCCACCCTAGAAAGAATTCATCTCCTCTTGGCAGCCTTCTGGGAAATAATGAGGACAAAAAGGAGTGGGGGATTATATATACCTATTTTGAAAATTTGGGATTCTGCCCTGTCCATTCCTGGTTATGATGCTTTTTTCTTTCCCCTAAGAACTCCCAGGCTGGCCTGGTTGGTACTTCCCCTGGGTGGCAGCCCAGTCAAAAGGGGGCTTAGAGATTCAAACTTCATTCTGGTTCAGCCACCTGCATTTTTTTGTTTGATTGGAGTGGTCCCAGATCATAAACTCCCATAATGACCACCTGATTGAGTACACTGCTCACCAAGTCCACCTATGGTGGCCAGGGTGGGGGATATAATGGGTATCTGCAAATTTGTCCCATAAGCACCTGCCTTTCTAGATGAAGGTACAGGTACAAGTAGGGGATGATGGGAGAAAAGGTGAAGAGTTATAGCTACTGGGAAGGGAAATGCTGATTTTGCGGCCGAGGAGGGAAAGCATCAACCTCAGCACCTGGGAAGGGAACACCTTAGACCTTAGGAAGTACAGGGAGGGAGAGGACAGTTAGTACTCTCTTTGTCCTCTGGATCCAGTACTGCATCCTGGGAAAACAAAAATATCGTTTGCTGCCTGAATCAAACAGCAGCTGAGGCTAGCAATCTGATCTGCTTCTGTGTTTGGAACACATCCCCATCCATGTTCTATGAAACAGAAAAATTCATGTGGACATGGACGGTCCTGAACTCTTCTGCTGGGCTTCATGCCACCAACGGCAGCTCCTGAATGTGGACCTCCTCAAACATGTAGAAACACAAGGATGGCACAACCTTATTTCAACCTGAAGGATTCAAATTCAAAAGCTTCTCCTGATGCATATGAGAAGCATGTGTGAAGCCTTGGGTTATGCCTTGTGTGACAATCGAAGCTGTAACTACTTGATGATACTGCTCATATGGCTTCGTCAAATCAACGTACTGGTGATCCAAGTTTAACAACAAATCTGGAGCTAAAGTGACTTGTACCTCTTCAGGTTATATGTTTGTATGAGGGGAGAGTGGACCATGAAATATTCCTCCACTGGGCTTGGGGTTGCTTTTTAGCCCACCTAGTGCCTCCTGTAATTATTGGCAATGACACCAAAGATCAGCAGGTCAGTCAAACTCCCTTGCGTGAGTCAACACTGCAGGTTGTTCTTATCCTGCTGCTTGGAGTCCTATTAGTTAAATGTTGTAGGAGAGACATTAAACAGATTTGCTCCCAGCCTCTGTTGGTCAGATTAATCAAAGTCACTGATGGAATGGCACGCTCATGTCAAGAACATGTAGGGCTAAGTGATGGATTGTCGGGAGAGGCAATTACCACGGCCCTAATCATACCTGCCTGTTCCTATGCCAAAAATGCAAAGTCTTGACTACTCTTGACCTAGGCAACTCCTCAGGGTTATGTTTGCAGCAATCAACTTGAGGGATAAGGTGTCTTCTTGTGGGCTTACTTACTGCTTACTATAAAAGTGATCGATCCCTGAAGTTCAATGTTCCTCAGCCGTGATGGAAACCTGTGGTGTGTACAGCATCCATCTGGGCCCTCTGCAGCCCCCCATGGCTCTCGGAGGCAAGGGAAACCAATGTAAACATATAGGTGCTGACGCTTTTGCTATGCTGTGAATAAGAAACTTCTTTGTCTCTGACCCTAGAGTCTTGTGTCTATTGTCAGCATCCATGAAACAGTAACAGACTAACTTCTTAGCTTGCATGTAAGGTAAAATAAAAGCTCAGGCCCTGAAAATAACTCTATAGCATTGTGATATGAAATGAAGTGTAAGAAGAAGTGAAACATACAATTAGAGAGGTGGACAGGGACTAGAAAACGAAAAGTCTAATATAGCATGATAAAGAACCTAAAATTTATCATATAGGTAATGGGGAGTCAATGAAGACTTGACAAAGGGAATGACATGAGTGGATCTGTGTTTTTAGGAGATACCCTGGAGGCTGTGTGAAGCATCAATTTGAGGGGAACAAATCTTTGGCAGCAAACCAGAATAGAAATATTGAGCGCTAAATGGAAATAAGAGGACACATTAGTGAAACATATGAGGACTTTTCAATGAGTACTAGTTGGACCATGGTGTCAACAACTGAAAAGATGGAAAGAAAAACAGGGTTAGGGATGAAGATTTTGAATTTTGTTTTTTCACATGTGAAGTTTGGGGCATCTGAGGGAAATCTATATAGAGATGTCTAGCAAAAAGAAAACGAAAAGAATATATATGGATCTGAAGATTGGAGGAGATGGCTAGATTCAAGATATAGGGCTATGAATCATCTATATTAATAGTTGCTTCAACTGTTTTGTCCAAAGACAGCAATTTCTGGCATAAATTAAAGAATATAAAACTGGGAAAATGAAACTCTACATCCTAACTGAAATATAAACATAGTTGAAATATCCACATGAAAAGCTCAGTACAATGCAACCTAGAATTGTTCTTTTACCTAGACCATGAGGTACCACTACCATATGAAATATAGAGGATAAGTGGATTGGAAGGGAGAGGGGCCTTTCCTCATTATTCTTGTCTGCTTAGATCATTTTCTTGTCTCAATTGATTTAGGCATCTCGTACTCTGGTTTCTTGGTCTTTTATTTAACATGAATTTTTATAGGAAAGCAAACAGTTACAAAAACCAAGTTTTTGAATGACAAGAATTCACTAAGCTATGGAAATGAAATGAAATCTGCATTACTTTTCCCAGCCACAGACATTTTCTTTGCTTAAATTTCTGATTGTCAAGCCTAAACACTGTGTTTTATAGCTAAAATTTCTAATTACTCAACAATGATGGTAGCCACATCACTAAACTGCCATCTTAAACAAATCTTTAAAAAAATTTTTTAAAGTTATTTGACTTGCAAAGGCTAAGAATGGCACTTCAAAGACAGAATAGGAGCTCTATTTGCTGTTTTTCAAGTTTAAGATGTTCATCCATCTGGCAGAGCAGCTAGACAATACATCAGCCAAGAACATCTCTCTGGCTTGAAACAGATTCTGGCTCTCAGAGAGGATTTGACTGAAGGAAAAGCAACATCTTTACTTGCTCTGTGGCTGAACTCTTCTAATATTTCTCCCCAGTGCTTCCTCCAAGCCTTGGCTCCATCCACTAACTTAGTTTCCATAGGAATAGACACAGCTATCAAGTGGCACATAGTCAAATAGCACAACAGAAAGAGAAAATGTTACTGTCAAAAAAATAAAAAAGTAGACAGACTTTTCTCTAAGACAAGAAACTATGGAAACATATCCTTGATTCTGAGGTTTCCCTATCCAATGCCGGATTTTTCATGTGCTTTTCCTGCCTAAATTAGCCTATTTTTTAAGATTATTATGAAAATTAGTCCCTTCAGTGGAGAGCATTTCATACAAAAATAAATATTAAAAAAGTTATAAGATGCTGTAATGCTTGTTTCCGCAAGTATAATTCCATTGTGCTTGTGAGGCGCCCTCATCTCTTTAGAGTGGTCCTTTACACTGGCACAACCTTTTGGGATGATTATAATAAAATGAATTTTGTTTCTCATAGTTGTTATTTTATTCATAGGAAAACATTTATTTCATCTTAAATCAGGAGTTCTCAAATTCTAGCCTGCATTGGGATCATCTGGAAGGCTTGAAAAGACGGACTGCTGAGGCCTTTCCTCAGATGTTTTCATTCCTTAGCTCTGGGGTGGGGTCCAACAATTTACATTTCAAACGAGTTTCTGGGCGATGCTGGTGCTGCTGGGTCCGGGAGGCCGCACTTCGAGAATCATTGTTTAAACAAAGAAACGACTATCAGAGTTCTCAACCCTGAGAAGCTTAAAACAAAACCAAAAATCACCAAAAAAAGAATTCCTGTTCCATCCGAGATCAACAAAATCAGAATTTCTGAGACTTTGGAATTAGTATTTCCTAAATGCTCTGCAGCTGATTCGAAAATAACATATAACATCAAGATTGAGAAGTACTGACCTAACTCAATCACTCATTCAATGTTCAACAGTTATTTACTAGGTAATTATTGTGTATCAGACGCTATGCTAAGGGTTTTGGAAGCTTTAAAAAAATTAAAATACAAGTGTACACTCATACAATACAATACAGTACAAGCAAGGAGGGGTAGGTGCATAAAAAATATGAAACAGCCCATAGACACAGGCAGGATAGAGAATGCACTTTCAGGCTTTTGTGGGGAGCGGAGAAGTTTGGATCAGGAAAGAACCCTTGAAGGAGATGGCAGTTGAGCTGGATCTTGACTTGGGATCACCAATACTTTAGCACCCCTCCACATCTCCATCTTGCTCCTCCTCCTAATTTCTTTGATGGACAATGGATATTTTCTGAATTTTATGTAAGGTGCTATACAAAGATAGTTTTGGGTCTTATTCCCACTCCCTCCAATCAATTTGTCCCCATAAGCTCCTCCTATATGGAAATTCTGAAGCCAACATCAGTTAAGTTTGGTCTATCAAGCCTCTTGTATCTACTTATTACATAGTGCAATAATTCCCACACTATCCCTCACTTTGGCCAGAATAAATAGTGAAGCCATTTGCAAGTGTTATTTACTACTGAAACACAATGAATGAGATCAGTGCTATGTAACGACAGACAGTGGTAAGAACTCTAAGAAGGACACCTAATCCAGCCTTGGAAGGCCAGTGAGGGCTTCTTGGAGACAACTGTGCCCGAACTGCATCTTAAAGTGTATATACAACTAAGGAGCTTAAGTTGGAAGGAAGTTGACTGTGCAAGGGCACTGTGTGAGGAGAATGAGGGTGAGGAAGAGGTGACCAGGATAAAAGCTTTCAAACAGTAAGGCTGAGGATAGAGTAGAAAGGGGACACACAAAGCTGAAGCCAAAAAGGCAAGCGAGGACTAGATGACGAAAGGTGCCAGACTAAGGAGCCTGGACTTTCTCCTTCGGGCTTCTGAAGGACTACTGAAAGATTTAAGCAAGGCGGTGACACGAGAGAGGTCTTGGCCAGATCACCTTCACATCGGAAGGCAAAGCGTGGAATTTCTCCCAGCCTCAGTTTCCTTCCATATGACAAGTGAGGAGGTTGGATTATGATCCAAAGGATCATCCAGCTTAATGTTCTTTGACTCTATGATTCTAAGAAGCAGAAGACCCACACTTTACAGCTACTTCAAAACTAAATGTTTTTTATTCTAGCTGTCTCAACAACTTAATTTCTAATAATTTTTATTTTCCCTAAGCACAGGATGATAGTTTTTGAATCTATTTCCTTTCTCCTGACACAAAAATTCATTTTTCTGGGGCTGGCCCCATGGCCGAATGGTTAAGTTCGCGCGCTGGGCTGCGGCGGCCCAGGGTTTCACTGGTTCGAATCCTGGGCGCAGACATGGCACCGCTCGTTAGGCCATGCTGAGGTGGCATCCCACATGCCACAACTAGAAGGACCCACAGCTAAAAATACATAACTATGTACTGGGGGGCTTTGGGAGAAAAAGGAAAAATAAAATCTTTTAAAAAAATTCCTTTTTCTAGCATATTGAAGTTCAAGCTTTAGGGCATCCAGAAATGCCACCCCATGGGGAGGCAGCATGGTAGAATTGAGTGAGAATGTATTTTGGAACCAGTCAGACTCGGGTACTTCACTGGCTGTATTATCCATGAGTGTGTTTCTTCTCAAAGCCTGAGATTTCTCACTGGTAAAAAAGAAAAAAATAAAAATTGTGGCCAGTTCACAGAAAGTACTCAATAAATATTGGTTTCTATCTCAGATACCATTATGGTTCTCCTCTCATCATAAAAGTAGTCTTTGTAAACAAAACATCTTTTATTTGACCATGTTTGTTTCAGATACAGAAAAATAAGAAAGTATTTGCTCTTAGCGTTCTCCTTGTTTGATGTCCTTCATAATCTGCCTGGCCTGCTCTTTTCACGAACCCCGACCACCCTTCTGAGTCGCACTGCAAGCAGTTATTTAAAAAATCGTGTTTTAATATTAAATTCAAAACCTAAATGCAACACATCTTATTTACCTCCTGGTTCCTTTGAAGTACCCCAAGTCTTGTGGTAGGCTCCATCTTTAGTTTTCCAACAAGTACCTTAGTTTTATTGATCCTAACATGCAGTTTAAAAAAAATCAATTCATCTACTCAGCTAAGATATGTGCCTTTGGGGGAACTGTTTCAAACAACTGATTGAATCCATCTGTTGCCTTCTCTCCTTCAGTTCCACAATATGAATAAGATTTCTTCAGACAGTGGAAAAGACAAAAATGTACAGACAAATGCATAAGTAAATTTAATTAAACTCAGAAATCCTTAATGAACCTCATTCAGGCTACACATTAAAGGTTTTAATTAAATGCTGATCACAAACTAGCAGTCTGATTTGGTAACGATTACCCATTTCCAAAATGGTAGCCGAGGTCCTCACAGTGGTGATGCTTGAACTCAAATCTGTATCTTCTAGTTTCAAATCTAGTCATCTTTTAAAACTCATCACAACCTACCCTCAATCTACAAATCAATTCCTGAACTCTGTGCTGCTCCTCACCTTTCTGCCAGCATTCTAGACCTTTGCTCTTTGAAACTAAGAGAGAAGCAACTGAGTTGGTAAAGAATAATGCCACAGTTTAGTGGTTGGAGTGGGGAAGAAAGATTTGCAGATCAAAGGCTATTTAGATGTACCATTTGGTAACTTACCCCAGGGTTGGTGTCCTGTTTGCCACAGCTATGTTTTAATTCTAATCTAACAGTTCTTCTAAGTTCAAGCAGCTCACAATTCTTAAATCAACATTTTAGTATCTCCCTCAAGCTCTTTGTAATAGGAAATAAACAAATATACATTTTAGAAAGCCATTCAAATATTATGAAGTATATATTTTATACGTATTGAAAAATTTAGGACATTATTGAAAATTGGGGAAAGAAAGTAAGAAAAAAGATCACCTACAATTCTATTACCTAAGCCTAATATAAGCTCTCTTAGCATTTTGGTGCAATCTCTTCCATTCCTTTTTAGCTTCTTTTTTAACATAAGAGGTGATTTTTATAGTTTCCATCAAACAATCATATAGTTTTATATCTGTAACAAGCAGTGATTTTGAAAATAACTTTTACCATTTGGCAACCATCATAATAATAATTGATTCAGGTGGGAGTGGTCAAAGGATGCTAACATTAGCGGGTGAAAGTTTGAAGAGTAACAGGATATTTACATAGTTTCAACTGGCTCTCCATAAAATACTTACTAATTGCAAAGGACAAAAAAGTAACATTACAGAGGAACACCCTAGCAGATGCCACTTTACCCAAGTGATGGAAATTAACATCACCAGTAATGGGGCAAATAAACACCATGTGGTGAGGCACTGAGAGGAACACATCACTCCTGTGGTATTCTTATCAAAACTGCATAACCTGAATCGAATTATGGGGAAACATCAGACAAATCCAAAATGAAAGATAATATAACTGGCCAGTACTCTAAGAAAATGTCAATGTTATGAAGTATACATGTACCCACATACTAAAACAAACACACAGACTGAGGAACTGCTGCAGATTAAGGAAGACTAAAAAGGTCTAACAGTTGAATGCAATGCCTGATCCTAGATTTTCTTTTACATCGACAATATTACTGAGATGAGTGGCGAAATCTAAATAAGGTTCATGGATTAGATAATAGTATTTATGTTAATTGCCTGATTTTGATAATTGAACTGTGGTTATATAGGAGAATGTCCTTGTTTTCAGGATATATGCACTGAAGATGTGGACACAAAGGAGTGTCACGTCTGCAGCTTCCTCCAGATGGTTCAGGAGACAATGTCTACACACTCACATATCCTGAGAGAGAGGGACACAGCACATGCGGTTAAACGCGTATATTTGGGGAATGTGGGTGAAGGGTACATGAGAATTCTTTGCACTATTCTTGCAACTGTTCTGTAAATCTGAAATTAGGCCAAAATATAAAGTTAGAAGAAAAAAGAAAAAAAATACTTAATTTTATTATAACAGTAACAACCTATCATTAAAGAAATTTCAAAAATGAAGAAAAATATAAAAAAGAAAATAATGGCTAGCTTGCATCTCATGAACCTGAGGTGATTACGGTTTACATTTTGATATACTCTCTTCCTGTCTCTTATCTACAAGGAAGCCTCTTATTCTCAGATTGCACTTAAATTTTGAAATGCTCCATAATCATGCCTTAGTTACTATTCACAATATCCCTGCTGTGAAAGCCAGAATTAACGCCACTTCATAGATGGGGAAACACAAATTCAAAAAGATTGAACTCTGGGTTTACTTTAAAAAGATGATCAGTTTATATCATACAACAGGAAAAAAATGCCACTAAATAGCTGGTTGACCATGATTCACAAACTGTCTGCAATTTAGTTTCCTGTAAAATGACAAGTTTGGAGACGACTTCTGGGATTCCTTCTAATCCTAACATGCTACTATTCTCTTCTATATCATCAATATATATATATTTTTGTATACAGAATCTGTAGTGCCTAGCACAGTGCCTTATCTATACTAGATAAATATTTTTTGAATGAATAACAAAAGCATTACAAATTATAAAATGGTTAGTTATGTTATTGAGGTTATGAAGATTAAATAATATATATAAAAGTGGTTTGTAGAGTATGACCTATAATTGATTGTTATTATTGATGATTTGGAATAGAAAACAATATAGAACTAATTGCTCTTTCTAAAATAGACATTAAAGTTATGTCACCGCTTTTAAAAAAGAGACGGCAACTTTCTGTAGTAATCTAAGAAATTTATTATGAAGTTTACTTCTATATGACTCTTGTTTCAAGTATAATTCACCTTATTCTCATCAATAACCAATTTAACTGACTGTTTACAGACAGATGGAGAGACAAATGACAAATTAGTACTCCCTGGGTTTGTGGCATGGACATAAAAAGTGAATTTATTTTTCAAATACCTTTTATAGCCATAGCCTTGCAAGTAGAAGACATCTTATCTGCTTTACTATTGATCCAAATGACAAGGCTGAGCATCAGATTAAGGATATGTCAGAAACCTGAAAGAAGGCTACCCACGGCTGCAGCAGGATGGGAGCTTCTTTCAAAATGATCTATTAAGGCCGCGGTGTTTACAAAGGCAGTTGAGAAAACACAGCACAATACACTGGGCTGCATCAAGTAACCCGCAGCATGCCCATAAAAACTTCTCATACTAATGTGAACCCCCATCCACAAATCATGCTACATGTTTATTTCTAGCAATAAAAACTATGCACAGACTTTTGATTATCAAACAAAAATGCAGGGCTTTTTCTTCACCCCACATCCCTTTCCTGTTGTTATGGTTTCTTTCTCAACAAATGGCAGCATTCCTAAGAGATGATATCTGTTTTAAGATGATGGGTGATACTACCTAATTTAAATTGACTGCCAGCCAGAAAGGACAAGCACAATTCAAGAGTTTAATTCTAAGATATCTTCTTTGGTGATAGTGAAATATGACTTAGCTAAGTAGGGTAATGATCAAAAAATATCATGCCAAAATGGAGTCCTGAAAAATAAAAATTCCAACAGTGTTTTTTATATATAGTACAATATTTTGTGAAAAAAAGAAATGTCTTGGGGATAAAACACCAAGCATGCTAAAAAAAAATGTAGTAAAACAAAAAAAACCTGATCAGCAGGTGTGAAAATCTGTCTTTTGTGATCACTTTGGGATTAGCACTTTAAAGAAGATCCATTACTTTCTAGACTAGAAGGAATTGAAGAATTTTGTGAGAATCATGGGAATAGAAAAAGCTTCAGAAAATTCCCCTTTCAGATGGCTTTAGACAGACTTGAACTGGTTTTTCAAAACCCAGAGTGCTCTAACCAATTTCAAGAGACCAACATTTGACATTGTTATAGACTAAAGAGAGAGAGCTGTGGTCTAAAACTACTTAAAACATCAGCAAACTACTCAACTTTTTAGTTTGCTTTTTTAGCTAGCACGTAACACTTTTTAAAGCAATAAGAAAATCTGTTTTTATTTATCACCAGCTTACATAGTGGTGAATATAAGTTTAACTGCATTATCACTAAAAATGCTACAGATATAACTGTAAGTCAGGATGTCTGGGTTTGGGTCCTGGCTCTAACCAGTTATCTAAACATGAGCAGATCATTCAATTTAACAAATAATTATTGAGAACCTACTTTGTATTATGTAAGGCACTGTTTCTAGACGTGATGAGTAAGACAACTTTCTAGCCTTGGTTTCCTTAACTGTGAAATAAAGGAATTCAATTAAGTTATAAACTGGTATTCACCAAAGCATTCCACAGATGACCAGCTCCTTAAGATGTTATTAAGTTTATGCTTTAAAAAATATTGAGATCAAATAATTATGAGAAATCCTGGATTAAAAAAACAAGTTTCTTTATTGTATGACTTCTCAGAGCCTTTAAGACGCTAATATTGCATTGTGAATTTCCAAGAAAGGAGCATGCCCTATTGACCATGGGACCCATTTTTTATACAACATTTCATGAGAATATTGTTCTCAGGAAGAAGGTTTGGGAAACACTACACAAAATGATTTTCAAGATCCTTTTAAACTTTTATAATTTTTGTTGTTTTTATAAGAAATATGGAGCTGTTTAGTACCTCATTTTTCTTGAATAGAATAAACTTGGGAAAATACACCTGAAAAAAACTCTCACAAAGCTAAGGAGAAGTTACTTCAGACTACAGTTACCAACAACAACTCAAACTACTTGGTGACGGGCAATATAAAACTGAGACTAAGTGCCAGAAAATGTGGAAGGAAAACAAGATTATAGGTTATACCTGATTCTTTCCAATCAAGCCTCCTTTGAAACCTACTTCATCAAAAGTAACTTTAAAAGGGCTCACCAAATGCTACAGATGCTAAACAGCAAAAGTATGTTGGACTTTCTGTTTTGTACCTTAGGAGATATAATTTGTCTGTAGCTATGGTGAAATAGCTACCTAATTACCTCCAACACGCCTTGCGTTCACCCTTTTCAAGCCCATCACATTACTTTCATGCCCAAACTCCCAATCACATCCTTAACCCTCTCTGCCAATGGAGAAGAGATATTGCTCTGGTTAGAACCAGATGGCAGTAAGCAGGGCTGTAAAGCCCAGAGCTTCCAAGCGCAGTCATGCTCATCTGAGGAGGATTTCTAGCAGCCCACAATAAATCTAGTTAGTCCCAGGAGACTAAATTTATGAATGAGTCTCGTCAGCAATAGAGCCAAGTTCGAGAATGACTCTGCTGACCTAATAGTGGAATATTCAATGGAAAGGACAAAACTTTGGAGATGCAGCAATGTCTTTAATTCTGAAGGCCACCAAAATAAGTAAACAACGTTTATGGATGCTACCGTGTGAAACTGGAAGGTTTAAGCTATAGACCAGTGACATGGGAAAAGAAAGGATGGGGAAGAAAGAGAGAGAGAAAGAAAGGAAGTGAAATAGGAAAAGAGAAATGAAAAGAATTGGGATTAGATAGGAAAAAAAGAAATTTGTATGATAGGAAATTCTAATACATCTCTCATTCTCTTTGTAATCAACTTCCTCAGTGTTTCTAAAAAATGCCGTGGCCATTTTTTCCTTTGAATCTTTCCTCACTCTATTCCCTCTGCCTGGAATTCTGTCCTCCATTCCCATCTCTTGTCTAAGTTTGGCCATTTCATTAAGGCCTGCCTGAAATTTCAATTCTTCCATGTATTAGGCAGGTTCAGTATAGGAAACAGAGGCTATTTTAGGATTTTAGGCAGGAAGAACTTTTAATATAGGGAAATGCGCACTTATAAAATAATCAGAAGGATCCTGGCTAGACTTTGAGGAATGACTCCCTGCACAGTGCAAAGCCACCACTGTGACTGCAGTATTAAGCTCAATGCATGCCTGTAGCTGCATCAGGAGGTCGGAATAAAAAGCCTGCTGTAATAACTGCCTCTGAAGACATAGGAGGAAGAATAACAGAAACTGGAATGCTCCAAAAAAGCTTCCCTTGATGACTGCTCCCATCTGAGAAGCACTCATGGCCTGACTTTATCATAAGGGACACTCAGTATACTAACACCGTCTTGTAAGACTAATACCTTCTTCAACTGTAGACCCATTCTCCTTATCTTGGGTCTAAGACCTATGCAGCTAGAATCACAGTGTATAACTTTAGTCTCTTGCTCCTCCAATCAAACCTAACTCAATCCCTTTGGAAAGCTGGTCAAAGCATTAAACAAATTTCTAATTAGAAACAGGTAATGCCTCTGCAGACCACACCTTTCCAGTTTAGTATAAAGGCGTGTAAGTCCAAGACTAAGGTAATTCTAATTTTCAGCCTATTTCTTCTTGTGTGATGAACGATTTAAAACCTATTGTGGAAATTTAAGCCTATAACTAGCATGTGGTTGAGATTTCTTTTTTCACTTGCAGACGGAAAGAAAAAGGATAAAAGGACTTGAGGGGCGAGATGGACACATTTCTGTTATATCTGAAATCACTCTCAAAGCTCGACCTAAGTTAAATTTGCTTTACCCTTGCACTTCTTTGGAGGTGATTCTCCATAGTGTTTCTACATGTCAGTAACTTGACTATCTTTTCAAGGATGTCTGCATAGTGAATGGCTTTGGAAGCTAGAGATAGTAATTTCCTCCAGGTTAGAGGATGGATTTGTTTGTTTACCAGGATAAAAAAAGATAATGTCTTGCAAGGGGGCAAAAGGTGGGCTGGTTTGCTTGCAGTTCTGATGAAGACTGAGGATTTTTCTAAGCTCAAGTGTCCTCTGGGGTGACACACATGCACTGCCTGTGCAGCATCTATGTAGACCCGCCTTCACATCACCCTTATAGGACTTGAGGGCAAGGAGAACCGATGTGAACCTGAAGCTCATGCTGCCTGCTGTACCATGAGTAATAAACTATGTAAATGAATTTGGTCTTCTGGTCTCTTTACCAGCTGAATCTATGTGGCAAGCCAACCTAACAGCTGCAACAGCTTGATTGCTTCACAGTATTTTCTTTGGGGCAAGTGCTCATCAACTATTTGACAAATGAGTAAATGAGTGAATGAAATCTGGCTGCAGCATGGAGAACGGCTTCAAGAGGGAGAAGACTTGAATCAGGAAGACCGATGGGCTACTTCAGCTGTTTAGACAATAGATTACGGTGAACTGGGTTAGAATGATGGAATCACAGATGGAAAAAAGAGCCAAAGAGGGGGAGACCTCAAATACGCATACAGACTTCCCTAAAATCCTTGGCTGACCCCTGAATTGCAAGTGCATGGCGAGACTCTAAGAAGTCTGCAGAAACCAAGAAATGGAAGGTTGAAAAAGCTGATCAGAGATTTCAGCTACAATTCAACACGGAGAAGATATAATTTGGAAACCCACCTAGTTAGAAGGCTTGGTACACATCTCAGGCTTTTCACTGAACCCTCAGAAGAGCCATGCCTTAAAAATATAGACTATAGACCACGTCTAAGAGATTCAACTAAGGACTATGAGAAAAACTGAAACACTCAACAAGTTTAGTGTGATTATCCAGTTTTAACTGCCTGATAAAAAATCAACACTCTTTATAGGAAGATAACAGAATGAAGAGTCCTTACAAAGTATCATCCAAAATTCTGATATACAATAAATTATTACACATGCAAAGAAACATAAAAATAGGACTCAGTGTTAAGAGAAAATACAAAAACAGACCTCAAGATGACCCAGGTATAAGAATTTATTAGTACACAGGACTTTAGAGCAGCTACTATATCAGCTTAACAGAAAAAATGGTCATAATGACAAAACAGACAAGGGACTCTCAGTAGAGAAAATGAAACCATAAAAAGAAAAAACTGAAATTCTAGAACTGGAAAGTACAATATCTGAAAAGTAAAAATCACTGCATGGACTTGCTCGTAGACTAGCTAGCAAAAGAAAGGGCCAGTTAATTTCAAAACAGATCAGTAGTAATTATCTAATTTAAAGAATAAAAGCAAAAAATTTTAGAAAATCAATAGACCTATAGGGCCATGTAGAAAAATCGAACATATGTGTAATTGTAGTCCCAGAAGAGAAGAGAGAATGAGACAAAGTATTTGAGAAATAATGACTGGAATTTGGTTAAAAAAAAAATCAACTTTTTGATCCAAGAATCTCAGTGAACCCCAAGCACAGTTAATATAAAGAAATCTATCTCTAAGCACATAATAGGCAAAATGCTGGAAACCAAAGCTAAAAAAAAATATTGAAAGAAACCAGAAAAAAAAACCAACAACCACCAATATATATATGGGAACAATAGGAATAAGGGTGGATCAGAAACAGTGGAGGCCACAAGACAATGGAATGACATATTTAACTTATGTTTTATGAGATGTAGCATAATATTCCAATGTGATAAGTAAAGGATGCATATCATAAACCCTAAAGCAACCTCTTAAAGATAACATATAGATACAGCTAAAAATCCAATAGAGGAACTAAAATGAAATATTAAAAAGTATTTGATTAATCTAAAAAAGAGCAAAACAGGCTAAGAGAAAGAAAAATAGATGGCTTAAACAGAAAACAAAAATAATAAAATGGAAGACCAAAACTCAACCATATCAATAATTCATTAAATGTAAATGGACTAACATTCCAAATAAAAAGCAGATATTGTCAGACTAGATAAAAAAACAAGACTCAACTTTATGCTGTCTACAAGAGATGAACTTTAAATATAAAGACACAGATAGGTTGAAAGTAATAGGATGGAAAAACATATGCCTGAAACAATAATCATAAGAAAGTTGGAGTGGCCACATTAATATCAGATAAAGCAGACAATAAGATATTTACATAGTTTCAAAGTACCTCCCCACAAAATACTTACTAATCACAAAGTGAAAAAGTATCTCTATAGTGAAGAAAAGCAAATACTACCTCAATTAAGTAAGCAAGTGAATATCATCAGGAATGGAAAAAATCAAAATTGTGTGACACCTGATAGGATTCAATGAGAAGAACACAGCATCACTTCTGTGATATCTCTGCCAATATGAATACCATAAATCTAATTATGAGAACAGATCTAAGAAACCCAAACTGAGGAACATGATATAAAATATCTAGCCTGTAATCTTCAGATGTGTCAACACTATTAAAGTAGAGGAAAGATTAGGAATTTTTCCAGATTGAAGGAGACTAAAGAGACTTGACAATTAATGCAATGTGTGATCCTGGACTTAATTCTGAATTTAAGGATATTATTGGGATAATAATGGAGTCTGAAAATTAGATGGTCATATTATATCAATGTTAATTATCTGATTTTGATGTTTGTATTGTGGTAACATTGAGGAATGTCCTTGTTTCTAGAAAATACACACTAAAAAATTTGGAAGTGGTGAGGCATGAGGTCAGCAATTCATTCTCAAATGGTTCACAAAAAAAGTTTGTTGTACTGTACTAGCACTTTTTCTGTGTGACATGTTCCAAAAAAAAGCTTATTAAAGTCAAGTTGTACATAAAAGACTTGAACACCACTATCAACCACATTTGCCTAACTGATATTTTATAGAATACTACATTTAACAACTGCAGAGTACAACTGCACACAAAACATTCACAGATGTATCGTGGGCTGGAAAATAAGTCTCAACAAATTTTAAAAGATTGAAATCTTACAACATATTCAACACAACAGAATAAAATTAGATATTAATAGCAACAGAAAAATCTATAGAAAAGCCCCAAATATTTGGAAATTAAATAGTACTTTAAAAAGTAATCCGTGGTTCAGAGAAGAAATCATCAGGGAAATTAGAAACTATTTCAAACTTCAAGATAACAAAAATAAAACATATCAAAATTGTGAGCTGCAGCTAAAGCAGTTCTTGGGTAAATTTCAGAGCCTTAAATAAGTCTGTTTATATTTAATTAAATTATACACATAGTTAATTAAATAATTATATAAAAGCATTACATATAATATTTAATATTATATATAAACCTATAATATTTTATGATAATTTAACAATTATTATTATATTCAATCATTGAAGATTCCAGAATAAAAAGTTAGAAAGAGATGAAAAAATTAAACTCAAAGCAAATAAAAGTAAGGAAAAGGGAATAAAAATAAGGAGAAAATTCAATGAAATAGGAAACTATCAAATAATAGAGAAAATAAATAGAGCCAAAGTTGGTTCTTTGGAAAGATTAATAAAATTAATTAATGTCTAGCAAGACTGATCAAGAAAAAAGGAGAAAATGCCACAAATTACTAATACCAGATGTATTAGTTTTCTATTACTGCTGTAACAAATTATAACAAATTTAGGGGCTTAAAATGACACAAATTTATTGTATTACACTTTTGTAGGTCAGAAGTCTAACAAGAATCTCACCACACTAAAATTACAGTGTGGGCAGGACTGCATTCCTTCTGGAGGCTCTAGGGGAGAAGCTACTTTCTCGTCTTTTCTGGCTTCTAGAGACAGCCCATATTCCTTGGCACATGGTCCCCTTCTAGCCAGTAATCTCATCACTCCAACCTCAGTCTCTATCATCACATCCCCTTTGCTGACTCTCCTCCTTTACTCTTCCCCTTATAAAGACCCTTTTGATTATACTGGCCCCACCTATAGAATCTAGGATAATCTCCCAATATCAAGAATCTTAATTACATCTGCCAAGTCCCTTCTGTCATGTAAGGTAACATATTTACAGGTTCTGAGGATTAGGAAATGGATATCTTTGGGGAGCCAATACTCTGCTTACCATATTAGGATTGAAAAGGGGGATATCACAAAAGGACCTACAAATATTAAAAGGACAAAATAGTAAAAGAGAAATGGAGAACAACTGCATTCCAATAAATTTATCTGACTGCTAAGATGAAATGGACAAATCATTGGGAAAAAAACAACATACCGAAATGGACACAAGAAGAAATATAAAATGTAAACAGCCCAAATCTATTAAAGAAATTAGATTTGTTATCAAAAACCTTCCCACCAAAAACAGGAAGAGAAAAAACGCTTCAGGTCTAAGTGATTTCACTGGTGAATTTTATCAAAAAGTTAAGAAAGAAATAACACCAATCTTACTCAAGTCTTTCAACAATAAAGGAGGATGAAAGAGTTCACAACTTATTTTATGAAGTCCGCATAATCCTGACACTAAAACCTGACAAAGACATCACAAGAAAAGAAAAATAAACTATAGATCAATATCCTTTATTAATGCTGCTGCAAAAATTCTCAAAATATTAGCAAATTAAATTAATCAACATATAAAGCATAATCCTTCAGGCCCAAGTAGGACTTAACTGCAGGAATGCAAAGCTGGTTTCATATTTAAATATCAATTGATATAATGAGCAAAATTAATTAAATAAAAAAGAACAATTGTGAGCATACCAATAGATGTATAAACAGCATTTCACAATACTCAATAACCATTCATGGTACACATTCTCAGAAAACTAGGATAAAAAAAAATTTTCCTCAACCAGTGTACCAACTGTGAATTATTTGCCCTTCAGCTCTTCTTCACTCTGTTTTGTGACACTACAGCTAGATCTTATAACCATTTTTCCTTTGCCAGCTGCCACACAATTTGGCTTGTTCAGTAGAAGGTGCAGCAGGAACACTGCAAGTTTCCATCTGGTATCATTTTCTTTCAATCTTAAAGAACGTTCTTTAGCATTTCTTATAATCTAGGTTTACTTGAGATAAATTGTCTTAGTTTTGTTTGTCCTTAATTTTATTATGTAAGAATAGTTTTATGACATATAGAATTCCAGGTTGATAGTTTTCTTTCAGCATTTTAAAGCTATCATTCTATTGTCTCGTGTCTATTGCTTCTAAGGAGAAGTGTGCTGTCGTTTGTATTCATGGTTTATCATATGAGATGTGTCTTTTTCTCTGGCTGCTTTCAAGATTTTTCTCTTTATCTTTGTTTTTCAGTAGTTTGACTATAGTATTTCTAGCTGTGGTTTTCTGTGTATTTATCTTTTAGGGGTTAACTAAGCCTCTTGAATCTTTAAATTTATGTCTTTCACCAAGTTTGGGCAATTTTTGGTCATCATTTTCTCAATTATTTTTCTGCTCCATTCCCTCTCCCCTCTCTTTCTGGGAATCTTATTACAAGCGTGTTAGATCTTTCAACATTGTCCCACAAGTCAACAGGATAGTTCTCTCTTTTTTTCTTAATACATACCTTTTTTTTTTAGGTTGAATAATTTCTAATGGTGTATCTTGAAGTTCACTGACTCTCGTCATCTCCAATCTTTCGATAAGCCCTTCCAGTGAAATTTGTATTTACATACTATATTTTTCAGTTCTAGAATTTCCACTTAGTTCTTTTTTTATAGTTTCTATTTTTCTGTGAGATTATTTATTCACTATGAGCATATTTTTCTTTGCATCCTTGAGTAGAGATAAAATAGCTGCTTCAAAATCCTTCCCTGCTCATTACAACATCTGGGTCACCTTGGGGTTGTTCTCCAAGATTTCCTTTTCTCTTGAGTCTGGAGCACAGTTTTCTGTTTATCCATATGTCTAGTAACTTTGGACAATATTTTGGACATTGTAAATGAGACTCTGGATTCTGTATGTTACATTAAGGACTACTGACTTTTTTTTTTGTTTGTTTTGGCAGGCAGTTAACTTGGCTGAACTAAACTTCAAACTCTGTTTCTCCTACATAGGCAGGCAGCAGCTAAACTCTCTGATAAACTATTTTAGCCTTAGCTTGGCTGCCTCAAGTTTTCCCCGTGTATGTTTTGGTAAGGGATCAGCCAGAAATTTAGGCAGTCTATATGTAGAGTTTGGGGCTTCCCTTCTGTGGATCCCTCTATTCTGTATCTTTCCTGACTTTAAGACTTGACCCAAATGCTGTCCTCTGATTCCTCAACAAGTGAGAGTATAGATTTCTATTCAATTTTCCTCCCCCTTGAAGAAATGACAAGGCCTTGCCATAAATATGGAAACTCACTCAATGCCATTCTTTTCTCTTCTTCCAAGAGTTGATTCCTCCCTAATTTCTGCCTGCTTCTGGTCACTCTTCACTTCCTCCAGATAATTGTTTTCATGTTTTGTCCAGAATTTTAAAATGTTATCTGCTGGAGGGTTGATCCAGTATGAGCTACTCCACCATTAGAAGGCATTGTTATTTTTAAAAAGCTCTCTGGTTGGTTAAGAACCACTGTAGCAATCCTGATGATGGAAGAAGTATTTAGGCAGCCTCAGCCACCCTTGTAAGTACCACTTAATTATCTATCTACTTTGGGTCTCAGGCTGACAATAGCTGTCCTGGATTAGAGAGCAACTATAATCTTTACACAATTCAACAACTCCTCCTGCTGAACCCCTATAACAAGTTGGGTAACACAACTTCAGAGGTGTCCTTGTCCAGGCAGGTGGGACCAGCATCAAGCTTCTGTCCCTTCTCACTGTGAGTCAAATCCTATACTTCATTAATAAATCCCAAAGTTGGATCATGAAAGGTTTTATAGAATGAGTGGTATTTTTTAACATCTCTGCAAAACTGAAAACGAACAAATTGACACAAGTACATTGGATGTAAAACTGAATTCAGAACTAATTCTGATGATAATAGCACAAGAATTCATTGTTTCATTCCTCCAAACACACACATATTTATTTAGTGCCTATTTTGTGCAAAGAATTGCAAGGGGATACAAAGGTAAATTTGAGGAGACTCTATACTCTAGGAGCTCACAGAACACTAGGAGTGGATTTGTTCACGAATAATCATAAAGTAGGATAAAAAGTGCTAAGATCCATGAGAGAGGGTCTAATGGTATTTGCAGAACTGTTACCTGATTGTCTTGGTCATTGCTTCTTAATTTTGGCTTCAAAATGACTCATTTAACCTGCCTGAATACTCTTTTTTCCTTACTCAAAGAGCTTATCATTTTGGGATCCAAGTCTTTAGAATATGTGTCCCTTAACCGAATCAAAGGTTTCTTTCAAGTAGAGTCCTTTCAAATCCATGAATTTATTTAACCCCATAAGAACCTTTTGAGATAAGCATTGTCACAAATTTCAACAGGAAACAGAAGCCCAGTGCATTTATGTTTAAAACTGCCCCAAATCACTCAGTTAGAAAGAAGCAGAACCTAAGTCATGAATCTAGGTCTTCTGACTTCCAAGTCTAGTCCAACGCTTTAGCCACTGTTACAGGTAATAAGGTAATATACAAAAGGGAAAAGAAAGAGATTCATGGAGAGAGTTATAAAGAAGGTCAAAGGTACCAACGAAGTCAAGGAGAATGAAGATTTAGAAAAGGTATTTGAATTTGGTGGTCAGAAAGGCATTAGTGAGTTAGCCACAAATCCTTTTCCTTCAGCCCAACATAATCAGGTTTCAAGTTTTAAATGTAATCTTTCAATAAAATTTCAAATCCATTCACTGTTCCATGTAGAAATAGTGAATTCCATGTAGGATCGTTTATGGTTGGACCCTATTTTACTTGTCCAATATCATCTCTCCATATTTTCTACCTCATATTCAATGATCCATACATATTAAACTACATATTCTTTCCCTCCTTAGAATACTACAAGAATACTCCAAGGTATTCTCGGAGTGGCCTTCCCTCTTCTTCTCCCCTCTCCATTTAGCATAGATGCAATCTGTTTAAGGAAGGCATTCCAGACCATGACACCCCCAGGGTGGCTTAGGTGCCCCTCCTACATTTCCCCATGATATCCCCAGGTTTATTCCTTTTCTAGGATTTAACACAAGAATATTATTATTATTTTTTTAAGATTGGCACCTGAGCTAACATCTGTTGCCAATCTTTTTCTTTCTTTCTTTTCTTTCTTTCCTTCCTTCCTTCCTTCCTTCCTTCCTTCCTTCCTTCCTTCCTTCTTTCCTTCTTTCCTTCTTTCCTTCCTTCTTTCTTTCTTTCTCTTTCTTTCTCTCTCTCTCTCTCCCTCTCCCTCTCCCTCTCTCTTTCTCTTTCTTTCTTTCTTTCTTTCTTCTTCTCCCCAAAGCCCCCCAGGACATAGTTGTATTTTCTAGTTGTAAGTCCCTCTGGTTGTACTATGTGGGATGCTGTCTCAACATGGTCTGATGAACCATGCCATGTCTGCGCCCAGATTCTGAACTGGTGAAACCCTGGGCTGCTGAAGCAGAGCGTGTGAACCCAACCACTTGGCCATAGGCCAGCCCCAAGAATACTATATTTTAATTACCATTTACTTTGTCTGTTTTCCCTATTAAACTATAAACTCCTTGAGGGCAGGATTACGCCCTGTTCATGGTTGTACAATATCTGTCACTTAATGATGGGAATATGTTCTGAGAAATGCATCATTAGGTGATTTCATCATTGTGTGAACATCGTAGAGTGAACTGAAAGGAAACCAAATTTTCCACCCCCAAGATGTATCTCTTTAACATGAGAATTATTTTAGGCTGATTATTTTTAAGAAACAAAAGAATCAGAAAGTTTTTCTTGCTACCTCCCCCCTTAACTGCCTAAAAGAATTCAGAAGAACAAATCTGTCTCAGGAAGCGAGCTATCACCTTAGCATCACATGAACTAGGTGGTAGACAGGGAGGAACCTAGAAAAGCCCGATTGTTGGGCTTGTTCTGTGTTCTTCTGTTTCCGTGTGGCCAAACACTTGTTTGCCAAATGCTTCCTTCTTTTTACCTACCTGTGAATTGCCTTCCTTCCCTTTGAAGTCCCTGACTCTCCTCACCCCTCACCTCTCGTCTTCTTTTGTCTTTAGCTGAGGATGGTATTTAAAGTGAGGGCTTTGGCCATTTTGTCGAGTTACTCCATTTTCCTGGTCTTCTCCCATATATATAAGCAAATAAACTTGTCTTTGTTTTTCTCCTGTTAATCTGTCTCATATCAATTTAATTCTTAGACCATCCTGAAGAATCTAGAAGGGTAGAAGAAAATTTCTTCCTCCCCTACTGTATGTACACAGACCTAGATGGTATAGCCTACTACACACCTAGGCTGTATGGTACTAATCTTATGAGACCACCATCAGTCATATATGTGGTCCATGGTTGATGGAAATGTCAGATTGCACATTACTGTACTTCTAAGACTGACCATAGTGGCTTTTGCACAGGTATTTGTTAAATGAATAAATAATAAAGATTATGAGGCATTACAAAGCAACAAAACATTCTAATCTGACCTTAAGAGCAAAGACTTTGCTTAGAGATCACAGACAGTATGTTTTGATCAAAAACCTGAATGTGAATCTAGCTATTTAAACTTCAAACTTCTTTTGCCAGAATATCAAGTTTGCCTCTTCTCTTTCCCAAGAGCAATTTTGCTTAACAAAATGTGGTCACGATGAAACCTCCACAGATATAGCTCAGGAAGAATTGCATAAAATCTGAGAGATTTCTGCAACCTTGGAGAGTTGTTTTGAAACTTTAAATTTTTCTAGCTTAGACCAAGCAAAATAAGTACTTTAGATCACCACCATTCTGAATGCTTAGTTAGCAGTATTGAGAATTATGCTAATCTTCACTGTGGACTACAAAGTGAGTAAAATAATGGAATCTTCAAGCCAGCACTGACACAGGAAGAACTTCAATAAATATTTTTGTAATGGTAGTGAATCTCAGAGTTTGAAGGGCCCAATGAGGTCACCAGGTTCATTCCCCCAGTGTTTAGTTTGTATATTCATTCTGTTCTATTGGAGCACTTTTCTGAGTCATTTCAAATTGGTTAACAGGGCTTTGAATTACTACAGAAAAGAGACCATGGAATTACAGAAACAGGCTGTATGCATAATCCACAACCTAGGAATTCTTAATCACACTCTCTTGGCATTACTGTCAAATCACCTTTATTCAAGGCTTCATGAAGATACACTGTATAGACATGCTTACAAATGCTCTCGGTACCTAGTATATTATAAAAAATTTTAAAAATTATATATACTTTTGAGTGACAGCAATATTCCACACATAGAGAATGCACATACAAGGGAAATTATAAATTTTGTTCATAACATTGTGTTTAACATTTATCCTTGTTAAATTTGTTCCATAGAATTTAGTGGAATTTAAACTCATTCACTTGGCCTTGAAGAGGTGGTACTAAGAGCTCTGTACATTAGAGAATAAGTCAACTCATTTTCTCCATTCATACTTGAAATCATAGCATTATTGCATAAGTATATAGGGGCACAGGAGAATAGTATAAAAATGTAGGGGTATAGGAGAAGAAATTTTGAGATTGAATTGGATATGAAAGCACTGGTATCATTTAAATCTAATCCTGTCTCTTCTTCTAATTTGCTAAGGAAGAAAGAATTAGGCATTCTGTTGAAGAAACAATTTAGCCAATGTATAATTTCTAGGTTAGTTCATGTAGGAATAAACGAAAGGTTTTATTTTATAAGGAACCACATTTCTATGTGAGTATGGGAGAAAAATAGTTTCAAAATCCACACTTTATTATGAACTCATCCATCCTTTTAATCTAATGTCTCACTTTTCTTCTAATAATAGTGTTAAGAATGCTTATCGCTTGTTAATTTTGACGAGATGACAATTTATCAACTTATCCCTCAAGTTTCATTTTTAATCTCCATTTGAGTGGTTTATCTTCTAGCATGACCAAAGACAAAAAGAACCAATCTGGATTTGTGTGTGTGTGTGTGTGTGTGTGCGCGCGTGTGTGTTGCACATGCAGGGTTTGCATATCATTTAAAGTTACATAGATTTATTATCCAAAGGGATATCTAATTAAATAAAAAAGGGAGCATATGTTAGCTGAGTTGACTTCAGAATCTGTTCCTTTGTATAAAGGGCTTTCACACGCCTTCCTCCTCAGTTCTGAAAGCACACGGTTCCTTATTCCCGTCACCATGAATAAGGCTGACATTCGACAGCTTCACAAGGCTGACAGGGTTACCCAACAGCCCACCCTCCCTATTCTCAATCCAATTAGACCTCTAATCCTCCAGATGAAAGGCCCAACTGCTCACGTTCCTCATGACAACGACAGCTATTGATTATTTGTCACTGCAGCTAACACCTTCCCTGTCGAGGCTGCTCTGACAGAAGCAAACCTACCAAATTAGACAGCACTTTATCTGCCCTGGAGGCCAAATGGCACAACAAGTAAAGGCTAATAAATGGTATAAAAATGAACAAATCATAACATTATGACAGGCTGATCGTTGCCAGCAGCCTCCCAGCTCAAGCTTGATGTTCTGGTAGACTTGCTCGCTCTCCTTCCCCTCTGCTCCAGCTCCAACTTTGACTGAATTAAAGGCCAGAACAATTAAGGCATTTGACCAGCAAAGATAAGCCAATTGAAGTATCACCAAGGGACATAAATGTCAATAACTGACTGCCACTTGTCAATACAAACATTCTGAAGATGCAAATGCTCAGGCCTCTGCTCTCCACTAGGCTGCACTGACTCGCTTTCCAAGAAGAGTCAGCTCAAATGGACAGTCGATGGCTGTTTAACCCGAAGGAAAAAAAAGAAAGAAAAGAGAAAGAAATGTACAGTCCCAAGGGAGGAAGTATTCTATGAAGAACAAGCCCGAGTCACTGGGGTTGGGGTGGAGGGTTGTATGAGGAAAAGAGAGAGCAAAGCAGAGCTTGCTTCCTTAAAAAATATTCTAATGTTAAATAACGGGAATGTCATCATACATTCTTAGTAGGGAATAAATGCATAATGTAAGAAATGCTGGACTACCTGGGAGAATTAATAAAGCTATGACTTTAGAAATAGACTTTCATTCAACAAATATTTTTTGATCACCAACCATGTACCAGGCACTGTTCCAGGCAATGGGGAGAAGAAGTCAAAGAAAGAAAGACCAAAAACCTCTGACTTCATGGAGTTTACATTCTAGTGGCGTAACAGACAATAAGCAAGATAAATAAATAAAAGATACAGTATTTTAGGTAGTGTTCAGTGCAAGGAAAAAAGATAAAACAGAGTAGGGGAACAGCATGCGTGAAGATAGGATAGCCAGGGAAGGCTTCACTGAAACAGTGATTTTTAAGTAAAGAATGATGAAAGTGAGAGAGTTTAACAAACAGCTACCTATTGGAACAGCATTCCTAGCAGAGGGAAGAGCAAATGCCAAAACCTTGAGGCAAGAGCATTCTTTGCCTCTTAGAGGAGCAGTACTGAGGCCAGAGCGGCTTATGCAGAGAAACCAAGGGGAAGACTAGAAATGAGGTTGTATAGGTAACAGGCAATTGAAAACACATAGGGCTTTATAAATTACAAGAAGTGCTTGGGCTTTTACTTTGAGATGGAAAACCCTTGGAGGGTCGGGAGCAGAGGAGTGACATGATTTGACTTGGGTTTAAAGGATTCTGGCTGATGTGATGGGCACAGACTGCGTGGGGCAAAAGCAGAAGCCAGAAAGCCAGTTAGGAGGCCACTACAATAATCCAGGCAAGGCTACTGCATTAATCCAAACCAAGGTGCTGATGGGTATGACCGGGGTAGTGCCAAAGGGGATGTTGAGAAGTGGTTGAATTCTGGATAAACTGTGGAACGCAGAGCTGACAAGGTTTGCTGATGGACATCAGTTTTAGACAAGAGAACAGGATTTTGCATAAAAATGGGTGCTCGATACACATTAGCAGAATTGAATCCTCTACCTGGCATTCTATTAAAAATGCTGTGCTTTGAAGAAAGGAGCTGTGTCAAATCAAATTTTTAAAACATGAATATAAGCAAAGGCTTTGGAGTGAGACAGATCCATGTTTGCATCGTGGCTCTGCAACGAGAAGTACCCCAGCTCTGCATCTCAGTTTCTTCATCTATACAATGAGCTATACTATCATTCTCAGCTGGGTGAGAAACAGAGTAGCGACATAAGAAAGAAGAGGTTAAGCTAAAAAACAAAAACACCAAAACCAGAACCAAAAACATCCTTAGTCCTGAATTCGAATAGGAAGTGAGGAAATCATATTTTTATTTAAAAAAAATATTTTCAAGTAGAGTCCACTGTAAAGGCTTAGAAACAATCACCACCCTAGTAGCAATGAGCACCCCTAGACTCTAGACCGTGGGTCTCCAAAGACTTTGTCCTGCTATAAGTACCACACTTCCTTGGAGAAATGGCCGATTCCAGGACTGGAGCAGAAAGTATAGACATGAACCTGGAACATTTGGTCATGCACATAGCAAGGGAGCTCTCACATAAGAGGATCATGTTAAAACGTTCCAGAATCAGTTCTAGGTATTCTCGCTGCAACCATCTTTGCTGTAAGCAGTTTAGCCACAAATATCTTCTCTGCACGACTGAGTGCCCATAAGGCAATTCTGCCATAAAAGATAAAATAGCTGGTTGACAGTTTTGGCTTCATTTGGTTGCAAATGTTTTTTTTAATGAAATATGAAAAATGAATAACAAAATTAAAGATATGACTAGGAAAAATGAAAATACAAAATATTTGAATATTTGAGTATTCACAGCAATACTGTGCAAAGAACTGATTTTATTTTGTGGATTGTTACCTAAGCACTTTGTCTTCCAAGGCTTTCATTCACAGTATTATACACTTTTTTTTTTTTTTTTTTGCTTGTTGACTTGTCTCCTCATTTGGCATCACACTCTTTTTGCTAAAATATCTTCCTTCATTAAGAGAGGTATCAGTCTCATCCAAATTCTAGGATGCATATTTGTAACCAGATGAAAACCATATGAACCAAATGAAAACCATTTGTAACCAAATGAAATCAAAATTGTCAATTAATCAGTTATTTTATTTTTTATGGCAAAATTGCCTGTACAGGCAATTAGTTGTGTGGTGAAACTGCCTGCAGCAAAGATGTTTATGGTGAAAATACTGGACATGCCAGGTAACAACTTGAAGAACCTCTCACAACCAAAGATGGAGTAATTTGAATATCAATTAAGGACAATAACATCAATGGATTGATAGAGCAAATACATTAAAGTGATACTAAAAAATCCTATGCTTTGTTTATAACAATACTAAAAAGGAAAAAAGAAAAAATTAATTGGTCATCATTGGGAGAATACTGGAAACCAATTCATTATTTTGAAAATGGTAAATAAAGAGAAAGAGTCAAGGATTTACCCTTCCTTTTCTATATGAACTGTACTATGGAGTAATCTAACAGTAAATAAAGGGAGGTTTCTTTTCAATGAATTACTCCAGCTAATAATTGTAGAAGGGGTGGTGGAATTAGAATATTACCATTTGCAACTCCTAATAAACAACTGGCTTTAGGCCTTGAACGTCAATAACTGCTAACATCACAGAAATAGAGACAACGATGAAACATTATATATCTCCTGATGAGATACGGATCATAACAATGAAGTAGTTTAGCCAAAAGAATTGAACCTGAATCAGATCAAGCCTACAGGTCCAATAACTAACTTACAGAGAATGCAGAAGACAGAGGAACAAGTGTCCCCAGAGAGAGAAAACCAACATAATCTCTCAGACATAATCTCTGAGACAATCAGTCTAGACTGGGACATCAAGTTAGGGGAGGAATTAAGCCACAATTACAAAAAACTATAAGCAAAAAAAGAAAGAGAGATGGAAGAGGAGTCTATAGATTTAAAAAGACTTAAAAGATACAAACCAATCATAATACATAACCCTTATCTGGATCCTGATTCAAACAAATGTAAATAAACAAAACCTTTTATGAGACAATTTATAATTTGAACACTGATGGACAATTTTACGTTATATGATATTAAACAATTCTTGTTAAATTTTTAATAAGTATTACGATTATCTTATTTAACAAGTCATTTTCTTTTAGAAATAAATATTGATATAATTACATATCATTAGATATAGCTAGGATTTGTTTCAACTTGGGACGTTCTCCCTAATAAAATGTTTAAGAAGATATGAGGCTTAAAAAAGCCACAGTGTCAAATGCATTAACTCCTACTCTCATATCTATAATCCATCAGTAAATTCAAAATATATTTAAAATTGGATCACTCCTTACCCCCTCCAGCACCACTACCATGCTGGTCCAAGCCAACATCATCTCTCAGCTTCTTAATTAGTCTCCCCTTTCCTGCCCTCATTCTTTTGGCAGTCTACCCTTAGCACAGCAGTTAAAATGAGACTTTCAAAGCATAAGCTAGATCATATTTTCTGTGCTCAAACCCTTCAATAACCTTCCTCTCCCATGCAGAGTAAAAGCAGAATCCCTAAATATCCTCCAGGCCCTACATGATCTCTGACCTCCTCCTCCTCCTCTAGAGCCACAGTGGTCTTCTTGCTGATTGTTCCTTGTAAATACCAAGCATGCTCCCATCTCAGGGTCTTTGCACTTGGCATTCTCTCTCCCTGCAAGGTTTTTCTCTCATTGCCTTTACGTCACTTAAGTGTTAAATATTCGCTCAATATTACTTTTTTAAGTGAGGTTTATCCCGATCACCCTGTTTATATTTGCAACCCCCAGGCTCTCTATCTCCTTACCCTGCCTTATTTTTTTCCATAGCATGTATCCCCATCTGACATAATACTGTATATATTTTATAACACTTACTCACTTGTTTGTTTTCCACCAACTAAACGTCAGCTCCTTGAAAGCAGAGATTTTTTTTCTTTTGTTCACTACTATATCCCAAACATATAGAACAGAACCTTATGATTAGTTAAGTGCTCACTAAATAAATATCTGTTGACTAAATGAATCCTTTGATTTTCAGGCCAATGCTCTTAACATCTATATACTCTCAACTAAGCTTGTGGGGTGAAGGATGGAGTAACACACTAGGTGGTGCCCATATGTGTTACTGACAAAGCTAAGGTATTTGATTATTCCCTTATTTGGGAGAATTCAGGAGGCGAGACTCACATTTGCTAAAAAGTAGGAAGGACCTCAAGGTAGGGTAAGTGTTAAGCCACTCTCGTTGTAAGCAGAGTTGGTACAACTGACTTTTTTGCAGCCAAGAGCTGAAGGGCAGTGACACAGGAGGGAATTCCACAGAGGTGGCCTATGGTCATTGCTTTAGATAGTAGTTAGTCCACAAAACTCTGTAAGTGTCCAAAGGAAATTGCGGCCAACACAATCATGGCCGTTTCATTCTCCTTGCAAGAAAGTGGATTAGGTCTGAGAGTCAAAGAGATGGAAGGAAAATCTGCCATAGGGCTTCTGGGAAGGTTTTTCTTGCTGTTCAAAAGTGAACAAGATAAGGATATTCGATTTTTCTGCTTCTAGATAGTGTGGTCTGCATGCTACCCTTCCCCCAGCTTTGGGACTCATCTTGACCCTAATTAAGAAAAGATTTGTCTGCTCATTAGTGAGATCAGTGAGAGTCAAGTCAGCCTGGGTGCTTTAATGTTGCGATCCAGATAGTATAACTCAGCTTTCTGTCTTGCTCTTAGAATCTAGTCCCAATCTGGTACCTCAAAGTCTAGCAAATTGATGCCTATCTATCCAGCTCTTAGAATCTAGTCCCAATCTGGTACCTCAAAGTCTAGCAAATTGATGCCTATCTATCCATCTATCCATCCACTCAACAGTATTGTCGTCTGAGGCACTAGTGCTCCAACCGTCTTCTTTATATACAAACTTAAAAACCTGCCTGATGTCCAAATTTCTTCAAGCCTTGTCCTTTATGAGTTCTCCCAGGGAATGGTGTCTGTCATGTCTCACTCACTCTTTCCACTTTGTGGCTGAGGACTCACTGAGCGATTACCTACCTTCCTCATCTCCACTTCTCAGCCTGTTTGTATTAGGATTGCCTTTAGCTCCAATGCCCACCCCAGTGACACGCTTAGTCCCAGGCCCTCCAAGTCTAGCTGGTCCACTGTCAACTGAATTATAAATTCCACTGCTGATGGACCATATGTAATATTCCACATTTGTTTTTTTCACTGCAGGAGAGAATCTAAAAATATTATACACAAATATTTCTCATTACCTTTTACAGCTACATAGCATTCCACTGCATGGACATACTCGTTTATTCAGTCAGTCGTCTAACAGGACATTTCCCTTCATGCTTTTTCTATTACAAATAGTGCTGCAATTAAACAGCCCTGTGCATACATCATTTCTTATTTTTTACCAGTTTGGGATAGATTCCTAGGAGTGGAAATGTTGGGTCAAAGGTAAATGCATATTCTAGTTAATTTTGCTGGATATTGTTAAGTTTCCCTCCTTATTGGTTGTAGTATTTTTCATTCCTTCCAGCAACAGTTTTGCTGTCAAACTTTTTGAATTTTGTCAGCCTGACACATGAAAAACATGTTATCTTACTGTAATTTTAACTTACATTTCTCTTATGATGAACAATGTTGAGTATATTATCACATATTTACGGTCCACTTCCATTTCCTGTTCTGTGAACTATCTATTCATATCACTTGCTCACTTTTTATAGTCATCAGTCTTTTTCGTCTCCATTTTATATATTAGGGATATTAACCCTTTGTTAATGACATAACTTGCAAATAGTGTTTCTCTGTTTGTCTTTCTTCTTTTTCTTTGCTTATGACGTTTTCTGGGAGGGAAACGTCTTTCTTATTTCCATGTAGCCATATTTATTTGTCTTTTGCCATAGCTTCCATATTTTGATTCACAGATAGAAGGTTTTTCCTACTCCCAGATTATGCACTGCAAACCTTCACGGTATATTTAACATTGTAGATTATGTATACAAATTACTATTCAATTAAATAACAATTTAAGGCATCACCTGTGTGCACAGGTACACATACACACACAGACTGTAGTAGTTCACAATCTGCACGACACTAAAATGACCAAACAGTTACATACATGGTTAGAAGTTTATAATCATTATTTCAAAGTATAGTCTGACACTTTAGCTTAAATTCCTAACAAATAGTTTGCAAAGAGTCAGTCTGATTAATGATAGAGATAGAATAAATTTGAATAAAAATTTAAAAGGATACAAACTATGTCTTCTGAAATCTAAAACGGTTTAAGGTAAACTATACTCAATAAATTTCTCAAAAGTAAGTAGTTTTGGGGGCTGGCCCAGTGGTGTAGTGGTTAAGTTTGCACACTCTGCTTCGGTGGCCCAGCGTTTGTGGGTTCAGATCTTGGGCCCAGACCTACACACCACTGATAAGCCAGGCTGTGGCAGCGTCCTACATACAAATAGAGGAAGACTGGCACAGATGTTAGCTCAGGGCAAATCTTCCTCACCAAAAAATAAAAAATAAATAAGTAGTTTTATTGGTGAAATTGATGATTTAGAATCTGAAAGACTAAGTATTTAGACATAGGTGGAATTTAAATACTTCAATGCCTGACATGTATTAATACTAAAAATTTATGTATTGAGCAAATGAATGAACAAATTACATACTCATCAGAATTGGAATGGTGAATAAGTGGACTCTGATAGATTATATAAAATTTTTCGAGAGGCCTAGTTACCACTGATAACATAGTTTAGACAAGTATAAGGGAAAAATAAAACAATGTTTTAAATTGGTGAAGTTAATTTTAGTAGTAGTGTTTCAATGATTAAGCTTTTCTGCAAGCAGGATCTATTTTAGTGTCAAAGATTAGGATGAGAATTCTGGTGACTCATACGTGGGAGAGATGACAACTATACTGAATAACAGACTCAAGAATCAAGAGGACCTTGACAGCCTGCATGATGAACCCAATTCAACTGACCAAGCACGCACTGAGCATTTCTTAAGTATTAGGCACTGGAAATAAAACAGATGACTATGACACTCTTCCTGATATTAAGATTCTTATTGTCTGTGGGAAAATGTAATCTGTAAACAAGTATGTTTCAGTGTGAAAGGTGATCTGACAGTGGTTGAGTACACAAGGTCCTGGAGGCACAAAGGAGGAATGGTAAACTCTACCTAAGTCTGGGAAGTTCAAAGAAATGATTAAATATGGATACAATAAGACGCAACACTGGGGTCCAAAACCACAACAATATGAATACAGGATTAGTCTAAGCAGCAGTAAGTGTAAAGCAGACTTAGAGATTTTATTTGAAAAACTTGCAACATGAATCAACTGTGTTTGTTTGCCAAAATATCAATGACGAATGTCCTGCCATACTCTGCTCATCACACTGGCACTGTATTCTATTCTACGTGTGTTATTTTTGGGGAGATTTAGGCAACTGTTGAAAGGGATCAGGTTGGGAAGGAGACCTGAAAATGTATTATATGAAGCAGGAATGAAGGAACAGATAACAGTAAAACTGGAGAAAAACTTCCTCACTTGGCCAGAATGATTATTTTATTAAAACATATGTCAGATCATGTCACTCCTTTCCTCAAAACCCTCCAATGCCTGCTTGTCTCGTTAAGAGTAAAAACATATTCCTGACAATGGTCAAAAGGCCCTGCAGGATCTGGCCACCATTTCTTCCCTGTCTTCATCAGCGCTCTCCCCTTGCTCAGTCATTATAACCACAAAAGCCTCCTTGTTATGCCTCAAACATTCCAGGTATGCTCTCATTTTAAGGCCTTTGTTCTGATTGTTCCTTCTGCCTAGAATGAAAGAAAGTTCTTCCCTCAGCCATTCACATGGCTAGCTTCCTTACTTCCTTCAAGTCTTGCTTCAAATGTCACCATCTCAATGAAGACTATTTTGATTGCCTTATTTAAATTTACACTGCTCTCCCCAGTCTCCTCATCCCTGGCCTTCCTGATCCCCCTTACTTTGGCATTTTGGTTTTATTTCTGTTATCATATTAGTAAATGATTATTCAGAATTTGTACAAGCTTAACAGTCAAAGGAGGTATAAAGAGTCCTATTGATGTGGATTAAGGCTGCCCCAGCTAGAGAAGCCCAAGGTGACCTGGCCTACATGCCAAACTATACGACCCAGTGGACTTTTTTTTATGGTATGAATTAGGACCGCCCCAGGGAGAGAAGCCCAGGGCATCCTCACCTACATGCCGATCTATATGGCCAGATTCGTATCTAAAGTTATATGACCGCACAATAACCAGACCCCATCTGCACTGAAATCATTTAATGACTTTTTACATCATCTTTTCTTTTTTCCAGTAAAAATAAGTCAGGTACCCATGCCTTATAAAATTAGCCCTAACCCTCAACTTGGGGCAGCAGCAGGAGCTCTGACCGCCCGTGGGTCCTGTCCCCACGCACCAGCTCTGCCTGCCCATGGGTCCTGTCCCCATGCCAGCGGGGGCAGCAGCAGGAGCTCTGACCGCCCGTGGGTCCTGTCCCCACGCACCAGCTCTGCCTGCCCATGGGTCCTGTCCCCATGCCAGCAGGGGCAGCAGCAGCTGCTCTGCCTGCCCATGGGCCCTGTCCCCATGCCAGCGGGGGCAGCAGAAGCGGCGGCAGCAGAAGCTCTGACTGCCCATGGGTCCTGTCCCCATGCTATTCCACACTATTCTCTAAATAAAAGAGCACTACTGCCAGATCTTGAGAGTCTAAGAAATCTTTCTTTCGACTCCTCGGCTCACCAACCCCGCATCACTATGATTGGTCACAGGGAAAATGTTGTGTCCAGGGGCTGACAATATTCATACTATAGGAATAATATGTCCCCTGATTCCCTCTCACTCTATTTTGAACAGTAGAATATGGGTAGGCAAGAAACAAGAAAAGGAAATTATATGAACAAATATGGTCCTATGACATAAAAAGGTAATTAGAAACTTAATGCTCAAATTTTATTCGGAATTGATGTTATATCAGAATTAATTTTTAAAATTAATTAATTTCAGTTAAAAATTTAACTGAAAGTAAATGGATCTGAAGTTCTTTTTTATGAGCTGCAAAAATATTCACTGGCCCTCTGCCCAGAGTTTAAAAGAAATCAGCATGAGTCTAATGAAAAACAAGCTATAGGTCTCAGGGAAATTCAATATATACTCTTTCTTTTCCTTTTAGTTTTTGATTGGTTTCCATGGGAATCTAGGCTTGTGGGGATCTCTAATCTATTCATGGAAAGCAGATGCTTGTATTTTCATGACTTAGTAAAGTTGGGGTCAATGAAGAGATAGAGATGATTAGAAAATGAGTATGGTTGTAGGAAACATGATCATGTTCAAAACAAAATTCTGCAAACCACGCAGATTTGAAAATACAATCTGCAAAGCTGCTCTGTTGGGTTTGAAAGGTATTAGAACATAAAAGGAAAACACCAGCCTGAAAGGTGGAAGCTCTGGGTTCAAATTCTGAACCTGGCCCATGAGAAAGAAACCCTTAGGTACTTCTTGGGAGGTGTGACTAAGAAGCTGGATTTGAGAATTACTCTAGGACAGAAGAACCAGAAGTCCAAGTAAGCTTCAGCAGAGTATGTAAGTTTTCTTTCAGTGGAGCATTATCAGGACCACTGAGCTGGGAATCAGAAAAACAAGATATTTCCTGACTACAAGTATGAAAGTGACCTTGAAGAAGTCAATCAAACTATATCTCAGTTTACTTCTATAGAAAATATGTAATATTCAACTATTCTAACTGCTGTGAAGCTGCTGTGAAACTAAATGAATTTTTTTTTCTTACCAGAACTATTTTAGAAAAATTCCAAGTAGTGATTTCGATCAAGGTTTGTTGATATGTTTTTTCATTGTGACTACGAATTTCATCCATGCAAGTAGAAGGACATTAACTCTAATCAAAGTATTAAAGGACAGACAGGTTTTGATTTCAGTTCTCAAATTTGTTTAAAACAGACCAACTCTGCTTTTGGTTGGAACACACTTTTGAATGCAAGATCCTAAATATTTGAAACCAACTTCTAAATTGGAAAACCAGAGGAGAGATTTAGAGAGAGTTTCTAAATACTCAGAAGAAGACAAACTTGAAGCGAATTTGGAAACCTGAGAAGTTAGAATGAAATGAAGCAAAGATTCTTTAGAATAGCACTTTTTGCCTGCCTGAAAAAGGCAGCCTAGCTAGGGTTGAAGTCAAACGGCATAAACAGCAAGAGTTGTCTACCATGGCCACATCTAACATCTCAGTTCAGAGATTTCCTGAGAGATCATGAAGATTCCAGCACATAAGGGTTTCATACCTTTCCAGACTTCCCTACATTTCTAAGTAATACGGGCATCACAAATGTCTTTTGGTGCCTTCTTTTAGAAGCACACCAACAGCCAAAACCTCATGTGCTTACTCCTCAGCTCTCCACTGGCTACCCAGTTTGTGGTAGAGTGCGCACTTATTAAATTATTTTTAAATGGGCTAATGAGTGAACACAGCCACAGAGAAGCCTAGAAGTACCCACTAAACACCTCCAGGTGATTGTGATGCATGAGAGCCACTGGAGTAGAGTGTGGATACAGGGCAGTCGCTCCTGAGGCTAAGGCTGAGCGCTTAACAGCCTAGGCCAGGAACCATTCTTGATTCCGCTCTCCCTTATCCCACCTATAAATAATGGTCACCTACTTCTAGATATTGTACCATTTTTTAATAATTTTTTTTATTGAGGTACAACATATATACAATAAAGTGCATAAATCTTAAGTATACAGACTGATAAATTTTTACGTAATCAATACACAGATCAAGATATAGAGGATTTCCAGCACCCCTGAAAGCTTCCTCATGCCCCTTTTCAGTCAATATCTTGAGTAACCACAAATCTGATTTGAATTACCACACAGTTTTGCCTGTTCTTCAAATTCATATAAATAGCATACGTGTCTGACTTGTTTTGCTCAACATGACATCTACGAAATTCATTCACGTGGTTGAATGTATCAGTAGTCCATTCTTTTTTATTGTAGTATTCCATCACAGGAATATACCACAATTTATTTACCCATTTGCCTGTTGATAGGTATTTGGGTTGTTTGTGCTATTAATGTTTGCTATTACAAATAAAGCTATCATGTACATTCTCGTACACGCCTTTCGGTAGAATGAGGCACGTGTTTCTCTTAGGCATCACCAGAGCTGGAGCGTGAATTGTGGTGATACAGTGCGCGCGTGTGTGTGTTTAGCTTTAGTAGAGTCAGTTTTCCAGTGCAGATGTACCCCATTTACGTTCTTACCAAAAATGTTTGAGAGTTCCAGTTGTTCCATATCCTCACCATCAATTGATGTTATCAGCCTTTTCCTTTCAGATATTCAAATGGTTGTGTAGTGTCTCATTGGAGCTTTAATTTGCATTTCCCTAATTAGTAATGATGTTGAGCACCTTTTCATGAATCTTTTGGGCATCTATATATACTCTTTTGTGAACTAGGGCTACACATTTCACTATGAATAAATCTTGAAAACATAATGCTACGTTAAAAAAACAAGTTGGGGAATGACAGCAAAGTATAATACCATTTATATAAAGATTTTAAACATGGAAAATAATATTGTTTATGGGTGTATACACATAAACTAAAGGTAGAAAAATGTGCATGAGAATTGAAACCACCAATTAAGGTAGACTGAGGAGGCAGAAAAAGAGGGGACTGGCATTTTGGAAGACAGAAAACTTTTAAGTGTGTCTATACTGTTTTATCTCATTAAAAAAAATCTGAAGCAAAAATGAAAAATGTTCAGTTTTATCTCTTCTGGGTATTAGGTAGCTGAATGTTGTTTATATTATTCTTTATTCTTAATCTATAAGTTTAAAATAGTTTAAAAAATAAGACAAAGAACATTCAGGTACATGCAAAGGCAAACAGAATGATGAATAATGACGAGAAGAGAATTTAAAGGATTGCCTCAATTTCCTCATCTAATCACGAATTGAAACAGAAGATCCAGCAGGGCCTTTCTATCTCAGACACCTACTGATTCCTAAAGAGTAATTTGATGTTTACACCTATATTGGCAGTATGACTAACACCAATAATATTGACAACCTATAGTCTTAGAGAGTTTATTTCTCCACCAAGCAAAATGCTTTACATCAAAGGACTCATCATCCCTATACAGCAGATAGAGAAAAATATTATTGCATTTTATAGATGAAGAAGTTAAGGCATACAAGAGTGATATTCGTTGAGAAATTAAGCTCATAGAGTCTTGTAAAATCCTATGTACAAAATTATGAGGGGGTGGAGTGGATAATGAGAAGAAATAAATATAGCCATTGATTTAAACTTCAACAGTTTTGAAGACCATATTATTCATAATAAATTTATCTGATGTCCACATTTATTGATTGATTCTTTCCTTCATTCATGTATTCATTAAATATTAATTGAGTCTTTATTAAATGACAGGAGCTGTGCTAAGAGTGAAACTAAAAAGTCAAATAAGACATGGCCTCTGCCTTCAAATAGCACTAGTCAGGGTGAAACACAGATCCGTGACATCTGCGGTTCACAGCGGCAGGGAAGGAGCTATGGCAGAGGCAGTACGTACATGAAGGGGAATATGGGAATACAGAGTTGACGGGGACCGCGGAGCGCATTGTTTGGTGTGTTCGTGTGTAAGTGTAAGCGTGTGTAAAATAAGGAAACCTAATACTGTCACCTGGTAGTAAGTTTTCCTGAAAAGTTTCCTTTAATTTTTGTAAATCATTAACATGGAAACAGCATATTTTGAAAATGGAAAATTAATATTCAGTTTTCATAGATGAATTGAGAATTCTGCTGTGAATTAAAAAAAAGAACACACACAATCACAACCTGAAGCTTCTTTAGTTTTTGTGTTTAACATGACATAATTTTTCAAAGTGGGTAGTCTTAATCTTCTTGAAGCCAAATTAATAACCTCCTGGAAGATTAAAAATGCATCACTATAAACATATAGTAAGAGTGCTAAAGCATTTTTATCTTTATTAACAAATAAATGTATCTGTGGAAGTCAGAGAAATAGTAGCTTCCCTGAAGCAAAACATTTCTTACAATTAGATATCTTTTGTGAAAAGAAGAGATATGAGAAAGAAAAGATATGACTGATTGCTTTCTTGGATTAAACTGAAGATAGTAAATGAAAAACAAATTAGGTACAGATGTTCAGTATATTGAGATTAATTTTATTCTCATGGGGACCATTTCCTTAGCTGCTTGGACAAACAGCAATTTGTTTCCAGAGAAGTGAATATGTGTCAAAATAACTAAGCCAATCAACACAGTTCAATAAGTTTTTCCCGCATATGTATTTTGAAACTGGATAAATGTTTCTAATAAACAAAATGTCCAGCATTTATATTAATAATGACTTTCTATATAAGTAATATAAAATGTATTCATTCATTCAACCCAGACATGTCAGACACTGTGCTAGATTCTAGGCGATTCAAAAATAAACAAAACAAGGTTCTTGCCTGGAGCTCCAATCTACTGGGAAAGAGACAAGTAAGCAATAATTACAAGATAATGGGGCTCTAATGGAGACATGAACAAAATGCTATGGGAACATGAGTTTTTCCTACCAGTCAACCTAAGGAAAGATACATAATATAGTTCACTATCATAAAAAACCAAAAACATAATAAATAATATAGAGAATGGCTGATTTTCAGGTCAATAATAATAACAATGATTATTTACATGTTATGGCTTTTAATATTTTATAAATCACTCAGGTATTGTAAGGTAGATAGGCCAGCTTTAATTATCACTTAATATCTTTATCCATGAACTTTGTAAGCAACTTAAGAGCAGGAATCATGTCTTTTATCTTTGTATTCCTTCTTTCTTCTACTGCAGTACCTGTTACACAGTAACAGTTTTAACATATGTGGGATAAATGCATGCATGCACATACACATGAATATTGATGATTACATAGAGAGCACACTTCTAAGTTCACAGATAACAGAATTAAGTGGGATAGACAACACTTGAAAAGAATACTTGGTATCCGATGTATCAGAGAGGTTCACTATACAAAAGGATAGGTCTACACAGTAGACATTTGGCAACTACTTATTAAATGAACAGTTCTGCCTCCACAATGTATCTGTTGGATCCAACTCCTCCTCTACATTGGCCTGAACTGTAACAGCTTTCTATGTACCTCCACTCTCTTCCTCTTCCAAAGTAGCTTTAGTTGCCATATCAGTCGCCCTAAAGTAATTTGATTGTGTAACTTTCATTTTCAAACTTCCTAGTTAGCTCTTTAGAATTCACAACCCTTCACTTGAAAAAAAAATTAAAAAAATAAAAGCATAGGAAACGCATAATACAAAAGCCTTGTGCTGGCACACAGCAGATACTAAATGGCTAAAAATTAATAAGCTAGATTGTCCTGGGAAAATTAGTTTTTCAGAAGTTGTAAAATGGATCCCTACATAAAAAGCAATTTGTTGTGTATTAAAAGACATAAATCGGAAAGAAATACAGGATAATTTTAAAACAATCTCTGCTTAGCTCTTTAGTCCCCTAGTTGTTTATTCTGGGTTTCTTAGAGCCTCACCCTATACAAGCACAGTTTAGGAATCTGCTAATGATACACAAGGAATTTGTATCAAGATTTTGGGGGTCCTTCTCTACAGTTCCCTTCTCTCCAGGATTTTGTCTTTCAAGTTCCAGCCACTGTTAACTCCACTCTCCTGGCTTTCTCAGCCGGCTCAGACTGCCACTTCCTGCTAGGCTTGTATTCTTTTGCATTCCAATTTGGAAAATGCCTAAAGGAAAAAGCCAGGATGAACATGGAATTCATTTCACATGCTTCCCTTCTCAGAATGATTGCAGTTTCTTAGATCCTGACTATGCTGATTGTTCTCAATGCCTATATATTTTGTTCAGTTTTCATAGATGTTTTGGGCAGGTGGGTTATTCTAAAATAAATGATTATGGCCAGAACTTATAACTAGTCATGAAAGTCTCCTGTTTGTTGCTCATTTTTCTGATTTCTTCTTTTATATCTTTAAACATTCTACCAATAGCTATTTTAAATTGTGTTGCTAAGGAAGCCAATATCTGATGTTTTTGATAGAATGAATCTGTTTATCGTTCCTGCTGACTCGCATTCACGGTAGATTGCTTCCTTGTGTGTTTGGTGATCTTTCATTCGAGATCACGTTTGGTCTATTTTCGTATGGGGGAGTCCTGGAAGTTTAAGGCGAAGACATTTTCTCTAAAGAGAATTTGTGTTTGTGTCTGTTCAGAGGCAGGGTGTGCTAGAGACATGGGACATATCTCCAACTCTCCTTTGAAAATTATTTCTAGATCCTTCACCATCTTATTCCTGCCTGATCTATACTATCTCTAATTTCTTAATAACGGTGCTTTTGTACGAAGCACAAACCAAATACAATACCCAGGTTTGATCTGGACAGGGCAGGGTACTAAAGAATCATTACCATACTTGTTCAGGAAACTCTCCTAGTGCTCGCATAGCCTAAAGAGACATTATTGCTTTTGGCAAATATGCAAGAGCAAACTGCAACACAGAGACGGGGGAAATGCAAAATTATCAGATAGATGAAAGAAAATGAACCTTGATAACTACGTTATCACTTACATAAATCACAGTTCTATTTAATTCTGTTTATTCTTTGACACTGTAGAAAAGATCATAACTAAAAGTAAATACAGGAGATACAAAAACCAAAAGAAAACAACACGCTGCATCTGGTGAAGAGACCTCCAGCTAACATGTCTGGTTGTGAACACCCCTTCTCTCAACCTTTTCATATGATACCTTGACAAAAATGTCATATTCTTGGATCATCAACTTCAATCCTCATTGTTTTTTCTTCACATGATCCGCTAGATGTTAAGTTAGGGCCCTCCAACCTACATTTTCGAAATTGAGTTTTAAATCTAAATGCATCACAATGAAAAATCTGAAGCGGATCAAATTCTTAATATTGGGGATATTCCGAATCTGAAATGTTTACTTTTTTTGCGATAACAAGTTAAATGGAGTTAGCCTTCCTGAGTGAATAATTTAATAGCTGCCAAGCCTAGGTGAAAGGTTATAAACATCTGAGCAGTAGTTAAAACTGAGATTGAAAATGAGAGAGATTTTTAAAAAATTACTATAATAAAAAGCAAATTCAAGAACAACAACTTTGGAAACATCCTGACAGACCTAACTGATAAGAGCATAGAACTAGCTTATTCAGTAGTATATCTTAATGTCAGTCTCTTTTTATACGTTCAACTAAATGAAAAGGTATTTTTCTAACCCCTCAATTAATCAGCTATATCTGGTTCACATTTTTCAATGAGAAAGAACTCTAATAGTTTCTGTAGGATCTAACTAATTTTCATTGCCTTTTATTCTAAAAATACGTAAGTCTAAAGTAATGAAAAGAAAAATACCAGGCACTGGAAATATATTTTATAGACCAAAATTTTATCATGGGAAAAATCATTTTCAGGAATAAAGAAGCTTCCCATTTTATTTATTATTATTATTATTATTATTACTTGGTTTTCAATCTTTTATTGTTAGAAACAATGCTGCAGTGAAGAACTTGGTGCATGTGTCATTTTACACATGTGCAAATATATCTGTGAGATAAATTCCCAAGAGTGGACTTGTACAAAGAGTATATGCATTTGAAATTTTGATAGATATTGACAAATTTTCCCTCAAAGATGTACTAATTTATACTCCCACCAGCAACAGGTGAGAGTCCACTTTCCTCCACCCTCTCACCAACAGTAGCAAATGTGTAGACGTTTGCTTAGCCATCTGTTCATATCCTTTGCTCATTTCTCTATTTTTTTCTTACCAGTTTCCAGGAGTTCTTTATCTATTAGCAAGACAGCCCTTTGCCTGATATGAATTACAAATATTTTTTCCCAGTTCTTCAGTCTCTTTTAAAAAATTTTTTTTATTGAGTCCATAATAGTTTACATCAATGTGAGATTTCAGCTGTACATTATTTCTTGATCGTCACCACATAAGTGCTCCCCTTCACCCCCTGTGCCCACCCCCTACCCCCTTCCCCTGGTAACCATCGAACTGTTTTCTTTGTCCATCCATTTGTTCATATTCCCCATATGAGTGAAATCATCTGGTGTCTGTCTTTCTCAGTCTGGCTTATTTCACTTAGCATAATTCCCTCCAGGTCCATCCATGTTGTTGCAAATGGGGTGATTTTGTCTTTTTTATGGCTGAGTAGTATTCCATTATATATATATATACACACACACACACACACACACCACATCTTCTTTATCCAATCATCGTTCGATGGGCACTTGGATTGTTTCCATGTCTTGGCTATTGTGAATAGTGCTGCCATGAACATAGGGGTGCATATGTTACTTTGGATTGTTGATTTAAAGTTGTTTGGGTAAATACCAGTAGTGGGATAGTGGAAGATTATATGGTAGTTCTATTTTTAGTTTTTTGAGGAATCTCCATACTGTTTTCCATAGTGGCTGCACCAGTTTGCTTTCCCATCAGCAGTGTATGAGGGTTCCCTTCTCTCCACACCCTCTCCAACACTTATTATTTTTAGTCTTAGTGATTATAGGCATGATAACAGGTGTAAGGTTGTATCTTAGTGTAGTTTTGATTTGCATTTCCCTGATGATTACTGATGCTGAACTTCTTTTCCTGCATTTATTGGCCATCTGTATATCTTCTTTGGAAAAATGTCTGTTCACATCCTCTGCCCATCTTTTGATGGGTACGTTTGTTCTTTTACTGTTCAGTTGTCTGAGTTCCTTATATATTAGGGAGATTAACCCTTTGTCAGATATATGATTTGCAAATATTTTCTCCCAGTTGGTGTGTTGCCTCTTTGTTTTGATTCTAGTTTCTTTTGCCTTGCAGAAGCTCTTTAGCCTGATAAACTCCCACTTGTTTGTTTTTCCTTTTGTTTCCCTTGTCTGAGAAGACATGGTATTCAAAAAGATCCTTTTTAGTTTGATGTCAAAGAGTGTACTATTTATATTATCTTCCAGGAGTTTTCTGGTTTCAGGACTTATTTTCAAGTCTTTGATCCATTTTGAGTTTATTTTTGTGTATCGCGTGAGATAATGGTCTACCTTCATTCTTTTACATGTGGCTGTCCAGTTTTCCCAAGACCATTTATTGAAGAGATTATCTTTTCTCTATTGTATGTTCTTGGCACCTTTGTCAAAGATTAGCTGTCTGTAGATGTGCAGTTTTATTTCTGGGCTTTCAGTTCTGTTCCATTGATCTGTGTGCCTGTTTTTGTACCAGTACCATGGTGTTTTGATCACTATGGCTTTGTAGTACATTTTAAAGTCAGGGATTGTGATATCTCTAGCTTTGTTCTTTTTTCTCAGGATTGCCTTAGCAATTCAGGGTCTTTGGTTGCCCCATATGAATTTTAGGATTCTTTGTTCTATTTCCATGAAGATTGTCATTGGGATTCTGATTGGGACTGCATTGAATCTGTAGATTGCTTTTGGTAGTATGGACATTTTAACTATGTTTATTCTTCCAATCCATGTGCATGGAATCTCTTTCCATCTCTTTATGTCATTATCAATTTCTTTCAGTAATGACTTCTAGTTTTCATTGTATAAATCCTTCACCTCATTGGTTAAATTTATTCCTAGTTACTTTATTCTTTTGGCTGCGATTGTAAATGGAATTGTATACTTGAGTTCTCTTTCTGGAAGCTCATTATTAGAGTATAGAAAAGGAACTGATTTTTGTAAGTTGATTTTGTACCCTGCAACTTTACTATAGCTTTTAACTATTTCTTTTAGATTTCTGATGGATTCTTTGGGGCTTTCTATTTATAAGATCATGTCATCTGCAAACAGTGAGAGTTTCACTTCCTCACTCCCTATTTGGATTCCTTTTATTCCCTTCTCTTGCCTAATTGCTCTGGCCGAAACCTCCAGTCCTATGTTGAATAAGAGTAGTGATAGTGGGCATTCTTGTCTTCTTCCTGTTCTCAGGGGGATGGTGTCAGTTTTTGCCCATTGAGTATGATGTTGGCTATGGGTTTGTCATATAGGGCCTTTATTATGTTTAGGTAATTTCCTTATATCCCCATTTTGTTATGAGTTTTTATCATAAATGACTGTTGGATCTTGTCAAATGTTTTCTCTGCATCTATTGAAGTGATCATGTGGTTTTTATTCCTCAATTTTTTGATGTGGTGTATCATGTTGATTGATTTGCAGATATTGAACCATCCTTGTGTCCCTGGTATGAATCCCACTCGATCATGATGCATGATCCTTTTGATGTATTGCTGAATTCTGGTTGCCAAAATTTTGTTGAGGATTTTTGCATCTATGTTCATCAGCGATACTGGCCTGTAGTTTTCCTTTTTTGTGTTGTCCTTGTCAGGCTTTGGTATCAGAGTTATGTTGGCCTCGTAGAATATGTTAGGAAGCATTCCATCTTCCCTAATTTTTTGGAATAGCTTGAGAAAGATAGGTATTAAACCCTCTCTGAAAGTTTGGTAGAATTCCCCAGGGAAGCCATCTCGTCCTGGGGTTTTATTCTTTGGGATGCTTTTGATTGCTGTTTCAATCTCTTTCCTTTTGATTGGTCTATTCAGATTGTCTGTTTCTTCTTGATTCAGCTTTGGGGGGTTGTAAGAGTCTAAGAATTTATCCATTTCCTCGAGATTATCCATTTTGTTGGCATATAGTTTTTCATAGTATTCTCTTATAATCAGTTGTATTTCTGTGATGTCTGTTGTTATTTCTCCTCTTTCATTTCTGATTTTGTTTATCTGAGCTTTCTCTCTTTTTTTCTTTGTAAGTCTGGCTAGGAGTTTGTCAATTTTATTTATCTTCTCAAAGAACCAGCTCTTTGTTTCATTGATCCTTTTTACTGTCTTTTTTGTTTCAACAGCATTTATTTCTGCTCTGATTTTTATTATTTCTCTCCCCCTGCTGACTTTGGGCTTTGTTTGTTCTTCTTTTTCTAATTCAGTTAGGTGTAATTTGAGATTGCTTATTTGGGATTTTTCTTGTTTGTTAAGGTGTACCTGTTTTGCAATGAATTTCCCTCTTAATATGGCTTTTGCCGCATCCCATATGAGTTGGTATGGTATGTTATCATTTTCATTTGTCTCCAGATATTTTTTGATTTCTTCTTTAATTTCTTCAATGATCCATTGCTTGTTCAACAGCATCTTGTTTAGTCTCCACATCTTTGTCCCTTTCTCAGCTTTTTTCTTGTAATTAATTTCTAACTTTATAGCATTGTGATCAGAAAAGATGCTTGTTATTATCTTCTTAGATCTTCTTAAATTTATCGAGGCTTGCCTTGTTTCTCAACATACGGTCTATCCTTGAGAACGTTCTGTGCGCTCTTGAGAAGAATGTGTTTTCTGCTGTTTTGGGATGAAGTGTTCTATATATGTCTATTAAGTCGAACTGGTTTAGCTTTTCATTGCATTCCACTGTTTCCTTGTTGATTTTCTGTTTGGATGATCTATCCATTGATATGAGCGGAGTGTCAACATCCTCTACTATTACTGTGTTATTATTAATATCTTCTTTTAGGTTTGTTAATAGTTGCTTTATGAACTTTGGTGCTCCTGTGTTGGATGCATAGATATTTATAAATGTTATTTCTTCTTGATGGAGTGTCCCTTTGATCATTATATACTGCCCCTCTTTGTCTCTCTTTACCTGTCCTATCTTGAAGTCTACTTTGTCTGATATAAGTATTGCGACACCTGCTTTATTTTGTTTGCCATTAGCTTGGAGTATTGTCTTCCATCCCTTCACTTTGGGCCTGTGTTTGTCATTGGAGCTGAGATGTGTTTCCTGGAGGCAGCATATTGTTCGGTCTTAGTTCTTTGGACACACTTTCTGCTCCATTCTCCTTCTCTTCTCCTTCTTGAATACTTATAATTCTTATGTTGCATTTCCTAATTGAGTCAGATATTTCTCGAAGACTTTCTTCATTTCTTTTTAGTCTTAGTTCTCTCTCCTCTATCTGGAGAATTTCAACATGTCTATCTTCAATTGTGGTGATATGCTCCTCTATGATGTTCACTTGAGCATTTAGGGAATACGTATTTTGTTTTATCTCTTCCATCGTGTCTTTCATCTCTAATATTTCTGATTGATTCTTACTTATAGTTTCAGTCTCTTTTGTTAAGTACCTCCTCAACTCGTTGAATTGTTTCTCTATGTTCTCTCTTACCTCTTTGAGTTTTTTGATGATAGCTATTTTGAATTCATTGTCATTTCGATTACATATTTCTGTGTCCTCAGGACTGAATTCTGGGTACTTGTTGTTTTCTCTCTGGTCTGGAGATTTGATATAGTGTTTGATATTGCTATAGGGGGTGGGTCGGATCTTACGCATCCTGATATTATTTGCTTGCAGTTACCACCTATTGTCACTGGGTGGGGGGTTCAAGAGCAGCATATTCTGAGCCTTCTGCCTTCAGCTGAGATGCCAGACAGTGGAATGGGAGGGGGCAGCTAGAGGGAGGGGTGCTTTCTCCTGTGTGCTCTCTGGGCTTTCTCGTTCTGCTTTTGCTGATCTCCTGGGCTGTTGGCTTGAGGAAGTCACCCCCCCCCCCTCCGCAAAAGCTCTCCCAGTAGAGGTCTTCCCTCTAGGCCACATGGGACCTCAGAGGTCCTTGATGTTCCCGCAAATGAACATCCCCTCCCCTCTTCCTTCCCTCATGGAGCCTCCCACGGTCACAGATTGCAGTCTTTAGGGGAGGGAGTGAAGTTCTCTCTTACCCCATTGCAGCTTCTCTGAGGGGGGCTCCAGCCTCTCCACCCTCCATCGTATGGCCGCATGTCTCTCTGACGTTTTTGTGTTGTGTTAGGATGTCCTCTGTTGGAGTATGGATGCCCCTTTTCATTGTATGTTGGAGGGGAGAGAATCCTGGGCAAGTTCACTCTGCCATGATGCTGCCCATTTTACTTTTTTGATATGTTTAATCTTAAAAGTCCGAGTTCTTGATAATGCCTTTAAAAACTTGAAATCATTGATACTGGCAATATAATTTTAAATTTTTTAAAAGTTGAAAATACATTCATAAAATCAAGTTCTTTTATGCCCCTTAAGGCCACATATTTTAAGAGAAACTACAACTTTTATTGTAAAAGTAATAGTCATAAAGGAAAAAATATTAAGCAGTGAAAATACAAAAACTTATATATAGTCTCAATATTTAAACCCAACCACTACTAATATGTTAGTGTTTTTTCTTTTTGGTGTTTGCTCTTTCCTCATGTACAAATTGATTTGTAATATAGTTTAATCATACTGTACATATATTTTGATTGCATCTCCTCGACTTAAGCTTATATCATAAAGTAAATTCCATTGTTCAAGGAACTTGGATAAGTTAACTCAGCCACTGATGGTCATCTGTGCTTTACTCTCTACAGTTTAAAGACTGTTTTTAGAGAAAACATATGAAACTAAGAGTCACATGCTTGTGATTTCTTTATCATCTGTCTATTGCACAGTCCCATTAATCAACTAACAAATATCACATAAAAGGTTTACTCTCAAAGTGATTTTACTTCTCACCTTTTGAGCTGCAAGATGGAGGGCTGTTCTCTGGCTATGGTCAGTTTTATTAACATTTGCTCCTGCCTTCAGGAGAGCATCTGCACAATCCAGTCTGTCGGCCAACACACAATACATAAGTGGTGTTCTTCCAAATTGATCTTCTTTGTCTTTAAGGGAAGAGTTTCCTACGTGTACAAGAAACAGATAGCAACACTTGATAATTGTTGTTGTTACTACTAATATAACTAGGAGCTGTGTTTACTAAGTGTTTATTATCAAGTACTGTGCTAAATGTGTTAAATATATTGTCTTATTTTTACTTACCCTATGAGGTAGATATTTACCACCCCATATTACAGGAAACTGAGATTCAGAGATGTTAAGTAACCAGTTTACATTCACACTGAAAGTAGGCGGTGGGGCTAGAATTCAAACTGATTTTCTTAACTACTACATTATGCTGAATTAACATTTTGAGATATGGAGCTGGTTATTTTCCTCCCTCACTCCTTTCTTTTGTCAACAAATACTTATTTAGTGCAGATCATACACTAGGCATTGTAGTATGTTTTTATGAGAGATACAAAAGTGAATCATGATTGACTTCTCATTTTAGACAACATGGAGCAATTGCATACTACCCTGATCTTCCTGCTAATTACAACTAAAAACTCCAGGCAAAATACATGAAACATGGAGAAAAGAAGACAGACTGGCTAGGGACTATGGGACTCAGGGAACAACCTGATGGTGAGGTCCCTGAAAAAAAAAATTTTTTTTTTGCCTCCTATATAGAGCTAGCCTGCAGTAGCCCACAACCAGAAACACCAATGAGCACAGATATGAAGTTCCCCAAGAGGCCCTCTCTCTCCAGTCAAAACATTGAGAAGAGCATAGCCCTGCAGGAGTTAACTCTTTTGACTATACCGACTCTACTCCAAGCACACACAACAAAAGAAACTGCACCTCTCTTCTCCGCCATTGGGTACTGCAGACTGTGCAGAAGAGCCCTGTGAACCATCACACTCTGAATTAAGCAAAGGATTGCAATGAGGTGGTACCTTACTCATTCCTAACTAGAGTCGGGGAGGATTACAGAGAGGAGGAAGCTAGAGAAAGCAATTCTCTAACTTGGTGCATGGAATCATGGACAACTCTGGGTAGCCCATGTGTGAAACTGACCAAAATCAAAATAGCAAAGCTTTGAGAATTGAACTATGGGTAGAATACTACCCAGGTTCTAAATTGGCCTGGGTAGCAAGGAAATGGGGCAAACCAGAAGTGCATACAAGAGCTCTGAAAACTAACTTGACATTTGAATCACCATCCACAAAACTGGAACAAAATGTTCATCCTAAACTTAAACAGATCGTCAGTCTACTAAAATAAGAGATTTAAATAGAATTTAGAGTCTCATAACATAATACACAAAATGTCCAAGAGATAATCCAAAATTACTAGACAAACCAAGAGTCAGGAAAATATTAAACAAGAAAAGACAATCAATAGGCACAAACACTGTGATGATACAGATAGTAGAATTATCTGACAAGGATTTTAAAGCAATTATCATAAAGATAATCTGACAAGTAATTATTAACACTCTCAAGACAAATGGAAAAATACAAAGTGTTAAGCAAAGAAAGAGAAAATGTAAAGATGAACCAAAAGAAAATTTTAGAATAATAAACACTTAATAAATAAGTAAATAACCAAAATAAAAACCTCACTGAATAGCCTCAATAGCAAAATGGAGATGACAGAAGAATCACTCAACTTGATGATAGACCAATAGAAAGTATTCAATCTGAACAACTGAAAGAATACATAGAAACAAAAAGAACAATAAGGACAATAACAAAGGATCTACCATTCATATCATCAGAGTCCCAGAAAAAGAGGAAAAAGAATGAAGGGCTGAACACATATGCGAAGGAATAATGGCTAGAAATGGTCCAATTTGGTGCAAAACACAAACCTACAGATTTAAGAAGCTGAGCAAAGCTCAAACAGAACAAACCCAAAGAAATCTATGCTGAGTCAATCATAATCAAATTTCTGAAAACCAAAGATAAAGAGAAAAATCATGAAAGCTGCCAGAGAGAAACAACATATTATCTATAATACATACATAAGAATTCGAATGACAGTGTATTTCACATAAGAAACTATGGAGGCCAGAAAGCAATGACACATTTTTCAAGTTTTGGGGGAGGTGGAGAGGAGATCTGTCAACTCCAAATTTTATATCCAATGCTTGCCTAGGGCTGGGGATGGGGACATGTTTGAGGGGACATAGTTAAACGGTATAGAGTTTCTTTTTGGGGTAATGAAATTATTCTAAAATCAATTGTGGTGATGTTTGCATAACTCTGTGAATATACAAAAACCATCGAATTGTACACTTTATGTTGGTGAATTGCATGGTATATATGTATGGTAAATCTCAGTAAAGTTGTTACAAAAGCCCCACTACATATAAATTAAAGTGAAATATAAAAACATTCAAGAAATGCAGAGAAAGACAGGAAAGGGAAAAAAGAGGAATGAAAAACAGAGGGAACAAACAGTAAACACATAATAAGATGGAAATCTTAAATCCTAACATCAATAATTACATTAAAGGTAAATGTTATAAACACACCAATAAAAAGACAGAGATGGATAAAAAAAGAGGACCCAACTATATGCTGACATAAAAAACTCACTTGAAATATAATGACATAAGTAGGTTAAAAGTAAAAGAATGAGCACAAATATACCATATACTTTTGATTGGTAAACACTAATCAAAAGAAACCTGGAGTGACTATATTAATAACTGATAAAGTAGACTTCAGAGCAAAGATAATTACCAGTGTCAAATAGAAAAGGGTCAGTTCACCAAAATACATGACAATCCTAAATGTGTATGTACCAAACCACAGAGCTTCAAAATACATGTAGCAAAAATTGATAGAATTGAAAGAAACACTTGAAAAATTCACAATTATAGTTGGTAACTTCAACTTCCCTCTGTCAATAATTGCTTGAACCCAAGAATAAAAATCAGCAAGGATAGAGAACAACTGAATACCACCATAAAGCAGTAGGATATAAATGATATTCATTGAACATGTCACCCAGCAACAGTCTTTTAAAACATCCATAGGATATTCACCAAAATAGACCATATATTGAGTCATAATACAAATGTTAACAGATTTAAAGAAGTGAAGTCATACACAGTATGTTCTCTGACAATATGTAATTAAACTAGAAGTCAATAATAGGAAGATAATGGGAAATCATTGAATATTTGAGAATTAAGCAACACATATGCAATCCGTGGATTAAAGAGACAATCTCAAGGGAAGCTGAAAATCATTAAATGAATGAAAACAAAAATACTGTTGTAAGGTTCCTACCCTACACATGAGGGGGGCTTAGAAGGAAATATACAGCATTGAGTACATGTCTTAGAATAGAAGAATAGTTTCAAATTAATGATCTATGCTTCTCCCTTAGGACACTAAAAAGAGAAGAGCATATTTAACCCGAAACAAGCAGAGAAAGTACATAATAAAGATAAGGGCAATGAAATTAAAATCAGAAAAACACTAGAGAAAAAATCAATGAAGCTAAACGTTGGTTCCCAGAAAATATCAATAAAATTGATAAATCTCTAATCAGATTGATCATTAAAAACAGAGCAGATAGAAATTTCTAACATCAGGAATGAAAGTGGGAACATCACTACAGAGCCTGCAGACATTAAAAGGAAAATATGGGAATATTACAACCAATTTCATTCTCATAAATCCACAATTTAAGTTAAACGGCAAAAAAATAGCCACATAGATCAATAGGACAGAATTGAGAGTACAGAAACAGACTCATATATATGATCAATTGATTTTTGACACAGGTGCAAAGGCAAACCAACGGACAGTCTCTTAAACAAATGGTGCTAGAAAAAGTGGACATCCATATGCAAAACCAAAAAACAAATAAACCAAAAACTCACAACCTATACTTTTCACCACATGCAAAAGTTATCTCAATCAAAAACTGAAATGTAAAACCTCTATAACTATACAAAACTTTTAAAACAAACAAATGTGAAAATCTCTTTAACTTTGGGTTAGGCAGAGATTTCTTAGATATGATACCAGAGAACAATTCATAAAAAAATTGATAAAATCGATTTCATCCAAATTATAAACTCTATTTGAAAGACACTGTTAAGAAAATAAAAAGACAAGCCACAAAATGGGAGAAAATATTTGCAAAACACCTATCTATAAAGCCTTCTATCCAGAATAAAGAACTATTACAAGTAAATAGTTAAATGATAAGGAAATTAAAATATTTGAACAGGCATTTCACCACATAAACATATGAAAAGATGCTTAACATCATTAATACATAGGGAAGTGAAAATTCAAACCACAATGTGATGCCATTACACTTCTATTAGAATGGTTAAAACCAAACCAAAACTAAAAACAAACCTGACAATACCAAATGCTGCTAAGGATGTAGGACAACTAGAACTCTCAGACATCACTGGTAAGAATACAACATGGTATAGCCACTACGGAAAACTGTCAGTTTCTTATAAAGTTAAACACACACTTACTATATGGCCCAATAATCTCTCTCCTAGGTGTTTTACTCAGGAGAAATAAAAGCACGAAAGCTTATGTTCACATAAAAACCTGTATTTGGATGTTTATGGAAGCTTCATTCACAATTGCCAAAAACTGGAAACATCTCAGTTGTCCTTCAACTGGAAAATGACAATAGAGACTGCATACATCCATACAATGGACTACTGCTCAGCAATAAAAAGGAATGAAGTACTGATACACTCAACAACATGGAAAAATCTCAAATGCGTTACGCTAAGTAAAGAACTCAGTCACAAAGGGTACGTACTGTGCGATGCATTTACATAGCATTCTGGAACAGGTGTAAGTACAGAGAAATCAGACCGGTGCTTACCGGGGGCTGGGATGTGGGGAGGGACTGATTATAAAGGGACATGGGGGAATTTTGGGGTGTGATGGAATTGTTCTATATCTTGATTGCGGTGGCGATTACAGGATTAGATATTTGTCAAAATTAAATAACTGCACACTAAAAGGGGTGAAACGTACAGTATTTACTGTATTAGACCTCAATAAACTTTACTTAAAAACAGTAACAACAACAGATACCCATGGCTCCAGCCATCCACTTGAAGTGAAAAAATTTTGCTCCTTTCATCACAGATAGTGACAAGGTAGTCACATACTAGCTGAAGGTCATCATGGATGAGTTGAGCATGAGGGAAGCCAGTTACTTCTGAGGTGTTTTGGCATGAACTCTGCTAACGGAAAAGAAAGCTGACCAAATGAAATCTTTTCTCTGGGGAAAAATACATGCTAGCTGACACAAGAAAAAGTGTCACATTTTTGTCTGAGTTGTTTTGTGCCTGAAACTAAGCTACTGTTTTAGCTCTAAAGATTTCAAAATATATTTAAATATATGTAAATTGGGACCCAGAGTACTTTATAGCTTCTTAAATAACTCACTTTGCTAATCCACATTTCCATGTATCCTGGTAATAGAGCGAGAAAGGTCGTTGCTCTTGAAATTTGAAAGAGCCTGACAAATATATTCAGATTGTGTATAACTCCTGGAGGAGACAGGTGTTCTTTTCAGATTCTGGGTTTTGAAGATGGAGGCAAGTTTTGCATTTGATTCAACATACCTGATTCTAGAAGCCCCTGTGCACAAATCTTCTGAGTGCCAGTATTACTCTCTCCACAAGGGCCTCCAATATATAATCCGGAAGACCCCAGAGATTATATTTATTTATTTATGTATTTACAGATAAGGACTCAGTTAAAACCAAACTCATCAATAGAACTAAAACTTATTACAAGTAGCGTGTTCCTTTATCATTTGAGTCCTTCTTGAGTCAAAGTGGTACTTACAGAAAATATGATGTAATAAGGCTAGTCTCAAGGTGTCTTTCATGATTATAGGGCACTCTCAACCGGCATCTCATCTCAGTGTTAAGCAAAGACAGTAGTGCCTAGTATTAGCAAGATGATGGTGATTCATATTATAATTTCCCCTAGAGTTGAACTCCTCCTTGGAAGCTTTAGTAAAAGAAAGAACGCAGGAACTGTGGTCACAAGAACAAATGTTGCGAAATGGAGGCAGTCATCACATATTGGGACAATCCTAACTGATTGGGCTTCTCAGAGCCAAAGTGAAGTCAGCACCTCTACCTCCTAGAAGAGACAACATCAGGCCAAATGCTATGTTCTTCCCAATCTGCTGTAAGATATGTGAAACTTCACGCCTTCTCTTCAACCCCTGACACACTTGTGTTTTTGTGTGACTAGTATTTACTTCCCAACACAGAAGATTTAATTGGGTCATGTCAGCAAAACCCAGTATGTTGTGTCTATGAGCCAAAATTTGTGTATGTGAGGAAACTGAAAGCATGGAGCCCCTATTCTTGCTTCGAAAAAGCTGCATTCAGCCTCAGTTGGGTCCTGTTTTGAGTAGCTTTAGGAGGATAGTGGCTTTCTGGCTGTGTCTAAGTAGTGAGGGTCCCATCAGGTTCTGGGCTTCCTGGCTTTAAGAGAGTAACTGAGACAGGCCTGTGCCTTTATCTACACCCTACTTCCTCCCTCCTTAGTTTCCCCAATTATAACATCCAGCCAATACCTGTCAAGTCTACACAATAGCTTATTTTGATGACTAAGTGAAATGATTTATTGTCTGGAAGTGTTTTGTAACTGCAACATGTTGTACAAATGTAGGGCTTACGATGTCAACTAACATTCAGTGGATAGTAATGCACTTAAATTGCATTCCTATCAGGAACAGCTAATATAGGGTGCAGCTGGCTGGTGTGCTGTGTTGTTTTAATTATTCTGGCAACTGTGAAGACAGCCTCTAATCCATGACCAATTGGTGCTTGCTTAACTGGGGCTGGCATTCTGCATGTGCTCATCTGAACATAGCTCAGAAAGCTGAGCTGGAACCACTACTGGAAAGCCACTGCTCTACTGCATTTGGTTATTTTAAGGTCAGTTGAAGCAGAAGAGTCTGTATGGTTCATGGACTGGTATGTGCAGAAACCAGAGCTCCAACTCTAGCAGTTAGAGAAAATGTCTGTCACTCGTAGTGACAGTTGCACCCGTCTACACAACAGCTACAGTGCCATACTGTCCAACAGGAGTCAACCCAGCCTTCTCTACTGCTGTCTTATTTGCTTGTTCTAGCATGTCACTTTTGTGTGGCATCAAAGATGTATTCATTTGCTTTTGTCTACTTCTTCACACCTTTCGTATTGTCACAATCTTGGGAAAGCATTTGTGGTCATCTACAAAAGATCTGCTTACTGTTCTAGAGGCAACATGGGAACAACGGAAAGAATACAGGATTCGTAATTAAATGACCTGGTCTGAGTCACAACTGTGCATTTATTAGCTAGGCAACTAAATTGCTTCACTTCTGAGTCTCAGTGTACTAACATAGAAGATGAGAGTAATAATAATAACATGGGACATATTATATTTTGAGGGCATTTGAGATTTTACAAAACATTTTTACATGTTATCTTATTATAATCGTTGAGGTATCTTAAAATATTTACACTCGTTGCTTTGAAATTATCATAGGTCTTAGATTTGCCACTAGATCTTGCTATTTAATGTATTAATAAAAAAACGATGGCAGGTATATGGCTATATCCAATTTTAAAATACTTTGATAACTATATTTCAATATAACTGATTTACTTTGGATTCCCATATATTATATTTAAGCTTTTAACAATATGTTTCTGAAAAGAAGTCTATAAACTTCACCAGATTGCCAAAAGGGCCTGTAGCACAAAGTTAAGAAAAATCCAATCTAGATAACCATTAGTTTATCAGTCACGATTTAGAAATAATCAGTTCTTTCTTTCCTGTCTTTCTCATTCTCTATGTATTCATACGTACAAATGTGCACGTGTATGCAGAAACATCTACCCACACATGGAGGCCCCAAAAACATGGGCTTTGGACTCGGACTTCCAAGCTTTAATGTCAGTTCTGCTACTTATCAGACAAGTTACTTAATCTCTCTGCACCTCCGTTTCCTCGCCTATGAAATCAGCGTGATAGAGTACCCAAAGCTCTTTGTAGTGTTTTGCTATTAAATGGGTTCATGAGCTGCAAAACACTTAATACGGTGCCTGGCACATGTATCATAACTTTATGAATGTTGACTAATTTTATTCCTGTTATTAGTATGGATACATATGCACGTAAGTATATTTATAAACACATATGTATATAAGCAAGCATTTATAAACTATTTAATAACCCTGACATTTAAGGTCAGGGTTGAGGTAAAGGAAGAAGTCAACTGAAATAATGTCACTACTCTTCACTTATGAGGCTCCTTGCCACACCTAACTACTCTGTTGGGAGACATAAACAAAGAGGGAAAATGATTCAGAGAGATTTATACTGGCTCAAAACATGGACAGGGGAACAAAAGTTGTAATAGAATCAGAATGGTCACTTTACCACTGCAAACAACCCCAGACACTGTTAGCAGTAATGACAACATCAATCATCACACACTGGGAATATTTACAAATTATTTTGCTTGGTTTTCACAAAGAGAACTATCATTTTTCATAGCATTTAGTGCCTTTTCATTCTAAGACATTTCTGCAACTATGTGAGACGAATATTTTCCTGTAAGTCCAACTTGATATAACAATAACAGTGATAAGGTTTTATTTATTGTCTATGTGTCAGGTCCAACGCTAGATATTTTATGGCCATTGTCTCATTTAACTCTCACACAAGCAAAGTATTATGATCTACAGTTTACAGATAAGGAAACTGAGGCTCAAAAAGATTAAGCGGCTTGGTCAAGGTAATACAGCTAATAAATGACAAAGCCAGAGCTCAAAATTCAGGTTTATTGGACTCTAAAATCCATGTCCTTTGTACTACACTACACTGTATAGTATTAAAATGAATCTACTAAACTCTGTTATTGACTATGTGTCTGGTATTCAATCAAATTATTTGAGTTTGATGTTAAAAGAAAAAGCTACATATCTATAAATGATAATCATAGCACATAAGGATTTTACCATGTATGTTTATGTTTTTAGAGCCCAGGACTGAGCCCTAATTCATCTGAATCCAAGATGTAGTGAGTTATGTTAAAACATTAATCCATTGTACTAGGTTAAACATTAAGAATTGAGACTAAAATGATGTCTCATTCAGGGAAAGCCTCTTCACTCCCCCTCCAGGACAATGGGTAGCACAGAAAGTGTTCGATTTAATTAGTTGTGTATGTAGAAAGAGATGCTCATCTGTTTCCATGGAGTCAAACACATCACTGACATACTTCTCCATGGAAACAGAGAAGGGAAAACAGAAAATGCTAAAGTGAATGAATTCACTGAGCAGTTGGTGAGCAAAGATTGAAGAAAAAAAAAAATCATCTGTAGTACCATGTTACTAGTTTAGAAAAGAGACACAGGATATATTTAGAAATCATCACACACGTCCTACATAAGAGAATGTACAAGATACACTGAAATTTAAGATGAAACAGTATTATTTTAGTAGGAATATACAAATGTTGAAAAACATCATAAAGCAAAGGTATTACTGTCTTTGCATACAAGACAAAAATGGCAGAATTCGTAAAAGAAGAGCAGAGTTATAGCTCACTCAGTAATGAGTAAGAAGTTCCTTAGACAAGGTAACAGAAAATATAAGGAACTAATTTATAAATAAGTTTATCAGTTCTATACTGGTTCCATATCATGATTTTTTTGTGTTTTTAAGGATTTTTTCTCTGGGGATACAGAATTATAGGAGTATTTCAAGTTTTATTATGTAATGCATTAGTTAATTTGTAAGACTGAGTCTGTATAAGTGTTTTTAATTTACAACATATTGCATGTTTTGTTTCCTTTGAAGGTTATATTTTTTATTAAAATAATAAAGAATTCACTTATAAGACATGTTTTCTTGAGGTATTCTGACTTTAAAAAGAAATTTTCCAATGGAATTTAGTTCTAATCTACCTCTCAGTTCAATTTAATTCAATTAAACTCAATTCACATTAATCCCGGCCCTCGAGACGATTATAGACTTCTTGGGGGAAAGATATTTAAAAGAATGATTATAATATTTATTCACTCCTTTAACAAATATTGCTCATGTGTCAAGTACTGCGCTGGATTTTGTGGATACAGTGACGAATCAAACAGACCTAGTCCATATTAATGGAGGCTACTAGCTTATAGAGGAGAGAAACATTACAACAGTCATACATATAAACATACAGTTACAATCTGAGACAAGTTCTATGAAGGAAACCTGCAGAGTTCCCAGGGAGAACACAATCAACAGATTTCACTGAGACTGGATGGTTAGAGCAGGCCTCTCTGAAGAAGCGACCTCAGTGCTGAGATCTGAAGGATGACTAAGAGACAGTCAGACGGAGAACGGGGATAGTAGCATTTCACACAAAGCCTTGAGAAGGAAAAGGGCTTAGCAGGTTTCAGAACCTGAAAGAAAGCAAGTTTTTCTAGTAAGAGAGTGACGAAAGGTGAGGTTGGGGAGGGAAAGAGGTACAGGTACACTTTGAAATTTTGTTCCAAGTACAATGGGAAACAATTATAGAGTTTTGAGCAGGAAAATGATTTAACTGAATATATAATTTTCAGTACAAGTAAACATGGAACGTTTAGCAAAGAAAAAAAAATCCAAAAAAGGGAAAACTAAACTATAGTGTTAAGATATATACCTAGGTGGTAAAAATACAATGTATTATTATACCATAAAAGTCAAGACACCAATTCCTCCAAGGGGGAGGGAAGCATACATTAGGGGCTTCTGGGGGAACAATGTCCTATTCCTTGGTAATACGGATGTTTGCTTTAGATTTAGTTGTTAAACTGTACATATAAGTTGTATGTAATTCTCCATATGTACATTTCAAAATAAGGAAGTATGTTTTGTTTTCTTTAAGTAAAACATGCATTGAGGTAAAGAGGTGGGGACACTGGGTGCAGATGGCTCCAGAAGCTTGGTTTTGATGACAGAGAGTGATAATTGCCCCATATCCCTTTTCTCATTCTTCTCTTTAGGAACTGAGCACCCTGAGTTTTAGGTGGGCATGATGCCATCCAAGGAGAGATATTTTTTAGCGCCTTTTGTCCTAGATGCAGCTCTGTGTCTAGGTCCAGCCCACCTCCTGAATGACACCTTTGCACTCTCTCTTTCCTCCTTCCTCCTTGATGGGTTATGACTGCAATGGAAGTATCTGCCATTGACCCAGAGATGGAAGCCACACGTTGAGAAGGGCAAAGCCAAGCCCTGGCAGCATCTCTGGATGATTTTGTACTATTGTGAGAATGAAATACACTTCGATCTTATTTAAGTCACTGTTACAGCAGTTTAGCCTGTGCACTGATACAGTTATGAAGGGAAGTTGAGATATGGCAATACCTAGAGGGAGATGAAGTAACATGGAAGGGATTTTTAAATCATGGAGATAACAGAGTATATTTAAATGTTAATGGGAAGAATACAGAATATAAGAAAAGATTGAAGATGTAGTAATCAGAGGTAAAAAAAAAAAATGGAGAAGGTTCCCAAGAAGACAGGAAGGGACAGAATACAGAGCATGTGTGGAAGAACTCACCTTTGACAGAAAGAGACATTTGCTGTGTTTTAGCAGGAAGAGAGAAGAAGATGGGTGCAGATATAGGGTGATTTGTAGATATGCTGAAAAATGAGGAAGTTCCTATTTCATGTGGATATTTTCTGTAGGAAGCATAAAGCATTAGCTGTGAAGGGAGGGAGGGAGAATGGGCAGTCAGAGGTTTTGGTAGAGTAAGACAGTATGAAACACTCATTATGGAGAAATGTGGGATGATGAGCGGAAAGTGCTGAGTGCCTATTTGAAGTAGGTAATGACGAATTCAGGGTGTTACCAATCTTCCAGCCAGGTTAAATCGTTCCGGGGTTGGCAGAGGTAGATGGATTAGGTTCATCCAGAGATGAGATTGCAAAAGCCAGACGCAATAGGTGAGGAGAAAGGGAATTTTTCCAAGAGAAAGATTTTAATAACAGACCATGGAATCAGGGCTGAATAGGGAGGAAAGTAAAGACAGAAGACTGATGGTCAAAACTGGAGAAGAGAATAGATTAGAGGTCTCAGTGAGGTTGAAAAACTATTGTTCTCATTACTAAGCGAGCTGCAGGTAAAAGACTCTTAGTTGAATGGTGGACTGTTTGAGTGAACGACTCAGAGGTGTTGGGAGATGCCAAGATTCAGGGAGTAACTGTGAATGCAGGTAGCAGAGGTGAAGTGAGGCATCAGGTGAGAATGTCTCTGATGGAGAAGAGAAATTTTCACAGAGTATGTGGTAAAAGAATTTTGTCTTTGACCATGAGCAGAAGTTTGTTTCGTGGAGAAGGGGTAAGGGGCAGAAGACAGAAAAGAGGAGAGGGAACAGATACATGGAGAAAAGATACGAAAAATTCATGGCATATTGGGGAACAGAAAGCCTAGCCAGAAGTTAGGGTGCACGGGTAGAAGTTTCTGGAGAAACCGGAAGCGTAGGGTGAAAATACACACTGAAAGAACAGGGATGGAAGTCCAAGCAACGTGGACTGTATTTTGCAGCCCAAGTTGTCAATCATGATGTCACTAGACATTGGTAGGTTAAAGATTACAAATAATGTGAATTTTTATTTTATTTTTCAGGGTAATGACTTGTGAACATGTGGCTTTGTGGTTTTTACAATTCTGGAAAATTCTTACCCATTTTCTCCTTGCATACTGCTTCTCCCCTATTCACTTTATCTTCTTCTAGAACTTCTATATTGAACCTCTCTCCATATATAAATGATAGGGAGAAAATGAAACCACTTTCAAATAATTGAATCAATGATAGGGAAACACTGAATCAATTCTAAATCATTAAAGTTTAAATTCTTTGTAAACTTTAGTAATTTGGGTGTGTATTATATGTTAAAGATCATTATCCACTATCTCATTTTAGATGTTATTACAAAGATGAATTAATTATCTTAGTACCTTAGAGTACATAAGAGACGCAATGCCAAATAAACAGATATTTCTCAGATACTTTCCACGTGATCCTAATCCAGATTTTTAAGTTTCAGGACTTAATTCCTTTCTTGTGCAAGTCTTGAAACAAAATATAACTAAGAACATATTTCCATTAAAATGTGTAAGTACACTGCAAATTAAAATTAACATTAACAGGGGCTGGCCCAGTGGTGCAGCGGTTAAGTTTGCACATTCTGCTTCTTGGCAGCCTGGGGTTCGTTGGTTTGGATCCCAGGTGTGGACATGGCACCACTTGGCTAAAGCCATGCTGTGGTAGGCATCCCACATATAAAGTAGGGGAAGATGGGCACGGATGTTAGCTCAGGGCCAGTCTTCCTCAGCAAAAAGAGGAGGATTGGCAGTAGTTAGCTCAGGGCTAATCTTTCTCAGGAAAAAAAAATTCAAATGAACAAACTTCCTTAGGACAGAATTATTTGTAAAGTTTCTGTAATACAGGGGACTTCTTACCTATGATGAGTCTATGAAGAGCACCCTTATCTCCATTAATAGCAGCAGCATGAACTTGGGATGCTAAGGAGGAACCAGGAGAGAGCAAGTTCTCTGACCTGTTCATAGTCTTCTCAACAACTGGAACGACAAGAAACAATGATTTAAACCATGAGTATATGCAGGAAACATTTCTGAAACCTGTCTCATCAGTTCTAAGTGGGTGTATTATAAATATGGCTTACTAGAAATATGTGACTAGGATTAAAAAAACCTACAGTCCTAGTTCTAGAATTGTCATCATATGGCAAATTAGGTGACCCTCTGTGTAAGTAGCTCATCTGTAACATGAGGGGGTTAGGTGCTCCTAAGACCCTTCTCAGGGGCGGAGGGAAAAAAAGGGCTCAATATTTAACATTAGGCACAGGGCTCAAAAGCCACAGTGATTTCTAATACAGGTAATTTGATCCTTCATAATACTAAACATCAGAACTGGGAAGAAAGGGGACGGCCAATTCACAAAAACAGTATGGCGTGGACTTGTCAGATCAGAATTAACTACATTTAAGCACTAAACTAAAAGATCCTTAGTTCTTTCTCTTATGCCCACAAAGGGAGGAATTTTTATTTGCTCTCTCCTTACTTCCACCAGAGAACTATACCTCGCTTGAGGTCTTGACCTTAGGATTTTACTTGGAAAACCACATCATTAGGATTGACCATATTTCATTAAGAAAAATTTTGTTCTGACTGGTAGTCTGACATGGTTTGCTAGAACCTTCCAGAAATGCATTAGCTGCATAGGAAAGTAGTGAGTTCCCTATTATAAGAGGGTTTAAGTAGAGGCTGGAATACATCAGAAGTGCAGCAGGAAGAATTCAAGCATCTGATGGGAAGGAAAGAGGGGTAGTTGTATGAATGACCTTAAACTTCCTTCTTAAAACGAAGATGCTGTGTCCAAGTCCCAAAGTTGAACAGCTACAAGGACCAGGGAGGTAACAAGTGTAAGAAACACAGGGCGTCGCAGGGATCACTGCAAACTGCAGCATCCACGCCCATCTGCAGGGAGCAGTTAGTCAACTACAGTTAACAGCTGCCAATGGGTGGGCAAGCCTTCTGATTTCACCAAAAAGTGTCGCTCTAAACTTGGTGACTCCAAGGATCTGGGAGTTTTGTAAGATAAATTTATCACTACTGATGAGCTAATCTTTTTGTTGTCATTGACAAGGATTATCGGTTCAAGTTCTGCCTTAGAGTGAAAGTATTTTCTTAATTTTGGTAAAGGTCAGCTCTTCATGTCTTTATTTTGCTGACAATTTGAGTTAACATGCTGGCAGAAAATATGAGCGTTGTGAGATGCTTCTGTCATGTCTGAGCATGTCTGTCACATCAGAAAAACCAGTCATATGCAAGATTATATTAAAGTGACTTGAAAGAAGCTACAAAACAGGGGAGGAAGTGGAAACACAGTAGAGGAATAATTGCACTTGGGCTCTAGGTCGGGTTCTGTTAATAATAAGCAGCATGTCCTTAGGCTACCTCAGCTCTCTCATTTTCTGTAAAATGTGAAAAACAAAAAAGGTTGACCATGTTGATTCATTCAATAAGTTAAGTACCAACTATGTGCTAGGCACCGTTCCGATCTCTAATACTTGTCATTTTAGATTCTAAGTGATTAGAGTTTCAGGCACATCAGAATCACAAAAAAACTCTTCATACCCTTTGAAAAATACACTAAAAATTATATCTCAGTTATATTTATTTATATATACTTCACCTCCTAATTCTTAGCATAATTGTTAGTAACAGGTACATAGCTGGTGTGCAGTAAATGTTTGCTGAATGAAAAGTCATAGGCTGAGTGCTAGGTCCGAGGGTCAGTAGGATCAAAGTTTAATTTCTTAGAGTAATGAGTTCATGCTCATGAGTCTCTGATCTTTTCAAATTCTCCATATCTATCTCTTGTCAGAGAGGTAGAGGAGTGGTATAGAGATAAGAACACTGGACTAGGAGAGAGGAGACTAAAAGTTTAGCTTTGCCACTATCTAATGTTGTCACCCATGGAAAGCCATTCTCTGGGACCCTTTTTTTAGCTCACATGTATTTTTTTAGCACTAACATTTTTTGTAAATAATTTTTATAGATGAAAATCAAAACCACTTTGTTAATTATAAAGTGCTATAAAATGCAAAGGTATCATCAACATTAACTAATCATAAAACAAGCCAGTGTAATAAATGCTCCAATAATTATAACTGTGCAAAACTGGCGGGGCCGCAGTCACAAGCAAAGGAAGAGTAACTCTGATTAGGATCAAAATGGTTGATTGTTTGGGAAGTTCTCAGAGATGGTGACATCTGAGATGAGATTCCTGACAGAGAGAGGGTTAAGGCCATTCCAGGGAGCAGGAAAGCAGGAGCAAGGCAAGGAGTAAGGGAGACCCACAAAAAAACGGAATGCCTCCCAGGTACTTAGTAGTGATTGTGTGGCTACCATTTGGGGCACGTGGACTTGGCTGCGTGTTTGCAGAAGAGGCTGGAGAGCTAACTGGGGCCAGGTTAAGATCTTCAATCGCTTGGCTAATGAATTTCGTAATTATGCCGTAGGAGCGATCCAAGCATTAGTACGACCACTCCCGCACTGAGCTTTTCAGTTTACAACGTGCTTTCCCATCCTCTCCCTTACCTACTCCTTACACGACCCCAGAGACAATTAGGGATAAGGCATTGACTCATTCAACTGAGGCCCTGAGACGTGGCTCCGACTTTATACTGCAGGAATTAGCGCAGATAGAAGAGGCAGCAGGCGAGGAGGCCAGTGATGGAGGTCAGGCCGCAGCCCGGGCCAGCAGGGCCCTGGGTCGGAGGCAGAGGCCAAGGCAGCACAGATCGATCAGAGCCTCCCCACACAGGCCCCCTCCTACTCACCCTCGCCTCCTCCAGGACTCACGTCCCGGGGGCGGCTCCAGGAGGCACGACCCTCACTGGGCCGCCCCTCCCGCCAGGCCAGGACACTACATCCGGCTGGAACAGCCCCCACCGCGCTGAAACTAGCGGAACGCCTCGGAAGGCCGCCCGAGGGTCTCTACCGCACAGCCTTCTGGGAATTGTAGTTCCCATCCTCTGAAACACAGGGTACCCCCGCCCTCGACCCTTTCTATCCCACTGGGCCCCGCGCGCAGAGGACTCGGTGGACCTGGGCCGACAGCCTGATGGGAACGGAGTTTTGGATGCCCGATGACGAGCTCGGTGAGAGTGGTGCAAGACTACATTTCCCGATGTGCTCCTAGGTGGGCAGGACCCGGAAGTGAGGGTGTGCGAGGCCTCTCTGGAAGTTGTCCGGGTGTTCGCCGCTGGAGCTCCGGGTCGGGAGGACGAGGTGCCGCTGCTGGGAGGATCCTCCGCTGCCGCCGGCTCCCGGAGCCCAGCCCTTTCCTAACCCAACCCGACCCAGCCCAGTCCCAGCCGCCAAGGCCTGTCCCTGCCGCGGACCCAGCGTTACCATGAATCCTGCCGTCTTCCTATCCTTACCCGACCTCAGATGCTCCCTGCTGCTCCTGGTGAGTGAGTGAAGGCATGACAGACCCTGCGACAGACGCACAGACGGCCTCCCGCCCTCGCCGAAGGGGAACACAGCTGACCCTCCCCCTGCTTCCCTCTCTTTTCCTCCGGTGGCGAGGAGCGCACCCTCCCCTGTTGCCTTCTCTCTCGGCCTCCGTCTGTCCACTTCCCAGGCCCGGGGTCCCCGAGGCCCGAGGCACCACGTTCGGAGGTTGGGACCTGCACCCAGGAGTATTAGCCCTGGGGCAAGGATACAGGGGAAGGTCTCGGCGAGGAGTTTCCCCTCCCCCGGCGTGCCGAGGTGGTTTCGGTCTCGAGGGCTCACGACCCTTTGGTAGCCTGGCTCGAAAAGACGGGGCATAGACCCGTGGCCTCCCACCCCCTCCTTTTGGGAATAGTGTGAGGCCGACAGGTGCTGGGGTCGTGTGGAGCACGCCAGAGCCCTGAAACGGTGCCCGGGTTGGCAGAGCCCTCTGTTGTGGCTTGATGCGATTGGTTAGGAACCCGGAACTGGAGACCGATTTGGTGTCCACTGGGGGAATAAAGGTTTGAAGGGTTGAGGCGGTGATTAGCTGAAGGCCTTGGCTCAAGGCCTCTCTCAAATCTTATTACAACCCCCTCACCCTGGAATTTAAGCAGAGTTGTTCTTCAGTCCTTCTGATTTGAGGATGATCAGGCCTCCTGCATACGTGTGCGCTCATTCCTTAACTCTTCATCTGCTCAGCTCCATCTCATCTTGTAAAGGGATCTTTTCTCAGAGCCTCTTCCTCCCAAGCACGTCTTGAGTGTGCAACCTTAGTAATCCAGACTGCAGATCACATTGAGACAGAAGTGAAGGACTAACCCTGTATGGCAAAATGACGTCCCTTTAATTGAGCTATTATAATAGAATATTGGAAAATACTTTGATTGTAATAGATTTTTTTAGCAGCCACATTTAAGATGAACATTAAGTCAAAATCACTTTCTTGACAATTTAAGAAACATAAGTGACTCACAAGAAGTCATCTGGCTGGTTACTGGCAGAACACGGACTTGAAGTTCGTTTCTTGACTTGTAGGGTTTATTCCACCACACCACGTTAAATTTTTAATATTTGTGTTGGAAATAGTTTTTCTTCCTGTATCTGCCTCTTCGCTTCTCGGCTCTCTCTTTTCTCTGTGATTTGCAAGTCATGTTTGAAAACCATATACAGTACTTGAACTTTTTCAGAGGAAAAGCACCATAAAAAACTAAAGGGGATGTCAAAGTACTTTTGAGAACTAAAAGCTGTGTATATACATGGTAACATTAAATGATAAGTTAGCTTATTGCCACTTATAATTATACAGCAATCAGTGACTTCTGTATAGAGGAAAATATTTTGCATAGAGCTATTTCTTGGTAATTTCATTATACACTGTAGTTCTCTTTTCTTTCTAAGAAGTACTAGAATAATACTCATTGTTATTAGAGACCACTCTCTCTGTAAGGATACTAGATACTAATCTTTTCCTTATCCATAAAATGGCCTAAATTATGAGTTGTCTGCCAGAAATTATTTATAGGTTACCAAAAAATACAAAAAGTTGTAAGACATCGGAAAGAAAAGTTGAAATACAACATAGGAAGACTACATCAGATGTACTTTTCTGGAATGATATGTTTGGTGTTAGAGCTAAGTTTAAGAAGGAGAAAGAATTTCTTTTGAAATAACTTGCGTGTTTTATAGAAAACCTACAAATCTTGTTAAGAATAAAGAAGGATTTTTTTCTAATAATTCTAAAATTTAGTTAACATTTCGTATATTTAGCTCTCAGTAAATGTAGAGAAATAGAAATTTAGTAAACATTTTAGAGGATACCTGTAAAGATTAATGGACTGGAAAATAAAGCCCAAGAAAAGGTTCAGTAAACCAGAATTACAAGTCAAGCTAGTTTCAGTTTGAACATAGGGTTTATCAAAGCACTTTTAATAATCATAGTAGTTAGCAAATATTTATAAAGCATCTGTCTATTCGAAATTCGAGTTGCTTATCTAACTGGTAATTCTGTCGTAGTGATGGAACCTGCTTACTCAGTATCCCACCTGTCTAAAAATATATCCTTTATCTTCCCTAATGTACTTTCTTCCTCCTCCCTCCGACTTCGCCTCTAAGACTTCAAGTTTATTCCGTCTCACGTACAGCCATTGAATGTCCAAGTTCCCACCTAGCTGAGGTCATCATTTTTTCCTTAAATGCCCTGCTCTAAAAAGCCATATTCTTTTACTACCACAATTTTTTTCAGGCAAACTACACCTCAGCCCTAAAGAACTAGATCTGTTTAGACTTAACTGGTGTTTATAAGATAAGAGCCGAAACATATAAGCCTCAACTTCTCTAGGCGGGTAGTTTTCGTTTCTCTGATCTCAAAAACACTTTGGAACATATCGCTCTATGCCTAAAAAGCCTTTCTGGGATGGGTAAATAAAACACACAAGCTCAACGTGATAGCTTCAAACTCACAGTCTTAGAGAACGAGTTCTTTTATTTCAGGCTTGCTTTAGGAAACACTCCCATCGCCTTTAAATTATTTTTGAACTCCACTGAATTTGCAACGTGTCTTGGACAAAGTGAGGTAGTCGAGATGCATTGATTTTGGATAAATCAGAAGAGAAATTTGAGTCACCTGGCAAATGCAATGAGGCCTTAATCCTCATGATACCTTTGATTTACCTCACTGTATATATTGTTTCTCTTAGGGTTTGGGTTGATCCATTAGATGTGTGATTACAACTTGAGTTCTGAACTTTATGTAATCTGTGCCCCCGTAACAATTTATCATATTTTGTGGATGATTTGAATGCTGAAGACAGCAATGTTTCTCTGCTAAAGCCCCATGTAGATAAAATCCCGGTGGGGAAGTTGCTTCCCGGTTGTGTGTGTTTTTAAGGAGAGCTGCTTGAATCAGAGAAAATCACCTGGCCAGACGTATCATGGCGTCATCTTTTCATTTCACGATGTGACAGTCATTATGTGGCAGCTCTTAGGACAAGTTAAGTTCATTTGTCACTCTAATCAAAGAGTCAGTTACTCATTAATTAGCTCTTTTCTGCTTATCTTTCTGTCTGAGATGAGTTTATTCAGGATTGAAAGGGATCATTTCCCCCTTAAATTAATTATTTCTTAGCAGTTCTTCCTGTATTGGTTGTATATAAGGGCTTTGAAAAGGTGAGATAAGAGAAATAAGACTAAATTGGAATGAAGTTGTCTGATATATCCTAAGTAACCTCTTCTGTGTTGCAGAGATTTATAACACTCCACTCCAGTTGCTTTATTGAAGATGTTTCTTGTTAATCTCTTGGTTATGTTTATAGGTCATAAGTTGTTACTGGCCCTAGTTGCATTGTGCCTGGACGTGAAGGCTTTGCCACTGTGTTCCTGGTTCATTCAATATGTATAGGAAGCCAAGAAAAGTTTGCTTAGGTTAGGAAGCTGAATAAATCAGAGCGCTAAGTAAATATTTATTTAATTACAATCTGTATACCTTAAAAATAAGTACAGTAGAATTCAGAGATGTCAGTTTTAGCCGTTAATGCCAGCAATAAATACAGATTCCAGTCGTCAAGAAGAGTACTTTTCGAGACATGTAGTTCCATTCATCACTAGGTGAAGTATTTATCCTATTGATATGACTTGCTCCAGATCAGTGGTTTATAAAACCTGGTTGCTCATTAGAATCAACTGGGGCAGTTTTAATAAAATGATGTCTGGGCCCCATGCCACACTAGTTATATCTATGGGACCTCAACACTGATATAAAAAAGAAAATTTCCCAGGTGATTTGTCTTTTCTTTAGTATATTGCTCTAAAAGATAAGAGTAAAAGAACAAAATAAAAATCAGAATACCATTATCACATCTAGAAAAATTAACAAATTCCTTTATATCATCAAATAATCTAGTCAATGTTCAGATTCTCCTGTTTCAAAAAAAAATTTTTTTAAACAAATTGAATGTTCAAAGCAGGAGCCGTATAAGGTCCATACATCCCAGTTGGTTCGTGTGTCTCATATAAAACTTTAAATCTGTAGCTCCTCTCTATCTTGTTTTTTCTTTTCCTTGTAATTTATTGTTGAGGAAACTGGGTGTTCTGTCTTTTAGAATTTCCCGAATTCTGGATGTTGCTGATTGTATCCGGGTGGTGTGGTTTTACGTTTCTCTGTTCCTTGTGTTTCCTATAAATTTGTAATTAAATTTATGCAGTCTTAACCGCCAACTCCCCATATATAGTTAGGTTCATTTGTTTCATTTAGCTTTCAATTTTTAGGTTTTAAAAATTTATCTTCTAGTTTATAATTATGTAAAATTTACTACTTCCAAAGCCAGTCTATAAAGCAAACTATATTTAGAGAAGTCTAGCTTCTATCCCTGTCTCTGCTACTCTCTTATCTTCCTCTAAATATAAGAAACCTTTTTAAAAAAAATTTTCAGTCCTTTTTAAAAGAAAATGTGAGCAATTTACTTGTATTTATGTATATGTATACTTGTTTCTCTTTCCTCTTTGATACTGTAGCATATTATTTATACTTTTCTCTGCCTTTTATTTTTTTTTAACTTAAAAGTATATCCTAGAGATCAGGATAGAAAATATTCCTTATTTCTTTTAAACTGCTTATTGCTCCACTGGGTAGATGTACCCATCCACTATTGTTACTGTTCTTTTGCTGTAACAAATAGTTCTGCAAAAATTAGCTTACGCATACATATTTTTGCTAGTGTATCTTTGAGATAGATTCCTGTAATTGAAGTTGCAAAGGCAAAGGGTAGATGTGTTTGTAACTTTGTAGATGTTGCTAGATAGTGCGAAATTCCTCTCCACAGGAGTTTGCCATTTTGAGTGCTCACCAACAATGTAACGGAGTTTCCCTATATCCTTGCTAACAAGATATGATGGCAAATGACTGGGTGTTTGTCATTCTGACAGGTGAAAAATGGTATCTCAGTGCATTTTAATTTGATTCTCTTTTAAGGTGAGTGTGATTGAGCTTTTTTAGGTGTAAAGGCTATTTGCATTCTTTTACATGGAGTTCTTAACCTTTTGTCTCCGTAGCCGATTCCACCATGCAGCCAGATTGAGAGGCACTGGAATATACTACTCTATCTGAATTCAGTAATATTTCTGAGGAGTTAAAACTTGTAAAAGGCTTGGAGAAGATGTCTGATTGCCACAGTTGTTGAAAACCTTTCCTCTACTGTACACCATGATTTTTAATAGCTTTAGAGTAGCTCAGCCTTTAGATGCTCTATCATTTACCTCATCTTTTGTTGACATTTAGGTTATTGGCTATTTCTAGTTTTTCACAATTATTCAAAAAAGTACAAAAGATACACATATAATGGTCTTCACTGCAAATCTCCAAATATCCTCAGGTTACATTTCTAGAATTATATTTCTTGGGTCATATGGTATGTCCATTATTTAGGATTTCTGATACATTGTATCAAATTGCCCTACTGAAAAGTTGTACCAATGTGTATTCCTACCAACAGTGTATGAGTATGCCCACTTCCTCACACTCTAATCAACTGTGGATGTTTTTGTAATCTGCACCAATTTAGTAGACCAAAAATAGTATCTGATTTAAATTTACATTTCTTTGATTACAACCAAAGTTGACTATTTTTCATATTTTTTGACAATTTATATTTCTTTGTGTGTATATGTATGTATGTGTTCATGTTATTTGTCCCCCTTTCAAAAAATTGTTTACTCGTACTTCCTCCAGTAGTTCAGAGTAGGTGTACTCACAAGACACAGTTTAAGAACAATGGAAAGCGTTATTCCTTTGTCTGTTTGTCTAGTGTCCATCCTAGAGGTAGCATAGTGCAAAGGATATTGGACAAGATGTCAGGACATCTGTGTACAAGTTCCACTTCTTCCGTACACTTAACAACCTAACCTTGGATGAATCACGGAACTAAATTTTTTAGAGTGTAAGGAAAGCACATTGGATTCGATGATTCAGTGATTCTTGGTGTAAATCTTGTTTTTCAAAAAAGGTATTCCTCTAACTCCCCTAATTAATAGCCTTATTATTTGATTGGGTATTTCCTAAAAACATCTGCCAGCTTTTCAACAAGTTGCACGTTGGTGCCTCCTCCCCTGTTATCCAGTGTAAGCAACAGCATGCTTTGGTCACAACTTCTCTAATATTGACCATTGCCGTGCTCTGTTTCATCTGACCAAGTAAGTGACTAAAACAGTTTGACTTTTCACAAGATTTCCTGATCTTTAGCTTCCCTTTGATTCCACAGAAAGGAGCTACTTAGGGCCCAGGCTGCAGGAGCTTTATTTCATTGGTAGTATTCTTTCCTTTCTTCCTGTCATCTGAATGCCTGTTTGCTATCTGCTGTGGAAGAGAAAAAGATAATTGAGAGGTATATCATGCTTCTAAGAAATTTATAATTCAGTGTGGGGGGAGAAGATGTGTATGTAAATAATTAGAATTCCAAAAGGAAAGTGATATGTGCCCTTATGGTGTTTGTCAAAGTGGGTTCTGGATCTTGCTACACAGAAGTGTGGCTGCGAGTCTAGGCATGGGCATCACCTGGGAGCTTCTTCCAGCGTCCTCACGTCAGGCCTGCTGAATCCGAATCTGCACTTTAGCAGTGCACCCAGATGATTCATATGTGCCCATTCCAGTATGAGAAGTACAGCTGTAGATGTCTGAAGGAAAATTCTCCGTGGGAGAAACAGAGAAGTCTTCTTGAAGGAAAGAGTAGGGCCTTGAAGGGTTAAATTGGCAGGTTAATTTTCAATCCTGATTGGAAGGAGTAAAAAGGGTTGTGCCTTTCAATAACTTAATAAATCTTGTACATGAATGGAATACCTGTCTTTTTGGTTTTGTTTGTTTTAAGAAGTCTTGCTGTCTGTCTTGGTGTCGTGGCCAGATGTCAGAACTGGCCCTAATGAAGCTGGCAAACCCTTTGACCAGTTTCCATTAGAACAGCTCATTATTACCTTAGCCAAAAGAAAATCATGGTCTTTAGTGGATTCTTACCAGCATTCCAATGACTCCGTTCAAGAGGGGAGGAAAAATTCGGCTTTGGAGAAGTCTCTTATGTAACTCCAGGGATTTCAGGTCTTGGTTCTGCCCTTGTAAAGATTGAAATCAAATTCCATTGCTTTGATTGTCTTGGCGATATTGTGATAAAGATCTCTATGAGTCCTCCAGCCCTGTGATTTTCTCAGTATGGAGAACCTTGAGCATTATATTTTAATGTATCTAATTTTTAGTCATCTGAATTTGTAGACCGGGACGTTACTAATATAACAGAGAAAAGCAATGAAAAAGAAAGAAGAAATCATCTCGGAAAACCACTCTGGTAGTGTTTGAGCTAAAGAAAACTGTTGGGTGAATAGTAGAGTGCCGGTACTTTTTTTTCCATTTCTTCCTCAAGATTATCACAGTCTAGTAGTGGGACCTTTGGTAATTGGATTTAAGAGATTCTAGAAAAAGGTCTTTAGGAATCAGAGAAATTTTCACCCCTGGAAGAAAGGAATTAGAACTCTTTTTATTTCTAAGGGCTTCTGCCATTAGCGTTTTGCTCCGTTCAGTAGGCGGGAAGGGATATAAGAACCACGAGCGGATCACATGCAGCTGTAATGACTGAAATTATAGTTGTCTAGAGTTGTGCTGTAAATTTAAACTCATTAAAGTTAAATAAAATGTAAAATTCCATCCCTCAGTCACCGTAGCCACATTTCAAGTGCTCAGTAGTCACATGTGGCCAGTGGCTACTGTATTGAAGGCAGATTATGGAGCATTTCCATTGTCGCAGAAAGTGCCATTGGATAGTGCTGGTCTAGAGCTTTGCCCTTGCTATCTGTCTCAGAAACCAAGACAAAGGTGAAGTCAAGGATGAGTAAAATGCCTCAAACAGTGTTTCAAAGCTTGCGAGGAACATATATCCTGCCTGTCCAAAGGATGGCAATAATGTGGAAGATGTCAGTAATCTTATCAGCGAGCACAGATGTGGCTTTTGGTTGCCTTATAGCAAATTTAGGGAGGCCCCGGAGAGTGCTGGTTAAAATTAGAAAGTAAGAGTGTGAGTGTTAGTACTGATTCTCCCTTTAGTTCACGAGGTTACTTAGGGCAAGTCACTTTCCTTCTTGGGGCCGTAGTTTTTCAACTGGAAATTGAGTAGGGTTGAGTAGACTGGTCTGAGAGTCTAGTGGACATTCTAACAGAATACGACTGTGACTTTGGGATTTGAGGACCTGCAGTTTGTGGTAAAATCCCTTTTGAGGGCTACATCTTTAGAAATGATACTTCAGAGGAAATTTTATTGAATAAGACCGTACCTGCATTTTAGTTAGTAAAATTACCTGTAAAAAGGTGGCCTGTTGATGAGTTTTGTTTGCCCCAGGTATCAGAAGGATACCCTTGCCAGGAGCTTCATCTTCTGATTTGAGAAACCCACAAGTTAACGTGTGTCTCTTTCTGCCTACTTTAAAATGGCTTGGAGTTATATGAGTTCATAAAGACAGACTAATATTTAATATTTAAAACATTTTTCTAAGAAATTGAGCCAACTCCAAAATGTGTGGGAAATATGATTTAGTGATGAGTAGAGATCATGAATAAGTCTATAAAATAAAATATTAAACAGAATTAATATTTCTGGTCCTTTGAACAAGATACTCTGATGTTTACATGCCTGCTGTTTAGCTGTTTTGTTGTATTTGAAGTTTTGGAAAATGTAGGGGGAAATGCCAACTTTTAAAAAATGACTGACAGCGTTGAAGTCTCTCTCTTTGAGTATAAGAACAGTTTCAAGGGTAAGTGTCATGTAGCGTTATTCCGAGAGAAGAAATGTGGATATTCTCAATTCCTTTGACTTTTGTTACTGTGGTTCTGGCCTAATTGCAGGGAAATCTCGGTTAGCTGGTGACAAGCTCATGCTTCTGTAATGACTTCACATTCTGAAAGAGCTAAGAGTAAAGAGCTACATTTTTTTTTGTAGTCAAAATAACTTCTTAGAAAACAGCTACTCAAACTGACTCTTTCCTCAAGCTTTCTAGATAGCGCCAAGTTTTCCTATAAGAATGGATACTAATTCTCATAGGAAGTCTTGTAATCAGCTCACAATTAATAAAAAGTACCACAGTGTTGCAGAATACTTGGTTCTTTGTTTAATCTTTGAATGAACAGTTTCAGAGATCCTAATTTTGCTTTAGAACTATAAAAACTGTGCTGCATATTAAAGTATGTTCTACTTTATTTGTTTCAGAAGATGTCCCGTTTGTTTATTATTTAATTGTGCCTATACTCTGGTCTTCAAGTATCTTCCACAAGTAATGTGAAGTATTTTTCCCATACTGATAACTTGAAAGTGTATCAACGAAAGAGAAAACTTTCAGAAGAATATTTAGTTTAGGAGTCAGAGATTTGGGCTCAAATCTTGGATCCTCTGCTTTTCACCTTTGTTATCTTGCCTGTTAACTTCTGAGGAATGAGACAAGTATCCTGTCTGATTCATTGGAGGTGGTGTTATTCGCATGCTTCTACTGTGATTTTGTGGAACAAAAAGTGATAAAAAAAAATTCTTACTCTTAGATCTTAGTTTCTAGTACTGTACCTTATACAGATTAAGTGCTCAATAATAATTTTGTTAAGTGTATGAAAAAAAGAAAAAGTAGAGCTTGGGTCGGGAGGACCAGGAATGCACAGGCGACTTGTAGTTTGTAAGCATCGCCGAGAAGGCAAGCCTTGGAGTAGATGAGGGGGTTAGTCACTTGGATTTCTTGGGGGAAGAGCCTTCCAGGCAGGGGCGTTAGCCAGTGCAAAGTCCCCGATGTGGGACTGTCCCAGGCATACTCAAGGAGCAGCAAGGAGGGCACTGTGGTGATTATATTGTGAATAAGGTGCAGCGTATTAGAAGATTAAGTCATGTAGCTAAAACACATTTTGCAAAACTGTACTTACTATGTACGTCGTTTGCTGCTATTTCTTTTTCTTTTCTGTGCTTCATTTTATTTTTTAAAAATTGCTGATCTGACCCATTAAGGTAGAACTTCCTAAAAGGGTTGGTGGTAATATTGATGATCTCAGCCCTGGCCCAATTGCCTCTGCAGGGAGTAGCCTTGACTGTTTACCCCAATGTGCCCCCAGTATGCTAAATTAAAAATGTTCTCCATGTGTGACAGAGTGGGTCACAACTTGGAGTTGTAGCAACTTAAAACGTTAAAAGATTTCTTGACATATTTGTTGATTCCTAAAACCAGTATACTTTCATGGTACAGAAAAGCATACTGAAGAAAGATGCATACCCCACCCACGGATAACATTTTAATGCATAGCCTTCCAGTTTTTCTCTCTGCATGTTTGAAAGTACTTTTAACAAAATGACATGTATGTTTTCAACAAGGTAGGGTTAGGCTCCTGTTCTTATTTGATCTTGGTGTAGAGTGGTAGAGCACTGGCCACCTGGGAATACAGAAGGAAAAGGTGCCCACATGTGTACAGTACTTGTACTCACATAACTTGGATATGACACCTAGCCTGACCGCTTAACTTCAGAAAGTTCTTTAACCTTTCTGAGCTTCTGTTTTCTCACCTGTCAAATGGATAAAGACCTCTTCTGCAGAGTTCTGGGAAGACAAAATGAGACTGTTTGCAAACGTGTCCATGGTACATTGTAGGCACTTAAACTTTTCTGGTTTCTGCCACATAGTAGGTGCTTACCAAATGCTGTTTAGATGAGGAAATCAGTGAATGAATGAATGATTGAGTACATTTCCTTTTTTTGTAGCTCAAATTGTCCATCCAGTGGTATTAAAATTGTGTGCACTAAAGTAGTGAGCTGGCATGATTAGCTTCTAGCCCACTGGTCTTATGATGCTGATAATTGCACTGTCATTATTATACTAACCAAAACAGCTTTAAAATGTAACTGTCAAGTGAATAAGTTATCTGCTCAGCTCTGTTTTATAACTGTACTTAGTTTTATACTTAAACTCAGTATATAATGATGAAATTACTTTATGGAAAGAGTTGTATTTTGCTGTACAGGCCATTGGTTTTAGAATTAAAGGAGACCTGGGTTTGGACCCTGTTCTGCCACTGGTTTGGACAAGTCACTTAGCCTAGTTGAGTCTTAATCATTTAATGAATAGTTACATTTACTATGTGCCATATACTGCAAAGTTTCATTTTCCTCATTTATAAAATAGGGATATTTAATTCCTGCTTCAGCTTCAGAGTTACTATGATGAGGTATGTGTTTATAAACAGTAAGTATAAGTTGTTACATTGAAATATTTCTTTGTGCTTCAAACATGTGTTTGTTGCTTGGATTCTTTCCCCAGAAGCCTAGTATGGAATGTACATCCCTTTCAGGAAGAGGTGATGCATTATGGAAGTAGTTCTAGGGTCTGGATTTCTAGGATAACTGACAATGTTAGAAGGTAGAGTGCTTTTGAAGCTGCAAAGTCTAGTTCATTCCCAGCTCTCCCTCTTTGTAGCTGTGTCATATTAAGCAAATCTCCTTACCTCTCTGACCCTTAAATTTTCTATCTTCAAAGTGGGGATAGGGGCCGGCCCCGTGGCTGAGTGGTTAAGTTTGCGCGCTCCGCTTCAGCAGCCCAGGGTTTCAGTGGTTCAGATGCTGGGCGTGGACACGGCAGTACTCATCAGGCCATGCTGAGGCGGCATCCCGCATGCCACAACTAGAAGGACCCACAACTAAAATATGCAACTATGTACTGGGGGGATTTAGGGAGAAAAAGCAGGAAAAAAAAATTGGCAACAGTTGTTAGCTCAGGTGCCAATCTTTAAAAAAAAAAAAAAGTGGGGATAATTATTTCACAAAGCTGCAAGCTTAAGATATAATGTATATAAAGTCCTTTGCATCATGTCTGGCATATAGGAGGTATTTCTGTTCTCTATGGTAACGACTGGAGAAGGAAAGCTTGTCAAAGGGAAGGAGTCGTCATTGTGAAATGTGGGAAGTACCGTGGAGGAGGATAGCACTTATGCTGGCCGTCTTTCTCTGCTTCTACTACCTTTGTGACCCTCTGAAAAGAGTAAGTGGAGGAGGCTTTTTATTTTAAAGGTCTAATTCTAAATATTAGTGGTTTCTTAAACTGCTTATCAACTTGTCTCTTCCTTGGTAAGTTATGACATAGTCTTATCAAAATAGTGAGAAATGTACTATGATTGATAGAAATAAAAATCTATCTTGATATGCATTTCTGCTTTTAATAAAAAAGCAAATAAATTCCTGTAAGTGGTATAAATGGAAGTGGGGAAACATGCTTTATGCTCTGCTGTTTGAAAGGTATTATTTAGTCTGCATAGGCATGATTTCTATTAGGTTGTACACTCAAAGTCATTCAAAAAATATATCTCTGCCTGTTGTAATTGACTAGGTATTTGGAAAATGATGATGATTCTTTATAAATATGTAATCTTTGTCTAGTTGAATTTACTAATGGAAGAGAAGATTATTACAGCAGATTTTTGGTCACTGAAAAGTTGCAAAAATAAAAATGCAGTTTGTGCAAGTGTGGAAGATTTCAAATTGCTGGTTATACAGTTTCATTTGTGCCTATAAGCCTAACTTATATATACCATAGATATCCCTTCAGTATTGCTTCAGTGCGGTGTAAAGTTATTAACACATAAGCGTGTATAATATCTACTACTTTTAGTAAATTTTGGCCATTAAGCTAAATCTGTTTAGATTTGATGAAAACTGAGAATATAACAAATCTTTTTGAATTTAGATGCTATGATGAAGGTATTGGGTGAGAACCTCTTGGCATTAAGATAATTTATGATGGGTATTTCAACTTGGATCGAGAAAAGCTCAACATATGGTCTTGCTTTTCTCATCTTATTTATACATCTACAAATCCCTCCCATTGGGAAGATGGGTTCTTGGTGAGATAAGGGGAGTAAATTGCGTTTTCCAGTCCACAACACTAGGTTATAAAGATTTCCTTGATATACACTGATTATTATCTCGAACAAAAGAGTGGTTTAAGGTGAATAATAAGATGAACCCTCAAGAAATACCTTTTAATTGTGAAAAGTAGCCAATATTCTGTAGCAAAATGATCAGATTTTTAGTCTTTTCTTTCTCATTTAACTCATGAGGCAAGAGAAACCACCTGGCTAGATATGACGGAAGTAATTAATTATATGTAGGGCTCTTGTGTCGAGGCCTTAGTGAGAGCCTTTCTGAGCTTCCTTTCTTCGGGGAATACTGATTTGTACAGTAATACTAACTGCCCCAGCATCTTTAGCTGTTACGTCTAAAGCAAAGTGGATTGTGGTATTTGAGGAAATTAGCAGAAAGCTTGTCTGTATTTCCACATGAGATGACTTTCCAAGAGTCCTTTGGGATATTACTTTGAAGTACTAAGTTAATAAATATTTCCAAGTATAAAGATAGGATAGAAGATATTTTCTTTTTTTTTTTTTTAAAAGATTTTGTTTTTACATTTTCTCCCCAAAGGCCCCCGGTACAGAGTTGTATATTTTTAGTTGTGGGTCCTTCTAGTTGTGGCATGTGTGATGCCGCCTCAGCATGGCCTGATGAGTGGTGCCATGTCCGCCCCCAGGATCCAAACTGGCGAAACCCATGGCCACCGAAGTGGAGTGTGTGAACCTAACCACTCGGCCATGGGGCCGGCCCCAGAAGATATTTTCTTAATGGCTTAAAATGCACTTTTATTCAGGTTATATAAATAGTTTTTAGTTTAAGGAAGGAACAAGGTTGTCTACAGGGTATATTTTCTTCTAAGACAAATACAGGACACTCGTATTATTATCAGTTGATTAACCCATTGTCAGGACTGGGGTAATTCATATTAGTAAGTTTTTTAAGGTAATTAAAGCCACTACCATTCAAACAAGCCAAATGTGTGTTTTGGTTTCACCATTTTTTTTTTTACTAGAAATTACATTAAACAATATAAAGAAGTATTTCTTTTTATGTTTAGGTTCTGAACTGATGTTCGTTAATGCCCTATTTCATAAGTCCAGAATGACACATACAGGGGACGGCTAATTTTGTCTGTTGGTGGCAGGCAGAGTCTCTGTGGTTTTGATTGATTTGCATCCATGAAACCTTTTAGGTTTGTGGATTGAAAGTTTGTAAATAGAGGAGTTGGTATCCGCCTTACCAGAGACTACCAAACATGATTTAACTTCTTAAAAATGAAGATTGTGGTGTGTTCCCTGGGTCCCAGTAGCCTCCTAATTGTGAATTATACTACCCCTTGGGAAGTCTTCTGCTCATAACTCTTAGAGCATTTCGTACTGTTAACTACCCCATTTCTTCTTGAAATAATGTTGTCCCTGCTTCTTTTATGCTTCGGTAGTTTCTTCTGTTTCTCTTTCTGTTCCTCTCTCTGTCCCCTCTCCCCCTCACTGATTGGGGAAAGGGAAGAGGCCTACACTTAAGTGACAGAAGACAGCGAGGAGGTAAATGTGAATATTTTCTAATGAACTGTCTAAAAGCTTCTTTGCTCCCTTCCCCTTGCATCTTGTCATCCAGTCATTTGAACTCTTAGCTTTAACTCTTGCCTCTCTAAAGACTAGAGTAGCTTGGGAGTCTGTTAGTGCTTTGGTTAGTGCCTTGGGCTGAGTTACTTTCTTGGTGCTTTAGTCCTGGGTATGAAAAGTAGTCGAATACAATTTCCAAACTCTTCATGCTGGTTGGTAGAAGGCACTTCATCTTCTGTTGGCTGCTTTCTCATTGACTGGGCAAGGCATATACCTAGTCAAATTTAAGTAGGTGAGCGATTGCACAGAAATTCTTTCTCTTAAGTAGTCTCACTCTCCTTTCATCCATCAGTCACCTGGGTTTACAGCTTTGGCTCACTGAACTTTTCAACCCTTTAGTTTGTCGTCGTGACCTGTTTGTCTTTTTTTTGAAAGTTTCCCCAAATCTCCCCCACCCCAGTCCAGCCCTTATTTCCTTCCCTGTATTACTGTTTCACTCTCTTAGCTGTATAGTCTTACCTCTCCCAGTCTTTGTCATAAAGTATGGACCACCAATCTTCTGGAAGTCTTGAAAATCATTGTGCTCCTCCCTTACTGAGCAGTCTCCCATGGCGTCTTATTTTCTGCTACTGCAGATGTCAACCCCTCTGTCTGGATTTCAAGGGTGTTATACTCACTATCCTAACAACTTGGTCTTTTTCTTAACAATCTGGCCCCAACATAACCTTCCAACTTCATCTTCCAGTACTGCACTGCATGAACTTCCATAGCAGGCTTTGCTGCTTACTTACTTCGTCCATAGAAACTACTCTGCTCATCTAACTGATACAGTGCTCTCTGCCTTTTTTCTGCCCTCCCTCCAAATTTTTCTAGTATACTTTCTGCAAGCCTTACAGCGCTTGCATCATGTATCTTGTGTGCTAACTTTTCATGCGTGGCCCAGAAGCTCTTGAAGGATGGAATGTGCTGTTGAATTCCCTTCAGGCCCTACCTGGTTCAGTGCTTCCATCCCCATAGGTTCTCATCTGAGGACTGCCAGGAGCTGTGGAAGAGTAGGTGGCTATGTTCTTGGTGAGCTGTACGTGACAGAATTGTGGTGACGTATAGGAGAAGGGAAAGATGAGGGGATGTGCAGCCCGGGAAGTTAAAGCTTTCTAGTGGTGCTCCTTTATGGCAGCTTGTTTGTGCTCTAAGCGCTCTGTCGTAGCAGGTGCTCGATTGGAGGCTAAATGGCCATTCTGCCAGGGATGCTGTCAAGGAGAGTCCTGCACGAGGTGGGAGGGGAGAGGAGTATTATACGATTAGGTAAGCTAGGACTCCCTTCAACTTTGTAATTCTAAAGAACTACTATTTTGACGTAATAGAGTAAAGGCCAGAGAGGCTGGTGGGAATTGAGGGTTGACTAGGGTAATGATAAGACATTAAACAATAATACTGGTAATTTATAGCTGAGTAATCTGTATAGTTTATAGTCCTATTTTTGAATGCTCTCTTTATATCTCATGATGTTGAAAACAGAATTCGAAATTATAGAACATTTTTGTGGCCTTCACATTTGATCATTTATTTTACTGAGAGAGTTCCATTGATAAGATGTCCAGTCTACATAGACTCTTTATCTGAAAATTTATTGTTTTGAATTACTAAAAACAAATGGTTCATTGGAACTGCTGCATTCATTTCACCTACTGATAAGTAGAAAAATTATGCTCATCCCCACAAGAATAGAGGATGTGAACTTCAGCTGACTGAGACTTGCTTTTTTCTTCCTTTTTCAATTGAATCCAATTGTGAAGGTATTTTTTTGTATTCACTCACTTGATTGTGAATTGATTTGTCACTTTTTTACTTGCTAGTTTGTCCTAAGGCAGGCCAAGTATTTTTCTTAAGACTTTCTGAGGGTGAGAGTTCTCCAGAATTATTGCTGCACGATAAATTATATGTTTTTTCTATTTAAAAGTGATCCTTTCGCTGTCGTAATTTGAGTTCTAGTCCCCAAGCCAAGGTTTCAGAAAATGCCTTCTATTTTAGTGCAAAATAAATGTCATTCATGGGCTCTCCCAGCTTTAAGTAGGTGGACTTTTCTGTTCTCATAGAATTGTAGAATGTCTAAAAATGGCAGAACTTTAAAGTTTTTTGGTTCAGTCTGTTTGTTTATTTAGCAGATACTGTGGAGTCTCTACTATATGTCAAGCACCGTACCAGGTATTAAGGAAACAAATGAATAAAACAGTATAAAATCTATAACTCCTTGGCGTAAGTAAAATAAAATAAAGCAAGAAGAAAGACATTCTCATAGTGAAGTAACTTTTTCATTATTTTGTAACATCTTTGGTTTTGCAGATGCAATGTCATTATCACACGAAAGGACTATAATGATCAAGACTTCTTGCCTGTGGTATATTTTCTTTGCCAAATACATGTATGAATGGTCATAACTTCTCCTGGTCCATGTACTCAGTTCTTAAATGTGAACTAATGTGATTTTGCCTCTGTGTTAGTTTCCTAGGGTTGTCTTGATAAATTAACACAAACTTGATGGCTTAAAACAAATTTATTTGCTCACAGTTTTGGAAATCAAAAGTCTGAAATCAAGATGCTGGCAGGGCCACTGTCCCTCTGGAGGTTCTAGGGGAGACCCCTTTGCCTTTTCCAGCTTCTAGTGGCTCCTGGAGTTCCTTGGCTTATAGACACATTACTCCAATCTCTACCGCCATCTTTACGTCATCTCCTCTGTGTTTTTCTGTGTCTTCTCCTCTTCTTGTAAGGACACCAGTTGTTGGATTTAGGGCCCACCCTAAATCCAGGATGATTTCATCTCGAGATCAGTAACTGATTACATCTGCAGGTACCCTATTTCCAAATAACATCACATTCTGAAGTTCTGGGTGGCATGAATTTTGGAGGAACTCTGTTCAATCTACTACAGCCTCTATGGTCCTTTTTAACTCCAAATCTTTAAATCCAAATACATAGATCTGTAGGGAGAGAGAAATAAGCTATTTTTGTGCACGTCTGTACATCTCAAAGTTATTCTTTAGATTAGAAAATAATAAAAGTAGTGAATTAAATACTTTTGTTGCATTAAAGGTATTTAGGAAAATAAGTTTATTTGTACTAATAGTGAAATAAGGAATGATTAATTTTTTTTTAAGAGACTTTGTTTTAGAGCAATTTTAGGGTCACAGGGGTATTGAGCAGAAGGTAGAGAGAGTTCCTATGTACTCCCTGCCTTACCACATGCATAGCCTCCCCCATTACCAACATCCCCCACCAGAGTGGTACATTTGTTACAGTTGATGAACCTACGTTGACACATCATCATCACCCAGAGTCCATAGTTTACATTAGGAATCACTCTTGGTGTTGTAAATTCCATGGGTTTGGACAAAGGTATAATGACATGTATCTACCATTATAGTAGCATACAAAGTAGTTTCATTGCCCTAAAAATCCTCTGTGCTCTGTTGATTCATGCATCTCTCTCCTCTCAACTCTAGCCACTGATCTTTTCACTGCCTCCATAGTTTTGCCTTTTCTTGCCTTGTTCCTCATACAGTGTCATGGTTGGAAACAAACAGTAAATAGCCTTTTCAGACTGGTTTCTTTCACTTAGTAATATGCATTTAAGGTCCTTGATATCTTTTCATGGCTTAATAGCTTATTTCTTCTTAGCGCTGAATAATACTCCATTGTCTGGGCATGCCACAGTTAATATGCTCACCTACTGAAGGATATCTTGGTTACTTCAATTGTGAATAAAGCTGCTATGAACATCTGTGTTCAGGTGTTTCTGTGGACATGAGTCCACTTTCTTTGAGTAGATGTCTAAGAGCGTGACTGCTGGATTGTATGGCAAGAGTATGTTTAATTTTGTAAGAAACAGCCAAAGTGTCTTCCAAAGTGGCTGTACTGTTTTGTGTTCTCACCAGCGATGAGAGTTTCTGTTGCTCAACATCCTTGCCAGCATTTGGTATTGTCAGTCTTCCAGATTTTAGGGGTGTGGTGGTATCTCATTGTTTTAATTTACATTTCTCTGATGATATATATGTGGAGCATCTTTTCATATGCTTATTTGCTGTCTATATGTCTTTGGTGAGGTGTCAGGGTCTTTGGCCCATTTTTAAATCAGGTTGTTTGTTTTCTTATTGTTGAGTTTTAAGAGTTCTTTTTATATTTTGCAGAATGGTCCTTTATCAGATAAGTCTTTTTTAAATATTTTCTCCCAGTCTGTGACTTGTCATCTTATTCTCTTGACAGTGTCTTTTGCAGAGCAAAAACTTTTAATTTAATGAAGTCCCCCTTATGAATTCTTTCATGGATCATGCCTTTGGTGTATCTAAAAACCCAAGGTCATCTAGTTTTTCTCTCTAGTTTTATGGTTTTGTGTTTTACATTTAGGTCTCTGGTTCCTTTTGAATTAATTTTGGGAAGGGTGTAAGATCTGTGTCTAGATTCATTTTTTTTTTTTTGCATGTGGATGTCCAGTTGTTACAGCACCATTATTGAAAAAGTCTTTTCTCCATTGTATTGCCTTTGCTCCAGTATGTGGTATATGGGGTAGCATTAAAGATTCTTTCTTCTAATGATTATTTAATTAGGATAGGTATCTTAGCAAGTGTATGGTCTTTCAAGGACTACTTTTGATTGACATTTAGAATTGATGTGGTTAGAAGTGACAGTACAATTATGAAGATACAGATTTTTAAAGTAAGCAATGGATTAATACATTAGACCTATATACTAATGGAATCATTCTTTTCTTCTTCTTCTTCTTCTTCTTCTTCTTCCCCCCAAAGCTCCCCAGTATGTGGTTCTATATTCTAGCTGTAGATCCTCCTAGTTGTGCTATGTCGGGTGCTGCCTCAGCATAGCTTGATGAGCGGTGTGTAGGTCCGTGCCCAGGATCCGAACCAGCGAAACCCTGGGCTGCTGAAGCAGAGCACGTGAACTTAAGCACTCAGCCATGGGGCTGACCCTTAATGGAATCGTTCTTGGATTTGATAATAAAAATATTTTTACCCTAGAACATAGTACTCGGGAATAAGAAACTAGAAAGCCTAAGAGTCATTTTAGAACTAAGTGAATGTGAAAGGTTTCTCTGAAGACTGTTTCATTGAAGGCTGTTGACTCATCAGAAAAAACCCAGTCTGGGTTACATGTTTAGTGGTGAAATAAAGGCATTCTTTGACATATGTAGGAGATACTTCCTTTACATTGTGTGGTGTAGAAATGCATATGCCACCAGCAGAAGCTAGTAAATCAGAGAGTTAAAGAATTTAAATTATGTAATTTAGGAGATGTGACAGTCTATTTGGTATAAACCTTGAAATTTTTTTTAAAAAGTTAAGTGAAAACATGGATATTTAGTTCACTATATTATGTTGTATATTGACTGTCTTTCCATTCTACTTCCTATTTCTCTGTGGGTACTTCCTTTTTCTCCCAAATGAACTGCTTGTACTTGGCTACTTGTCTCAGCATCCACTTCTAGGGAGTGTCCAAATGAAGATAGGCTGTCATTTTTCTTATAAAATTTCCTGTATTTTGACGTGGCAGCTTGCAACCTCATGGTGTCATTTTGCGTTTCTCTATATCTATTGTTTCCTCTACACTAGTGCTTGGGCTTGATTAGGGTGGGGTCAAGTTCAGTTTTTTGAGTTTTAAGAATTCTTCACAAGTCGTGCTTTCTGTTTCCTATTGCATCCTATCAAGAAGCATTAATATCTGGTTGTCCCACCTTTAGTGTGTGGAGATTGTTCAATAACGGTGTCAATGCCGTTGTTCCACGTTAAGATTAGCTCAAAGCCTCTTGAAAGCCTTGGCAAAAAGGGAGTATAACATACTATGTAATTCTTGTTGTTCAAGGCCCAGCAGTTATCTTCTTTTGAGAAGAGGTAATGACTTTGCAGGAATTATGGATGAAAACGCTTGGGAGAGAGGATCTTCTCTCTCTCTTTTTTAATGTGAAAATGAAATTGTTTGAGGATCTTGCTAGATGTAATATAAACATCAATATGATATTATTCACACCCCTTCCCCAGTGCCTAGTACAGTGCCTAGCAAGTAATAGAGGGCTCAGTGAATTATTTGTGGAACGAATGAGTGATCTCACAAAAGAATGTATGTACCAGCTTGTATGTAGACTGTCTTAGGGGAACTTACTTTCATCAGGCATCCTGGGCAGGAATTACGGTGTGGCACAAGGACAGCAGTCATAATTTTCTCTTGGCATATGTGTGCAAGTATTTGTTCTAGACAGTTACTTACAAGATCCAGTGCTAGGCAGTAATTGGGAGACAGGGATGGATGGAACATTGTCTCACTCTCACCCCCACCCCCTGCACATAACCGCTCCCCCTAGGTTCCAGAGTGTGTACAGAAAAAGAAGAAAACAGTTCTCATCTTGAATTTTCTCCCAATTCCCATGCTTTGTTTGGGTTTCAGAGGAGTAGTGTTGTGGTGATTTTAAGAAAAAAATCCCGTCTACACGTTGAGAAGCTCATTTCCAGTTCTGAAAAGCATTTTATAACAAGAGCATCCTTCTCTGAAGTTCAGAGAAGTACATGGTCTATTTAAGGTGAATTAGTTCATCCCATTTTTAGAATACAGTGAAGAACATAACACAGATGACATCAATTTTAGTGGAAATCCATGCATGATCAAATAACTAATATGCAAGAAAAAGTATGAGTTGCAACAGCTTTTTTTTTCTATATTTGTTTTTACTCGCAGAATTTGAGTTTAAGGATTATATTATCTATACATGAATTATTTTTTTTGCATAGAATTTTTTTCCCAAATGTCTACCCCATCATAATTGAGTTATTTAATGAAGAATTATAATTGTTCTAGTGTTTCTTTATAAAAGCAGATTGGTCTGACTTGTCCAAAATGGGTTGCACTGATGTTATAGGAATGTTTTGTCCCTGAGCAATTTAAGGGTTAAATAGCTTCCCCGTGTTATTCTACGCTTAGTCCTATTTTCCCCTCTCTTTGAACTTCTAGTTCATTGTAATGCTTCTGGGAATACTAACAGCGAGATGTGCCTTGATTGATACTCAGCTTCAAGGCTCATACAGTGCCTGTCAGCCTCAGCTTCTTTCCTCCCGGGACCTTTCATATCTCCTGACTCCTTGCAGCCAACTGCAAACCTCTTCGTTTCTGTTGCCTGCCAGCTTAATGCAAAACTGAGAGTGAGAGCAGGGGCCCCAGGGAAGAGAAGCAGTCTGGGTCCAGTGGCATTGGGACTTCAGGTGGGAGGCTGAGTTGTCAGCCTGGGTTAGAAGTAGAAGGGAGCTGTTGCTCGGGACAGTGCTTATTTCTTGCTGTAGGAGAGACATAGCTTGTAAAGGGCTTTGAGAATCTCCCAACAGAAAGGTGGATAAATGAACCAATTTAGCAAAAATCCTCTAAGCTATTACTGCAGAATGCCTAGCAGGTGTAATGCCAATGGAGAATAGTAATGCCACAAGGAGGGAAACATCCTATTTTATGCTAATAATTTTCATGCAGAAATATCCTTTCAGGCAGAAGGCAGTATACTTTTAAAAATTAACATCTATGCAAATTTCTAATAAGATTATGGATTCCACATTTTCTAAAATCAGTAATTTGCATGTCAATACAGAATTCTCACAAATGAGTCTTACTTGTTCTTGTGTTCATATTTGAGGACCAGAAACATTGTAGAAAGTTTAAAATGAATTCCATGCTTGTCTGTAGAGTCAAAAGCTTTGTTCTCTGAGGCAGTGCTGCTTAAACTTTAATGCGCGTAGGAATGCCTTGGGGATCTTAGCAAAATGGAGATTCTGGTTCAGTAGGTCCAGGCAGGGGCCTCATATTCTGCATTTCTCACAAGCTCCCAGGTGATGCCAGTGCTGCTGGTTCAGGGACCACTATTTGAACAGCAAGGTTTTAAGGTATTGCACTTTAAAACAAACAAACTCACTGGAAATATCGTTTTCTAAACTCAGTTTACTAAGCTGTTCTAATAAAACGCTTAAAGCAAAGCCTAGCAAATGCTTTTGTGCCTCTAAATCTTGCCAACAGATGTAATATTCGGTAAACTCTTCTGCCTGATCCTTCCTTAGCTTCTGCTCCCGAGAGTCTCCGGCTCTTTTCGTGACTGCTTTAACCACCTTAAAATAGGACAGTGCAAGAAGTGCTGGATCTCCATCCACTAATGTAGCATGGCTGTTCCTAAAGGAGGGTATTCTGTGTGCTGAAGCATCTGGAAATCACGTCGGAGAACAGCTGGGGGACCCAGAAGAAGGTGTGATTAGGGGCTCAGGACGGCTCTTGGACAGTGAGGCAGAGGGGTTGCTGCAGTGGGTGTGAAGATCACTTCTGAGATTCCCGCTAAATGGGAGTCAGGAATTATCACCTAGTGGGTGCTTTTCACCATTACATAATTCAAAACAAGTTTTAATATAGACTTCATTCCTATTCGATAGCCTTATTTTCCTCAAACATGTTAAAAATATTTGTTGGCTGTTCCCCCATTTCTCACCTCCAGTGCTCTCCCTCTGAATTGTTAGTGTATTAACATACTCTATTCTTTCACTTAGTACAGATTTGAGTGTTTATTGTATACAAATAGGGTACTGTAGTAAGTAATCTGTGGGATACAACTTGAATAAGGCACAGGCTCTCCTTTCAAGGTACGCAGAGTCTCCTGCTTGAGGTAGGGTAGCACAGATAACCTGTGTGCAGATCATGTGTTAACACCCTACCGAAGGTGCTCTGGGGCTTCCGAGGAGAGAGAAATGAATCGTTGTTGTCTGGGACCATCAGGAAAGGCTTCGTAGAAAAGACAGCTTTTGAATTGGGTCTTGGAAACTAGATAGGTTTTCCTAGCTGCTCTGAGCAGAGGAAACTGCGTGAGCAAAGTATGGAGGCAGGAGAATAAACAGACACATTTTAGGAATTGCAGCTGCTGTAGACTGTCTGCATTCGTGGATTTGTAACTTACCGGATTTGGACCATTTGTGAGTGACCCTTGAAGGGTCGTGTAGTAGTTTTTCTGAGTTACTGTTTTATTCCCTTGCTAAGAGCCTAGTGTTTAAGTCGGTGAGTGAGGCTAGGGATTGGTTTAGCACTCACGTCTTGGTTATCTTTGTTCTTCTCGATTCACTCTCATTACATTTTTCATTTTACTGTATATGATATGGAAGGACGTTATATGCTTATTAATAATTTAGAATTTGTGAAGAGCTTGTTACGGTTACTTTCAGTTGCTAAGGGTCTACTGCAAAGAGGGTTACTATATAACTTATTGCCCTAGCCAGGACTCTTTTGAAAGGGGCGGTGCTATTAATATTCTAGAGCAACAGGCGTAAACTGGGTTTGTCTCAAGCAAGCTGGAGTGTGTGGCCAGTTAGAATCTGTGGTTCCTCTGGCTGGAGTTCGTGGTGGTTGGAGTCTGGGATAGGGATGGGGAGCGGTACGATGTGATTTGGGAAAGCAAGTGTGGGCTAGTTTGTGAATGATCCTAAATGCCAGGCCGTGGAATTAGGCTTTTATACTGTAGACAATGAAAAGCCTTTGAGGGTTTTTTTGGGCAGAGGAATTGATATATGCAAAGCAGCATTTGAAAAGATTGGTCTGGCCTGTGTGGGCAGGTTGGATTGAAGGGAGAGATTCAGTTCAGGGAGTGTCGTAGTAGTTCCTGTTAAGGGTATACGCGAATGGTCTTAATGTTCTAGGAAAGTTTATTTATTTTAAAAATTATGAACAGAAAAGCTTTAATAGTTCATTTCCAGTATGTGTTGTTATTGCTGTGAGTTCATACTTCTGAAGAAGATCCTGTTGGATTATTGTTTTGTTCAGTTAATGTTTTTTCAGAAGAGGAATAGCTCTTGGCTTTTGCACTGAGTACCAGAGCGTTTTGTGTGTTCTGGTATTATAGCAGTATATATGTTAATATTGTGACAATTAGAGTTTGACCTAACGTTGAGAGAGAGTGCTTAATAAAATGTCTTTCCAAAATTTATTTCTAAAATACTTTCTTTTTATCATGTAATCAGCTTTTCATTATATCTTGTTTCAACTTGATGTCTAATCTAGAGAGAGTCTTATTTTCGCAGTAACTCCATTTCCCTAGCCTACAGTTTCCCTTGTTTGATCCCCATGGAGTAGGTCAGGTTTATGAGAAAGAAAAGTTGTTTTCTACTAGGAGAACCAGACAAAGCTGCATGGAGGAGGGAATCAATCCTTGAAGGATTGATTATGCAGTAGTGGAGAAGAGAACACTCCAGGAGAGAAAAGCATGTACACAAAGAGGAAGAAGCGGAACAATTCTGGGGCCTGTTTTGAGAAAAGCGACTGACTGCTGGGTGGCTTCAAAAGTGCTGTGGAAATACAGCCAGGGCACTGGCATCGCTAGCCAGTCAGGTGGTCATGGAGGATACAGGGAAGTTTAAAGGAACGAAAAGCTTTTTAGTTCCAAAGATATCTCAACTTTAAGAAATCATCTGATGGAAGAAAATATTCTTGCTGAAGAAGCTCCTATTTAAATCTAGCCTGTCACTTATTTTTTTTTAAAATGAATTTGGGTGCAGTGTTTACCATTTCATTGATGTGCCTTTTATGTAAGATCATTTCACTAGACAACCTCAGACTGGAATGTTTAATATTTAGTCAAGAAATGCATGTGGAAGGAATTATCCAATCAATTATAGGAGATGATTGGAGAGCCTTCTCAGTTTTCTTGGCAAGTTCAAAATGAGTTAATGAACTGAAGAGAATGACCAATTTGTGAAATATTTCATAAGTTTTTGTCTGCTTATTTACATATGTTGTCTAAATATCCCACCATTAGAGGCTATATTCTCCATGACTATTAAGATCTTCTATTCAAAATTTCTATGTAGGCTTTTGTTGTTTCTTTAAAAAGGAACTTTAAAAGTTTACTTCAAGTCTAAATTTAAAAAAATTAAATTAACGATTACCCTTCTCCTGTCCTGGTTTAGAGTTACTCGTCTTTATTTTACTTAAGCAGTATAGCATTTGACACATAAAGATGTTTCCCCAGGAGAATCTTGTTTCCGCCCAGGGCTGACATGAAAAGAAACAATTTGCCAGACTAGTGGAGCTTGCTAACAATTCAAATAAACAACCTGTCTTTCCCTTCACACTGCATATTAATAGAAATGTTAATGGTCAGCCGCCGCCTTTATCTCCTTCAGGGAGGAGAGATTGTTGGGTCAGTGACGGTTTTCTTGCTGTGGGCCCTCTTCCACACAGCTGTTCGCTCCACACGTCTTATCAGTTGCATGCTGCTTAGCACAATGTTTCTTAACTAATAATTAGCTATTAATGCAGCCAAATTGACTGATGCCTCTCTTTTGTCATTACCTAGCGTGTAAATATTTTTGCCATGTGTTTCAAAGTTAAAAGCAATTAAATTTAGAATATGCTTCTCTGTATTTTGATAGGCGATAACTTGCTCTTCAAAAGTGGGCTTTCTTGGATTAGACAGCTGAAGACCATTATATCTGTGTTTAGCATCTTCCTCCCCTCCTGACCGTCACCACTGGTGTGAGAGCTCCTGAGGCAGAGCATGCACACCTCATGCATGTGCCCTCAGTACCTAGTAGACACTCTATAAATGACTGTCAGGTTATTAATGACTTTGATAATGATCAGCTTCGTTGCTTGATGATAATATATATTTTTTTTAAGATTTTTTTTTTAAATTTTTTTCCTTTTTCTCCCCAAAGCCCCCTGGTACATAGTGGTATATTCTTCATTTTAGGTCCTTCTAGTTGTGGCATGTGGGACGCTGCCTCAGCGTGGTTTGATGAGCAGTGCCATGTCCGCGCCCAGGATTCGAACCAACGAAACACTGGGCCGCCTGCAGCGGAGCACACAAACCTAACCACTCAGCCACGGGGCCAGCCCCTTGATGATAATATTTTTGTGTTATCATCTTGAATTTTTCTTCACACAATCCACTCTAAACTTTTGCTATACTAATATAATTGGATTGTTAAAAACAAGACAACAGGCCCAAAATGGAGTCACTTATGCTAAGCCCCATAACACCAACCCGAGACAACTTACAGTTTCGGCTGCCCCAGAAATGGAATCTTAACCAGTCAATGAGGAATCGCCTGATCAGCACTAGTTAGGTAACCTGCCTGATACACCCCTGCCATCCCCTACAGGGAAGTAATTTTGCAGTAACCAACCCGCTTTTTTGACTAGTGTAACTTCCTTGTTCCCACTCCCTTCTGCCTATGAAAGTTTTTCATTTAGTACAGCTCCTTGGGCCTCCCTTCTATCTGTTAGATTGGATGCTACCTGATTCAAATTGATTTTTGCTCCAATAAAGTCTTAAAAATTTTAATATGCCTCAGTTTATCTTTTAACAGGTTACACAATTATCTAGAGCTGATCATACACTGATGAGGAAAGAATCTGTTAACTGAGATATGGATAGTAAGTAATGATTAGTGAAGGAAGTCTGATCTTTCCAGTTAATTTCTGAGGTGTTGAAAATAATGGAATTAGTTATATAAGTCAAATATTCAGGGATTTTAAATTATCTGTCTTACTTTCAAGAGAGTAGAATTTATTGGTTGCTAGCAGATAGTAGCCAGCTATTGGCTACCCTATTATGTTAACTTGAAAATAAGACATATTATTCTTAGGCTTCTTCTAAGAAAAGAATAAGTTTATAGAAACATTTCAAATAATTAGCGGGATTTATTTTCATACCAGCATCAATGCGTCTCTTTATACCATTAGAAATTGAATTGGTGAATTATAAAATTTTTGAGTTGCAACCGTTCTGAGTACTAAAGTGTCCGTGAAACGGGTGGGTGAAGGAGTAGTCTTCAGTACCTGGATCAGGGCCTGCCGTTAGTTGTCACTCACTAAAAAGCAACGGTTCACTGAATAAATTTCCATATGCAAACTCTGGTTTGAACAAAAAACTGTCAGACATCAAACCATGTAGCCTGTTAAAGATGGAACCTAAAAATAAAATATACTTATATAAAAATAAGTAAACAGTTGATAGTTGAGTTTAAAATTGTATCTTTGTTTTGCAACTAGAAAACGGAGATTTTCTTTGATAAATGTGCACTTTATGGTTCAGACATGTTAAAGTGGAAGCAAAACATTCTTGTTCTCTTTTTAATATAAGCCTCTCACTTACATTGTTATCACCAGTAAGTGAAGATGAGGCAAGAAGGGCTTTTGGTTCACAATTTGAAGAGTCTTTCTTGAATCGTCTTCTTCATTATTTTGTTCTGTCTTAGAAACATGGTGGGATAGAATCAGCAAACGTAGCTTTGGTTTTATATTCTTTCAAAACTGATAATAATTTGGCAATTTTTTTCTTGTGGCGCCATAAAGATGAAGTTGTTGAAAGTATTAATTTAACAGAGTGAGTAAATTCTCAATTTTCTTAATTGTTTAGAAACAATCTCTTTTATATATTTGGAAGTATAAGAAGCCTTATTTGACCAGTTTCCAGGCTTGAGAAGTTGTACTTCTATTTCGCTGACCTAGCGAAGGGTTAGAGGAGATAGTAAAGATTAAAACCAGTTGTTGGATGATTCTGTAAATAACAGGTGGAACTAACTTTATTCATAAATTTTCTTTTCCTTTTTAGACTTTATGCTTTATTTGCCTTTTGTGGAAACATTTATCAATTTCACATTTTTTAAATTTCCAGGTAACTTGGGTTTTTACTCCTGTAACAACTGAAATAACAAGTCTTGATACAGAGAATATAGATGACATTTTAAGTAAGTACCTTGATATTTTTAAACAAAGTACACTTCCTTCTCTATAAAGAGTTAGTTTATATACAGAAACAAAGTAAAATCTCAGTTATCTAGAACAGTTGACGAGCTGACATTCTGACTAATTCCACGGTGCACTGAATTAACAAAGGACTTTTGGTTTTAAGTTTTTGGTAAGCGTAAGTCTGCTTTCCTGTGTTACAAGTGAAGTAAACTTTTGGTTTTGTTTTATTTCTTTACCTTCTTGTAAATTCCACTGTTAACAATTCATGAAGTATTTTGCTAAAGCCTACTTAGAGGCCAGCCGTTTCCACTGTGCAGTGCTGAATGTTAATGACCTTAGGACGCAGCCGAGGAATTGGTCTTTTTAAATTTTTAACTAAATCACCTGATCTCATTTATTGTCATTGGTCCAGTTAAGTTCAAAAAGTGTTTTAGTGAATGTTTTGTTTGCTGACAATTTGTAGATGGAATTAACTTGGGGGAAACATTTCTTGCTTTTAAAAGTACTGGAGGGAAGGTGAAGACGTGGTTGATAGAAATCACAACTGAGGAGATTTAAGAAAATGTACAAAGTGCGTAAATGATTTTTTTAAAGCGCTCCATTTCAACCACTGGTTTGAGCATAACAAAACCAAAAAGAATAGAGGTATAAGGTGTTATTCATTGAGCAGCATATATTGTTTTGTGTCCTTGGAACTGGTTTTAAATGTTAAAAAGTCTATTCCCGCATTATGAGATTTCTGTAGAGCAGTGGTTCTATAAACTTTAGCACGTATCAGAATCACCTGGAGGGTTTATTAATATCTGTACTGCTGGGCCTGGCCCCAAGTTTCTGATGGTGACTGCTAGACTGACTCTAAGAATTTGCATTTCTGCAAGTTCCTATACGATGCTGGTGCTTCTGGTCCGGGGACCACAGTTTGTGAACCACTCCTTTAGAGTGAATAGGCAAGTGGATAAAAAGGGCTTTGAAGGTAAAAAAGGAAGAAGAAAGTTGAAACTGACATATCATTCTCACTCCTTTCATCTTCCAAATTCTAGAATATCTTTGTGAGTACTTGAGGAGTTATCTAAGTTTCTCTGTATTAGGTTTAGGCGAAAAGAACAAATATATCTTTCTCACCTCTTCACATCTGGATATGCAAATGATACTAAGTTATTTTTGCAACAGAGAATAACTTAAGTGGATGGGAGCCAGAAAAAGTACATCTTATGCAACACTGTTAGTTGTAGATTACTTGTTGCACTTAGGTGGGACATCTGAGACTTAGAAATGGCTTGGTTATACAGGTCTTTTCTGTTAAATAGGATTTTATTTGAAGAGCTACTTCTCACTTACGCATTAATATGGAAGGTGAAAAAATAGGTTATTAAAATCCAGGTCATTCCACTTGACTTTTTATGAGAGAGGGCAAGATAGTAGCTTACTTGCCTGATCTGGGTTTGATTCCCCTTTTGTATTTTATATTCATTTGGTGAAAGTATAAAGATGAAGGATATAGGAAAAAAGGAAGAGAGACTCCCACAAATTTCGTAAGCCATCCATGATTCTATGTATGGGTTTGTGAGCGAGAAGTAACTTAATTGTTACTGTGTATTTTTAGAGGACCTTTACTGTGGAAAAGACCATGACGAAAACTAAGTCTTTAATTATGTCAAAATTATGTAGACACAAATAACTTAGGTTGTTTGGTTTTGTTTTTCAATTTCAGACAATGCTGATGTTGCTTTAGTAAATTTTTATGCTGACTGGTAAGTAATAATCTTATTATTTTTGGGAGGGGGAGGTTGCATCATTTTTTTTTTTTAACTTGCTAAAGGTGAATGTTTCTGGGCTAGAAAGGGATGAGTGGGGAAGCCTTTTTCTTTTGTGAGACCATGTTCCATAAACAAAATCAGTTAAATTAAGGCTCATTCACAAATAGAGTAGCTTAATTTGGTGAGCATTTGTATTTTAAGAGAGAAATATATCTGATTGCATTATCCTACATCTTAAAATAAAAGCAGGTAACATAAAAACCCAAAATATCTCATGTGTGTATATCACACATACACACACAAAAACACACAGAGTACCTCATGCAGTTCTGTATTTTTCCAGTGTTTGAAGGTGAGCATTTGGGTGTGGCAAGTTTAGAAGGAACAATAATGTTGACATTTTTTAACATATACCATCTGCTGCTACTTCCAGGAAGCCTTTATTCCTTTCCCCTTCCCAATCAGCATCTGTCTTCTGTGTTCATATGGTACCCTATGTACCGCTTTCTTTTTCTTACTACATCCTTTTGTCTTTTATCTTTGTTTGTGCCCTAGCAAACAAACTTTGACGGCTGAGATACTGTCTTACTCAGTATTCCCAGAGTCTAGAACAAGGGCATAATATGTAGTAGATGGTAATGAATGTGACATGGGGAGAGGAAGAAGGGCACTTCAGCTGGAGAGAGGTTTGAAACACTCGCATAATCCTTATTGCTAGGCACTCTGTGTCGTATTTGACCTTTTTAGGCTCACTGCCTCCTCCTTGCGGCTGCTCTACGTCAGGCCACAGTCCTGCGGTTCACCTAGACTCCTGTGACAGTCTCCCCATTTATTTCCTGGGCTTCTCGTCTTACGTGTCTCTGCTCTATTCTATACAAAGTAAGCCAGAGTGGTTTTTCCTTAAGTGCAAATTAGATTAGTTTACACCTCATCTTAAAACTCTTACATGGTTTTTCATTACTTTTAGGTAAGTCCCTTACCTTGGCCTAGAAGTCTCCTGATGACATGGTCCCTTCCTACCTCTACAGCTGTATGTCTTGCCTCTCTCCACTCCCACATTCTTTTCTAGTTATACTGAATATCTTTCAGTTTCTGTAATATTCTTTACTCTTTTGTCACTGGACCTTTAGTCGTGATATTTTCTTTGCCTGAACAGATCGCTCTTCTCTCACCCATTTACCTAGTTAAGTTGTAATCATCTTTCAAGTCTTAGATTAGGTGCCACTTTCTTCAGGTCACCTTCCTAGATGAGTATCCCTACCCTTGCTCTCAAGTCAGCTTAGGAACCCTTTTTGTATCTTCCCATAGCATCTCATATTTACCCAATCATAATACTTGTATGCAATAATTTAGTTGGTGCCTCCCCACTACATTGTTAGCTTTGTAAAAAGTTACCATAACTATTTTTTTCAGTATTAATCCCCAAGCACTTTGCATAATACTTGGCAGATAAGTACATAATAAATATTTATTGTGAATGATATATAGTAAAGGTATTTAAAGAACATCAGTAAAATGTTGAAGATATACAGAGAAAATAGCATTTATAAAATGTATAACAAAGGTAGCATTTTCCAAGGTAACTTAAGATTGTCCAGATGTAACAATAGCCACAAAATTGGGTAGAAGATTATCTAGTCCAATCCACTTTAAAGATAAAACCACGATCTAGAGGAGTGAAGTGTTTTGCCAAGGTTACCTGACTAGATTGTGGCAGAGCTAAAACTAGAACATGCTTCTCTTGTTGAGGGATTTTGTGTGTGGTAAGAAAGAGAACTAGAACGTCCCTTTGACCTTGTTGCAAAAATTAGATTGGAAATGTGGACTAATTACAATTATTTGGGAAAACATATTACCCAAAGAATACCTTGAGTTGTTCATGAATTAGTACTCTTTTATTCAACTGAAAAAACTTAGGTAATTGGCCACAAGACGTAGACTTACTCTGTGTGGCCTGAAAGGCTAGCATCTGAGTTCCCTCTGGAAGTTACGGATGTGGCATAGTTTAAGGAAGGATTCTCTGGTAGAACTGCCTAAAAATACTGATAGACCTCAGAGGGTGATAAATCATAGCAGGTACTTAATAATGCGGTTATGTGCCAGGCTCTTCACATGCATTGTTCTAATGCTCAGAACTACCCCACAGGTAGGTATTATAATTTCTGTTATAGGTTGAGGAAATTGTGGCTCAGAAGGGTCATATGGTTAGTAAGTTGGTGGAACTGAGATTTAAATTCAGGTATGTCTGACTCCGAAGCTAATTCCCCCCGCTCCCCCCACCCCCATCATGTTAGTAAGTGCTCCAAAATTGTCCCTGTGAAGACTTTTACCCATTTGATTGATTTGTAAAGGGTTGGTTCAAGCACTAGATTGGAGATTGGATTCAGATGACTCTTCAGGCCTTTTTAATAGATGTATTGCTTTTGTTACGTCACTTTTATAATTGTAACTTTCCGTATGTGTGGATTCAGCTGTATGATGGTGCAGTAATATTGCAGTTGAGCTTTTATTTCATCTTCTCCTTTCACCTTTTGGTATTAAAACTGATCTGTTTAAAGATGAAATGTACTTAAATGCTTCCCGGGCAGCAAATTGGACAATCCAGAAAGAAGGAGCCCTTAATGTATGTCTTTACCTTGCTCTTAAGCCAGAAGCCTGCCCTCTGATTCTTTACTAGGCCATATCCTAATTCTTCAAGAAACCAGTGACCAATCCCCAGCCCTTGCCTCCCTGTCCTCCGGCACCCCATTTTCAGCAAGCTCTAAGAACCCACACACCTGTGATCCCAGCCTCTCCAGTTCCTCTAGTTTATCAGTTTATTCGTTTAACAGACATTTATTGAAATGCTTATTAGAATATGTAGTCCAGTAAGACATGGTCCCTGATGTCCACAGACCCCGCCCACCTACCCCAGATGGGAGTTAAGAATGCTAAAAGAGGAGAGAGCCACTTGAAAGCATGAGATTGAAGATAGAGATTGTGTCTCCTTCATGTACTCTAGGACCTCTCTTTAGGAAGTCAGGGGAGTGGGCTGGAAGAGATACATACAAAAGAAACAGGCAGGAAGTATGAAGTGGGCATCCTTTCACAGGCTTTATGATATTTTTGTTGAATCATAGTTAATATGTATGACCGAATCACATGTGGGTTAAAGAGTTCACAGGCTTCATTTAAGTAAATTTCTTAGTGGAGAAGGGCTCTGGAAGCCATAGTAGCAATTATTGTTTGCTTTTTGTTAACAGATACCCAATACGTTTTTCGTATGAGAATGACCGTTCTAACCCAGCTGGTTGTCTGCTCATCTGATTCTTCTCCTCTTTCTTATCAGGTCCCTTTAATGACCCACAACATATATTTGTGAAATGGTTGGCTGATTAAGGGACAGTCAGAATCAGAAGTGTCAAGTTTCTGGAATATTGTGGGGTTTGTGCCCTTTTTTAAAAGTAAAAACAAAATAAACAGAAAGGTCAGACAAGGAAACATGGACGGGAAATCTTGTTTAAGAATTTAAAATTTTACTCCTGGACTTAGTATATTTAATATGTTTATAGATGCAAAAGCCCATTTTAACCTAGAGTAAGTTTTGGGGGAAACAGTTCATTATATACTATATATCCTTTTCATACAGCTTATTTATTTAGTATACTAACTTGCCTGTAAGATTTGATTGAGCTAGTCAGGTGAATTGGTCTAATATTTGCAATAAACTTACCATTTTAAAAATTTTGTACAGTAGTCTAAAATTAGTTCATTATTTAGAGGAAGCTGATTTCCTTTGTAAATGTTCAGGTCTTAGTAGTTACGAGTCCAAGTAGAGGCATCTTAGACGGCTTATTTCACACTTGTTTCATGGCCTCGGTGAGAGACCCTTAGCTGTGTGCTCCATAACGTTGGCCATTTTCTTAAGAAAAAACCAAAATCTTTTAATTTGTACAGTCTTTGAATTTAAAATGGTCTTCATCTCCAGTGAATGACATCAGGATCCGTGAGTAAATTAACTAGTATGTGATTGTCTCAAAATCTGTTTATCGTACGTATTCTAAATATCAGTGAATAATAACTGAAATGAGGTGTTATTGCTTCTGCTTTTCAGTTTTAACTGGTATCCTTCTCTATGCGTAGGTGTCGTTTCAGCCAGATGTTGCATCCAATTTTTGAAGAAGCTTCCAATGTCATTAAGGAAGAATATCCAAATGAAAATCAAGTAGTGTTTGCCAGAGTTGATTGTGATCAGCACTGTAAGTACCTCAGTAGGAAGTACGAAGAAACTCTCCTCTCCCCACGTGTCCTACACACACACGCAGGCACGCACACACACACACTCAAATACAAATACAAATGCATGCACACATGTTTTTCTTTTCTTTTTTTAAATGCTGTAAGTAGAGAACAAACCAAAAAGAGTGACCTTGGTTAAAATGTTAATATTTAATCTTTCTGTACTTAAAACACTGCTTTCCATTTTGCCTCTGTGAAGGGTTTTAAAAATTTGTTTTTGTTTTTATTCTTTTCATTAACAAGTAGGGCAAGCCTGTAGGCAGTAAATCCTAACTAGCAGTGTTTTCTAAGAAAGCAAATACCAAAATCAATCAATAAAATTGAAATATAGCTTTAGGAAAAAATGGATTTCTGTTAGTTTTAGAATCATGCAGAAATACCATTTGTAGTCATTTCAGATAAAACAATCTCAGATTTTTGTCTTTCTGTTATATAAAGGATTCTACTCAGATTGGCTTAGACTATCTTTGAGCTGTAATTACTGATTAATTATTGAGAGTGTTGAGAAACTCAGGTTAGACTCTCTTAAAAGCCCACCTCTTGGATTTTGCTTGTCCCAGTAGAGCATCCCCTGTAAAATCCTCCTGGTTTTCTGTACACGTGGCAGATTTCTCTGACTTGAGCAGGTGAGCTTACAGTGGAGTTTCCTCCTCAGTGCTCCCATTACACTTGAACTTTCCTCTCTCCTGGTGCCAAACTCACTGCATTTTCTAGTTCTGGTTCATTGTGTCTTAGTTGTCTCACCAGTGGCAATGTCAGTTCTTCAAAGGCAGGAACGTTTTTCTTTTCTTTATTTTTAACACTCCCTTTTAAGTGGAGACCAAACTACTCATTAATCTCTGAATCTCAAGCATCTGACAGTTTCTGGGAGACAGCTTGCTCGTGAAAAGCTTGTTACATTGGAATTATTGGTAAGTTGGCCTGAATACAGAACTCTCCCATTCTGCAAATTTCTTATCCTTTTCACTTAACCTGACAATTAGGATTAGTGTGTGTGCGCTAATTTTTCATTTTACTGATAAGGAAATGGAAATAAAGTGGCTTAACCAATGTCATACGACTTCCTGTCTAGCCAAGCCAGATGCAGAATCCAGATCTCCTGACCAAACGCCTTCACAGGTCTCTGTGCTTCTTTTCTGTTCAATTCAACAAACACTTTTGGGATTTACTGGTAAAACTCTGTGCTGGGCAGAAAAGGCTAACAGCAAAGCATTTCAGAATCTTACAAGCCATACCCCACGTTTCTGTCTGCTGAGATTCACAGCTGGATAGGATGAAGGGAGTGATAAAAGGTTGTCAGTGCAAGCATGGACTGCATTTCCACACGGCTTTCTGGATCTTTCCTCCCACCTTTCGCTAACGGGGAAACGTGATGGTTTTCATGTGGGCTCTCGTCTCAAATCTTTCTATTCTTCATGTATTTAATTACACATTACAGTGCATACAGTAGTCCCTACTTTCACTGAATTTGAACCAAAAAATCTGAAATTATGCTCTCAAGCTTACAGTCATTGGGAAGAAAAATAACTATTGTTGAACCATAAGTACCATTTATTCTATCATTTAAACAGATTAATTTACCTTTGAGATAAATCTGGCATCATGGCTAGTAACCGAGTTCTCTTTTTATGGGAGTAACTTGCTGTAGTTCAGATGCTTTTTGATACACCAGAGAGATCTACAAAATTATTTTTTTACTAATGAGAGTTAACATCTGAGACATTGTGCATTCTCTCTAAATATTTTTTCCTTGATGAGTAATTCCTCAGTTTTTAAAAGTGACATTTTGAAATCCTTATTGATGGTTTATTCACATTTTCCACTCTCTCTTTAGAGATTGTAAGACAGACTAGACTATATTTTGGGTAATCCCTTATGTGCCAGTTGGATTGTAGAGGTTTTGAACTGGAAGGACCTTAAGAATCCTGTGATCTGGAGAGAAATGCCTATTAGGCAGATTGTTCTTTGGTAGGATTTGATTTTTTTAAAAGGGATTTATTGAGATATACTTAACTGCACAAGTTTATACAATTTAATGTTTTGACATGTGTATATACCCATGAAACCGTCATCACAATCAAGATACCAACATATCTGTCTTCCTCGTGCTTCTTTGTGGTCCCTCTGTCCTCCCATCAGGCCTCAGGGACCATGGAACAGCTTTCTGTTACTGTAGATTAGTTTGCATTTTCCAGGATTTTGTCTAAGTGGAATCAGACATTGTGTGTTCTGTGTGTGTGTTGGTGGTGGTGTTGTTTTTGACTCAACATGGTTCTTTTGAGATTGTTGTGTGTATCATTCAGTTTTATTATTGGATGGCATTCCATTATATGGCTGTTTAACTGTTCACCTATTGACAGACAAGACAATTGGTTTGTTTCCAGTTTAGGGCTGTTACAAATAAAGCTGCTATGAACATTCAGGAGCAACTCTTTATACATAAGCTTTCATTTATCCTGGACATATGGCTAGGTGTGAAATACCTGAGTCATATGGTAGGTGTATACTTAACTTTTAAGAAACTGGCAGACTGTTTTCCAAAGTATTTGTACTATTTTACATGTCTGCTAACAGTGTATGAGGGTTCCAGTTGTTCCATATTCTTGCCAACACTTGATGTGGTCATTGTATTTAATTTAACATATTTTTCAAATTATTTACAGGTATAATAATTTCTTATTGGGTCTTGAGAGCTCTCTATATATTATGAATATGAGTTCTTTTTCACATGTGTAATTTACAAATATTTTCTCCCATTCCACTCTCTTAAGGGTGTCTTTAATTGTGAACATAAAATTTACCATCTTTACCATTTTTAATTGTACAGTTCAGTAGTGTTAAGGATATTCACATTGTTGTACAAACGGTCTCCAGAGCTTTATCTTGCAAAACTGAAACGCTGTACTCATTAAACAACAACGCAGTATTTCCCCTTCCCCCCAGCCCCTGGCAACCACCTTTCGCTTTCTGTGTCTATGAATTTGACTGCTCTAGGAACCTCATAGAAGTGGAATCATGCCGTATTTGCCCTTTGGGGCTGGCTTATTTCACTTAGCATAATGTCCTCAAGGTTCATCCATGTTGTAGCATGTGTCAGAATTTCTTTCCTTTTTAAGGCTAAATAATATTCCATTGTGTGTATAGACCACATTTTGTTTATACATTCATCTGTTGATGGACACTTGGGTTATTTCCGCCTCTTGGCTATTGTGAATAATGCTGCTGTGAACATGGTTATGCAAATTATCTCTTCAAGACCAGCTTTCAGTTTTTTTGGATATATACCCAGAAGTAGAATTGGTGAATCATATGACAGTTTCATTTTTTAATTTTTGAGGAACTGTCATACTGTTTTCCATAGCAGCTGCACCAGTTTTACATTCCCACCAGCAGTGCATAAGGGTTTCAATTTTTCCGCATCCTCGCTAACCCTTGTTATTTTCTGTTTTTGTGATAATAGCCATCCTAAAGGGTGTGAAGTGCTACCTATCGTGGTTTTGATTTGCATTTCCCTACTGATTGGTAACGTTGAGCATCTTTTCATGTGTTTCTTGGCCATTTGTATATCTTCTTTGAAGAAATACCTGTTCCAGTCCTTTGCCGATTTTCAAATCAGGTTATTTTTTGTTATTGTTGAATCATAGGAGTTCTTCATATATTCTAGATATTAACCACTTATCAGTTCTATGATTTGCAAATATCTTCTCCCATTCTATAGGCTGCCTTTTCACTGTTGATTATGTTCTTTTTATAGAAGTTTTAAATTTTAATGTCCGATTTACCTGTTTTTACATTTGTTGCTTCTTCTTTTGTCTCATATCCAAGTAATCATTGCTAATCAAATGTCATGAAACTTTGCTCCCATGTTTTCTTCTTAGAGTATTATACTTTAGGTCATATGTTTAGGTCTTTATCCATTTTGAGTTAATTTTTTTATATTGTGCAGGGTACATTTCATTCTTTGCATGTGGGCATCTAGCTTTTGTAGCCCTATTTGTTGATGAGACTATCCTCTCCCTATTGGATGGTCTTGGCACCCTTGTCAAAAATCATTTGACCATATATGTGAGGATTTATTTCTGGGATCTCTGTTCCATTCCATTGGTCTATATGTCTATCTTTATGCCAGTACCACACTGTTTTGATTACTGTAGCTTTGTAATATGTTTTGAAATCGGGAAGTGTGAAACCTCTAATTTCGTTTGAGAGTGTCTTTTGAAGGGCATATATTCTTAATTATAATGAAGTCCAGTTTATCCTTTTTTAAAGTGAATTATGCTTTCAATGCTGTATCTAAGAAATCCTTGCCTCACCCAAGATCACAGAGATTTTCTGCTATGTTTTTGTTGATCTCTTATCTGTGATTTGTCTGTTTGTTTATGTTAACACCAATACCACACTTTGTAGATTACTGTAGCTTTATAATAATCTTGATGTCAGTAGTGTAAATCTTCCAACTTTATATATTTTTTTTCAAAGTGGTTTGGCTATTGTAGTTGCTTTGGATTTCTGTATGACTTTTAGAATTGACTTGTTAATTTCTAGCCAAAGTTGGGGGGGTGGGGGGAAGACTGCTGGGATTTTAATTGGGATTACTTTGAATCCTTGGGCCAATTTATGGAGAATTGTCATTTTGACAACATTGAATCTTCTAATCCATGAACATTGTATATCTCCCCATTTATTTAGGTCTTTTCAGTTTTTCTCAGCAATGTTTTACAGTTTTCAGCAATGTTTCAGTCTACAAGTCTTTCACATCTTTGTCAGATTTATCCTTAAGTATTTTTTTGAAGCTATTGCAGATGATATTTTTGAAATAAGCTTTTTATTTTTGGAATAATTGTAGAGATACAGAAAAGTGACAAAGATAATACAGAGAGTTCCTCTATACTCCTTACTCAATTTACTCTAATGTTGACATCTTACATTACCGTGGTACATTTGTTAAAACTAAGAAACTAACACTGGTACATTACTATTAACTAAACTATAGAGTTTATTCAGATTTTATCATTTGTTCTACTCATGTCCTTTTTCTGTTCCAAGATCCAGGACATTGAATTTAGCTATCAGGGCTTCTTAGCTACCTCTCATCTGTCCATTTCTCATTCTTTCCCTTTTTTTTCACAACCTTGACAGTTTTGAGGTCAGGTATTTTGTAGAATGTCCCTCATTTTGGATTTGTCTAGTGTTTTTTCTTAGCTCTTATACATCTTTTGTGAGATGTAATATTCCTAAGTATTTCTTATGTTTTTATGCTAATTGATTTTTAAATTTTAATTTCTGATTGTTCATTGCAAATATATAGAAAGACAATTGATTTTTGTATAGTGATCTTGTATACTGGTACTTATTAGTTCTAATAAGTTTTTTGTAGATCCCATAGTATTTTCTACTTAGACAATTATATCGTAGGCAAATAAAAACAGTTTTTCTTCTTGTGGTCTGAATTTCCTTACAATATTCTTTCCAGCCAAGTGTATCTCCTTGCTGCTCCAGGATTAGTTTCTGTCAGGCAGAAGATCTATATGAAGCTTCCCAGCAACGGCAGAAGGTGACTCCAGAATGAAGATACTGTCCTGCCCACAAATGTCACATTCTTATTAATCACCCATCTGGAGTTGTGGCAGCCTGTCTGTCCTGCCCTCTTATACTTTAGTCTGCCTGCCTTGCTTCTGACTCACTGTGTCACCCAGACCTTCCATTCAAAGTAACAGTGTTATTTCTGGGAAAGGTTCTTGCACAAAGTTTCTAGTCAAATTAACAGGAAAAACTACTGTGGATTTAGGCATGATTTTACATGTATTATTTCATTTATCTTCACCACAACCCCTTGAGTTAAATAGTATTATTCATGCATTTATCAATTTTTCTTATGTTCCTACCCTTTGTAATGCAGTATGGTAGGTTCTAGAGATACAGCAGTGAACCAGACACACCCAGACAGGCAAGAGCAGTGGATACACAACTGCTCATCGTGATAACTGTTGTGAAGGGAAGGTTTTGGGTGGGCTGAGAGAATGTGAGTCTGTCTGAGCCTGGAGGGATGGAGGAGTCCTCTCCAAGACAATGAGACAAGACCTGGAGGAAGAATAGAGATTTTTAAGGGAAATAGAGGAAGAAGAGTGTTTCAGACAGAAGGAGGAGTAGCTGTGAAGTTTCCCCGGTGAGAATGAACACTGGACGTGCAGAGAGCTGGAGTATGTCATGTTTTGCAGGTGAAGACCCTGAAAGACTTAGGCTGAGTGAGTGACCAAGGTTACGTAGTAAATAAAGGGAGCTAGACTGTAACCCATGAGTATATAGCTTTTACCAGGTAACTATAGTGTTTTGAAGGTCAAAATAAAGTAATTTAAATTGGATTTCTCATAAAAACTGAGAATTCATCCAATTTCTATATAAAAATGACTAAAGATGTCTGTTATGAATTATATATATTTATATATATACATGTCTGTAATGAATTATATAATAGTCTTTAAATTATCTTTAATGGGTCAGTGTATAAACAAAAATGCAATTCCTTATATGTGATATTATTGGTTCTATTATTATTAATCCTGTACTGTGTGGCCTAGCCCTCTACTAAGGTAGAATCCTTTGTTCTAGTACCAGAAACCCTGTACTTACTGAGTCAGGGACAGTCGGGCAAGTTAAACACAAAAAAATCATTGAACTTGATTGAGCACGCACCATAAAAAGTGTGTGTGTACAGCGAGAAAGGGAAATGTGGTAACCAAATATGGTGAAATGTTAAATCTCGGTGAGGGTGTACAGGTGCTCATTATATTACTTTTCCATCTTTTCTGTAAGTTTGAAAATTTCCAAAATAGAAAGTTGGTATAAAAAGCCACTGAAGGGGCTGGCCCCATGGCCGAGTGGTTAAGTTCGCACGCTCTGCTGCAGGCGGCCCAGTGTTTCGTTGGCTCGAATCCTGGGCACGGACACGGCACTGCTCATCAAACCACGCTGAGGCATCGTCCCACACACCACAACTAGAAGGACCCACAACAAAGAGTATGCAACTATGTACCGAGGGGATTTGGGGAGAAAAAGGAAAAAAAATAAAATCTTTAAAAAGCCACTGAACCTGTAATTTGTCTTTGGTTAAGAAAAGGCAAGGAGGAGGGCCTTATTGCTTTAGGGTTTTTGAGAAAATGTGTGGGGGAGAGGCTTAATCTGCACTGTACAGGTTTACTGTGATATTGGTAATTGTAATTTCTGTTTATTTTCACTGTGATAGATGACCCTCAACATATTATTGAATTTAAAAAGAATTTTCTTGAATACACTTTTAATGGCATTTTGAGGAATACTTAGAGCCACTTGATGGCTTTTGGAAACTGACCCACAGTTCTCTCTGTGGCCGTCTCAGTTTTTCAGTGAAAACCTCCCAGGAGCAGGTATGTCGATTGAGGCCATTTTCTTGGTCATGAAACTGCCTTCTTTCATAGGTTGCCATCTCCTGGACATTAATGTCTCTGCCTTACCACCAGGTGTTATGGAAAGTAGATGTACCTTTTATAAATACTCTCCCATTACCAAGTAGAATTTATGCCAGTAGTATAAAGATGGCTCAATATTAGGAAATAGAGTCAATCCTGTCAGTAACTAAAATGAGGAAAACCAGCTTATCCCATCCGTAAATGCTGAAAGACTTGATGAAACCCAAGGTAGGTTCTTGGAAGAAATTAATCTGGCAAAATGTATGAACCAACCTTTGCTTGCATTGAAGTTTTTAAATCTTTAGTGACTATTTATCGCTTCATAATGTATTGCAAGCTCAAATTGAGGTGTGACGTCTTAATTTAGTTGTGAAATCTGTGTATCTTAGCCACAAATCTTGTATATTGTCTTGCATTTGGGAATTTCTGCCAATGCTGTGTTACAGTGTTTTTCCTTTGTCAGCCCTGTTTAAGAAGTGAGGATGAGGTGAGACCATAAAGTCAAGAGGCAAACAACATAATTATATAACAATACAAAATGTAATGGCGCTAATTTTCGTAAAACGTTCCAAGTGAGTATTCTCAGCGTAGTCCCTGTGCGAGGCAGTGCATGTACTCATTCCTTAGAATGTGCTGGGAATTCTTCTTTGGGAGTTGTCTTCCACGCCAGTTTACTAGTTGGTCGGGAAAACCCATCTCAATACATAATTATAGGAGGCCCTTCTTTGGTTTGCTGCCTGCGCTTCCTTCTGTCTCCCTCTCTTCCACCCAGCAGCATCCTGTGGAGCGCTTTCTGCTCTGTCTTTACCTCACTTCTTGCTATGCCCTTCCTAGGACTTTCTTTGTTGAAGGGTTCAGATAAATAGGCTGAGAACTTGAAACTGGAGAAGGCAAGAGTGGATATAACAGGCTGATTTCACCCACTCAGCTGTGTATGAGCTGGAGGGAGCAGCTTCTATCCTCCCGCCCCCTAGAAAGTTCGGAACCGTAGGGGGAATTTTGAAGTCAAACTGACACTGGAGTGTCATCAGGAAGCTTCCAACTATTTAAATTTAGGAGTATTTTCTGAAATCCTAGTGTAAAGCTTGTAGCTTGAATAACCCTCACCTAGTGGTAAAATTTAGTTCACTTCCTATGCCCCTAAATTCTCCATTTGTTATGTTTCGTGTAGGGAACAAAGTAGAAGGAAAGAAGTAGAAGGAAGGAAAAAAGGGAAAGGAAGTCAGGGCAATAAAAGAGACGGGACGTTGCGGAACAGCCTCTTCCCACTGCCCAGAGTGCCTTTATGTCCCGTGATGGCACAGGGCAGGTATCCTCGCTCATCCTGCAGGGGACCGGGCTGCCGGGTGTCATAGTTATCACGGATCTGACAATGGCCCTTTCAGCTTGTCCCATCTGGATGGCCCAGGAAAGGAATAATCTCTACATCTGTGGCGAAGATATATTTATTGTTGACTTATTATAGAGGGTTTCTCTTATACTGTAGTTAGGGAATCCATCTTTTCCGTACATGTATTATAAAGAATTAAAGAACTTCATTTAAGATTCTAGCCTGTGGAAACAATTAAAAGTAGTAGCAGCAGTCGTAGTAATATTAATGGTAATAATAGTGATAAAATGTAACTCTAGCAGAGCAGGGACCTTGTCTTTTTACCCCTCTGTCCCCAGCGCTGGGATGGTGCCCAGCACACAGTGGGTGTTCAGTCACAGTGTTGAAGAGATGAAGGGATAAGTGAGTAATAAATAGTGAAAAGTGACCAGCGTTTGTGAACCGTTAGTTTCGTAGGTGCTATGTTAAGTACTTTAAATAGGTTATTTCATTATCTCCCAAAATACAGTGAAGTATTTTCTGCAATATTTCATCAGATCTAACTTGTCATTGATTATGAGGCACGTTGTTATCTGTAATTGAAAAGACTGAGAAAAATTGAACACCACGCTGCTTTATTATCACTTAGAATTATTATATCTGTCTTAAGAACTGTTTTAGACTTAGTTATAGTTTTTTGGTCCTATCATTAATGTGTGTACCTAAAAAGGAAGATAAATTTGTTCAAGTAATCCTGAAACAGTTTCACATTCAGAATCTCACTCTTGGGCATCACCTTCCAATTTTTGTGCTTTTCCACGCAATATTGACTTCTGTGCTATCGAGAGTGTTGGTAATGCTCTTGATTAAAGAGTATTACTCTTCTCTTTCTAGGATTTTCTTCCAAGCTGCTGATACCCATTCTGCAAGTATTGATGCTGGTGCTTTACTCTTTAACTTACCTCAGAGTTTATTTTTTCTCAGTTGAAACATGTCACTGCTAGTTAAGCAATTTTTATTCAAAGTCAGCAAAATGAAGCAAATGTTAATAGTGGTTTTCCCCAGTGATGGTTGGATTACAAGTGGTTCTTTGTAATTGTCTTTGTTTCCCAAAATTTTTACACACACACAGTTAAAACTTGCCTTTGCTTCAGCCGTGGGTCATGATCTCACTTCATCTCGTCTCCTACAGCTTCCTCTTTCGGGGAGTTTGGGAGTAGAATTTATCACTCCGGTGGTCATGCTGCCTTAGGTGTAGAAAGCCCTGTCAATCTGCCCCGGGTGGGACCAGGTTCTCTGCTGCCCTCCAGTGGCTGTAGGCTGTATGGCACTCAGCAAGAGATGTACATTATTTGCTGGTCAGTGCAAACATTCAGACTCTGTCTCGCATTTTTAGGAAAGTAATTTGTAATTGGCCTTGAATTAGGCAGCACACTGTCCCAAATACCAGAGTTACTCTTACCTGTCTGCCTTCAGTGCAGCTTGAACCTTCCACATTGGAAATTGAGAGGCTTGTATAAGAGCTATACATAAGTGAGGCATTAAGAATAAGAAACTAATTATAGACAAGAATATTTTATTAAAAAATCAAACATGCTAAGAGGTTAGCTCTTCATTATTCCCACCACAGAAAGAAATGATAATTATGTGAAGTGATAGAGGTGCTAGCTAATGCTGTAATGACAATCATATTGCAATATATAATGTATCAAATCAACATTTTACACCTTAAACTTACACAGTGTTATGTCAAATATATTTCAGTAAAAGAAGTTAAAAAAAAAGAATAAGAAAATATACAGTGAAGAATTCATGCACATAAAACAGACCTTGTATGAACAGGTTTAGCCTGAGCCTTGAGTAGGCTTCTACGCTTTGTTTGTAATTTTTCTGTTTAGGATTTTATTTTGTTATGTGTTTTTGTTTTATTTTTGGATTTTTTTTTCCTCACTAGGGAGAGGGCATGCTTTGGGAATGGAAAAAGGTACTTAGGCAGTAGTGGTCCTTGTCCTGGAACCAGAAGAAGAGTAAGACCTTCCTGTTGAAATCGTTTGCCCCTTTGTACTGTCTGCCGTGGATAATCACAGCGGTGGACGGGGGTCGTTGCTGGCACAGGAGTATAGTGCGGTTTCCCCACGGGGAATCCTGCTGGGCATTAGTGAGGTGGGCGGGCAGGCAGAACCCATCAAGGAAAAGCAAATGACCATTGAAGCAAACGTACCTGCTAATTTTCCAATCTGCGAGCTGTTAACCTTCTGAAATTTATGATTCCTTTGACATCCGTTTTAACATTTGATCCATCCAGTTAATTTAAAAAAAACCCATTTATTATACCCCTAAGTCATTCTTTGTTATATTGTCAAAATGTCACATTGTAATTATCTTAAAGTCACTTTTGACCAAAGCTTGTAAAAAAGTCACCTTTATGTCTGATATTATTGATCAATGTAATTGTAAGGTTTTTGCTTCTTAATAATTAAAAGCTACCTCATTATGTAGCATACCTGCTGCTATGGTGTTGTTTGAGAATTAAGCAAATATCTGTGCCCCTAATAGTCTTCAAGTATTATTTAATCTTTTTCTATCCATAAGTAGAATTTTAAGGCAACCTAAAGGTTGTAAATGTTGAAGTTTGTAAACCTGCTCCTGTTATTTCTGCCAGGACTATTGCAGTAGCTTTCTCGCTAGTCTCCCTTGTTCTCTACCACTGCCAGTGGCTCTGCTGCTCAGTGGCTGCTTATCACATAGTATTGGATAAAATCCAGACTCCGTTAACTTAGCATTTAAGAATGTGTGGAGTCCTTCTCTAGCTGAATTTATTTTACTTCTAGTTTATGCGTATTTGCTGTTAGCACACTGTTTTCCCATTATGCCCACTAATTCACCAGGTTGAGAAAGTTAAAAACATTATATTTTCTCTAGCAGTGCCTCTTGCTGTCCCTTTTCATACTGATCCTTAGGCCACAGATAGAAAACAGATTTTTCCTATTAAACTAGTTCCTTTCTCTTTGGGTCTATCTCATAGCCTTTCTGCCAAACCCTTTGGGGATTGAAGAAAATTCCTTGACTTCCTGCTGGCAAATTAGGCACCAGCTAAGCTAGTGTGTAGTCTTATTAACATTGAATGTGCACCTCCATTGGACCTAATAGGAATATTTTCCCTTCATAGGGATTGATATTATTGGATTTAAAAAATATTTTAGGTATTATTTTGCTGAATAGGATGGGCGAAATGTTGTCTGGTAGTTTTAATTTGTAACTTCTTGATTACAACTGAGCATGTTTTCACATGTTTATTGGCCATCTCTGTTTCTTTCATAAATTGATATCTTTAGCCCATTTATCTTTTTGGTGGTCCTTTTGTTATTGTTCTTTATGTATTCTGAATATTAATAATTTGTGATATATGTCACAAATACATTTCCAGTTTGTCTTAAAAATTCCTGGTGTTTTTTAACATCTAGGCACTTCCTTGCCTATGCAGCTTCAAAATCTGACAAATGTCTTGGTTGTAGTTTGATGCTGATGTGGGCCCTTCCCACAAATAGACATTGTCTCCTAAGCACCACAAGGCCAGAGGAGATGCACTGTGTCTTTCTGGGCCAGCCCCCAGCTTCCTGTGCCACCCCTGCACTCAGTAAGTGTCCTCTGGGGAAAACTTGCTGTGTGTTTCAGGGTCCTTTCAATCCACCATTCCAGCCCAGGTGACCATGAAAAGCTTCACTGAGTTCTCTTTCTCTTTGCCTATTCAGGTGTAATCCTGAGCCCTAAATCTGCACAAATCACAGTTGTAATTTCTAAGAGGAATTACATAGGAAACCTATAGGAAAGAAAATGGCCACTGAGTGATCTTTGCTCATTTAGGAACGGTCCTTTCCTTTCTGGAATTTCATTTAGTCTTCATTGGTTTCGTGGTCTCTGGTATCTTTAAAAGAGGTGATTTAAAAAAAAAAATCCAGTTTTTCCTAGTTGTCACAGCAGGAACAATAGATTTCTGCTACCTTCTACGTCCTGCTTGGAAGTGGAAATGCTGTTGTAGATTCCCTTTGGGTATTCTGTGAACTCAATAAGATTGTCTGCAAATAAAGACATTTTTATTTCTTCTTTTCCAGTGTATGTATACTCTTTATTTCTTTTTCTTATCTTATTACATTGACAAAGAACTCCAGTACATTGTTAATAGAAGTGATCACAGGCATCTTTATTTCTTGATCTCAGCAGGTCAGCTTTTCTTGTTTTACTCTCAAGTTGTTTGGTATTTGTTTATTTAGGTATCCTTTATCAGATTAAGGAAGTTCCCTTCTATTCCTAGTTTGCCAAAATTTTTTAAGTGTGAGTGGATGTTGAATTTTATCAAACGTTTTTCTGCTGCTTTTGAGAGGTAGGTAGTAGAATTTTTTTCCTTTACTCTGTTAATGTCATGAATTACATTGATTGACTTTCAAACATTAAACTGAAGTGCCAGACTAAATCCAGCTTGATTGTGATGTATCATCATTTGTACATAGCGCTAAATTCAGTTTAATGTTTTCAAGTTTTACATCTATCTTCTTGAGTGAGACTAATATATACTTATCTTTTCACTTAATTTCCTTGTCAGATTTGGCTGAAAGATGATTTTGACTTCATAAAATTAGTTGGGAAATGTTCCCTCTTGTATTCTCTGGAATGGTTGTGTAAGCAGCATTACTGGCTCCTTAGATGTTTGGTAGAACTTGCTGGCAAAGCTTTCTAGGGTTGGAGTTTTCTTTGTGGGAAGGCTTTGCATAACAGATTCAATTTCCTTAATAACTTTAGAACAATTTATGTTTTCTATTTATTCTAGTGTCAGTTTGGTAAGTTGTGTTTTCATGGGGATTTTTCAATTTTATTTAAATCTCCAAATTTATTATTGTTAGGTATTTCATAATATTCTCTTATTATCTGTGTTGAAGACTTGTGCTACATTCCTGAAATTAATTTATTTTTTCTCTCTCTCTCTCTCTCTTTTTTGCTGAGGAAGATTACCCTTGAGCTAACATCTTTTGCCAATCTTCCTCTTTTTTTTTCGCTTGTGGAAGATTAGCCCTGTGCTAACATATGTGCCAGTCTTTCTCCACTTTATATGTGGGTCACCACCACAGCAGTGATGTAGGTCCGTGCCCAGGATCTGAACCCATGAACTGGGCCACTAAAGTGGAGCGTGCTGAACTTAATGACTATGCCATGGGGTCTGGCCCATCTCTTTTATTTCTTGATTAGTCTCTCCAGGGGTTTATCAATTTTATTAGCCTCTGCGAAGAACCACATTTTGGCTTTTTTGATCTTTTCTGTTGTATATTTGTTTTCCACTTCATTGATTTCTGCTTTTATCTTTCTCATTCACTTCTTTTTTCTTTGTTTTTAATTTGTTCTTTTGATAATTTTTTAGGATTAATGCTTAGCTCTTTGTTTTTCAGCTTTTTCCCCCTACATATCTATTTTAATGTAAATTCATTCTAAGTATCACTTTGGCTGCATGCTGTAAGTTCTGATATGTATTTTCATTATCATTCAGTTTAAAATATTTTCCAGTTTCCCTTTGTGATTTCATCTTTGATCCATCGGTATATAGAAGTTTCTTTATGAGTTGAATCATTTGAACCTTGTTGAGACTATTTTTGTGACTCATCTTAAGGGTTTTTTTTTTGCCAAGGAAGATTCGCCCTGAGCTAACACGTGTTGGCAATCTTCCTCTTTTTGTGTGTGAGTTGCCATGACAGCACGGCCACTGACAGTCGAGTGGTGTAGGTCCGTGCCTGGGAACCAAACCCAGGCTGCCGAAATGGACGGCCCCAAACTTAACCACTAGGTCCCTGGGGCTAGCCCTTAAGTTTGTTTTTTATGTGGTATATATACCTGCAAAGAATGTGTATTCTGCAGCTTTGGGGTATGTATCCTATATGTGTCAATTCAGTCAAGTTTTGTAGTTATGTTGTTCAAATTTTCTATATTTTATTGTTTTTGTTTTATCAGTTACCAAAAGAGGTGTGTTAATAATCTCCCACCATGATTCTAGATTTGTCTTGTAGTTCTATCATTTTTTACTTTATATATTTTTAGGCTTTATTTGATGCTTACCAATTTAGAATTGTTCTGTCTGCCTGGGGAATTGAACTTTTTATTATTATGATCTCTTGATCTCCAGTAATGCTTTTTGCCTTAATGTCTACTTATTTCTATTAATATAGCTATGCAAGATTTCTTTTGATTAGTTTTGCATGGTATATTTTCCTGTCCTTTTTCTTTCGAGTTTTCTGCATCCCTATGGGCAGGTGTGTGTTTTAATAGTTCGATTTTACTTTAGTGCCTTTGTCAAAGATCACTTTTCCGGGCAGATGTTGGTCTGTTTCTGGACTCTGTTCTCGTCCATTGGTCTGTCTGTCTTCATGCCAGTGGCACAGCCTAGATTCCTCTAGGTTTATGGTAAGTCTTGAAGTGCACTAGCAAAAGTTCTCTAATTTTGTTTATTGGGTACATTGGTCTGTAATTTTCTTTTCTTATAATGTCTCTGTCTGCTTTTGATATAAAGGTAAAGCTGGCCTCACAGAGTGAGTTGAGAAGTAATCCTTTCTCTTCAATTTTCAGGAAAAGTTTGTATGAAAATGGAATTATTTCTTCCTTAAATATTTGGTAGAATTGGCCAATGAAGCTGTCCATGGAAAGAGCTTAGAAATATGTATTTTTGAAAAAGAAAAACACATCTTGAGTTTTTGCTAGTATTTTCCAATTCAAATGAAATAGTACAGGGTTTTTACTTAATTTCCTCAATTTTATATTTGTATCTTTTTTCTCTTATGCTGAAAATCTTGATTCTTAATGGTACTAGTATAACCACTCATATGTTTTTATCTGTAATATGGGTGTGTGTTTATTTTTAAAATAGCAATGCCAGTATTAAAATTTTTTTAAATCTAACTTTGTCTTATTATTAAACATTTCCATGGTTCCAAAGTCAAAACTAGAAAACCAAAGGTCTAGTCAGGGAAATCTAAATTCCCTCTCTGACCTCTCCTTGCAGTTTCTCCCATTGGTGTTTTTTGGAGGGAGGAGGCAGGCAAAGATACATACTTGCCCACACACAGATACACACACTATATATGTGTGTATGTATATACATAGGTATCTGTGTGTGTGTATATATGTATCTTCATACTCCTTTTCCAAGTTTCTTCTCCATATTTTTTATACAAAATATCATACCTATACACACTCTTCTGCCCCTGACTTTTTTCACTTAACAGTGTATCTTGGAGATGGCTCCTCAGTAGCATAGAAAGCTCTTTTTCATTCCTTGATATACCAGCCTGGTACTTCATTGTATGGATGTACGTTACTTTGTTTAACCAGTCTATTGATGGATATTTGGGTGGAATAGGAACTTTTACAAAGACGTTTTCCATATTCCAAACCACAACATTGTAGCATTGGCCCTTAGAACTGTTTAACCTAATTTTAATCATTTTTATTAAAAACGTTCTCATTTATACATTTCTGCAGAAGTTCATTTTAGAATATGCCGGGCTGCAGTGTGTCGTGTGCTGGGGACTGCATCTGTTTTTAATTAGGAAGCTGAAGTTCCTTCCCTTTTGTTCTCTCTCTGGGCTGATCTTCTTGTAAGCAGGCAAAGCCTAAGGCTTTGTGGCCTTTGCCCTGTACCACGTGCCTCTGTTTATCTTAAAGACTTCTGCTTGCTTGTGCAGCCTCTCTGGCCCGTCAATCTGTAGTCCCAATTTCATCTCAGTATCCCCTTGCCCAGGTAATAGAACCCAGCATTTTTATAACGCCTCGAAGACTGCTTTCTCGTTGTAATCCATCAGGCTGAACAAGGGCTTACAGCTGATAGGTCCGCTGGTCTTCTGCTTCCAGAAGTACTAACTCCTAAACCAGACAGATGAGTGTCTTATTAAGTATGTTTACATTAAGATATCTCAATATTAGTTCAGATTTTTGTGATTTGGTGAATAAAATATTCTCCTTGATCTCATAGATACGACCAATGTTTCCCTTTATTTGCTCATATTGGTCTTCCATTTAAAGAATTTTAGTACTTGAGCATGATTTCCGCCTTTGTAAATCCTCCATGGAGTTCACCAAATTGTTATGTGATCTTAGTTACATAGCCTTTTGTCCAGACCCCACTCTGAGAACCCACATTCTAGCCTTAACCTTTAATACACCATTTTAGCATTCTTTGCTCGCTTATCCGAGACGGAACAAGGTGCAACCTTGACTTATCAAAATATTAAAAGTACTTTTACCTCTTCCTCGGCAGTGCAAAGACCTTAGAACACTTAGGATCATTAACCTTCTGCTTACCTCCCCTCCCCCAGCTTATACACTGCTGCTGTTGTCATGTATTTTAATTTATGTCAAACCTTACAGGCATAGCTGTTGTTGTTTTGTATAGTCAATATTTATTTAGGTTTTTTTTAAAGATTTTTTTCCTTTTTCTCCCAAAAGCACCCCGGTACATAGTTGTATATTCTTCGTTGTGGGTCCTTCTAGTTGTGGCATGTAGGACGCTGCCTCAGTGTGGTTTGATGAGCAGTGCCACGTCCACGCCCAGGATTCGACCCAACGAAACACTGGGCCGCCTGCAGCGGAGCGCGCAAACTTAACCACTCGGCCACGGGGCCAGCCCCCCTCATTTAGATTTTTTAAACAGCTTTATTGAGGTATAACACATACAACAAACTGCACATACTTAAAATGTACAAATTGGTAAGTTTTGATGTATGTATATACCCATGAAACTGTCAGCACACGTGTGTGTATATACCCATGAAGCTGTCGGCACACGTGTGTGTATATACCCATGAGGCTGTCGGCACACGTGTGTGTATATACCCATGAAGCTGTCGGCACACGTGTGTGTATATACCCATGAGGCTGTCGGCACACGTGTGTGTATATACCCATGAGGCTGTCGGCACACGTGTGTGTATATACCCATGAGGCTGTCAGCACACGTGTGTGTATATACCCATGAAGCTGTCAGCACACGTGTGTGTATATACCCATGAAGCTGTCGGCACACGTGTGTGTATATACCCATGAAGCTGTCGGCACACATGTGTGTATATACCCATGAGGCTGTCGGCACACGTGTGTGTATATACCCTGAAGCTGTCAGCACACGTGTGTGTATATACCCATGAAACTGTCAGCACACGTGTGTGTATATACCCATGAAGCTGTCGGCACACGTGTGTGTATATACCCATGAAGCTGTCGGCACACGTGTGTGTATATACCCATGAGGCTGTCAGCACACGTGTGTGTATATACCCATGAAGCTGTCAGCACACGTGTGTGTATATACCCATGAAGCTGTCGGCACACGTGTGTGTATATACCCATGAGGCTGTCAGCACACGTGTGTGTATATACCCTGAAGCTGTCAGCACACGTGTGTGTATATACCCATGAAGCTGTCAGCACACGTGTGTGTATATACCCATGAAGCTGTCAGCACACGTGTGTGTATATACCCATGAAGCTGTCAGCACACGTGTGTGTATACCCATGAGGCTGTCAGCACACGTGTGTGTATATACCCATGAGGCTGTCAGCACACGTGTGTGTATACCCATGAGGCTGTCAGCACACGTGTGTGTATGTACCCTACAGTACAGTTGTTTCTACCATCGAATCTCCTAGAAAATTAAAGTGGTCAACAGAGCCTATTGCAGTTCTGTTCTGTTTTGTTTTTGTTTTGTAACTGCTAGAAATGGAGGCAGGGTAGGAGAATTTTCGTGGTTTTTTGTGCCATCCTGTTAGAATTCTGCCCTCATTTTAGAACTCAGTTAAGAAGAGAGCTTTTCACCTGTTGGAGGTCACGTCAATGCTTTCTCAGGTCCCCTTCGTTCTAAAAATTCAGTGTGTCTTTTATCATTCTCATACATGTGACTAGCATACATTTGAGCTTTTTCAGTGTCTAGAAAACATTGATTTCTCCTATTTGCCACCTCTTAGAAATAGCGGCAGAAAAATGTAAAGGCTCTTCCATTCCCACTGAGTCTATATCTTGGTAATTGTGATTCCAAAAAATGACATCAGCATACATTTTGATTTAGCTTCTTAATTTCAGACTATAAACACTCATTGTAACGATTTGTGTGTGTGTGTCTGTTTATCTTCACTGCCTGAGAATATAGCCATAGGTATATACAATAAAGGAATTCTTTTAGCATATACTGCTGTGTTTTGGTTTTTATTGTATTAGCTTACACAACATTTGCATATTTTGGATTATAAATTGTTCTTCTAGCAAAGAATCTAATATTAGTTTTTAGCCTTTGAGAGTACTTTTAATGTAAATTTAATTTTTCTTTTATTAAATGCTCTGAGAGAACCTCACAGTATAAAGTGACTTGGATGGCTAAAAAATTAATTCCAATTCAAAAATTGGAATTTTGTGCATTCTAATTCTATTCTGGAATTTACCTATAATAGTATTTACTAACATTCATTAAGAGTTTACAGTGTCATGCATTCGTATCATCTCATTTAGTCCTTAAAACAACCTTTTTAGTAGAAAATATTATCCATACATAACAAATGAGAAGCTAAGGCATAGAGAGTGGCTGCAACTTCCAAATTCACACAGTCAGTAAATAAAAAATCTGGCATTGAAACCAGGCAATATATGTCCAGAGTCTGGCCTCTTAACTAATGTAAACTTGTCACAGTTAATTTTTTTCTCTAACGCTGAAAAAGAATTATATGAACCAAATGTTCGCACTAAATAATTGTAAGATTTTTGACAGTTGGGCTCACGGGCTCACCCAGACCAAATATGAGGGCGAAGTTAATTTTTTGTTCATTCTTTTAGCTGATATAGCCCAGAGATACAGGATAAGCAAATACCCAACCCTCAAATTGTTTCGTAATGGGATGATGATGAAGAGAGAGTACAGGGGTCAGCGGTCAGTGAAGGCCCTCGCAGATTACATCAGGCAACAAAAAAGCGACCCCGTTCAAGAGCTTCATGACTTAGCAGAAATCACCACTCTTGATGTAAGTTAACGTTTGCTGGATCCAATGAACATTGCCTGTTTAACTAATGTAAATAAATTATTACGTAATCAAAGAATCTGGACATGTTCTTATAGTTCATTGCAATGGATTTGACATATCCATACTTAACGAGTTGAATTTTTCTTGAATTCTCAAGGGAAATGCTAATGTTTTACTGAAGCTTTGGATAAAATATACAGCATGCAATAAAGTCGCAGTAATTTGACTTAATTAAGGGCAAAGAGTAGCCTGAATTATGAAGAAGTAGAAGTTAACATCAGGCATTCACAGCTAAAGTTTCCATATTTTCCTTAGTGGAGACCCTCAGGGTATCTACTCTAATTACTCCTATATCAACTCTTTGTATAAGTTTTAGTGTCCTCTCATATAGACCCCCTTAATACTAAGCTTAGCAAATCCTTTTCTTTTAGTGTAAAGAAAAATAGTTGAGTTTGGGCTTTAGATTGTCATTGTCGAGTTTGAGATTTGATTTTTACTTGCAAGCTAGTAAGTTAGCCAGTTACTCTTGCATGGATACTGTCAGAAGGCACAAGACTCCTGGGTCAGAGACAACAGACTTTATGCTCACATCACAGCAAACAGCATGAGCACATTTGCATTTCTTTCCTTGCCCCCCCCCAAGTTCTCTGGAGGCGACACAGAGGGCCCAGGTGGATGCCTGCACGTGCAGTGGGTTGTGTTACAGGAGAACTCTGGGCTCAGGGAACTTCCATCCCAGCAGTAAGCCTGCTCTTTGTCCTGGAGGGAGGCATTGCCTCATTCCCCCGTGTTGCTGCTGGAGCAACCCTGAGAAATGGCCTGGGTAAAGAGCAGGCAAGGTCTTGCATTTTGAGTAAACCTAGATGTGGAGGAGTGTGAGAGACCCGTGGAGGAGTCCACCTACAGTCACATGTTAGGAACTGATGTACCATTTTAACCTTTTCAGATTTAGTTACCTTATTTAGGAAGACTGTCACTGATTAAATAGTTATCTGTTTCTTGCGATTTTAAAATACAATGCTGGGAGGAAATGTTCATAATTACATTAGATTGTAGTTAAGATTGTTTTCAACCAAGGTAATCTTTAATAGTTTTGGACTAGGTGTTGATATTTGGACGAGCCAGTATGCATTTATAGATAGTCATACTTCATTTTGAGATAACTGAACAACAGCTGGGTAAATGAAGTAACATGTTTATAGAACTATCTGCGTTTGTAAAATAATTACATACTTTATCTTGCAGCGCAGCAAAAGAAATATCATTGGATACTTTGAGCAAAAGGATTCAGAAAACTATAGAGTTTTTGAAAGAGTAGCAAATATTTTGCATGACGATTGTGCCTTCCTTTCTGCATTTGGGTAAGTGTCTTAACTGAGAGCACGTTAGCGGGTCGGCATGGCTGCGGGTTCAGTTCTCGTGGGTGGTCCTTTTCTGAGGATGGCCTCTCCAAAGATTGTCTCAGTCCTTTTAAAGTCACCAGCCAGTCTTTCTACCTATCCCTGACCTCTTTTTAAGAGTTTAAAAGTCTGTGTATTTTTCTTTCTGTATTATATTCTATTTCAGAATGTGGGTAAGAAGAAAAGAATGAACATATTAACAAGTAACTCTCTTGCTTTCGTTCAGCTCGTTTTCTGACACTGTCCTGTGTCATGAAAAATGCTAACCTGTGGGGTTTCCAAACGGGAGCAGCGCGGTGTCTTTCTTAAGTGGCATGAGCTTCATCCTCTTGATCCATCGCGGGCGCTCACTGCCTTTTCTTCCATCTCCCCGTCTCAGAGGAACAGCGCTCCTTTCCAAGGCTCACCTCTTTCCTTGCATCCTTGTGGCTGTCCCTTCAAAATCCTCTGGGGCTTTGATCCGTCAGTTGTCCTTGTTTTCTTTCTCATGTTTTCAGCCTGATGCTTTTCATGAACTACTTTTCATTTCCAAAAACATGCTTCTCTCTTTCCTGACCTTTCTTTTCTATCTGTTAAGCTATAATCTCATCTCTTTCTTTTCATTCCAAAATTTTTTTCAAAGATTAGTTTATGCTTGGCTACCTTGAATTTCTCAAACTCTAACCAGTGAAAAAAACGCTTAACCTCTTGGAAGCTCACTCTCACCTCTGTTACTCTAATGAAACTTCTCTCTGCACATTCACAACATGACTTCTTTCCCACTTTCTGTTTTTTTAAGCTTCAGTGCATGGTTGTGTATCCTAGTTAGGTTTTTTTTTACTTCTCTATTTGAGTCGTCGCCACAACATGACAACGGACGGACAGGTGGTGTGGGTTCTACAACTGGGAAACGAACCTGGGCCACGGTGATGAGAAGGCCAAATCTCAACCACCAGACCATCAGGGCTGGCTACAAAATGACTTCTTAGTTGCCAAATCCAGTGGCCCTTTTGCAGTCTTAATCCTCTTCAGTTTCTCTGGAGGACGTGACCCTCAGCTACCCTGTCCTTTTTCTGCAGTGTCTACACTTACTCTGTGTCAAATCTCCCTGGTTTGCTCCTTACCTTTCTCACTTTCTGACTTTATCTCCCACTTTTTTCTTTCTCTCTCAAAATAGAATGATTCTTGTGGTTGTGCCCTTGACCCTTTCTTCTCATTGGAGGTTATCTCCACCATCCTTTGACTTCAGCAGTATTATTTCTCTCTTCTCTTTGGCCCATGACTGTGAGACTCAGTTGCGGTACCTATCTTGAGTAGAGCCCAGATTTCTGGCACAGCGTGTCCTCTCCATTTTGTGACCTTTGTCGTTGTTTTACTGCTTCTGTAGATTTTGTATGTGTTTTATTGTAAACATTATCAGTGTGTTTTGAGGCTCACTGTACAGAGTCAATAATGAAGGAACTTCTTCCCCAGGCTTTTCACATTACAGCTTTCTCACCACACAGGCCACCTTGCTGGTCCTCACACTGCAGGCTACTTCTGCAACATAGCCTTTGCCCTTACTGTTCTCTGTATCTGAAGTGCTTCTCCCAGATATCATCTCATCAGAAATATCTTTCCTGATAACTTTATATAAAATAGCACTACTATCATCCAACTTGTCATTCTTTATCCAGTTATTTTTCTTCATAGCACCTTTTTTTTTTTTTTTTTTTTTGCTGAGGAAGATTTGCCCTGAGCTAACGTCTGTTGCCAATCTTCCTCTTTTTTTTTTTTTTTTTTTTTGCTTGAGGAGGATTTGCCCTGAGCTAACATCTTTGGCAATCTTCCTCTATTTTGTATATGGGTCGCTGCCACAGCATGGCTGCCAATGAGTGGTGTAGGTCCGTGCCCAGGATCCAAACCCATGAACCTGGGCTGCTGAAGCAGAGCACGCCAAACTCAACCACTAGGCCATGGGGCCAGCCCCTGCACCTTTTTTTTTTTTTTAACTACCTAAGATAAATGTATCTACTTGTTTGTCTGTCTTTCCCTACCACAGTGTAAGCTCCATGGGAGCACAGGCATTGTCAGTTTTGTTCACTGGTGTATACCCACTGCCAGGACCATACCTGGTACAAAGGAAGCACGTGGTAAATAGTGAGGGAGTGAATGAATAGAGCGTGTTCTTCCTTTCTGTTCCACTGTTATCTGTCTAGGTTAGCATTCCTTGCCCCTGTTCTACTTTAGTCAGAAGATGCAGATAAATCGGTGTTCAGTTGATCCAAATGTAATTTAGAGAGAGAAAAAGTTACCCATTTGACTTAGAATTGTTGTAGAATTCACTCAGCAAATATTTATTGAGCACCTGTTATGTGCCAGCTACTGTATTAGCACAGGAAACAACAGCGAACAATAAAAACATGGCTTATTTATGAACTATATTCTAATGATGTGGATTATTTCAATTCGTCTATTTTTTATAAGTTTTCATTTTAAAAAGTAGAGAATTTATGGTTGAGTCTGACTTAAAAGCAAATAATGTGTTTTTGTGATTGGTCTATGTGACCACATCAATGACCTTGGTCCCCAGTTACTGGAAACAGTCTGGGGTCAAAACTAGCTTTTTAGTGCAAAAACTGCCAATCCAAACTTATAAAATACCGAGTCAAAAAAACAGCTATTAAAATTTTCCTTTAAAAAAATCTGCCTTGTATTTAATTTTTCCTTTAAATATATGCTCTTGGTATTGCATAATCTTAGAAGTAGGACAGATGATGGACAAGTATATATTTCAAGTTGTTATAATTCATAGATTGCAAAACAGCTGGCCAGTTCTGCTTCATTCAGGTATATTACTGCTATTATTTTTCTTAAAAAGTATTATTACTGCTTGTCTCTTTCTATTAGGGCTGTTTCAAAACCAGAAAGATATAGTGGAGACAACATAATCTACAAACCACCAGGGGTAAGTTGCTATTTCTTAGGGTGTATAGTTTTAACCGTAATTTGAATACACATCTAGTATAATCTATAGTTTTATACATGTTAGTGTTCACAGTCATAGAATTTTAGTATCGAAGGGAACCTCAAAGCATCATCTTGTGCTAATGCAAACCTTTCAAAGTAACGATGGGGACTCAGAGGCCTGAAGGCGCAGAGGCGTTTAGTGACAGAGCTGGGACTAGAGAGCCCTGGTCCCCGGGCCTTATCTGCCTGTTTTGTGTTCAGCCTGGGACCCAAATTCAAAAAACTGCTCCCATGATCTGTGATCATAACTCATACCTGAATCAGAATAGCCATCTCCCAGGACTTCTGGGGTATAAATTAACCTGCTACTTGCCAGATAATAAGGAGTGCTAGGGTTTTTTTTTGCTTTTAGGAAGATTAGCCCTGAGCTAACTGCTGCCAGTCCTCTTTTTGCTGGGGAAGACTGGCCAGTGAGCTAACATCCATGCCCATCCTCCTCTACTTTATATGTGGGACGCCTACCACAGCATGGCTTGCCAAGCGGTGCCACGTCCACACCCGGGATCTGAACTGGCGAACCCTGGGCCGCCAAGAAGCGGACCGTGCGAACTTAACTGCTGCACCACTGGGCCGGCCTCTGGGAGTGCTAGGTTTTTAACCCTTAGCTGAGAAGTTAAGTATGTCTGAACCTAGAAGGAGCTCCTTAGGCCCAGACAATGGTGGCCACAACTAAGAGGCAAAAAAACACAGTATTTGTTATCCTGAATTGACCTAATGGTCTGTCATTGTAGTTTTTCACACACCCACAAATAGAAATCTATAGATAATTTTTCAACTTGTAGTTTTTATTTTAATGTTGTTTGCAGTATTTTGACACATTGAAGCTTTTAGCTGTTATGTAGTCACACGAGTGATGTTTTTGCTTAGAAAGCTCATTTCCTGTTTTGAATTCAGATAGGTATTTGCCTGTATTTTCTGCAAGGGCATTTCTTTAATAGTAGCTCACATAGTGGGACCATCTCTAGGTTATCTGAATCCAGTACAGTGTCTCGTGATGCCGTTTGGTTGTTAAGAGCACAGACTCTGGAACGAGACTGAGTTTTACTGTCCGGTCTGCCACCTTCCCAGGTGTCTAACTCTGGGAAAGTTTATTAGCTTCTCTGCGCTTCAGTTTGTTCATTAGTGAAAACAGCCACGATAATCATAGTACCTGCTTCGTGGAGATGTTTCGAGGACTGAGTGAGCAAGCACGTCTAAGGGGCTTACAGCAGTGCTCGGCCACGGTCAGTTCACTCAGTTCATGCTAGCGATTATTTTTACCATCATTTTAGGCACTTCGTAAGTACTGATTTTGAGTGAATGTGGAAACAGATACTGTAGGTAATTAATATTAGAGATAGCCACCTTAGATTTATAGAGTATCTTGTAATTTTCAAGGCTTTTTCACTGAAAGTCCCTACATTTTCATCAGACATTTTCAACTCTACGGGATAGCTCAGTTAATTCATTTGGCTAATTCTTCTTTTCACAATGCCTGCCTGCTGTTTATGAAGATGCTGATAGACAGTCAATTGACCCAAATCCGAGGCAGAGCAGAAGGCTTGGACGTCACAGGCTGGATGATGAGTCCCTGAGACTCATAAACTTATCAGCTTTTCACCATCCACAACTGTCCTTCTCAGCAGTTCCATGTTTTTGTTTCTTTCGTATCCCTGGAGATTTTCTGGGCTCATACACGGCTTTAAGAGTGCATTTTGCTAGCACAGGTTAAATTTGTTTAATTTTTGTTTTTGTTTTTGTAACAGCAGTCAGCTCCAGATATGGTATACTTGGGATCTATGACAAATTTTGACGGGACTTACAATTGGATTCAAGATAAGTGTGTTCCTCTCGTCCGGGAAATAACATTTGAAAACGGAGAGGTATGGGCTTTCTAATGTGTGGCGGTGTTTTCAATTCAGATTTCCGAGAGGGCAAGCCGCCTGCACCCGTCTTACCGTTTTCCTGCAGACGTAGCAGTTGTGAGCCTCCCACAGTGAGCATGGCCACACCACAGCTGTTCCTGCAGCACAGGCCGGTGGTCCTCCCCCTCTGCTGTCCCAGAACCCTCTGTTGCACTTCCTGCAATCGCAGCGCTTCACCAGGGCCTTGAAAATGAGTTTGAAAATGCCTCTCAGGTGATTCTGATACCCACAGGTTCCTGGGTAAGCGGATGTCCTTGGAAGCAACGCTCTGCAGATTTCAGTTACAGTTAATTGTACACAGTGGATAATCCTATGCCGTAAAAAGGTTTTTCGGATTCCTGTCTATCCTAAAAGAATGAAATTGTGTTCTCTTTTTCATCATAAATAATGAAAGCAGTTATCGGTTGTCGTGTCACTGACCTCAGTGAGTCCAGGCGCCTAAAATAAAGCCCATTCGAACTCTCACAACTCTCACAACAACAAAATACAAAAGCTGAGAGGTTGGGGAGAAGTCTAAAGGCTGCGTCTGTGAGGTCCATCTCTCTGTTCTTTACTAGATTCGAAACGGATCTTTGATTTCACCCTTTTATTTTTAAAACCCACCATCTAAGAATGCAATTTTTTAAAAACATTTTAAGTGCAATTAAAAAAATTTTTTATGTGCATATACACTTGAAAGAATGATATGTGTATAGCTCAGATTTTAAATATACAACTCAAGAAATTATCACAGAGTAAACACACCCATATAATCATTACCTAGCCAGAGGCTGGCAATTCCGTAAAGGGTCGGATGGTAAATATTTTAGAGTTTGCACTTCGTACAGTCTCTGTTGCAACTACTCCCCTTTGCAGCTGTGCCACAAAAGCAGCCGTGGACAAGGCGTAAGTAAGTGTGGTTGTGTTCCAGTGAGGCTTGCTTACTGGCTTAGTTTGTCAAATGAACATCCTGCTGCTTTTCTCAATTCTGTAGGTTGCAGGTATGTTCAGCTGAATTACTTACATTTTTATTGCATTAGCTCCTTTAGTCCTCAGAGGCTCAGAGAGAGTTTATAACTTGTCATGGTTATTCACCTGCTTTGGCAGTTCTTGCAGGAATAGTTTCAAAAACAGAGTTTAAAAGAACAGACATGGAAAATCTTAAACAATTAAACAGGAGTGTCCTCCCCCCCATAGTATTTTGGCACATTTCATAACTCTTTAGATTTATTACCTGTTGTAACCAGCTACCCATAAATCATTTAACCTGTGGAGAAAGACTTGTTAACCTCTAAATCTGGTTATGTTGCTATCCCTCCCTGAATCTTTTAATGCCTGCTTGGTAAAGAATATGTTGATGTGGACACAGGTAAACCAGGAAGCCCGATCAGCGTAACTACCAGCTACTATGTTAATGTATGTAAATTAGTTTAGTAAACTAATCGACATAAACATTTTCAACTACTGCTAATCTCTTTATTACTTCTCTCCTAATAGTTTTTAGTTCATCCATACCTTTGTTTAGTCTAATAAAGTAGTTTGTTATATTTATTTTTACTTTTAACTTCCTAGCTCTTAAATTTTCTAAAAGGTGACTGCTGAATCTTCTTTCCCAATTAGTGTTTATTCAGCAACATTCGTGTCTTCATTTATTCAGTCATAGGTTGATTGCACATTATTGTGTACAAAAATCTGCGAACAAAAGAGACCTGAAATAAGCTTCTCTGTCTTTATGGGGTTTGCAGTTCAGTAGTACACAGGTACAGATAACGTTACAAAAAGACGTGTCCCCTGCCACGTGAGGATGCTGAGAAAGTGTTCTCACGTTCAGGGGAGAAAATTCATTCCCACCTTTGGAAGAAATAGGGTGGAATCAGGGACCGCTTTCTAGGAGAGGCATTTCAGTCCAGAAACAAAAGGGCTACAAGAGAAATAGAAGTACTAATGGAAATAGGGAAGTAAGAGGAGGGGCTGTGCGTTAATGGTGAGCTTTGAAGGGGTTGATTAGACTTGGAAATGGAGATAGTAAGCAGGAAGTTGAAATCGAGACCAGGATCCTGGCCTGGAGCTGGGCTTGGAGAGACAGATAAGGGCCCAATTAGAGGTGGTGAGGAGATTGTTGAACTAGTGGAAGTTGCCAGACTAGAGCAGAGAAGTCCAAAGTGAGAACCATGGGGAGTAGTGGCAATTAACGTGTGGGGGAGAGAAAAAATGTGAGCCCAAGAGGTAAAAAGTGAGGAGGAAGAAGTTTTAAATCAGCTTGCTAAATGATCAGTGTGATGCCGGGGCTGGAGGAGGAGAGATGGGAGTGACTGCTTATGACTATGGGGTTTCTTTTGGGAGTGATGAAAATGTTCTGGAATTAGACAGTGTTGATGTTTGCAAACCTGGTGAATATAATAAACTGCACCAAACTGTACACTTAAAAATGGTGAATTTTGTGGTATGTGAATTATATCTTAATTAAAAAAGAGGTAAACGTGATGAAAAGCTTAATAATTTATCCTGTATATGAGTGTAGCAGGCTTAAATATGGAGATAGGAACCAGAAGAAAACTCTTATCCTATAAGATAGCTTCCAGTTTCAGTTTTTTTAGGAACAGGACATTTGTGCCTTCTGCTGAGGCAGTTCCTAAGTTACAGAGAGACACGCAAAAGGATAGTTGACGGAAATAATTTTATTTTGAGGCCCTTTCTGGACTTTTTCTTATGAGTCAGAACTTACCATTTGTCAGAGAGAATGCATGATTAAAATCTGTTGTCTACTCATCACATTTCTCTTGTTTATTCTCCAATAATACAAATTTTTAATGCACTTTATAATTTTCTAGGTGCTTTTGTGTATGTATATATTACAGAGTGTGTAAACATACACATATATAGTGGCAGGTACTAATAATGTTGATAAATTGTGTATGGGTTGAAAACTGGCTGTGTTATGAGGTTTTTGTCTTTTGCTCTGAATGAAACATTTCTCAGCTTTGGTAAGGTCTCACAAAGGTGGAGTGGTTTTTGCAATAAACCTTAGAAAAACCTAAGTTTGCAAATCAGTTAGATTTATTTATTGCTGGTACATTCAGTTTTTCAGTGTTATCTCTTAAGACTGAAAATGCTTATCATGTTTGCCCTACCCTAAAATCAACATCTTGATAAAGAACCAGCATAGTTCCTCCTTTGGTTAACTCATTTTTTTTTTTTTAAAGATTTTATTTTTTCCTTTTTCTCCCCAAAGCCCCCCGGTACATAGTTGTGTATTCTTCGTTGTGGGTTCTTCTAGTTGTGGCATGTGGGATGCTGCCTCAGCGTGGTCTGACGAGCAGTGCCATGTCCGCGCCCAGGATTCGAACCAACGAAACACTGGGCTGCCTGCAGCAGAGCGCGCGAACTTAACCACTCGGCCACGGGGCCAGCCCCCGTTAACTCATTTTTTAAAGGTCATAGCTTCTTCCACTGCCAGCTACCAGACCAGCCTAGTGGGTACTTTAAGGCCGATTGGTTCCTGCAGTAGAGTGGGAGGACATGTGGGTCCTCTGAGCACTGGGTGGAGGCAATGAGTTCCTTCTCCCACACCACTGAACCTTTTTCCCCAACTGTTGCATGTTGTGTGGGTTGGGTTCAAAATTGTTCCTACCTAGAAAATAGCTAGAACTGAATGGATAGGCCTGATCATTGTCATTGACTACTTCTGTCTACAGGAATTGACAGAAGAAGGACTGCCTTTTCTCATACTCTTCCACATGAAAGAAGATACAGAAAGTTTAGAAATATTTCAGAATGAAGTAGCCCGACAATTAATAAGTGAAAAAGGTAGACGGATTAAGGTGTTTATTTTCATCCTTTCTTTCTCTTTGCTTCTTTCTCCCTTTTTTCCTCCCCCATTACATTCATACTGACATAAACATATTTGGGTTAAAAATGTATTGAGTTATTTCAACTCTACTCAGCCCTGGAAATCACATGTAAACACAGGGGTGGGAGGCGTTAGTAGGGAGATACTATGAAGCAGTGGCTTTTAAAAAAAACTGTGACTGTTTTAGCTCCCTCAAATCAAATAATCCCTGAAATCAAACGGCGTGAAAAGTGGGGTCATGGGGTCAGTGTTAATTTTAGGCACTTTGAGCACCTTGATACTTGTCTGGCCCCTGTCTAACAGATAGTCCCAAAGATATTGTTGAGAGGATTTACACAGTCTGATTCACATTTAATTCTAAATGAAGGAAAGTTGACTAGTTCTCTGTGGACTTCTCCGAAGTATCAGAAAGGAATTCGAGATATCACCAGCTCTCGCTCTGCGGTTAGAGAAGAAAACCAGACAAAATAAACTGAAGGCATTGTACGGAGCCATGCCCACGTTAGTCACTTAGTAAATATTTTGGGGGTTGAATTAGATGAAAAATCACCCAGTAGGGACTGGAAGGGAATCCTTGGTGCCATGAAGAGGGTCCTGTGAGAAGAGCTCATCTGTCAGTGTCAGGAGCTGCTCCCCGCAGGTGGGCAGTCTGCAGAGCAGATGCTCGCCTACTCAAGGAAAACGGAATTCACGACAGCATTTGCACTCAGGCTGAGTTCATGTAATTTCTAAGGAAATCATACTCCCTGCCCTAAGAACTAAAAGCCGACCTTTTTAAGTGTAATGTTTAGGTTTTAGTTTTTGTGATCTCTATCACTCTAAAGCACGTTGGTTTCTTTTAGTATGTCAGTTTGTATGAACTTGCTATCTTATGAGAACACAATCAAGAAAATTCTCATCTACCTCTCCAAATTCTGGTTCTTTTAAAGGTACAATAAACTTCTTACATGCTGACTGTGACAAATTTAGACATCCTCTTCTGCACATCCAGAAAACTCCAGCAGACTGCCCAGTGATCGCGATTGACAGCTTTAGGCACATGTATGTGTTTGGAGACTTCAGGGATGTATTGTAAGTATTCATTTGGGATTTTTTTTTTTTTTTTTTAAAGATTTTATTTTTTCCTTTTTCTCCCCAAAGCCCCCCGGTACATAGTTGTATATTCTTCGTTGTGGGTCCTTCTAGTTGTGGCATGTGGGACGCTTCCTCAGCATGATCTGATGTGCAGTGCCATGTCCGCGCCCAGGACTCGAACCAACGAAACACTGGGCCGCCTGCAGCGGAGCGCGTGGACTTAACCACTCGGCCACGGGGCCAGCCCCTCATTTGGGATTTTTAATTACTGATATGTGTCTCAAAGATGAGCTTAAAACAATTATTTGAATATTTAAATAATTCTATGTTGGAACAGTAATACTTTGTTATTTGGATGTTATAATTTTTTTCACTCTAGAGTACGGTGTGACTATGAGCATTATGATATGTCCCTATAGAAATTCCAGCAGTAGATGATCCTAATGCTTGGGAATTCATCTCTGAAAGAAAATTTTTGGCCTATGAGAAATTAGTTCTGAATTGAGTTTGGTCTTTGTCAGCAGGTCAAGGAAAGTAGATTATAATCCTAGGTGAGGTTAAAGGAAATTGGTGACATTGCTGCTTATTTGTGACTGTCTAACAAGAACATTAGTGGTACATTATTTAAGAGCTGGAAGATGGCTGTGGCCAGGCATTTCTAAGGGCATACAGCCATGAGCCTTCCCAAGAGCAGATAAGCCTTCTGATTCCACTCTCAGCTGTTCACAGTATTAATAAAAATATAAACTCTATAACTACCACAGATAATTAATTTTTTATCATCTAAGATGTTAAATACAATGGTTAAAAATGGACATTTCTTCATATATGAAAATTTTAAGCAATACAGGTATTAATTCATATTAGACCTTTTTAAAATTCATTTAAGTGCCCTTTTTTATGTCCAAAGATTAAATTGCAACTTATAGGATCATTTGAAGTCTTATTGCAGAATGAATTACCTCAGTCACTTTTAAATATTTCAATAGAGATGTGGTTGTTTGATAGAAGATTCTCAGTCCTAACATATAGGAGGCCTCGATTTGAGTCCTGCCTTGGGCAGGTCACTTAACGTCTCTGTTCTTGTTTCTTTACACTTAAAATACGGTTGACAGTACGACCTACCTAAGGGGATTGTAAGAAGATTAATGAGAGATGGTGCCTGTGTTATAAAGTACTAATGAACGTTAGCTGTTTTTACTTTACCTACACTCAAAAGAATACCATTCAGCCTATTAACTCATGAAATATTTACCCAGATCTTCTGTATGACAGTCACTGTATAATATAAACCAAGCGATATAAACCAATGGTTTGAAGTTTACTAAGAACTCACAACCGAGTAGAGAGCGGAGACAACAAGGTAACAGGCATTGTGTCTTATGACGTGATAAGTGCTCTGGCAGAGTTCAGCAGAGAGGTAGCTGATCCAAGGTTTCTGGAGATGTTGATGCCTAAGGTAGGTCCTAAAGTTGTCTAGAAGTTTCTCGTGGAGGTGAGAAGGACACTAGGCTTGGAGAAAGGGGACATTGGCAGAAACAAGTACAGAGACTGTTGGCTGAACACAAGTGGACAGGAGGGGGGAGTGCTGAGGGATAAGGTCAAGAGAGTAAGCAAAAGCTAGCTCACGCAAGCCCTCATATGCTGTGTTGAGGAGGTTTTACACATTATCCTAGAAAGTATGAAGAGCCAATGAAGAGTTTTAATCAGGGGATTGGTTTTTAAAGATCACGCTCGTTGCAAAGTGGAGAATAGATTAGAAGGGGTCCAAATAGAATCTAGGAGACTGTTCAGTAACGCAGGCAAGAGCTGATGATAGATAACCAGTAGACGACCCTTGAAGGAATGAATTCGCTGAATTCTGGCAGTAGCACCACAGCTAGAGAGAAGCAGGAATCTCGGGACGCTTTGTGGGTGGAGTAGACGGTCTCTTAGTAAATGGGGGAGGGGAAGGACAGCAGTGAGGGCCGGGAATCTGACGTGGACAGCTGACTGGGCTGTGACGCCATTAACAGAGCCTGCGACTCAGTGCAGGAGCAGCCTTCTGGTAAAGAAAATGAGTTCCCTTTCTTGGCATATTGAATTTGAGGTGCCCGTGCGCCACGAAGGAGAAGCGTGTCCAGCAGGGAGTTTACGTGGCTCTGGGATGCGACAGTGAGATAAGGGCTGGGTCTTGAACACATGAGGCTGTAGCTGAAGTGATTGAAACAGATGTGATGACCTAGAACAGGGGTGAGAATGGAACTCGGATAAATACCAACATTTAAGGGGGGACAGAAGGAACATGTGCGAAAGACTAAAGAGGAGGAGGAATCAAAAAAGTGAAAGAAAAACCAGAAAAGAGTAATACGGTACTTGAGGGAGGGGCACTTTTAACAGGAAGGCTCAACCAGAACCTAAGGATGAAGCATCTGTTAGATTTGACCAAAAAAGGCTGTATTGCAATGAATTGAAGAGTGCCTGGTGAGGAAATGAAGACTTGATAGAAAATTCTTGCAAGAAGCTAGCCTCTAAAGGGAAAGAAAAACAGAGGGAAAGCTCCAGAGAGACAGGATGAAGTCAAGTTGTAGCTTTGGTCACCTTCCTCCTCCCTTAGGGACAAGGAACTGAACATGATTAACTGCTTGGGGGACAGAATCCCATGGGCTGAGGCGTTCCTGAAGAGACAGGCAGCTGGGGCTAATTGATGAAGCAAAGCCGTGAAGGGCATCGAGGGCGTGAGGAGCAGAGGAGAGGCAGTGCCTTCTTCCTCTTCAGTGAGAGGGGGGAAAGCCAGGTGCAGAGTTCCCTGGAGTTGTTTGTGGGCTGTGGTGTTAGCGACAGCAGCAGAAGCTGCTGAGGGTCCTGTCTGGTCCTTGTGTTCCGCTCTGCCTCAGGAAGCAAGATCATGGGCTGAGAGTGAGGAGGGGAGGGACAATTGAGAGGGCGGGGCTGTGCTGGATTTCGAAAGGAGGACGAGTTGTACCCAGAAATCTACGTTAAAGATCCAGGTCTCCCTGACAGCCCGGCATTTCTTTAACGTCAGTACTCCTGTAGTCCCCTTAGCGAGCATGGGAGCATTGACTGTGGGCTAAACAGAGAGGTCTGAGCTGGTTGGGTGTCCTCTTCCTCTCACTTCTTCACAGGCCTGATTCCTCACGCCGCAAACCCACGCTAAAGGAGGGAGGGTAGCTGTTCTAGTGGCTGGGCTCGCTGCGGGAGCTGCCAGGCGGAGTGACTGGGCTTGGCATTAAACTGCTACCTGCCTCCTGGGTCGTTGATGAGAAGTCTTATCAGGAAGTACATTTGACCACCTCTAGTAGTGGATAAATCTCAGGTTGTTTATTGACCTCTTCCCTTTCACTAGAAACGTACAGCCCTAATTATAAAGTCTCCAATTGGTAGAAGTCACCAGAATGCTGACTCAGGTAAGGTTTACTGATCAGCCACCAGACTATCCCCAACTTTGGCTTTATTCCTAGGTATGTTGTGTTACACACCAAGGAAACCTGTGGGGAATTCCCTCCTGGCTGTCTTGAAGGTTTCTCCTCTACTTCTGAAGTCAGATTTAAAATGCTTCAGCACTTCTAATTGCACAAGTGGTCATATTCTTTATCACATGACCGAGGCCCCCTCCTCTTAGTCAGCTGGGCCAAGAGATGGGCACTGGAGCAAGAAAAGCTCATCTACCGGCTGGCAGCATGGTGCTTATGCCCTGCTGCGAAAAGAAAACAGCCAGTAAGATTCCCCAAAGAAATCTGGAAATGAGAAATGGTCCTCTCCCATCCGGTGCATGTTTAGTCCTGTGGGTAGGGAGGGAGATAAGAAAAGGGACTATATTTGAAGCTCTTTGAAACAAATTACTTCTTTAATTTCTCCCTTAGGTGCCTGATTCCCCCTTCTAGGCACTGTTCTCGCTAATATTTTTTTAATTGTAAGGAGGCACATGCTGTGTGAGCTACAAACTGAGCCTATGTGAATAGATGTTAGTGTTAAAAATCAAATAAAACATACAGCAGAGTGAATCTGACACATTTAATGGCTTGCGTAATTGTTATTGTGCTGCATGGTAATTAAGGCTTAAATGATAAGCAGTTTCCATAAATTACTATAATTACTTTTACTTTTACTTAGTAACTCAGCATTTCTGGGGTCAACTAGAGGAAGTATGGTTGTGGTCAGGAGAGAGAGAGATTTATGGTGCACGGTCTCCTCCAATGCCAGAGGGCGGCGTGGGGGTGGGTATTCTATGTGCCTCTTCCGTATCTCAGAGAAGCTGAGGTGTAGGGAGGTAACAGGCCCAGCAAGGCCACACCGCTGAGTAGTGGCGGGGCAAGGATTCACGCCAGAGTGTCCTGAATCCCCAAATGCCCAGCTCAGAACCGTAATGCCAAAGCAGTGAGACTTTCAGAACACAAACAGCGGTGAGCGTGTGAGCGTGAGATGTCTGAAGAGGCTGCTGACTAGGACCTGAAACGACATCAGATCTAGGAATGCGTAGTTGTTTTCTGTAGTTTGATGAGATTGGTGTCTTGCCGTGCATAATGGAGTAGATTTTACAGACAGACAGGAGAAGAATGGGGGGCAATTTCGGAACCTAAGAGCATCTAAAGGCAGATCTAGGAGATGTTCAGCAGCCCCGAGAAGAGAATAAATGATGGTGTGGTCTGAGACTGCTGAAGCGCTTCCGGGGAAATTCACCTTCTAAACATCGTGGCCAGCAAGTACCCTACCCTTACCCACAGAGTCCTTAGAAGCTGCCCCCGGGACCCAGTGACAGCAAGAGCAGCAGGACAGGCCTCAGTCACTCCTAGGAAAATGGGCCAGGCTCCTGTAGTGCTGAGGTCCCCAACTCTGGGCTCTAGGGCATTTCTCCCAGATCACCAAGTCACTGAAAATGATGATCAGAGTTCCTTAAACGGCTCAGTCTGGGACAGTGGGCTGCGGCTGGCCAGCTGTGGCATTGGTGGCGGGGTGAGGGTAGGGGTGGTGGTGGTGAGGAGATGAGAGAGGCAGGGCAAAACTAAAGCTGGGGGGGCAGGTATCTCACTAATTTAGCAGTTTTGTCATCTGCTGTGACAGTTAGCCTGCCTCCTTGAGCTTGGAGGGAGCAAACCAGGAACCGGAAAGAATGATAAAGAACTTGGAGGAATAGGTAGGAGAAAATTTTAAATCAGTCACCGTTAAGGTCCATTTTAACGCCAAGAGTCTGGTTTTTAGGTGCTCAGACTCGAGATCCAGACTGCTTGGATTCGAATCCCATTCTGTTAGCTGCTAGTTACATCACCTGGGCAACTTGTTACCACCTCTGTGCTTCGGTTTCCTCATCTGTAAAATGGGAATAATAATGGTGTCCACTTCATAGGGTTGTTGTTAAATGAATGTGCGTATCTCTAGCTCTTAGAACAGTGTCTGATACATGGTAAGTGCTATTCTAAGGCACTTATATATGATTATTATAGGCAATAATATCTTCAGATGCAAATCGAAGTCTGTTAGACTATAAAAACAATACAATTAAGTTAAATAAAGCAGTTCTCATTTTACAGATCAGAAAGCTCAAGCTAAAAGAGGTTAACTAACTTAAATGGCAAAATACAGTGTTTTTTTAACACTGTGATACCTGGAGTTTGTACTACATTATTGTACAAATAATTGAGTTAAAAAGTTGAGTTAAAAAGTAGTGAATGATATTAGGAAGTTGAATCCAGCAATATATAAAAAAAGAACAATATATTGCAACCAAGTGGGCAAGGCTGGTTTAACATTCAAAAACCAATCAGTGTAGGGGCCGGCCTGGTGGTGCAGTGTTTAAGTCTGTGCACTCCACTTCAGCAGCCTGGGGTTCTTGGGTTCAGATCCCAGGCACGGACCTACACACCACTAATCAAGCCATGTTGTGGTGGCATCCTACATACAAAATAGAGGAAGACTGGCACAGATGTTAGCTCAGTGACAATCTTCCTCCAGTAAAAAGAGGAAGATTGGCAACAGATATTAGCTCAGAGCCAATCTTCCTCACCAAAAAAACGTGAATGCTACTATATGTAAATTTTTAAGAATAATGAAAATACTTCTCACCTTATATGCATTTGTCAAAGCTTGTTTAATGATACACTTAACATTTGTGTATTTCATTGTGTCTAAATTTTGCATCACCTACAAATAGAGATAATAAACAAAAAAGTGTTTGGAGGGTGGGAAACACTGAGGTGTTCTAATTAGAAAAACTGTGCCCTAAAGTGTGAAAATATAATTGAATGTATCATGACAAGGTCCATTTATTTTCCTTTTTAGCAGATAACCATGTTGTCTGTTTTCTTGACAATCTCTTGTTGATTCACTGATCGTTACTTAATAATGATGGCTAGTTTCTGGCCACAAGCCGGGTAAGAGCCCTTCCGTGGTCTGCTTTCCTACCCCGGTAATTCACATTCGTCCTGTCTCCCTGTCTTTGCCTTTTGCTCACAGTTCTTTCTCTCTCCTCATCTGTTGACAAGGGGAAAAAATCAAGTAAGCGAAAGATCTGTTTTGAGTGTTCTCTCTGTATTTGTTACATCTATGATTTAAATAGAAGGTATTTCTTGACTAGCAGAAGCAATTCACACTGTATTGGTTGTCATCATCTTTGGACTTTATAAAATAATCATCTAACGGGCTGTATCTTAAACATCATAGACTGTGTCTGCGTCTTTGAATTGAATGGATGTATTTTAGCACTTTGCTGTGGTGACAGTAGATGATGTCAGATTAAATTTAAATTGATCTCCTCTCAGTGTTTATCTCTGGTGCGTGTGCAATTTCTTCAGCCCCAGAGAACCTTTCTGAGGCCCTCTGTCGATACGGCTACCTGACAGTCATTTGTATTTGTAAACTGTGCATTTGGCACCTGCTGCTCTCCGCTGCATTGGAGCTGGTGGGTAGCCAGAATGGGTTTACAGTGAAGTTAGTGGCTGGCGTAGCTCAGTGGGAGTTTATTGAAGGGAAGCAGCAGCACTTGTAGGGCCTCAGGAGAGGATAAAAAGACAAAGAAACTGTAATATTAACACAAGGTAGCTATTCTCTGCTACCAAAAAGTAATGACTTAAAAGTCAGTCAGTTCTACTGAAGGAATTAAAGCGTTGGTGGACCTGTATTTTAATTCTTGTAACAGATATGAAAAACGAAGTTTCTATTTAAAATAAATAATGAATTAAAAAATACCAAGATCTCAGGGGCAGACAGACAATTCATATGAGCAGAAATATAAATTAAAAGAAACAATGGAAAAAATGCTTAATTTCTGAAGAAATGGAAATTAAAATGCAGGTGTCTTTTACTCATCAAGTTAGTGAAACGAATTTCAATAAAAAAGACAAACATGCTGGCAAGACTTCAAAGAACCAACAGGTAGACAAGTAACAGCAAAAACTGACTGATGTTTGACAGGTATAATTGGCCCACACTTTGTCAGAAGTTCTTTTTCTTTAACCCAGTGCTCTTACTTGATCGGATATAAGTCAAGGAAGTAATTACAAAGAAAGCGGGCTGGTATAGACATCTGTTTGGCTTTATAATGGTCTGCTCGTCCCAGGGCGTGTCTCTGGATGGCAGAGTGGCCCACACCAGGATTGCTCACCAGGGGAATGATGGCAACACAAAGTGAGTTGTGTTGGTTCATAGTTATTTTCCTCAGAATGTTTTGAAGCCATCAAAGAAAGATTTTTCATCATTAAAGAGATGCCTTAGTGGCGTCTGAAGACCTCCAACAAAAAAGGCCAGTTTCATGGCCTTAAGAAGTGCTTTGCTTTTCACAGTGTTCAGCTGTCCAGTGAAGCTGCCTGTGTGGTTGAAGGAGTTATGAAGAAATTTCCCTCTGTGTTTAATTAAGAAAAAAACGTGAATAAACTACACCCTGGTTAGATGATTTTGATAAAACGGGTTCTACTGGCAGTGAATGCCGGCAAGGACCTGCATCTCTAAGAGGACTGTACAAGCTCCTGGTTAAGGCTGCCGTGCGCCACGTGGCTGCCACAGGGCTCAGGTGCTGCTGGAGGTTGAAGGTGCCGGTGTTCCTGTTCTAGGCTCTTCATAGTACTCTGCTTACAAAGCTACAGAGTTTTAAGTGGTTAGCCCCTAACACTGTTTTTCCCTTGAGCCCTCTTATTTTTAGTGTGATTTTGCAGAACATAAAAGTTTTTTAGTTACATATATTAAGGAAAATAAATAAATGCCCAATAAGGGATGGTTAAGTAAGTTTTAGGACAGCATCTTAACAGACTCTAATTCATCTGTTAAAATGATAAGCATAGAAAAATCTCTCTGAAACAAGAATTAGAACACCAGGGGCTGGCCCAGTGGCGCAGTGGTTAAGTTTGCAGGCTCTGCTTCGGTGGCCCAGGGTTCGCAGGTTCAGATGCCAGGCGCAGACCTACACACCACTCATCAAGCCATACTGTGGTGGCGTCCCACATACAAAATAGAGGAGGATTGGCACAGATGTTAGCTCAGGGCCCATCTTCCTCACCAAAAAAAGGAAAGAACTGGAACACAAAACTGAGTATCTAGATATTATGATTACCTAAAAATGTTTGACATATACTCTACTTGGCCTGTAATGTTATGGTAGGATAGTGGGATTATAGGTAAAATTTAAAAAAATTTTTTTAATGTTGTGAAGTTGGTAAAATAGAGGTAAGTGCATTTTAACAGTTTAAGCTAAATTCTTACTTGACTTTGGTTTTAGAATTCCTGGAAAACTCAAGCAGTTTGTATTTGACTTACATTCTGGAAAACTGCACAGAGAGTTCCACCATGGTCCCGACCCAACCGACACAGCCCCAGGACAGGTAGGACTCACGTTACCTAGTGGGAACTGTTTTCTTCTTTTTCACTTAGTCCTGAAGAGGATCTAAACCTTCTGCATAGGCTTTTGAGTTTTTGTAAAGAAATTCTGAACAGACTCTAGATAATATACAAATTATGTTCCTTTTAAAATTAATTTTTAAAATGTTAGACCCTCAGAAAAGTTGCAAGAATGTTACAATATAGTTTCTTGACCATAAACTAAGGTGGTCTGAGTATGTTCTCTGTAGAATATGGCTATAAAAGGGTTAAATACAGTTGGCTTCAAATAGGAGGAGGTAGGAATTAGAAGCAGGTAGATCAGTGAAGAAATCAGTGGATTCCATTAATTGTTCACGCCTTCCTCTGTTGCTGGGAGACTGAGTTTGGTATTCCTGCGGAACCATCCTCAAGCCCTCACCAGTACAGTATCCGTCACGCTCAAAACTTATGGTTTAATGCAGCTTTTTTCCATTTGAGATTTAGAATGCTTGGCAATTATATCAAAATTTTGTGTTTGCATATATTTTTTTAACCTGAGAATTTTACTGTTTCTACCGTGTAACTTCTGTTACAAGTAATTTCTGTTGTTTCTGCTTTGTTAAACACCCCTAAATTTGCATTTTGACGCATTATCCATTTGTATCATGTCTTTTCCCACTTTACTGAGAGGGAAGATGATACATACCCAAACCCTCTTATTTCATATGCCCCAGAACTTCAATCCACTGTTCCTCCCAAAGAACCTCCACATATAAAAGAAAAATAAAAATTAAATGAATTTTTCTTTAAGAGTCAAATTATGTTCAGAGTCAAGGGTTCCCTTTAGGAATCTGATGGGATGCTTTTTCCTTGAAATCTGGGGTCAGATTTTTCTTTGATATTTAAGCAACTATAGAAGCAGGCAAACTGTTGGTTGGCAATAACCCAAAGGTGATTATTTTCCCCAGAAAAGTAGATCTGTTTAGTATTTTATAAGATCAGGAAGAGATGTAGCTTACTCTGATCACGTTATCCTGATTTGTTTCAACTTCTCGTTGGCCTCTGAAGTCCTCGTATTTCATTTATTCATCTTTGCATGCTAATACATAGTAGGCACCAAACACGTTTTATAGTAATGTAATTTCAGCTTAATTAAACCAAACATATATCTCAACAAAAAATAAATTAGTATATTGGGGGAGGGGAACATGACAAAGTCAAAGGGGATGTTCACAGACGCAGTGCTTCCCATGGCGATGGGAGTGTGCCGTGATGAGGGGCGTTGAACACACGCCCTCTGTGCCTGTGCTAACTATAGGGGAGATGGAAGCAATGACAGTCATTTGCTTTTGGGGAGTTCATGGTGTGGAGAGAGAGGACAGACTCCACTGCCTCTTCTTTAGAGTTCTTGGAAGTCACTCTTACAGTTCCGCTGTGTTATTTCTGTCTACCATTGATGCACAAGTAAAATCCTACCGCAATTGTCTTGTAGTATTGAAGTGTTTGTTTTCCTCCTTATGTCAACTAAGTTTTGACAATTTCTGGCATCCAGGTAATTGCTAAATAACAGCTCCATCTACAGAGTGGGTGCCTTTAATCCCCTTAGCAGTCATTTGTAAGGGGGAAAGGTTTGGGCCAGTTTAGGGTCGTGCTGCCTCTACAGAATATTCTAGGAAAGCACCCAGGAGTCAGGCATTTTGTTTCCTTCCACCATACCTCAGGAATTGTCCACAGGCCCACAGCTAATGGCTCTGTGGCAGCGCTGCCCCTGAGAATCTGAACAAGGGCGTGTGAAATGGGGAAAGCAAGATTTCAAACTGAACTCTTGTCTTTGGCACACAGTAGTTATGTTTTATTGATTATTAATTAAATAATTATAGGGCAACTACCATTCATCTAATACTCTTACTGAAATACTTTAACTCCATAAATTCTATTGATATGAAAATGTTTTATTCTTTCTTTTGTAGCAAGTCCAAGATGTAGCAAGCAGCCCACCTGAGAGCTCCTTCCAGAAGCTAGCGCCCAGCGAATATAGGTATACTTTATTGAGGGATCGAGATGAGCTTTAAAAACTTGAAAAACAATTTGCAAGCCTTTCAAACAGCAGCATCAACTTACGTGGTGGAAATAGTAAACCTATATTTTCATAATTCTATGTGTATTTTTATTTTGAATAAACTGAAAGAAGTTTTGGGTTTTTAATTTTTTTTCTCCCCCTGACTCAAAATGCATTGTCATTTAATATAGCCTCTTTTTAAAAATCTGCTAGGGTTAAAAAAATAAAAATCAGAGGCCTACCTTTGCTTTAAATCTGTCCTGTAAAGTTTTTATAAATCAATTGAAAGGTGACATTGCCAGAAACACACCACTGACCTGCACTCCTAGGTTAGGGAGGGCTTAGGGATGTTTCCCATGTAGGATGTGCTTGTCTTTCTTTTCTTTACGTATGATCAATCCTGTTGGTATTTTCATTATCACATTTCTCAAAGCTAAGGGGGTATATATTCTGGATACTTGGGAGGGGAATAAATTAAAATTTTCACACTGTGTACTGTGTTTTACTGACTGGTCGGATATTCTTATGAAAATCCCATAGTGGTACTTTTTGGATTCTTAATGTGTAACTTAAACATACTATGAAGAGGAGGAGAGCCATAAGCCAGAACATTTGGCAGGATTGTCCTTATGATTTAAGAAAAAAAAATGAAAAGTGTTATTAAATTTCTATGTGTTTGTCTAACAAAGTGGCATATGGATGGCATTTAAAACTTCGAATTATACCTAAATCTGGGAGAGGGAGATACTAGTGGAGCAGGTTACCAGTACTGAACTGACTTTTAAGGCTCTTCCTATCATGACACTTCAATTTCCAAAGAGAAAAACCAGCAGAGAAATTGTATTTCAGTAATTCTAATCTTCTCTCTTGTAGACTCTTGTTATAGTTGTATAGATAAAAAACAAAGACAGTAAGGCACATACCCTTTTAATTTTTCCCATGTGTACAATTGTTAGAGGACCCTCCCACCTCTAGACCTCCTGATGTCCCCGGCCTGTGGTGCACAGTCCCATGGGTCCCTGTGCCAGGCCTCAGGAGCGCCGGGGAGCAAAACCAGAGGGAGAGGCCCCTCGGTGTCATATCAGGAAGCCCAGCGCCAGTGGACAGACAGGTTCGAAACTGGCTTTCCTCTGGGCCTGGGTTGGTGCTATCGGCCAAGAGTCATTTTATACTTGGAGTCTAAGTCAATCCCAGTTTGGGGAAAGATTATTTTTAAGCTTAAAAGGCTGACCTGTGCCATTATATGTAGTATGTAATATATGTAACATCTTCTAATTCTTTTAAAATAAAGTGAATATTTATAATATTTAATGATTGTTATTTTTAAAAAGCACCCTAGATTTCTTAGTTATGCATGACTTATCCATCATTTCATTCACAATAATAAATGTTGTTAATAAGGTGATAAGGGGCATGTTTAATATATTTTACCAGATGAACTAGAAAAGTAGGACAGAGCTTCCTAAAGGCTGGGCCTTAGTTCCTTCTCTTCATGCTTTTAATAACTCTGAAGTCAGAGTTGCAGTCTTCAGGTCAGAGGATGGAGCAAACCTGAGGGAGTCAGAATGAAAATTCACAGACATTCAACAAGCTAGCACACAAAACCAAACGCAGCACATGCAATGAACTGGAATAAATCTGTAACCCTGTAATTGGCTTTAAAAAATAATAAACAAAAGATAACACTCAAGTATTTGGTTGCAGAGCTGGCTTGAGAGTGGTTATTATGAAAAAGGCCTTAAGAAACACATGATCAATGTGATCTAAGATAATTGAGTGGCTGTTAAAAAGGGGAGAGGATTTGAGGCTGCATTATTTAGCACTCATGCATTTTGGGACTTTGGCTGTAGCCCTGCCCTGTCATTGACTGCTCTAGATTGTGGAAGCCATTGAAGGCAAGGATACTGAATTTTATGTCTATATCTCCAGTGTCTAGCATTTCTGGACTCTTAGTAGTCATCATCTAATGTTTGTTAAATGAATGAGATGCAAAGTGACCTAAGGTAATTTTTGTACTCCCTGAAGGACTCAGCACTCATCAGGGCTTGGTGCCCAATTTTATAAAAAGTCATTAACAAGCTCACATGTAAAACAGCAAAATGGGTTAAAGAAAATAAGTTCTTGCCATAGGGATAGTGTATGGGGGAGAAAGGGAGGCCTGCGGCTAGGAGAACAAGGCAGGAAGTTGGAGAAAGAAACAGGAGCTGATTACGCAGGGATCTCACAAACTAAGGGGTATGCACTATCTCTCACAGGCAGCAGAGATCCAGCAACAGATTTAAAGCAAGAAAGTATGTTCATATTTAATTTTGAGAAAGAATACTGTGGCAGCAGGTCTAAGTATGATAAAATGAGTCCAGCAGAGGAGAGAGAATGGCCAGAACTAAGACAGTGACAGCAGAGATGGAGTAGATAAAAGAGATGGCAAAGACATCAATGCCATAGGGATTTGTCACCAGCTGGATATATAGAGAGAACTTTCAGGAATCTAGAACTTGCAATTTAGACTTCTTCCCTCTGAACCACGAATCAGAGAAGAGTACAGGCAGAAGTCTGCTCGTTTTATCCAGTCTACTCTGGGCCTCAGGCTCAGCTGTGAAGAGAAAGGGTGCACGACTAAACTGAAGAGCACAGCTGAGTCACAAAACCAAAGCTAGAAGCAGGCCCTTCTGCTTGTGAGCCTGCTGCCTTTGCCAGTTTCTCCAAAATTGTTCCAGTAGTGAGGGGGACCATAAAAGGAGGAAAGCTTTCTTTAGATGAAATTCTGAACAGATTTTTATAGGTTAAATGAACGTGGAGAGGAAGATAAAGACCAGGCATCTAAAGCATCTAATAGAGAGCCCTGCTGAAGTTGTCAAAGATCATGTACAAAAGAAGGAAAAACTGGCATAATAAAGGCCAAAAAGAGGACAGAAATATCAAAGTGCTCGAAATGTTAAAGCTCAAAATGAGTTTAAATTTGCAGAAAATGCTAAGGTTGCCAAGAAGGCATTAAAAAAAAAAAACCTGAGGGCAAAAAGAAGAATGGATAAAGGAGTGTAATGGATTAACAGGAGAAGCAGAATAACTCCATTTTTCCTCTGACAAGGAGAAACAGTCTGGCTGGACAAAAATAAAATGACATAAAATCACAGAAATGAGAAGTAAAAAACATCTTGCCACCTTAAATAATTTCAGGGCCCTTAGGCCCAAACTTTCGTATCCCAGAAGCTGCTGGAAGTTGCAAATGCTTTCTGTTAGCAACTACTGGGAATTTTTGAGAATGTAAGGTGACAGAAGGCTGGAAAGGGACAAACAAGTGTTGCAGTTTTCAAAATAATAAATAGCTTTAGCTCTTTGTCTAAATAAAACATCTCCTGAACCAAATTGAAATGTTACTAGTCTATGCTTGGGGGAAAGAATTTAAATAGGTATAAAGAATAAAACAGTAATCAGTTTTTAAGCCCAATATTTAAAGACCCCTGAGGACAATACGTTGTTTCAGGATTTACATTGTTTTATGCTGATCATAACTGTTTTATGTGTTCATTAAAACAGGTTGAATAGGACCTCTGCTTGGCAACTGTTTTTTAGCTGTGTTGGCATTTTTGTATGTATTTCCAAGTAATAAAACTATATTTATTAAATATTTCTATACTTGAGACTTTTTACTAATTCACTTTGTCATAAATAATATCATATTTGTGAACATTTTACTCAGAATCCAGATAACCAGAGTCACTAGTTTTTTCCAATTTTAAAGTTCGTTTTTAGATTAACTGTACTTGAATCAGAATGGGAAGCTATACGAATCCATGTGCCGATAACTCGCTCCTGGCCTTCAGCTGAAGGGTCAGAGCGCCCTCTGGTAGAGCACCCTGGGGAGGGGCTGGCTCGCCCTTAGACGATAGGTTTTGGGTCCCTGGAAGAGGAAGAGTGCAGCTTAGCAAGTGCTTCTCTAAAAGGCCGCTGTCCTCTCCCTCGGCTAGTAAATTCCTTCCATCCAGCCTTCAACGCCCAGGACAGTTACATCCCTGTGGTCCCACGGCCCTTTATTTACAAGTTTGAGAGTACCGAGTCTAATACACAGTTGGAAGTACATACGTCCCTTTTCCTTATCACCATGTACACATTTTGTATCCCCAGCAACCTAGAGCACTGCAGGTGATCAATAAATCTGATGGGGAAAAAAGCCAAATTACATAATAAATAAGTGAACAAATGAATGAATAAAGAAGAAAGCATCACCACAACTGGAATGCATTCTGCTGGCTCATCCGTGAATCCCAATTATCTGATATCTAGTCACCTTTATTCCTATATCCTGAATTGGCTATGGGGTCCTAAGAGTTTTGGTCTGGAACAGTGTAAAATCTTACGCTATCAGAATGACATTTGAGTGCCCTCTTGGGCAATGCAGAGTCCTACAGAGGTGCTGGTAAGTTTCTCACGAACACTGCACATTTTTTGTGCGGTAGACCTGACCCTTGGCTTAGTCACCCAGCCTTGTGGAAGGACAGACTATAGTGAGTTGACAAAATACCATGTGTGGTTTACAAAACATCATACACTTACCAGCCAGCAAACATTTATTATCTACTGTTGCCAGGCTATGGATACAACAGTGAAGAAGAGACTGCTCCTAGCATCATGGAGCTCAAAGTTGAGTGAAAGAGCAAAACAGACAGGTAAAAAGACGATTATAATAGAAAGTTATAGGAGCTATGCTGTGAGCTAACCACAGGGGCACACAGATGTGTGCATAACTTTGGGTGTCGGGAGCCTTCCTATAGGAAGTAGCTTCTTGGCTAGGAACAGAAAGAGCTGTACTTTCCTAAACACATCGGCTCCTCCCTTCCAAGAAAATTACATTAATAGAGGCTGTCGTTATTCTCTATTAGTATCTTACCGTACAGCAAAGTATTGCTAGGTATTGCTGCCCTGCTTCTCTCCCAATTTGACCACTCGGGTAAATGACCATGTAGTTGCCTATCTGTGCTGTGTCTCATGTGTTTGACTTATTGGGATGGGTGCCATGGAGGAAGCTGTATGCCCACTCTCCTAATGCCGTGCATAAACTTCCTGGATAGAATCAGATCAATCTTGAAAGCTTGATGCTATGATTGTTTTCTTGCCCTAACCACTGCCCAAGATGGGCAATAGCAGGGCATCCCTGGCTGTGCACACAGTGAGGGGGAGAGAACAGCGCGTCTATTTGGACTTACCAGTTCTTCTTAATTCCTAATTCTTCATGTCTTCATAATGACCATGGCTTTCTGACTTAAAATATTGTTTCCTAGCCCATTTCAGAAATTTCCTAGGATTAGAAGGTAAGTTCCTTGGTCTGTGGCTTCTGGAATCCAAATACACCCCCTTAAATTTGAGAGTTTTGCCCAAGCTCAGTGTTCTGACCCCTCTTCTGTTTGCTGGTTCCTCAGAGATTCCTGGTAGTGCTTCACAATCACATCTACAAGTTCCCACTAACTTTCAGATGTTTTCTTATCTGAACCTAGAAACAATTCTTTTAAAACACAGATGCCTTTTTTTTTTTTGTAACTCCACACTTATTTTCATTGCCCTTATATCTAGGGTGACCATATAATTTTTTTTTTTCATCCAAACCAGGACATTTGAGCGTGAGAGGGAGTGACAATTTCACCAGGACGAGATGTAAATCAAGACTGTCCCAAACAGCCTGGGCTGTCTGATCGCCCGCCTCCTAACCAGATCTCACACGTTTTCATGTTTTGATGCCATTCGTAATAGAGATGAAAAAGATAGATTTACCTTCTACCAGGCTTCTGTCATCATTATACCACCTTCTTAACGATTAAGCCTCTTTAAAAAGTCATTTTAAGAATTCTTGCTATTTTTATCAAGTCTCCACTCATTTTAGGTGTTTTCCTAACACTATTCTGGTGGGTACGTGATACTTTTCCATTAATATGCCTTTCCTTTAAACTTTGGGAGAAAATAATAATAGTAAATTACAACAATAATAGTAGCAACTAACATTTCTACAGTTACTATGAGCCAGGCTCCATTCTAGGCACTTAACATACATTAATTCTTCTAATCTTCGTGACCACCCTGTGAGATGGGCAAGGTGTCACCGGGGAGGTGGGTAAGCTGGGAGGCAAGGGCTGAGGAAGTCCTGAGTTGTTGACCCGCACCCTAATCCAGATAAGAGCAGCAACCTGTTATTCATAAACAAAACCCAGAGAGGAAAGAAAGGGAACAAAAGTCTATGGAGAATTATTAAGTGCCAAGCATTTTATTCCTTTTCATTCCTATCAACTCATTGAGAGGCTTTTGGTGGAATCAGTATGTGAACCTGAGTATTAGAGACCTTGGTTCAGATCCTACCAGATGCCCACTTCCTAACTTCAGGGCCGCCTTTGCTAATTCCAAGCTCTGCTAGCCTGGCAGAGCAATTCCATTCCTGCTGCTACTCTGTTTCAATACCAGGTCAACCGATTCTAAATCCTTCTTGGGTCCCTACTATTCTGACCCCACTAATCCTATCATTAAGACAGCTCAACCCAATTTTTCCACACCATTTCTTCAGTAATTCAGGTCCTATATCCTCTCTCTTCCAAGTCATGACTTTTAATTCAAAAAAGGGATAGAAGTATCTTTACCTCCAAATTCTGAAATTTTCATTTCATGACTTCCAAGTCCTAGAGATGTTTTCCAGATTTCTTCTGTTGTGTTATTCATTCCTATGTTAATATACAAAAATGAGTACCAAGCAAAGGTTTGATATGTCTTAGAAAGCTTTTTCACATTTCAATACATATCCGTGAAAGATGGCCCAACACACATGCTATGAGCTCATCACTCATCATCTGGGAGTCACTAAACAGGGGTGTCATTTCTTTTCCCCTTCTCATCACTGTGTCATGCCAGGAAATACCCCAAGAAGCAGGTGATACGGTCCCTGCCTTGAAAGAAGCTCACAGTCTAGTTGAGGAGATCACACCATCGTGAATGAAAGAATTTTATACTTATGAAATTGTAAAACATTGCAGAATTAGCCACAAGTCAAAATGGGAGCCACTGAATTGCAGTGACCAAGAAATATTCACATAGAGATGGAAAACTGGACTGAAGGTCTTGGACGTTAAAAGGTAAATTTTATGACTATTTTCTCAGTGGGTTTCAGTAAATATTTACGGAGTGAATAGCAGGACAGGAAGAAAGCAGGCATTCAGTATTAAGCAGGGGATCTCACAGCAGAGAGGCAAGAAAGCACAAATCATTTCCTACACGTGGGAAAGGAAAGCAAATATGCCAAATACACCAAGAGCCCAGGCAAATGTGAGGTTTATTACTAACTTCCTTGGCAACGAAGGCAAAACGAACTCAGAGGGTTATAACAGTCTTATCTGATACAAACCAATACACTAATTCCTTTAAACAAAGAATCATTAAATTAAAAAGTTATATAATCACTGTAGCCTATATTTCCATCTAACCAGCCTAGTCACTCACAGCATTTAATTCTTCGGCTTTCTCTAAGCACTCTGCTCTTTCATGCTTTGAGCCCTTTGTACATGCAATTCCTCTACCACTCGAAGGCCCACAACCGTCCTGAGTCAGGCATATTCTTTCCAGGGTGCTGCTCCAATCCCACACCTTCCGCAAAGCCTCCCCCTTCTTCTCCAGGCAAAGCTGGTCGCTCCAGTCCCTGTGCCCTCAGATTACTCTGTTCATTCCTCTTGCAGGGTACTTACCATGTTTTACTTGCTTTAGATATCTGAATCCGTCAGTCTGAATGGTTTACAAGAGGAGATTCTATAGGTCTAACATTTTTCTCTGGCCACGGCACTCAACACACAACAGGCGTTCATTCAATGTTTGCTGAATGAGTGAATTTATTGCATGTTTCCTTATACAAGCACCACTCAGCAACATAATCAATAAACAAATTCAGTGAGCTTTACAGAATTTGTAGAAATTCTCACTGTTGGGCCTTTTCTTGTGCTGACCCTTGCTAACACCAAGGGTTTAACAATAAAACGGAAAACATCTTTAGGGGATTAAATTAATGAAACCCAGGAAAACATCTTTTCAGTGATGAACCTTAATATAAGAAAATCTCAAGTATTTGAGAAATATATGGATAACATGTACTCTTGAGTGTTTTTCTCAAATATTTATTAATCAAGTTTCTCACAGGAGCTGGACAATGGTCCATACAAAGCTGGGGCATCAATGCTGCTTAAGAAAAATTCTCATGCTTTGGCTATCAGACGCACTGGTGACAAGACTGATATTATTTTGGAGGCTAAGAAGTCGAACATAATTTCTTCTGAGGGGGCAAAAGATTTATTTTTCCTTAGGAAACAACTTTTAGGCTTGTTCAAGAGCTTAAAGAAATTTCAGTTAAGTAGTTTTGTAAAATGTAGTACTACAGAAATTTTAGACTGGAACAATGTAAACATAGTTATTACTAGTTTGTACCTTCGCCATAGAAAAGCCTGAAAATCATTCTTGTGGCGTGTCTGACTTTCAGCGGCATTGTCAGATGGTGGTAGTGTCTGAAGAAACAACGCTGGGGCCAGAATATGGAAGGCTGTGAATGCCAGCCTTAGGGATTTGAATTTTATCAGGTATCAATGGGAGCCACTGAAAACACGTAAGCAGAAAAATGAAAGATGGACCTGGTTCTCATTCTTGTGGCAGTGATGTGAGGAGCAGCCTGAAGCTGGGGAAGATGAGGTAGGGGTGTGAGGTAATTAACCTTTCACTAGCACGATGGCCATGATTATATTTAGAAACGGGTGCAACTGACAACGCAGAATTGACAGGACCCAGCGAGAGGCTAGAGAGAAAGAATGAAGAACGTCAGGTTGGTGACCACTAAGGTTTACGATTGGGGAATCCCTGGCTGGAATGGAAGAAGGCAGCCACCCCGGAGAAAAAGCTCACTACAGGAGACAAGGCCAAAACTAGAACTCTGATCTCTGGGTTCCCCATCCAGCTCTTCCCACTATGGCGATTGCCTGTTTTGGAATGTTACAGTTGGTCTGAAAGACCACAAGCCTCAGTGGGCCACTTGATACGGCATAACAAAAACTCAGTTAAATTACTTTGAGGACTTTTTTCGTAGACTATGGATATAATTCTAGCTTTTGTGCAATCTTGGGCAAATCATTTGCCTTTGACATGTTTTACTTTTTATTTCAATTTATTTCTCTTGTTAATATTGCATAGACGGAGTTCTTGTTTCCCATAATAAACAATTTCTCTGAGGGCAGTGATGTGGATAATATGTGGATCTAAGTTTACCACTGATTGTTTATAATATCCAAGAAGTTTCTCTGTAAAATGGTGTCAAATTAATGAATGTAAATACTGAGAACCAAGTGTTACAAACAAAATGTGTAATAAAGACACAACATAACCTGACTGTCCACATTAACTCAGGCTAGTGGGGAAGCCCCCTGACCTTTTATTAGACCCCTGACTACTTAAGCACATTGTCTAACATAGGCACCTGAGAGCCACAGCCAGCGTATACTTTATCACAACAGGAGAAAATGTCCCGTTTCACAGGAGAACCTTTTTCTCAGGCTCTTCTTCATCCTTCCTCCCACAGATTTCACGTGGCAGCAACGAAGGGCAAAGGGGACCCTGAGAAAGACCTTCCAGTTTTAAAGTTAACACAAAGCACAGCTTGGTTTGGTTCTGGACCTTTACTGGAGAAAAATGTTGTACACTAAATACTTCTGTTTCAGGTTTACTCAACTTCTCGCGATTGCTATCAGCAGGATTCAGGCCTTACTCCTGCGCACACTACTTACGGCTCTTATGGGCAGGCAGACAGCCCACAGAGGAAGGCTGTGGATTCAGAGGACTCTCCCTGTACAGCACTCAGCTTCGGTACAACCTAAAAGTTCTTGGTCCAGGAATTCTGGCCAGCATACCCCCTTTCTGGGCATCCTTAGGTTACTGGCTCCAGCACAAGTGGGTAGGAGAGCTAACCCAGCAGAAGAAAAGCAAAACTGAGGAAGGAAGAGAGGAGAGGTCCTAAGGAGAGGGAGTATAGTCTGTAACTAATAAACACTGAGATGGCTTTTTTATGTGGCTTGCAAAATGTCTTCAGAGGTAATTCCAAACGAAAAGTTTCAAAAAAGTTCTAAGTAATACTAGCGTCACTGCAGTAAGTGCATGGCTTCCCAAGGGTCCCATTTTAAAGGATAATAATTTGATTCTGTGAGTAAGGATAGATTTGTTTTAAAAAATTACTTGAGTGTTTATTTTTTAATTAAATATAAAAGTACTGTTTAAGTGATGGCCATAACCCATAAATATAAGGAAATTTGTAGGTGTGAGTGGGATGGAAATACTTCTAATTTTATAGTCTAAGGACCAAATTCAGCACTATGTACTTCTGTGTCAGCCATCATGAAAAACTTTGAGGCCACTGGACACTTGGTGAGAAAAGAGAAGATTAAAAAAAGTACAAATGAATGGCACATGTCATTTCAAAGCAAGCCTGCCTTACAGAATATATGGATGTTTGGGTGAAGCAGAATTAATGGCCTCCCTCACTTTTATATACAGAAGCAGCACAGTATGAGAGCAATAGAAGTTTTTGTAGTTCAACAGACTTAGTCAATGTCCTGGCCTCATCCTGTCATAGTTGAATAACCTTCTACAAATTATTTAACTTCTCTAAGACTCAGTTTCCTTACTTGTAAAATTCCTAGTAAAGTGCCTGACAAACAGAAGACAGTCAATAAACATCAGTTCCTCTATAAGGCTCTTTTTTTTCACACTAAGCTGTGCACCCCATTGGTAGATCATGAAGTCAACCTAGTAGGTTGCAACCAGCATATTTTATAAACTGAAAACAATAAAAAACATCAGAGTGCACTGCGCATAATGGTAAGCATTGTTCCATTATGCATATGCTGAGTTTTAATATAAATGCATTTTTTACTGTCGGTTACAACCAAAAGTTTCAAAGTCTCTGCTCTATGGAGAAATTCTCAGATTACTGTATCAAAAAAGTCTTTAGGAGTGCTGCCTTTATCCAAGTGAGCCTCTATGAATTTTAAGAACTTAAAGTGTTCCTCACCTTCTAACTTGTTGCTATAAGACATCAATCACAGAGAAGATGAATTTAATCTGAAATCTGACGGGTTTCTGTGTCATATTGACTAATTTATACTTCTAAACGCTTTATAGTTTATAGGTGTATCATTTATACTTGATTAAACACTTCTAGAAATTTCTACAAAAAGTTGGCTGTTCGGTTCTATTATGGGAAAATTAGATACAATTTCTAAATAATTTTAAATTATAAAACTTTTTAAAAGGACTGTAACTTGCCTAAGCATGGAGACCACTAGAGTAATATTCCATTCCTGACGAGGAGTAAAAATCAAAGGCCTATACCATCACATACAGTGGTGTGCCACACCAACTCAGTAAAAATGAGAGATCCCAAAACAAATGTGAGCTTCAGTTACAGGCCTCCTCTCTCCTTAAGGTCCTGATGTAGAACCAGCCTGACAGTCTGAGTCCCAGGTGCTGTTAAGATGGTGGGCTAAAAGGCAGAGCCAATTCTGGGTTGGCAGAGGGGGAGTAACATACAGTGATGAATACTGGGCCATGCTGAAGGGCAGAGTACTAGAAATTACAGAATTTGATGATACGGCTGAATCTTGATGTAACTGTATCATAAATTTATAATTTTAGCTGACCAGGCCAGATTGGCCATTATTAGAATTTCCCATGGGACTGAAGTTTAGGAATCTTGTTTTAAATGCACCCTAGGTGATTCAAATCCCCATTCGGGTTTGAACACCCTGTGTTAAAGAGACAGCAAGGATCAGAAAATAGAAAAAAGGCGGAGTTTAAAACTATTATCCCAACCTTATAGGTATCCAATATCAAATACTGGATCAGAATCTGACACATTCAACGTACTTCCTTCTTGGTATTATATTAAAGATACAAGTCAGCAGACAGCAATACTTGATATATTCCAGCTATTTAAAGACAATAACAAATGGTGCTTTCTTTCTTTGGAATTCATTGGCGAGAGTCAGAAGGTATGAAAGAGAAAGGTCTCCTTAGATTAGATACAGAAGTAAAAGGTAGCAATCAATAAAAGTTATTAAGAGTAAATTCAGCAAGAGAGAAGTGATGAACCATTCCACTGCCTGATGGATCTGTTTGGCTCCTGAGCAGAGACAGCTCACACCCTGTGTGGTGGAGGTGCCCATTCCTCTGTCCTCAGAGAAGAGTTAAAGAGTAAGGCAAAAGGTGGTTCCCTCCTATTTCAAATGAGTTGGGGGTAGAGGATGAGGTTGCCTGTAATCTTAAATTCTTTTTTTTCCAAATTTAAAATCTTTTTGCTATTTGAGATAGACACTGGGCTGGGCTGGGCCATGCTTGCTGTCAATGTCAAGTGTTGGGATTAGCACCACAAATCCTTCATCAGGACTGAGTCTTGGCACCAGCTTTGCATCATCATCTTGAATGTGAGGAAAGGCAAGCACGAACACCATTCTTGGAGAGAAGTAACAGCTGTGAAAAGTGAGGCAAAGCACAGAAGATGGCAAAGCCTGGGGGAAAGGATGGTAGTAACAGAAGTGAGGTAGAAAGCTGGTGCTCAGCTCCCCCGAGGGCCAGAGGAAAGGACTTAGGGTCAGAGACTCCTTGTGTGGCGGGCACATTAGCCCCTTGAAATTGAAAGAGGCCCCAAGAAATGATCTGCTGTTTTCTGCCCCTGCTTATTTTTTAGCTCAGATTCTAACAATGTTGGAAATATTTGGAGATTTCTTTCTTTTTTTTTTTCCACCTAGGGGTTACAGGAAAGGGTGAACAGAGATGGGAGACAGTACAAAAAAGGAGATTATGAGAAAAGTCCTCATTACACATGGGTAAAATTCACCCTACAAGTCTAAGACCTTTTCAAAATTACAAGGGAGGGAAGACACAGGGCACTGGATCTTTGAGGTCTTAAGAGACAGGCTGACAGAGCAAGCTTAGTGACTGGGCTAATAAGTCTCCTACCATTTGAGATTCAGTGTTCTTTATTTAAAGAGAGGCAGAAGGAAGAGTTCAGAGAAGAAGCCAGTATCACAAATTAAGATATCTGAAAGAGAAGCTGGGCCTCTCTTTCCATTTTCTTACATTATTAGTTTCCTTCACCAGAAGTACAGTTGGACCAAACTGTAATAGGGTTCACCAAATGGACTGTGTTATGTAGCTCACCAGGATCTCGCTGGATCCTGATCTCCCTATTTGACAAGATAGGCTCCTGAACTCCCATTCTTTCCTTGCTAACAGGCCTAAATAATCTCCCATATTTAGGAGACAAATAAGCATATTTGCAATATGCTTAGCCCTAGGGTTTCCAAGTCAAGGTTATGGAAGAAACTATTCTTCTGTAACCCAACATGTCCACACATCTCAAGACCTTATCAAAGTTATGGGTTCAGTTTTCATATTTCCAGGTAGAAAATCTGCTCCCTGGCACTCTTTAAACTTTACCTGACAACCATTATACACCCTCAGCCCAGGCTCCTTGATCTCTAACATCTCCATTAAAATCCCAGTAAACAACGAAATATACCCGCTCATCACAGTTCAGTCCCACTGGAGCATCTACAGCCACTATTTTGATATAATCATGTTCCAAAAGCTGACTGAGTGTCCAACAGCAGCAAAGGTCCTCATTAGGATAGACATGTTGGCACCAATAATACTAAAGTTTGGTTTTTAACTGCATTTTTTGTCACTTTGGCTGGGAAGATCTGGACAGCTGGAAGCGAGCTTCTCCATCATTTTCTGTTTTTTTCTTTGTATCAATTTTCCACCTGTGAAGCCCAACACCCCACCACCAAGTGCAGCTGCAATTCCTGCCACTTTGAAGCCTGCAAGGAGGCCAATCGGACCCCCTACCGCTCCTCCGATGAGTGCACCTGCCACAGGCAGAGCTGCCAGCTTGTATTTTGCAGCCTGTAAAAAAAAAAAAAAATTCAATTTAGAAATTGAGTTGAGAATATCTGCCTGTGGTGATGTGCACTTTCCTCTCATTACTCCTGGCAATGCCTCTTTAACTCTTGGTACATAATTAAACTTAGAGATTGTACTGGGCAGAGGTGGGGCAGGATTCCACAGGTACTACAATTGCTCCAGATCTCAGAACTTAGAGAAATGAGCTACAAAGAGTGGACTGCTGCAAATTGATTTTACTCACAAAACGATCAATCCACTATCTATCGGGCTGGCTTATTTATACAGTTTCAGCAGCCACAGATACCCCCAAAGCTTTTGTGTTGCACAGAGATTATTCTGTGCTATGTACCTGGGGTTAAAAGCAACACTCTATGGAAAATAGATGGTCCCACTCCATGCATGCTGTCACGTCCTTACACTTTTGCCCCTACTGGCTTCTGGCAACCCTCTCTATTCCTCTCCCTGAACCTCTGCAAACACTCCCTTGTAACACCAAATGCCTTATAGTGGGGCTTTGGTTTATTCTCTCTCTGAAAAAATCTCTTCTGACAGAATGAATCCTAGAGAAGAATATTACAACAGCCATTGATTTCTTACACTACCTATGTGTCATTTCTTCCTTATTTCCTTAATTGCTGGTTCCCTCAACATTAAAGAGAGCAGATCAATTGGGTTAATACTAGAGATTCCTAGGAGCCAGAGTACCATTGATTTGTCAGCAGGAGAAGAATCTTACCTTCCCCAAGTTTTTGGTTCCCACTTCAACATTCACAGCAGCAGTGTTGACATGGTCTTCAATGCTGTCAATCTTCTCCTGCTGGGACTAGATGCAAAGGAATTATGAGTGAGCGTTCCTGCTGCGGAACAGCAGTCAGCCAATACACACTATTTTAATTCCTGTAATCAGGGCCCTGTGTACTGCAGCCTTGTAGTTTAATAGCAGTTCATTAATAGCATCTGATAAACCATGTCGAAAGTACAAATTCACTTGTATAAAAAAAGGTGACTTAATTATTCAGTAATAAAAGAGTGGCACCTTTATAGGAAAAAGCATCTTACTCTAAACTTCATTCAAACATACAAGCATATTGTTCTCCAAATAAATCTGCTTTCGAGAAAGAAAAAAAGTCCAAATAAGTATTTACATGTCATGTTGGGTTTGATGGAAAAAAACAAAAACAGGATCAAAGCAAAAATCCTCCCTAACTTATCTTCTTTGAAGATTCAGTTTAAAACAGGCAAATTTGCCTTAGGAGTAAAACACCCTTGATGCCACGATAAATACAAATTACTGTTTTAGGAATAAGAATACAATATGGTTTGATCTGCCATGAAATCTTTCTACTTGTGATATGCAGTAGGGAGCGGTGAATGAATTCACTGTCCTGTGTTTCACACGTGGACACTTTAATACATTTTAAAATCATGACAAGTTAAAATGTTTCAGATCAAATATATTAACCAAGCATTCTACACAAAATGGCAACACCTGCGCTGACACAACAGAAATTGTGACTCATGGAACCTCTGGGTAGAAGGAATGTTTAGGTTGCTGAGTGCGATTTCTCCCTTAGATGTGGGAAGCCCCACTACGACATTATGACAAGCGCTTACTGAACCTCTGCTCAAACACCTCAGTGACAGAAACTCATTACTGGCCACAGGTACACATTCCCATTTTTTTTTTTTTTTAAGATTTTATTTTTTCCTTTTTCTCCCCAAAGCACCCGGGTACATAGTTGTATATTCTTTGTTGTGGGTCCTTCTAGTTGTGGCATGTGGGATGCTGCCTCAGCGTGGTTTGATGAGCAGTGTCATGTCTGTGCCCAGGATTCGAACCAACGAAACACTGGGCCGCCTGCAGCGGAGCACGCGAACTTAACCGCTCGGCCACGGGGCCAGCCCCCACATTCCCATTTTTAAATCAACTTTATTTAGACAGAATTTACAAATAATAATATGCACCCATTTTAAGGGTATAGTATGATGATTTCTGATAAATGCATAAACCCACGTAACCACCATCACATCAATATACAGACTAGTCTTTTTAATTCACAGAAAAAAAGAAGAGAATCCCTCTTTGATCCTAGCTAAATGCCAACTTCTTCAATGACTGTGAAATAATTCAATTTGAACCCTGAAGTATTTGATTGTCCTTATATAACTGACCTAGTCACTTATAGTGAAGCGTATGTGACCAACACTCTTCTAATTCCAATCATCATTTCATCCGAGAACAGGACACCCAAACAACACAGCTAATTGTTTCCTCACAGTTGCTTCCTATCACATTATTGACATTCCTTCCCTTCTCAGACGCCAGGTATGTACCTCTTCACCGTTAGACCTTTCATGGTATCCCTTCATTGCTATATTCTCCACCATCTTGACATCTCTAACACAATCCCTAAAAAAGTCCTCTATAAGTCTTCTTCTAACGTCGTCAGAGACCAATACAACAGTGGTTTCCACACTGGAGTGTGCACCAGAATCACCTGGAGAACTTCATCCAGAGTTTCTGATTCAGTGGGCTTGGGGTGAGGCCTGAGAATTTGCATTTCTAATGAGTTCCCAGGTGGTGCTGATACTACAAGTCCATGATTCTCACACTTTAAAAGCCACTAGCAGGGCCAGCCTCATGGCCTCATGGTTGTTCGGCATGCTCCGCTTTGGCAGCCTTGGTTTGGTTCCTGGGTGCAGACCTACACCACTCTTTGGCAGCCATACTGTGGTGGTGACCCACATACAAAACAGAGGAAGACTGGCACAGATGTTAGCTCAGGGCGAATCTTCCTCAAGCAAAAAGAGGAAGGTTGGCAACAGAAGTTAGCTCAGGGTGAATCTTCCTAAGCAAAGAAAAAAACAAACCACGAGGATATATATATGATAGGATTAAGGGCACAACCTTTGGTTGGATGTCCTGTGTTCAGATCCTAGCACGAGCACTGTGAGCCCTTGGATAAACTACTCAAGCTCTCTATATGTCAGTACTCTCGTCTGCCAAGTGAGGATAATGATACTCATACCTCACAGAGTTGAAGTGAGGATAAAATGAGATAGTGTCTGTAGAATATGAGGGGAAAAATAGAAAAAGTCATGCTGATCTTCCAAAGAAAGCTTAACTTTCATCATTCTTTGCTATCAAAAAAATATTAAACTTTTTCCTTATAATGCTTGAAAATTCTAGGGCACTAAAACATTAGATCTCTCCTAGCATTCATGCATTCAGTTTTTATTTTCCTCAGACAATAAAACTTCTTTAATGTTAGCTCTCCTTTCCCAACCCACAGAAGCATAAGTGCCACTTGTCAGGATTTCTGATACCCTATCCTTGTTTCTATTTGGGACATCCCCAACACTTTCCGTTCTTGCATCAAGTCTATGCTACCAGATAAATCACAGATGTAAAACTCGATCATCAACCTCCGTATCTTGACGAGTTGAGGCGTAGAGGGAAAATAGCCAACTGTCTTTCTCTCAGCCCCAAAATTGTTCCGTCAAGATGGTGGAATCTGCCATAATTATTGCCATTTCTGTACCCCAAGTGTAATCTCGAGGCCTCAGGGAAATATTTTTTAATGCTCCTTCCTAAAAAGGTTGCATATTGCAGCTCTATGAGTTTTTTTAAGTGAAATTTAAAAATTTTACTTTATTATTTTTTCATAAAGATCCTTTAGAATAATTGGAGAAAGGATCACAGGGCCAAATGAAGCCTGAGCTCAGTGGTTATTTGAACTGCAATGCTCCCCATCACTGCAATCCCAGAACCTGATGAGGCCTGTCTCACCATGGGGAGTAGCCCACACCTGTAAGGATTCATTCACTGACATCAGGGCGCTTGCTTAAACACGGGCCTGGAGACAAGGCAGAGGGAAGACCAGCCTCTACCCTGGGATCAAAAGTTGTCCCTCATTGTACAGATCTGCCTGCTCCTTCCCTATTTTGCTTGGTTTGAATCCCAAACTTTGCCCATATCTTCAAATTCTGCTTCTTGAGTAAGAAGGACTCAATGACACAGCAATTACTGTTAGGCAGCAAACTGGTGTCAAAGTTGTTAATCACTCCCCAGAGATTGCCAAACTAGAATCCATTCAGAGCTGAATCTGGTCACCACTTGTCCGCTACGTCTTTGGCTCTTTATGCTGGGCCAAACCACACATACACAAACTTACCCCAGTATAGGAAACCAAGCTGACAGCAATGGTGGCTCAGGAGCCTTCTCACCTCTATCCACCAACCTCCCCTTTTTGCTTCCGATGTGCTTATGTTTGCTTTCACCTCCCTGGGCCTCCAACATTTGACAAACTTCAAACTCCCTTCCTGACATTTTATACTTTGGCACCTCATATATGTTCTCAGCATCCCTTTAACAATGAGCTAAACCATTTATGAGGGACACCGTAGTGTTTCTCAAACTAGAGTACTATAAAAACTTTCCTTTTTAAAGAAAAAGAATTTTCAAAGACTCTAAGAATATGTCTATGAATTTCATTTTAAGAAACACTGAATTAGGTCCCCTTACCTGCGTGAAAAAAATAAGTGAATCTTAATGAGCAGTTATAGGAGCACCTAAGATTTTGAAGAAAATTTGACTTACTAAGTTAATACTTGTCAAGGAGAATGCAGTTTGGGCATCTGAAGTCAAAACTAATGAAGAAGTTTTTCCCTTGAAAGCTTGTGGTGGACACTTGTAGGCCCAGCATTCTCTGCATCAAGCAACAATAATGCATTCAACAAACCCACCCCCAAATCCTTCTGGAGCCATAAAACATGCTCTCCCACGGAGAGTCTTGCTAGTGGCTGTGTAGTTTTATTAATGTGCTTGGAAAGCTACAGGTTTCTTTGAAGAAGCTAACATCAGAACTCTAGGTATTTTCCTTTATTTCTGACTCTCTAACTTCCAGGCTACTTTCAATAGCAGCTCTAGTCTTACAGCTTGACCATCCCAGATAACACTGAGCTATCCTGGTTCTGAACTCCAAAGGTAAGTAATCTATACTCCTTAATCACATGCACTTACATACACAGAAAAGCCCAGAAACAAGCTTACAAACACTATGACATACAGGCACAGTAAGGATTATATTGGCCTAGAGTAGGCGGTAAACAGAGTAGGTAAGTAAAATGTTGACAGCAAGAGATCCAGCAATAAAAGAGGGAGTCAGGAACTATGTACTAAAATGTTTAAACATAATGATGGTGGCAAAAGCAGAATTCTAAGCAAGGAGCCACAGAGGGAATCAAATGAGGGAGGGACAAAAGCAGAAATGCAGTTGGGGTCAGTAGAAGAGAAGGGGGTGGGAAGTAATAGACACTTCATCTCATTGAGTCTTCTGATTAATTTTACAAAGCTCATTGCTGTCACACAATACCCCGAAGGTCACATAGGTAATAAATGGAGGAATCTGATCTAATCCATCACAACCCAGTTTTTATGCATCCAGAGTAAAAATAGATTATAAAAGCCATAGGGAATAAGGCAAAAGGGAGAGACAAAACTGGACCAGCACCAAGGGTGCCATGCTATTAAGCGACTGGCCCACAGTTCTTTACATCCCCTTGACTAGAAATAAGGCTGGCTTCACAGTCACAGGAAGAGAAGAGGGCACTTGAGCAATAAACGGCAGAGGAAAGACGACGCAGGGTGCTTAGTAGATAGGAATTTATTCACATCTACTGGGCCACACCTGGATCTCCCAAGGGCCTTGAAGGTTCTTTTTGATTGTGGTAAAAATACGCACAACATAAAACTTGAACTTTTAACAGTTTTAAATATACAGTTCAGAACATTAAACACATCCACGATGCTGTGCAGCTACCGCGACCATCCTATAGGTTCTTTTTATACGATTCTCTGTTCTTCACGGAGCTTAGCACAGTACTATGCGCATAGAAAGTGCTCCAGAAACACACGGTTAATTGGCCCAGATACTACCATGACCATGTGATGATAACGAGAGGATGTGTGGTCACTCTGGTTATGTTCCCAAGTCATTTGGTGCCTAAATGGAGCTTCTGTGAATCCTTGACCATGTGGTCACGAGAACTCAGTCACCCTGGGGATAGTAATTAGAGGTTCTCCTTTGAGCTTTTGCCTAATAGCATTCCGTCTCATGTCCTTACAGATTATTATAAAAAGGACATTTGTATAGAGCTATGGCTATGGCCAAAGTCTTCCTGTACGAACCTCCTTAGATTAGGGGTTAGGAGCTGCTTACGTAACCTAATCGGATATGTAACTGTTACATGGCCACAAACCCCTAACTTTCCTTTCATGTGTCTATCCCACTAGGAGGGAAACGTACTTGTCTTGAATGAGAAGAACTTTATACATGTTTAGTTTGTTTTTTAAATCAATTTTATTGGGTATAATTCACATACATTGTAACTCACACATTGTAATGTGTACATATTGATGACTTTTGACAAATGTATATATTTGTGTAATCATACATTACAGATTTTAAAAACTACATTAGATCAGAGATTATGAGTTAGAATAATTGAATAAATCTTGATTCTAAAAACAAAAATAGTTTGGGATTCTTGTATCATTCCCTTTTATACGTAAATATATTAATATATTGTACAGATACCTACTCCATAAACTTCAAACATTTTGCTTTTTCTGACTTAGAGCCATCAAAAAAGAAAAACACTTTAAACAATTTACTGCATTCAATTTTTTGCATTACATTTCAAGAAAAATCCACAAACTAGAAAACAAGCAGAGTAAAGGGCCAGTACTAAAAAGACTAGAAATCACATTCTAGAAGGAACACATTAGACAGTCAAGGGTTCTTAAGAGAAGAAAATACAGTGAGGTGGGGTAGGGTGAAGGAGGAAAATGTTGGTCTCAAAAAGTAGAGACATTTATATGGGAAAAAGACAAAATTTGTTCAGTATACAGCTCCAGAGGGCCAAAGTGCCAGAGGGAAGTTATCACAGGGCAGAGCTTACTGTGTATAAGGAATAACTTCTGGAGTTAGAGCCTCAAAACGGAATGGTTGAAGCAGAAAGCATCCTTGCAGTAATTGTTCAAAAAGAGGCAAAAACCATCTATTTGAGAAGTTGGGCAAGAGCAGAAGGATTAGACTAGTTGTCCTTTTAAGTTCAATTCCAATTCTGAGATTGTGTGATCTGGGAACTTCTTATAATTTAAAGCCAGATGTCAGGGACACCCTAACTCAAAGATGTGCAACCCTCAAATCACAGTCTGATCAAGAACAAAGAATTAAACCTAAGAGAAGCATAAGCAGAAACAGGCTCGAGCCTGTTATGTACATACATATACACACACCCACATATCCAACCTTCCCATCATTCCTGGGAAGGAAAAATAAGAATAATTTAAAAAAATAACAACAGAAATCTATCTTTCCCACCAAATCTACTTTATGTTCCCTAATCTATGTTAACAGTATCACTGTCTACCCGATTATGCCGAATAAAGCCTTAATGTTTCTTATCTTTGACTCTCTCATCTTCCTCCAATTCCTAATAAGTGTACCCCAGAAATGCCTCTCAGCTCTCCTTTACCTTCACACTTGTATTGCCATTGCTCTTGGTGCAACTCTTGCAATGACTCCTAACTAGCTGTCCTGCCTATAACCTCCTCCTCTCTTAAGGCCATTATTCACACCGCTAACAGTGATCTTCCTGAAACACGGACAGGATCACATCACTCTAACCTGCTCAAAAACCTGTATTGGCTCCTTAATGCCTACAAAGTTCAAATTCTTTGGTATGGCCTTCAGTACCATCTAAACCTGGCCCTCAGCCGCTCTGCTTTGCTTGCCCGTGGTACCTTGTGCTTTGGTTACACTGCAGAACTTGTCATTCCTGGGAGGCCATACACTTCACTACTCCAAGGCTTTGTTCAGCGTTCTTCAAAATGCACTCCCTCTCTCCCACCTGCGGACACTTTACTCAATTTTCAAGGCTTAAGCAAATACTACCTATCTTGTGAAGCTACCCTTAATGCTTCCACCTCACAATCCCTGCCTCCTTCCCCTGGAGCTGATAATACTTCTCTTCATACCTTGTTTTTGCATTTAACAATCACACTTGAAATTTCAGTTTTGGGGGTCCAAGCATACCTCACCCACTGTAAACCCCTGAAGGCAGACAGCATGCTTCCTTTCTTTCTTTATCCAACCTTGTCAGATCCCCAATGCCAAGCACCTAAGACAGTGCCTTTTATATAACAAGTGCTTAATAAATGTTTATTGAATTGATCTGGAATTTGAGGACAGTTAGACTTCTATCCATGGTTCAATACCAGTCTTACAAATTGTAACTTCTATTAAAATCCTAATCAAAAGCCTAGTGATTTATAAAAGCCTCTTATCCTATTAATCTAACATCTCTGAGCCAAAAACAGTTATATACTTACATTTACTAGGAGAGAGAAATCAGTGACCAGTTGGCTAAGTTCGATTAAGTCCTTGAAAAGAGAGAGAAAGAGGAAATTACTTACTCTTATGCCTCACAGCTACCAAAAGGAAAATAATGTTTCACATACCGCTTCTAAGGTTTCCCAGGATTCGGCAGCATTTTGATCTCGAGGGATTTCAGGCAATGCGTATATCTGAGTCACACTCTGAGGATCGGTTTCAGCTTCAGCAGTGTGAAAAGCTCCTGGATGGACACAGCCTCATGTTTAGAGTTTATTTGCTTTGTTAGAAGGCAACAGCATTTCCATGAAACAACTGCCACGTAAACTGCTTACTAATTGAATTCAGGCTAAAACATAACTTGATTATTGTATAAAAATAGATTTATCTAGGAGCAGACTGTTCCCAGGTTAGTTAAATATTTTTTTCTTAATTATTCTATGAAGTCATCTTCAAAAAATGGCTACAAATACTATCTACCCAATCTGAATAACTAGGGCTAGATGCAGAAGAAGCACCAAAAGAGAATATTCTATTTGGCCAACGTTCCATGAAGAGACACCCAGGAGAAAGAGGTTCAACACTTTTCATCACTAAATCATTAACCTCTTCTTTGGCTATTTTAATAATAAATATCAGATGCATTGGGTATTAGAAGTAGAGAAGTAATGTGTTTTTAGCAATGCAAATCAGTCATTTTTGGTAACAATCAATTCGTCATCAAACCTAACACCTCTTACCATATGTATCTTTTCGTACATTTGTCGCCCTTCTGCTCAAAGTCATTTTTCTGGCCTAGGCCTCCATTGCTTCACATCTTTTCTGAGTTTTAAGAAGTCATCAACCCACTAAGGCTTTCCTCGTTAAACTCTGCTATGATGATGAATTAATTTGTGCTCCACACTCCACCCCCAAGTCTTATTTCCTTGCATTGGTTTTACCAATCATTTATTCATTAAACTGATATTTATAAAATGCCTCCTATATGCCAATCAATGTGCTAAGGTGCTGGGGCCACTACGGTAACCCATAAACACACTTCCAAGGAGTGAACATAGTATAGTGGTTAGGAGTATAGGCCCAGCCAGAAAGACCTGGGTTAGAATCCTGGTTTGGCTATTTATTAGCACTTTGACTTGGGAAAGTATTTCATCCCTTTGACTTATTTTCCTCATTTGTAAAATAAGGTGATATTTACTTTATTTACTTCACACTATGCCTGACTTCTATATCAAGTACAGGTCATTAATAAATAGTTACTACTACCACTGCCATTGCTCCTGCTGCTATTACTAACAGAGCTTACTATAGAATGCGTGATACAGACATGTTAGCAGGCAAGTTCAGTACAGTCTGATAAGAACTCTGATATAGGTAAGTATGGAATGCCATGTGGGCACAGCTGAGAGGTATTCAACCCGGACTTGTGGAGGGCAGAGTGCTCTGAGAAGGTGCTGAAGCTAAAGCCTGAGGATGAACAGAAATTATACGGGTGAACTGGGGCAAGGCTGGAGGGAGAAGCAAACAGCATTCATATCAAGGAGAATAATAGGTGCATAGGTTTGGGAACTGAAAGGCGTTCCGTGTAGCTGAAGCATAGACTTATGACAAGAGACAAGCAAAGACTGAGGCTGGAAATCTAAGGTGACATTATTCATGGCATTGTAACTATGTTAAAGAGTTTTGTCTTTCTCGTAGGATCAATATGGAACTATTAAAAGGATTTGGAGACAACTGGGAAGCTGGAGGGTGCCATAATCAGATTTCAGACTTAGAAAGGGAACCACAGCTGCAGTGTGAAGAATAGAACAAGGATGGAGTTGAAGGGTGAAAAAATTAGAGTGAAAAATGAGCTGGGAGGCTCTAGGACAGTGGCAGTAGAAATGGAAAGAAGAGAGCTAAAGGTCTACTTTCCTTTTGTTCCCCTTACTTCAAGCTCAAAACAACTACCACTTTAATATTTTCTGAGCACGCATTATGTGTTGTGTTGGTATGAAAAAGTGAACAGTACAAAGTAGCTGCTCTCAAGGAACTTACGTTCTGGAACAGTTAAGACATACAAAGAGATATCCTAACATAATAAGAGTGCACTGTTATCTAGATAAATAGTATAGATACGTATAGTTATTTTGTAGGAGTTCCAAGCTAGGGGTTGCACCTGACTCAGCTGGTGAGGTGTGAAGTTTATAAAACAGCTTCCTCAAAAAAGTGATCTTACTAGGTAGGCAAAGATGGAACTAAAAATTCTAGGTAGAGAGACCAGCATGAAAAAGGCCCTCAAAGAAGAAACAATATAACATAATTAACATAAAATCAGCGGTTTGGTCTTGCCAAAGCATAAAGTAAAAGACACAGAGTTACAAGTGTCAAGACATTACAGATGGTTAGGAGGGGTGCACAGGACAGTTACAGACTTTGGGCTTTATCCAGCAGACAGCGGAGAGGCACTGCAGGGAAAGGACATAGTGACCTGTGACACCTGATCTATTCCGAAAAGTAAATCATTATAACTCCAAGCTCATCTCTCTCTCTCTTTTTCCATCTTAGCCTAAACTGAACTATATTTTATAAAACTGCATTACTATTTTACTTTCAAAATTTATGAACGTCTTACCTCTTGAGGAAAGAAACCTGTTTGAGTTGTTTAGGAAGGGCATAGCCAGTCAACTAAAAAGTAATTTGTAGGCTTATCAGAATTGATAGTCTTCTTTTAAATCTAAATCTTAACTTATCTGAATACGAGTCCTTATCTTAAAAGAAGAGTCAAAGCATCAGATACAGAGTAAGTTTTACATTATGACCTTATGGCAAGTATTCAATATTTTAAAAGCTCTCTCTGATTTTTACAAATGCTTAAAAGAGTTATTTACCCTATGTCCTAAGTTATCACATAAAGACACTTTCATTTTCATTTCAATCAAAATAAGTGAATTACTCTGAGGACCTTTCTTCCACTTAATATTCCTATTGTAAGAAGAACTCCAATTTCTTTGATAGGATAATGAATAACGATAACTTCATTATAATTAAGAGACCAAATGTAAAGCAGAACTTTATAAATACGATGCCCACTCTAAATATTTTTTAACCATAACTTTTGTACTATTAGAAAGGATTCAAATGAAGTATGCCAGGGTACATAACAAAATGAGGAGAGATTATCATACATAAATTCTTGATCTAAAAAATGAAGGGATGGGAAATGTTTGACATTTTAAGCAAACATAAAAGATTTCCCTCAGTAAAAAAGAAGAAACGTTTAAGTCATTTATGTCTCACTTGAAACCAAACTGCGTATGTATCTTAGTTCAAATGGAGTCTTAGAACAAAGAAATCTGTTCTCTTCCATGGAAAATCCTGCTGTAAACTTACAACACTGAATACCACTAATCAATCTGAGGCATGACTAACAATTAAGAAAGGAAATTCTTTAATTTCTACAACTTCCACAATTCATTTATACCAGCTTGTATTAAAAATCACTACCTCAGTGATCATCCATTGATTTTAGCTTTTACAACCGCTACAGATACGATGAGGCAAAAACTGAGACAGATTAAAGCTGCAGGAAAGAAGGCTGAAGAACTCATCCTGTCCACAGAAGTCAAAATCACTATTGTTTTATACACAAAAATAAACTCAAAATGCATCAAAGACTTGAAGATAAGTCATGAAACCATAAAACTCCTGGAAGATAATATAGGTAGTACCCTCTTTGACATCGAACTAAACAGGATCTTTTTGAATACCATGTCTTCTCAGAAAAGGGAAACAAAAGAAAAAAGAAACAAGTGGGAGTTCATCAGACTAAAGAGCTTCTGCAAGGCAAAAGAAACTAGGATCAAAACAAAAAGACAACCCACCAATTGGGAGAAAATATAAATCATATATGTGACAAGCGGTTAATCTCCATAATATTAAGGAATTCACACAACTGAACAAAAAAACAAACAGCCCGATCAAAAACTGGGTAGAGGATGTGAACAGACATTTTTCCAAAGAAGATATACAGATGGCCAATAAACACATGAGAAGATGTTCAACATCACTAATCATCAGGGAAACATAAATCAAAACTACACTAAGATACCACCTTACACCTGGTAAAATGGCTATAATGACTAAGACTAAAAATAAATGTTGGAGAGGGTGTGGAGAGAAGGGAACCCTCATACACTGCTGGTGGGAATGCCATTGTGGTGGGTACAGCCACTGTGGAAAACAGTAAGGAGATTCCTCAAAAAACTGAAAATACAAATACCATATGACCCAGCTAACCCACTGCTGGGTATCTACCCAAACAATTTGAAATCAACAATCCAAACTGACTTATGCACCCCTATGTTCACTGAAGCATTTTTCACAATAGCCAAGAGATGGAAGCAACCCAAGTGCCCACTGACTGATGATTGGATAAAGAAGATGTGGTATATATATATATATATACACACAATGGAATACTACTCAGCCATAAAAAAAGACAAAATCATCTCATTTGCAACAACATGGATGGACCTGGAGGGAATTATGCTAAGCAAAATAAGCCAGACTGAGAAAGACAAACACCAAGCCATTTCACTCATATGTGGAATACAAACAAACACACGGACAAAGAAAACAGTTCAGTAGTTACCAGGAGAATGGGGGTGAAGGGGAGCACTTATGTGGTGACAGACAGAAATAATGTACAAGTGAAATTTCACAATGATGTAAACTATTATGAACTCAATAAAAAATTACTATTGTTTTATATGACATAATAATCTCAGATAATTCCATCCACATGCAAACAACTGCAGGTGTAAAGGCTTAGAACATATATGTATCACTCACAACTGTGGTTCAAACTCCAGTGTTAAAATCTTATTATTGACTATAAACTCAAATAATCACTAAGATATTTTTAGTTGAAGTGAGAAATAAGCTTTCTCATGGACACCAGACTTTCCTCTTTTCTCTATATGTCCAAACATACATACATACACACATACATTCATTTATTCATTCTCTCTCTCTGCATACTTCATGAAGGGCAATGATTCTCCTAAGAATTACAACACAATATATATAAACTTTACTACATTAGGAAAAGTTTCATTATAAATCTAAATTAATTCAAAAGCATTTCCTGAATTTTTTCATGTTCTAACAGCTTAAAAATAGTGAAATTAGTTTACTGATCATCTATATAAACCTATCTATCAAAATAAAATGAACTGTAAGTTAGGGCTTAACTCAGCTGCAAAGGAGGATTTTTAAGAAAATTAAAACCAACAGAAAATACATCTTCAAATAATACACAAAACCACCTACATGTTTCATAAAAGTGTTCAGTACATGTGTGTAACTGTGACAAAATCTAATATTTCATCAAACTCAATACACTGGTCTGAAGTTCCCAGCAGTTTTAAGATTAGATTCTTTTGTGAATATTTGTTTAAAATGTAATAAGATTCTGTTCCTGCTGCGCTGGTGAAGTGTGTGTGCTGGATGGAGAGTAAGAAAGACAAGGAGGAAGAGAAGCACTGATTCACTCTGTAGGACCCGATACATCTTTCTATATGCAAATCAAACTTGTAGGCTCATCACATCTCTTGGTGGGACACAATACGCTAAAAACGAAACTAGATACTCAAGTGAGACAGAGGGAGTTTCCCAGATCAGGCAAGATTGGCAGAGAAGATATGCTTTAGAAACTTTCAGAATCTGAACAAAAGAAACAGCAAAATCACCACAGCTTCCTCCTAAACTTAATAAGTTTCTTTCTCCAGAGAACATAAAATGCCCTATTATACTTGCTATTTCTATCTGTAAATGAAAGACTATTTTTGTATTTTGATCTCACTCATGGAAATGTGGCAACAGTGCTCCTGAATCTAAGCTGATGTTTCCAACCAATTTATTTAGAATCAGGTGGAATTTTTAAAGGAAAAAGTATTTTAAGGCACTTAACTTCTGTGCAAATCAAACACATTTTTCTGTATAGGCTGTCACTACTAGAATGAGTATCTAAAGCAAAAGTAAGGAAAAACCAGAGTACAGGATAAAAACCTGTAGAATGACAGAAGACTCCATAGCTAAGAAGACCACTCATGGAGCAAACCCAATTCCTACCCCACTATTAAAGTCTTATGTAAATTAGTTGCTTTCTTTTCATTATTCTTCTCTTTTCCCATCCTCTCAATTATTTGTTAACAAAATTTCTGGATTTAAGGCAACCTAGTAGAAACTCTCACTTTCAGTGAAATACTCAGGCATCTGGTGCAACTGTTCATTTTCACTGCTTAATGTTGGCAACGGAGTCAAAGGCAAAGCACAATCTAACCAGCAGACCATTCAGAATTTGAAATTCTACATATTGTTTTAGGTATAACTTAGATACTTGATTTTATAAGTGGAATGACTATCTCAATCAAATCAGCACTACTCACAGAGATTTAATTTTGTAGATTCTCCCAGTGGCAAGTGATTAGATCTTTAGCCAATTTGGTGTTCCATGAATTGAGAAGTTTGAGAATCAACAAAATTGGAAAATTAATTTCACCCACTATTTCTTCTCCCTCATCCTCTGGCTCTGCTCCAATCTTTTTCACTTCCTCTGTACACACACTTCCTCAAATTCTGCCAACAGTTTTTTTTTACACCAGTCAGCTTCCTATGGAGAAAGTTAACTGCCAGCAAACTGGGTAAACTGCCTTCTTGTAATAATCACCCAGTTCCTCTGATGATATATAAACCCAAGTTTGTTGAGCCCAAACAGTCCTACTGGTAGAAACACAAATAATGCAATAATAAAATGCAAATTAAAGCAAATATTAGAATGGTACTATATTGTAAGAAAATTCTCAGAACTCAAAATTTTTGTTTGCTAGGGAATTGCTGGTGATGGGCAATTCAAACCTAAATAGCAGAAGAGATTGATGCAGTGACTCTTTCCAGAAAATTCAGCATGTCTTCACCGTCATTACCACTATCACAACTGTCACAATGATGGCCCCTTAATCACATGGAACTGTAAAGCCCAGTTTCTCTAAACATGCACATAAAGCCTCAGTTTGCACTAAATGATAAGAACAGCATTTGGCTTCATCAATATGGTGGTGACAATTATATATGAACAGAATAATGTAAACAGTAACTACAAACTATCAAAAAGCATTCTTCCCAAATACTCTTTAGCCAAGGGTTGAGTGCTAACATTTCCTTCTACCCAAAACAACACTTTAGGTACTGGTTACCCACAGAGCGAAGTGATTATAGCACATCTCAAATTACGAAATTGTCTCTGAAAAGATACATTCACTCATATTTATAAAACATTTATTAATGGTTCACTGTGTGCCAAGCACCATGTACTAAGTGCTAGATACTAGAGACAGAACAAAAGCAAGATTACCCAGAAAGTCTGGATGATGGCCTAGATGTTTCTTCCAATTTTTTTTATTTTCCTATAAATTACTGGATCATTAGCACTCAAAATATGACGTTAAAAATAATCTGGGTTTGGAGACAGGGAGTGGTGCAGGAGCCTCCTGGGTAAATGAAAGAGGAAAGCTGGACAGGTGCAGCATCTCTCAGGTTCTTTTCTAATTTGTAATTTATTTATACCCCACCTTTTCCATAAAGATTTAAGGCAGCTTAGAACATACATAAAATATAACAAGATGGCATAAATTAAAAATAAAAGAGAAACTCTAAAACAAAAAAGAAAACACAAGGGCAGCAATTACAAAGTGAAGCCAGGATAGTTAAAAAATTTGGCTTTTGGTAGTCAAAAAATTTGGATTTAAGCTTTCTAGTAAACACCTCAAGTGAAGAAACCTTATCACTTACGCCATTCAATACCCATAAGATTAAAAAAAGACCAATTGCTTTGAAATACTACTATGAAATAAACCAAGAACTTTTTTTCAGGGTTTCTTATAAAGACATCAGTATAATATAATCAACAGTTATCAATTACATCCTTAGAAGAGATATAGTGACAAGTTTCATGGGCTGTTTCTTAGAGTATCACTCCACAAAAGTCGATGGCATGACCCCCAGTGCAGATTTTTTTTATGTTCTCACTTAAATTCAGAAAACTGAGCTGGGAGACAGATCTAACATCTGCTGTGAAAACCACAATGCCCTAGGAAGAAGCCTGCCTGACCAGGCTGCCCCTGCACCTAGAGATGAGAGAGGAATGCTCTGTAGACAAGGATGACATTCTCCTTACAAAACACTTTAAAATTTATTTTCAACTTATAGACAAATAGGTACTTGAAACCCTGAAGTTCCACTCTATACAGCATAGCCTCAAAATTTCTGTGCTGCAAAACTTCTAGGTTATGCACTTCCAGGCAGACTCAAGGAGCAAGAATTCAGCATATTGGAATAGAAGGTGATCCCCAGAAACTTAAATACTATCTGCAATATCTATAGAAGGAGGTGAACTCATGAGCAAGAATAAGACTTGGTACATTACCACCAACAGTCATGGATCTGGTCAGAGAAGGCTGTAACAAAGTTTCTTCATCATTAAACTGTTTCTTAAGTTCTTCTACAGATTCCAGATGGAGCTGGAGAAATTCTGCTGTTGCTACTGATGCTTCTTCTTTAACAGGATCTATCATTCTCTTTAGAAGTCCTACATCATCCTTTCGGACTTTCAAACAAAGTTTCTCCATTTCTCGAATATTGGAGCGGAGTTGCTATAAAAGAAAAAAAATCATTAAATCCACCATCTCTTACCATAAAATATCTTTATTTTCAGACATAACTTGTGATAATGGTTGTGAATGAAAATGATTACAAGTACTCTCTACAATAAAAGGTATGCATAATACTTTTCTATGTTTCATGTCTCTGGCCAAATCCAGGTTCTTTAGAACTCACCTCCTCATACTTCGAATCTATTTAGCATCTTTTTCTTTATTAAATGTGATTATTACAAAAGTAACAAATGTACTTCATAATAAATCAAATACTGTAGAAACATATCAAGAAAATCAATGATTTCCCCACTTCACCAATTTCACCACCTCTCTTAACCCAGTCCTTTCACACATTTCTCATGCAAACATTAACATATATATTCTTTCTTACATTTTACAAAAAAAATGGATTACACTGGGGCCAGCCCAGTAGTGTAGTGGTTAAGTTTGCATGCTCTGCTTTAGCGGCCAGGGGTTTGTAGGTCTGGATCCTCGCTGTGGACCTAGCATCACTTGTCAAGCCACACTGTGGAGGCATCCCTCACAAAATAGAGGAAGACTGGCACAGATGTTAGGTCAGCAACAATCTTCCTCAAGCAAAAAGAAGACTGGCAACAGATAGTAGCTCTGGGCCAATCTTCCCCTCACACACACACACACACAAAAGAAGGATTACAATAATCTACAATTTGTCACTCCACATCTCAACTTAACAGTATCATCATGGATATCACTCCTGGTCAAAGGTTGCACCATATTCCATAGTACGGATGTAATAGAATTTATTCAATCACTCTTCCAGTGATTAATAGTCATTCATGTTGTTTGCAGTTTTTAATTATCACAAACTATGAAACAGATATCCTTGACTATAAATACTAATATACTATAACAGTATATATTAGTATTATAGTAATACTATTATCCTATATATTGTAGGAGTGAGTCCCAAAAGTGAGAGCACCCAAAGGATAGTGTGTGTTTTTACTTCAGTAGCTATTATCAGTTTTTTCCCATAAGGTGTAACAATTCACACTGCCACCAAAGGATGAGTGTCCATTTTCCCACACACTGCCAGTACTACACGTTGTCTCACTGTGGTTTTACTTTCATTTCTCTCTGAGGGAAGTTAATGGATTTTTATCAAATGATTTTCCCCTCTTTTTAAAATCATCATAAGTTTTCCTCTAATGTGTTGATATAATGAATTATGGGCAGGTTTCATGGTATAGAGCCATCTTTATATTTCTGAGATAAACCCTTTCCTGGTCAATACATACACTTTTTAAATACACTGTTGAATTTGATATCCTAATATTTTATTTGGATTTTAGCATATGTGTGTATACATTGTGTGCACTTGTGTATAGGTGACCAATGTGTGTGTATACACTATCTTTTCTAAGTTTAAACTCACTTTCACAAATTCAAGGTTGTGCTAGCTTCAAGAAATGAACTGAGGATATTTCCATCTTTTTCAATGCTCTATACTTTAAAAATAAAAACCAACTATCCTTTGACAATTAAATAGAACTTACAAGAATGGTCTGAGAGTTTTTAAAAAAAACCATAGATCTTTATCCATATAACATTTTCAATTCTTTTCCCCTAATGTACTTTCATAGATACTAATGCAAATCCTGAACAGTAGACAGGACAAAAAGTATTAATTTCTTTAATTTTTCAAGTGCCTACTCTGAGTAAGGTGTTACATTCCATATTACTACATATAGAGAAGTCAAAACAGAGAAAACTTGTTCAGGATTTACTTAATTGTCTAGCAGCAAAGTTGGGTTAAAACCCAACTTATTCTTACAAGTCCAGCAATCCTTCCATTAAACTATAATTTTAATTCCTGTCTATATGGGACCTTAATACAATCTAAAGCATACATTTAAAGCCAATTCTGGAAAAAACAGTTTAGCTGCAACCTAAAGCATCTTGTAAGATTTTCTGGGTGAATCAAACAGTTGTGCCTCTATCCTACCAAGACTCTATATCTCTTTGAACCTTATGTCCACTCTTACCATTCCAATATAAGCTGGAAAACCTAAGGATAATTGGATAATAGATTAAAAATATGTGATACACAAGCATTAATATGCAAAAATCATAGAACCCGAAGGGGCCTATGTGATCATCTAACTCAACCTCATGATTTTACAACAAGGAAACTGGAGTCCAGATGAACACAGTGGCAGAATTAGGACTAGGGCCCACTTCTCAAGTCCTGGAACAATATTGTTTCCAACACACTACCATCTCTTGGATATGTGATTCCTTTTTGGACCACAGTTGCAAAGCATGTTTATATAGTTGCCACATAGTCCACAGACATATTTTAGGCAATATTATCTTGGAGAAGCATTAAATCTTCTGCAGCTAATGAGCAATTGCCTGTGGCATATTCTTCCTCTCTTATAGAATTCGTACATATGTTTATGTCCCCAGTCAAATTATAGTGTCCAGCTAAGAACTCTACTACTATCAGTGAAGGGAAAGATGTTAAGGGACAGAAAGAAAATACCCAGTGAACTATAAAATCTGATAGTATACTAACAAAAACACAAAAAAATGGCTAAATTTTTATCAACATTTATTGTAATTTGTTCATTGTGCTAAGTGCTTTATCTTCTTTATCTTGTTTCACTTTCACCATTTATTTTTGAAATGGATATTACTCATTTCTCATTCTACAGAAGAGAAAATTAAAGTAAGAAATTAAGAAAACAGCCCAGTATTATACTTCTACTAAAAAGTAAAGCCAGGAATCCAATCCAGGCTACACAGAATGTGTTCTCAATGACTTCACTATATAGCCACATTATCCAACAGAAATATAATGCAAACCACAAATGCAAGCTATACATGGAACTTTGACTTTTCTACCAGTCACATTAAAAAAGTGAAAAAAAAATGGAGGAGTGACATCATCATCATGGCGGAGTGAGCCGTCCTGGTAATCTCGCCCCTCCACCATACAATGAAAAAGACATTCATACTCCAACAGAGGACATACACATACAACACAAAAAACGTCCGAGAGACCCACGCAGCCATAGGACAGAGCACAGAGAGGCTGAAGTCCTCCTCAGAGGAAGTGGAATGGGATATGAGAAAACTCCGCTCCCTCCCCTAGAGACTGTGATCTGGATGATGGGAGGCCTCCGAGAGGGAAGGAACAGGGGAGGGGACATTTGTTCACAGGAACTACAAGGATCCCCGAGGGCCCTTGCAGCCTAGAGGGAAGCCCTCTATGGGGGTGAAAGCTTTCACGGGGTTGACCTCATCAAGCGAACACTGCAGGAGAGCAGATAGCGAGAGCAGAGTGAGAAAACCCTGAGAGTAGCAGGAGAAAGCGCCCCTCCCCCAACCCACCCAGGGCCAGCTCCAGCACCTGGGATCTTGGCGGAAGGCACAGGGCTCAGAATACCTGGCTCTTGACCCCTGCCCAGAGGCAACAGGCAGTAACTGCAACCAAATAATACCAGGATGTGTAAAAACAGAGTCACGTCCTCTAGCAATATCAAACATTATATTAAAGGTTGAGAGCAGAGAGAAAATGACAAGTACCCAGAAATCCATCCTGAGGACACAGGAATATGTAATTTAAATGATGAAGAATTCAAAATAGCTATCATCAAAAAACTCAACAAGGTAAAAGAGAATGTAAAGAACCAATTCAATGAGTTCAGGAGCTACTTCACAAAAGAGATTGAAACTATAAAGAAAAATCAATCAGAAATATTAGAGATGAAAGACACAATGAAAGAAATAAAACAAAATATGGATTCCCTGAACGCCTGAGTGGACGTCATAGAGGAGCATCAGCATAATTAAAGATAGACATGTTGAAATGCTCCCGATAGAGGAAGAGAGAGAACTAAGACTAAAAAGATGAAGAAAGTCTGCGAGAAACATCTGACTTAATTAGGAAATGCAACATAAGAATTATAGCTATTCAAGCAGGAGAAGAGAAGGAGAATGGAGCAGAAAGCTTGTTCAAAGAAATAATAGCAGAGAACTTCCAAAACCTAGGGAAGGAGATGGAAATCCATGTGGAAGAAGCTATCAGATCTCCTAAATATGTCAATGTAAAAAGACCTATGAGAAGGCATATAGTAGTGAAACTGGCAAAAGTGAATGACAAAGAAAGAATGCTAAGGACTGCAAGGCAGAAGAAAATAACCTACAAAGGAAACCTTATCAGGCTTTCAGCAGTTTTCTCTGCAAAAACCTTACAGGTAAGGAGAGACTAGAATGACATATTCAAATCTTTGAAGGAGAAAAACTTTCAGCCAATACTCTATCCAGCAAAAATACCCCTCAGATATAATGGCAAAATAAAAACTTTCCCAGACAAACAAAGGCTAAGGGAGTTTGTAACCACAAGACCCCCACTACAAGAAATCCTCAAGAAGGCCCTCATACTTGAAAAAGAAAAGGGAGAAAGGAGTTACAAAGCACAGAGTAAAGGGATAAATAGGTAGACGGAATCAGAACAGGTTAGCAAATACTCAAGTATAGCATTAAAGACAAAGGAAAACATGTTGTTGCAAATGGGATAATTCAATAGATAGAACATGTTCATATGTTCATAGATTGGACAACTCAATATTGCAAAGATGTCACTTTGATAGACGCCTAAAGATCAATAGATTCAATAAATCTATTTAATCTATATATTCAGTATCTATTAATTCAATAAAATTGAATAAACTTTGAATCTACAGATTCAATAATACACAGATTCAATAAATATGAAAAGGATCTTTGTTTTGTTTTGGCGGAACTCAACAAGCTGATTCTAAATGTATATGGAAATGCATAGACAGGGCTGAGATTAGCTTTTGAAGAAGATGTAAGAGAACCTCCTCTGTTAAACATCGACTAATCATAAAGCCACAGTAATTAAGACAGTGTGGAACTGGTGCAAGAATAGACAAATACACCAATGAAACAGTCCAGAAACAACCCAAACATACATGCATGGGATTTATGACAAACGTGGTACTGCAGGGCAGTACTGGGAAACAGGATCTTTCCAAAACATGGTACTTGGTCATCCGAGTATCCATACTGCATACACCACCTCACGTCATACACAACAATCAACAAGATGGATTGTAGACCTAAATGTGATAGGCAAAACAACAGAAGAGTATCTTCACGATGTTGGGGTAGGATTGACATCTTAAATGTGGCACAAGAAGCATTAACCATAAAAGATTGACAACCTAGACTATACTAAATTAAGTGAACTTCCAGTCATGAAGGAATACAACTAAGGGAAAGGTTAACCACTGAGTGGAAGAAGATAACTGCAACACATACACTGATAAAGGGGTCATGGGCAGAACAAAGAACTCTTACAGATCAGTAAGAAAAAGACAAACAACCCATAAAAATGTGGCCAAGAACCCTAAAGGGGCACTTCTCATAAACAAATAAGGAGTTATTCAATCTCACTAATAATCAGGTAAATGTAAATTACACTGTAGTTAGTTATCCACCAGAACAGCTAATAAAGTCTGACTTTACTAAATATTAGCGAAGATGTGGCACCCAAAGGAACTTGCATTCACTGCTAGAAGAAGTATAAAATCAGTACAACTATTTTTCGGAAAACAGTTTGGCATAATCTATTAAAGCTAAAAATAAAGATGCATGATGAGCCAGCAATTCCAGTCTTAGGAATATACTCAACAGAAATGTATGCACATGTGTACCAGTAAAAATATACAAGAATGTTAATAGCATTTGTAACAGAAACTGAAAACAACCCAAAAGTCCATCAATAAAATGGATACACTATGGTAAACGCATGCAATGGAATATATACAGCAATGAAAATGACCGGACTACTGCTATAGGCAACAACATAGATAAATCTCAAGCCAGAAACAAAAGATACATTCTGCTTAATCCAATTTATATAATATTCAAAAACAGACTAAATTAAACTATAGTCATTTTTTTTTTGTTTTGAGGAAGATTAGCCCTGAGCTAACTGCTGCCAATCCTCCTCTTTTTGCTGAGGAAGACTGGCCCTGAGCTCACATCCGTGCCCATCTTCCTCCACTTTATATGTGGGACGCCTGCCACAGCATGGCTTGCCAAACAGTGCCATGTCCGCACCCGGGATCTGAACTGGCAAACCCTGGGCCGCCGAAGTGGAACGTGCACACTTAACCACTGTGCCACCAGGCCAGCACCCAAACTATAGTCTTAATGACACATTTTGGTGGTAAAACTATACAGGAAAGCTAAAAAGTAGTTACCACATAAATCAAAATAGTGATTACTTTTGGAGGGAGAAAGGTGGCTAGAATTGGGAAGAGGCTATGAAGGCTTCCAGGATGCTGGTAATGTCCTATTTCTTGATTTGAGTAATGGTTACATGAGTGTTCACCTTATAATAATTTGTTTAGGTGTATATTTATGTTTTATGCATTTTATAGCATTTTAGCATTTCATCTTTCATCAGTTGGAAGAGATAATGAAAGGAACTACATTTTTGGAATTAATTCTGACGTTCAAGCATAAAATAGTGTAGTGGAAATGAAACCCATGAGAAAAAGCAACCATGCCATCTTGGAGTTCCTATTGGTTACAAAAAGGAATACTAGAAACCGACACTTTAAGGAAGTGAATCAAGTTTAGCAAAAACAGTTGTATGATGCCACAGCAGAAATTATATCGTGAGAGGGAGATCTTTTTTAAGAGAGTTTCTAAAAGGTGAAATTCTGACAATATAACACAAAGTTAATCTGGTAAGAAAAAAAAGAAAATGGCATCTTAAAAATCCAATACGGCTTTGTAAGGTGTGCTATGATAAGTTCAGAATTTTAAGAGACTTATTTAAGAAAAAATAAAAGAACGAAAAGAAAGGCATGTGAACAAGGATGAGTACAAAAGAGAGGTGTGAAACAAGGAGAATCACGTAAGTAAAGAGTGAGCCCAGAATGAGCGGAGGCTGGTGAAAAATGTTAAGAACAATAAAAAGGGTTTAAAAAATACATGTAGAGCAAGAAGAATAAGAAAGAAGGTTTAGGCCTACTGCTTGGGGCAGATGGTATAATGGTAACAGATGATGCAGAGAAAGCAGAACTACTTAACTCCTGTTTTGCTTCTGATTCTCTATTAAGGAGAAATATTCAAAATTGAAAGGGGCATAAGAAACATGTTCAAAGGAAACTTGGAACATCTCATTTTAAGGATCTACACAGGCGTCATGAAGGAGGTGAGATGTGAGCTGTCCCTGAAGAGTAACGCTGGGAAAATAGAACATACTAAAAACAACAGATTGGGAAAAGACAGAGGTGAAGAAGAAGAGTAGAAACTTCCTAAACGCTATATTTCATCAATTTTAGGACACAATATCTTTCACACATTTTAACATCTCTGAAATTGGAATGTACCTTAAAACGGATGGTAAAAAAAGCACCGTGCCATATTTAACTAGCAGCACTTTTTCTTTCTTAGAGGGACACAAAATAATGGTGTGTCTTACAATTGATGGTGCCTTAGATTTAATTTTCTCCTGAAGTTCTATAGTACCTATGACAATCAGAGCAGAGGCTAAGCATCCTAAATCCTGGTTAATCAGCTCATAAATATTTCAAGGCAAAATTTAAGCTTAAATTCCTCCGAAACTCATAATAACCTAAAACAATTTACCTTCTAATAGTATTCATTTTGGAATCTACTAATCTATCTTTTCCATTCTCTACCTGGCCTTGCTTCTCTCTAATCTTTTCTTTTCTCCTAACTTTTCTCTACTGTCCTCATGTCTCTCTCTCTCCTCCTCATTCCTTCTCTTTTCTATTGCCTCTCTCTTTTAAATTCTCTTTAAAAAAATTTTTTAAAGTAGATAGCTCAAGTGTTCTATACTTCTAATAAAATCATGAAAGTCACATTTTACATCTACAAGATCCATGGCTGAATCTTTTTTTTTTTGTATTTATGCTACCTATGGAACTCGGATAGACTCTGTAGGGCAGTATCTTTCCAAATATGGTCTGAAATCTACTGAATCAGAAACTCTAAGGTGAGTCCCAAAAAGTCTATGTTCTCAAAAGTTCTGCATCACCAGTGCTATGGAGACTAGGCTGATCAAGTTTCTATAAAAGCCAACTTCATGTTCTTCAGTGATTTATTACCATAGTAACAATTTTCAACTTTTTCACCTAGTTTCAAAATTTGGTCACAAAATCTTTCTTAATGCTAACGCTTTCTTATCCCAGAGGAGAAAACAGTTAAACCCATTCGACACTCGCAGCTTCAAAGCATAACAACAGACTTCTGCTTCTGCAAAGTTTGCAGAACAGTACTGGAGAGGAGAGAGCTGCACAGAAAGAGAATCCTGGAGCTAGGCAGAGGGTAATTCCCAAGTATTCAGCAGAGAACTGATCAGAACACGTATATGAGGACACTATCCAAAGCTAGGAGAAAAAAACCATACAAAAAGATTAAAGGGAACAGTGCCCAGCACTCATTCAAAGCTGGAAACAGCGTCTGTTCCCCTCAGCTAAACTGGAAAAACTCTTAATTCACAGGGCAGAACACTCAGAAAGGTTTTACTTCAGTAGTGGGGAAATAATCAGCCCTAGACTGAGCACACCTCCAGTCAAGCCTAATAAATCATAAAAGTAAGACCCAAAAGGATCAAAATGTTTCCAAGTAACTTAACTATATTCCAGAAAAAAGCTCAAGAAGATATATAGGAACATAAAAATATCCAGCACCCAGTTAGGCAAAGGCCATCCGATCAAAAATTACCAGATATACACAGAAATAGGAAAATATGACCCATAATGAGAATAATAATTAATCAATTGAAACTGATTCAGAATTGACATAGATGTTAGAATTAGCAGAGAAGGATATTAAAACAGTTATTATAATTATATTCCATATGTTCTAAAAGTTAACTAGAGACATAAAAGATATTTTAAAAAGACCCAAATCAAAATTCTAGAGTTTAAAACTACAATATGTGAGATGAAAAATACATTGAATGGAATAACAGATTAGACACTGCTGCTGCTAAGGGTAGTGAACATGAAGGCATAGAAATAGAAACCACCCAAAATGAAACACACAGAGAAAAAAAGAACTCAAAAAATTTAAAAGAGCATCAGTGAGCTGTGAGATAACTTTAAGCAGCCTAACATATGTGTAATTGGAGTCCCTGAAGGAGAAGAGAGATGGGAGGGGACAGAAAAATATTTGAAGAAATAATGGCCAAAACATTTCCAAATCAGATGCAAACTATAAACCTAAAGATCCAAGAAGCTCAACAAATTCAAAGCACAAGAAACATGAAGAAAACTCCACCAAGGACCATCAGAATCAAAGTGCTCAAAACCAGTGATAATGGGAAACTAGTAAAAGCAGCCAAAGAAAAGAGACACATACAGAGGAACAAAGATAAGAATAAAACAGATTTCCCATTGGAAGCAATGCAAGTGAAAAGAAAGTCGAACATCTTTAAAGTACTGAAAGAAAAAAATTAGAATATAGAATTCTTTATACAGCAGAATTCCTTTTAAAAACAAAAGCCAAATAAAGGCTTTTCAGATATACAAAAGATGAAAGAATTCATTGCCAGCAGAACTGCACTCCAAGAAATGTTAATGGAAGTCTTTCAGGCAAAAGGCAAATGACACCAGATGGAAATATGGGTTTATACAAAGGCATTAAACACACCAGAAATAAAAGTAACAAAGGTAAATACATAAGATTTTTTTCCTTTAATATATAAATCACTTAAAAAACATAACTGATTGTTTAACACTATGAAGTATGTAAAACGTATAAGTAAAATATATGACAACAATAGCATATAGACTGGGAAGAGAGAAACAGAAGTACATTGTAAGTTTCTTAAACATGTGAAATAGTATAACAGCACTTGAATATAAACTCTAATAAGAAATACGCTATAAACCCTAAAGCAACCACTAAAATAACAAAATAAAGAGTTACAGCTTGTAAGACAAGAAAGGAGATAAAATGAATGAAAAATACTCGATTAATTCAAAATAAAACAGAAATATCATTAATCAAGTGAAAAGTAAAATCACAATGAGATACCACTACAGACCTATTAAAATGGCTAAAATTAAAAAGACCAATCATATCAAATGTTGGTAAGGATATGGAGGAACTGGTGTGAACATAAAATGGTACTACCATTTTGGAAAATAGCTTGACAGTTTCTTAAAAAGTTAGAGAATAACAACTACTATATGATCCAGCCACTCCACTCATAAGTATTTATCCAAGAGAAATAAAATCCTTTGTCCATACAAAGTCTTGTACTCAAATATTCATAGCAGCTTTATTTGTAACAGCCCCAAACTGGAAACAACCCAAATGTCCATCAACAGATGAATGGATAAACAAACTGTCATGTATCCTTTCAAGAGAATACCTAATCAATAAAACAAAGGAATGAAATACTGATACACATTATAACATGGATGAACTTCAAAATATTTATGCAGAGTGAAAGAAGCTGGACAAAAGAGGAGTGCATATTGTATGATTCTATTTATATAAAATTCTAGGAAATCCAAACTGGTGTACAGTGATAGAAAGCAGGTTAGTGGTTGCTTGGATACCGGGGGGTGGGATGGAAGTTTGGGGGATGTGTGTGCATGTGCGGAGAGGGGAAGGGCTGCAGAGGGATGTGGAAGGGAGAAGCCACACGCAGGGTTCCAAGGGCTATGAGGAAACTTTTTGGGGAGATGAATATATTATCTTGAATGGTTTCACATTACGAGGATTGTGGTGATGGTCGAGCCCCCATGGTTTATGCCTTTACTTTCTTCAGGTCTCTGCTCAAATGTCATCAGAAACCTTCTACAACCACCCTATACAAAAGAACCCTCATCACCTTCTGTGACTCTTTGTTCCCTTTAACCTGCCTTACTTTTACTTTATGGTACTTACAACTATCTAAATATTATACATTTATTTACTTAAAAAAATTATCTGTCTCTGTTTCGCCAATTACCACCCCTAGAACATAAGTTTGGTGAGAACAATAATTTTCTTCTGTTTTGCTCACAGCTATAGCCCCAGTGTCCAGAATAGTATTAATAGTAAATGTTCAAATGTTTCTGCTAATAAACAGATCAGAAAAGCAAATATTATGCCAAGTTCTGAAAATTTGCTGCAATATTCACAGTCAGATAAATGGGTCTACAACCAATGAAGTAAGTTTTAAAAGAAGAAAGTATACCAACTCAGCAATTAACAAGGTTTGCAGTATGCAAGTAGTAAACTGCAAACTATGGCCAAACTTTCAGTAAAATAAAGGTGACATATCTCTCTCTTTAGTTCTGTAACTAAATTTAATAACTAGTTATGGCTTTTTTCCCCTTCTTTCAGAAATATCCTGAAATTCCTGTCTAAAGATTAAAAGATATGTTTAAATATACACTTATCTGTACTGATAATTGTAAAAAGTAATTATTCTGAGTTAATTGAAATTCTGAAAAATGACTAATTATGTATTTAATGATTAAAAGAAGAGTGGCTGTGCATATATTTGCCTTTGTTAAATATTGATTAAAGGATTCCTAATGTGTTTTTACAACATGTAATTTTGAGAGCAAATTGTGTACAGCAGAAAACATTTGGTATCAATAATTAATCTGATTTCTTGACAAACACAGAGCACAAGTCCACTGGTAAACATTTAAACAACGTAGAGTAAACACATTCTAGACATCATATAATTTATTATTAAGGGCTCCAGAGTGATAACTATTTAATTAAAATAAATCTGGACTATTCTTTACTTGTATTACCTAACTACTACACTAAGGTATTGATAGTAGTGTAATGACTTCACACTTATTTCAATATCAAAAGGCACCAAAAAGAATATACATAGCTTAAAAAATATTCACTGAACCACCAAAAGGAGTAAAAATCAAAGGAGAAAAAGGCCTCCATTCATTTACTCAACAAATATCTAATGAGGACCTACTATGTAGGTATTAAGTGCAATACTCTACTGTCTATCCACCTAAGTTAATATTAAAAATAATTCCAGATTAGGGGCTGGCCCCGTGGCCAAGTGGTTAAGTTCGTGAGCTCCGCTGCAGGTGGCCCAGTGTTTCGTTGGTTCGATCCTGAGCACGACATGGCACTGCTCATCAAACCACGCTGAGGCAGCGTCCCACATGCCACAACTAGAAGGACCCACAACGAAGAATATACAACTATGTACTGGGGGGCTTTGGGGAGAAAAAGGAAAAAAATGAAACCTTTAAAAATAATTCCAGATTGGATTCCTGCACTACAACTTATTAAGGCTTTGCCCTTTAGACAAACACTAAGTTTCTCTGTTCTTCAGCCTTCTTTTATCTGAAAAATGAGAACAATACCTCTCTTAGCCAGCATCCAGACAGCTTGCAGTATATCACTTACTGGTCTCTACAATATATTTGATCAGTAGTCATACACTGACATCTTTTTCTAAAGCTTTAAACTGTTATTTAAATATTTTATTTAACTTTTTGTGAATTCCCGTCTAGGTAAGTTCCTTCAAAGTAGAAATTGTGATATATTTTTCAGAATCCTTTATTATCAGCTAGAATGAGATTGTACTAGATTAATTAAATAGGCAAATTATCTAATTAATAGTCTAGTATCTAATTAATAGATAGTAACAGATTAATGAAAAACATTGAAATAGAGAAACAAAATAAGTGTAAGTCCTATATTCCAGTCATCTGTTGTTGCATAACAAATTCCTTCCGAACTTAGGGCCTAAAACCATTGTTTGATTTTGCTAACGTAGAAGAGAAATTTAGGAAGTCATCAGCTGAGCAGTTCTCACTTGGGCTCTCCCATGCGTTTAAGTCAGACGTTGGCTGAGGCTGCAGTCCTGTGAAGGCTCAGCTGCACTGGATGTCTAAGTTGGCTCACCCATGTGGCTGGCACTTGAGGCTGGAAGTTCCTAAGGGCTCAGCTGTGGCTGTGGCTATCTCCCACAAGGAGGTCTCAGGATACTTGGACATTTCATGCCATGGCTAAGTTCCCCCAGAGCTAGCCTCCTCAGAGAACCAGTGGAAGCTATCTGGCCTTTTCTGACTAGTCTCAGAAACCACGCAGCATTACTTCTGCCTCAGCCCAGATTCAAGGGGAGGGGAACAGACTCCACCTGTTGGTGGGAGAATAACAAGGTCATACCATAGACAACCATGTAGGATGGAAGATATTTTGCAGGTATCTTTAAAAAGTACAATCTATCACAATCTGTATGCATAAAACTATAAAGATACACAAATATTAATTAAAGAAGACATAAACAAGTGCAAGGATAGCCCCCTATTCATAGGTAGGAAAACTAGACATTGTAAATATGTCAATTTTCTCTAACTAGATTGATAAATCCAATGCAATTCCCAAATTCCAAACAAAATTGTATATGAACTTTGAAAACGAGATTCCAAATTTTATACAGAAGACTAAAGGGGTGAGTATAGACAAAACACTCCTGAAAAGGAAGAGTAAGGTGGAAATATTGTCCTACCAGATATCAAGCGTTATCATAAGACTGTCTTAACTAAGATACTGTGGAACTTGGTGGAGAAATAGACAAATTGAGCAGTGGAATGGAACAGAAAGACCAGAGACAGACCCATACATATATGAAACTGTGATATGTAAATAGCATTGGAGAAATCAGTTAACAGTGAAAGACAACTGACTTTCCAAATGGAGAAGAATGAAATTTTACTTCTATCTACCTTATACCATCAAGTCCAGATGGATTAGACTTAAACGTTAAAAGCAAAACATTTAAGACATTCCTTGGAAAATATCTTCTTACTCTTAGGATAGAGAACATTCCTTGAACAAGCTACCAAAAGCACGAGCCATAAGAGAAAAGCTTGTTAAAGTAGACTACATTTAAATTAAGAACTCCTTTTCAACAGACACTATAATCAAAGTGAAGATAGTTCTTATTATATAAATCTAATAATGCTAAATCTAAAAAAATCTATGATAACTGTTCATGAAATTGTTTGTCCAAAAATAATTTTTACACAAACTAGCAAAAAATAAGCCTATACATGAAATTCAGGGCAGATATGAATAAAACAAAGCGAATATCTACCTCTAACAACAGTTTCAATCTCACTACTTTAATGGCACATATAAATCTTTTGCGCCAGATGGAGGTCAATAATGTAAATACATATATTTTTGAAATCAGCAAACACTTTGACCATAACCATTAACTCAAGAAAATCATAAGTGATTTTTAATGACATATTAAACAGTGAAGATGGTAAGAAATCCAAGTCATAATAATCTCATCGACATTAATGTGCCTACTATCATTCAATAAACATCGAGTCTTGCTGAGCACCAGGTACTATGGGACATGCAAATAGCAGAGACATAGTTCCTGATCTTTAGGCCTGGAATCTAGTTAGCAAGCAGTAAAAAAAAAAAGAGAGAGAGAGAGAGAAATCAAATTTCTATCTAGATCTCAAATCAATCTGTTTTTCTCTATCTCCACCATCTCTGTAACCCCTCCTAAACGATCTCTTGCATTCATTTCATTCTATCCCAATATATTCACTTTACTGCAGTTATAGTAACCTTTCCGAAATGCAAGAGGACCAGAGATGCAATCTTTGTAGAAACAGACTCTAGATTCAGAAACACCAGGCACAGGGCTAAAATAAGCGATTTATGTAAAAGCGTGACCTGAACCATGAAAGCCCAGCAACCTTCACCTAACCTGCTTCTGTAACTGAAAAATAAATGCCTACTTGCCCTAAGGGGAGAATGAGGATTCTTCTTTAGCAAACTAAACCAGAACAACCTCCAGATACTGATATTTGGAGGTTTATCCAAGGAAAACACCAGCTTGCCAAAGCACCTTTAAGTGAAGTCCACCAGGAGACAAGCAACGAGCTTTTTAGTGTCTCAGAAAAGCAGGAGAAGTTATATGCAAAGACAAAATACTATGAAAAAAGGAAAAGAGAAGAAGAAAAAGCTCTTGGAAATTAAATATTATAATATCAGAAATAAAGAATTTAGTAAAAACAATTGAAGATAAAGCTGAAGAAATCTCCCAGAAAACAGAAAATTAGATAAGCAATCCAAGAGTCCTAACACCCAACAGAACAGAGATTGGCAAACTTTTTCTGCAAAGGGCCAGAGAGCAAATAGTTTAGGCTTTGCAGGCCACATGGTCTCTGCTGCAACCACTCAAGGGCTGTTTTGTGTGAAAGCAGCCAAAGACAACATGTAAACAAATGGGGTGAATAGCAGGCCATATTCGGCCCGGAAGCCATACTTTGCTGACCCTTGCAATAAAATATTTTTTAAAAAAGAGCAAAGAGAAAACACAGAGGACTAAATTATCAAATAAATGATTTTAAAAAATTATAATATACGTAATTATATAGGAGAAAGGAAAGTAGGAGAGAAGGGTAAAAAACTAATCACTACCTACAATAGCAAGAAGTGAAGCGATAAACCTGATTAAGAAATACCAGCCTACACATGGTATTTAGGAAGAAAGAGCTAAACACCAGGGGAAATGTCCAAAAAGATTAAACATAGCTTCTTCCACATAGGACTTAAAGATGGAGAAAGGTAGTATACAATAAGCCTTTTTATTTTATTTGGATTTTAACTATGTAAATATATGATTTTAAAAAATGAATTTAAAATAATTAAAATTTATTTACTAAAAAGCCAGTCACTAAAAAGAATATTTGCAACACTATATTATTGCAACAATATTACAGACAGAAAATCAGTATCTTCAAATTATAAGCAGCTCTTACAAAAGAAAATATAATATATGTAGGGGGCAAGAGACACGAATAGGTAATTTACAAAAGAAACATTATATGCAAGGCCCATACGAAAAAAACTTTTACCCTTCAAAGCAATAAAAGAAAACATCCAGATCAAAACAACAACGCAGCATAATTTTAACTTACTAATTAGCAAAAATTTGGGAAATGGGTAATAACAGTGTTGGTAAGGTTTTTGGAAAATGCATTAATTGTGAGAGAGTAAGTTGATATGTCATTTCTGGAGGAAATTTTGGTAATATGAATCAAAATCTTAAAAATATGTAAGACATTTGATTCAGTAATTCCTGGTAAAAGTGCATCCTTAAGGAAATAGGTACAACTATGCATAAAAGGATTCAGGTACAAGGGTATTTCTTATTTTAGCAAAATTTTCTTAAGACTAGCTTTTTCGTGTTGATTTAGTAGAAACAATATAATAGCCTTACCTGAACTGTACGTCCTGCATTGATATGTTCTTCATGTAACTTATCCCAGATTCTGCACCTTTGATACTATAGAAAAGAGAGGGGAAAGGTACTTGAATTCCTTTTTTTTATCACTCAAGTGGTTACTTCTAGTTTTCATAAAAATCCACACTCACCGACCCAAACTTAAAGATACTAGCTAAAAAAGTTATTGACTTAGTAGTGGCAGTTAACTCCAAAGACCATACAAATAGGAAGTTTTCAAAAACATTACATACAAATTTCTGGCAAATGGTAAAGCAAACAAAAATCACTAGACACTACTTATTTTACCAAAAAAGAGTAGATACTTTGTCTATATTGCAAACTCTGGAGATGTAAAAAATAAAGAATGGGGGGCCAGCCCAGTGGCATAGCAGTTAAGTTCGCATGCTCCTCTTGGGTGGCCTGGGGTTTGCCAGTCTGGATCCTGGGTGCAGACCTACACACAGCTTACCAAGCCATGCTGTGGCAGGCGTCCCACATATAAAATAGAGGAAGATTTGGCATGGATATTAGTTCAGGGCCAATCTTCCTCAGCAAAAAGAGGAAAAAAGTGGTGGATGTTAGCTCATGGATAATCTTCCTCAAAAAAAAAATTAAAATAAAAATAAAGAATGAGAATGTAAAAGAATGTGAAAAATAAAAAGATTAACAGCATTCATCAGATATTCTTACTATACATGAAGAATTTTAAATGTCTGTCAATGACTGTGTCAAGTAATAAAAACTGAAAGCTGATTTTGAGAAAAAGTAACACTGATACTGCAGACTAGAAAGTATATAAAAAATGAGAAAGAACATTTAATATATATGCTTCAGTTTTTACCAAGGCAATGCTTAGCTTTCAGAGTTTCATCCAAGAAACTTTATGAGCATGATCATGGAAAATTTGTCATTTGGCAGAAACCACAGCAAAATGTGATAACATTATAGCAGAATATTTACATAGAATATAAACATCAAAACCAAACATCATATACTACTTTTGGTTGAAATAAAAAAATCCAAATAATTAAGATATTAGCAGATATGAATAATGACATTAAACAAATTTTTGGTATACTACACACCAAAAACAAAAAAATCAACCTAGAAATACTTTGAAAGGACAGAAACACTAAAATTCCCCAGATAGGCATCAAAAGCATGATAGATTATAAAGGTAGAGCACTAAAAAAATTTCTAGGGCATTTTTATATTCCCTATTCTGCATATTCTTTAAATTTGGTAGTAACTAACGAAACAAAAACCTCTTTTGATACACCTAAATGTTTTTACATCATCTAAGGACTAAATAATAACTATTAAGCTTAAAAATAATTGTACTATATTGAAAATATATTTACCAAACAGAAATTTAAAACAAGTATAAAACTACTTTCATTTATAAGAAGAACTGAATTGATGCTATCAGATCCAGTATAAATGCTCTTTTAGGCAGTGTTATATTAATAAAAAGAGAGTGGAAGCCAAAGATACATGTTTGAAAATAAACCACTTTTAAATTTATTATTCAGTACTAATCTGTCATGATATTTTGAGAGAAATTAACGTTAAGGGAAACAGAGTTGAGAACTCAGGGAGGCCAGGGCTGCCAGAATTCATGGGGCAGAACATCAGAGAGGAGAGAGCTGCATGTGAGGAGAGGACTGCACTGAGAGAGCTCCAGAGATCTTCAGTTTTCCTTTCGAGCCTTCAGCGGAGTATGGATCAGCACATGTACACAAGGAAACTATCTGAGATCAGAAAAAGAACCACTGGAAAGGAACAGATGAACTGATCCCCACAGATCACATGAGGCCAGAAACAGTTCATGTGCCCACAAGTCAGAGTGGAAAAACCTTGAAATACACTGGATATCAGGTAGAATACTCCAAAGTACTGCCCTTTATGGGGAAAAAAATCAGCCCTGGAATAAAGGCTGTTCTGATCCTACAAAAGAAAGCCTTAAAAGGATCAAAGTGTTCCCAAATAACTCAAATGTGTCTCAGAATAAAGCTCAAAAATACTGAAAGGAATTTAAAAATATTCAGTATCCAACCAGGTAAAGTTCACAACAGCTGGCATCCCATAAACAACTAGTATGCATGCAAAAAAGCATGAAAATACGAACTGTAATGGAATGCATACTAGTTGTTAAAAGATTAGTAAATTTAAAGACATAGCAACAGAAACTATCCAAAACGAAACACACAGAGCAAAAAGTTGGACAATAAATGAACAGAGCATCAGTGAGTGATGGGCCAACTGAAAGCAATATAGTACATATGTAATTGGACTCCCTGAAGAGGAGAGGGAAGAAAAAATGTTTGAAAAATGGTCAGAGCTTTTCCAAATTTGATAAAAACTATAATCGCACAAATCCAAGAAACTCAAGGAAGATCACAGCAAGAAAAATGTAGAAAATATACTAATGCACATCATAATAAAATTACTTAAAATAAGTGATAGAAAAATCTTGAAAGCACCTAAAGGAAAAAAAGGCACAAGTTACAGAGGAACAAAGACAAGAATGACAGAAGACTTCACACCAGAAACGATGTAAGCCAAAAGGCAGTGGAACAACACCCTGAAAGTAATGAAAAACAATCTAAAACTCAACCTAGAATTCTATACCCAGAGAAAATATTTAATTAAAGTGAAAGTAAAATAAAGATTTTTTTCAAACATAAAAAGGCTAATAGGGTTCATCAACAGTAGACGTGTACTACAAAAAAACGTTGAGGAAGTCTTTCAGGCTGATGGAAAAATGATACCAGACAGAAACCTGGTTCTACACAAAGGAATGAAGAGCACTGAAAATGGTAAATATATAGATAAATATAAAATATGCTTTTTTCTTATTTTTAAAATCTCTTTGAAATATAACACTTTAAAACAAAAATAACAACAACATATTGTGGGGTTAATGACATATACAGAAGTAAAATACATGACAATAATACTACAAAGACCCTGAGAGAGGAAATGGAAGTATACTGTTGTAAGGTTCTTATAATATACATGAAATGATATACCTATAACATTACTTGAAGATAGACTGTGACAAGTTAAAGATAAATAGTGTGAACTGTAAAGCAACCACTAAAAATTAAAAATAAAAAACAAAGAGGTATAAGTAATAAGCTAACAAAAGAGAAGAAAGTGTAATGATAAAAAATATGCAATTAATCCAAAAGAAAAGAATAAAAGAAAAAAAGGGAGACAGAGAACAGATAGGACAAATACACAAAAATATCAAGATGATAGATTTAAAGACAAATATTTGACAAATGTCTATTCATTACAAAAACTCTCAGCAAACTAAAAATAAAATTTAACACCCTCAACCTGGTAGAGACATGTTTGAAAACCCTACAGTTAACACTATGCTTAGTGGTGAAAGACAATTCCTTAATATTAGGAACAAGGTAAGGATGTCTGATCCTATTCAACATCACACTGGAAGCACTAGCTAGTGAAAGAAAGGGAAAGGGGAAATGGGAAAGGGAAAGAAAAGAAAGGAAAGCAGGGAAAGATGGAAGGGAAGGAAAGGTAGGAAAAGAAAGAAGGAGGGAGGGAGGGAAAGAAAGGGAGGCAGGAAGAGCAAAGCCTATAAAGGAAGAGATAAAACTGTCTTCACAGATGACATGACTGTCTACCTAGAAAACATCAGATTCTAACAGAAAAGCCACATAATATTAACAGATGGCCCAATGATCGCAAGCCATAAACTGAGGATTGCTCAAGTAATGAATATAAGTAATAATATCTACCCCATAGTGTGTGTAGAAGTAACTAACTTCATTATGCCTACCCAAATATCAAAAATACAAAACCCAGGACTTTGGAAGATGGTGGTGTAGGAAGATCCTGAGCTTGTCTTCTCCCACAATACAACAAATCTACAACTACATGTGAAATAATTTCCTCTGAGAGAGATCTTGAAACTGGATGGAAAGAGCCTCCACAACAAGGGACAACACAGAGAGGGATGGAAGAGGCAGTGTTACAGCCCTGCTGAGGAAAGAACCACACCCCAGCTACGGTGCTTCATGGTTGGGAGCGATCTCAAAGGCATGGCGCTTTTCCTGGAGGGGTGGGGGATTCAAACTCCACAATAGACACTTCTGCTCTTGGATCCAGCACAGGAGAGACAAGATCCCCAAACATCTGGCTTTGAAAACAATCAGGAATAAAGCCAGAAAAACTACAGAATTTCAGGGAAAGGAAAACCTGCTCTTAAAAAGCCCATGCACAGACTCACTCAACCCAGCACAAAACCACCAGATAGAAAAGTGCATAATCCATTGGTAAAAGAGACTCACTTACTGGGGCTGGCCCCGTGGCCGAGTGGTTAAGTTCGCGCGCTCTGCTGCAGGCGGCCCAGTGTTTCGTTGGTTCGAATCCTGGGCGCGGACATGGCACTGCTCGTCAGACCACGCTGAGGCAGCGTCCCACATGCCACAACTAGAAGAACCCACAACGAAGAATACACAACTATGTACCAGGGGGCTTTGGGGAGAAAAAGGAAAAAATAAAATCTTTAAAAAAAAAAAAAAAAAAAAGAGACTCACTTACTAAGCTTGGAGTGCCTCTGGTGAGACACAGGAGGTGGCCAGCCCCCAACCCTCCAGGGACTGAGACACTGGCAGCAGAATTTCTTTTTTGTTTTTAGGAAGATTAGCCCTGAGCTAACATCCACTGCCAATCCTCCTCTTTTTGCTGAGGAAGATTGGCCCTGAACTAACATCTGTGCCTATCTTCCTCTACTTATATGTGGGACGCCTGCCACAGCATGGCTTGACAAGCAGTGTGTAGGTGACAAGCAGTGTGTAGGTCTGCGCCCAGGATCCAGACTGGTGAACCCTGGGCTGCCAAAGTGGAGTACGCAAACTTAACCGCCAATGCCACTGAGCCAGGCCCTGGCAGCAGCCATTTTTGAGATCTAGTTCAGCTATGCTGACAAAGATGCTGGCCATTTTGGAATTCTCCCTCTAGCCTGTTAGTGCAGGGGCCTGCCTCACCCACTAGTGTACCTGAGGCAGTTGTTTACAGCTGGGTAGCACATAAAGCCTGCAACAGGGACCTGCCCTACCCACTAGTGAGCCCAAAGCAGTCTTGCACCTTCAGACCTCACAACCAGCCACACAAAGGGCCTGCCCTGCCCACCAGTGTGCCTGAGGCAGTTGTGCACTGGGTCCCACAGCTAGCCTGTCCTGGGGGCCTGGCCCACCCACCAGAGAGCCAGCAGCAGTAACGTGCCCCCAGTCCTACAAACCAGCCACATCAGGGGCCTGCCCCACCCACCAGTGAGCTTGCAGCAGATGTGTGCCAGTAGGCTCCCACAACCAGCCACACAAGGGACCTCACCCACTCATCAGCAAATCCACAGCAGTTGCGTGCCACCAGGTCTCAAAGCCAACTACACTGGGGGCCTGCCCCACCCAATAGTGCATCCACAGCAGCTGCATGTGGCCAGGCTTTGCAACCAGTTAGCCAGCCCTGTCTACCACAGACCTGCAGCAATCATGGCCCTGCCACAACAGAAGGGCACATGCAGCCCACACAGGGGATACCCCTGGAGCATTTGGCATGGGTGACAAGAGGGGAACATACTAGTGAGTCCCATAAGACATCTCCCATATAAGGCCACTTTTCCAAGATTGGGAGATGTAGCTGATCTACCCAATACATAGCAACAAGCACTGAGAAGTAAGCAAATGAGGAGACAGAAGAATATGTTCCAAATAAAACAACAGGACAAATCCTCAAAAACAGAACTAAATGAAACAGAGATAAACAATCTACTTGATAAAGAGTACAAAGTAATGGCCATAGGGATGCTCACTGAACTTGGGAGAAGAACAGATGAACAAAGAGTTAGAAAATATAAAAAAGAACCAATCAGAGCTGACAAATACAATAATTGAAACGAAAAATTCACTAGAGGGAATCAATAGTAGATGACACTGAAGAACAAATCAGCAATTCAGATAACAGAGTAGAGGAAATCACCAAGCTGAACAGAAGAAAGAATTAAAAAAAAAAAACAAGGACAGTTTAAGGGACCTCTGGGACAATATCAAGCATACTAATATTCACAATATAGGTGTCCTAGAAGGAGAAGAGAGAGACAAAGGGGCAGAGAACTCATTTGAAGAAATAATAGCTGAAAACTTCCCTAACCTGGGGAGGTAAACAGACATCCAGGTACAGGAAGCACAGAGAGTACTGAACAAGATGAACTCAAAAAGGCCCACACCAAGACACATTATGATTAAAATGTCAAGAATTAAAGATAAAGAGAGAATCTTAAAAGCTGCAAAAGAAAAGCAACAAGTTATGTACTAGGCAACTCCCATAAGAATATCAGCTGACTTTTCAACAGAAACTTTACAGACTAGAAGAGAATGGCACAAGATATTCAAAGCACTGAAAGGGAAAAACCTACAACCAACCGAGAATGCTCTACCCAGCAATGTTATCATTCAGAATGGAAGGAGAAAGAGTCTTCCAGACAAGCAAGACTAAAGAAGTTTACCAGCCTTACAAGAAATGTTAAAAGGACTTTAAATGGAAAAGAAAAGGCCACAAATAGAAATAAGAAAATTACCAAAGAAAAAAGCTCACCAGTAAAGGCAAATATATATTAAAGGTAGTGGATCAACCACTTACAAAGCAAGTATGAAGGTCAAAAGACAAAAGTACTAAAATCATCCATATCTACTTAAGAGGTTAAGGGGTACACAAAACTAAAAGATGTAAATATGTCAAAAACATAAAACATTGTGAGGAGTAAAAACATGGGGCTCTTAGAATGCATTCAAACTTAAAGAGACCATCAACTTAATATAGACTACTGTATACATAGGTTGCTTTATACGAACCTCATGGTAACCACAAACCAAAAACCTGTAATAAATACAAAAAAAAATAAAGAGAAGGGAATCCAAAAGTAACACTAAAGAAAGTCATCAAATCACAAGGCAAGAGAGAAACAGAAGAAGAAAGAAACAGAGAAGAACTACAAAAACATCCAGAAGGCAAGTAACAAAATGGCAATAAGTACATATCTATAAATAATTAGTTTAAGTGTAAATGAACTAAATGGTGCAGTCAAAATACATAGGGTGGATGAATGGATATAAAAACAAGACCCATATATATGCTGGCTACAAGAAACACACTTCAAATCTAAAGACACTCACAGACTGAAAGTGAAGGGATGGAAAAAGCTATCCCATGCAAATGGAAACAAAGAGAAAGCTGGGGTAGCAATACTTATATCAGACAAAATAGACTTTAAAACGTAAACTGTAACAAGACACAAAGAAGGGCATTATATAAAGATAAAGGGAACAAATCAACAAGAGGATATAATACTTGTAAATATCTATGCACCCAACATAGAAGCACCAAAATACATAAAGCAAATATTAACAGACATAAAAGGAGAAAGTGAAAAGTAACACAGTAATAGGAGGTGCCTCTAACACACCCTACTTACATCAATGGATAGACATACCAGACAGAAAATCAATAAAGAAACATTGGCCTTAAATGATACATTAGACCAGATGGATTTAGTAGATATATATAGAACATGCCACCCAAAACCAGCAGAATACACATTCTTTTTGTATGTATATGGAACATTCTCCAGAAGAGATCACATGTTAGGGTACAAAACAAGTCTCAATAAATTTAAGAAGAATGAACTCATTTCAAGCATCTCTTCTGACCACAATGGTTTGAAATTAGAAATCAACTACAAGAAAACTGGAAATCACAAATATGTGGAGATTAAACAAAATACTACTGAATAACTATTGAGTCAACAAAGAAATCAAAGGAGAAATCAAAAATACCTGGAGACAAATGATAACGAAAATACAACATACCAAAATCTAAGGGATACAATAAAAGCAGTACTAAGAAGTAAGTTTACAGCAATACAGGCTTACCTCAAGAAACAAGAAAAATCTCAAACAATCTAACATTACACCTAAAGGAACTAGAAAAAGAAGAACAAATGAAACCCAAAATCAGTAGAGGGAAGGAAATAATAAAAATCAGAGTGGAAATAAATGAAATAGAGGCTGAAAAGATCAATAAAAATAAGAGATGGCTTTTTGAAAAGATAAACAAAATGGACAAACTTTTAACTATAGTCACTTAGAAAAAAAGAGGAAGGCTCAAATAAATAAAATCAGAAATGAAAGAGAAGAAATTATGATGAATACCACAGAAATACAAATGATTATAAAAGAATACTATGAAAAGCTTTATGCCAACAAACTGGACAACCTAGAAGAAATGGATAAATTCTTAGAATGACATAACCTTCCACAACTGAATGAAGAAGAAATAGACAATTTGAGCAGACCTATCACTAGGTAAGGAGATTGAAACAGTAATCAAAAACCGCCAAAAAACAAAAGTCCAGGACCAGATGGCTTCCCTGGTAAATTTTATCAAACATTCAAAAAAGGTTTAATACCTATCCTTCTCAAACTCCTCCAAAAAGTGAAGAAAAGGGGATACTTCCCAACTCCTTCTATGAGGTCAATATTACCCTGATACCAAAACAAGACAAGGACAACACAAAAAAAGAAAACTACAGGCCAATATCACTAATGAACACAGATGCAAAACTTCTCGACAAAATATTAGCAAATTGAATACAATACATTAAAAGGATCACACACCACAATCAAGTGGGATTTATTCCAGGGATGCAAGCACAGTTCGACATCCTGAAATCAACCAATGTATAAACCACATAAACAAAATGAAGAATAAAATTCATATGATCATCTCAATAGATGCAGAAAAAGCATTTGACAAGATTCAGCATCCATTTATGCTAAAAATTCGGAATAAAATGAGTATAGAAGGAAAGTACCTCAACATAACAAGGGGCATATACAACAAACCCACAGCTAACATCATACTCAATGGTGGAAAACTGAAAGCTACCCCTTTAAGATCAGGAACAAGACAAGGATGCCCATTCTCACCACTCTTACTTGACACAATATTGGAAGTCCTACCCAGAGCAATTTGGCACAAAAAATAACGTATCGAATTGGAAAGGAAGAAGTAAAACTGTCACTATTTGCAGATGGCATGATTTTATATACAGAAACTCTACAGAATCCATGAAAAAACTATTAGAAACAATAAATGAATACAGTACAGTTTCAGGGTACAAAATCAACATACAAAAATCAGTTGTGTTTCTATACACTAACAATGAAATAGCAGAAAGAGAAATCAAGAATAAATCTCATTTATAATCACAACAAAAAGAATAAAATACCTAGAAATAAATTTAACCAAGGAGGTAAAAGACCTGTACACTGAAAACTATAAGACATTGTTGAAAGAAATCAAAGAAGCTACAAAGAAATGGAAAGATATTCCATGCTCATGAATTGGAAGAATTAACATAGTTAAAATGTCCATACTGCCTAAAGCAATCTTCAGATTCAGTACAATCCCAATCAGAATCCCAAGGACAATCTTCATGGAAATAGAACAAAGAATCCTAAAATTTATATGGGACAACAAAAGACCCTGAATAGTCAAAGCACTCCTGAGAAAAAAGAACAAAGCTGGAAACATCATACTCCCTGATCACAAAGTATACTACAAAGCTATAGTAAACAAAACAGCATGGTACTAGCAGAAAAAACAGACACACAAATGGATGGAACAGAACTCAGAGCCCTGAAATAAAGCCACATATTTTTGGACAGTTAATTTTTGACAAAGGAGCCAAGAGCATACAATGGAAAAAAGAAATCTCTTCACCAAAATGGTGTTGGGACAACTGGAGAGCCACATGCAAAAGAATCAAAGTAGACCACTATCTTACAACATACACAAAGATTAACTCAAAATAGACTAAAGACTTGAATGTAAGACCTGAAATCATAAAACTCCTAGAAGAAAACATAGTCAGTATACTCTTTGACATCATAACGGTCTTAGCAATATCTTTTTGGAAATCTCTATTCAGGCCAAAGGAAACAAAAGAAAAAATAAATGGGACTACATCAAACTAAAATGCTTCTGCACAGCAAAGGAAAACATCAACAAAACGAAAAGACAACCTAACAACTGAGAGAAGATATTTGCAAATAAGGGGATGATATTCAAAATATATAAAGAACTCATACAACTCAACAACAAAAAACAAACAACCCAATTAAAAAATAGGCAGAAGATCTGAACAGACATGTTTTCAAACAAGATATACAGATGGCCAACAGACAGATAAAAAGATGTTCAAAAATCACCAATATTAGGGAAATGCAAATCAAAACCACCATGAGATATCACCTCATGTTCATCAGAAAGGCTATTATTAAAAAGACAAAAAATAACAAATGTTGGAGAGGATGTGGAGAGAAGGGAACCCTGATACACTGCTGGTAGGAGTGTAAACCAGTGCAGCCACTATGGAAAACAGTACGGAGATTCCTCAAAAAACTAAAAATAGAACTACCATATGATCCATCTATTCCACTTCTGGATACTTGTCCAGAGAACATGAAAACACAGTTTGAAAAAATAAATGCACCCCTATGTTCACTGCAGCATTATTTACAATACTCAAGACTTGGAAACAACCTAAGTGCCATGGACAGATGAATAGATAAAGAAGATACACACACACACACACACACACACACAATGGAATACTACTCAGTTATAAAAAAGATGTAATCTTGCCATTTGTGACAACATGGATAGACCCTGAGGGTATTATGCTGAAATACATCACATGGAGAAAAACAAATACCATATGATTTCACCCTCACGTGGAAGATAAAACAACAACAAACAAACACGTATATACAGAGAACATATTGGTAGTTACCAGGGGAGAAGAGGAATGGAGGGAGGGCGAAATGCTTAAAAAGGGACATTTGAATGGTAATGGATGAAAATTAGACCTTTGGTGGTAAACATGACGCAGTCTATACATTAGTCTAAATACAATGACGTACGCCTGAATTTATATAATGTTATAACCCAATGTTACCTCAGTGAAAGAAAAGTACAAAACCCCAAACATACACAAAAGATATATCCCAGGAATACTGTGAATTTCCTAACTCATTAGAAACTATTAATTGGTGGTGCCATTATTGAGTACCTGGGTAGGCTAACTTACTTGTTAAGTAGCCCATTTCCAAGTGTCAACATTACACTCAGGGATTTCTCATATAATACCTTAATCCTCACAATAACCCTATGGGAAAGATTTTAATGTTATTTTTACAACTTTCTAAAGATCATGGGCATTTGCAGCTTTCCCATGAACAGTGAAAATGGCGAACAGTAAATCTGTGAAGCTTCAGGTCTACTACACAGTGCTGTGTGAAGATGCTGTGTTTATAGCTGACTTGGGATGGAATTGATCAGGGCACATTGCTTCACGTTATTTCATAGGAAGTAACTAAGATGGGATTTGAACAAAAAACAAAGTTTGAAAGATGGACAAATGGAGTGGATATAGCTAACAGATGTAGGAGAAGAAGCAAAAGTATTCAAGTCTATATTTTTTCCATCTTCCTTCTTCATTCAGGAAAATATCTTCAAAATAGAACAGTGCACAATAAACATGATTAAGAGGAAAATGAAAACCAAGAAAGAGTAAGAACAAACGTAGATACTTCAAACGAATCCACGTCAAAAGTCCCAGAGAAATTACACCTGAGTGAACCAAAAGACCTTGCAAATGTGGTCTTGTATCTGTGAGGAACTGTGAAGCACTGGAAAGGCTTGTAGAGACCAGCAAAAAATGACTCAATTTTCACAAAAAAAGAGACCTTTAAAAGATGGCAGACTGTAAATCTTAATGTAAATTTTCGGGAAAATTCTATACCGGGTTATCAGAGAGATGGTTTGTGAGAACTTAGAGAAATGATGACAGTATATCAGAGTTTCTGTCCCTTTCCAGTTCAACATTTTTCATCAATGCCTTGAAAACAAAAGATGCATAATTACCAAATTTGCAGACAACATAAACTAAAAGGAATAATTACATAAATGAAAGATCACAATTCCACATGGTAAGAACAAAGGTAACAATGATAAATGTAAAACCTAGCATTTAAATTAAAAAGAGCAACTGTACAAGAAATAGGTATGATCTGGCTTAAAGCTGAAGTTCATATAAAGAAAGTTCTGTTGGGGGCTGGCCCAGTGGCACGGCGGTTAAGTTCGCACACTCCCCTTCAGTGGCCCAGGGTTCGAGGTTCAGATCCCGGGTGCAGACCTACGCACTGCTCCTCAAGCCAAGCTGCAGCGGTCATCCCACATATAAAGTAGAGGAAGACGGACACAGATGTTAGCTCAGGGCCAGTCTTCCTCAGCAAAAAGAGGAGCATTGATGGTGAATGTTAGCTCAGGGCTAATCTTCCTCAAAAAAAAGAAAAAAAAAACTCCTATGGATTTTATTTAGTTGATTACAAAACCAATTAAAAAGCCAGCAATATAAAGTGGCTTCTAAAACAACGGACGCAATCTTAGGCTCTATATCTACATACACATATTCATTCATTCAACACACTTTTATTTGGAGCACACTATGTTTCAACCACAACATTATAAGTTTAACACACTTATCAGTGTAGCGATTTCAAGAAAGTAATTCAACCACTCTAAGTCTGCTTCCCTAACTAAAAAAGGAAGGCAATAATAAGGCTAACTTATAAAGATGCTGTGAGGATTAAATGATATGATGCATATAAAACCTCTAACATAGCACTCAACAAATAAAAACAACAGCTACGACCTTTGCTATTATTATTATTTGGCTCACTGTCAAGTAAGCCACAGAAGAGATGAGTGTTTGGGGTGGAAGTTGAAGTAGATGAACTTCTCTCAAAATAATAAACTTCCAAGAAAAATAAGGAATAAAATAGTTTAGATTTCCTACTGCTTACTACACAATGTTATACCTAAATCAGGTTACATTATTAATGGCTATTATCACAAATATTCGGAGAGGAGAAAAAGCAAAGTGATTTAACATGTGTGAAAAAATATTACAAGTAACTCCTTTAAAATTTAGTTAAGTGAGGATCACTGACAAGCATTTCCAAACATACTGTTTTTACAAAATATCATTTTTGTATTGTCTATTTCACAGGGGCACTATAGAGACAGGTTAAAGCAGTGCTATAACTTGCAGCAATCAGGATGCTTTTGGTTGCAAATAACAGAAAACTCAAAATTTAAAAATGTCTTTAATAATAAGGACATTTATTATCCTACGGAAGCAGCAGCCTAGAAGTAGGATGACAATTCCAGGGTAGTTTAGTTCAGAAGCTTATAAGGTTGTCAAGCGCCCAAGTTCTATCTTTCTGCTTTACTACTTTCAACAGAGTTTTTGTCCTCAGATTTGTCCCCTACTGGCTACAGTTCCAGATACAAGGGGGAGACACAAGACCAGCAGAAGCAGGAGGACTGTTTCCTCCCACATATATCTTTATAACAGCAGGAAAATCTTTCCCAGAAGTTTCCATATCCCAAACAGGCTTTCCCTCAAATGTCACAGCCAGAATGAGGGGACACATCCATTGTTCACTGCCAGCCAAGCACTGACAAGAACGGAATCACCACCATTAGACTCAGCCGCCACCACTCGTGCTGAGGCTTTTCTATCCTGAAACACAGAGGAAGGCAAACTGAACCAGGGCTCTGTCAGAAAAAGAGAAAGAGGTGGGGAAATGTGATTAAAATTCTGAAGAAACATTTTCAGAAGAAAAAGAAAAATGGAAAAGGTTTTTGGTGTAATCACAAGTTAAAAAACAAATAAAAAAGGCTGATGATGTGTGATTTTGTACCATATAGTTCAGGCTTCATACTGCCCAAATAGTCCATGCCACTCATTTTCACACCTAATCACATGTTGCCTCATCATTCTCTGAATATTTCCTACTTTATTTCCTTAACTGGACTGTAAACTTCTTGAGGATTAGAAACCTAATTTTTTACATAATTTTCAGTGCTAACAATACAAGAAGCAGCAAACATCAACACTTATGAAAAGCTAACACTTATTTATTTTCTGTAATGAATAATTTCCTCTCTCATTAAATCTGGCAAATCGAATACAAACATCCATCTCTGCTTTTTTCCGAAACCCAACTAAAATGACAGTAAAGAACTTTAGAAGGAGTAAATTTACAAGAATAATGAGAATACAACAGAAGGTATTAGTCGACAAAATTTTGGAATGCAGAAAGAGTATAGACATGTTGCAACTGACTTAGCAGGCCAGAGAAAGCTGAAACCTAAGGCTGCAGAGGAGTGGATGGTGGGGGAGAGAGTCAATGAGAAGCAAGCCCACGGCAGAGCACTAATCCAGAAAGACTGAGTAACCCAAGGCACCAGCTACCGGGTAACGAGGCGGATGTGTATATTGGGGCTAAAAGCAGAAGGATTGGTTGAAAATTTATGTAAGGAACAGGGATTCTATCAGATGCCCTCTCCATAGGCCCAAGCAACTGCCCCATCACCACAGAACATTCCAGAAGAGTATGTGGTGGTTCCCCATTAAAGTAGATCCCCAACTGTTTACCCCTCCAGGTAACAAGGCCCCTACTACTGTCCTGCTACACATACATACACACACACACACGCACACACACACACACACTCCTTCCAGTTAGCACTCTTAAATATCAACAGCCAGCCAAGGAAAGCCTATAATACTGTGTCAGTAGACTAACACAAAAAAAAGAAAGGGAGAAAGAAAGAGGAGAAGAGAGAGAAATAAACAAAAAGAAAAGAAAGGAAGAAAAAAGGAATTCAGGGAAAACAGACAAGGAGGCAGAAGAAAACTTTAAAAAAAATAATACCACCATAGAGAGATATGAGACTGCATCCATGACACAAGAAGAGGAGGATTCTCTTTAAAAGAAAATAGAGAGAATTGATAGAAAAAAGAATATAGTTAGAAAAAATATGATTCTGGCTATTACATCTTAGTTGGAATGTGGATGTGATAGCTGGAGCTGGAGCTGCCATTTTACATGCAAAATAGAAACAAGCTGAGGATCAGAGAACAAGATTAAAAAAATGCCTGGGTCTTTCACGACTGTTGAGCTGCCACTGCAGCCCCAGACTGCTGCTATAAATAAAAGCAAAACCAAAAAACCTCTATCTTATTTAATACACTATTTTTGGGTTTTCTGCCGCTTGCACTTTAACCATATACTAATACAGTACATGCTACACAATAAGTTTTGCCCCAAACTCCTATGATATGAAACAAAAAAATTATGTCCTGGGGCTGGCCCCGTGGCCGAGTGGTTGAGTTCGCGCGCTCCGCTGCAGGCGTCCCAGTGTTTCATTGATTCGGATCCTGGGCGCGGACATGGCACTGCTCGTCGAACGATGCTGGGGCGGCATCCCACATACCACAACTAGAAGAACCCACAACGAGAAATATACAACTATGTACTGGGGGGCTTTGGGGAGAAAAAGGAAAAAATAAAATCTTTAAAAAAATATATATATATCTTTAAAAAAAAAAAAATTATGTCCTAAGCTTGTTGTTCCTATTAACTATGCTTAAGTTGTTGTTCCTATTAACTATGCTTAAGTCCATCTTACATTAGCCAAGAAAGCTGAATGCTAACACTTCAAATGTCAGGATCACATTCTAATGATGTCTCTCATGTGTGATAGAATGTAATGCTGAAGGACCTATGGAATACAGGCCCAGGTGTCCGCAGCACACTACTCTCATTGTTTTCGGATGTTGCAGAATCACTCCACTAGGGCTTACCTTCAATTTCCCTTCAGTCTGACTTTCTTCTTTTAAATTCATATTGGATGACTGATGGCTAACATAATAAATATCTTATCTTTCCACACCCTTCCCCCAGGAAGAATATGCCTTTTTGAAAGGAAGGCACTGTCAGACACCTGGAGTCCAAACTTAGTTCTTAACTCTTTTTGTCCACAGTGAACACTGCAGCTTTTAAATGTTTTTACATTGCCATAAACTATTAAAATACGTTACTCAATCTTATATAGAAATAAAGTCACTTTCATAATTAAACTAGAAATCCTAGAGACAGCAGAACGATCAAGAATACAGAATAAAACAAAGATCAGTATGAGTTTAACTGCTTAGGTTCAGACGACATCACTTATATTGTAAATTATAATTATTCTGATATTGTCTAAAAATTTCACAGTAAGTAAAAATTCTGCAAAATACTAAAGGAAAAATGTTCTGGCAGATAAAATTCAATATAACTCTGGAATAATTTTCTTATGAAGTCTGGCACAACTGATCAGATCAGTAATCGATCCCTTCCTATTCTCATCCACCTTTCTCCCAGGGTTCTGGCTTTTCCATTGATGACTGACTAGGTGGTACATGCAGCTAGGACCTGAGGGTGATGATGGTTGGCAGTTTCATACAGAATAAATACAAGAAAGGGGAAATCTAATACATGCCAAACTTCAAAGGTAAAATAGAAAAGGAAAGAAATAGTCTTAATAGACCATTTTCAGAATCAATTTCTCCTTTCAGAATCGATTCATCTGCCAAATTCTTGCCATCTTTGTAACTGAGCACTTCAATATGAGCTCAGGCCTTATTAAACATCCCCCCTGAATATCAATCAAAAGTACAACTCTATTTCTATATTGTTATAGTGCTAAAAGGAACGAGTCCTCCTCCTTAATCAAAGCATGGAACCCTTTAATTTGTTTTTGCTCAAGACAAGAATAACCAGCTTACCAGACAACTCCTCCATCCTCGAAAGTTACAGTACTTATTGCTTATGAATAAGGAGAAAGAAATTAAAAGATGATGAAATATTCATCTTGAATTCTAGATACCTTTATATTTGCATTGAAATTTTCACCTTAAGATTCTTGATACCTACTTTCCATACCTTCTGAAAAGACTTAAATGCTAGGAAGACAGATGGTATCCATGGGAGAAAAAGCTGACACTGTTCATACTTGCATAAAGTACTCAGTTGAGGGTGATAAATATTGTTTATATTGAAAGGCTTAATGACCACTTCCAGCTACACTCCCCGCCCCCCGGAAAAACAATGGAGGGCCACACAGATTAAAATTATACTGAGAGAGGTCCTTTTGAAGGAGCAAATACGGCTGATCTGTCCCACAGCAAAGAAGACAATAAAACCTACCAAATCAACACTCAGTGCTCAGTAAACCCGATGTTCTCATAAATGCCACAAGCACTCCACCAGACCCTGGTCAGTCCAGGTTCTATGCAACCTCCACTACAGTCCCTGAGACTAGTTCTTCCCTCCACTTATTTCCTAAGCTGACCTCTAGGCAATATTTCTCACTTGGGGCTTTCCTCAAAGGGAAGCAATAAAATTGGGAAATTCCCTCATATCTCTCACAGGACAATGATTTACCTCTTTAACCTATTTACACCTGAAGAGGACAGGCGTTACTGATAGACACACACTCAAAGTTCAAAAAACTTGCCATAGGGTGAATGAAATTAAGGCAGGTTCCTCAGCCAAAGTTCACTGCCTTCACATTATGGTGCACCATCAAACTCTGTATTTTAATTACTAACTGCCTCATACGTTACTATGTACAACTAAAAAGGTGTAGATTCTATTCCTGTGATCCTTCCTAAAAAAGGGTAATATGAGATGCATATTTGCAGAACAGAAAAACCAGATGAAAAAATGAATAATGTGGCTAAATCAATAGAGCTATATGTTTTAGCAAACCCTTTTCTCTAATATTCTAAATTTAGCTGAAAAGCATAACAAACATATATCAGAATATGTAACTGTTTCTTGTGGTAGAAAATGAAAAAAACTCACCTTCTCAATATTTATCTGGTGCTTTCTTAACCTCTCCAGGTCTGTTGGGATTACTATCTTAATGAATTTCTGGATAGCTGGCTCAAGACGGCGTAATTTCACTTTTTCTTCATCTTCAGACATCCTAAAAAAATGTTGTGTCACTTCTACTTGTAACAACTGTCTTCTCCACTCATATAGAAAAACCTAAAAGTGAAATATTTATTTAAGAATGTTTTTAATCAGTTTCCATTGTTTTTAAAAGCCAACAACTAGGTAATTTTATAATTTATTCTAAATACATATTCAACTTAATGCTGAATTTGAGTGACTCGTTTTTTCTTTAAGAAACTTTATTTTAAAACCTTTTTCTCTCTATAAAAGTAATGTATATTCACTTTAGAATATTTAGAAAATATGAAAAAGAGAATAAAATGAAATCAACAATCATCTCCTCTCCCTTTGTTAACTACTCTTCCCATTTTTTCCTCCCATCGCTACTCTTTCCATTTTGATGTATGTCTTTCCAGGTTTTTTTCTATATATGGATGTATGTATGTATTTAAATAACTTTTTTTAAAAGACTAGGAGTATACTGTCCAAGTTTTCATTTCCCAATGTAGCTTGGACATTAAATAAACTTTTTAAAAAAGGTGTCAAATGGCAAAATTGGAAGAAAAAATTTTCTTAACATTTCCACTTGTATCAAACTCCATTTCTAATGTCATCATAATTTAACTATGTAATTATACTTCAAATATATTATAACATAATATGTAACTCTTCTCATTGATGTCCTTTAAACTGCCTCTTCTCTCTCTTACAAAGTGCTTAGCACTGTCTACAACCAATACAAATAAGCAGTGACGGGGCTGGAGTAAGAACTCAGGATTCCTGAGAGCACAATCAAATGCTCTTTCTAATTCACCAGTAATTTTCTACCAGTGTTCCAGAAAGCTCAAAGGTATGCCTTTGGGGCTAGGGTAGGAGAGGGCAGGGGTTGACAAGTGAGCTGAGTAGGCTCCAGGACCCAATGCCTACTTCAATTAGAGAAAATTTACTTACATCTATTTCATAAATTTGAGCTTATTGGATTTTATATAAACAAGGGCTTCACTGCTTAACCAAATTTGAAAACCACTGTTTTACGCCATGCTTTCAGGCCATCTCATTAGTCACTTCTCCCACATTTAAAAAAAAAAAATTAAGTTGACTATGTTAATCCTATTAGGTTATGGCATCTTAGACTAGGATCCAGTGAGATAGGAATTCACAAATAGATTCCATGGAGTCCCTGAATCTTTATGAAAAATTGTGAATGTATTTTTGAGTTATTTCAAAGGATAGAGTCCATTGCTTTCATGAGACCATCAAAGAGATCTATCACTCCAGAAGCATCAAGAACTATTATTCTAAATAATATTCTGTTTCTCTCCTTTCCTTCACAGTTGAAAATCTTGAAGTGCTGGTTATAAAGACTATCATATCTACTGGTAACTTGGTTTTTATGTTTGATTTAAGCTCAAAAGCAAAAAAGGAAAATCTCCAGACACCAAAAATAGAGTCCAATAGCTACAGTAGTGAGTGAGAACTGGAGATAAATGGAGACGTTCATTGCCAAAAGAGCCCACAAACCCAAGAATACAGGTAAATTCATAGCTAAGGGACTAGAGATAAAGTAATCTAAGAGGAAAATTAAAATAAGTACATATTAAAGTATACAAAGATATAAAGAATAGAATCTTTTTTAAAATTAGATAATATTATGAAACAGTAACAGGCCAATCTGAAAACAAACCAAGTAAAAATTCTAGAAATAAAAACCTCAAAAGATGGGTTAAACAGTAAATGATGTAGCTGAAGAGAGAATGACTGACTGGAAAATATCAGTCAGAACACAGAGAAATAAAGAGATGGAAAATATAAAAAGAAGATAAGGGACATAAAGGATAAAATGATAAGCCCAACAACAAATAGGAGTCTCATAAGGAAAGAATAAAGAAAGTGATGAAAAGGGTGAGAATTAAGATGTAAGACCTCGGGGGGCCGACCCTGTGGCTGAGTGGTTAAGTTCGTGCACTCTGCTTCAGCAGCCCAGGGTTTCACCAGTTCGGATCCTGGGTGCAGACATGGCATGGCTCATCAGGTCATGGTGAGGCGGTGGCCCACACAGCATACCCAGAGGCACTCACAACTAGAATATATAACTATGTACCAGGGGTGGGGGGTGTGCTTTGGGTCTATTTACATTTCCACTAGCAACATATCAAAACGTCCATTTATCCATACTCCAACTAATATTTAGTATTATAATTCTTCTTAGACATTTGACTGATAACAAAAATGGTGTCTCACTATTGTTTTATTTTGCATTCCTTAAATTACTAATGGGATTGATTTATTAGCCATTTGCATTTCTTCTCATGAACTGCCTGCTTGTGCCATGCGTCTGATTTACTATAGAGGATGTCTTTTTCTTATTATATTTAACATATAATAGACTCTTCTAAATTATCAATTATTTGTCTAACATTAATGTTTATCACACTGCCTCTTGCATTTTCTTCTACTATGCAGATTACATACTGTAGGAAGATAATCTTTATATTTACCACCATTTCCATCAAAATGTTTTTGAACATACCTAGTATCCAATAGATGCTGATGGAACTAAAATATTTCCTAACATGGCCCTCTTCATCTTCTTTCTAATCTTATCACTCTAGTCAAACAGCACAATATGCATAGCACATTACAACAGCGTCTTAATTGCCCTGCACTAGACTCTTTCCTCTCTCCAATTTTTTCCCACAGATTACCAGCAATTAATATATCTAAAACACCAATTGCAACATGCTCCTCCTCTGAACAAAAACTTCCAAGAGTCCTCTATTATTTCACCAAGAAAATACCTTGCTCATAAGTAGATGCACCCAATCTGTCTATCATCACCCATCTCTACTTTTGGCTTTGCGATGATGCTCCCTCTGTCTAGATGTTCTTTTATATCCCACCTGCCTCTAAGCTTTATGTGTCTTTTGAGACACAACTCAAATGATTCTGCCTTCTCTTCCACTAATCAGTTTATAGTACACTTAATAAACCCAAATTATTGAGTATTTGGCTTCTTTTCACTGTTCCCCTATGCTATGATAACAGCTTTCTTTTTTGAGCTCCAAAAGCAATATTTCCGGGTCAGAGTTATGCATAACTGCCCGTCAGCTTTCCGCGCCCAAAGAAAACCTGCTGCCCCATCTCTCAGGGAAGATATTCTGACCCAAGAACCTTTCAAGAGAATTTTCTAACTCTTAGTCGCCTTCTGGCCAGTATTATTTTCTTCTCTCTACCATTTCCATTTTTATAAAATGCCCATAAAAAACTAGAGAATGTAACAGTTAAATAATCGCATAAATTGTGATGTTATCGAGACAGAAAGTTGTCCAGCAGTGATTCTGGCACAAAATAGCTGAAATAGCGTTTGTAAGCTGTTAAGGGAAGGTCTTAATTCAATATACAAAATATGGTTTAAAGGTGTGATTGAATAATGAGTGAAAGTGTATTTCTGCATTTCTTGATTTTTCAATCAGAAAATTAGAACATATTTCTGATATAATTAAAACACAGGATAAAAATACATTTATATTAACATCACAACTGTGTAAAATATGCCTATGAAAAAGACAAAACAAACAAAAATGCCCCATTCCTCACACTTCTGTAGAGTTACTGTATTCCTCTTAAGAATTTTTTTAAAGCCCAATGGAATATTTGGGGTGATAGAATTGTTCTGTACCACCACTGACAGTGGTGGTAGATACACAATTACACGCATTTGTCAAAACTCATAGAAGTGTACCCTACAAAGAGTGAATTTTCATAAATCAAAAAACAAAAACAACAACAGGATGTAGGGGAACCCAAAAACTATAAAAAGTAAAATTAACTGTATTACAAATGAATAGCATAACCACACTGAAAGAAGTAGGGAAAGAAAATAACGAATCTAGCTAACTTTGGAAAACAGTATTGTAACTACATACCACAAGGCCAAAGACAAAAAGAACTACACACAACTATAATCTAGTTAGTAACTTGTTTCTCAAAGGAGCATGGGTTAGAAACCCTGACATTACTTTACGTGTACATAGAATTGAACAAATAAGAAAATATTTTGTAGAACATGAAAGCCAGATTTCTCATTGTCAAAGAAAGAAGTTACAAATAAGGGGTAAGACTAGAGTGAACCCTGTGGTATTAGATTAGAATCAGAGGTATCAGAAAGAATTTTGGATTTTTTAAAAAATATATATATACAGACTATATATACAAATATGTGTATATATGTACATAAATATAAATCTTTGTGTATGTATGAATGTATGTATGTATGTATATATAGAGAGAGATGTATATACATCCATATCTCCATGGAATATGTGGATGTGGGGAGAGAGAGATATATACTTTCCTAGCTGTCTTCTGCCAGGCATTAGAAGCAATGATACCCCAGTAGCAACAAGCACACCTAGCACCCAGATCTTGGTGTTTAAATACCACTCTCCAAAAAAAAGAAACCAGGCATCTTCGGCAAAGTGGTTGATTCCAGGGCCGGGGCAGGTAAAACACAAGATAAAGCCTGGAGCATCTTACGGTGCCATAAAGTAAGGAAGTTCTCAAAAAACGATGGGGCCTGTTAAAAGGGCACAAGAAGCAACCAGAAAAAAATCCCAATGGCCAAAGTTGGAACAATTTCAGAAATACAATAAATAACAAAAGTGTAGGATAATAACTAATAGAAAAATCAATATGAGTCCATACTGATACAAACAAATAACTGAATAAATAAATAAATGGGAAAAGGAGCAGCTCTTCCTTTTAATTCTCCAACTAATAAGTGAAGAAATGAGGGCAACAGAAAATCACCATTAGAACACAGTAATAATTACTGAAGGTAAGATCCATCAATGGAGGCTAAAATCAGCGAGTGAAGGTGTGAGGAGAAATAAGACATTTGCATAGCTTAAATGTTCTCCCTCAAGATATCGATTGTATTACAAAGGGAAAAACAGTAACTTTAGAGAATGCCAGCAGATACTACCTCAACCTAGAGATCAAGAGTAATACCAAGTGTCATGCACCCCCTCACACGATGAACTGAGAAGGGCACCTACACTTCGGTGGTATCAACAAAAATGCATAACCTTAAGACCCAGCTGAGGGTCACTCTACAAAATCACTGACCAGGACTCTTCCAAAGTGTAAAGGTCATGAAAGACAGGCAAAGCCCGAGGAGCTGTCGCAGATTGGAGGAGACTGAGGAGCCAGGACAACTAAATGCAACGTGGGATCTCAGACTGGATGCTGGCACAGAAAAAGGACACTAGTCTAACAAATGACGAAATCTGAATAAAGTTGGCAGTTCAGTTAATAGTACCGTACTGATGTTAATGTCTTACTTTTGATAATTAACATAAGGTGTTAACATTAAAGAAAGTTGCAGAGAACTCTGTATTACTTTCCTAACTTTTCCGTAATTGCAAAATTATTTCAAAATAAAGTCTTTTAGTATGTATGAACTGATGTTTCACATAAGACAGGACAAACATTTAGAAGTCCAAGAACTGCAAAAACACCGCAGTAACACTTGCGGGGGGGAGGGGGAGCAGGTGCTTTACAAACTTTATCACTTAGTGCTAACAAGTATTACCACCTAGTACCATCATACTCATGTTTCCCATGAGGAAAAAGTCCTGGGAGGTTAACTACATTACTTGACATTATTTATAAGTGAAAAGCCCCATTTCTCAGAAAAAGTCCAAAATCGCCGTCAACCTCCCCGCCAAGTGATGAACACCTTCCATGGGCTCAGAGAGCCCACAGCGGCGGCCCGGAATTTCCTCAGGTAGGTCGGCCCGGGGCTCCGACTGGGGGGCGGGGTGCTCAATTCGGAAAGAGAAGTCAAGGCCCCTGGTCCTACCATATGGTCCCTCTGAGCCTCCGGTTCCGAATTCACAAGAGGAGGAAGGTGCACCTGGTACCTTCTCCGAACCACCGCCCGCCCCGTGTCCTGCCCTCACCACCCCCGAGCCTCGCCTCATCCCCCGCAGGGTCACCCGCCGCGCACCTGGGCCACCCACACCGAACGCCCCCGCCAGGGAAGGGATGCGCGGGCCCGTCTCGGGACCGAGACGCCGGCGACCCTGCCGACCGAGGCCCCCAGTGCGTCACGGGCAGGTGGGCCGCAGGAAACTTTTCCACCCCCCGACCCTGGGAGGCCACACGCCAGCCGCGTCTGTCGCCTCCCTGGACCCGCTGCAAACAGCTCTTCCAAAACGAAACCGCCCCATCTGGGAGCCAGGAGGAGCCCCAAGGCGGACGCACTTCCGACCTGACGTCCTGCGTCCCGCGGGACGCCTCTCCCGCGCGCCACGCCGGCGCCCGGGCCGCCGTGCCCGTCACGGCCGGACGCCCCCGAGGCGGCCTCCCGCAAGCCCCTTACCTCCGGCCGGGGCGCTGGAGGCCGGTCGGTGAGCAGGGCGCAGGCGCGGGCGCGGCGGGGCGGGGCGTCGCGATGGGCCGGCCGGGCGGGGCCACGCCCCCTCTCTCCCAGTCCAGGCCTCGCGGGGCGTGGCCGGCGCGGTGGGCAGCTGACTGACGCAGTTGCTGCACCGAAGCGAGAATCTTGTTAAAAAGCGTTGTTGGTTTAGGTTGTGGGGTTACAACACTGAAGCCAGGAGGAAAGAGGCTCACAAACGCTTTTTAGGTCTGCTGTTGTGTTTTAAGTAAGAGACAATTCACATTTGTATAGGTCTCTACATTTTGCAAAGTTTTTCTGTCCGTTTTCCTGTTCTTCCAGGAATTTTCTTGGCGGGCTGGCCATGTGTTCTTAGCTCTTTACACATGCAGAAACTGAACTTCAGAAAGGTTGTGCTTTCTCCCTCTTGCCCCCAAAAGCCCTGTGAGGTGGACAGGGCACAAGCCTTAACTGTAAGAGGCGCAGAAATAGAAACTCAGACAAGTTGTGATTTACCCACCAAGCTGGTGGAGCCATCAATGCCAACGTCCTTATCCCAGTTTTATAGATAATGACGCCGAGGCTCAACAAAGAGCTTTAGATGACTCACTCGAGTTCAGCCAGTTAGTGACAGAGCTGGAACTCCAGCTGCGTTTCCTAATTTCCCTCCCTTGCTTTTCCAGTTACCGGCTGCTACAGATGAATAAGCTGATGGCTGCCTTTGAAGCCCTGTCCAGGTCACAGGTCCTCTTCTCTGGATGACCTGACTGCCAGACCCACCCTTTTTCATATGTGTTTGTGAATATTCAGATGACTGATTTAGAATGTATCCCCTGATGGTAATGTCCTCAGGAGTCATAACGATATTCAGGCCATAGCTAAGCAAACTCAGTTCTTAGGGTCTTCCACTGGGGTGGGAGTAGAGGTGGGAACGGTGGACCAAGGAAAGCTAGGGGCCTGTAAGAAAGCCTCGAAAAGCATTTTCTAAAATAAAGCACAAACTCTACTAAGCAATTTGGATTTTCTCTGTGGGTATAATGAATGTTGGTGTTTGTTTTACTCTAGGAATGGGGTGCTTATAAAATTTTAATTATAAGGAGAAAATGTATTAGGCGATACCATGGGAAAATGTTTTTTATGCAAGGGTCAGTTAAACAAGATCTTTTGAAGAAAAGGTCGTTGGAGTTAAGTCCTGAAAAAGTTACCTCAAGTACAACAGGGAGGTGTGGTGCTCAGGATTCTAAATTTGAACTTTGCCTTCTAGGTTATTATATGGATGTTTGCTATAAGCTAGGTGTGTCAAGGTAGCAGGATAGAACTTTTTAATCTAACAGTTGTTAGCTTGATTTATAATCTTTAAATATTTAGACAGATGGTGTGTGGATCTCTTTTTGTACTCTTGGCCTGGCCCCTGAAGTTGTTAGGAGCAGGCCTGGTGCTACGAGCCAACATTTCCTGTGGCCCTAACTGAACCGGGAAGGCCAAACAAAACAGTAAGTGTGTGTGTGTGTGTGGATAGGTAGATAGACATACATAGATGTAGATATAGATATAGATATAAAATTCTTCAGGTGTTATGATCGCTTGCTTGGAAAATCCAAAGGAATGAATTGAAACCAGTTCATTCATTAACGCGGCTAGAGAAATAGCTTTCCTAAACAATTGCCAATTTAAAAATGCAGGAGAAAAAAATCACATTCGAAAATAGCAGAATTGTGTTTGTGTTTATAAGGATTTACAGGACCTATTTGAAGAATTAAGAATAATAGCTAAATGGGGTGGGGGTGGAGAGAGGGATTACAAGGGGGAAGGGGAAACTTTGGGGGCGGTGCATATGTTCATTATCTTAATTGTGGTATTAGTTGCGTGGGCATATACAAATATTGAAACTTACCAAATTGTCCACTTCAAATATGTGTATATTGTATGTCAATTATACCTTCATAAAGCTGTTTCTTGAGGAAAGATATATTATTTACTGGGGTGCTGGAAATGTTCTATATATTGATCTGGTGTGATTACATACGTGAAAATTCATCAAGCTGTACACCTAAGATTTGTGTACTCTATGTAAGTTATCCCGCAATAAAAAGGAAAAATAAAGAGCTGGCAATTCTTGATTTAAAACAAACAAAACCTCTTAGTAAACAAAGAATAGACATTTCTATTCTATTTCTAAAGAATTGATATTATGTCTCTCTATTACCTCTGTCTCTGAAATAGTGGTGAAATAACAGCAGTAATCCCTACCCTTAAAAAGCCATGAAAGAGATAGAAAGAGAAGGGAGGGAGGTAAGAATGATTAGATGCACAGAAAAGAAACCGAGTTTGGAGCACATTCAAATTCCTGGTCCAGTTCATTCCTGAGGCTTAACTGCATCCCGGCATTTAGGTGTGGTTACACCCCAAAGCCTTCCAAACGCCCAGCCCCTGCTTTTTCTTTAGTTGCTTAAACTAGCTCAGGGGAACTTCTACTACTTTCGGTTAAGAGAGTTCTAATGTTGTAGACACAAAATCCCATTTGTTTCCTTTATCTTATTTTAAACTTATATGTAGTATACACTGACTTTAGTACTTCCACCTCTCCACTTTCTGCTTTACCATCCACTGCCCTCTCACACACGCACGCACCCATCACCAAACAATCAGTTCATCTATATTACAAACCAAACAGAGTAAACTCTGCAGGCACACAGTAACACTAGAATTCTCCACCCCTCAACCATTCAGTGCTTAGGAACCGGGTGATCACTATATATAGAAGAGCTTAAATGCCCAGACATCTGCCTATAGACTCCTCCCTCTGCTTTTTGTTCTTATAATTACCTTAATTATTTGCAAAACTCAGAGTCCCAAAAATTATTGCATAAAGTGGTATTTATAAAACCATGCTTAATGGACCTTATGGGCAATTTAAACAATTTTCAAGGGCGTTTTTGATGCCGTAATGTTTGCTTTATTCACTGACTTTAATTCCTCATACTGACACCCGTCACCATCTAACTCACCCTCAAAAGACACAACTTTACACCGTGCTTGCAATGAAAACACAGTAAACATGCTCAGCATTACAGTCCTATCAAATGTTATTTAAACTTTGGCAATCTACAAGGCATCTTGAATTTTGTAGTACCTTAGTTGTTGTTATTATCATGAATGTCAATTAATGTCACATGATAGATATATAGACATGCAAATTGAGAGATATTCCACATAGGCCGGACCTTGCTTTCTAACTTTATCTCCCATTACTCTACTTCACACATCCTCTGCTCTAACCAAATTGAACTAATATTCTTCATCCCAGTCCTTTCCTCAGTCCTATCCTGTGCCTTCCACCTGGAATATTCTCCACCAATGGCCCCTCCCTCTCTGCACGTCCAACTCCTACTCATCTTTCCATATTCACCCCAAATATGACCTCTCCTAATATTTCTAGAATTTCTATATTTAATATCTCACTCCTCCAAACGCCTACCTTGTAATCTGATCTTTTTTTGACACATCACTGTCTATATTTTATTACAGTAATTTGGTATGTGTCTTGTTTCCCTGTCATGACATGAATAAAAATGATATTTATAAAGCAAAACTAAGAGAGAAAGCTGCTCTCAGCCTCTGCCATTGGCCCTGTTACACTGGGAGCTGGGGACGGTAATGCCTCCACACATCTTGAACACAGTCAAGCACTGGGGTTGAGAAGCTGTCTTGTACCATCTCATTAGATTAGAAGCTCCCTGAGGGCAGGATCCATGTTTGCGTATCTCTGCATCCACCCATAGAGTCTAGTTCAATGCCTTGCACCTATGATAAGTGAATAATTGAATAAATGACAAAATGCTTTTTAAGTTTGCTTTTTACAGAGTTCTGAGGGCTTCCAGTTTCAGCTGTGACATGTAAAGAACTTGAAAGTCGTCACTCCTATCCTTACAACAAGAAAAAAGCTGAACAAACTTAAGATCGGCTACTTTTCTTGGACTCATCAAAATGTATGTCATTGGTTTTTAAAGATAAATATGCTTCTTGCCACTTTTACCACCAGGAATGTCTTTCTGAAGGGCCTGGACACTCTCTCCGAAATGTAGCCATCAAGGAAGAGAGATGCCCATCCTCTCTCCTGGGAGGGCAGGAGCCCGACTTCGGAGGACACCGGCTCCAAGTCGTAAAACACCCTCCTGTCGTCAAGACAGAAGTTTATTTCCGTTGCACGAAGGCCATTGGCCAGCGCAGACGGTCACCGCAGCCACCAGGTGGGCTCAGGCTGAGCTGCGTGAGCAGGGCTGCCGTCCAGTCCCCTTCCTTGAGGACCTGTCACTACTGCTCTCAGAGCGCGTACGCAGTGGGCACTGTCCGCCTGGTCGTCTAGGACAGAGACGCCTGTCTTGGCGGTCTCCTGGGATGGCCATCACATCCTGGTTTAATGCCCATTCAACAAAAGACTGTTTCTTTCTCTCCCACCTTCGTGGAGAGGGTTTCGGATGAGGAGGCGATGAGGTTGCAGGGCAAACTGCCCCCCAAAGCCTGGAGAGACAGGCAAATAGAGAGAATCTCAGCCAAGATGAGCTTACCTGAAACAGAAGCCCCTGGAGCCTTGAGCTAGTGGGAACAATTAAACAATTACTTCGACAAATTGTTGGAGGTGGAGTGTGGACTAGTGTTAGAGTGAGAAACTCCTGGGGCTGCAGTCTTAGGGGCCACCCCACACTTTCAGGTGTTTTACCTCCAGGAACCTCACCAGGCTCTCATGGTGAAGAACCAATAAAAAATCCTCTTGTTTCTGGCAGAGGAGGGGAAAATAAACCATTTTGACATATACCCAGAGCCTTCTTCATAACAAAGCCCTACTCAACAGGGGACAAGACTTACCCAGAGACTTATTTGGGGAGGAGGGGGGGCATTACCCAACTCCAGCCCATCCTATCGTTCCTGCCTCTCCTAAGGTGGAGAAAGGGCTGAGAGACACTTGTGAAGGCTGCAGCCCAAGGACACAGGCCCACTGAAAGACTGAAACTTCATCATAGGATTACAGGATGCTTCCCCTGCCCCTGCCCCTTATCAACACATCCACAGGGCTCTAGGATAATAGCAGTGGATAACAGCTGAAAGAGCTGCAAGATGCAGTCTATATAAGAAGGATTTCTTAGGAAAATCCAAAGACAACAAGGATGCTGGAGGAAATTGAAGCCTCTGCTACCTACTGGTACAGCAGACATTAAACACAGCCCAGCTCCTAGCCAGAGAAACCCTCACGCTAAAAGCCTCAGTTCCCACTACATGATGCATCATGTCTGGCTTTCAGCAAAAAATTACAAGGCCTATTAACAGGCAAGAAAAGACATAGTTTAAAGAGACCACATAAGGATCAGAACCAGACTCGGATAGGACAGATTTTGTAATTATCAAACAGGGAATTTAAAAGTAACTATGATTAATATGGTAAGGGGTCTAGTGGAAAAAGTGGACGGCATGCAAGAACAAATAAGTAATGTAAGCAGAGAGATGAAACTCTAAGAAAGAGTCAAAAGGAAATGCCAGGAATGCAAAACACTGTAATGAAGTTGAAGAATGTCTTTGATGGGCTTGTCAGAATGATACCATGCCCAGTGGGACCGGAGTCGGCCTTTGGTGTGGGTTCTTGACCCCATGCAGGAAAGAATTCAAGAGCAGGTCAGCAAAGCTTACAAAGGTTTACTCAGAAGGGAAGATCAGGCTGATAGAGTGAAAAGCAAACTGATCAACCTTTAGAAAGGACAGTGAGCCAGACTGATGGGGTGGAAACAGACCCACCAGCCCTGAATGGCTCAGGGTGCTGGTTAAGGTGGGAAATCCCTTCTGCTGGATATGGCTGGTTAGTGACTGGGTGTCCTTCAGATCAGGCATTTTTCTCTTGTGTTCCAGGAAGACAGGACGTGGCTTGCTTGTTGTTGCAAGGGAGATGCTTAGAGGAACTATTTACTGCACCTTGTCTCAAGTAGACTGGACATGGTCCCAAGGAAAGAATCAGTGAGTCTGAAGATAGATCAACAGAAACTTCCCAAAAGGAAATGCAAAGGAAAAAAAAAAAGAATAATAATAAAAGAACAGAATATCTAAGAACGTGGAATAATTTCAAAAGATGAAACATATACATAATTGGAATACCAGAAGGAGAGGAGAAAGAGAATGGAATGAAAGAAATAATTGAAGTAATAATGGCTGAGAATTTTCCAAAATTAGTGACAAACACCAAACCACAGATGCTGGAAGCTGAGAGAAAATCAAGCGAAATAAATGCCAAAAATTCTACACCTAGGTATATCATAGTCAAACTCAAAAAACCAAAGACAATGAGAAATGTTGAAAGAAGCCAGAGGGGGAAAAACACCTTATTCACAGAGAAACAGGATCACAAGTACATCAGAATTCTCGTCAGAAACTGTGTAAGCAAGAGTGGAGTGAAATATTTAAAGTGTTGGGGGAAAAAAACCCAAGAAAACACAAACCTAGAATCTGATATCGAGCAAAATTATCCTTTACAAGTGAAGGAAAAATAAAGACTTTCTCAGATTAAAAAAAAAAGCGAGGGAATTCATTTTCAGCAAAGCTGCTCTGCAAGAAATGTTAAAGGAAGTTCTTCAGGGAGAAGGAAAATGATATAGATCATAAATTTGGATTTACATAAAGGAAGAGCCCAAGAGAAGAATCATGGAAGCTAAAGTTAAAATCTTTTATTTTTCTTATTCTTAATTGATCTAATAGAAGACTCTTCAAAGAAATAATAGTAACAGTGTATTCGGTAAAATAAATGGTAGCAATGTTTTAAGGGTTAAGAGGGAGGAATTGGGAATTAGATACGTGCACTACCCCTGAAGTGGTAATAGTGTTATTTGTAAGTGGACTTAGATTAGTTGTAAATATATATTATAAACTCTAGAGTGATCACTAAAAAAAATTTTAAAAGAAGTATCATTGATATTCCAGTGAAGTCAGACAGGGGGCAAGGGAGAAATAAAGAACAAATGCAACAAATAGAAAACAGTTACAACATGGTTAATATTAAACCAACTGTATCAGTAAGCACTTTAAATGCGAACGCTCTGAGTATGCCAATTTTTCGTCAGTGGTATTATCAGACTGGACGAAAACTATGACCCAACTATATGTTTTCTGCAAGAAACCCACTTTAAATATAAAGACACAAAAAAGTTCAAAGTAGAGGGATGGAGAAAGATATACCATACTAATACTAATCAAAAGAAAATGGGAGTAGCTATATTAATTTCAGACAAGGCAGACTTCAGAGCAAAGAAAATTATCAGAGATAAAGAGAGACACGTTACCTGATTATAAAGGGGTTAATTCTCCACGAAGACCTAACAATCTTTAACATGTATGCACCTAACAACAGAGCGTCAAAATACATGAGGCAAAAACTGACAGAAGCTCAAAGAGAAATAGACAAAGTGCCTTACAAATAGAGTATGAGAGCAAGAGTGCAAAGGTTAAGTCCATGAAAGCTGCCATTTCTTCCAGGGGCAATAGGATTGTCATAGAACTAAGAGAGCATAACAATAAGGCAAAATGATTTCCAAGATACCAAATATTTCTAGATTCCTGTTGGAGAAGCTGCCAGAGCTCTTTTTTACAGGATTATAGAATCTGTCCACAATTCTTTGACAACTGACACTCTCACCAGTAAACCTTTTAATCCTCCAACAAAATGCATTTAAGGAATTGGAAATCAACAAAATTCACAAAGAGACCCACCCTCCCTCTTCTCAGCTCAGCAGGCCCTCGAATCCCATTGTTACACCCCTTAAAGGACTTTTGCCTTTCTGAAGGTCTCAATGGATTGCAAGGATTTTTTGAGCGGTATTCATATTTCCTCTAGCCAAAGACACATTAACGTTAATATTTCTTTGGCAGATTATTACTAAAGAGAGAAATAGTCCTGCTCCATGGAAACAAATTGATAGGTTCAACAACTATCAGTTTGCTTATATAAATGGATACTTCAGATGAGAGGTGTTTCAAGCCTGAGCAAGTGGTTTTAAATATGGGGAAAAAAAATTCCTGAATCCCTCTACTTAAACATTGCAGGACAAAATTGGTAAGTTTGAAGTTTTCCGACATCTAGTAAGTGCTTTCCTGTTCATTCAATCAGTCAGTCTACATGGCCAACATGCCAGCCACTATGCTGAGTCCTGGTGGTTGAAAGTTTAAAAAGATCCCATTCCTGTCCTCTAGGGGCTCACAGACTGGAGGGAAAGACAGACATGTCAATAAGTACGATACAATTAACAAGTGCTGTTATTAGCTATCCCCACAAAAGTGCTATAGGAAGAAGCACAGAGAAGGTGACATCAGAGTTTGGTCCATACATAGGAGATATCAAACAAGGGAAGAAAAACAACCTTGAACAGAGAGAACATACATAAAAGGCACAAAGAATGCAACAGAGGTATGTTCAGTTCCCCAAAATAGTATGGCAGAAAAGCAGAGAGAAGTTTGCCAGAGGGCAAGATGAGTAACTACCCCAGATATATTTATCAAAGTTCATGGTGATCATGTCCCTGTTTGTTTCACATCTTGTCATGACACTATTTAGCTTTAAACCTTGATTGTGGCCCCTTCATCTAAGACATACATCATACAGACTTATACAACACCTAGCAATTTCTTGTAGGGCTTCTGAGGCCCTCTAAGTTTTGATTTAAATTTCCAGCCTCAAGGACCTCCGCTTTCTGAAGCTCTACCAGGTTCCTTTAGTCCACTAAGATCCCATCCACTTTCTTGCTTCTATGCCTGTGCTCAAGCTGCTCGTCTCTTTGGAATGCTTTCTGCCTCCTTCTCATTGACCAAAGTTTTACTCCTCCCTCAAGACCCACCTCAAATCCCTCATCTCCCCCAAAACCTTCCCTTATTCCCCAGCCTGTGCTCCCACAGGACCTCAATTTAATTTTGCTCTGAAGTGTGGTCGTTCACATATCTGTCTTTCCAAAGAGGGCAGAAACTTATTGAGGGCAGGAACCTTGTATTGTTTACTGTGTGTTCCCAGCACATGGCCTGGAATGTGGTGCTTGATAAATATTCATTTTAAATGGCGTATTTGTCTCATCACTTTTCTGATCTCATAGGTCTCTTCTCCAGTTTCACAACTGAGTTCCTCCATCTGGGCAAACCTTCTCAAGCTCAGTTTGTCACTGACAGTGAGATCAGAGAAGAATAAGAAAACATCTGAGGCATAGATTCTCAACCCTGATGGCACAACAGGGCCACGTGGGGACCTTTTAAAAAATATAGTTGCCTGGGCCCTACCTTCAGAGATCCTGATTTAATTGGCCTGAAGTGGAAACCAGACAGTGATTTATTTTTTTAAAATTCTCTTGATAATTCTAAAGTGCAGTCAGTTTTGAGAACCACAGACCTAAAGGGCAGCTAAGAAATAGTCACCAGGCCCCGTAAGTGAATAATAATTTCTAATTCACTATTCTCCAAAGGTGATGCTTTTCCCAGAAAAACAGCTAAAAGAAGAGAGGCTACACAGTCTGGATAAAATTGACCTTTTTCCAGAGAAATCTTTGCCAGAAGGAACCTGAGTTTCTGTGGGAGGAATCACATGTTGAGCATGATCTTCACCTTCGTGTTCCCACTGAGCATGTCTAGAGAATCCTGTTGCGCCCCCTCAGAAACATCTTTAATAGGAAGTTACAGGAAGTCATAGACGGAACTGAAATCAAAATGCCAAGCACCAAATCATCAAATGAGTTATGAAAGCTTGAGAGTTCCCAGTTCTCTTGAGGGTCTCCAAAATGGATATTCCCTATGGCACTTAGCTGGTGGAATGGGGGGACAGAGCCATACACCATGGGGAGGACCCTATGATGCACAACTCCAAGCGCACCATGCACAGGTAGTCCATGTGAAGAGTACCCCCTGGAATTGTGGAATGCCACGACTTCCTGTCCTCAGACCCAAGAGATTTCTCATGGTGGCCTCCATCTTGGTTCTGTTCCCCAGCTTTCCTCTGGCTTGGAACTGTCACTCTGAGCCAAGGTGATGAATGAAGAGCCTCCTCACCAAAATCCCTCTGTTAGAGTCTTTTCCTCCCTGATGATGTCCTCATCAGAAATTCCTCTAACTGGCAGCTCTTGTCAACACATCCTTGATCCACCCAGTGTGTTACACCATGCAGCTGAACTCCAGCCAGAATTGGTCCCTAAATCAACGACTGCAGCTGAGTTTCAGAAAGGGTGTCTGTTCCTTCTCAGCATTGCCGCATTGCTTTTTCTTTTTCCTCATTAGTCAAAGTATCCACAGAGAAGGAAAGTACGTATTTTATTTCTGGATTTTGGCTGGTTTTATTGGGGGTGGGAAAACAATTTAGCAATCTAAGGGCAAAGAAGTAAATTGAAGCTATATTATTTGTAAAAAATTATCCCAGCACCTGGCAGAGAGTAGGGACCTAAAAACATGTTAGTTTCTGTTATTCTTGGAGGATGATAAAATGAGTATGGTGGTGGTGTAATCCTCTGAGTAACTTTCACTTTTTATATTTTTAGAGAATGTGGAGAGAGCAGCAGGGTCCTCAAGGTAAGGAGAGGATTATTTTATCTTTAAATGAGGTTGTTGTGAGAATGAAAAAGAAATAGGAATTTAGCATGAGAAAGTGTTTTATAAACTGTAATGCATTATATAAAACGTATGGAATTATTATTGTCACAGAGATGTACAAGCCACATGCCACAAGGGTTTGAAGGAGAGGAAGAGACCATCCCATTGTGGAAATCAGGAGAAAATGGCATCTGCCACTTAGTAAAGATGTGCCTTCTACAAGACTTGGTTTCTGCATTGTAGAGGAGGGACCATGATCCCTACTGGACCACAAAGCAAGCTGGTTGTGAGAATAGTTTAAAATTCTTGCGTCTGCACTTTGTTACCTACAGAGCACTATACAAATGCAAAGTGATGTTATTGTAGCTATTATGAGTGGTGGAAATACTATTGTTATTATTGACTTTGAAGATATTGGTTAGCATTCAACAGGCAGAGCTGGCAGGGGAAGGCCTTACAAGTAGACAGATGAGGGTTGGAGTTTCTACCAACTTTCTTGGCTGATTGAGAGTTCCTCTATATAACATCTTTGAACATCTGTTGACACCTTCTCTGTCATAAAGGCCTGTGACAATGCTGGTAACACAATATTGAATAAAAAATGCTGTCTGCGTAGTGGAGCTCACCTTGATTTGGTTCTGAGGATGGCCTCAAATATCAGATCAAGAAGTTTGTAGTTAATTTATAGACAGTGGGGAGCTCCTGAACTTTTTAGATCGGGAAGTGAAATGGCCTTAGTTGCATTTCAGGTACTCCTGACAAATTACATAATTCTGCTTTTCAGTTTTCAACCCAATTTAACACCAGGAAATATTTTTGGTTAGCAAATGATTGAGCTCCTCCACTGTCAGAGCATAAAATGTTGTCCCCCTTGAAACAGACTTTATTTTTTTAAACTTTATGAATCATGGAACTGATTATTTCCTTCTTCACAATGGCTGTTAGAAAGCCTAAGACAAATTTTAGCAAGTATATAGGACTTTACCACCAATGTGAATATTCACTTCAGTTCTGGCTTTCTTTCCCCGCATTCATTTTCTTTTTAATCTTTTCCTTGCTTTAAAAAAAAATCTTGTTGAATTATATGTAGTTTTGTAAATCATCTTTAATCCTTTTTGGAATAAGTATAAATTCTAAATAGATAAAGATCATTTTTTATTTCTTAATCTGCTGAAGATTATTTGAAATGTTCCTGGGGGAAATTTGCATGGATGAAGCATCTTGGAAAAGTAACATTACAGGTGTTACTTTCTAGTACTACTGCTGATCTCTTAACTTTTAAAATTTGGTTATAGTCATGTAAAATGTAACACTTGAATATAATGTGAATCTATTGGTAACTGAATTTTTGGCATTTAAAGTTTGAATTTTGTTTTCAACAGAATTAAAGATACAAACTTAAATCTAAATCTTTGTTCCTGTATGTTTTAAAAATTATGTTTAAATTTAACAAAAGAGCTAAGATTTGTAGCCTATCAGAACATTAGAAGATAAAATCTATCTCAATTTAAAAAAAATCATACATATAAAAATGCTTTTGAAACGAAATGAAACCCGTTCTGTTACTAAAAGATATTTGTAACGCTCGGATGACATTGCTAGAACAGAAGAAGAAAGGTAGATATAGAAAAGTCTGTATGTCTTCCTACATTGTCTCCCTTATTATTTTGAACTTGCATTTTTAAACATTTGAAAGCAAGATAATCTTTGAGAGTTCCAAATTATTAAGGACATTTTCCTCCATAAAAGAAAAAACCCCTGTTTAGAGATTGCTTTCAGGGCCCGTTTCAAGACCCCCAACTAAATCAGTTTCCCTGGTTTATGCGTATACCTTGAATCTTTGGCTTCCTCACTTCCTCAACCCCTCATTCAATTGAGCAGCTGATCAAAGTTCGTGTTTTTTTTTGTTTCTAACGGACTTGACTATTTATGAAAAAGT